>NC_071518.1:32900363-34150363 GCF_027887155.1 Malaclemys terrapin pileata
AAAGAATGTAGGCTGTACTTACAGGATGAGGGACTCATCTTGGGAAGATAGTGACTGAGAAAAAAAATTGGGGGCTCCTGGTGTATTATCAGCTGAACATAAGCTCCCAGTGCAATGCTCTGGCCAAAAGGGCTCGTGTGATCCTTGGATGTATAAACGGGAGTTTTGAGCGGGAATAAAGAGATTATTTTAATTTATATATTTGGCAATGGTGCAACTGCTGATGGAATACAACATCCAATTCCAGTATCAACAATTCAGGAAGAATGTTGATAAATTGGAGAGGGTTCAGAGAAGAGCCATGAGAATGATTAAAGAATTAGAAAACCTGCCTTAGATTGAGTTTTGTGAGTCTATCATTATATTTAGCGTAACAAAGAGAAGTTAGACTATAATCAAGTCACCCCTAAGTAGCTACATGGGGAACAAATATTTGATAATATTCCCTCAGTTTAGCAGAATAAGATATATAACAGGATCCAGTGGCTGGGAGTTGAAGCTACACAAATTGAGATTAGAAAGAGGCGTAAATTTTTAACGGTGAGGGTAATTAACCATTGGAACAATTTATCAAGGTTCGTGGTGGATTCTCTCACTGGCAAATTTTAAATTAAGATTGGATGCTTTTCTAAAAGATATGCTGTAGGAATTATTTTGGTGAAGTTTTGTGGCCTCTGTTACACAGGTAGTCGGACGAGATGATCACAATGGTCCCTGCTGGCCTTGGAATCTATGAATTTATGAACTCCCAATAGCTAATGGTTAACTTATGGCCCAAAGTTTGTCGAGGGTTTGTCCCTTCCAAAGCCTCGATCTTTTATTATTTTTACTATTTCTTGCTTTGAATATTCATTTACCCATATAAATGTTTAATCTTTTTTTTAATCATGTTAAGATCTCAAATTAAGTGATGTACTATAGTAATGAGAGCCACAGATTAATTGTGTTGTGTGAAAAAGTACTTTTCATTTTTTTGTTCCTTTTGCTCTCATTGAGAGAGTGAACAGAATTATTTCTTTTACCTGCTCTTGTTTGTTACTTAGTATGCATTCGTCTTCTCTCATTTAACGTGCCATTGTTTTCTAATGGTGCAGACTTTATTTATGGAGATATCCCATCTCCTAGAACTGGAAGGGACCCTGAAAGGTCATAGAGTTCAGTCCCCTACCTTCACTAGCAGGGCCAAGTACTGATTTTGCCTCAGATCCCTAAGTTGCCCCCTCAAGGATTGAACTCACAAGCCTGGGTTTAGCAGGCCAATGCTCAAACCATTGAACTATTCCTTCCCCCAAATTGAATGGGAGACTTCTTCCTCCCATTCAGTTTCTTCTCTGTCAGGGTATTGTAGGGTTGTAGACTCTGCATTTTCAAACCTTCCAATAGGAAGAACCCCTCTGACTAACTGTCTTTTTCCACCCTCTAGCTCCTAGGAAATGGCCAGCCAGTAATAACTATTATGTTTACTGAAAGAACAGTTACTTACCTCACAATAACTGTGATTCTTAGAGGTATGTTGTCTGTCTGGATCCCACTTCTAGTGCACATGACCCTGTAAATGTGAGATCAGATTCTTTTGGCCAGAAGTGTCCATGGGGGCTGTACCTGCAGCTTAGATGTCCTTGCAGGCTCTTTCTCTCTCCCCCCTCCACCCCACCCTTCCCAGTTCTCCAAGGGCGTAAAGGGGACAGCAGGCCGAATTGTTCCTCATTTCCTTTCTGAATATACAATCAATAGGGTGTATGGCTTCCTAGTATCAGGGAAGAAGTGAGGCAGGGAATCCACGTGGACAGCACATTACAAAGGATTAAAGTTACTGTAGGTGCCCTGAAAATGTTTGAAATATAGGGGTGCTTCTTAGCGAAGTTGCCAAAGATGCCTGAGCTTTAATCTGCAAGGGGGGATCTAGCTGTCTCATAGCATGTTCCAAATAGATATCCATTATTTAGGCAGTCTTTGGGTGGACATTTCTTGAATTATAACCATCTGCAAATGCTACAGGTAGCTTGGGGGCACT
Source organism: Malaclemys terrapin pileata (assembly GCF_027887155.1). Classification (NCBI taxonomy): domain Eukaryota; kingdom Metazoa; phylum Chordata; order Testudines; family Emydidae; genus Malaclemys; species Malaclemys terrapin. The sequence continues at coordinate 32,902,378 of NC_071518.1, forward strand.
CTTGAAAGACCTTGTTCTGTCAAAGTAATATGAAAGAGCTATGCACAAGAGCTACGCAAGTCAAGGATCTTCAGTTTAACTTCCACTCGCTTTGAGTGGGTCTTGGGGAAGAAAACTGGTAGGTGAATCAGATTTAAGTGAAAATTGGAAAACTTTGGCAAAAACTTGGGGTAAGGATTAAGAGTCACTTTGTCTTTATGAAACACACTATATAAGATGGACCAGCCATGAAGGCCTGACTTTTTCCTTGCTCTTTGAGCTGATGTTATAGCAACTAAAGAGGCAGTCTTTAGATGAATGGTATAATGAATAGGTTGCTAGGATCCCCAAAAGTGGTCCAATTAAACCATGTAATTAATTATGTTGAGGTCCAAAGAAGGGGGTTCCCTGATGGTAGAAACATTTGAATTAGGCCCTTGAGGAATCTAGCAACTGTGGAGTTGGAAAATATAGCTGAATAGGAGAAGAATATGCAGACATTGCTGCTAATGCACTTTTAAGGAGCTGATGGATAGCCCTGAATACTTTCTGGACTACCTGCTCTCCCTAATAGCAAGAATTGGGGCTTCCAAAGGATGCAGGCAATGTTATGTAATCTAGATGGAGAGAAACTTCCATTTTGCTGCATAGGTCAACCTGTTTGTTTTTGTGTGTTGGGTTTTTGTTTGTTTGTTTTTCTTCCATGTACAAAGGTGTTCTGGATTTCCTTGGAATAGCTTCTATTGATGGAATTTAATCAGTTGTCATCCAGGCTATCAGATGTAAAGGCGCTGTGTCTGGGTATAACATCTGACCCTGAATTTTGCATGAGTTTTTTCAGGACCTTTGGTATGAATGGAATCAGCAGGATAGGCATATATGATATCCACTGTGCACATGAGATGAGGAGGCATCCAACAGGGAGCATGCCTGGGGTCAATCAGGACAAATTCACTCTTTTCCACTCAAACAATAGAATTCATAGGAGTAGTTCTTGATTCAAGGTCAGCAAAAACTTATCTGCCACGGGACAGATTTTGTAGTGCACCTCATCCCAAATCTACACATTCAAGCAAGGACTTTGGTGAAAGAAGGTCTGCTTCATATTATTATGCCATATGGCTTCCTGGACTTCCAGAACATCATGTGCCAAGCTTCACCTTCAGCCTCTTCAGTGGTGGTTAAAATCAAATGTATCAAGCAGAAAGATTCACAAAAAGCTCAAGGCATCTGGTTTGCTTCACCATCCACTACCAAGACTATTGTAATGGGTGCCTTGAAACGGGGCTGGGAGGCACACCTAGAACATCTTTAGACACAAGGTCTGTGGTCCTCCATAGACACTCCTCTGCGCAAATGCAGTAGAACTTAGAGCTATATGTTTAGCTTTCAGAGCGTTCCTGCTTCTCTTAAAGGGACCATCATTCAAGTGCTGCCAGATGACACTACAGCATTATACTATGTCAGCTGACAAAGGCGGAGCAAGATCTTCCCCTCCCTATCAGGAAGTTATTCATCTGCGGGATTGATGCAACATCAGCGTAATCTCTTAGCTCTGCTCTCACCAGGTGCTCAGAACAATTTATCAAATCAGCTCAGCTGAAAGTTCTTTTCCAGCCACAAATGGACTTTCAAAGACTGTCTTCAGTCAGGTTTTTCTAAAAGGAGGTATTCTTGTAATAGATTTCTGTGCACCAATTTGAACAAGTGACACATCTTGTTCCAGAGAAGACGCGTGCTTATCCTCCTTTTCAGATGCATTCCTGATGCAGTGGAATAGAAATGTGTATGCTTCCCATCAGTGTCATTACTTTTCTAATGACTCTAGCAATTGAGACTAGATCAAGCCCTCTCTGTTCAGTACAGATAACATCAGAGTGGGTGATTCAGAACTGATATAACGGCACATTCTTTTTTTCAGATCTTCTGGGCACTATTTCACAAAATCAGTCTGATCTCGCACCTGGACCCACCATCTCTCTATCAGACATCATGGGTGCCAGCTGGCTAAGGGCCATAGACAGAATTTAAAGAAATACAAGATATTTTGATATAGAGCAGACAGGCTAACACAGAGCGAAATGGAAATGTTTTTCACTTTGGGTCACTCAGCGTCACTTTAACCCTTAGAGATCATTATTCTTGTTGTTCTCGGCTATTGTCCTTGAAGCATCAGCACTTTCATATCAACCAGGTTTGTTTAGCTGCAATATCTGCCAATTCAATATCAATTGGATTTTTTTCACCTAGTTGGTTGACTTACCAAAGGGTCAGATTTACATGTTTCCACCAGAAAAGGAAACTTCCTCTTTTTGAGTTCTAAATGTAATACCCTGCTGAAACTCATTTGAACTGGTAGCATCATGTTCCTTGTGTCCCATCTCTATCAAGACAGTGTTTTTGATGGCTATTTATCTGTGCTTAAAGGGTGAGCAAGATTCAGGTATTGACAGATCCCCCTTAATTTATATTTCACAAAAATGATCTCTCTCAAACCTCGCCTGTAGTAGTTGGACTTTCACCTGAATAAAAACATATACCTTCTCCTAGTGTTCTTTCCTAAATCTCATTTGAATCCAGGGAAGCAAAACTCTCTACATTTGATATCTTGAATGCTTTCCTACTATCTCCGTAGAAGAAGACCTTTTCAAAAGTCCCTTTCAGGGCAGCCACTTGGAGCTCGATTATTCCCTAGTCACAGCTACTAGGTCTGATGCTTGCGGTTTTTATAAGTAGGACTCCTGGCACACATCCTCTCAAGAAGATAACTGCTTGCCAATCACTTACAGTGGGATCCATGTGGACAAATACTTAAACAAGAAAAAGCGGTTACCTACTTATCATATCTGTGGTTCTTTGAGAAGTTTTGTCCATGTGGATCCCATGACCTGCCCTCCTTCCTCATTACACAGAGTCCTTTGGACTTAAAATTCTACACTGGTGAAGGAACTTGGAGGAAGTTGGGCCTGCTCTGCCCCTTTATGCTGGTGGAAGGGGCAGCACAAGGGAATGCAAGGCACAACTGACCAGAAGAATTTTATCTTGTGTGTATGGGGCGTTTGCACACCTAGAATGGAATGCATATGGACAAAATACCTTGAATGGGCAGAGTTAAGGTACAGTACATACAATTTTTTGTAAAAAGTGATTTAAATCACCTTAATTTTAAATAGTTTAGTCCTGATTGGAGTTGCATTGATGTTCACCCACCTTTTATTCCTAATATCCTGGTACCAGCACAGCTATAACAGCATTGCATACAAGATGTTATGAAAGTCTAGGAAACCTCCATTGAAATATTAGATATATTTACTATGAACTGCTTTAAAATTTTTCAGCCCAGCTGGGTAACTTACATAATAATACCCCAGCAACCACTTCCCCCCCATTCCATAAACTGGAAAAATTGTAGCATTGGTCATCTTATAGGGACACTGGCATCATTGGAATCGTAAAGCTTGCGTTCATTTGGTCTTAGTTCAATTCAGTTACCACACATTTCTGCCCCTGACAAGTTTGTGATATTACAGGACTGTAATACTCTTACTTTTAGGGAGGTCTGGTTGCATGCAAAAGCTTTTCTTTCTAATCAGCCTACTTTTGCGATCTAGTAATGCCATGAGCAGTTAATCTGGTAAAACGAAAAGAGCACTAAGTGTCAATGGAATCTTTGTCTTCAGTTAGAAAGTCTAGGAAAGAAGGTGTGTAAAAGGCAGAAGTGATTCTTAACATGAAATTGTTAAAAGAGTACTTTGAGAAGTTTGCCTGCATGTGGCAGTGTTTCTCAATGAACTCTCAAAAAGTAATAGAAGACTTCAGCTTGCAAAAATCGCTTAATTATTTTTACTACTTGAATAACGGGGGCTTGGGGTTTGACTTTTTAGTTTTTTTTAATTGTCTGATTTATCCAACTGGTGGCTATTAATGCTAGGTTAGTAAGCATAAGTCACACTTTAAAAATGAGAACTGATTTTACAAGCCTTAGCATAAGTAACTTTGAATTCCAGCAGTGCAGTATGCCTTTGTCTATTAGCTTAAATGTTTGTTCTCCTGGGCACATTCAGTTCCAACATAAATGTAATATTATTTTGGCTTTAATAAACTGCTAGTGACAGATTCTCTAGTAGAAACCAGATTTCTGTAGTGTTAGAAAACCAGAACATACCAAATTATATTACTATTAACCTGTTATGAAGCACTGGTTTTCTATACAAGTAGAATTTATTGTAGGACCCTCATCTCAAATTTTGTGGTAGACCTTGTAAGGAAATTTGACTTAAATAAAGAAATGAAACATTTACCTGCCTTATCCATCAGATTCAGTTCATAGGAATTAATGTAAAGCAAAGATGAAACACAAATATTCATTTAGTTTTAATTACATTTGTAAAATAATACTTCTGGGTATTTGTTGCAAAAAAAAAAAAAAAATATATACACACACACACACATACACCAGCAAGCTTATTTTTTTTTAAAAGCTTTTCCCATAGATCCTGAACATCAATCGTTAGTCTTCTCTTCGATCAAACTAATTTATACAGCCCTGAGTATTGTAGGATTCCTCATGTTAAAATAAATTTCTCAGTCTATATTAGAATTGTAGCTTGCAGAATGTAAAATGTGACTTTCTTATCTTTGTACTTTCTTCTTTATAGATGGAATTCATGTGTATTCTAGTACGGCACAAGTTTTCAGGGAAGACTTGAAAAGATTTGCAATGTCTTAATATTGATGTTAGTAATAAACTGGTGAAAATTGTGAATCACAATTGTAGCATAGTCTCCATGCATACAGAAATTATCCACATATAATTCAGTAGTACAGCTCGAACTGTTTGGAGTGAAGCTGTTCTAGCTTATCCTGTAGTGACCTTCCGTCTTTAGCCTTCCAGCTTTAGTTTAACTTACGCATGCACTGACCTTTGCTATGGAAACGATACAGAAACACAAAAACAACTTGGCTGAGTTTCCTCCACAAAGCAGTGGGTGGTGTGTCACACTATACTGTTACCAGAGGAGGGTTTTTAGAGGTCAGTAGTGACAGTGTGCAGTAACTTGTTCATTATTTACAACATGCTGCTCATTACCCTGGGGAAGGGGGTATATGGAAATTTATTATAACAAGCTTATTTCTCTAGTATGAATATATATGCTTAGATAGATAGATATGACTAGAACAGATGCTGACAAATGTCTTTTTTAATAACACCATGTGTAATATTACACTTCAGTCTCCCCTTCACTCAACCATCAGTTGTAACAGACACGTGGTTGAGTCTTGGGCAAGCTCATTGGTATTAATGTCAGTAGTTTAATATAACTGAGGCGTCATCATGGTGACTGTACTGCACTTACTGGTATGTTGTATAAAGCTTTGTCTACTGAATCTGTCAGTATTAAATTTAACAATGTGTCATTATTTGTGTTTTTTTTCTCTCCTGATGGCTTTTTTTAGAGAAGGGTAAATAAAATAAATTCATTCATATTTAGTTACAAGTTTTTGGCTATTAAGCAACATTACTGTACAGAGGTTTATTTCCTTTAGTTTTCAAAAGTTTGTCAGAACCCATTGTGACAGAACAGGAGATTATTGCTCAGCTATTTGTGAAATTTTTAAGGGAGTAAAATTTATGATTTTTTATTTTTTTACTAGAATGAAGAACACATTTTTTTCCTTCAGAAGTTGTGGTAGTGAAATTTTAGTGCTGAATTGACGACTATAAATAGTGAAGTCCTTTATGTTCACAGAGCAGGTGTCACAGGGATAGTGATAGTGCATGTTCTGAACCTCACCTTTGAGCTGATGGGTATGACAGTCCCCTTCCTAGGAGGTAAAAAGTGTAGTTAATATTCTTTGATCATTAATCCTTGGTCTGGAGTGCATGTGGAAGGAGTCCAGCCTTCTTCCTTACGATACAGAAAGTGTTGCATTTGTAGCGAGGCAAGGGCTTTTACCTACAGTATTTCACACACTGCATTACAGAGTATTTTTCTACTGTTAGCAAACAGTTGAACACAACTGCAGTTAATGAAATGGAGTGCTCCAGACCCCAGGCAAACTGACTACATATCCCAGGGTTGTTTTCTGTTCTCTGCAGATAGTATGGGATCATGGGATGGACTGTCTTCAACTATTTGTTTGTACTGTGGCCAACACAACAGTGCCTCTAAACACTACAGTAATATAAGTAAACTGTATCCTATCATACTGCATATACACAAAGGAAGATACTGCCACAGCTACAACCATTGAAGGCAGCTTCAACTTCGTCACTGCCTGACGTTTCAGTGCCCCACTTGGCAACCTTAACTTGCTTTAAAACAAACTATGTCAAAATTTGAATACAAATCAGTAACCTCATTGTAACCATATTTCTGAATTTTCTTGATTTCTGGGGGGGGAGTGGGAGATAATCACAGGGTTGTTATAACTGTTTTTGTATCCTAACATGTTTAGATGCCTTAAAAAGAAATCCAAACAACCGTAACTCTGCCCTATAATACCATGCAATAACCATATGTTTATGATTAAGGCATTTTATTCTTTGTGGATCCAAATTAGCTTTTCATGGTGTTATTGCAGGACAGATTTAAAGTTGTTTGGGTGCCTTAAATTTGCATTTCTATACTTCCTTCTTCGAGTAGTATCCCTATGGGTGCTCCATTGTAGCTGCTCTACACCCCCTGCACCTTTGAGTGGAGATTTCTCATAGCAGCGTCCATTTGACCTGTGCATGCATGTTAGTTAATCTTATGCCCTGTGCCATTGTTACTTAGTACTGCACAGCTGAACCACCCTTAGTTCCTTCTAAACTGCCTCGGCCTGAGATGAAGTTCTGGCAGTTGTCCTGTTGAGATTTTCTCAGCTTTATCCTCATTTCTTTTTAATAGTTAGTTATATTACTATCAGTTTCATTAGTTAGTGATAGTATAGCTGCCTCTTTGAAATTTTTTTGCAGTTCACCAAATGAAGGAAGGAAACGCCCCAGGTAAAGATGAACTGACAATCAAAATAAGAGCCGGAGGCCAAGACCTTTGGGAAACCCTTGCTCAGAGGTTTAGCCATTACTTGGAAATGCAGAAGATACCATCTAGCTGGAAGGAGTCCAACACCATCCTGCTGTACCAGAAGGGAGATCATGAAGATCTAAAGACCTATTGTACAAAATGCCTGTTCTCACAAGTCTACAAGCTGTTCACCTAAATAATACCAAACCGACTCTGAGTCTGGGCAAGCAGCAGGCAAGAGAGCAGGCAGGCTTTCAAAGGAATTTCAGCACAATGGACCATATTTTCACTATCAACAAGCTATTGGAACACTCTCAAGGGACTACAAATGCTCTTTATGTATTGCCTTCGTCAACTATGAAAAAGCGTTTGGCAGCGTAGAGATCAATGCAGTGTTGAAAGCTCTTGCAGAGCAGGGGATTGACACAAACTATGAAAGGAAGCAAATTGACTGCACTAGAGATAAAACTTATTTGATTACCCCCCCCCCCCCTTCACATCCCAGTTAAGAAAGGTGTGAAACAAGGAGCCTGCCTTGAAATGGTAATGAGGCTGATGAATTGGAAGGGTGGAATCAGTCAACATAGAGCAGTTAAACCATCTCAGATTCACAGATGATATTGTGTTGATCGCCGAAAATATTATCAAACTACAGAAAATGCTGAGAACTCAACACAAAAAGTAGTTAAGTTGAACTGAAAATTAACCCCTCCAAAACGAAATTTAAGCAGTTTGATATCTTGCCAAAAGCCCAAATAACAATTAAGGAAGAAAAAATAGAAGTTGAGCAATACGTCTATTTGGGCCAAGAAATTAACATGCACCACGATCAGGAAGGTGAGCTCTCACAAAGAAAGAAAGCAGGTTGGTGTACATTCAGTTCTATCAAGGACGTCTTCCAAGGAAAAACCAACAAGGTAACACGCGCCAGCCTCTTCAACTCAGCGGCACTGATTGTTGTACAGCAGCGAAATATGGGCGCTGACGAAGACAGAGGAGCAGCAACTGTCCGTCACGGAGAGGGCAATGGAAAGAAGAATTCTAGGAATTTCAGTCCACAACCGAGTCCACAATGAAGTGATCAGACAGTAGAGTGGAGTGCAGAATGATGTTGTTGCGATGGTCCGGGCACATAGCGAGGATCGCTAACAATCGATGGACCGCAGCTGTCGCTGAGTTGTACCCATGGGAACTGAAATGACCACTCGGCTGACCTCCAAAGAGATGGAAAGATTTTATCATGAAAAGACATGGCCACACATGGAGAAGGAAGGCCAGGTTATGAGAAGAATGGAAGACACGTGATCGGTGCAATCTATACGAGGGCTGAAGGACAGATCAATCAAGGTGATTTGCCTGTCTGTTACATTGGTTACTGATCTAGGAAGAATTCAACCTTCAGAGTCTATCGATCCAAAGGAAAACTCCTTTCACCTAGTGTAGATTTCAGAATGTGAACTTGTTCTAGCCTGGGATTGCTGATATTATACCCTTCCTTTGTATGGGCTTTAATAAGGACCTAGAGCCTTGATTACTTAAGCTAAATGTACTTTATTTCCAGACTCTGAAGTTTTTCTTCTCGTTCATCTGTACTCAAATTCCTCAGAGCAGTTTCCATGATTTATAGTGGTTTTATAAAGGCATTGTGCAAACTGTATCCAAGTTACCACATTTATTTCCAGATTTGAAGATGGTTCTTGTTAAGGATGTAAATATCAGTTTAAAAAGTTAACTGGTTAAATGATTAAAATTATATCGTTTAACCATTAACCAAGGTCAGTCTGGCACCGGGCAGCAGGCTAGATTCCCGCTGGGGCTGTGGGGCTGGGGCTGCTCCAGCCCGCCTGGCCTGCTGCGGTCGAGGCTGGGGTCCCGGACTAATAGTAACAGTAACAAGTGGGCCTTCAGACCCAAAGGATGCCAGATGGTTTGTATGTTTCAAACTGGTAATGGATATAGGTTACATCTTATATCCTTTTCCAGTTTGCTTCCAACAGCGAGGTTAGTGACAATCTCTAATTCATCCATTACTGGTTCCTCCTTAGAGGACACTACCTTTGCTTTCAAGAAGCTTCAGGATTGACCTTTTTTTATATTTTGGGATGGGATCTGGCTTGTCCTAGGATTCTAAAATGCAGAAGTCCCACCTTCAGATCAAGGGTGACTCTTAGCCTGATATTGAAAAGAGCTCATTCATCTTTGCTTGGTGCTTCAGGTCTCAGCTATCCAAGTCTGTTTTGGTTGTTGTCTTTCCCTTTGGACATTCCCTTCCTCCCCCCCCCCCCCTTCATTGGGATCCTGTGCTACCACATGGCCCTTTTCTTTATGGGACTTATGAACCATGGCTTATTTTGGAATAATTTAGTAGCCTTCTACAGTAGTTAACATTCATTTCTGTTTTAATATATTTGTGCAACTTTGCATTCTGTATAAACATTAGGAATTATACTGTTAGCTGAATCTGTTACAGCGTGACTAAAAAAAATTCATACTCCCAACTTTAGTTATTTACATGTGGTGTTCCTATATTTCAGTGCCCCATTGTTCTTATACCTCTACTTCCTAAGTGTGTATTTAGGATTGTTACTGTTTGTGAGGAAATTCAAAATTTATTTCCCTAAAGAAGAAAATTTAATGAGGCAGTCAGCAAATAACAGCGATTGCTGCTATCGCTAAGGTGTTGCTGAGAACTCGTGCTCAAACAAGTTGTGTGTGAAGTCAATGGGTTTCTCAGTAAGAAATCTTCTTGACTTGGTTTTTTTCCATTTGATAGCCAAAGATCATGAGTTTTCAGGTGATGCAGGACACACGCACAAACTTCAGTCAAACTCTTGTATGGCATATTAGATTTTTTTCTTAACCTGGGGCTCTTTGTGAGGGCTCTTGATTTTTTCCCCACCCCCCTTGATTTAAAAACATGTTTCTGGTACTTAAAATTGTGGGGGGGAGACCTTGTGAGAATTTTTTTCAGAGTAGCAGCCGTGTTAGTCTGTATCCGCAAAAAGAACAGGAGTAGTTGTGGCACCTTAGAGACTAACAAATTTATTAGAGCATAAGCTTTCGTGGACTACAGCCCACTTCTCCCACAAAAGCTTATGCTCTAATAAATTTGTTAGTCTCTAAGGTGCCACAAGAACTCCTGTTCTTGTGAGAATGTAAACTGAGTATAAACCCAGTGCAGTGATGCCGCCTTGACTCTTCAGACATCCTGAAGCAGTAGTTGTAAGAAGTGCAAACCACCCTTTTCTTTTCAGTAAAGGCCCTGTACTGCAGCTCGATAGAATTGATCCAGTATGCCAGAATTCAGCTTTTCTTCTTTGAAGAGTATCCCTATGGGTGCTCCACTTTAGGTGTCTTGACACCTGCTCATCATAGCCATCTTGCGCCACTCTGAGCGTTTATATAGCGGTCTGCGGCCAACCATCCTCCTGTTCCTTCTCTACCGCGTTTGGCTTGAGTTAGAGCGATCAGCAGCACCCTCTCTTACCTCAGATAAGATTAATAGTAGATAGTTCATAGTGTTTCTTGATAGTGTTAGCTTAGTTGTATTAGCTTCACTATCCCCTTGCCGTAATATAATTTTTTATTTCTTCATTCAAAAAAATATTTTCCCTTTTACTTTCCCCATCCACTTTGACAGGTACACAGCTATAGTCTCAAACAGGATTTATCCCTATTTTTTTCTCTAAGATACCAGGTTTCTCAGGAATGTCTGCCTGGCTCACCTAGCTTTAAATGCTGCCTGTCTTGCAGACTCTCCGTACGGGTCTCTGATGGCCACACATAATGTGTCCGAGACGCACATTACTCAAAAATGCCCACCCTGCAGAAAGTTGGCAGCCAGGGCAAGGAAAGCCAGAGATCTCCAGCTGAAGTTCCTCATGATGGAGAAATCCCTCAGGCGAGTCTCTGATCTTGCATCCAGGACACCCCCTCACCAATGGTCACCAGTGGCAGCCTCTGACAGGGGTTCTGCTCCAACAACGGCTGGCAAGGAGCCTGTTCCAACAAAGGCTACCAAAAAGCAGTCCCCACACCAAGAAGTGCCTAAAAGAAACCATCTCCAACTGAAAAATCTGCCCCGGTACTGAGGGTACCAAGATTTGCTGGACCGCGAGGCACCAGAAACATCCAATACCAAGAGTTCCTGAAGAGCTAAAGACCCTATGCAGCCAAGCTCAAAGGGAGGTTCACACAGTAAAGTGAAACCTTATAGCTTGGCACCCATGGAGCTGCTGAAAACCTCTGCACTAAGCAGTACAATGGTGCCACCTGCTGTACCTATGCCGCACAGCTCTAAATCCTCAGCCCCGGTGGGTGACGATCCATCACGGATCTACGCAAACTCAACAAATTTGTAAGAACACAACATTTCAAAATGGTGACTCTAAGCACAATAATTCTGGCCCTAGAGAAGGGAGATTGGCTCTCGGCCCTCGACCTCCAAGATGAATATTTTCATATTACCATACACTGGCCACACAGAAGATTCCAGAGATTCACCCTAGGGAAACAGCATTCCAAAACAGAGTACTACCTTTCAGCCTGTCCACTGCTCCGAGGATCTTCTACAAAGTTCTTGCTGTCATTGCAGCTTACCTCCGCAGACACTGAGTAATGATATTTCTATACTTTGACAACTGCCTCATAAGGGCACCAACACTGCAAGAAGCAATAAACGCCATCCAGAGCACGGTAACTCTTTTCACAAACCTAGGGTTGCAGATAAATGTGCAAAAGTCCACAGTGGTTCCTATACAAAAGTTGGAATTAATAGGAGCCCGTCTCAACTGTCTAACAGCAATAGCAACACTACCCCAACAACTTCCTTACCCTAGTCAATCCAATTTCAACGGTGATTGATAGCCCACAGACAACCAATAGAATGTGTTTACATCTCTTGGGGCATATGTCAGCAACAAAGTTTATCAAACATGCCAGACTCCACCTGAGATGCTTGCAGGCCTGGCTTCGAACAGTATATGTGCCGCACAGACACTCTCTCAACAGACACCTCGCAATGCCACACAGAGTAAAAGACTCTGTAATATGGTGGACACAACCGAAGAACGTCTGTCCAGGAGTCCCTTTCCAACAAAACTCCAACCATGACAATCCCGACGGGCACTTCCCTCATAGGGCTGGCGGCACACCTACTCAACAATACAGTCCAAGGCCGCTGGTTCCCAGCAGAGTCCAACCTGCATATAAACTTACTGGAGCTAAGGGTAGTCCGAAATGCATGCAACCACTTTCTCCCTCTAAATAAGAACAATGCCATCAAGATCCTCACTGACAATATAGCATGGATGTTTTACATAAGCCACCCGGGGGTAGAATGATCATACTCCCTATGTACAGAGGTGATACGACTTTGGAATTGGTGCATCACCAACAACAGAGATCTACATCCTATCTTCCAGGATGTCAGAATACAAGAGCAGATGTCCTGAGCAGGGGCTTCTCACAAACCCATGAATGGCCGATGGATCCCGGAATACTCAAGCCCATATTCTAACTATGGGGGTTTCCTACTATAGATCTATTTGCAACAGCTCAGAAGACCAAGTGCCCACAATATTGCTCCAGGGTGGGATTGAGACACCACACCCTGTGCACTTCCTCTGACCCCACTCCTAAGCAGAGTAATTCGCAAGATCAAACAGGACAAATCCACGGTCATTCTTATAGCACCTACGTGGCCAGACAAACATGGTTCCCATACCTGCTTCAGACTGCAGTGAAACCACCTCAAACCCTTCCCTTAGTACCTCACTAAGTACCTGGAGTCCTTTCTATCTCAAGATGTGGGACACATCCGTCATCCCAACCTCGCAGTACTCCACCTCAAGGCCTGGTTACTCCATGGCTGACTGCGGACAAGGAGACCTGTTCTGAGGAAGTAAGATACATTACTGAACAGTCAGAGACCAAGTACAAGAAAGACATATACCCATAAGTGGAAACAATTCTGCACCTGGTGCCATGATAAACAGCTCTTACCACAATAGTCTCCCCTACCGAGGATCCTGGGCTATATACTAGGACTTTAAAAACTGGGGCTATCCACAAGCTCCATCAGAGTACACTTGGCTGCTATTACCTCCTTCCCCAACAAGGTGGATGGGGGTCACTATATATGTTCACCCAACCATTAAACACTTCCATAAAGGCACTGAAAACACTTATCCCACAATAAAAAGCCCCACACTCATGTGGGACCTCAACCTTGTTCTACGCAGACTCATCAAAAAGCTGTTTGAACCCCTTGCAACCTGCTCTTTTTTGCACTTATCCATAAAGATGGCTTTCCTCAATGTCATCACGTCTGCCAAACAAGTGGGAGAATTAGGTGCCCTAATGGAACACCCACCTTATACAACATTCTTTAAAGATAAAGTAACCCTACGACCGCATCCCAAGTTCCTTCCCACATGCCGACGAGAGGGAGGCAGGCCTCACTCCACACATTGGATGTTCACAGAACAAAAACTTTTAGAAAATCAGAGACTGTTTGTTTCCACAACAGAGTATTCGATGGGTCAAACCATCTCAAAACAGAGACTATCCAAATAGATATCAGGATGTATCCATTTGTGCTACAAAAACAACAATCTACATCCTCCAGTGGAAGTTTGCACACACTCCACCAGAGCACAGGCAATATCCTTGGCCTTTCTCAACAATGTCACTATCACTGATATTTGCAGAGTAGACATCAGTCCATACATGTACTAAACACTATTCTCTAGAGCAACAATGTGCATCAGGTGTTCAATTTGGGCTCACCGTGTTATCCACCGTCATTAACGCAACTCTGAAGCCCCTCCCCTCCACTGATGGACACTGCTCAATAGTCACCTAAAGTGGGGCACCCACAGGGACACTCCTCAAAGAAGAGAAGGTTATCCACCTTGTGCAGTAACTGAGGTTCTTTGAGAGATGGTTGTCACTGTGGATGCTCCACTACTTTTCCTCCTCACCTCTACTTCGGAGTTTCATGTAGATTCTCTGGGTAGAGAAGGAACAGGGGGACAGTTGGCTGCGCACCGCTACGTAACCTTTTGAATGGCCTGAAACTGCTATGGCACTTGCGCAGTCTAACTGGGGATTGCTACCACAAATCTCCAATTACAAGCATAGGGTGTCAAGACACCTGAAGTAGAGGACCCACATGGACAACCATCTCAAAGAACCTCAGTTACTGCACAAGGTGAGTAACCTTCTCTTTCCTCCCATGGAATTTGCCATTTTCCTGTAGCCAGTTACACAGCACTTTTTGTCTCCCTGCCAGACCTGCCTGCAATTGTTTCTTGGGCTGTTTTCCCCACAAAGGGAAATTAAATTTACAATACATGCTTCCAGAACTCTTCCACACAGCCAGGTAGCAACCAACCTTCCTTTCTTCCCTCTTCTGTGCATGAAGCCTAACTTTTCCCTACGGCAGACTCCTATCCAAACACACGCCAGAATGCTTGACAGCTACTATACTACTTTACAGGAGTAGTGATTGCTGGCAGAGGATTATCAGGCATACATTCTCCCATTACAAGGAAGCACTGAGCCATTTGGAAACCAAGAAAGAAACCTATTGAATTTTTCATACAAAAGCTTATGGGTTTTCAAAATCAGTCTTATTAAATGTCAATTCTGTAAACATGGAAGTCCTCCAGGCACCATATTTTGTGTCAGTATGAATAACGGCCTCATAATTGTGAAACCGATTAGTACTCTGAGACACAAGATGTAATATCACCACAGTTCAATTTGGGAACTGTAAATCTAATGGAATTTGTATATAGGTGCTGTTTCTGCCATATTGCTAAATGGAGGGGAGGTTCTATCTAAATGAGAGGAGGATTTTTTGTTGGATGCGGGAATGTTGTAGAAAAAAGCTGAGAACTACTGCCATAAGGATTAAAATTTGTTTGAGGTAGTGCAATGCTATAATTTCTCCAGATTTTTTGGTCGCTTTCTTAATTTAAACTTTGTTTAGGTTTAGAGTCCAGGTCTTTTTTTTTTTAAATATGGCTAACTCTTTGAATTCAGGCACTACAACAAAAGAATGGGGTTGATGCTTGTGGTTACATTTCCAAAGAACACAAGTTTTGCTTATTACTGATGAAAGTAGTAAATTTAACCTTTGGAGAAAACACTTTTGTTTTTTTCCTAAATGTGGCAACTGTATGCAACAAAAATTGGTTTTAACTTCTAAATTATTAGCTGTCATTGCAATTGCAAATAGAAAGAAAGTTACACAGGAAGAATTTAGTACTTTAAATTGTATGTCTGTGCTTGAAAACATTCAATTGTCAACTTCCCTTCACAGTTAAATCTTTTATGCATATATTTACTAATACATGTTGCAGAATTAGATAAGTTAATGAAAATAAACTTCTTTATAATATTGAATCAATTTTTTAAAAATTAAATGCTAAGAACAGTGTGTCTTTGGTATAGAAGTTACGTAGGGAAAATGATAAAATTCTGGCTTGTTGGAATAGCTTCAATTATTTGAAATATCTAACTTTGAAGCCATTTAGTTTTAAGCTTCCAACTGTTTAATTGTGCATTTTCTGCTATGGAAATAATAGGATAATTTTGACAATACTAATTCATAATCGTGAAAAATTTTATTTGCTTTTAAAATTGAAAAGTTGTAGCAACTCATTAATAAACTATTAAACTGAGGAAACTCCAAAATCATAATTTTGCTTCTTAAAAAAAATTAAAATTCAAAATGAATTAAGGAGCTTTAACTCCTCCCATTCATTCTAAGGTTTTGTCTACATGGGGACACTCAGGAAAATTAATCCAGATTAACTAAAGGTGTGAATTTAAAGTGGATTAGTTACACACAGGTGTTTAATATGGTTTATGCACTTATTCAGAATTGCAGAGGCCTTAATTTGACTTCGTTTATTTCATTTTGGAAATGAATTAAGGCTAATTTAATTCTGAATAAGAATGTCCACACGGGGGTTTAGTGCGATTTAACTAATCCTCTTATAATTCACACTTTTGGTTAATTTGGATTAATTTTCTAGAGTGTGTCAGTGTAGACAGGCCCTAACAAACTTCTTTGTAATTGTTCTTCTAATCTGTCTTGAGGGACAAGCAATTTACACGTGGTTTGCTGCTTGTAGAATTGTTTGTCATGCCACATCAGAGGCTGAAAGTTTCAAGGTCTGTGAATAAACATTAATAGCATAATATTTTTCCTTTTATAATTGTGTGTTTATATATACAAATAAAAATATAATTTGACTCAAATACAAACACCATAAAATCCCGTTAAAGTTTTAGAATTCTATCTATTTTTTTTTTTTTTTTTTATCAGCTCATAGGCTACAGTGAGAAGCCAGTAAACCTACAGATGTTCATTGGAACAGCAGATGATCGCTACTTACGACCTCATGCATTCTACCAGGTGCACCGAATCACTGGGAAAACAGTTGCTACTGCTAGCCAAGAGATAATAATTGCCAGCACAAAAGTACTGGAAATTCCACTTCTTCCTGAAAATAATATGTCTGCCAGGTGTGTAGCAGCATTTCTCCCAAACTAGCAAGTTAATCATTTTGTGTATTCCTTTCAAAACAATACAAGGTTGAAAATGGTGTATTTTTTTTTAAGGTAACTTGACATAGCCTTAATTGCTTTGATTTTTAATTGTGTACTATATGTAGTGTCTGGGGGTTTTTTCTGCCAACGAGCTTTTTAAAAAAAAATGTTTTGCTACCTGTAGTTGAATTATTATCCTAACTTCAGACCTCTGTGCAAAATCTGAAATGGAATGATTATGTATTATTTTAATGAACAAAGGGGGAACCTGTCATCCCATCTAAAATGCTACACCATACTACTTAGAAGCCAAGTGAGCACCATAAATTGTTATTTCTTACATGAATCAAGTTCAGCATATATGCTGATTTGGCTAAACGTGTATAATTTCTCAGTATGAGTAAGAATACTTTTTTTTTTAATGTGGGGTTTTTAGAAGAAAAATGTGGACTACCATATAATGCAGCAACAGTTTGCTTATTTATGGTTTTAATGTGTATAACTTTATTTGAAAATTTCCATAAAATGCCTTCTCTAGTCTTCCGTAGTTGTTGTCCCATAACAGTGCTATGCAGTCTCTGTCGCCCTATTATTTAGTTGACTACATAACCATTGTCCCAAATAAACAATAATTGCTATTTTGGAATTTCAGAAAGAGTTTTGTTAGGCCAGTTGGTTGCAGGTTTGGCCATTTTATGACACTGTTTCCCATGCAGAATTGTACATGGTTACACTTCTGAGTGAATGTTTCAAAACTGTCATCAGGAAGGCACTACTGTAATACAAATAATTGATCTTTTACTTTTAAAAAGTCAAAATGACAGGGGATATAAGTTCCCAAAATATAACTTTACAGCTGAAATCTAGAGTTTCCTTTTTTGTCCTAATTTAAAGCATCTTAGTAGCATCTATCCAAGTTAGTAGCACAGAGCAAAATTAAGAGTTATTTTTAGTTCTAGTTTAACCAAGACAGTTAAACTGAGACCTTTAGGATAAGTTTTTGATCTATTAGTAATACTTGACTTCTTTTCCTCCATTTGTCTTTTAACCCTTCTCCTCCCTTTATCCTTCAGTATTGATTGTGCAGGTATTTTGAAACTCCGCAATTCAGATATAGAGCTCCGTAAAGGAGAGACAGATATTGGAAGAAAGAATACCAGAGTGCGACTTGTGTTCCGTGTTCATATCCCACAGCCTAGTGGAAAAGTGTTGTCTCTACAGATCGCTTCCATACCTGTTGAATGCTGTAAGTTTTGTAACAATTAGTCTCTTACACACATTTAAAATCTCTTAATTACAGTTGCAATAGCTTTCTTTTCCATGTGTCAGTAGAATTTTAGGCAGAAGAATCCACTGGAATATTATGGCTGTGAAATTATTTTTGAAACTGTGTGCATTTACTGTAAAACCTATCTATTACTAACTGAAGATACTTAGAGTAGTTGGAACATTGTAGATTTAAATGTAAAATTAAAGTATTAAAATTTTCTTAAAAGCTTTTCAGTATGCTAAATTGTGTGGTTAAAGAGATTAACGTAAAATAAGGGTAAATTTGGGAAGAGCAAAATTTGTACTTAATGGCCTTTTTCATGTAAAAAGTAATAAACAATCATCTTTCTACATAAGAGCATCAGTATTCATTTTGGGTTTTATGTAACATAATACTTTATAATTTATATATTTAAAAGTCAAAGCATTTATTTTTGGAAAAAATGCTAATTAATGGTTTCAGTTGGCAGATTCTACATGCTTACTAGAGATTAACCTCTGGTCTACACTGGGGGGTGGGGAGGGGTCGATCGAAGTTACGCAACTTCGTCTACGTTAATAAGGTAGCTGAAGTCAACGTACTTAGATCTACTCACCACAGTGAAGACACTGTGGTAAGTCGACTGCTGATGCTCCCCCATTGACTTCACCTGCGCCTCTCACGCCAGTGGACTCCGCCTGGCCTCTCTTGCTCCAGTCGACGAGAGAGGGCTTGGCGGTTGATTTCTCGCGTCTTCACTAGACGAGATAAATCGACCCCCTGCTGGATCAATTGCTTGGTAGGTAAGTGTAGACATGCTCTAAGTAGAAGTGTTTCTAATTCAACGGTTCAAGTTCTTTGTGGTATTCATTTGTAAACTACAGGTGTGGGAATACCAAAATGGGTCATATAAAGAATCTTAAGTAGCTTTTGGTAATAATTATTTTGACCTTAAAATAATTCAGAAATACTTTAAACAGATTTCACTAAACTGAAAAGTTAATCCAATGTATGCGGTTAACCTGTTGTGACGTTTCGGGATTGCTTACTATATCAGCCTTCATTTAGTAATTTCAGTTTCACTCAATATATGAAAGTAGTTAAACATTTTTCCTTTTTCAATCCTTTTTAAAAAATAGCTCAGCGATCTGCTCAAGAACTTCCTCAGATAGAAAAATACAGCATCAACAGTTGTTCCGTAAATGGAGGCCATGAAATGGTTATGACTGGATCTAATTTTCTTCCAGAATCAAAAATTATATTTCTTGAAAAAGGACAAGGTAAGTTACCTTTTTTAGTTTTGAAAAGAACTGCTGGAATTATGAATGTTTCAGTGGTAAATGCATTAAAACCTTTGCAAGTCGTAATCTCAAACTTCAATTTGATCAATGATCTGTGTTCTGTGGGTTAGCTGCTATAAATGAAAATAGTACAGTTGCTGCCACAGGAAGATGATTACATACCAACTGGTTCCTCACTGAAAACTTGGAACTGCTTATACATTGCATATATTATGCATTCCCCTTCTCTTGTGTTTTACTAGAAAAAAATTGTATGAAATATAACAGGGAACTAATTGACGTCTGTTCCAATTATTTGCTCACCGTTTGAGTCATGTGTTGCCTGTGACTTAATTGCTGCTTAGGAATTAGCTGTGTTATCATGCTTTCAGGTGAGGCATTGTTGGGATTCCTTCAGAGACCTTTTCCATGCGACTTATCCAGAACACCCTTGTCCAGTTCTGGGAGAATAATTCATCCATTTTTTTGGGATCCAAAAAACTAAGTTTAACACCAGATTTTGTCACTCAGATTCCTTGATTTGGCATACAGCAAGCTACGCTGAGTTGATCAGACTTAAATGTAGCGGGTGGGTACAGGGCTTTCCATACATCCAAGTTATACAGAAGACTTCTTGCTTTATATATGTTTACACATTACGTTGCATTTACTGTGCATTGCATCAAACATTTTACGTTGCAGGAGCCATTCCTTGTGTAGCATGCTCTGTCCATGCATAGTCCATGCTCACCCTATTCTTTACCTCATCTCTACATTCCTAACTTTCTTGTCCTTTGTTAGTAAATGGGTCCTTGGGGGTTCTCCCTCTTATCTTAGCTGGCTCAGACATTCTATCTTTTTAACCTCCTGACCTGTTTACTTATCTTATTTAGTAGAAATGTTCTGTTTTCAGCCTAAAGATCTGTTTACTACCCTAATTTTGTCCGAGAAATGAGGCCTCCCTCCATGTGTTAATTGCTCATGTCAGGCGAGACATGGAATAAACATCATGAACAAATTGGTAAATAGAGAATTTTGTGTTCATACAAGTTTGACAAACAATTAAGAGGCAGAAGATAAAAAAATAAAAATTTTGGTAACCAAGAATGGTGTCTACATAAAATATTTTTTCCCCAAAGAGTACTTAAGGCATCAATAGATCTTCAAAAATCTGGTTCATATGGCTTATCTGTTTAAAGTTAAGCATGTGCATTTATTTGCTTGTGCATAAGTTGCATAGGTAAATACAATGCCAGATGTGTGTACAAATCAGATATTTGCAATATGTAAAGAGCTAGATTCTGAAGTGGCCATATTGTGCATGTATATTGGATATTTGCATGCATAAGGAGTGAAGCAAATGTGTGAGTGCCTAAAAATCTGGTCTTGTATTTATCGTACAAGTACACAACCTATTTATTCTCTTTCTCAAGATTTCAGCTGGTGTACAGAGTAATAAAGATGGTACTCCTGGGGGAATTCTGTGCCACTGCACAGAGATTCATGTCCCCTGCAGATTTTTTTCTCCACAAAAAATACATTCTGCTGGAGATGCACAGCAGTTACACATTTTGCCCACCAGGGGCTGCTGTAGTACCAGAAGAGCAGGCAGTTGGCTCAGTAGAGAGGAGAGTGCCATGACCATGGGGCCAGGTGAAGAGACATGGGATATGGGGGGATGGAAAAAGTAGGGCACATGGGGCTGCTAGGGGATTACATAGACTGGAGTTCAGAAGGGCTAGTGGGTGTGGGGGGGACAGACTGGGGCAGGAGCACAGAAGCTAGTGGGTTGACAGCATTGAGCTAGGAGCTGAGTGGGATTGGAAGTGCAGGGACACATGGGGATGGGGTGTCTGAATTGGGGGTGCAGGAATGGGGGAGGGCAATTCAGGGATGGATGTGGCTGAATGGGGATGCAAGGACACATGGGGCGGGGCAGATGTGCTTGACTGAATGAGGGAGACTAAGGGATCAGCCAGGAGCTGCATGGGGGAGGCTCCCTAACAGTCCCACCCCAATCACCCCCAAAAAACCTGTTCCATACTTCTCCCACCCATGTCCAACAACCTTACAGGTTCACAGCCAGGCTCCTTCCCACCAATTACTTCCCTTTTCCTCAGCTCCTCCATTACACCAACACACCCAAGCCTTTGCACTGCTTCTGAGGGGTGCAGGAAATATGTTTCTGTCTTGTAGTTTAAAATGAATTACTCAGAGTTCTGTATTAATATGCTAGTAAGGAATCTATTTGTCAAAAACATTCAGGAAATCTTTTTAGTTGTCTGTATTGTTACAGACCTACTTGCTGACAGGTATTTTGAAATAAATTACCAAAATAATTGAAACAGGTGTGATTATATTGTTTTGTTTTGACAAAAAATATGCAGAATTTTAAAATATTTTGTGTAAAACTTTAATTTTTTGGCACAGAATTCCCCCAGAAGTAAGTTGAGAACTGAAGGGCCAAAACTTTTGCCTTATCTTGTTAGTAAAGTCCATTCAAAGTGCTTAGGTTGCAAATATTCATTAGTTTAATATACTTTTTATTAAAGCTATTTACTATTTTTCTTCACAAAACTCTAGTGCATCCATGTATTTTAGAAAAACTAAACTTCAAATTGCTCTCATACAATATATAATACAGTAGTAACAAATTAACCTACAGTAGCTAGCAGATTCTTTGTTTGATAGTGGGGAAATTTTGGAGACCCTACTTCCTATAGGGTTGGGTAAGAAGATTTGACCTAATAGTATATTCAGCTGTATATTATTCAAGTAACTACCTGAAATGAAAGCTGCAGTTTAAAACTTATCTAAAGAAAATAAATTTCTGTTCTTGTTCTTGTTTTAATCCTGAAGCAGTTGTGTGTTAGGCATAATTGTAGCAGCTTTTTAGGAGGCTTATTTAGTTTTGCTAAACTTTTTTGATCTTCTTTGGTTTGAGCTTTATCCTGGACCCTTTAATTCAAGGGAGGTTCAAGAGTTCTGGATAACTTGTCTTTATATTAGGGAGCAATTTTGCTGTACCTTCCCCGCTACTTCTCCTCCTGTCTCCCCTTCTACCTCTTCTCTTCCCTTCCCCCTCTCCCCCCAAAATAGGTAGCTTAAAACACTCATGTGCTCCGACATAGAAAAGGAACACTTTTTTTTGTTTGTTTGTTTGTTTGACTGATCTGAAGAAAAAATACACAACTTACACCATGAATACAGTATATTTTTACATTTTTACAGGGACCCCTAACAACTTGAAATATCATCAACTAAAAAAGTAGCTTCAGATACATCATCTGTTCCTGAGTTCCAGTACTGTTTGTGGTTTTACAAATTCGTTTTCTTATTTTAAAAATATTTCATTCCACTCTTGCTGTGTTTGATACCCACACAAACATTTAGAATGACTGGCTGAATAGACACTGGGCCACGGAAAAAGAATGAGAATTCTTGGTGCTTAGGGCACTCACCAGGATGTGGGAGACCAGAGTTCAAGTCCCTGCTCCAATGACTACTCAATTACTTATACACAGTGAAACAGCTACAACAGGAGAGATTGAAAGACCCACACCAGAATATCTCATAGCCCACCAGCTAAGGTTCTCTTCAGAGTGGTCTGGGAGACCCCAGTTAAAATCCCTGTTCCTCATCAGGCAGTGAGGGATTTGAACCCAGGCCTTCCATATTCCTGGATAAGTGGATTTAAAAGTAATGAGGGGGGCACCACCATCATGGGCATTCTGGACTGCTCCTTTAGCTGATTGCTCCTCATTCTTCAGTTAATATGCAACTAGAATCAGATGTTTCTTGGCAGCTCAGCAAACTGAATTTTGCAACCAGTCAGGGCATAAGAACATAAACTAAATTCTGTCTTTCCGCCAACATGGATTTTGTGCCTTGTCTTCAATAGGCTGTCTGGGGAAAGATAAAAATCTAGCTGTTGTACTGGGCTTAAATTTTCTCTAAATGCCCTGTAAAATAAAGTACATGACTCAAATCTGTGGTATCGTACACAAAACCAAACTCATGACTCAAAAAGTATTTTAATATCAACAGACTTGTAGGGTACTTCTTGACAAATCACCATTTAAGTTTCAATGGCCTTGGGTAGTCAACTTCACCCTGCATGTCATTCATTTCCAGTAAACATCCAGCTTTGCTGTTGCTTAAATAGTAAAGACCAGGCAGGCACTTCATTAACTCACATGCCCTTCTTTTTCTCGTGCAGCAGTTCCATATCTATAATATATAGATCACATTTTACCAATTTTAATTTAAAAATACAAAATTAACTAATTTGGGGAATAATGAAATGACAGTATAGTGCTAATGTATTAAACGTTTTATGTTAAAAATTATATATCTGATGGTATAATTTCTAGAATAATAAAATAATTTCCCCCACCATTAGTGTAAAACTTTGTTTAGTTGGACAGACTTTCATTATTTATCTGAAACTTGCGATGAGTCCGATATAGGTCTAACTAAAAGATAAATCTGAACATCTCAGTCATAATCTTGTATTTTGCAAGATATTACCATTGAAATAAAGCTGTCGCTAGTTATTGGTAATTTCTCTTCAAAAGCTGATGTGTAAATACACTTTTATAATTACAATCCTAACCAAGAAGTTGGTATCAGTGGTTGATGACATTAGTTAATTTTGACCTCCGCTATATATTAACAAATCTTTGTTACAGACAAAGCTGCTAAACACATATTATACCTGACATAGGACCACAAAAGCAAGGAAACATAATGCTAAAATATACTCTCTACTAATCCACACACAACACTTCACTACTACAACTAGCTTTACCACAATCTTAATTCTGCTCCAGAGGGATGCCATCTTTCTGTCACCATCATCACCACAAAACCCCTTTCCAGCACCAAATTACTAAATCAGACATCCACAACTAATAGTGTTTTGAGGGCAGACTTTGATAAAGTGGGTAGTGGAAAGATAGCATCTGTACGGGTGCAAAGTTAAGGTTGTGGTTCATAGATAAGGACAGATGGGACCACTGTGATTATCTAGCCTTCTACATAACAAAGGGCATAGAACTTTCCTGAATTAATTACTGTTTGAACTAGAGCATATGTTTTAAAAAAGAATCTAATCTTGATTTTAAAAATTGCCAGGGATAGTGGAATCCACCAGACGATCTGCTTAATTGTTGCAGTGGTTAATTACACTCATTATTAAAAATGTTCACCTTATTTCTAGTCTGAACTTGTCTAGCTTCAACTTCCAGCCATTGGATCTTGTAATACCTTTGTCTAAGCTGAAGAGCCCATTACCAATTTCTTGTTCCCTATATAGATACTCAGCCTGTGCTCAAACTATTTGCTAAACTAAACAGACTCAAAGAGCTCAGTCATGATAAGGCATGTTTTCTAATCCTATAATCATTCTTGTTGCTCTTTGCTGAATCCTTGCCACTTTATCAATGTTCTTCTTGAACTGTGGACCTCAAAACTGGACATAATATTCCAGTAACAGTTGTACCAATGCCAAATACAGTGGTAATATCTCCCTATACCCACAGAGATCCCCCTGTTTCTACATACCAGGATTCCATTAGCCCTTTTGACCACAGCGTCACACTGGGAGCTCATATTCAGATGATTACCCTCCAGCATTCCCAAATCATCTTCAGAGTCTCTGCTTCCCAGGATAGAGTCCCCCAGTCCTTTGGTCTACATTCTTTGTTGTTGAAGTGATAGTCCCTATTGTATTCCACTGAGGATTGCATTGGGACCATATTGTCAGTGAATGTTCATAACTCCTTACATACTATTCTTACATACATTTTGCAGTGATTATGATGACCAGTATGACACAGGTTTTCAGTAGAGACCTTACATGACACTCTTTTTGGCAAACTTATATGTAGATGCCAGACTCAAGGAATCCCTGTAGCCCTTATACACCCCTGTGCGCTCTGCCAGTTGGCACCAAGAGGTCCCTGGGTCACAGTGCTCCAGCTGCCTCGGTTCCTTTCAGCCATGAATAGCTGATAGGGTAGAACCGATCTGGGGTAAACCCGGATCAGTCTTCAGTGTCTAGCTTAGATAACACTATTAGGATTTTTTAGTATAGGATTAATTGGTATATAGCGAAGGATAGATTTTAGTCAAAATTTTCTTTGGTTCTGAGATGGTTGATCCAAAGACTAAGTCAGGCTTTAAGAGATGTGCTTCCTGCCTGTTTTTCCAGCATCCAGTGCACATACCAGATGCCTTGTCTGTCTAGAAGAGGGGTACTTTCCTTCAAATGCTCTACATTTATTCCAAGAGCAAGAAAGGAGTGGCAGAACACACTACAGGCAATTCTGCTACAGGAGACCTTAGCAACAAAGCCTATTGGATCTGAACTTTTGTATGGATCCAAGACATACCATAGCTCGCCTCAAATACATCAGAGGTTAAACTCTTCAGAGACACATGCTTCTTGTCTGTTTCACCTCTGAGCTCAAAGACTATCGCTCTGTCCCAGTTCAGAGCAACTGAACCAATATTCACCCTTCCATGGGCCAGCAAGGCACCCATTCTCAGGCGTCCAACTCCCCAGCCATCATCTCTGTGGGCAGAGATATGCACCTCTCTCCTTCATGACTGGGGTATTTTCAGGCTGTACTGTTCCCGGCCTATACTTTAAATTCTCCAGTAAAGTCAGATTGTTTAAGCAGGCCTACTTTTTCTTCTCAAAGTCCATAAACAACATAATTGTCCACCAATATGTTACCATACCTTTCTTTCTAACCAAATATATTTATTCTTAAGGTAAAATCATTACAAAGAAAAGATATTAAAACAATAAAGAAACAACATGCATGCAAATAAACTTACCAGAGATTACCTCCTGATTCGAACCAGGTGAAGAATCCTTCAGACCCCACCATGGAGTTTTTCAGTGGTCACAAATTTATAACTGCCTTGGTTCAGAACAGGCACACCCATGAATCTAAGAATCGCACTTTTCTCCAGTTCAGGCCTCTGGTTTTGTCCTTGTGTAACAGGTGATCAGCTGACAGTGAGTTTCTGCTCAGGGTGCAGCGTGAAAAAGAATGGGTCCAGAGGAGAGAAGTTGGCTTCCCCTCTTAAGTATTTCATAGGAATCCCACTTAACTTTGTCTTGCACGTTGTTTCAGAGTCCTTTGAAGCTCATAACACTTCCCAAGACTTACATTAATCACAAAAAGAAAGAGTACTTGTGGCACCTTAGAGACTAACAAATTTATTTGAGCATAAGCTTTCGTGGGCTAAAGCCCGCTTCATCAGATGCATGCAGTGGAAAATACAGTAGGAAGATAGATATAGATAAAATACACACAGAACATGAAAAATGGGTGTTGCCATACCACCTCTAATGAGACTAATCGATTAAGGTGGGCTATTATCATCAGGAGGGAAAAAAAACATTTGCAGTGATAATCAGGATGGCCCATTTCAAACAGTTGACAAGAAGGTGTGAGTAACAGTAGGGGGAAAATTAGCATGAGGAAATAGTTTAGTTTGTGTAATGATTCATCCACTCCCAGTCTTTATTCAAGCCTAATTTAATGGTGTCCATTTTGCAAATTAATTCCAGTTCTGCAGTTTCTCATTGGAGTCTGTTTTTGAAGTTTTTTTGTTGAATAATTGCAACTTTTAGGTCTGTAATAGTGACCAGGGAGGTTGAAGTGTTCTCCAACTGGTTTTTGGATGTTATAATTCTTGACGTCTGATTTGTATCCATTTATTCTTTTTCATAGAGACTGTCAGGTTTGGCCAAATGCACACAAATCAGATGTCAAGAATTATAACTTTCAAAAACCAGTCGGAGAACACTTCAACCTCCTGGTCACTCTATTACAGACCTAAAAGTTGTAGACTTTAAGGCCAAAAAGGACCATCATGATCATCTAGTTTGACCTCCTGCACGCTGTAGGCCACAGAATCTCGCCCACCCACTCCTGTAATAGACCCATAACCTCTAGCTGAGTTACTGAAGTCCTCACATCATGATTTAAAGACTTCAAGTTATAGAGAATCCATCATTTATTCTAGTTTAAACCTGCAAGTGACCTGTGAGCCATGCTGCAGAGGAAGGCAAACATCCACCCCAGGTTACTATCCAGTCTAGTACATAAATATTTTAAAGGAAGTTGTTAATAGAAAGAAAATTAAGGGTTGGTTACTCTTTCTATCAGATATAATATTACCTGTTTGAGTAAATATTCTTTATACTTGCAATAGTGAATAATACTAGAACTTCTTGACTTGTGTCATAAAGTGGGGGCGTAGTATTTTTAAAAACAGTTAACTTCATCCTCTTGACAAGATTCCTACTCTCTCTCCCCCCCTCTGAAAATGAATACAGGTCTAAAAAGCAAAAAGAATTATGACCTTTTCCTTAAAATGCCAGTTCCCTTAAACTGTTTTCTAATTCTCATTGCCTATCTGTAATATAGCATTTTTCTTTTTCATTGTCCTGCACCCTCAGTTGCATAAGGTATCCACTGGTTTTCGCCATTTTCCAGTCTTGTGCTGATCTGTTCGGGTTTGAGTGTCATGTTCATAGATTACTACTTTTTCTATTCTACATAATATTCCTCTAAGATGCCCTCTTTATCACATGAGATGCTTGCTGTGCCATTCTTTGTTCTATAATATGTCTGAGAACAGCAGTATGGTCTGCACATGATCTTAGTGGTCTAAAACCTGCTTGTTCCTCTCTCATTTGTAGGGCCTCTTATTACTTCCTAGTTGCTGATGCACTTTTTCCCAGAAACTGAGAGTAATGTGATTCTTCTGCGATAACACGTACACGTGTGCGAGCTCTCTCTCTCTTTTTTACACTGGGTTGGGTTTTTTCTTCATTCTATTGTCTATCCATAAACACAAGGAAAGTCTGTAGGGCTGTTTTGTAACTTGCTTTAATTACTTGCTTTGTTACTTGCTTTTTCCAAGTGGTGGTGTCCACGTTATCACTTGCCGTGGAAGTAGTGGTGGTGGTATCCTTAAAGTATGTCCTAAATAGGTCCATCATCATCTTTTTGCCATATTTGATGTTTTAGATTGGTTGCTCTAATCAGAATTTCTGATGTTTCAGGAAAGATCTTCTGCAGGCATTTACTTTGGAATGAATTGATCGTATCAATTTCTTTTGTAGATTTCCATGGCTGTACTCCATAAAGGAGGACAGACATGATGTTGAAAATTCTTATTTTTGTGTTAGTACCAGTCATGCTACTTTTCCAAATATTTTTAAGTTAATAAAAGTTGTTTGCTGCTTTGATATTTGTTGCTTGATATCTAGCATGCTAGTCACAATTGTTGCATATATCACTCCTAGATAGGTAAATGACTTACTACTTCTAGTGTTTTTTCATCTTCTCTAATGGATACTTTGGGACATTGATAGCCATATATTTTGTCTTCCTCTTGTTGATGACCAAACTGACTTGCTTTGCTCTATCTGCCAAAAAGCTGGGTCTGTTCTTCCATTAAGCAATATGTTGAACTAGGCACAACAATGTCATCAGCGAAAACAAGGTCATCCAATTGTACTTTATCGTTTGTCCATAAAATTCCTTGCATTCTGTGGTTATTTCCCTTATGACATAGTCAAAGACAAGTGCAAAAAATAGTTAGGACATAATATACCCTTGCCTTAGTCCAGTCATCACAGCAAACCATGGTGACTGATGTCACCATCTCTGACTGCACATTTGGTATTATCACATAGATCTTGGATGATTCTAACTATTTTTGCTGGTATTCTGTAGTATGTTATAATTTTTGACCCTCTGTGTAGGCTGTCAGAAGCCTTCCATAAATCTACAAAATTTATCACGAGATGCTTGCTATGCCATTCTTTAATATGTCTGAGAACAGCAGTATGGTCTGCACATGATCTTAGTGGTCTAAAACCTGCTTGTTCTGCTCTAAATTGCAGGGCCTTTTATTACTTTCTAGTTGATGTTGCACTTTTTCCCAGAAACTGAGAGTAATGTGATTCTTCTGCGATAACACGCTCTCGCGCTCTCTCTCTCGCTCTCACACTGGGTTGGGTTTTTTCTTCATTCCATAGTCTATCCATAAACACAAGGAAAGTCTGTAGGGCTGTTTCATTACTTGCTTTAATCATCTCTGTAGTAGCATTATCCTCCCCAGCTGCTTTCCCATTTTTGAGTTTACTGATGGCTTTTCTAACTATTTTCTAACTATTGTAATACCTCTTAAATCAATATCAAGCTCTAGTGATAGATCTTTATCTTGTATTTCTAGTAGTTTGCTTGGGCTTGGTCTATGTAAAACAGCCTGAAACTATTCTGCCCATCTTTTATTTTGTTGTTCTGTACTGAGTATTTCTATTTGCATCTTTAATAAGGCCTCCAATATGTTTCATGTTACCTATTTGATTATCTTATGCAAGATTGTACGATTAATTCTTTGGCATCTTCAGCCTCAACGTTTTCTATCAATATATGTCCTTTTGTCTCTTCTAGCACTCTATTTTTAGCATTATGCACAATTATATATTTAGTACTTACGTAAATAGCTTTGAAAAGAGAAGGATTTTAAACATGGTGCGTCTTGGCAAACAACCCCTTTATACTTTGTTACCCTAGAGAACAGAAGGCTTCACCCTCTAAATTAAAACAATACCTTTAACAGTAAAAATAGTTCTAAAGAACCATATCTGATTCCTTACGATTTGCAACAGCTTTTTCATTTTTTCAAATAATTTATTGCACAAAAATTATATATTTTTTTTTTAAGACAAATGTGGGTTGTCGGGTTTTTTTTAGTTTCATGATTAAATGCCCAAGAAAGCTTCTCTGGTATGGTTAGCACTAAAACTGATCTGTATAAAACTAGCTCAAAACTGTGTAATACATGACTGATAGTTAAGGGTCTGAATCTGCAAATATCTGAATGTGAATAGCTTGACTTATGCAAGTAAAACCATGGTAGTCAATCACACTGCTTGTATGATTGAAGTAACTTAGTTGTATATGTATTGGCAAAAGTAGTCCTACCTTTTCACTGAAATGTAAGAAATATGACTTTTTAGTCTAATTTTGTTGTAGACACTGTTGAAAAGTCACTAGCTCCCTAATGCTTGTGTTTTAAGTATCCTGTATGTACTATTTGTTTTTAATTACATACTGGTATTTGTCCTATGGTGGTTCGTGCAACATGACACAAACTTAAAAGCAATCATTCAGCTTTCTACTGGTAGTGTATGACATCTATGAATAGTTGGATCTCTGGTTTTTCTTTTTTGTCTTCTACCAAAAAGTAATGGTGGGTGGGTGGGTGTACATGCTTGCTTCTGGAATTAGAAATATTAATTTAATTTTTATCACATTATGTAATAGCTTTTACCTTAAAACAAGTATCATCGTGCTTTTTTCATTAATGTATTTTTTATAAATATATTTAAACAGATTTTAATTAGTCCATGTAAATTAAGTAGAATGGGCGAGATATTCAGCTTATATTAAATGACACAGTATGTTAACACTAATACACCTCGGTTAAGGATGTGACCATTAAATTTTACAATTTATTTTAATTTACTTGATATTTTAAAATCATAGTGGAAAACCTGAATTTTCTCATCCTGTTTAAAGAATATGTGTAAAAAACTACATGTGCTCTTTGACTGTGGTGTCAACTCATAATATAATCTATGCAGAAATCCTTAGTGATATAGATTTGTTTGTAAAGAAAACTTTGATCAGATTATATTAAAGTAAATAAATAACCTTGGATGTTTCCAACAGTAAGAACATTTAAGAATCTTAGAATCTGTTTACAGTAACTGAACTTTAATATTTTGAATTGCATTCACTTTCAGAAAATGCTTTTTCGCCTGAATTTCTTGTAAACTTAATTTCTCTCAACAGATGGACGACCTCAGTGGGAAGTAGAAGGGAAAATAATTAGGGAAAAGTGTCAAGGGGTGAGAAACTTATTTTTCTTACTTAAGAAAAAGAAACAGATTTCTAAAGAAAGAAATTGGTCTTCATTGTCTTGTTTTTCAGTTTAAACTTTTACTATAAAGTAAATGTTTAATAGGATACATGAACAAGTTTTGCAGCTTACTTCATCTGAAGACTTTTTCTAAATTGTCGTAACAGTATAAAGCAGTTATTAGGTTGCTGCTTCCTAAGAAAACGAAATGATAAACTTGTTTGAAAAACTAAAAGGGGAAATGTAGAATAACTGTTAAGGTGAGAAGTAATTTTAATTGCATTAGACTCCTGCCAATGAGATGAGCAGCATGAAGTTTAGTGTCTGCTACCATGGCATTCCTATGCTCATGAAGATAAATTACTTCACATAAGTGTATTTTTAAATAAAAATGTAATATCTAGAATATGCAAAAATGTCTGCTGCATCACAGGGTCTTAAATCATATTTTGTTATGTTTCTGCTTTACTTTTTAGAAGATGCATGAAGCAATAGCTTCATCCAACTAAAAATCCCCATTTGAGTTAACATTGCAGTCAGTACTCAAGCAGTATTCTTTAACAGGTGTATTTCATTTACATTTTAAATGTAATGCTATCTTGTTTCAACTTTAATTTAGGCTAACATTGTTCTTGAAGTTCCTCCGTACCATAACAAAACGATTACAGCTGCAGTCCAGGTGCAGTTTTATCTTTGCAATGGGAAGAGGAAAAAAAGCCAGTCTCAACGTTTTACTTATACACCAGGTACACACAGCTACTGCATCTTACTGTAAGCTAATTAGTGTACACTAACTTTTAGTAATTTTTTAAAAAGTGTATTTCATAGATACCATACAAAATATGTTCCCTTTGATAAGTAGATGTGACTAATTTTTTTTCAATTTGTGAATTGCCAATTAAGAATTTGTCTAATTTCATAACAGAAACTTGAATCCAATGTAGTAGTGTGAAATAATATGAATAGGGTTAAGAATTTCTATTTTGGCAATTATATTTTTACAACATTATTCAATTCTTTTATTCCTATAGCTTTTTGGCCACATGGAGTGTGAATTCTCAGTGGTCACTGTTTTTCATGATTCTGTTGTGTCTCCAGTTAGTGATACTATGTAGTGAATTCCAGGAGTACAGTCACAGATGATAGAGGAATAGATCATCCCCAGTTTATGCGACGCCAGTCTTTCTCTCAATAGTCAAAATACAACTTTGGAGTTCAGATGAGATAGAAAAAAAAAAAAAAATACTCCATAGACATGTTGCAGTGTGGAGAGAGCTAGTCTTGGAACTTTGTAAGAATGGCATACTGTAGTTGATCTGTCTTAGCAAGAGTGTTATTGGTATTGGGGAAAACCATACTGCAGATATGTAACATATATTCTTTTTGGATGGCTTTTCAAGTGGATTTAAAGTTCCTAATAGACTGTAAAGAGCAGTCAGGAGTTCATCAAGAACCAATGATAGCTGTAAGTGTAAGTTCCCTTCAGCGTTGCTTTGTACACGCTGTTTATGTGAAATTGGAGGACTTGACATACACAAGTATATATCAGAAAACTAATGGATGCTCCTAACAGGCACTGTAGACTGACAACTGAATTATTATTTTACACCAAAATAATCGTAAGCTGACTCTTTACTGAAAAAACTACTCTTGAAATATTGGAATGAGTAATAGAACATACCAGCTTAAAATGTGTCCAAAATAAAAAGGAAGTGAAGTTATAACTGAAGCTATATTACGGCAACCCTTAACACCCACTTGAAGGGTTTCCTGTTTTCATTTTAACATGCATGCTGTAAGCCAGTAATTGATTGGTACAGGTGTTGGCAGGAAAAAGCTGTTGTGCTTATAAGTAACAGCCCCTGATTATGGGTTACCCATGGCTTTTGGCTTAAAAAAGAAGCAGGGGGACTCAAATGATTGAAGAATGTGTGAACCTACAATTCTGTGGCTGTTTTTAAAAGAACCCTGGAGCTAAAAGGAAATATGAAATAAGTCTGTGTAGGCATGTTAATAAGCATCTTGGGGGGGGGGGGAAATCATTCTAGGTGTTTGTATAAAAAAGATATAATTATTGCCTCCACATATCCATACTTATGGGTGCATAGGCATGCCTCATTATTGGTGGAACTTTGGAAAGCTTTGATTGCTAGAATAGCATGCATGCGCTGTTGTAGCACTTCAGATTTTTCAGTGCAAACCAAAGTGAGTTTTTGGGGTGTTTTTTCCTCCTGCATTGCTATATACTAAATGTGCTTATGGGATTAGAGGAGTGAGCTGGGGCAAGAAAACTTGAGTGCCATTCCAATCCAAATGAATAGAGAACCTTCTTCCATTATTCCTTCGGGCAGAAAGACTCCTCAAAATAGAGTTCTCTGTTTGTAGGGCCCTCAAAATCAACCTTACCATTATCTGATGTGCAAATTGAGATCCAGCAACTTCACTCAAGTCCACAAATACTTCCTTGAGGGCCAATTGTTGATTCCATTAAGGTCAACAATGACCTACTTAAGGGAACCTCTTTTGAGCTTCACCTCTTTTTTTCTTGGGAGCTAATGTCAGGGTGTCCCCCTCCCCCCTGCTCCTGCAGCCCGCTTACCCTTTTCCATATAGAGCAGAGAGGGGATACAGACTGAGAGAGACAGCTTGGGGCAGCAGCTGCTGTCTGAACTTCCTGATCCACTTTAAAAGACAATGCACTTAAGAGTGGGTCAGCTTACCTAAAGGGGCAGTGAGCATCTCTCTCTCCCACACACAAGGTGTCTGTCTCTGTCTGCTATGCTGTCTCCCCTCCCTCCTGTTCGTGCTGCCTTGATGAGAGGCTACATTAACAACAACGAGTTAACGCTTGACGGTTCAGCCGAGTGCTAGTTCATCATTTAGCAGCAAGGCATTCCCTGGGAAATATTCCTCCCTCTTCCACCCTCTAACTTCACCACCTCAACCAAGCTTCACAATCATCATAGAATCGTAAATTGTTTGTTTAAAACGTATACTGTGTGTATATCTACATAATATATAGTTTTTTGTCTGGTGAAAAAAATTTCCCTGGAACCTAACACCCCTTTCCCCCCATTTACATTAATTCTTATGGGGAAATGGGATTTGCTTAACATCGTTTCGCTTAGTCGCATTTTTCAGGAACTACAACATTAAACGAGGAGTTACTGTATGTGGTTTGAATCCTCCTCCCAAACTAGGGATAAATGCTTCTTTGCACATCCCAGGACTATAGCCACAGGTGGGCCTGGGATAGGCCATGACCCCACCCAGTTAGCATCCAAGCCCACCTGAATATGAGCCTGCGTGAACCCCCTCTAATTCCTGTAATAGCAGCACATGTGGTAGATTGCTCCAGGACCCTGGCAAGGACAGTGAGAGCCATCTCCTCCTCATCATCTGTTTCAGATCAATCAGTAACTGCCTCCTCCACCCAATAAATAGGCCGGGGCACACTACTAGAGAGAATATGGCATCCCTGCAGAGACCTATATGGCTTCCTGACAGTCCCCACACATGGGGAGTTGTGCAGCTGAGGCAGCAGGTGTTAGAGTAGGACAGAGAAGAACAGGGGCTGCTGTTTCTGTGGTATTGGGAACAGCACATTACATAGCAGGTGATGGAGGCTGGAGAGCGGGAATAGGAAATGGGGTTCAGCCAAGCTTTCTAGTCATTGCCTGTTCCCCATAATTGGGGCCTATCCAAACTTTCATTCCTAGCTACTCCTCTGCCACATTCCACTGTACAGACTGTCAGACTGGAGAGGGGAGGTAAATGGAAAATTTTCTTCTTACCTGTGAATTTGCTGTGTTATACATTCCATGTCTCATATTCTGGAATACCCAGAAATGGTTTACTTCAGAACTGAAGTAGTTGGATCTTGCCTCTAGTTTCCAAAGTTAAAAGGGAAAATACATGTTTGCATAAAGAAATATCTGTATATTTCCTAAGACTCTGTTACAGGATTTATTTGTTAATGTTTGGTGGAATTAATGTATTTAGTTAGTATTTTCCAGCTTTGCAATATGTCATTATGGTGTATAATTGATAGTATAATTGGGTCTACAGTAGGGGATCTTCTGGCATAGTTAAATCACACCCCTAGCCAACATAGCTGTGCTGGCAAAACTTTTTTACTTTTAGATCTGCAGAGGTATAATTTGGAGCCTCTGGTAATAGTTTCATAACCCTTTCCCCTGTATGTGGGGATTGGTGCTGAACTTCTTGTCAGAACCTTGTCAGTGAAGCTCACTAGTTGGCCCCCAGTGTCCTTTATTAACTCAAGTCTACTGAGCTTAGTCCCCTGACCAGTAATGGTACAGTAACCACCCAACTCCCCCCAAGCCAATACAAAGCATAGGGCAATAGTTCAGAAGATAGAGAACCTGGGGGTTACTGATGAGGAAAGAGGGAGCTGAAGGAAAACACTGAGTAGATAAGAAAAGGGAAAATGTTTCAGGCTTAGAGGCCAGCCAGCATGACAAGAAGAACAAATTCAAGAATGGAAGAGAAATTAAGAGTGAGACAAAAAGAATGGTAAGCAGTGAGGAAAACTAGTCGAGTATATAAGAAACACAACAGTAGTGGCATGGCATTTACACATAAGTGCTATGTAATTAAACTATGTACTGAGTCACATTATAGTGAAGTAGAATTGTAAGGTATAACTTTGATTTTTATTCATTTTTCTAGTTTTAATGAAACAAGAGCACAGAGATGAAATGGATTTGACTGCTGTTCCATCTTTGTCCCTGCCTCATACTGGCAGCGTTCAGGGCCTGCACTCCATCCGAACTCAGCTGTCTTCAGCAGATCCAGGGCACCCGCATGATAGTTTACTGTCTACATCACCCAGGAGCCTCGTGTGCCCAGTTCAGCAACCGTATACATCCATGGTGACATCAGCAGTATCCCATCTGTCTCACATACAAGGTAGAAACATCAGTCCAGGTGATGAGTGTCATGTTTTGCCTGCTGTGGTTCACCAGTCTTTCCAAGTAACATCACCACCTCCTGTGAGGCCTTCCTACCAGCCTATGCAATCTAATGTTATGTACAATGGGCAACCTGGTCTTCCCATGAACTCTCCCTCCAGCCAAGGATTTGACACTATTTCATTTCAACAAGATGCAGCTGTACCTCATTTGATAAATCTTAGCTGCCCACCTCTGCCACCAATGCAGTACCATTCTTCAAATCCTGGCTCAGTGACAACTTCATGTACAGTAGGGCATCCTTTGGCACATCCAGCTCATTCAGGACAATCATCACCTCATCTGCAGTCAATGGGATATCACTGTCCAAATACTGGGCAGGGTTCTCTCTCTTCTGCAATGAATCAACCCCTCGGGCAACCTTCCCCTCAGTTGCAGCAAGTCACATACCATTCTGCAAACCCAGGGTCTGCTTCATCACCATCCCCAACAGCTTCCCATCCTTTGGTCCATTCGCCACTGTCCGGGCCAGCTTCTCCTCAGCTACAACCTATGCCATACCAGTCTCCTAGCTCAGGACCTGCCTCATCCCCTCCCCCAACAGCTATAAGTCACTCGGGACAACACTCCCCTCAAGAACATAGTCCTGGATTGGGAGGTCTTCATGCAGCTTCATCTTTAGTACATCACAGTGTATGTGAATCATCTCCATTTTCATCAGACGGGGTAGCTGTTAACATTAAACCAGAACCTGAAGATCAAGAGTTGAATTTTCAAACAATTGGATTGCAAGACATCACACTAGATGATGGTAAGTGGATATAACTTTTGATGGCTGGGATTTTGTAAGATACTGGTGACATTGGAGCAATAATGTAAGCAATATATTTTTCAGAAGAACTCTTTTACAGGCATAGCTTCCATCCACAAAGCTTGTAGTCACATTTTTGTCCCCCCCAGTGCCTGTTGTATATGTACTGCACATTAGGTGTAATTCTTGTAATTAGAGGAACCAAGTGCTCTTCCTTTGATTTGCACCCACAATTTGTTTTATGGGCACAAAATCCTTTCTAAAAATTTACCCTTTACCATTCAGGAACATTATACATTCATCCTTCTACATAAGGAATTAGTTTTAAAACACTTCTTTGTAACTTGTTGATTTGATCCTACCGTGTCCTTTTGTTATATAACTGAGTTACTTAAGCCTTTGAATAATATCTTGAAATTCAAACTCTGGAAGAATACAATTCTA
Source organism: Malaclemys terrapin pileata (assembly GCF_027887155.1). NCBI lineage: Eukaryota > Metazoa > Chordata > Testudines > Emydidae > Malaclemys > Malaclemys terrapin. The sequence goes on from NC_071518.1 coordinate 32,939,613, forward strand.
ACCCTTAGTTGTGTTAATGCTTTATTTGTCCACCGTTTGCAATAGTCTAGATGCTGAGAGAAATCAAACTTAGAGGCCTGTTGAGGTTCATTTGCTAAGTATGTGGCAGTCGTTTACAGTGTGACACAGACTAGGTAAAAATGCCCCAGTTTAGAAGGACAAACCTAATGCCCAGACCAGTTCTGTTTGAAACTAAAATGTTATCTAAATTTCAGTACTACCTTGAAATCTGATAGGCATCTGAGCTTGGGCTAGAGCCCAGGTTCTGGGTCTCTGTAAGATGGGGAAGGTCCCATAGCCTGGGCTCCAGCCTGAACCCAAATGTCTACACTGCAATTTTATAGTCCTGCATCCCCAGCCAAGTCAGCTGACACAGGCCAGTTGTGGGTGTTTTACTGCAATGTAGAAATACCCTCAAAGGCTAGAAGCTTTTTTAAATGAAAGCTTAAATTCTACAAAAGTTGATCAGTAAACCCACCACTTGCCATGGAACACTCACTACACACCACCTGACAAGGGGTGCATGGATTTGACAAGCCTAGCAGTAGAACCTAGTTAATCTAATTCGTCCAGACAAAAACTGTGTGCTCCACATCTCAAAGATTTAATAGAATGTAATGGTGAAGTCTGCCTTAATTACTTTTTATAAACTATAAACAGTATATGTAGGTGATACTTAACTATTACTAATTATAACTGCCCAATTATCTAACTATCTTAATGCATCAGCTAATAATTTTCAAGAATTGTTAGGCTGCAAGCTGCCTCCAAGTAATTCATGAAAGTCAGTGAGTCTACTATGTATCGTTTTCGGTATTTATGTAACTTTAGTTTTTAAAAAACATTCAAGTACTAAAACTATGGTTATGTAATGTATTTCTTATTGCCTAGAAAACCGTTCTCTAACAGATGTCTCTTAAAGAGACACTAGATGCTTAAAATTCTTTAAAAAAATTAGTACTAGTGAAAGGTACGAGGAACTAGATCCACAATTTCCCTCTTGAACAGCAAAAGTCCAACATTTAGGCACTATTGACATTCTCAAAACTCCTGCTCAGTTGCTGTCTAACCCCTTAGGTACCCATGTTTCCATAGGTAGCTTTGCTCAAACCTACCAATGTCCTGATTCTATTCCACCGCAAATAGCAACAGTGACTTTTTTGTGTATTTACTAATTTGCCATTATATTTCAAGCTCAGATTTTCAGGTTGTTTCTGTTCCATAAAGTGTGACTTGTTTTGCACTAAAATTTTCTGTGCTGTTTCAGTTGAAGAAAACAGAATTTTAACTTGCCATGAAGTTGAACCTTGGTGAAAACAAGGGCTTCTGACATGGCTTGCGAAAAAGTTTAGTTCAGAAATATGCAACTGTTGGGAAAATTGCATGTTGCATCTGTCTGACACAAGCATGCATCAAGTTCATTCTTTGAAATATGTAGTTACTGAAAGGAGTCACTGAAATTAACATAATAAATTCACATAAGAACTTTCCAAGAGTACAACTGACCTCATCTCTAGACATCAAGAAGTCTAGGTTCAAGGAAGCACATGGAATGAAATCAACAAGTTGGAAAAGCATCCTTTCTGGTAAAAGGGATCTATGCCTGATTTCTGCTCTCCAATTTGTATCTGAAGCTGGTTCAGCTCTTAAGGTGGTTGTTCTTGAAGGCCTAGACTGTAGAAGCCAACTTTGCAAGTGATGTAGTCAACCAGTAAGAATATCTTTCTTATCCTCTGCCAGAAGTCAGATGTCTGATTTATATGTGGTGACAAAACTTGATTTTTTTGAACTTTCTTCTATGGCAAATTCACCCTGTCTTTAAATTCTATGTTCTTGCAAGTGGAAGAATCCCCATTTAGCTGTCCCACTACAGGGGGCTACTTTAAGCATAATTGACTAAGCACATCTGTAAAATGTTACATTTAGCCCTGGGAGTCTATCACTTAGAAGAGCACTGCTTTCCTTAGGGCTTGTCTGTGCTTTAAAGTTTTGCCACTTTAACAGTGCCAGCATAGTTAAAGCAGAAAATCTCCCCAAGTGTAAATACAGTTACACAGCTATAAACGTACTTGTACAGATATGGTTATTCTGGTCAGCAGTATAATAAATTATATTGCTATAAGGCACCTGTATAACTGCATCCATGCTTTTACTGATAGCTGAATTGGAAAAAATCACACCCCTAACCTACATAGTTATATTGGTAAAATGTCCACTGTAGACCAGCCCTAAGTGTGAGAGATGCTCCAGAATACAGCAATTGGTGATATATTGGAAAATTTCTAAACGTCTCAAGAAGCCTTGTCATATTCTCCATTCCAAGCAGTTGAAGGAGTTGAGGATCTCTGATCTGATGGCAGAGGCCCAGGAAATTGGGAGTCCTCTCCCCAAGGTGGGATTACTTATGATTATTTAGCATACATCACAGGCCTAGTGTCACAATCTAGGGCTGCTTGTGTTCTGATTGGTCATGCTGTGTAGTCTAAAATGTATGCCTGTGATCAGTTCAGAAGGATGTCCTCTAAAACTGATTGCTATCCCTTGCCCTAGGGCAGGTAGACTTGGGGTTGCCTCCTCCACTTGGCTCTGTGGGACCCTCTTCTCTTAAAAGAAGGCCCTTCCTCTTCAAGGTGTCCAGACACTGCATATGGGATACTGTCTTAGTTTCCCTTTTTTCCCATTTAGGCCTGAGGTTCTCATGTTTCTGAATGTGGATCCTGACCCCTCATTCTTAGCATATTGGTATCTACCATTTCTCCTCTCACCTCCTCCTTCAGAACTTGGTCTCTCCACTGGGACTCTCAGAAGTCCCTTGCTGCCTAAAGGAAAGACTTCCCATTTTGTATGAGGAAGGATAAAGAAATGCAGGCTAAAATGCTTCCTCTGTGGAGGAAGGCCTGAGGTAGACCTCTGTTCTCTTGATTTTCTCCAGATAATGGCAGGCCTTGTTAACTTTCAAAGGGTGAATGTTCACTCAGAAAAGTTCAGTCCTCCCTTTTTCTCTTGGTTGATAAACAGGTTTTCAGCTGTTATATTAATGCCTTTGATCCTCTCTCTTTCTGTCACCCTATACTACCTACACACACATCTAAAATCGAAAGAGATCTGTTTCCAGAAACAGTTCTTGGAGCTACTGCAGAGAATTTCAGAAAAATCCATCAACCTTAATGACTTAAGTCTTCTTTTGGAGCAGACTACAAAGCTTTCATATTGCATAATCATAGATACTACAATGGCCAGTTTTGTAGGAGAGGTTCAGGAGTGTTTAAGCTGAAATGAATAGTGGTGTGGCAGTGAAAATTGTGGTATTTGATACTGTAAACTAGCTCTTCTATTTCATATGCTTTTTAGATTTACAAACTAAAATGGTTGGTTTTACAATTGTTTGGAAAAATAAGGATCTATTTAAATGTCACAGATATTGAGCACCTCACTTTAGAGTTGTAGCTTTATACTGTAGCGTCACAAAACCTGAAAACCATTAAATTAATGTTGATGAACTTGTCCTGAAAATAATTAACAAAAGGCTGCTGTTCACCTTTGAACTGATTTAAGTACCTCTATAATCCCATTCACCTTTTAGGTCCCCTGAAATCCAGACAATCAGGCCATTTGTGAATCTGCATTCCACTATGCTAATGACTTCACACCCATCATGCTTATGCAAGTCTAAGAGGGGTGGCAAATTGGGTTAATTGTTGACTTTTTTCCATATTGTGCAATTTTGCAAAAAGCTTCCATTTAGAGTATATATTCAAAAGGGTAAAAATAGTATGTGGGGGGGCATGCTCTGTACTGTCTACAGCAGACTTTCATGGTAGATGTGGTGTCGCAGATCAGAATCTGGCAACCTGCATTTCAAAGAACTTCAAATTCATTTATTTTCTTTAAATTCTGTTGCATATATCTCTTTGCGATCAAAAATTCATTGAATATAAGAAGGAATTTAAATGCTGAATTATGATTTATATTACAAATATAACTACTAACAGAGCTAGAAAAAGCTTCACTTAAATTTTACCTTTTGGAAGATGTGGCAGATTCAAAGCCAACTATATTGTGTACCATTCTAAATAGGGAAGGGCCGTGTGTTCCTGAAGACCAGTGTTGTTCCAGTTTTAAAAACTTGTGCACATTGGCCATCTCAGAACCATTGGTCATCTGAGCTGGTGAAACTGACAGCAGTCTGCATAAGTACAAGAGGTTCTCAAGGTCTGTCACAAGTTGACATCCTTTTCTTCCCATTGACTAAAACCACCCTTTCCCCTACACAGCGTGTGAGATCCTTCAGATGATGGAGACAGAGGGATGGAGATTGCTTGGCTGAAGACAGTAGGATTCAGCATTTGATTTAGTCTTTGCCGTATACATCCATCACCCTCTGACACAGTCCCCTGTGTACTCTTGCCCCAGGTCAGGTGTCCCAGATTTTCAGAATGTTTCGGAATGTTTGCAGCAGCCAGTTGAGTTGAGGTCTGCAGCTTCTCTTCATTTTTTTTCGTTCTGTTAACTTGTAGCAAATTATTAATTTTTGTGGCTGTCTAGTTTACAAGTGTGTGACAAATTTTAGCTTATAAAATGTACTACTCTTTTAGATCATCTGAAACTTAAGCTATTGAGTATTTCTACTTCTGAGTGTGCATTATGTAAATTTCATTTTTTTTTTTTTTTGTGGATTTGGGTAACGTATATAATTGTAGCTAATCATTTTTAGGAGGTTATATTAACCATGGGTTGTGTTTTTAGTATCAGATTATGATAACCTTTTTGCTAATCTCCTTTCACTTCCTTATGTGTTGTATCCTCATTACATAAAGATGGAAATTAGAAAACAGATGTGGATTTTCTATAAATCATAACTAGATCTCCTCTAAAAATTTTCTGTGCATAAAATTTGTAAGCTGCTTTGTAAGATATAGTCCACATCTAGAGTTCAACTTTTTACCCTAATTCAGTTTCCTATAACAGTATTGTGATTCAATAATTTATCATCTTTGGGGATATGTTCAGTTGTGTGAAAGCACTGATGATGATTCAGATCCTTTGCTAGCTTGTCTAGGGATCAATACTATTATCTAGACAAGCTGTTCACCAGCTTTCACAGATTGAGTCTATAGTAACTTTCACAGAATTGCAATAGTAATAGCAAGATAATTTGAATGTATTGAAAAGTGAACACTATATATAAAAATTAAAATACAATACACCGTCAACAAATTAGTAGTGTGTATATATAGTACATTTAAACTAGGCTGTTACAAAGTGTCATGAGTGCTGAAGTAAGAAATCTAATACTTGAAAATCCTGCTTAAGAAATAAGGGACAAAAACTGCCTCCTTTGGACTAGTGTTCCATAAACTGACTTCTGATTTTGTGAAACATACAGTAAGGCTCTGTACTTTGCAGCCCATTGGGCCTAAGCTTTGTTGCAGGACTTCAATTTCTGTTGTACACCGAGGCTGAATTTACAGCATCTTACTATAACTGGAAAATATTCAAAAATGAGGTTCTTTACTGACTATACTGTACTTGAATTGTTAATTTCTTTTTTTTAATTGTGTTGGAATATTTCCTTTCATCTCATTTTGCTGCCTAAATTGGCATACTTAAAAAAACCGGGGCACTTTGCAATAAAATAGAGTGCTTTCCTGATTGCTTTCTGGTAAGTACAATGGGTGTTATGAGGGTTGGAAGTGGGGCAGCGTTAGCAGTTGGCATATGCTGGAATGAAGATGAAGGGGGAGCCTGATTTCAAATTCAGAAGCCAATATTAGCCAGCAAGAGGTGGAGTGAGAGAGGCCAGCTAAATGCTGTTACAATTTGTGTGTATCACTTTTTTGTTGGGGGTACAGGACCTTGTCCACACAGACTCTAAGGCAGTGGCTCTCAAACTTTTTTACTGGTGACCCCTTTCACATAGCAAGTCTGAGTGTGACCCCCTCCTTATAAATGAAAAACACTTGTTAATATGTTTAACACCATTATAAATGCTGGAGGCAAAGCAGGATTTGGGGTGGAGGTTGACAGCTCGCAACCCCCATGTAATAACCTCGCAACCCTGAGGGGTCCTGACCCCCAGCTTGAGAACCCCTGCTCTAAGGGCTGGTCTACACAGTGCATTAGTCCACACCAAAGCAATGTAAATTCTAGTGTGTATTAGCATGTTACTCACTAATGGCCCACATGGACCCTGCTGATTCGCACTAGGGAATTTTTAGTGCATGCCAAGCTCATTGCTGTTGTGCATTGCAATTCACACCCTTCTGGTGCAGACTAATGCACTGTAGACAAACCCTAAGACTTTATTCCTCTAATTAAAAAAATATATCTTCTAGATGATGATGATCTAAACCTTGAAATTGTCAAAGGCAGTATGGCCTATATCTTTTTTTTAATAATCTAATGTAACTTGTAAGGCAGTCAACCAGGTCCTTCATAGTTTGCTGTTACCCTATGCCCTCTTTTGATCACAAACCAATAGAATCACAGCTGGTGGTTCCCCAGTAGAGAAGGGTGTGGGTTAATTATAGCCTGTCCTGCTGCTGTAGTGAAAGTTGACACTATAGCACTTGCTGGTTATGTGCAGTGAAAGACTAAGCTAAATATATTACACTAACTAATCTTATGTAGTTACAGAGACTCTTACCCACAGCTGTTACTGCTCTAAATGTAAATGACAAGTGGAAGGCCAGTATAAGAGGAAACATGCTGTAGTCTTCCCTTAACGTTCTTGAGGATTACTGGTAATCTTAATAAATCCATAAATACAATAATTCAATTAAAAATTGTTATTTAAAATGTATCCTGTACAAAACAAGGCATATATCCCACTGTATTTGCCAAAAAAGAACCACAGATTCATTTCAATTTACCCATGTTGCACCACTGACTGTAAAATGTAGAGAATGTGCAGACTGCAAAAGTTTATGCTGCATGGCCTTCACAGCACCTAGTGGGGTGAGGGGGACCGCTCACAAACCACATTGTTGGATTCTGATTCACTTCACTGACTGCACTTTCACCTGGGTGTGTGTACCCAAAACAGAGTTGTCAGATGGTCTCAAATAACTTAATCTTATAATGCCTTCAGTACCCTAAACAAGTATAATTGATTCTTGCCCTTCTTTTCCCCCTACCCCTGGAAATTTAATTTATCCAGATGACTGTCTTTTTTCAGTTCAATAGACGAAGGAATTTATCTCCTAATTGAGGGATAATTTGACATTAAAAGCACCACCATTCTTTTAAATATATAGTTCAGAGGTACCTTAAGCTTTTTTTTTTTGTCTCGTTCAAGGGAATAATGTCAAATTTATCTAAAATCATATCATGTAATGGAATATTTTTGAAGAAATTCCTTTTTGAATCCACTTATTTACAGATTATTTTAATTTATTAACACTGATTGTTAGTGAATAGAATATGTGAATTTAAGGTAGAAAACATATCAGAAATATGGATTTGTAAGTCAGTTCAGACTATCTACTTCTGTAAGTGCACATGCTTTAATGTATGCAGAACAAAGAAAAAAATTCCTGCATCAAAGTACATATTCTAAAGGGCTGTAACTTTGCTCACTTGTGATTCATGGTACTTGATATCACAAATTAAGGGCACTTAATTTCAGAAAGAGCATAACAGGAAAGCCCTTATAAATATAAAATATGTATCATGTGATGAGCAATACATAGTACAGTAAAATGCCTGAGAGCTCTTTGCTATCAGTGATAGCTCTGCCAGGACACATTAACACCTCATAATCACAATTGTATATAAAACTAGTTTAAAAGAGTGTTATCACTGAACACCTAACTCAGTGTAGCCTCCTTTCTATTGGTGGAACATCTGTGAGCAGATCCCAACTTCCCTATTTATTCATCATTAGTATATACTTTATGAATTGTTAACTCTTACCTCTATGGATTTATAATGCACAGTATGATGCATTAGTCTAAAATCAGGCTGTGTTGATTGGTTGTGATTTGGTCAAAAAAAGTCACATGATATTGCTTCTGTCTCTTTTCTGAAATATGAGGAATTTTCTATACTCAAAGACGACCTTCAGATTACCCCTCTGGAATTCTCAGGCAGAATTAATACTTAAGAAGTATAAGCATTTTACAAATCTTAAACCTTTTCCTTTCTGGGCTGCCCAGGCCCTGGCTAAGGCTTCATTGTTAAAGAAAATATTTTTAAACTAGGGGCTAAGGTTTATTTTCTGTCTGTTACTTTGTGACTGTGATAAATTAATTTAATTGTATGTATGTGTGCATAATCCTAGTTGCCAAGTGTACTGTCAGATTGTCTAAACAATTTAGTAGGTTCTGTGCTAGAGTTCTGAGGTTCTGTCAAGTTTCATATTCCATTTAAAAAAAAAAACTACTTGTGTGTATACTAAAGAATGAAAACTTAAGATTCTGTTTTCAGCAAGTTTTAATACAAGTAAATAAATCATTCAAATGTTCATGCAAAGCAAATGCTAGAGGTGGAAACAGCTACAGCTGAAGCATTTTTTCATTTGAGCAAATGCTGTCTGAAGAATTTTTTGTAGGATTCACGCAGTCCCAAGTCAAGATTGTCAGTGGTGATTTTGAGTACAGTACCTCATTTTTTTGTGCCTGACTTTTTAGAAAGTGCTGATCACCTATCCCCGTTTAGGTACCTAAATTAGGTACTAATCACATGTGAAAATCTTGGCCCAACTGAGTTGTTAAGAAACAAATCCAAAACAGACACACTTCTCCCACTGTTTTCTCAGGGGTTGTGTACCCCTGGAGTTATTCAGGAATAACTATTCTGGGATCATGATGATTTCTGAATAGGTCCATGTATGGATACTTATTCCAGATTAAAAATGCCTTGTTCTGGATTATCTTAATCCAGTTTGAGAGTGTCCTGCTAGATTGAGGTGAAGTTATTTTTATATCCCTGCTTATTCCTGTGAGTGGTGGTCTTTGGGGAGATGATCTATTTTATTTTCCCAGTGGGCCTGAATTACCTCATACAACATTTCTGGTATTGTTTACCATACAATTTTTCCAGCTAGTCTCTTTCAAGTGTTTGATTCCAAGATCCCCTACTCTTCTAAAAATGAGGGGGGAAAAAAAAGGCATAACAAAAAATATTCACTATCACCTGAACATTGGAACTACCTTGCACACATTAGGTCAGAAATTCCAACTATTCTTTCATCATAAAAAAGAACGGAGAGGCAAGACCCATTTTGGATTTCAGATATCAAGTAGCCAAAATTCTGGATATAGACACTCTGAATTGTCCCCTGGATTGATGGCTGTTAGAACCAAGCTTCAGCCACAAAACTTACGGTTGTGTTTTTGTATATTGCTCAGTCACATAAGAGGCTCCTCTAGAGTATGTTGGATACCTGGCAGTTTCCTCCTCTTTATCTTGGTTTCTAAGCACTTTTTCCAAGGTGTGTTGGATATAGTCACCCCCAAACAGGGTTTGTGTTATTCCATACCTGAATGATTGACTCATTCAAGAAAGATCACAGAGGCTGCACAATATAGCAGAGATCTTGGTCATGTCAAGTCCTTAGGATTAGTGTTTAATCAAACGAAAGTTTCTTTGTTATTGCAGAAACCACCCACTTCTACATTATAGCTGCACAAAATCAGAGGGAAGATCAGAAAAATTTGGACAATAGAGAATTATCAAAGCTAAATCCACTCCTTCTTGGACTTGTTAGGCTCCCTAAAACAGAGAATTGGCCTCACAGAAGAGCAAAATTATCTCAGTTTCACAGACAGTCCTCCTTCATATCTCTAGCAGACTTTCATAATGGACATGAATGTTTGGTGCACACTCTGCATCAATGGCAAACCACGCAGTGTATTCATGGAGAAGAGAAGACTACATATGAATATATGGAAACAGAGAGATGGCAAGTTGGCGTTGACTTATCTTCAGGATGTGTTCAGAATGATAGTGTGAACATTGAGATTGATAACATGGTAGTAATTTCTTAATTGCCAGGGGAACAGAGAAGCACATTTTTCAGTAAACAGTGCTCCTTTGTTATATGCATAGAAGTTGTTTAGAGCTCTGCAGGTGATGAATCCGCATGCATTGTAGGCAGGCAGATGGTATTAAGAGAAAAAATCTCATTCATAAGGTGACCCAAACAGTGTACCTCTCTACTTCAAAGGTTGGGATAGTGTTTGTATTCTTTTCAAAACAAAAACACCAATTCTACTTTTTAAAGATCAAATTGCTTTCACCTTCTGCTTCAGGAGGCTTTTCATAAGGGTCTCTTGCCTACCCCAGTGAACGCTTGAGCCTCTGCCCTCAGCATGCTTCGCTGTAGGGGTGCTCCCTTTAGTCTCCTGGTTCCTCAAGGCGATTTTCTGCCTTTAGTTCCCAGATTAGCATCCCCCTCCCTCCTGGATTCTTTGATTTTTTTTCAAAGGAAAGATCTACTTTCCTGTTGGTCGTGGCACCCACCCACTTGGTGGGAGAACTCTCTCCTTTCACTAACTAGACCTGTTGTTTCAAAAGAACTAGTGGTCCTCTATCTTTATCTCCTAAAAGTTGCATGCATATTTTATTTGAACAAGAATAATACCTGCCTGAGCTCCTTCTTCAAACTCAAAGTTAGGAGTTACCCAGGGCAATAATAATTCATCTGAAGTATTCCTAAGCAAGACTTCTGAAGATCATGATAGCAAGGCAGATACATGCTGTATTAAGAATCTTAACCAGTAGCACAGTAGGCACTAACACAGTATAAATACATGATAACTAAATAACCTCTCTGAACCAAATCAAACCGCGCACACACGCCCTTTACGAATTTTACAGCTACCTTAAAAAAAAAAAAAAAAAAAAAAAAAAAAGTTAGTACTATTTGTACATTTGCAGACACTACCAAATGAACATGCTGGAGTTGGTTAATACAATATTCAGCCCTTAAAGAGCTCTGTTCTGGAAGGATAAACTGGGTACTGAGCATTTGCTCAATCTATCCCTCAAAACTGTTCCCTGCTTCATCTCAGATATTCACATCTCTTGACTGTTCCTTAGGAACTGCTATTCATGCTGTAGTTGTCAGTCTGTATTAGTGGTACCAGGATCAGAGTCAGTTTCCTGGTACTTAAATTTTGCTCTCTGTGGCCTGGCTAAATTACCAAAGATGGGAGGATATGTTCAGGAAAAAGCAAAGAGATGTTTGTTCAGATAGTTTGATCAATATTGGGTAAAATAAATTATTTACTGTAATGGATCTAATTCTCCTTTGAAGTCAAGAGAAATCCTAATTTCTTTGTTTTATTCTGAGTTATTGGCTGCCTCTTGCCTGGACTTTTCAGGGAGGAGGAAATATTTAGTGGTTTGTGCTGGTGTAACTAGACCACGAAAAGCAAATTAGGAGGTTAAAACAGAAACGAAAACTTGACTTTGGACATGATTATTTTAACTGAAAACTTTCACAAGGACAAGATGCAAAAAACTGAAGTTACATAGTGTAAATTTGGGATGCTACCTGTTAGGTAATCAACCTTGTTTTAATAAAATATTTGTTAATTTACAAAGTGATATTCACCTCAAAATACACTGTTATCTTGAATGAAACTGGGTACTTCATCTGACCTGGCAAGTCAGTATTATTACAAAAAAAATCAGTGAAATCCACTTCCTAGTTGAGTGAACTGTGACTTCTTGGTTTAGGCCAGTCAGTAGTTATGTCTGTCTTCTTCTCTGACACAGACAATTTTATCTCTGACCTGGAATACCAGCCATCAGGTTCAGCAGAGAAATGGACTCAACATTCAGCATTCATGTCCAACTCCTGTGTGGAAAATCTAGAGGGTGAGTCTGCTTAAATGCTTCAATGTTTTATATTGGAGCACAGAAGTAAGGAAGGGAAAAAATGTGGTAGTTCTAATATCTACAGATGAAAAATGCTATATAATAACCAAGTATTACTATAAATAGGGACATGTGTATTTTTTCTGTGATTCACGGATGTGGGATTTTGTGTAGAATTCGCCCTTTGCTGCAGAATATTGTTCTGGAATTTAAGCTACAGTTTAAAAAAAAAAAAAATCTATTTCCACTCTTTAGGCTTACAAAGAAAAGCTTGATATGTGAACCAGGTGTGAACTAGAGGTATCATACAATTCAATAAAACAACTCAATTTAAAAAAGGGATTTGAAACTGCTGCAGAATTTCCACTAGAGTGCTGCAGAATCTAGGGAAACAGGTTTTTTTGTATTTATTGAGTAGAGCAAGGTCAGAGAGGCCAGAATAGCCTCTGACTTTTCACTGTGATATATTAAGTCGCAAACTTTTTTTAAACATAAGAAAACTTCTGATTTACTTTATCTCAAATTAGGTTGAATTTTAGAGAAATAAGGTTTAAGAAGATAAATTGGAGATCCAGCCAAGGTATCAGGATAAATTGGCACTTCATAAATTCTTGGCTAGTTGGATGTACTGTAACTGGGGGGGAAAGGTTCTGCAATTGCCTTAAAAATCCATCAACTTGCTCCCTTCATATATATATATAAAATAAGAATTGTACACTATGATCTTGAGGTCCCTTCCAACTCTGATATTCTATGATTCTATGATTTTGTTTGTTAAACGTTGGCAGTATTGTTAATACTGGAAATAGGCACATGGTGGTTGATCTTGCTTGTGCTTTCTTATTCCCATTTTTCCTACATATGTATATGCATAAAATTCTAATTAAAAACACTTTTTTAAATTCTCAAATTTGTTTTCTAAAGCAGCTTTTATTCTATCACTGTATTCTATCACTGGAAATTCAGATGTAAAAAAGGTTTGTTAATTTAGGATTACACAACACTCTAAAAAATAAAACCGCTTCTGAGCTCTGTTTTAGTCTAGTTACAAACCTACAGAGTAGTACTCAACTAGTACATAACCCTAACCTTAACCATGACAATAAGGTTGTTCAATGAATATTTAAAGAGAGAAACTACACTCAGTTAAACATTTAAAGTTTTGTTTAGTTATACTAATGCCTTAGAAACCTGAAAGTGAAATAGGATTCTAAAATTAATTTTCATTTCTACAGTCCTCCATAGATCTACTACCACAAGTGTTAACAATATTAAAAATTGTCAGTAAAGCAAGCAGCTAGGATTCAGAATAGCACAAAGGGAAAGCAGCATGCATTTGTGTTAAGGTGATTGTTTTTAGAAAACGTATTTGGTCTTCAAGGAGATGAGTAAGAGGGGGACACAATGCCTCTTGTCATTTTTAGCTTAGATTAGTGGAATATGTTCCAGTGCTTAATCTTAAAATGATTCAAAAGCTGGAATGGTTGCTGATTGTGCATTTGGCAGGTGAGGTGTACTATAGAGTACACAACACCCGTGCTCTGGACCTGCACTGTTTATCAGAGAGATTTCATCTAGATTTTAAGGTGGTGGTGTGGTAATAGCCTCCTCAGACACTGCCACAGTTGCAGTTAGTGGAGATATTAACGCTATATTCCCTTCAAATAAGAGAGGAGGCACCAGTCAGGGCATTCCCGGTAATATTGCTGGGATTCAGGAATGCTTTCCATTTAATAATTAGAAATAGCTTGGATGTGCCAACTTTCAGGGCATGGTGTAAAACCAATTTATTTCATCAGGCCTTTGAAGAGAGGTAAGGGGACCCAGATACAGGTCGCTATATGAGGGTGTTAGCATTATGTGCTGCTGCTTAGTAGAAAGGATTAATTTATTATATTGTATTTTGGTTTTGTATTTTTAAAGCATTGGTGGGGAGCTCAGGACAACGATGCTTTTTAAAGGAAAAGATGAAGTATTGTCAGTTTATTTACTGTATATAATCGAAATCCGTACAGTTAGTTGAAGAATACTTTTATTTATTTTGTCAAAAATATGTCCATTCTGTATCTAGAGATGAATGTGCTTTCTAACACCTATTCTTCTGCTGCGCAGAATGCACTGTATTGCACTCCTTGAGTAGTCTCAGCAAATCCTTCTTGATTCTGCCAGTGCAAACAATCCAGCCATCACCACAAACGTTCTAAAACCCTCCCACTTAAAATTTCTGAAATATTGTGAGTGTTTTGGTGCGCTTAAACCCCAGTACCAGACTGTTCGATACCACATGGTTCTGATGGCGGTTCTGATGTAACCACAATTTTTTTTATTTAAAAAAGGGTCATCCACACAGTCATTCCCTACATATGTCACATGCTTCTTGTGGGGGAGATTGTACAGGGTGACTGACATATGCAACTGCAAATTTGGGGGAACAAAGGCCAGCTTCCTTCTACGGTTTCTATTAATGTGTAATATGTGTGGTGCTGGTGGTAGTAGAAATAGGAAACTGAGTGAAATTAGCAGATAGCCTCAAAGGAACCTATTGGAAACTACATAGTTATTTCGATTAACAACAAATAATTGCTAACTTATCTTGGATTAGTTGACCAGTTCAGAGCTTGTTAATATACCTGCAATTGTGACAGTTCTCCCACTCCCTCCATCTTGTAGAGATGAATTTACTCAGCAACTATAACATTAAAATTGTGTTTTGTAATTATGGTGAGATTATTCAGCACTGTTTTTTTAACAATCTTTCAAACACGAAACATCAGCAATATGAATTAAGTCTACATAATTATTTACAAAGTAGGTAAAAAGGAATGTTCAATGTGGTGCTCAGCAAAACCTTTACCATTCAAACTTAATGTGTAATGAGTTGGCGTGTTAGAAAAATCCACATACTACCAGTCTTCTTTTGGCTTTGTGAAGCAAACTGACGATAGGAGTTTTGCCATAAACGATTGATTAAAAAAATCAACATTTGACCTTAGTGTTGCCTACCTGAAAATAAGATTTTTCTGAGCTGAAGCTAACTCTTGATTTCTCTGGAACGGATTTTTAAAGTTTGCGTATTTTCCTACTGAGAATTTCACAGTTCTAGGTTTTCCATTTGCTGAAAGCTCTTTGAGCAGTCAAAAAACTACTGCCTGAAGATGACCCCTTTCTCTTTTCCTTCCCCACCCAAAGTGTTCCATGAAACCTAGATTAGTCTTATTTATTTTCTATACATAAATTACCTGATTTTTGAAAATTTTATATATATATATATAAATGATACATAGTGCCTTTATGCATTTCAATCCAAGCTCAGGATTGTATGCTACAATGTTTTTAAAGACATAACATGGAGTAAGCAATTTCCAACAGAAGTGAATTGATTCATCACTTTGCGGTTTATTACTTTATAGCCTACTGAGTTGCTAAAAACCATGTTATTTGAGTATCAGAGGGGTAGCCGTGTTAGTCTGTATCCACAAAAACAATGAGGAGTCCAGTGGCACGTTAAAGACTAACAGATTTATTTGGGCATAAGCTTTCATGGGTAAAAAACCCACTTCTTCATCTGTTAGTCTTCATCTGAAGAAGTGGGTTTTTTACTCATGAAAGCTTATGCCCAAATAAATCTGTTAGTCTTTAAGGTGCCACCAGACTCCTCGCTGTTTTCATGTTTGAGAAGTTTTCAAAGATAAATTTTTTTTTAAAAGGACTAAATCATTGCAATTCACCTGTTAAGGTAAAATTCTCAAATCTATTTGTACTACCAACCACAATTGCTATCATTTGATTTTACTGCCTTTACTATACAGTACTATCTAAGGGTTTACATTGAAATCTTTAGAAGCTTATTTCAAGACTATAGTATAACACTATGTATTTAAATGAGAGGTTTGTGCTTTATATTCTCCAATTTTTGCAAGGCATAAGCAGAGAGCTTCAAAATTTCTGTGTTGGTAAGCATATGTGATAAAGTGATTTCCCCTCCCCCTCCCCCCAAGACACTACTTCCATTACTTCAGATTATTAAGGGCCTGACCTTAGAGGTGCTAGATATATTTGTGAGTTTCAGGAGCTCAGCACATTCTGAAATAAGGTGCCAAAATTGTTTTTGTTTTTAGGGTTAAACATGGAGTAATAAACAATTGATCACCTTTAAATCCATGAAATTTACACCTCAACTCCATTGCAATACTTTCATCTACAATTGAATTTCTAAGAAAATTGTTTACTAGAAATTACATTAAATTGCCAACTTCATGAAAAACTGCTACTTGGGCAGCAAAAAGTATCAAGTAAGTCATTTTCATCAGTCTCATGATAGAGTATCACCTATTTCCACTAACAACAAAAACAGACTGATCAAAATGAGCTTCATACTGTTTTTTAAAAATATTGATTAAATTGTGACCATAAGTCTGTTGGTATAATGTAAATATTAATCACATAAGCAATGAGAGAAGAGCATGTGAGATTGAGTTACTCACATTTTGTTATACATTTTCCCATGCCCAGCAACAAATAGTATAAATAGTAATTATGCTTATTCAGCTTTGAGATGTACCCGCATGATTTAAAGTCATTTGCACTAGGGTTTTAAACAAGGTATTGTTAAATCATTTGTGTCCAAATTTTATTAATATGAGACTCTGTATATTTAAAATTTTCTTTGATGCATTATGGAGAGGCTAGGAATGACGACTGTTGCAATCTAAGTTGCAGTTACCATGTTGCCCCGAACTGCAAATGAATTTTTTAATGTGAAGTAACAAATACCAAAAAAACTCTTTATTGGTTCAAGTTTTTAAGGCAAAATATGAAAATAAAACTGAGAAACCATTTTTGGCAAGTAAAAAACTAGACTAACAATGTTTCATATTGTGGGTTTATTTAAAAAAGATAATAAATATTTCACTAATTGTAGGGGCAAGCTTTGGCATTTCATCAATAGACCAATGATATTGTATAGTGTGTGTTTCTGACACATTCATCTTTAATTTATGCCCTTAATCTGAAAAGTGCAATGCATATCTTTTATTTTGTGTAGGATTGAATTAAAGTGCTAGAGTAATTTTCATTCCTCCATAGGAATTAAATGTTTTTTGCAATGTCAGTAACGCCTACATTTTTATATACATTACATCTTAATTAACAGAACCAACCAATGCAAGCTAATTAAAGGAATATTGGAGAGTATGGTACATGCAGAATCTCTGAAACATCCATGTAAACTTTCATATAAAAACCTTGTCTTGTGTAAACATTAGATGAATAACTGTTACTTTTGTGCACAGTTACTGTGTGTGTGTGTATTATAAAACGGACAGTTTCTGCAATTGTGTGCATTTTACACGCACACACACACACGCACACACACACACACACAATTTGAGTTATGCAAGGTGTTCCGGAACGGAACGCTTGTGTAAGTCGGGGAGTGTGTGTGTGTGTAAGTCAGAAACGTATCTCCAACCATTACACACCCCAAAAAAAACCCTCCTATTTCTAGCTTACGGAACTTTTTCCGTCAGCTCGGATTTGCGTACGTAGGGTTTACGTAACTTGGGGAGCGTGTGTGTTTGTGTCTGTGTGTGTGTGTGTGTGTGTGTGTGTGTGTATATATGCATAAAATGCACACAATTGCAGAAACTGTCCATTTTATAATACAGTTAACGTAACCAATAACAATTTGAACTGAATTTCTTGTCTGCTCTGCTTCACCAGAGGCCTAGGTTGTGGAGTCAGCAGTTTTCCAGAATAGCTGGCATAAACTGCACTGAGCCAAGGGGTGCAATTCTAAATTTGCTTCTAATTTATTAACACAACCTTCCAAAAACCTGAAATCTACTTACCTTGAAGCCATGATGTTCAAAGGAATTAGTTTACTTAGGAAATTGATATGCTATAGTTCTGTGGAGTTTTATCAAAATATTACTCTTATTACAGTTTAGAGGCCTTGAGTTCTGGATGTCATTGTACTAAACACTGTACAAACACATAATACAGGACCATCCTGAAATCTGAAAGTATTAAAATGTATTACTTCCTGCAAAGGGAAGTGCTTGTACCCTTTTTATGTGCTGCACAAATATTCCCTTTGATGTCTTAATATTTTGCCTCTTTAATTTCATTATCTTCTTGTTTATAACCAGGGGGGAGAAAGTAGAAGGAGAAATATTGTATAATTCTACTGCACCATCTATTTTATTTACTTCAGTCAAGTGTTCTTCTCTTCTTCTCTAAATAATCCACTAAAACTCTCACTGAAGAAACCTGATAATTTTATTAATCCTCAACATTAACAGTTGTCTACTTCTTCAGTAAAAAGGCCAGTAAAAAATTGTTCAGTACTTTAGTAGCTTGTACACCATACACAGAACTATTGTGATTTTAAGAATGAGTAAAGCTGTAATGCTATTCACCTATTGCTATTCATTCAGTGAATATTCTTGTCTCAGGGCACTCTGTAAAATGTTATTTCCAACAGAATGAACTGTACAATCAACAGCAGAGACCTTTTTGTTTGAGTTATGTCGCCAAATACAGAATAAACCATCCATCAGAACTTGGACAGTGACAATCTAATAATTCCAAAGAATAAAAGGATCTTAGTTGTGTTCATTTTTATTGTATTGCTCCAAGATTTAACAGCACTGAGCAATTGTAATGTTTGATTTGTACATAAGGGCCTGTTCAACTGCATACAGGAGGACAGCAAGATATTGCTGGGTGCTAATGTTGTGATGTAACAGGTTGGTGGTGGTGCCTTTCTACCATTACTACTACTCCTTTGTGAAACAGGTATTGAGACTTGAAAGACTGTGCTACCTATAGGAGAACATGTAAATGCCTTACAAAGTACCTTTATCTGCAAAGCAGCACATTTCAAAATATCTGATTTATAAAGTGCAAGCTCAGAATACAGGAGCAAAATACATGTAAGATACTATTGATTAACCGTTGTTTGTAATCCACAACCTCTGAGTTAGATATATACTGTCAGTTACTTAAAATATTTAAAGAATTGATTTAAGATTATGAATTTCCTATAGAACTCATTTCATATGCTGGAAAGGAATCTCATAACAATTATAAAATGTAGCTCAGCTAAATTAATTCATCTTGGCAGCCACAATGCATCCTTTTTTGACTTTTCAGCCACAACAGATTTCCATTATAATTTTTTTAGGTTAATAGAAGACCTGCTAACAAATTTCAGGTCACAAATATCTGCTTTACAAAATAACTTTTCTCCCCCAATAGTCTTAGTTATGCTAGACTTTCAATTATTGAGCTTAATAAGCTATTTTGCAAACAAATTACAGAATACAGAAAATTTACTCAAATGGTAAACAGATGCAATAATTAAAGTGTCTAGTATGGCAGTAGAGAGAGAAGGTAGCTGAGATATCTTTTATTGGACCAGCTTCTGTTGGGGAGAAAGAGAAACTTTTGAGCTGCCCAGAGCTCTTCCCCAGGTTTGGGAAAGGTACTCAGAGTGTCACAGCTAAATACAAGATTGAACAGATAGTTTAGCATAGGTAATTAGCACACAGTCAAAGTGGTTGGTTAACACCCCTGTAGTCCTAGACAAAAAGGTAGATTAGTGGGTTACAGATTGTTGTAATAAGCCATAAATTCAGCATCCTTATTAAGACCATACCCTGGTCTACACTACAGAGTTAGGTCAATGTAAGGCAGCAAGTGTCTACACTAGAATGGTGTTCCCGCGGATGTAAGATGCCCACTACATAGTTCTAATAACTCCACCTCCACAAGAGGTGTAGCGTTCAGGTCAATGCAATTAGGGCGATGCATTGGCTGAAGAGACACTGCGTTACTTACATCGCCTGTTGATTGTCAGCCCTGCATGAGGGCTGACAGCCCAGAGCCCTGCTGCCACCTCCCAGTGGGGGATGGTGAGGGGTGGGGGGGGGTGGGGGAGAAAGAGTCTGAGGATATCAGTTTCATTGCTGGTAGGCTCCCTGCTGTGAAATTGAGCCCAGTGCCTGGCTCATAGCTGGGGCTGTCAGCCCTGGGGTGGGGGGATGCCAGCTGTGAGCCTTGCATGGCTGTCAGTGTTCCACTTGAGTTGGTGCAATGTGCCTGCTGAGGATGCGCACCACTGTCAGGAGGAGGGTAGTGGACACCAACAGCTGATTTAATTACTGTGGTGGTTGTAGGTTGACATAACTCGTCTACCTAATTTTGTAGTGTAGACGAACCCCATGATTTTTAGTGTCTAGCAGTTACGAATTTAAGCTCCCAGGCTCATCTTTTGAAACTTGTTCAGGTTTCCTTTGAAGATAAGGACTGAGAGGTCAGATAGTGATCGCTTTGTGAGAAGTGTTCACCAACAGGTGAAATGGTGTTCTTGCCTTTTATCATTTTCCTGTGCGAGTATGGGAGTATTCATTGTCAGCTTAAGCCAAATTGAATTGCTTAGTGAAGACTGAAACCTGTCTTGGATATTGTTTAGTTTAATCATTAAACAGCAGTTGCTCTACCCAGGTATCTGTATAAAAAACATTCAGCAGTTTTCTACCTTTCACATACTTTAAAATGTCTCTTATTAGAAATACAACAAAAGAAAGTGTGTCACAACTATAGAACTTGTATAGTAAGTTCACACGTCCCTCTAGTGCATCAGTGCATACCCGATGCTTCTAGGGGGAAAAAATTGTTGAAAGGAACATTTCCTACCTATAATTTTTTTCCATGAGACTCCAAGTTGCAATCACATCCAGAAATCCTACTTTGTTATGGTTTTAGGTTATGGGTAGGAATCTGACTCCTGCTGATGAAAACTGCTTAGTGAGGATAGGCCGCTTGCTAGCTGAGAGATGCCAAAAGTAGTGCATCAGGTGAGTGAAGGAGCTACCTGACGGACCAGCAGCCCAGTCCCTCCTAGAAAGCAATTTAGAGGAAAAACCTAAACTGACTAATTTTTAGTGGTAATGGCCTCAGGCCTTGGCTACACTCGCGGATTCACAGCGCTGCCACAGCAGCGCTATGAGGAGCGAGTGTAGTCGCACCACCAGCACTGCGAGAGCTCTCTCGCAGTGCTGCATGTACCCCACCTCTCCGAGGGCAATAGCTTTCCCAGCTGCAGGCGCTGATTACACTGGCGCTTTACAGCGCTGCGCTCGGGGTGTGTGTGTTTTTTCACACCCCTGAGCGCAGCAAGTGCAGCGCTGTGAATTGCCAGCGTAGCCAAGGCCTTAGTTCAGCCAGGGTGCTTAAAGCATGTGCTTGTCACTAAAGAGGTGTGACTTCAAATTGAGTTCAAGGGGACTACTTACAAACTTAGATGCTTAACCTTGCTGAATGGGGGTTTTGTCTCTAAAGCTACTCCCAGTGAGGAGTATAGCGGAGGCTAAGGGTATGTCTACACTGCCAAGTTGTCGACAACACTTTTGTCTTTCGCAGGTACTTTAAAAAGCCCCCTCCCCCCCACCCCGAAAGACAAAAGGCAAGTGGCAGTGTGAAGGTGGCTTTATTGGCAGGAGCACTCTCCTGCCAACAAAGCTAACACCGCTCCCAGGGCTGGAAGTATTTTGTCGACAAAAGTGCCGACAAGGTACTGACAAAGACCATTTACACACACTGACTTTTAACAACAAGGCTGTGTCGACACAGCCTTGTCGCTAAAAGCTGCGTGATGTAGACAAGCCCTTAGAGTGCCAGTTTCTAATACCGGTCATGCCAACTTCGTGGTTTATTTTAACATCTAGTATAGTTTTATCGTTACAGTTACTCACTAAATTGTTTGGTTTTGTCTGTTTTCCAAAATAAGTATAGTTTTGTGCTCAGATTTTGTATGCTTTTCCTATTGTACCCTGGTGTTGGTGTTGCCTTGTCAATCCCAGGATATTGGAGACAAGCTGGATATGGTACTATCTTTTTATTGGACCAATTTTTGTTCGTGAGAGAGACAAGCTTTTGAGCAACACAGCACTCCCAGACCTTATTTTCCGTAGTGACATTTGGAATATTACTAATCCAATATTCTTGTGTTACTGTATTGGTCTGAATTTGTAAGACTTTATTGAAATTTGCCTATTAAAAATAAATATTTCTACAATGGTTTCCAAACCCTGACCTCAGTTATATTATGTAGATTCCTATGGGTCAAAATAACACACCTGACGTTTTCTGGTGCTGAGTTTTATGATTATTTCAGTTCTACTGTCTCTGTAAACTAATGTCATACTTTGGAAGTGAACCCTGCTGTTCTTACTAAATTAGAATTCAAAGTGAAGAAAAGCGTTTGAGGAAAGAGAAACTTGTCTAGAGCTCACTATTTTAGAAATGCCATAATTTCAAATTAAAGTTTTTCATAAGAGTTGAGAATATTAGTGTCTTAGAAGTAAATTACCATATTCCCCCTCAAACTTTCAATGTAGCAGTCAGTTATATTGGTGCCTATACCATCTTGACGTTGTAGCCCATAAAGCATACTTTTTAATAATTATTTCTATCATAAAAGCAAACAATGTCTTTCTAACAATAGCTTGGAAGCCAGTCTTCCAGTTGAATTTAAGGTTCTGTCTGCTGGGCTTGCGTCTTATATCAGCCCCAATCCTTCCATAATATAGAGACACATATTTGGAGGAAGGGAATTTTTGCTATTAGATGATTAGTTGTAGTAGCTCTCAAACTTAAGAAATGAGAAGAGGAACTGAAATAGATTTACATGCCTGAGAGCATTGACTCAAGTCCAAATTCTGAGGAAGTTCTGTAAGTAGAAGTTGGCCTAAGACCCCAAAACTATAGTTAATGTACTTTGAGTTAATTGCTGTCCCTGGTCTGGTGAGGCCTGCAACAGGAACAACTGCATGGGAACACCTGAACTGTACCTGCCTATACTGTGCCTCCTGAGTTCTTTTTAGTCCCTTATTTCTTTAAGCCACACAGACTTCAATTTTTACAAGTTATTGTCTTAAGGGTGTTTAGAAGCAGTCTGTGGTATGAATGTAGTGATACAAATATGCTTTAATTTTCATTTGTTAATGTTACTGAAGTTCATTTTCTATTTCACCTTTTGCTACTTACTGACTGCATCTTATTTTATAGGGTTGATAGATTTTTCAAAAGGATATACTAATGAGTATTGCACTTCTGGAAAAAGTAACACCCAGCCATTAGGTTGGTATATTTACAGTAGCTGTCAGTTACAATTGTATAACTTTTTATACTTTCTATTTTTTTAGTGAATGAAATCATAGGAAGAGATATGTCACAGATCTCAGTGTCACATGGAGCAACAGTGGCTGGCCAATCTCCAAATACATGCCCTGGATCTCTGGAGACAGGAATATCGGATGGAGTCTAAAAGCAGCTAAGCGTCCATGAAATCTTTCAAGTTTTCTCTGAATATTTCTTCTTCATCCCCTTCTTTTACACTCACTGTGCTTCCAACTCTTGTGGCCTTTTATAAACTGGAACAATGGATCCTTGCATAGCCCTTTTAGTGGGTTACATTTGCTGTAGACAGAGTATTTCTAATTCTAGTTTCTCGAGTGCTGTAAAAAATGACTGAGTAAATGGACACCAAGAAGCAAGACAAGATATTTTAACCGTTTAAAAATTACAAATGAGCTTTGCTGTTTTACATTTAAATAGAATACTTTTATATATTGTAAGTGCTTAAAATGTGTGGAGATGTTAGTTTTGCTCTTCTAATAATATTCACAGTACTGAATGTGGAGAAAAATTTAATACACATCTTCAGTGTGCTGCTTTCCCTTAGAAGAAGTAGTAGAATTGTAATTGACAGTTTTGTACACCTTTGGTCATTCTGAACAGCCTTTAAGCTTATATTGTTTGAAAGATAACTTTTTATAATGAAATCTTCCAGAGGCAAAAAAACAAACAAACTTGTCATCTTAAGCCAATGCCTTGGAAGCCATTGTGTATAAAAATACTTTAGTGTTTTCTTTCTTTGATTCATAGGAAGCCAAGCCAAATGTAGATCTGCACTTCTTTATAAACTGAAAATGTTATTTGATAGGCTGCAAAGAGACCATTCCATCATGGAAGTGTTGGGATAGAAATGACATTCCAAAATTTAACTTTTATAACTATATGGATAATCTTCCTGTACTTTGTTAGCACAGGCTCCTTACTAAAATAGCTTTTTCATAGAAACTATACATTTGTAGTCAAATTTGAAAAACTAGGATTTTGATGTAAAGAACCTTAATTTCAAAGCCATGTTAGATAAGGGGGAATTTTGATATTTGCAGAGGATTTAAGTGTGTTATCACTATGAAATACACCAATCTTCAGTAGCTCTAATATTTTCCATGCAGTAAATCATTTGCTTACATCCCTATTCTATATCTTCATCTGCCTAAATCCTGCCACTTTGACATTGCAGTTTCTTAAATTTGAACTATGAACATTTATCTGCTAAAAAGAAACTTACTGTGAGTGAGTGCTTTAAAGGAAATACATTTGAGTAATTTGTAGGGTTACCATATTTCCACATGCAAAAAAGAGGACACTGGGGGGGAGGAGCCCTGCTCTAGCCCTGCCCCCATCCACTCCCTCCCACCCCCGCTCCTTGTCCCCTGACTGCCCCCTCCTGGGACCCCTGCCACTAACTGCCCCCTAGGATCCAGCCCCCTATCTAAGCTGCCCTGCTTCTTGTCCCCTGACTGCCCCCTCCTGAGAACCCCCTGTGACCCTACCTGTCCCCTGACTGCCCCGACTCTTATCCACACCCCTGTCCCCAGAGACTCCCATGCCCTATCCAACTGCCCCCTGACAGGACCCCCAGAACTCCTGACCCATCCAACCCCCTCTGTTACCTGCCTGCCTCAATCCCTCTCCCCACCCCTGCCTGCCTGACAGCCCCCTCAGAACCCCAGACCCATCTAACCCCCCCTGCCCCATCCCAACCCCTCTCCACACCCCTGCCCCCCTGACAGCCCCCCCCCAAACTCCCAACCCATCCAACCTCCCCCCCCCCCGTCCCCTGACCAGGGCCGGCTTTAAAGAGCCCAGGAATCAGGCTGCGCTCCGGCTGGAGGTGCTCGGCCGGGGCTGGGCCGGCGCGCTCAGCCAGAAGCAGGGCTGGCGCTGCTGGGGCCTGAGCCGGGCCGGGCTGGGAGTGCTCGGCCAGAACCGGGGCCGCTGCCCTGGGGCAGCTGGGCGCTGCTCGGCCAGGGCCGCGCCTCCCCAGAGCTCTCCTCCTCGCGCTGCCTGCCCGCCCCAGCTTACCTGCTGCTGCCTCCCACCTGCCCCTGCTTCTTTTCAGACTTCCCGCGAAGATTTGAGTCGCAGGAAGCGGGGGAGGGGGAGGAGCAGGTGGGCAGAGCGTTCAGGGGAGTGGAGGAGGGGGAAGACAGCTGCGGGGCTGGACAGTGTGGTAAGGCTGCAGGGGATGGGGGGAGCCGGGAAGGGGTTTTGGGTGCCCAGCGGCGCTTGGCCGTTGCTTTTCTGTCTATAAATAGCCGACCGGGGGGAAATCCCGGACATTTTTAGATTTTTAAAAATCCCCCCTGGACGGCTATTTATAGACCGAAAAGCCGGGCATGTCCGGGGAAATCCGGACATATGGTTGCCCTAGTAATTTGCCCATAGTTAATGGTAAATTTATAAAGCAGAATTTGTCAGAGGAAAATAATGTATGAGACAATGACTGTGGTATTAATCCCTTAAAATTTGTATGAAATGATGCATTTTCTTACCCACTTCATCAGATAGTAATGTTTACACAACATGGCTTTTAAAACCTCAGGCCTCTGATTAAAAACCTGGCAGAGGATCTGAAACTGCTTATTTAGGCCATGTTAAGTATTTCCCAAGAGGTTGTAGTTTACAGACCTGTCTGATGTGGAACATACAGGGTATCCAAAAAATAAGAGAGATTCATATATAGCAAAATAAGATCAGAACTACACTTTCATACTTGAAATTGTTTTTAGTCCATATTTCTGTTCTTCTGTTGAAATACCCATTATTAATTCTGGTTACAATGAAAAGCAAATACATTCAACTTCGATTATAAGGGGATGATAACATTGAATTAGTTCAGATATTTGAGGGTATTTTCATTGCAATCAATACATGTACAGGGCATGCCCTTGTTTTGGAGACATGAAGCTGTTTTGTCTATATATGTTCTTAAGTTACAGTAACACAAAGTCTTAAATGGACTCCATTATTGAGGTCATTAGGAATAAAAACCCACTATAGTAAATATCGGTGTTGTGGTTGCACATGTATTGGCTGAGTAGCAGGGGGACGTTTACATAGAACCTCTTGCATATGAAATACCAATGTGCGCTACATGTTTAGATGTAATGTTCTAGCAATACTGTTAAAGGATATAAACTATATCTTTGTATTTAGATCATGGAGTTTTAGAAAAAGACATCCATTTCCACCAACTTTTCAAATGTAACTTCCTTCTAAGCAAACATGCATTTTAAAAAACAGCTGGGACTACCATGGTGGTAAATTTTAGGTATTATTTTTCAAATCAGTTTATGGTAAGGCCACTATACAGATAGATTCATTTCTGACAAACTATGTATTCTGGGAAGCTAAGCATCCTTTCAGTTAATGTACTGTACATTAGTGTAAGTGTCTCTCAAAATAGTTATTTTGGCAGTTCTATCATTTGAAAAGAATTGTAATTGTCCCTCAGGTGCTTCTTTAGTTACTATCCCTACTCACATCAACTGTAAACATGCTAAAACACTGAAGTGTTCAGAAATACAGCTAGTTGCGTTTTTATAACACTCTTTAAATCACTGTAAGCTGTGTCACTGTCTTTAGGTTGTGTGCTGGTGCAAGGTGTGTTCCAGTTTTCATTTCATGTACCGGGTCTGTTGAATTAATCAATGTGTGTGGGAGGACTCTAATTTTGAGCTTTTCATACTTGTGTGGGTTTTGTGCTCCTAACGACTGGTACAGCCTCTTCTCCTTGCAAGTCCTTTGAATGAGTAGCTGGAATTCATACTGTACCTAAAATATGCGAGCCCATACAATCCAGAGTTGCTATGCACTAAATCTTCTGATGCCTTTAAATACCTTGATGCCTGTAGACCTAGAAATGCTTTCCTATTTAAATAAATATAGCTTTTGGATACTAAAACAGTTTTTGTATTTGCCTTGTAAAAGCTTCAGTACAAGGGTCTTAATTTTATTTTGGCTTGTGTGGTACTGTAAAGACTGTTAAAAGCACACAATCTTCATTGGACTATGCAAATTTAATTTTACAACAATACCTTGTGACTTGATAATTTGTTGGCATCCACTTTCTTGCCCTTCCTCAGTCCCTGCTTTCCATACTTATGTTTAGATTTTAAACATTAAGGAAAGCCTTAACAGTAGTCTGTCTTCTATGGAGGATCAATGTTGAGAATAAAGATTGAGAAGTATTTGACACATTAGATGTGGGCCATGAAAAAGTAACTTAAGTTTCTGAATTTAACCACAAACCTGGCAATCAGACTTCCTCTATTAAATCTTACAATTATATCAGTGGAACTGCCATCCTTTGTAAACCAAAGAGAAAAATGACAATTTTGTTCTGATGCAAACAAAGCTTTGAAACTCTATTTTTGATACACATAGTGGATGTCATTCCTTGAGGTTTGGAAATTGTTCAAATTAAAGTTTTATATTTAAAAATATGGGACAATAAACATTGACTAAAGATTAAGTTCTAGATGTTTACAGAGCCTTGTATTGTAATTTCATGTACATTTTGTATTTTAAACATTTTGTAAGTTATGATTGCAGTGCTATTTGAGAAATACAAAGGGAAGAACTTGTATTTTAGGCTCTCTTAAATCATAGTGTTGAAATAAATAAGAAAATACATAATGTGTCACTGTTTATTGAAATACATCACCTATGTAGGAGTAAAGTAAAATTGTGTTTAATCCACTAGTCTTACACTGCTGAACAGCTGTGTTGCGCTGCTATTTGGGGTACCAAATGTATGATGCTTGTTAATATCCCCAAATGGCTGCATATTTTGGTACAAACTAGCCCTGGACTGAAGTGACAATACTCTTGCAGTTCAGAATGAATTAGCCTTGGTAAAGCATAATGGGAGAGTACACCAACTGCTACTAATTACTTAAGCGCTTGAGTATCAAGCTCACCCATTTACATTTAAATACTAGTCACTATTGTATATTTTTTTCTCCATGGTAAACAGTAATCTTCATTCATAAAATTATAGCCTTACTTGCTGTCATTAGAAGCTAGATGCTTTCTTCAGTATTTTATCAAAAGGTGGTGAATATTCAATTTCATGCATCAGTTCTAGCTTTTGTGCCTCTCTTCCTCCCTCTCCAATCTCTCAACTCCTGATTCCACAGCCACAAAAAAAACACTTGGTTGCATGTAAGGATATTAGAATAGGACTAAGAATGCCAAGTGAACATACATCCAGCATATTAAAGTGAGCTGAATTGTTTTCACATTTGCTTTATATTTCTCCTCACCCTTGTACAACATTGTTTATCAGTACTGAACCTGCTCAGTGCTTGCTGCCCTCACTGATCTATTGCAGTCACTAACTGCAGACTTCAGTCCTCATACATGTTTGATTCCTCTGATTTTGGTTTCATCCAGAAATCTGATTACTCCTGAATTTATACCAAAGAGAAGCCAAATGTTGCCATGCAGGATACAAAGAGGTGATTGACAGAGGGTGGGTGGGGCAATAGTAGAGCATCTGAAAACCTGAAGAGCCCAGGACTAGGCTAAAATCAGCCTTCATTGTGT
Source organism: Malaclemys terrapin pileata (assembly GCF_027887155.1). Lineage (NCBI taxonomy): Eukaryota > Metazoa > Chordata > Testudines > Emydidae > Malaclemys > Malaclemys terrapin. The sequence goes on from NC_071518.1 coordinate 32,968,191, forward strand.
AAACACTAACAGTTGCTTCAACAAGGGGCAAGAAGCAGTTCCATGGACAGCATGGAAGTGTTCCAAAGATGACAGTTTGAGAACCACAGTTAAAATATTCCTAGACCTTGTGGAAGTCTGTATCTAAATGACAGACACTGCACTAGCCCTGTTGTATACCCAGTTTCATTATACTGCAGAGGTGCTTGTGTTACTGTGGTGACAAATGCAGTATAAAAACTAAAAGTAGTAATGTCGTGAGCTCAACGGTATTTCTACAAGATGTCCCAACCTGCACATTAATACTGTCAGACATTTAGATTTTTAGGAATTTTAAGGAATTCAAGTTAGTGAGTGAAATTTACTTCACTCGAAAAAAGTGACTAATCAACCAAAAACTAAAAGTAGTAATGTCGTGAGCTCAACGGTATTTCTACAAGATGTCCCAACCTGCACATTAATACTGTCAGACATTTAGATTTTTAGGAATTTTAAGGAATTCAAGTTAGTGAGTTACTTCACTCGAAAAAAGTGACTAATCAACCAATACGTGATTATTTTTCCAAGCTTCTGTAGTCCATCTGCACTGCTTGCACTGTGGATTCAGGCTTCTGGAGCTCTGTTACTACAGATCCAATCACCCCTACCCCTGTTGTAGTCCTTGGAACTGGTGCTTGTGATTCCTTTCCCCATTGTAGAGGTAAGATGCTTTCCTTACTGTGCACAGGGTTCAGATACAGTCCTAATGGAGAGCTTAAATAATGCAGTGATTTTGTGCATCAATTCAAGAACTAATCAACTTGTCCTTCACCTTCCAAGAAATCAGTGTAGCATAAGTCAGAACCTCAGTAAGGCTACTGATTTTGAAAAGACTGATCTCTTCCAAGCAACTTAATGAGCTACAAAAAGATTGATTAGTTATTAACTCTGTTTTCTAGCTGCCTAGGAGATATGGGTTTAATATAATTTCACATATGATCTCAGTTAAACAAATTCCAAATTTAGGCTAGATCTATAGCAGCAGTAGGCAACCTTTCAGAAGTGGTGTGCTGAGTCTTCATTGTTTCGCATGCTGGTAATACATTAACGTTTTTTAGAAAGTCTCTCTCGCTCTCTATTATCTAAACTATTATTGTATGTAAAATAAACAAGGTTTTCAAAAATGTTTAAGAAGCTTCATTTAAAATTAAATTAAAATGCTGATTTTTATGCTCCCAACCTGGTGTTCTGTTCACCTAGGCTGGCAGCGGGGCCAGCAGCTGGGATCCCAGCCTGGGGGGGGGATGGGGGAGAAATTCGGGGTGCAGGGCAGAGGGATGGGGTGGGGGGAGTTCAGGGATCAGGGCAGAGGAGCGGGGGTGGGGGGAGGTGCAGGGCAGAAGGCTGGGGGTGAGGGGGGTGGTCAGGGCAGTGGGGAGGTTCAGGGCAGAAGGCTGGGTGTGTGTGTGTGGGAGGGTCAGGGCAGAGGGCTGGGGTGCTCAGGGCAGGGGGCTGGAAGGGATATGCCCTGTTCCACCCCCAGCTCCTGTCCCTACCTCTTCTCTGCCTCCTCTATGGAGCAGGGAGCACACTGCCACTTGTCCCCCTCCCCCTTGCAAGGGCAATCAGCTGATCGGTGCAGAGAGAGGAGGAAGGGCAGGAAAGGACCATGCTGGGGGAAGAAGCGGGGGAGGAGGGAAAGCTTGGCTGCTGCAGGACCAAGCTTCTGCCTCCTACCCCTGCAGGGGGGAGCAATGGGGGGGGGGCTGAGTGGGGCTCAGGACCTTGGCAGTGTGCCACTCAAAATTGGCTTGCGTGCCATGTTTGGCATGCGTGCCGTAGGTTGCCGACCCCTGATCTATAGTCTTTGGCAATGGTGCACCTGTCCAGGTGGGGCAGGCAAGGATCTCAATCCCATGGCACTGTGAGAGCATTGATCAATTTAATAATCACCTATTCAGAGTGTGACCTGTTTATCTTTACTGATAGTCCCTATTTATAGGCCAGTGATGTAATTATATAGGAGATTTACTAAATATAGTGCTTGATGTTTGAACACTACTCCACCTTTTCCCTACTATAATTATCAGGTATGTAATTAGTGTACAGTAACACTAATATCGATCAATGCTTTGTAGCTACTTCAAGAAAAGAAGTGGAGACTGACAGGATATGAGACAAGGTGGGTGAGGTAATATCTTTTATTGGATCAAGCTTTCAAACTTACACACAGCTCTTCTTCAAGTGATTAAAAGAAGAGCTCTGTGGAAACATCTCTCTCCTCACCACCAGAAATTGGTCCCATAACAGGTATTACTTCACCCCACCTTGTCTCTAATAGCCTGGGACACCACAGCACCATTGCATACAGCTATGATTTAAGACAGCCAAAGACTGATTCATTAAGGGGTTAGAGAATACATACTCCAGCCAGGGGAAAACCTTGAGGACTCAAGCTAACACCTACACCTATTTTCACATCTGTTCCATGTCCTGTGGGGTAGTTAGACCCAAATTTTATTCCAGGCATCCTGAAAATGGCATTGCTGTGAAAGGAGCATTTTGTCCTTCCACATAACTAGACAGAGGTGGCAACTCTGCTGAGGAAAGTCCCTTTACCAGAAGTTTGGGTTTTTTCTATGACCCAAGATCTGGAGCAATGATAGCAAAAGGGAGGCCCTTCTATACCAGGACAACAGCAATGGCACACTTATGATGTGGCACGCTCTCCGAGAGCACCAGGCCTGGGCTCCTCAGCGCCACTTCGTGCCCCATGGAGAGAAACAGCATGCCATGGGGCACTAAGTGGACACTTCCTTCTCTCTCTGAACCGGCTCAAAAAACAAAACAAACAAGTTACTCCTTGCTTGTGCACTGAACTGAGCAGGGGACCCTTCCCACTGCCATGGGGCACCACTGACTCTGCTTTAATCATTTTTAATGTGGACATTCATTCCTCTCACCTTACTGGCTACTCACTCCCTCCCTTGCCAGCCTCTCTGCTCCTGATTCAAAGCCCATCTCTCCTGTCTTCCTCTCACTGTATAATACTTTTTAAGGCACATACTTGTTCTCCAATCCTTATCCTGATTACTTTGTATGTTGTAGCTCTTTGCTCAAGCTCTCATCTTTATATTTAGCTCTTCAGGGAATGGACCACATTTGGAAAGCTCCTAGTACAAGGATATTAAAATGTTAACTATGTGATGAAGTGCTGGATTACACAAATTAACACTCAGGCTCTCTAGCAGAGTGTAGCAAAAAGCAGTGATGAGAATAATTTCTTGCTATGGTTAAACTGAAGAGTACTTGAGACTCCAACAGGTACCTGATGGTGACTTCGCTGATTGAATTTAGCATTGAACCCTGCTGTCTGATTCATAACCCAGTTTCCACCCTTTGTCAGTGGTTTGCCACCACAACCCCTTTTAACTTTATATTGCATGAATTTTCATCTGTTAAGAAGAGATGGGAAACTTTTACATGCTCCTAGTGCGCTCCCATATGAAGCCATTACAAAGGTGTGATGGCTAAGAACTGGCAATTTCTAAAATATTTCAGTTTAAAATACAAATTCATAATAGTTTTAGTCAAGCAAATGTGACAATCTTAAAAGATAATTTCCTGTGTACACTCACATACAGAGATGCTATGAGCTTCATATCCACCTTTCAGTTAGCTGATTTGTATAATTTAGCTTTTTCCCATTCTAGGCATTAAGTGCAAGAACAACACAGGGAGACTATAGCACTAGCTATTCTAGGATTGTCCTTGAAGGAGGTACTGGTTATTAATTTCTGACAGTGCTTACCCAACTCATTTCTGTTGCAAAGAATGATGTAACAAAAATACCGTAGCCTTAGTTAATCCCTACCAAACAGCAATAGAGCTAAACTTTACACAGTAGAGTTGCAGTGAAGATTTCCTCCTGCTCTTTCAGCAGATTATGGCTGTATAGGAGAGCTTGTGATGCTTGCTTGTTCATTTTTACATTTACTATCTTTAGCCACTGTTTGGAAACACTGTCACAGTAGCGACATCTGCTGGAAAGGTCTGGGACAACACGATATTTGTAGTCAATACTCCCTACTATTGAGGGGAACAGGAATAAGATTTTTTTTCCTAAGTAAAATCACTCTCTAAATGAAGGTGTCACACACTTAAAGTTATATGTCCCTTGCCTGTAATATGCAAAGATGAGGCAGTGTACCACATGCATTCATTTCCATCATTCTGCTTTAGGGTGACCAGACAGCAAGTGTGAAAAATCGGGACGGGGTGTGGGGTAATAGGAGCCTATATAAGAAAAAGCCCCAAATATTGGGACTGTCCCTATAAAATCGGACATCTGGTCACCCTATTCTACTTCTACCAGAGACATGTATACAGCTTTACTTATAGGAGAGAAAGTATACTTAATAATTCACCTCAGAATGCTCAGAATTGGGACTTTCCAACATGAAAACATTTGAAAGAGTTGCAGCTCTGCATTAACATAACTAAACTAAAATCAAATGTCATGTTTCAGGGCTTCATCTAGTCACCTGAAAACATCAGGAAGCATCCCTCCTCTACCCACAGATACACAACAAACTGGCTAAATGGGAGTGGGGACTTCCTCGGAAGCATATGAGATTTGCCAGAGCTGGAGATAAGACACTGAAAAAGGTGGACCAGTTCCCTGAGGTGGTAGAGAATCCTCTGTAGATACCTGGCTGGAGTGTCTTACTCACCTGCTCAGGGTCTAACTGAGCACAAGAGCTGGGAGTAAGGGAGGAATTTCCCCCAAATTCAGATTGGCAGGGAGTTGGGGGTGGGAGGGGGACGGGAGGGATTGCCTTCCGCTGTAGGGCATTGTTTGCCTGCTGGGATCATCTCACTTACTCCATTCTCTGCTTCTGGCAGTGGTGGCACTCTGGTCTCTTCTGTTTGCTGCCTGTGACACAGTTTAGTTTCCTGAGGACTGAAACGTTTTGATCTATCGGGGTGAAATCTAATGCTCTGGGATATACAAGAGGTCAGCCTAGATGAGCTGATGGTTCCTTCTGGCCTTAACCTCTATGAAACCTCTCCTCTGACTTTTAAAAATCGGGATTATAAAAAGGAGGGAAGATGAAGGGCAAATCTAGTTGCATACCAAGCATTTTCATTCTTTGGCTCACTATATTTGGTTCTGTGCCATGTCCCTTCTCTTCCCTTTCTAGCATTTAACCTGCATGTGTCTAATTAAAAAGACAGCATAACAAGTGTAGAAAAAAGCCTAAGAAATAATTTAAAAGCTAGGCACGTCTAAAGATGCACTGACAAGTCACAGAAGCAATACTTTGGGCCTCGGTCTCCTCACACCAGTCTTGCTCTGGTGTAACTGCACTGACTTCAATGGCGTTACGCATGAGCTACACCCCACTAGATATGAGAGCAGAATTGGGACTTTCCAACATGAAAACATTTGAAAGATTTGGTTACAGGGCCCCAGGGCTCAGAGCCTCAGTGCGTGTTCTCACAGCCATGAAACTCTTGAAAAGGTGGATAGTAAAGCGGGGGGTGGGAGAAAATAACTAAGATGTAAAGATCCTAAAAACTGGGGTAAATGCAAGGTAACAGCATGCTCTGGCGCAAAAACCCCTAAGAAAACGAGCTGACTAAATGCCTTTCCAGCTTCTTTGAAAGTTACTTTTACAAGAAAATAGAAAGCACATTCGTGAATGCATGTACCCTTCCCCAGCAACAGTAGATCCCAGCAGACCCTCAAAACTAGCTATCCCTGCACAGCTTGAGAGGGCTGAGGAGTTTCCAGGTCTGGAGGATTAGTTTGAAGACACAAAGAAAGTAAATTCTAGCATTAAGGGGCAGCTTTTAGACCCAATTTAATTTCCCTTGAAGAGTAGTGATTTAAATTCTCATTTATTATAAAGCAAATAACTTAATTATATCAAAAAAATTATGTACCATCTGAACACAAATGTCATGCAAAGACATTCAGGTGCTGTAGGTACTTAGTAAATTAACCATGGACCTGGTATCAGTGAAGAACCTCGATTTGATAATGAAAAACCAATTAAGGGATGTAAAGTGGGGCGGAGGCTGGAAATGAACAGAAAAGGGGTGGCCTATAGCCGTAGTTCAGATGAAGAGGAATAGGGCAAAAGGATGCCTTGGGATCGATATATGCTGAAGACTGGCTCCCAGCAGATCAGGGATGGAAGTTCGTAATGCTTTAAAGACCAAGTCTTGCGTGGCTGTGGGGACTTTTGTTTTGAGAAGACTCCTGCCCCTTACATTGAAAGGTGGATTCCAGCAAGCAATACTCTCATTGCAATAGGTTCCGATCACTTGCCTAATCACCAGTTTTATACACACCCTAGCTGCTTTGTTAACCAGCCTTCGGTTTTGTTTCTAATTGTACTAATACATTTTTATCCTCCCCCTCTCACTCCTACTCCTTCCTACCAACTTTGCTTTTAATCACACGAGAAGGAAACCGCTCTGTGCCTTGCCACTTGTTGATCAAATATTACAGAAAGGGACCTAGTTTTCAAAGGAAAGCAGTGAAATATGTGCAACTCAAAAAGGGGGGGGGGGAGCAGCACTAGCAACGCCAAACAGAGTCTTCTGTGGGATGAATATGATGTGATACTAGAAGCTGGACCTCACCTGGAAAGAGTAGTGGGAAGAGGTGAGAAATATTTCTAGAGTTCAAGATTCTAGGTCAGTTGGGTGAGAGATGATTAACTTGGAAGGGCCTTTCTTGTAACAGGCTCTGAATAACTCAAAAAGGCAAGGAACGGGAGTTTCCAGAAGGCTGCTGAGAAGGACACTGTACCTAATGAATGTAGAAACTAATGAAGTACATTACATTTAAAAACCAACCAACTTTTCCTCTGCACCCCATACCCTTCCCAAATATCTAACTACAAAGCCTGGCAGCTCTCAACTACCAGTGGACAAATTCATCTTTTTATGTCCCTGAGCTAAATTGCCCAGCACACTGACCATGAGACCAACAGATGTACAGATACCAAGAGTAAAGTTGGTCGAGTGCTGAATTTACCAGATTGCAGAACTTAATCCAATCTAGAACATCATTTATGGCATTTCTATGGTATGAAATGTCATGGCTGCATTCCTGAGTGTAATATAATGTGCCACATTGGACATGATCAACTCCAGCTTGAACTAACCTGAAAAATTTAGGATCAGGGTAGCTTGGATATCTGGGCATTCTCCCACTAACGTGAAGATTGTAGATTGCTCCTAGTGTTGTAAATTCCCTGCAAGTCTTTCCTGAATTGATCAATGAACGTGTCCATTAATCTTCCTTCACAATACGTCTAAAGAAAATGTGAATCAGGGTTGGTATTCATACTGGCCACAATGGCTAAACTATGACATGAGTGCTATGGAGATTCTCTCTAAATGAATCAACTGCTTTTAAATCTTTTCTCATTTTATATTTTTAGATAGAAAATGCTGCGGGTATTGCATCAGAGCAGGCTTATTTTCACTATGCAAAAAGCAGAAGACTTTGCTATAACTTGCTACAGAGCACTGGTTTTCTACTCTTTTACTAAGTGAGCTAGAATTCATTGATAGTTTGGTGTAATGAGAGGCATGTAATAGCTAGAGAGGGGTGAACAATTTATTCAATGAATTTAAGCCCCTCTTTCGGTTCTTAAGAAGACTGTGGGTGTTGAGCTTTACAAATATGTTATTTAATTTACTGAATGCACCAAGTGCTTCGGCAAATATATTTAATGTATGAGTGACTCACAAATCATCTATTGTGACTGTTAGAACAGCTGCAGTTCACAGTGGTGTGTGATTGGCTAAGTTCACAAGGTATTGTTTCTGCTCCCTGTTTAAATGATTGTCACACATTGTTTAGCCTTCTGGTGCAAAAATGTGTGGCTCCCTACTCTGACACTTTCTGTTCCCATGAACAAAAATTTGCTCATAAAACGTTAATGGGAAGTGAATAAAAGCAGTCAGGGGGAAGAGGAGGGGTGACTGTTGGCAAATATTGCCTTGGAGTATTAGCCGGGCTGTAGTCATAGCAGGAGTGTAAGTCATTGGACCAGTACGACAAATAAGGCAATGTTGAAAATGCATTAAATGCTTCTGAGTTGTTTTTTTTTTTTTTTTTTTAGAATATGAAAAAAGCAGCTATGCCAGGAATGTCACCATCATCTGAGGTCACATCAGATGATTGGCTGAAGATATAATAGAAAAGTTGCATGAATAATCAGAGAAAAAGCGCATGAACAATAGAGCAACAGGGGATCCACCACTGACCAGTTACTGGGTTGAACAACATGAGGATGTGTATAGAGGTGTATATTTATGACTGTCAGCAGTGTGTCACTAAGAGTTTGAAATGTTGACTGGCTAAACATAAACCCCTTGATACCAGTCCAGCTCCTGAAATGACAAGGATAAAGATACCAGAGAATGATGAGGTTTCATTAGCTAGAAGTGGAAAGGAAAGAGGACTCAAAAGTCAGCCAGCAAAATTTGGTTATCGGACTGATTAAATAGTCACCTATTTCAGTACTGCAATACTACAGAAGTGTAACCTCTATTCTTAGCTTATGGTGGAGAGCAGAAAAAACTATTATAAACCCTGATGCCAACATTACTGGTTAGAAAGCACAAAGGGCGAATTATTTTTGGATAAATAACTGAGCTAAAGATGACATTGGCCAGTAAATATTTTCTCTTTTACTCCTCTGTGCCATTTTTCTCCCCACATTTTATTTTAGAATATTGAAACTGAAATCTATTGCCTCACCAAATCCTTTCCCTCTAGCACCACTGCTGTGCATCAGTTACATACACATGCGTCTGTTACAGGTTCTATATTTTTCAACTAGTACATAGATTAACAGTAGTATCAGTTGGTTAAACTTGGGTTTAACTTTTGAGTGAAAGGATGCAGTCTAACTGCTGTAGCAGTACAATATTGAGTGACATCCCAAATATTTAGATGGTAACTAAATCCTTCATAAACCAAGTATCAAGACTGAAATTAAAATGGCCACTACATTCTCCTTCTACTCAACCAATTAAAATCTGGTTACTAGAACCCGACTGTACTTATTTCCCACCCATCTTGGGCCAGCATACCTACAACCAGAAGGCCAAAAAACAAACAATCTTGTCCAGAGTAATTAATAGAGAAGAGCCTGAACAGCCAAATTCAGACCCGGATCTTATACACCCTGAAGTCTTTGGAGCTGGAGGTAGAGGCAAGTGGCTAAATTTGGATCCAGATTTATCCCCTTTCCCAATATTCAGAAGTATTTGCATCCAGGGTTTGGTTCTGGCCTGTCTGTAATTATCCTTGTGACTAATGCAGCATTTACTTTGCTCTCGTTCAATAGCATCGGTAGTATTCATTTTGGAACCGGAGTACAGCATGCTGTGCCATTGGGGTCAGTCACCTCCAGTCTCCACTACATTGCCAAGGTTCATCTGTCCCTCTGACCACCATCCCATGCTGCTTGACCCTGAGCAGATCAGCGTGGCTGCAGTGCTCTGGAAGTAAAGGTAAAGGAGCTGGGGCACAAGTTTTGTTATCATCCATCCTCCTGATTGAGGGTAAGGGTCCAGGTAGGGGGAGACGAACCCTGGAGAGGAATGCATGGCTGAGCAGATGGTGTCTATGGAAGGCTTGGGCTTCCCAGGCATATGGACAAATTGGAGCATGTGCAGAGGAAAGCAACAAAAATGATCAAAGGTTTGGAAAACCGGACCTGTGGGGAAAGGTTAAAAACAGGACATGTTTAGTCTGGAGAAAAGAAGACAGAGGGGAGACCTGATAAGTCTCCAAATATGTTAGGAGCTGTTATGAAGAGGATGGTGATCCATTGTTCTCCATGTCCAATGAAGGTAGGACAAGCAGTAAGGGGCTTAATTTGCAGCGAGGGAGATTTAAGTTAGATATTAGGAAAAACTTAATTGTATAGGTGGTTTAAGCTCTGGAATAGAGACTTACAAGTAAGGTTGTGGAATCCCCATCACTGGAGTCTTTTAGGAACATGTGGGTCAGACACCTGTCAGGGATGATGTCGTTTTACTGTGGTCCTGCCTCAGCACCGGAATCTAGACTTAGATGACATCTCGGGGTTCCTTCCAGCCCTACGTTTCCATGATACTGCTGCAGAAACTGCACAGGCTTGCGGAAATCATATTGCTTAGAGGAGAAAAGAGGGTTGTGCTATTGCAGAATAGCTCAGTTAACCATGTCTCCCACTCACTCTCTGATCGGGTAGCTTTAGAAATAGATCGGTGTTATTCCCAAACTTAAACCGCTCTCTCTTTATATTGTTCCTGGTGCTCTAATGGGTTCTGGGGGGAGAGGGGGGGAATTATTACCCAAACACCACACACTCATGTTTTTGTTAGTATACAAAGATTTTCAAGGGTACGTAAAGAATTTTTAAAGGATGAAAGGTCAGTTTACATGAAATGGAAAGCATGAAGGAAGGAACTAACAACTATCACCCTCGGTGTTCGCTCAGAGCTAAGCAGAGGTCAGTGGCATGGGACAAGATGGCAAAAAATTCAATACCATCCATCTTTTCAAGAAATTACTGTGAGAGTTCACTTTGCCTGATGCTTGAAAACTAATCTGCTGCCCACACACAAACATTCAGAGATGAAACAGACGTGGCTGCATCTCCTTTCAGCTTGAAATCAGTGATTGATTTTTTTTTTTTTTTTTTTTTTAAAAGGACACCTCTCTTCACAAACTATACTGCATACCAGTTTTAGCTTTAATATTCCCAACTAAGACGGGGAAGATTTAGGGCATACAAAACAGATGTTTGTGTATTTGAAATCACTATATTCCCATTGACATCTGCCTGTTCTTTCATAGCAAAATACTGCCTGGAAAAAAATGCCTTTGCATAGAGGAGAGTTTACCTAGATGATAGGTGTTACACACAACCTTCTAATGGTGTCTTGGTTTTAACAGCAGGATTCCAAAGTGAAATATCTTGCATGCAGGAAAGCCACCATGGGAAGACACTGATTTTTAAGCGTTTGTCCTGATATTTCGCTCCACCGGCTTTTTTTTTTTGGTCTGCCGGTGGAGCCCCCGGTGTCCCGATATTTTCTTCCTCTCATCTGGTCACCCTAGGCCTGTCTGCAATACCTGCTCCTGCAATCTGTTACACTTGGCATCTTGTCAATTTCAAGTGAGTGGTGCTAATATTAATTAGCTGTTCTATCAAAGCTGAATCAGGACACACGTGGTCAAGGCATAACTAACACTCACGTTCCTGTGTTGAGGAAAACCCATCATGAATACGCAGCAGAGGGTGCCATTTTACCTTAGCTACTCATTAGGAAAGCACAACTATCAAAGTACCACCCAGCAGCCTATTAAATAGGAAACGAGTAATATATTCTAGAACAGGGGGAGCAGGCCAGGAAAAGTGAGGCTAGGGCTGAAATTCAGTGACCTATGTTAAGCAGGAGGTCCATTTAAATCACCATGGTCCCTTCCGGCCTTGAAAATGAATGAATGAATAAAACCACCAGGCAGTTTGGCACAGCCAGTTAATAAATCAGTTTGTACGCCCCTTTGTGTTCAATTTTTGCACAATAGTTTTGGCTCCCATCCCTACTAAATTGAGCAGGTTTTAAGATTTCAATGCTCAATGCAGAGGGGAAGTCATTTCACTAAGAAGGTGGGGAGCGAGGATTGGTAAAAGAGACCAGGAGGAAGCATGGAATTTGTGTAACTATAGGATCCAATCCAAACAAACAATGAAACCATTCCTCCACTTTTTAAATATTAAATTATAGTCATCTAGTGGCTGGTATCAGACTTCATTATAGGCTCATCTCTCAGTACTCTGAGCCTGTTCTTCATATAGAAATTGCAGGTCTACTTCTCATGTGCCTTCTGTGACTGAAAGAAGGGAAGATGTGCATGCATAAGGCATAACGGTTGTCTTTCCTGCCACCTGTATGCACAAAGCTTGCCAGTCGCACGTACAAACGGTGTGGGAAACATGCAAGTGCACTCAGATTTTATTCATGGCCATTCCTCTTAAGGGAAACTGCTTATTCTGTTCCATCTGGGTTCTCCTACTCTGAGAGTCAGAGCACCTTACATGACCAACCTCCTAAATAGATAGATCATATAACTATATTACCTCTTTAAAAAGCTCACTGTTGTAATGTTTTATTTTTGATATTTACATGGCATGGATTTGTAAACCTCTTCAATTTTCCTAAATAAATAGTAACAAAACAAAAAAAAAAAACCTCCACTAAAGGGTAAACAGCTATTTCATTTTGAGACCCTCATCCAGGCTGGGGATTTAAAGTGGGTAAAAACAGCAGTGAAACAGACCCTTGCCCAACAGAGACCATTAGAATAGTTTTTAAACCAAGACACAATACTTCCAGCTAATAGCAAATCCTCAGTGAAGCATTTCTAGTGTATCCTTCATTGTGGCATCCATTCACCTAAAGGATTCCAGGTAAGCCACTGAGAAGGATTATTCTAAAAAGTATAACAGATGGGTGATCTACTTGGCTTAAAAACAAAAAGAGACTAGGGAGCCCTACTAAATATTTAACAAGCCACCTTGATAACAATGTATCAATCTTAGGGCTTGGTGTTGCCCCTCCCCTGCCCATCACGACAATAACCGAGTGAATTTTCAATGAAGCAATTTATGCATGTCAAGTTTTGATTGATTGCCACCTCTGACATATCACACCTTTCATCATGACTGAACTCAGACATGTACAGAATTCCCATCAAACCACTGCTGAAACTCAGCCACCTCTGGACTGGAACACAGCAACATGTTGAACGTTAGCACAGTTGGAGGACAGGAAGTGAAGAAATACCATAACCAACTGAAATACAGAAGAATTTGAGGTAGGTAAAATGCAATTATCCAAGCTCGAATCTGCCCAGGAAACTGGGGCAAACACCATGCTCATAAAAAAAAAAATTCCATATGATCTTCGCTTAAAAATAAATGTTCATGACCTTGATTTTATGCCTCAATTGAGACAACACCTCCATCTCTATTCAGTACACTGATCCTCTGTACCAAGCATGATAAAAAGAGAGAGATGCCTTCAACTGAGTCACCCATCTTCCCTCCTGTTTCTGCTATGCAAGTACCTGACCCAACCTAACTCTGTGAAACACTTGTCTCAAATGCTGAGCACACTAAAAAACTATTAGGACAGATGGTCAGCCTACCACTACCCAGGACAGGGGCACGTGCTGGAGATACTGGTTTCAAGAGGGGGTCTACAGCATAGGTTATAAATATATGAAATGGAGAAGAAAAATACGTGTGGGGAAGGATTTTCAAAGGCCCTCTTCCCTGTTCTAAGGAGCACTTTATAGCTATAAAATTTTAGTCACGCTTTATCCCCAGAAAAATTAATTGTGGGTTTAAATCAGCGTGCATGCCTCTCTCTAACTTCCTGATTTGTACTTAGAAATAGACTGGGGTTGCAAATTGCATTTGCAAGAACAGCAGAGTTGCGTCGTTTGAAAAATCTTACCCACAACGTCCTCAGTCTTCACGTGTCCTAAAGCTTACCAAGTTGTGCATGCCTCAAAAATGAGGTGTGTGTCAGAAGAATCTCATCTTTGTAGCTGAAGTAGGTAGCACAGAATTATATTTGGGAAGTCAGTTTTCTAAAGGCAAAATGTAAAGTAACTGTGGCTAGAGTCACAGGCAGTTTCACAGGCACCACATTTTAGGCAAGCTCCAATATTTAGGGATGGCTTCCATTAAAAGAAGTCATTCAACCAGGAGACCCCTAGACTGCAGAAAGCAGCTCCCTTCCCTAGCCAGGCTGAAGTGAAGGAAGAGTTTGAGGGTTAGGGTGAGTTTGGGAACAAGAAAGAGGCAAAGGAAGATGGTGGTTGGGAACCTTGCTTTGTTCACTTAGAATTGGAGAGGTCTCACTTATTTTATCTGAGAAGTCTGCACTATCAGTAGGGTTACCATACGTCCGGATTTTCCCGGACATGTCCGGCTTTTTGGGCTCCAAATCCCCGTCCGGGGGGAAATCCCAAAAAGCCGGACATGTCCGGGAAAATCGGGACCGGCGGGGCTGGGCCGGGGGCTGGGTGGTGCCGAGCGGGCCGGGGGTGCTCGGCCAGGGGTGCTCGGCCAGGGGCCCGGGGGCCGGGCCGGGGACCGGCAGTGCTGGGCGGGCCGGGGGTGCTCGGCCGGGGGTGCTCGGGCCCGGGGCCGGCACCCCAGGGCCCGAGCCGACCCAAGCTGGAGAGGCCGGGGGGGGCCAGACTGGGCCACGCCTCCTCCCCCCACACCCACCTTACCTGCTTCAGGCTTCCCGTGAATCAAATGTTCGCGGGAAGCAGGGGAGGGGGCGGAGTTGGGGCGGGGACTTTGGGGAAGGGGCGGAGTTGGGGCTGGGGGCGGGGGCGGGGCCGGGGCCCCGTGGAGTGTCCTCCTTTTGGAGGCTCAAAATATGGTAACCCTACTATCAGGGTTGGCTTTCCAGTGGCTACTGTAGCTTCCCTGTTGATTTCCACACAGCTGGAGCAATATTTACAATGCTTTCAAGGAAGAGGCCTTCTCGGAGCATGGTGGGGGGGCTGGGAACAGTAGGTACAAAGTGTGCTCTTGCTTGCATAGCAACGTACCATACACCCAGTATCTTGAGCATTCAAGTCTGTGCTTCAGTTAGTGAGAAAACCTTAAAAGTCAAAACATGCACCTTTGTTCTTGAGTCATCCCTCTATACTACCTATCAATACCACAGAAATGTCCATTAAACTATTATAGGTATGGAGTGATAGTTATTTATAATGTTCCAGGACTAGCAACATTTTTAGCACAAGCTACATTAGGACAAATGGTGCCTACAATAAAATAAATGCTAAGGCACTCACTAAAAGGGGAGAAATGTTTTTCCTCCACAGTGCATCATTAAAAGGACATTCTCTCCAGTACTTCAAAAGTAGTGGAGTCAATGGGTTACATGTGTGGTTTGACCAGGAGTTTGAGATGGACTCTGTTTACTGTATTCACCTTGAAAACAACAATCAAAATAACCGTTTTCCTTGTGGGTGCAAATGAAAATCTGAAAAGATATGGAACAGTAATGTGATAGGGGAGGGAGAGGAAGGCAATGAGATACAACAGCACCTTTCTGCTCTAATTCAGCCTTGAGGGATTAAATGTTCAGCCCTAACCAATCACATGGAAAAAGAAACAAAGTAATTTAAAATTATTTATTTAGATTATACCCAGCTAGGTGTGGTATGTAACTTTGGGTACGTCTACACTGCAACGAAAAACCTGTGGCACCAAGTCTCAGAGCCTGGGTCAATTGGCTCAGGCCGCAGGGCAACAAGTAGCAATGTAGATATTCGGACTCGACTCTGGGTTCTGAGACCCTCCCCCCTCACTAGAGCCCAGGCTCCAGCCCAAGCCGGAACATCCACACTGCTATTTTTAGACCCATGCGCTCATGGCAACTGACGTGAGCTGCAGGTCTTTTGGAAGTGTAGACACACCCTTAGAACTCACAGGAGAACTGGCCCTTTCTCTGGAGAGTTCATAATCTGAGCTCAGTCGTAGGACCAGTCCTACAGATCAGACCAATGGTCCATTTAGTCCACTGTTCTGTATTCTACAATGACCAGTGCCAGCTGATTCGGAGAACGGTGCAAAAACCGTGCAGCAGGCAGCTGGGGATAACCAGATAACCAGCTCAGAGGGAAATATTTTCCCCATACCTCCAAAAGTTAGAGGTTGGCTACTACATCCCTGAAATGTAAGGGTTAATATCCCTTCTAAAAATGTGAGATACGAGGGGGTAAGTACACACAAAAGGAAGGCCGGGGAATACAAAATGAGAGGACATAGGAAATGAAAGCCAAGACTGTATTCCAAGCCCTTTGTAGCACAAACCAACCATCTGATATTTAAGGTATGTCTACACTAGATGCATTCCAGCAGGTGCACCACTGTAGTGTAGACACTTATTACAGTGACAGAAAGGGTTCTTTCTGTGGCTGTTGTAAATCCACCTCTCAAAGGCAGAAGCTTGGAAGAATTCTTCTATTGACCTAGCACTGTCTACACTTGGGCTTATGTCGACTTAACTAAGTCTCTCAAAGATATGACTTTTTCTACAGCTTTGAACGATGTAGCTAGCTTGACACAGGTATGGACTAGGCCCAAAGTAACTTGGAGTAAGGGGAAAGGTCAAGGAGAATAAGGGAAGATAAACTCTAAAGTACAGCTTTGTTCAACAAATTTAGAAGCAAAGGGAAGAGGAGAAGTTGGGCAGTAGATAAAACAGTAAGTTGGGTTGAGAGCTGGCGGTTTTTAGATGGAAGAGAATAAGCACATTTGTACTCAAAGAGATGGGAAAATTTAATTTTGAATGAGGTGGCACCATTATTGTAAGCAACGTAACTAATATTTTTGTGTTTTAGTACATCAGCGATGTAACTGAACATCATTTAGGAGGGTTTACTCAGAAACCCCACAGGGAAGATTGGCACAATAGCTTTCACTTCATATTGGACAGTTACTGTGCTGCTCTCTGAAAATATTCTATCACATGCATGTTCAGGTAAAAAGTAAATTATTGCATTTTACTCCTGTTAATACCTCAGAGCCAGCATAGGGAACGAGCTGGATTATTTTTCAAGACACATATCAACATTTTTATTCAAGCTCCATTTGCAGAACTTAACACTGGTGGTGATGGAAAGAGCCCAGCTTGACTTCCAGGTCCCATTTGACATTATGAAAAATTATTTGCTTGTAAATTGGCCAGATTTGTGGAGTTGCTAGAGGGCTAAAAGCATGAAACCTCATAATGCCACTTTTACAAAGTTACTTTTTAAAGCATAACAGCACTTAAAAGCTCCCACAGAACTTTTGGAAGAGAGTAACAGGGATAACTAGGATATTTTCTCCAACACTATCCCTTGCACTGAGACAGGTTCTAACATGCAAAGTCACATGCAATTTGTTGCTCAGCATGTAATGACTACACAGTCACTGCACTATCAACATCTATCAAAACAGATCTGTAACAAAGCAAGAAGGCTAGTAACTATTTGAGATACCGATCTCCTCATATAGATTTGTTGATTTTGGGTGTTTTTTTAATAATAAAGTTCAAGAACACTCTACCCTGTGGTTCATGCAGGTAAAAAAACAAAAATGAAAGATAAACCGCAACGTCTTGTTTACTGCACACAGGGAAAAAAAAAAAAAGAGAGAAAAACATTCAAGTTTGTGTGGGGGAAGGCTGTGGTTTTAACTATTAGCACAAAAATGCAAACCCTCTTACACCAAGAATTGTGTAAAGCCGAATTTTAAGTTGTATATGCTGTTAAATAGAAACTCTTCTTTATACTTCAGAAATAGCACCTCTATAAGCAACAGTAGATGGCTAGAATATTTCTTGCAAAAGTAACAATCCTTTAGGAATCTGAAGTATTTCCAAATTGCTTGCTAATTAGAATTTGAAGTTATTCATTAATTTGGTAATTGCTGTTCTATCAAATGCTGCAGTAGGTCAGAGTCACACAATTAGAAAAATTCAGGGATGTTTGGATCCAGGGGTATTTGTTCAAGTCCAGCTCTGTAAATAGGTTAATAAATATCTAAGCAACTTCAAATTGCTTCTGTAATAGCACTAGTTTATATATAAGCATGCTTCATCCAATTATCTCTGTTTTACAGAGGAGGAAATTGAAGTATGGCAGCGATATGGGTTGTACAGCTGAAGAACAAGTCAAGGGCCTTGATTCCAAGTCCTGTGTTCTATCTTGCTTCCGTTGACGATCCCTGATGGACTCACTGGAGGTACATAATGAAATGGCAGAAATAAGTAACTGTGGAACTGCCGTTGAATTTGACTGAATCTCTTCTCCCACTGAACAAGGAATAGGTGAGCTAGTGCCAAACTGCTCACCATTGTAGCTAAAAACATTTAGTTGACTTTGTTTTCGCCTCACTTTTTTGTATGACACCGTCTAGCTCTGGCCCAGCCAGAAATGCTCTAACTACCTCTTTGGCAGCAATGCCCTCATCCCATTCCAAAACAGGGTAGTATGTCCTCTCAGCATAGTTCTAACCTATTTTCCGAACACAAAGTGTGTCAGAAACGCATATAATCTTCTGGAGTCTTGCGAGAGAGATGTCCATCTCTACAGCTCACCTAAACAGGCTAGTAATTAGAAGTGGGCTTGAGAACCCCAGTGTTCAGAACTCAGCTTCTGCCAAAGTTTGGAAGTGTCTGGGCCCACCTCAGTTAACTAGACTGCATTCTCACCCCAGTTCCCCCTACTTAATTCATTTATGAAATCACAATTGGATGAAGTCCTAACCCCAATGAAGTCAATAGAAACTTTGCTATGACTTCAATGCAGCCAGGATTTCCCCTACTATAACACACTTTGTGTGATGCTGCGCTCTACTGATTGAGACTACAGATATAAGTACTTTCCCTTCAAAACTGGCTCTAAAACAGAGGCCCAGGTCCTCAGAGAGGTACTTAGGTGCTTAACTCCAACTGATTTCAAATCTGGATCAGAGTCCTCAAACTGCATAGAGTCAAACTCATCCACTTCCTGAGACTTAACTTTAATACCAGAGAAATTAAGATGAATTTCTCTCTCTCATCTTCTCCCCAAGGTTGGCTGCTTCTAAGGTTCCTCCCTCATGACTGCTCAACCCACACACTGGATATTCTTGCTCTCACCTCCCTTATAGCCATATGATTCAATGGGTCACCTGCACGAAGGAGTCAGCAAAACCCACTTCTCAGGAGAATCAATGCTTGCTGACAAGGTGGGACTCCTCAGGCAAGCAATGCTAGCCTGTAACTACTGTTAGCTAAATAAGATCTCTTTACCTCACGTGCCAGAGGCTTATATTTGAGGGGGCTGATTAACTTTCTGGTCTAATGTGTGATTTTTACAGAGGAATGTTTACCGCACATGGCTGTGTCACAACACAATGTGAATTTAGATGCCTACAAGCTAAGTGCTAAGCCAGAGGGCTTCAGTTTCCTCTCTCTCTCTCTCTCTGTGGTCACTTCATTCTTGGTAAGCAAGTTGTTTCATAAGCACATTGGGGTGTTCTTTTAAAACAAATATACTTTAGAAGTTTCCAGCATTGTAGCTAGAAGGTTGTTTAGTTACATGTGCTGCGTTGGGTCTCCTTCATGCTGGGTTACTGCACTACAGAGAAGTTATTTGCACATACTGTAAATCGGGGGGGGGGGTGCAAACTACAGCCAGCGGGCCGGATTTGGCCCCTCAGGGCTTTGGATCCGCCCCGCAGGGTTGCGCCCCACGCCGCTCTCAGAAGCAGCCGGCACCATGTCCCTGCGGCTCCCGGGTGTGAGGGGAGGGCGCAGAGGGATCCGTGCATTGCCCTTGCCTCCGGGCACTACCCCACACAGCTCCCATTGGCCAGGAATGGGGAACCGCGGCCAATGGGAGCTTTAGGGGAGGTAGCTGGAGGCACGGCAAGAGCAGCGCACATGGAGCCCTCCGCCCCCAGGGGCCACAGCGCTTCCTGGAGTGGCGCGGGGCCAGGGACAGGGCAGGCAGGCGGGGAGCCTGCCCTGGCGTGTGTGCCACTGCCACCCTGGAGCTGCTTTAGGTAAGCGTGCCAGGCCAGAGCCTGAACCCCACCTGCACCCCCAACCCCTTGCCCTGAGCCCCTTCCTGCACACCGGACTCCCTCCCGCACTCCAACCCCCTGCCCCAGCCCTGCATACAATTTCCCCACCCAGATGTGGCCCTTGGCCCAAAAAGTTTGCCCACCCCTGCTGTAAATGATGATTTTAAAGCCTGGTGCTGGTTCCAGTACTGATACTTGTCTGGCTGCCCTCCATATTTACCGAGCCTGTCTGCTGTGGCTCATGTCTCATTCAATCTGGAGGATTCCTATGTTGCTTATTGTGCTCAGACTCCCAGTCCTGCTAAGAAGAGATTGGGATATGGAACAGTCCACCCTCTGTGGTGGGGCACAGCAGATAGCACAACTGACTGAGCGGCAGTGGTTGCAGAAACTGGCTTCTACACCAGACTTACACATAGTGAACTGGCACAGTTTCCAGAAAAAGGTAGGGAGCCACTATTTTAGGAAATGTTATAGAATGCTCACTTTGCCCCATGTCTACTACATGGAAAGGAATCCAATTTTCTCTAATGAGAGGCTGCAGCATTTGAAAGCTTTTTCAGTCACTAACATCCTTTTACTGAAAGCGAAGAGACCAAGCTGCAAGTCTGAAGGTCGGGGAAGTCATCCCCTCAATTAGAACACATAAGCTGCTGTATCTCTAAGCCTTCTCTTACTCACAGGAAGGAAACAGAGAAAGAAAAGGCCCGTTATCAGCGCAAGCAGAGTTGAGAGTTAGTCACATCAGCTTCTTCCCACTACTGGATTAGGACACGTCCGCATTGTCTAACTGCCCCCTAGATTCCATCCACATTACCAAGTAGCTGATTTTCAACTCTACCCATTTTTAAGGGATTTTAAGTAGTATTTATTGCACGTGGTATATTGGGTGAGAGAAGAGATCTTGTGACTCTATACTGTCAGACAGACTAATTCTTTATGGTATTCAGAGGATAATTTACCCAGGCCTTTAGAGGCCTATCATGCTTTCCTCACATAGGGAGATATATGATCAGTATTGTCCTCTACCCCAAAAAAAAAAAAAATTGTACACAAAGTTTAAAAATCTTTACACCACTTACAATAAGTAGATTACTACCTTGCAGAAGGTATAATATCCCTTAATGAAATAAGAGTTAATTGTAACATGAGAGAGACATGGCGAGTAAGGTAATATTGTTTATTGGACCAACAGCTGTTGGTGGAAGGCACAAGCTTGAGCTACACAGAGTTCTTCATGTCTGACGAAGAAAGTGTCTGCTTCCTTCCCCAGACTGGAAGAAATTTTTCTGTGTAGCTTAAAAGCTTGGACCTCCCCCTAACACCAGTTGGTCCAATAAAATATTATCTTACCTACCTTGTCTCTCATATCCTGGTACCCACACAGCTTCAACACTGCAAATAATTGTAAAGTAGCATTTTAAGAAAAAAGGTAGTTCTGGATTTTTAAATAAATGTTTGGCATTTCACAGGAATTAGACTATATGAGAAAGCCCAATAGTGCATCTAGACCAGTATCTTTTGTCTGACAGGGAGTGAGAGGAAGTGTTTATTGCTAGTTTGTTCCTTCAGTTCAATAGACTGCATCTACCTCTTCTGCACAGCAGGTCATTGTGTATGTTCTGCCATCCATGAGGGAGGCAGTGCATGCCAAGGCTTTGGGAGGCAGATTCCTGGCTGCAAGACAGCACAGAAGACATTAGGAAAGTATTTTAGCATTGGCTGGCCTTCCTGACCAGTTCAGTATTGCTAGCTCCTGACTGAGGAACACAAAACTCCATGGTGCAGAACCATCTTGGTCCCACCAGAGAGGAGAGTCCCCAAATGGCACTGACCAACAGTTTTCATTTGGCCGGGGGGGGGGGGGGGGGGTGAGAGGGGAAGGGGAGGGGAGGAAAGTTTTCATCAGTTTGTTTATTAAAACAAACAAAAAAACGCCCTTATTTACATGCTCTAAAAATTGTTTTCCCCCTTTTTCCTCCAACCCTGTTGTCACTGAAAACTTTTTAAAATGAAATATTGTTCCTTTCAAAACCTGCAGAGTGGAAGTCTTGAAGCTTTCTGCTAAATCTTTACCACTATTTGACCAACTGTCCTCCTTGCTTTAAGTTCAAATGTCCTGGATCATTCAAAAAAGATGACTGTGAGCCAATGGCAGGTAAAACAAAACTTATTTTTCATTTTCAGCAATTGGAAAAGGACTTCTGATTACAGCGGTGTGTGGATCGTGTGATGATGCAGCCACTACACCAAGGCCAGGGCCCAAAAACCCATTTACATTTTGTATCAAAATGGAGTATGACGGTATATTCGTCAGGTCTCTTGTGCTTTGTTATTTCATACCCTCCAAGAACAGGAGTCACACAGTGTAAGAAGCGCTTTCCCTTTTGAATCTGTCATCCATCAGCTTTATCAGAAGGGTGCTCCATAACTGACAGAACCACACCAGCAGACCTTCACGGAGGGGAGAAAGGTAGTCTGTTTACTTCCAATGTAAAGAGTATCTGTCTAGCATTAGGTGGGAAATCCAGTGACAAGTGGCTCTGTGGCAGAACTGCATCTGGGTAGCAGGACCAGATAGACAAAGAAAAACCAAGAAACATATGACAGGAGTGGGGTGGAAGTGCATGGGATAGGTATTGAGGACAAAGTGTGGGGGGAGGGGGGGGGGGAAAGGAGAGACACCCAAATCTCACTCCTCAGTAAGGGATCACACGCTGGCCATCCCACATCATCTGTCTGAATAAAAACCCAGGGCATGTAACAGTAAAGGGGCAGGTGGAGGAAAGGAAGAATTACCTCTTTGTTCTCTCTGACTTTTCTCCTAGTCCTTTTATTTTCCTCCCACGATCTCTAAACCTGGCTCTTCTGGAGCCAAGACTTGCAAACAGTGCCTGAGTTATTTGTTCTGCTATTTCCATTGGGTTTGTGTTTTAAAATTCCCTGCTTTTATTTTTGTAAAAGCTATTGTGGTGGATTTAGAGCTATTCTAATTTATGAATGCTTTATGTGGACCCGCTTATTGGATATTTACTGTATGAATGCAGCGGTTTGATTTAATAGGGGGTTGTATGGAAAAACAAGCAGGCAAGAGAATGGCTCAAGATGTGCCACTTTTCTGTGAACTCTTGAGAGTTGTTGAGGAACAATGCCACGTCAGGAAGAGGCCTTGGAACACAATAAAAAACAACAGCAAACAAAAACAACCTACTATAGTGGTGTTTAAAAAGGAACTCACTCTCTCGGGGGGTGGGAGCGGGGTGGGAAGAGAGCTGTTTGGGAGACCCAGACACATCTGCCCCTAACTGGAGGGGTCTGAAGAAGTTAGGCCTTCCTGGGTTACCATAAGGGGATGGTAAGGCCGGCAAGACAGACATGCCTGCAGACTCTTTGTTGTTTTAAATCATTTACAGCAAAAAGGTTTTATTCCTACTGCAAAGTAAACACCACTTTTGTTTTAGGAAGCCTGTTTTGTCACTGTATGACATTGGTCAAGGGGCACCTGAAGGGAAGGACCACAGGTGCCAGCAAATCAAATCTGTGGAGTAAGAAGGGTTGATACACAGGGTACTTTAGCCCAGTCTGCAGTGGGGGAGGGGGAAGATGCCCACAAATAGTGGTCTCTGCAACTTGAAGTCTTTAAAAATCAAGAGAGTTGAGGACTTCAGTAACTCAGCCAGAGGTTATGGGCCTATTGCAGGAGTGGGTGGGTGAGGTTGTGTGGTCTGCTATGTGCAGGAGGTCAGACTAGATGGTCATGATGGTCCCTTCTGGTCTTGAAGTCTAGGAGTCTGAGAACTGTGCAATTCCACCCTGGAAAAGGTAAAGGCCAGGTAACACTGAAGGGGGGGCGCACTCAAGAACTCCAAGAAGGGGACAGAGATGCAGCTAGCCCTGTAACCATAACCAGCTATTTTTTTTTAACAAAGCCAAACATTTGGGGCTAAACCGGAGGAGTCAGTACCTCTAACAATTTCCAAAATCTGAGACCACAACTTGCAAGTTCTAGAGCACTCCTATCAAATATGCATGAATGTGCCAATGCTCCCATGTGCAGCCAGCCAGATTTCTCCAGCTTGCAGCCAATGTACCTTTTAAATGAGAAGGAGGGGCACAAGGAAAAAAGCAAAAGTGAGAAAGAATTGCATTTCCCAGAAAGTTGCTGCCTTTTTTTCTTAAGACTAGTGGAGAATTATACTAAAACTATTGTGCATCAACTCCTGGGGAGGTCATTCCTTTTGCTATAATTACAACTATTTCAGGAGTCTCTGCTTAAAGCTCACCCCTTTTAATTTCAACAGCTCTATTAGCTAACTTTAGTCTGAAGGGGACATCTACTGGTGGCAAAGATTATTGTAAGCAAGAAGCACAAAATTGTAAGAGCTTCTGGAAATTAGAGCAATGCAATTTAAAGATCCACTGCTTGTCCTAGAGACTCTGCAAGTCAGTTCTCTTTCCCCTTCCCTCACTAAAAGAGAGCTCGCTGGTCTGTATTTTCTATTTTAAAGCAGCAGCTAAAGTTGCTAAGATACTTCCCAGGACTCTAGTTAGTGAGCTGTCACTCTATCTCAGAATCCTCCTTTTATACTATGATTAACTTCCTTGGAACAGGATGCTTGTTGGAATGTGTATGCAGTAAAATGACTGACTAAATAAGCAAACTGGAAGAAGGAAAGTTGTAATATAGCAACACAAGGCAGGGTCTTATTCAAAATGGGTCAAGCTGTGTGTGTTTTACTTGAATCTTTATACAGGGTAATTGGTTTTCAATACACTGCCCTACACCTGAGGCCTATCTGGGATTCAATCCCATGAGACTTTTTTAGTCAATGGAAACAGCTGGCTGAATTGCAATTCTTGGAAATTCCATTTTAATTAACATGGTGAGAGACTAATGGGGAGGCAGAATAAGTATCTAATTTTTTACAAAAAGCTCTGTTTTAACTTAATTTTTTCACCATTTCCCAGAGAAAGAATAATTTCTTGATCAAAATAGTTTAATTTGGGGATTGGAGAGAGATTTGGAAAACACTTAAGTTTTGCCTGCTTGCACAAACTGAGTTGTTCCAGAATGAGATTATACTGTGAGGAACACAAGGGAGATAGAGCATTTCCAGCTTGGCATGACACCTCATAAAAAGTCTGAAACAGAACCTGGTGTTTCACACAGCTCTAGTAAAACTATTCTAGAGGGGAGCTAAGCATTTTGCTCCCCGAGATTCTTAACCAGGCTCTCTCAGCCTTAGTAAGAGGCTAAACTGCAACACATCCTAAACTGAAGTTCTCTTTATATGGGTTCAGCATTGTTCATGGGTACTGTGTTACAGAATTCCCACACACAACAAAACAAGAACAATTTACCTTAAAGCTGAGAATACGCATCATGCATTCCAGAGTAGAATAATTACAAAGTATTATTTCTTAAGCCAAGTATTATAAATCTAGGCATTTCAGAGTTAAGGTTAAAGAAATCCAAATTTGTTAAGGTAAGAAATGCAGTCAAGCCACCAAAACAATCATAACTGTCTTGTAGTGATTCAACTAATAACAATACCTGATTAAGGTATTTTAGTGCCTGTGATTCCAGAGAAGATTAAACTGACTTTTAAAAAGCATAAGATTGAAAAATAACCTTCAGCAGCTGTAAATCTTTAAATTACAGTAGTTGTCTGAACTACAATTCCCTCCCATATTCCAACTTTCCTTTTTAATAGATGAAAACATTACATCTGAATTAATCTTTTTTACTGTGAAGATAAACTGCATTAAAAAAACCAAAAACACCTCACCATAGACAGTTCCTGTTTTAGGGTGGTAGAGAGAGGTACAAGTTACCAAAATTGTGTAAACTAATAACCTTATTCCAAGAAGATACTAGTGTACAATATACTTGGTACAGAAAGAAATGTCTTTAAAAGCCTTCCCCCAAATTGCCACAGTCTAGAAATTTTGAAGCATGAATTTATTCTTTGCAACTGAGAGAAATATTTATGCCTTACCCCCAAGTTGCTGACCTTTTCAAATGATGTAAACTGTAGCTGGAAGGAAGTGTGATGAACATGTTTATATTCCATTCCTTGAGGAGAGCAGTTGGATTTGGAAGCAAGCACAGTATCCATAAAATCTATCAATAAATCCGAGATCTATTGGGATGCATGCCTGAATAGGGAAGATGGTAAAGACATTCCTGGTACTAGTTCCAATACATGCTGTTTCCAGAAGTTGAGTGAGAGTATTAGAGCAAACAGGCTTTCAACTTTCAGAAGTCATTGCTTTTACTTGAGATCTCTGGCACTTAAAATACTGTTGCTCTGAAATGACAAACAAACACTCTTCCTCAGGCTTTAGCAGACACTTTTCCTTTGCAGTGGTATACACAGCTGACTTACATTAGCCTGGATGGGCCAGTTTAATTGAAGCTGCATCAGCCCCAATTAAATGGGACTGCTTTATTTCACAACATTTAACTCTTTACAACACAAAGGAATGTTCAAATACCAAATGTGAATATAGATCTTAAGAGGAACATACCAAAAAAGAAAGGGAGCACTATTGTCTTGTTACAGAGTGAAATTCACTATTTTCAGTGTGACACGATACCGGATGTAGAAGCCATCTACGCTGCAGCACTTGGCAAAATTCAGCTCCAACTCTCATATTAAGTGTTTTAAAGCCTCAGCAGCTGGACTCATGTTATTTTGAGAAAATCTCAGCTTTTTTTTTTCCTCCTTTTTCTTTCCCCTCACAGTTGTGGAGTAGAGTTGCCAGGTGTCTGGTTTTTGACCGGAACGCCTGGTCAAAAAGGAACCCTGGCGGCTCTGGTCAGCACCGCCGAACACCCCATTAAAAGTCCGGTCAGCGGTGTGGTGGTCTAAGGAAGGCTAGTCCCTACCTGTCCTGGCACTGTGCTGTGCCCCGGAGGCGGCCAGCAGGTCCGGTTCCTAGGTGGGGGGGACCCATGTGGCTCCACACACTGCCCCCACCCCGAGCACCGGTTCTGCACTCCCATTGGCCAGGAACTGCGCAGAGCCTCCTGCCCCTCCCCCCCCCCTCCAGGTGCCGGACCTGGTGGCTGCTTCTGGGGCACGCGGAGCCAGGACAGGCAGGGAGCCTGTCTTAGCCCTGTTCCGCCACTGACCAGGAGCCACCCGAAGTAAGCCCATGCCCCAACCCTGAGCCCCCCCAAACCCAGAGCCCCCTTCTATACCCCAAAACCCTCATCCCCAGAGCCTGCACCCCATCCCACAGCCCCCCAGCCACACCATCCTACCCTGTGCCTAACCCAAAGCCCTCTCCCACACTCCAAATCCCTCAGCCACACCCCCCAGCCCAGAGCCCCCTCCTGCACCCCAAACCCCTCATCCCCAGCCCCACCCCAGAGCCCGTATGCCCAGCCAGAGCCCACACCCCAACCCCCTACCCAGTGAAAGCGAGTGAGGGTGGGGGAGAGCAAACCACTGAGGGAGGGGGAATGTAGTGAGCGGAAGGCGGGGCCTCGGGGAAGTGGCAGGGCGAGAGTGTTCAGTTTTGTGCGGTTAGAAAGTTGGCAATCCTATTGTGGAGAAACTTGAAAATACAACCTAAGTGACCTCTAGCTGCTCAAACCGGACAGCAAGTAAAAAATTAACCTCATCATGATTTAATAGTTTGGGTTAGCGCTCCTGACTTTCTCAGCCTCTGTGGAGGTGGGGGGCCAGGTTGGTTTAGTTTCAAAGTGAAGGTGTTACACTATACCAGCAGGTCTTAGCCAGGGGTCTGCCGCCCCCGGGGGGCCATGAGCCAGTTTCAGGGGGCCTTAGGGCCCTATGGATGAAGGCCGGTGCCCCAAGCCCCTGTGGGGCTGAAACCAGGAGTGGAGCCGAGGGGAGCTCCAACCCTGAGCAGTCCCCCCAGGGATAAAGTCCCAAGCCCAGCACCCCCCATGGGGCTGAAGCCAGAGGTGGTGTAATCAGAGAATATCAGGGGTTAGAAGGGACCTCAGGAGGTCATCTAGTCCAACCCCCTGCTCAAAGCAGGACCAATCCCCAGACAGATTTTTGCCCCCGATCCCTAAATCACCCCCCTCAAGTATTGAACTCTCAACCCTGGGTTTAGCAGGCTAAGGCTCAAACCACTGAGCTATCCGCCTCGGCACTTGCTCCAGGGCTGAAGCCAGGAGCAGGGCCATGGGGCTGAAGCTCAGAGCCCCCCTGTGCCCCCCGTGAGGCTTAAGACGGAGCTCCCTGCAGGGGGAAAGCCTGGACAGAAGCTGCGGGGCTGAAACCCAGCACCTCCGCGGCTCTAAAGTGCTCCCTACCCCACCCCGGTGACTGAAGTCTGGAGCCTCAAGCCCCCCCGCCCATGTGACTGAACCCCCAAGGCTCTCCCCCACACACACACCCCCAGTGGCTGAAGCAAGGAGCGCCGGGGCCCTCCCCTGCTGGGCCCTGAAGTTTTTACAGCATGTCGGGGGGGGGGGAGGGGGGAGTTCAGAAAAAAAAGTTGAGAACCCCTGGGGCTGCTGGATGTCTGAGGGAAGCCAGCGGGGGCTGTCATTAAGCCAGGTGGGCTCTCAGTGGAGGCTGGGTGGCTGCTGAGGGTACAGGGGTGGGGGTGGCACACACCTGCCTCTTCCTTCCCTGCTGTGACCTAGCCTGGTAAGCATGACTAGTGCGACCTCTACTGGCCCCCAGCAGCAATTTCAGCCAATCCTATTGCTTAGCTGAATGCGCCAGGCATGTGAAACTTGGCAGCCCTGTCTACCTACAGGCTTGCAGGTCCGGCACACATAGACCTGTGCACCCACCCTGTGTTTCTACATGCGAGCCAGGAAGCTGAACGTCCAGCTATCAGCTGTAAGCAGGCACGGCCATTTCTTAGGGTTCCAAAACCTCGCAGGGCAAAGTTATCCCTTGTTGCATGTAAACAAAACTGGCGCTTTACTAAGACGTTTGGGGGTGGAGGGCTCCACATGCTATATTGACTTCCCCACACCTCCTGCAACCTGCGTGCCTCCATTCAGGTTGCTACAGAGGCCAAGCAGCAGTCCATTTGAAAAACATAGCCATAACGGCTCTAGCCATAAACACAGTGGTGTAGGCACAAGGGAAGTAAGGGAGATATTCTCCTCACTGTCAGTCTCCTCTATCTATGCAGCACACTATTTTCACATTTTACCCCCCACCCCCTCCCAGTTTTTATAGGGGTGCATAATATTTGCAAAGTTTGTTTACTTCCACGACAGGAAGTGTGGTATTGAATATTTACAAATCAAGATTAAAATGGGGAGTATGGAAGTACCTTTCAGGCTTTCTATACAAGTGAGTGAGACCTCCCCTTTAACTGTCCCCTTGCAAAAAGCAGCAAACAGGTGGTTTGTGAGGGAGGTCTCCAGGTGAAGGAGGAGTGCTATAGCACCCCTGGGCTGAGTGTGTTGTCTGCTTGCTTGCAGTTTATAGGTGCTCTGGTTGGGGAGTTGTGTGCTAAACCAAGCTCCCTACTAGCCTAGCCGACAGGTTACCAACCAGTTCCAGTGTGCTATCCTTTCATCCCTAATCCCTTTAGGATCTGCAGGGCTAACTCACAACAGGGGTTTAAAAAAACAGCTCCTATGCAACTGAGAAACTAGTGAAGAGGGGGGTTTAGAGACGGTGTGAGAGAGGCAAATACACCTAACAAACATACGCTAAAAACTTAGGCTAATAACTACTCCCACAAAAGTTTTCTTTTTTTCCCCCAATGCAGGCAGAAGTCCAGCAGCGGGGGTGGGGGACTATCCCATTTATTGCCCTGAATGCTGCATGTATGATTACCTGGCATGTGGGATGCTTGCATCTGTTGCAAGCAACTGATGGCCCTCAGACACAGAGGATGGGCTCTTGAGGCCAGAGTGGCAGAACTGGAGGAGCTAAGGGAGACGGAAAGGTATGTAGAGGTGATTTTCAAGGACCCCCTCCCCCCATTTAGTCTGACAGGCTCTGTGATATTGAAGAGGATGTAAGTCGTGTGGACGGAAGACACCAAGGTGGAGCAGAGGAAAATGATCCCCTAGGTAGGGCCCTCCCCTTCTAGATGATGTCACAGTATCTCTCACACAGAGGATACCTCTTTGGGGCAGGGGAAACCTGTTATTAGGAAGAAACAGGTAATAGTAATGGGGGATTCAATTATTAGAAATATACATATTTGGGGCTGTGACGAGCAGGAGAACTGCCTGGTGAATTACTGGTCAGGTGTAAAAGGTTGCCGACCTCTCAAGATATCTAGACAGATGTATGTGCAGCGCAGGGAAGGAGCCAGTGATCGCAGTACACATAGGCGACTGGTAACTGCTGATAGTGGGGGTGGGAGTGCACAATGGCAAGCCTCCTCTCACCCCCAGAGCCACGGTCAACTTCCTGATGACTGCCCAGGCACCCTCCGGCAACACCCTCTTGCCCACGGCACGCGGGCCTGTCACCCACATCACCCACCCTGGGCAAACTTGTATTTTGACACCTTAGCCCCTGCTGCCTCCCCAGGCTCAACAGGACACAGTTAATACTAGGGTACAAAATGTATAGGAATGACCAAGCAGGTCACACTCCTGGGGGAGTTGCATTATATGTGAAAGAAAGCATAGCATCAAATACAGTACAATTTAAATTAATCAAACTTTACCACAGAATCTCTGTGGATAGAAATTCCATGCTTGACTCACAAGAGTATAGCAGTAGGAATAGACTACTGAGCATCTAACCAGGATGGTATTGTGGTTATGAAATGTCCAGGGCAATTAGAGAGACTACAAAAAAACCCAATAATAGGAGATTCAACTACCCCCATATTGACTGGGTACACATCACACAGCACGACGGGATGCAGAGAAAATTTCTAGACATTAATGAGTGGTTCTTGGACCAGCTAGCCCTGGAACCCACAAAGGGATAGTCAGTTCTTGATTTAGGTCTAAGTGGAGCACAAAATCTGGTCCAAGAGGTGAATATAGCTGAACTGCTCAGTAATATCAACCATAAATATATTAAATTTAACATCCACGGAGGGAGGAAAAACACTAAGGAAACTGAACACATTAGCATTTAAATTTCAAAAAGAGGAACTACACAAAAAAGGAGGAAGCTAGTTAAATGGAACTAAAAGGAACAGTGACAAGAGTGAAATGTCTGCAAGCTGCATGGACACTATTTTAAAACACCCTAATAGAAGATCAAACTAAATGTATACCCCAAATAATAAAAAAGTAAGAGGACTAAAAAAGTGCCTCCCTAAACAGCAGAATAAGAGGAAAAAAGGCATCCTTTTAAAACTGGAAGTCAAATTCTACTGAGAAAAATAGAAAGACGCATAAACTCTGGCAAGTCAAGTGTAAAAGTATAATTAAGTAGACCAAAAAAGAATTTGAAGAGCAACTAACAAGAGAAAAAAAAAAAAAAAAAAACACGGTCAGTTTTTGTAAGTACATCAGTAGGGCAATGGATGGTAGAGGTGCTGAAGAAGAACTCAAGGAAGACGAGACTGCTGCAGAGAAGCTCAATGAATTCTTTGCATCACTCTTCACTGCAGAGGATGTGAGAAACATTCCCACACTCAAAACATTCTTTTTAAGTGACAAATCTGAAGAACTGTCACAGCTTGGGGTATCAGGAAAGGAGATTTGGGAACAAATTGATAAATTAAAGAGTAATAAGTCACCAGGACCAGATGGTATTCACCCAACAGTTCTGAAGGAACTCAAATATGAAATTGCAGAACTACTATGTGTGTTATGTAACCTAATCACTTAAATCAGCTTCTGTACCAGATGACTGGAGGATAGTTAATATAATACCATTTTTTTTTAAAAAGGCTCCAGAGGCAATCCTGGCAATTGCAGGCTGGTAAGTCTATCTTCAGAACCAAGCAAATTGATTGAAACTATAGGAAGAAACAGAATTATCAGACATGTAGATGAACACGATTTGTTGGGGAAAAAGTCAACATGGCTTTTGTAAAGGGAAATCATGCCTCACCAATCTATGCGAATTTCTTGAGGGAGGTCAACACATGTGGACAAGAGTGATCCAGTGAATATAGTGTACTAGAGTTTCAGAAAGCCTCAAAGACTCAAACAAAGTAAGCAGTCATGGGATAAGAGGGAAGGTCTTCTCATGAATCAGGGACTGGTTAAAAGACAGGAAACACAGGGTAGGAATAAATGGTCAGTTCTCACAATGGAGAGAGGTAAGCAGTGAGGTCCCCCAAGAATCTGTGCTTGGACCAATGGTGTACAACATATTCATAAATGATCTGGGGGAAAGGGTAAACAGACAGGTGGCATAGTTTGCAGATTATGCAAAATTAGTCAAGCTAATTAAGTCAATAGCTAACTAAGAATTACTCACAAAACTTGGTAACTGGGCAACAAAATGGCAGATGAAATTTAATATTGATAAATGCAAAGTAATGCACATTATTTGTATAGTTGGGATTATGTTTTCCAAAATGATAACATCTAAATTAGTAATTACCACTCAGGAAACATCTTGGAATCATCATGGATAGTTTTCTGAAAACCATCTATTCAATATGCAGCAGCAGTCAAAAAAGCGAACAATGTTAGGAACTATTAAGAAAGGGATAGTTAGTAAAACAGAAAACATCATAATGCCACTATATAAATCCATGA
Organism: Malaclemys terrapin pileata; assembly: GCF_027887155.1. Classification (NCBI taxonomy): domain Eukaryota; kingdom Metazoa; phylum Chordata; order Testudines; family Emydidae; genus Malaclemys; species Malaclemys terrapin. The sequence goes on from NC_071518.1 coordinate 33,000,471, forward strand.
TACGTCCCCACCTTGAATACTGCATGCAGTTCTAGTTGCTCCATCTCAAAAAAGATATTAGAATTGAAAAAGGCACAGAGAAGGGCCACAAAAATGATGAGGGGTATGGAACAACTTCCATACGAGGAGAGATTAAAAAGACTGGGAATGTTCAGCTTACAAAAGAGATGACTAAGGGGGGGGGGGGGGGGACTATGATAGAGGTCTATAAAATCATAAATGAGGGGAAAAAAAAAAGTGTTATTTACCCCTTCACATAAACACAAGAACTGGGGTCCCACAATGTTTTAAACCTGCTGCTTATTTATTTCAAACATTAGAAAATACTTCTTCACACAATGCACAGTCAACCCATGAAACTCGTTCCCAGGGGATATTGTGATGGCCAAAAGTATAACTGGATTTTAAAAAGAATTAGATAAATTCATGGAGGACAGGTCCCTCAACGGCTATTAGCCAAGATGCAACCCCATGCTCCGGGTGGCCCTAAACCTCTTACTTCCAGAAGCCAGGACTGGTTGACAGGGGATGGATTACTCAAAATTGCCCAGTTCTGTTCATTCCCTATGAATCTTCTGGCACCGGCCACCATCATAAGACCGGAGACTGGGCTAGTATGGTCATTGTTATGTTCTTCTGGGGGGGGGGGGGAGGAGTTCTTGCTGGTAGATGTGTAATGTAAGAAAAGAAACTTGAGGTGTTCTCCTCCCTTTGTTCCAAGCTCCAGGAACAAACCGGTATAAAGCAATCTTGCTATAACTGGCACTAGCAAAGTATACCATCCATCAGCATTGCGGTTTGGCTACATCAAATGCAATCAGTGAACAAGTGTAGAGAAGCCAAATATTATATGGGAATGGCTGAGGTGGGGAAAAAGACAAACAGATTAAAACTAAAGAACGTTCTTAACTCTTTAGAGTCATGAATTGCTATTGACCAATTCAGAAACATTTTACAGGAATATTGAAAGAGCTGATGCAGAATGAAGAAGTTCAAAGAGTCCGAATTAGAAACCATCACTAGCAGCCCCTCCAGAAGTGCCCAATACTCCGCTTCTTCTAATTATCTTCATGTTGCCTTTAAATGTATGGAAGGACCTTCCAGAGTTTATCCATAAGACCTGTCCCTCAAAGAACAAAATCAGCAACATTCTTTTAGTTAAGCTTGACAGGGTATATTTTACATAGTATACATTTAGCTAAGAAGTTGTTGCTTCCCCTACCTGTGGTTTACTATAGTCTTTCTCCCTCCTTCAGCAACTGGATAATTTTAGACAAGACCAGACAGTGTTTCCTCTGCAACCCAGAGAACGAAGTACAAGTACAAAGGGGAAAAGCAGCAAGTGACAGGGAGGGAGGGGGAAGAGGAGCAAATGGGAACATGACCTTGGGAGAGAAGGAGTGGGCCGGGGGGAGGTTCTGGCACTCCTGCTGGAGAGTCCAGTTTTTAAATATTATGAAGTTGGCAACTGTAACTACCACCCTATCAAGAGCCCTGCATGTTTAATGTTTATACACACACCCAGCAGAAACAAACAAGCTTGAGTCACATCTGACTACAGCTTGTGTCATCCAGATTCCAGTGGCTTAAATATTCCAAGTGAAAATGTGACCACTTCACAATGATGGCTAGCAGCAGGATTCTCATAATATGGGTTTTAATCAAAGACTAACAACATTTCAAACTGTGAGACATTTACACACAGCAAAGGGTTTGGCATTAGCTTCCAGACCATTACAGTATGGTGTTTCATATACAGTGAAAGGAGGTAGATTAGCACTTTGGAGAAGAGAGAATCCAACTGCTTGTGCTCACTTAAACATCCCTGGCCTTCCATGAGTACTTCAAACCTACCAAGGAGTTAACAGGTTATTTGGAAGGAACAGAAGAGAGCTACAGTACCCAAGCTATGGATCAAATTTCCTAACCTGTTAAGGGAGGAGTGGAATAGCATACAAACAACAATGGAAGTTGCTGTAAAGTTGTTTATAAATAGACTTAAGCATCAGGTTCACATAATTTACAACCAGAAATTTTATAAAGGAAGTTAAGAAGAAAATAAGCTGTTTTAACTGAGTGCAAAGATGATGACATGGCAGATTCTTGCCACCTGGAGTGTGGCAGGATGTACCACACTAATGATCTGGCTAGTACAGGGGTAGGCAACCTATGGCACGCGTGCCAAAGGGGACACACGAGCTGATTTTCAGTGGCACTCACACGGCTTGGGTCCTCGCCACCGGTCCGGGGGGCTCTGCATTTTAATTTAATTTGAAATGAAGCTTCTTAAACATTTTAAAAATTTTTTTACTTTACATACAATAATAGTTTAGTTATGTATTACAGACTTATAGAAAGAGACCTTCTAAAAACGTTAAAATGTATTACTGGCATGTGAAACCTTAAATTAGAGTGAATAAATGAAGACTCAGCACACCACTTCTGAAAAGTTGCCAATCCCATGGCTAGTGGCTAATGCTCCCTTCTATGAGGAAGATCTGAACTGCTCAGCTATGTTTCAGAGGTTGGACTCTGCTCTAGCTGTGGAAATTTTAATTTTTATTGGAACAGGAGGATCAGACTTCTAGACTCATGCTCCCCAAGTTTCTCAGGGACTTCAGCAAGCAACATTCCATGACAGTGGTACAGTCCTAGCTAGATCGTGGATTTGTTACAATATTAAAAGACAGGCATACTAGCAGCAAGGACCTGCAACCTACTTTTTGCAGGATTTGCTGAGACAAACGTTGGGAAAAGATTCATTCAATCTGGGTAATATAGTTTGAGAGAGGTCATGCCTTTCCAATCCCATCACATTTACTTGCAATATTGAAACTTCATCTTGCTAGTTTGAGATGGTGTCCCCATCATGGAAATATTGTAGCTAGCGAGGCACAAACTCAAAAAATCTAAATCTTGCTCTGCTAAGGGAACTAAGTGAACCATGGGAAGGCTGTCTTCCTTGACTGTGGTGAGGGTGTCATATTGTGGATTAAGTGAAATAAAGAAATTAAATTGGCAGATGTTTGTTTTTTTACCAGTGGGTCAAGTTCAATAATTGGAGTTTGCTCGTTTCTGTCACCAGAACAAAAACATCTAAACAGATATTGTGGTTACATTAAATCGTCTAGGAAACATTTAATTACAAGTGGAAATATTTACTGTATGTATTTCCTTGCTCACAAACATATATGAAACTATAAATTGTTTACCACAAGCAAACAGAGAACTCAGGCTGTCTTTTTTCTTTTTCAAGTAGAGAATGGTGCCCAATATAAATTTCATTAGACGAGGGACCAGTCTCACTTGCCAGTTGCTTGGTTGTCATTTCACCCTCTTGTTTAAGTGGTACTGGCGAGATAGGCCCCAAATTAAAATTGAAAATCCCCACCCCCCAACCAAAAAAAAAAAAAAATGAACTGTTTTCTTTAATTATTACATTTGAGGGCTGTATGTTGATACTTATTGAATTTATTCAAAACTCAAATATATAGACACACACACACACACACACACACACACCTACCTTACATTCTAGATTCCAAGGCCAGAAGGGCAGTAGCGTAGCTGGGGGGAAGTGGGGCAGCGGCCGCTTCCCCACTGAGCACATGTGGCACCTTTTTAATTTTACTCATGAAAATTAAAAAAAAAAAAAAAAAAAAAAGGCGCTACCCATTGCAGCGCTTTTACTGATGGGGCGGGCGCTCCGGGTGTCTTCGGCAGCGGGCCCTTCACTAGCTCCGGGTGTCTTCGGTGGCACTGAAGCTTCATTGTCGAAATGCCGCCGAAGACCCGCGGAGCGAGTGAAGGTCCCACCGAAGACCCGGAGCGCCGCCCCATCAGTAAAAGCACTGCAGCAGGTGGCGCCTTTTTTTCCCCCGCTCCCTCCACCTGACTACGCCACTGCAGAAGGGACCATTGTTATCATCTAGTCTGACCTCCTGTATAACACAGGGTGCCTTTGGGATAGTTTTAGTTTGATTCTAAAAGTTATCAGTGACCCCAACAGCCCTAAACAATTTTTGACTTCCACCAGATCAACAGAACACACACATACACACGCACACTTCAGCCCACATCAAGCCCCTTCCTCCCCTAAAGCCCAAGTAACTAGATAAACTTTGAAGCACATCCTGATGGTCAGATCAAGGGAAGAGGGTAGGGGAACCCTTATGGGACTTGCTGGGCCACCACCAGTTTCTTTTTAAAAAAAGAGGGAACATCAACTGACATGCTCAGCTGATTGCAACTGTGAGCAAGGGACAATCTCAGACAGGCAGCTCCCAGCCCATTTAGGTTTTTAAACGTCAAAACCAATACTTAGTAAATATTACATATTGCTGTCCATCTCTAGATCACAAAAGTCCTTAACAAAGAGAAAAAAGGCAAGTGTCATTATCATCAGCATTTTATAATGAGGAAACTGGGCAAGTCATTTTACCTCTCTGTACCTCAGTCACAGAGGGTCAGTGACAGAGCTGGAATAGAACTCGGGTCTCCTGACTCACTCCTGGATTACACCACCTTCCCAATTAGAGCCTCTTCTGTGGTGCTGGACTCGGAGCAACAGCCAAGCTGTCTTGATCAAGTAGCTAAGAACCAGAATGTTAAAGTGACCAGTCTAGTTTCACTATCAAAGCAGAGACATAGAAAAAGTAAAGGGCTAAATAAATTAGAGACTTTTCAACATTAATTGTTACTTATTTAAGGTATTAAGTAGTAAGGGCAAGGGGAAAATGATCACAAATTTGCAATTTCTCATTTCACCTGTTTTGCTACTAGCCACATTTCACCTGCCTGGATTAACTTTGAAAAGTCTAAATCTCTTATGTACTCATTATGTGCCTTTATCAGACTGTACTACAAGTTACACATCTAGATAATGAATTGTTTTACAAAATCCATGTATGCTTGATTCCAAGACTGCAAAATCTGAATTTGTTTTACAAAATATACATACACACAGTGTATTTAGAAAAATAATTTGTTGATGGCCTACACAACTTGAGTTAATGACATTTATTAAGAGGTAGATGCTAAACGTCTCACAACTGCATCAGAAGCTTCCTGCAACTCCAGTTACGGCAGTTATATGTTAGATATTTACAGTACAATTGCAATGAACTACTAATGAATGAGATACTGTCAAGCCACCTTTTTGCTTTGGGTTCTCTTTCAAAACACCATCTGAACACATGAAGGCTGAGATACAGCTGCACTGAGAGATACAACTCTCTGCATTGTTTATTTTACAGAAGACTGGGCCTGACTGTTTTGTATTACTTCTGAGCTAACTACTTGGATGAGTACTAGCCATGTTCTATGGCTTAGTTTAGAGATCCCAATTGTGCACTATGATTAGCTATTGTAGAATAAATAAACAAACAAGCTTACCTTTTATACACATGACTATTTCAGTATTCTCCATCAGCAAGATATCCTAAGCAACAGTCACACCACCAACACTTTAGTGGGGTCTACTTCACCTTGATGTGTTTGGATGAAGGAACAGAGGCACTTAAAAAGCCAACACACATTGTAAGCATCTCTTTTATTTGTTGTAATATAAAGAAGCATACATCATTCATTCTTTTCAGTACAACTCAAATTGTACACCAATAAAAAAAGATCAGTGTACACAGACATCCATGAGCCTGTAACAACAGGACTCACGACATTTTGCTCTGCTGGTATTGCACTTTGAATAGGCTTGAATTAAGGCACAGTAAAAACAAAATCATTTAGTGCTTCTACAGCAGATGTCTTCTTAAACACATGCTACATGACAAACTAGTTTTTTCTAGCTTATGTATATACACACAAAGAAAGGAAAAATGCATGCACTAGAAGGCTTAGATTTCAACAATTTTGTTGCTTCATAATATACAAATAAAGTAGTTTAAAGATGTAAACAAATTGCATGCACATAAACTAGAGCAAAATCTTTAATACAGTATCTGAAAGCTATTATGCTTAAATAAAAAATATAACTTACTAGTACTCAATGTTTATGTGCCATTTTTGTCCTGTAGAAATTAAAAATTTGGGGTTCTTTTTGCTTCACACATTGGCAGCATGTATGTTGATAGGAAAGACTGATATGGCTTTTGCATTACACAACACAATGACAAGAAGAAGCTTCTCCTATTCCATTTGGATGTGGCATCCTGGGTATTTTCCAGTTAAGGAAAGCAACAACAAAAAATCCAATAGGATTTATGCTACAATTTGGGAAAGCTGCAAGTTTCAGCAGCCCTTTCTGAAAACATTTTGCTGAGAGTAAATTCTTAAAACCTAAAACAAAAGATTCTGAACAAACCAAGTTTCACTTTCCACTTCAAACACTACAGAACAAAAATTAAGTCTCCCTCTCTCCCCCCCATGGCTGTGATAGCTGAAGTGCTCTTGGATTGCCTCACAGGTTAACTGGGTGGCAGCATTTCAACAAGTACCCTGAAATCAATCTTCCTTCTCTTTCTTAAGGAAATTAGTTATATCGTTTTTATTTCTCTTTTTGGTGTAGGGCAGGAGATTTTTCAAATTAAATACAGGAACAAGTATCACTCCCGCAACCTACCACATCAGGCTGAGAAGGCACATTTACTGCTGTGTGGCTAGCAAGGGAAGACTTTTTGTTTTATTAAAAGGCACAGTGTTTAGTATTACTTCCCTTCCCTCTCTTCTCCCTCCCCCCTCCCCCCAAGAGTCTTTTGGTTAGACCAGATAGAGTTCTATATAGCGACTTCCCAGGAGCCGTCCATTTTTCTCAGCCACTGCTTTCTTAGCCAGGTCCAGGCTTGGAAAAGTCACCAACGCTTCTCCACTGGGCTGGCCACTAAAGTTGTAAAGCACGAGAATGGAATCTGTGTGGAGCTGCGGGAATAAGAACACAAGGGAGGGGGGAGAGAAACTTAAAACCTAAGATCACAGATGTAGGCTCTGTCCCTAACACTAGGTACTCTTGCTGGTTTCTTTAATTGCTTTAGAAAAACAGAAAGGCAGTTCAGAGTTTTATACATTAAAAACACTTCAGCTGCCAAGCTTCAGATCATCGTGGCTACAAACAGCCAAGTCGGAGGAGAATAAAGGACGGAAGACTGAACTGAGAGCTGGTTTTTAGTTCACAGCAGAAGGAACTTGAATTCTGCTGATGTACGAATCAGAAAGATCCAGGAGGAGAGTCCAGTACAGAAGTACTGCAAATTACTTAGATTTAAGGTTAGCAAGGCTATGTGTCTACATTATGGGCACTACAGTGGCATAGCGACTGCGCTGTACCACATGGTATAGATGCAGACAGCAGTGACGGAAGGGGTTTTTCCATCGCTGTAGGAACTCCACCTCCTCAAGTGATGGTAGCTAGGTTGTCGGAAGCATTCTTCCATTGATCTAGTTGCATCTACACCGCGGGCTAGGTTGGCATAGCTACAGCACTCAGGGGTATGAATTTGTCATACCTCTGAGCGTTGTAGCTATGTTGACCTAAGTTTGAAGTGTAGACTAGCCCAAGACAGAAGAGGTATAAAATTTAGTAAATGATAGGCAAAGCAAGGAAGGAAACCTCAGCCTGCAGTGAAGTATGCTTGTGCTACCTGGCTTATTGGGTTTTAAAACAGACCCAACGTTTCTGCACCTACATCTGTGATTGCTAACCGCTGGCAGATTAAGTCACAGCTGCAGTATATTGGGGTCAGTCATGAGAGAGTTTTATTCTCCAGACCCAAAACCCAAAAGAAAATAAGGCAGACAGTGACACCAGAAAGGGAAGTATGGATAGAGCAGCATGAGAAGAGAAGATGCATGAGAATTAACAGAACTGAATTAGCCCCCAAAACCAGAGAAGTAAAAGTTGTAGTACTTCAATTGAATCAGAGGAACCTTTGTTAATATGGAGAGAAGAGGGCGGAAAGAGTGGTGAGAAATGAGACTGTTCTCTCAATGTAGTTAATATACTTGGGGTGACACATGGGCCCTGGTATGTTCAAGGATTTAACCTCAAAATATCGAGTATAAAATCCACTCAGCAGATGTGCCCCAGCTTGTCTGTGCCCCCATACCAGACATCCTGGAAGCCCTTGCAGGGTAAATTTGGAAATCTCATTTGTATATTTGATTTAATAAATCTGAACCAAGTTAAGAAATCAAAAGTTGAAGCAGCAAAAACTCTGAATACAAGAGATTCATTTGCTGGAAACTTAAGAGGGGGTCAACTCATTGCCAGAAAGAACACAAAACACTTGCTAAGTTAGAACACCACACAGTTTAAAAAAAAAAAAGAGATCAAGCTTAATACTTGCTTTGTGGAGTCTACATCCTTCAGATTTAAAGAGGAAAAACATTCACAGTCCCCCCCCCCCCCAAATGATGCTACCATATATGCTTGTTACAGTAAAAGAAATGGCAAAACGCTCACTTTTTGGTTACCTCCCATACTAGTTTCTGAGCAACTTTATATTCTGACATGTAGAAGTAAAGCCAGCACATACCAGAACTTCACTCACCCAAATGCTTGGTAGGCAATAAAAGCAGGCTTAAGTTATAAGCAACAAATCATGTTAGGAACTAGAGGTACTTAACGGGGCAGTGAGCACAGACATTATTAGATCCATATACTGATACATTTCTCCCTCCAGAAACAAGGTGAATTAGGAAAGCAGCATGCCGAAAAACATTCAGGAACCTTAAACAAAAATTCCTGTCAGAAGCCCAAATTAGGTTTAGAAATCTAGATTTTTTCATAGATTTCAGATCACTAATGCACTTAAAGAGGAAGCACTTCATTTGGGTAGAACCACTGACAAAATTATATTGGGTCTGTTTTAAAACAGATCCAACGTTTCTGCACCTACATCTGTGATTGCTAACCGCTGGCAGATTAAGTCACAGCTACAGTATATTGGGGTCAGTCATGAGTGAGTTTTATTCTCCAGACCCAAATGCAATGACAGCATACGGGAAGTATGGTTACACCACTGAGCACAGGCGACAGCAAAAAGCAGTTTCTGTAGCAGCTTTGGTTTTTAAATCAATGTATTAGATAGGATGTCCATAAGAAAAATAGTGTAGTTATGATAGTAGGACGTGTGCTCCCCCCCCTTTTTTTTTTTTAATTATTAAAGCAACAAGCAATATCAGTAGCAGGAAACTCGTTTAAAAAACTGTCTGGAAGGCTAACAGAACAGGCTGCAGGTACTGCAAGAGGCAGAGTTGCCTATGTTTGATTAACTCTTTTCAGAGCTCATTTGTGTTCACTTTAAGACACTAACCTATGGTTTTAATGTAGATGCCTTAAGTAAATGTATTCATTTGGGGAATTACAGCTGAAGATTCATTCAGAGGAGGAGAATGACACTCTCACACATCGTGGCAAATATTTATTCTCTCTGGATGGTTTGCACCAGAGATGTTCCTACCATGGTACCTGAGGCTGCATAAAAGTTTCACCACCGCTCATTTTGTAGTCTGTTAGTCTGAGAGAACTCAGCTCCCATCTGGCTGTAGCAAGGCCCAGTTACTAACCCCATTTTCCAGATGATATGAGTGAAACACGAGAGCGGGTGAATAACTTGGCCAGGACCACAGAGAGTGAGTGTCTATGTATCTGCTCAGAATGAACCAGAGATTCTCCTGTCCCCACTCATTTAAACACTACACCACACAGTCTTCAGATGACTTGCTCCCTAGCAGGTCTGATATTTTATAGTGAAATCACACACACACACACACACACACACACACGAATGCCTTGATACAAATGGCTTTACAGAAAAGCCACTCTTACCTAATGACCTATTAACTCAACTCTTTGTAAGTCATCTGTTTCCAAATGATATTATACCTATGGGGGGACCAGCTGGACTAATCAGTAGGATTTTTAAAAGGAAGAGACTTGATATTATTGAAGTCATTAATACTTTCTAGGTCATATTAGAATTATGCATTACAACCACACAAATGCCAAAATTCATTATTGTGAATACAATTAATATCAAGGCAGAGGCAAAGTTTTGTCACTTGTTACAGCGCTAAAAAACTTGGACATTAGCGGAATATTTAAATGCATAATTTAAAATACACCTCTACCCCGATATAACACGACCCAACATAACACGAATTCAGATATAACGCGGTAAAGCAGTGCTCCGGGGGGGCGGGGCTGCGCACTCCGGTGGATCAAAGCAAGTTCGATATAATGCGGTTTTCACCTACAACATGGTAAGATTTTTTGGCTCCCGAGGACAGCGTTATATCGAGGTAGAGGTGTAGTACCATTTGAGCTCTCAAATGAATGCTTTGGTTTCTCTTTCAAAAAGTATTAGAATAATTATTTTTAAAAATAAATCTAAGCATCTTTAGAAAAAAAAAGTTGGTTAACTTAGTATTTAAGATTCAGGAGCAAACTTTTTACATGGGAATGGAGCAATACATAACTTAGTGCTCTAGCATTCAACAGAGAACCTGTACAAAGCTTATGGACCTGAGGGCTTAAGAGGTACACATCTTGGGGTTGGCCCTGGGCAAGTGTGAATTTCATCCTGAAGTAGTAACCAAAGTTTCCAGGCTCCAGGGATAAACTGCCTCCCCTCTCCTACTTTGTTTTCTTTTAATTTCTGAAGTAGTTCCACTCATACTGTTAAATCAGAAGAATACTTTGAACCTACAGTATAATAATAAAGGTATCTTATCTTAATATTGTTTTGTGCCCTCAAATTGCACATTTTTTCCTATAACTATATGCTCTTTTTTTTTTAAATAGCTTAATTGAAGGATTTAGTAGTTTAATCTATATCCATTACACTTTTCAAATGTCTGTTACCTTTAGGCCTTGGCTACACTCGGGACTTCACAGCGCTGTGAAGTCCCGAGTGTAGTCGCGCTGCCAGCGCTGCGAGAAAGCTCTTGCAACACTGTATGTACTCCACCTCTCTGAGGGGAGTAGCTTGCAGCGCTGTGAGTGAGCGTGCAGCGCTGCAGGTGCTGATTACACTGGTGCTTTACAGCGCTGCACTCGCTGCGCTCAGGGGTGTGTTTTTTCACACCCCTGAGTGCAGCAAGTTGCAGCGTTGTACAGCGCCAGTGTAGCCAATTCTTACTATATGTGAATGATTCGTAAGAAGTCCCAGCTCAGAGGCCAAAGTGTAAGCATGTATTGGGGAAGCCGGTATCAGACTGTAATAGAGAACTGGGATAGTTCACCATTAGCAAGTTTATTCACACATATAAAGAAAACAAACACCTTTATTGACAGAGCAACATTCCAGACCCATTCCAAGGAACAGGGAACTCATTGGTGCAAAGTGAGCAGGAGATATCAGAGAAGCATTCATTTCTAGACAACTTTACAGTGTAAGGAAGATGGAGAAAGGCGGGAAGAGGGTTTAAAAAAAAAAAAAAAAAAAAAAAAAAAAAGGAGTGTCTTCCTATTTTTTTTTTTTTTTTTTTTTTAAAGTCAAGGTTAGAAGAAGTTTTCTTGCTATGTTCAAACAAACAAGAATAAAAGCCCTGGGCTAAAAGCCTCAGATGGAGCACTCAGCAAATGATAATAAACCACTGTGAAAGTTTAACAGAAATTTCTTTGCACAAAGCCAAGCTGTCACATAACCTCCACCATTTCCCACTGCTGTCCCATCAGCCACAGATCACAGGAGTAGCCTCAGTTTCACCAGATTAGTTGATTTTATTTATTTATTGTAAATAGTCAGGAGTAGGGAAGGTTAGAGCAAGGTTCCCAAACACAAGCTAGGAAGGAAAAACAATCTCCACATCACCAAGCCCTTCATTTCCCTTCCCATTCACCATTGGAGACCCAGCTTCTGCCAGTCGCATCTTACCTTCTTTGGAAGTTACAAACAGTTACAAACAGACCCACTCTTTCGGTGCTTGTAACACACTCCTTGCTTGATCGTTCAGCTGAATAAGGCCATTGTAGTCATCAGGTGCATACTACAGTACAAGTGTGATACACGATAATCAGCAATAGAAGGAACAGTTCTTGTACAGCAAGCCACACAGACTACATTTGCAACCTTAATTAAGAGCATCAGCTACAGTAACTGGCAGGAGACAAAGAATTTGACACACACAGCTTATATGCAATCAGTAAAATACGTTACTTGAAGAGTTGGTTGGAGGTAGGTTTATGCAAGAAATATGGGGGAGATTATATACTGCATATAGTAGCTTTTTGTAATGCAAGTCTTCCTTAATAAGGAAATTTAAAAAACCAAATACCCTTTTTTCCTTAATATTCATAGAACAGCAACAAGTAGATATTGAGAATTATGTGCCAGGTAACAAATGACAAAGTCTAAGTATCAGAGAGAGCTATACTATGTTACAGCAGAGAATCTCATGGGGACTGGAGCGCATGCTTTCTAGACTGCACAAATTGACATGAGAGGGGAAGGATTAGGAGAGACCAAGATCCGAATTCTGATCTTACTTACAGGAGTGTAAATAAGAAGTTAACTCCACTGAAGTAGAGTAAGTTACACTGGTGAAAAGCCAGCGTGAGGCATTGTCCACACACAAAAACCAAAGTTGTACCTCTGTGCCTAACACCAGCATAGCTAAAGCCATACAACTCCCAAGTGTGGATGCATTTATACGGGTATAAAAGTGCTTGTATAGGTGAAGCTTACCCCTATATAGGAAGGAGAATAAGCAATACCAGTATAAAGCACTTTTATTACTGATATAACTGAGTCCACATTGGGGTTGTGCCAGTATAACCATTTTGGTAAAAAGAAAAATCACATCACTAACCAATAAAGTTATACCAGTACAAAATAGGGTTGCCAACCCTCTGGGATTGTCCTGGAGTCTCCAGAAAATGAAAGATCATGTCAAATGATGAAATCTCCAGGAACACGTCAAACCAAAATTGGCAACCCTAGTACAAAAGCTGTGTATAGACTAGGCCTAAGAGAGAAGAATCAGGTCAAAGATCTTAACCATGCATGAGAAGGGCGTGTTGTTATAGGGGATGGTGCAAGTCTGTGTCTAAAGTCAGAAAACAGATCTTGGTTGATGAGCCCAAATGCTGGTTTATACAGAATCTCTCCAGAAGCGCACATACTGGAAAGAAACGAATCCCAGAGAACACCTGACTAGGTTGTGGAGACTACTGGAATGCTACTTTGCAGCAAAGAGATACACAATACCCAGTTTATATTATGTCCTTTCTGCAGTAAGAAGCAGAATTTTCTGTTTTGAAATGGCTTCCTTTACATGCATTGGTAGATTACGGTATCCCCAAACACACAAGGTTCTATTGCTATGCTGCCCTTTGTTTCTTTTGATACAGAAAGTGTCTCCTGCCAGTTTATAGGGAAGAATAAATATATTTATAAAAGAAAATAAAAGAGACACTTTATAGCCACCTATAGTGAAATTTAAAGAACAAGTAATACACCTACCACACAGAGCAACATCCAAGAGCCCAAACACCATCAGAGAAAGAACCCCCACAATCTTCACTACAGATTTCTAGCCACCTTCACATCTAGACCCACTCCATTAAGTACAAACAAACGTAAGAAGTTTTTTCTAGATAGTCTCTACCAGGGCAACCAGGCTGTGCAAATATTAATTATCAGCTACCAGACCTGCCCTTGAAACCAATCTACAAAAAGTAAGTTTGTTCTTTGGAAGGAATGTCTCAATATAGTACATACTTTAGATACTAGATTATCAGCAGATTTACAATAGGTAAAGCCATGTAGCCTCTAGTGAGAGTATTTTTTTTAAAAAAAGGTACTTGATATGCATAAGCAACAAGAAAAATGAGGAATGGAAAAATTACAGTGTATCAGAAATGGCAAGAAGAGAGATTGGTATAAAGCAGGAGCTCAAGTGTGCAGGAAACTTGAATAAAAAAAAAAAAAAAACCACCACAATAGTTAAAGAGTTTTTTATTTAGAGGACAGACATGTAAAAGGAGAGATTGTATTAAGTTACGGTAATTAAACAGAGGTTATGGAGTAGTAAGTGCTTCTTAACAGCTCCAGCTCAAAAAAAAAAAATTACAAAAAGGCATTATTGTAAATCAAGTTAGGGAAATAATGCAATAGGATGAGGTCATACAAGAAACTATGTCTCTAGTGAGAAAATGACAGCTACTCCAAAATACTTGAGATAGAGCATTAAATGAGCATTTCAGATGTTGCCTATATTTCAGAAGCCTCCTAAACCAGCAAGGCCAAGGTACACTACTATTGGACTGGATGACCAAAAGTGGAAGAACCTGAGGTGGAATATCAGTGTTGCTAGCTTTGAATGCAGGGACATGTAATTAGCATTAAGCCTCTTAATTTAGGCTCATTACTTCTTCTTTACCAGTCCCTACCAATCTGAGATTGTGAAATAATTATACAATAATGTAAAAATACACTATTATGGATTTGCCAGAAGTCATCCAATGCTACGTATGGTACAGATGACAAAAAGCAACATTGCATAGGTCAAACTCAGAAGCAGATAGCTTAAAAACTGCTGTCGTGTACAATAGCATGTTCTTTGCCTTTGTTCATTCATATAGGCAAAAGGTGAAATTTTCAAATAATTGAAAAATTCTGCTTCCATTGCAATCAATGGCAGATAAGCCAGTCTGAAAATCCCAGATAAGATAATCAGCTGTGAACTCATAGAACTGGAAGTCATTTCGAAAAGCTTTATAAATCCAGTGACATATCAAATTTGGCCTCAACACATCTAACCTGAATATAGATATTGCACTTTCAAAGACATTCTCTTCAGTGGGCATTTTTAACTCACTCCGAAAACTGGAAGTTTCTGAGGAGAACTTATTCTCAACTGCCTGGCAGTAGCAGCTGACCCCTGTTATCCAATTATTCATCAACAAACCAAGCATCTATTGAAAATGTTTTTCCATCAACCAGTGTCTCTTTTTCCTCTATTTGACAGAACAGTCTTGTTTATTGATACAGATGAAGCGGAGGGAGCGGCTTCTTAGATAGATTGATTTTTCCTTTACATTTTCCTTTGGTCAGTGACAAAATGATTCCTTTTTCACCCTGAGGTGGCTATCAAGTCCAACTGCAGTTAGTGGGGAGAGGCACATGAAAAGAGCCAAGAAGAGGCTGCACACACATCACCACCGTGGGGTTTCTTTAAAGGATTCCTCATTTGACCCTGATCTCAAGGGCAGCAGGAAATGGTACTCAGTGTGCCCACCTGTACTATGGGTCTTCCAGTGGGTAGGTAGGATTGGAGCCAGGTATGGAGTAAAGTTCGCACCAAGAGGGTAGCTTGGAAGCAGAAAGTAATGCAAAGTAATAGCAAGTGGTGGATCTTTACAGGCTAGAAAAAAAATGGCAAGATACACTGCAGAGTGGCCACAAACAAAAGACTGAGAACAGGTGAAAAATGCATCTGGTAGGAATAGAGTACTGGTACCAAAGGGAGTGGATGCTCGGAGCAAAGCCGGTTTGAATAGGGGGAACAAGTCGATCCTTTTAGCAAGCAAAAGTAAGGCTGAATCATTTTATAAGGGACAGGATCAATCTCTTATTGACTAATGAGACTGATAGTAGGATTTTCACATTGAGAAATCGCCATCAGAAATCTAGATTTATGAAGGCTGAGGGAGGAGGTAGAAGCAACCCTATTTATCAAATCAAGAGGATTTCCAGACTCAGTAGGTCTTTTCTGGTGTCCTAATATGAATTGGCAAAAATGTAAATGTAAAAGAGAGAAAAAAAGTTAATCCATCCCTTGGTTGTCAAAGGTTGTTATGTTCTGTATCTCAGGTGCATACTGTTAAATAAGTAGAGTTCTACAATTACTTGATCCTGCACTCTACATTTAAAGACATTCTTGTATCATTGTTTCCTTCTTTCTACTCCATGTTTGTCTTCTTTTCTTGCAGTTCCTCAGTACGAGGATTCTATGGCTTTTGAGTGGCAAGTTACAGCACTGTAAGTAGTACTTCGTGTTCCAAGGGAAAGTTGAACCAAGAGTTGCAAACCCATGTGCCATCTAGGTGGACTCACCTCTCCCTCACTAGAAGTAACCAAGGGGCTATTACATTTCCTGCTTTACCTCAGTCCATCCCAAGAGTCACATTCTCTGGCTGAAAAATACTCCCTCTACTGTTTCGAAGGTTAGTTTGATACACGTGATATATAAGCAATACTACAAGCATCCTTCACGCAGCTCTTCCAACATTTACTAATTTCTGACCCACAATACTTCTGCTATGCTAGCCTATCATCTTATGCAGAGATCACCTGTTCTGCTTCATGAGGAGATCATGCTGCTTTTCCACTCCTTTCCTAAAAAATTAATTTGAACCTAAATCTTTAGAAGCAAAAAAGTTAATGCTCTACTCTCACTGCATTACTAGCCCTACTGAATTCCATTTTCCCCTCACCCTATGTTAGTGCCTCTGCAAGTATCTGCCACCTAAACAGGAATAAGGGCTTGGCTACACACCATTTGTGCACTGATTTAACTAAATGGTTTAGAAACGGATTTTAGATAAGACCTAAGGAAATAGGGAAATGAAGGTGAAACATAATAGGAGCTAAGAATAGTTTCCAGCTAGAAAGGAGGTGCAACTTGCAGTCGTTAGAGGCAAAATGGCCACTTCAGAGATGCAGCTGTAGCAATTCTATTCTGGATTTACAGGGCGAGTCACCAGAAGAGTTTGCTAGGAAAGTCTCCTCTGAAAAGGTGACCCCACACCAGAGAATAGGTCCTAGGGAGGGGAGGAATCCCTAAATGTCTGAGACTCTGATTCAGTCTAGATATATTTGGTATTGAAGCAAAGTGCCATAATACAGCAGCAGAGACCAGCTTAAATGTTTGGTGGAAGAGGTAGTAAAGGAGAGACCTGTACCATTCCAATTACCCACCACAATAGTGGTGCCATTAACTGTATTGCTTAAAGTGTGACAAGCAGCTAGTTGACAGCAATGGTAAACAGCAAAATTTACTATCCCAATTTTTAGAGAGGCTCTCTACTTGCAGGCAGTGCTTCCAACTGAAAGATCAATCTAAATTCAGAACCAAAGCAGTATATGTCTGTGAGCTACAGCTGTGTTCCATTTTAGATGGGGAAAGCCAAACAATATTGTCTACTGCTTGCTAGCTTGCCTGCAAAGCTATGCTAAGCTAAGCAAGACTATTCCCCCACCACCACTACTCCCTCCCACCCGCACCCCAAAGGTGTTGTGACTAGAATTGGCAGCTAGAGGATGCAACAGACATGGATGAAGAAGCTATCCCCCTAGGACTGTGAAAGGCATCAGATTTCAAAAAGGACCCATAGGAAACAGAGAATACTTTCTTTGTTCAAAAACATACATGTCAGGCAAACCTTAATCCAGGGGAAGTCAGCAACAGTGAAGTCTGCTGTCCTGATATTAGAGATAGATGAGTTGGAATTTTGTCATTCATCCATTTCTCCCACCTCCTCATTGACGCTTTTTTTTTTAAAAAAAAGCAATTAGCCTTGAATTCTGTGTCTATGAAGAGTCAGAGGATTAATACGTTGCAAAACCCTCTATAGCTTCAGATGAGGAATGGTATACATAAACCCAGTATAGGTTTAAAGGATATTCATTTTATTTTAAGCCTATCCTATATAAAAAAAACAGGCACCAGGTTTCCAACCTGGCCCTGTTTCAGCAAGTAGGGACTAAAACTCTCACAAGCTTTAAGCAAGTCTCAGATGTTAACTATGATCCCTCAAAGTCAGTCTTCCCAGCTCATATCATTTCTGACTCTAGTTCTGAATGAAACACAATGCTCTAGTGAACAGGACTACACTGACATCCAGCCTAACTGGGTTGATAAATCTACTTTCAATTCCAGAGTATCACAATTCTATTAAAGGCACATACACTCCTATGAAAGCAGCAAGCATCAGAAGCTTAGATTATTCTTGGAGTCTAGAAGATTCCCCTTAATCTCAGTGGTTCAGTTAGTAAGCATGGGAAGACTAATTAACCAATAAGCAAATGTAAGGCTAAAGTGTACAATACACAGCAGATTTAGCAAATATATGTTACATAAATAACTAAAGATAGAGGCAAAAATTACCTTTGCTTACTTGGTATGTATTTACCCTTGCATAAAAACATCACTGTGTTTCTACAAGTGCTAATGGCTGTTCTCCAATCATTCACTTACCATTTACTTAATTCCTCTCAACTTTAATGACAGCTGTTTAGAGTGTTGTGCTGCAGTGACCTAACTGTACAGTTTACTAGTGCTGAATATCATCAACCACCCAGGTTTCCCCCATTCCTTCTCCCTGAGGCCTTGGCTACACTCGGGACTTCCGAGCGCTGCTGCGGCAGCGCTGTGAAGTGCGAGTGTAGTTGTGCCGCTAGCGCTGCGAGAGAGCACTATATGTACTCCATATAGCACTGTATGTACTCCACCTCTCCGAGGGGAATAGCTTGCAGTGCTGCGAGCGAGCGTGCAGCGCTGCAGGCTCTGATTACACTGGTGCTTTACAGCGCTGCACTCGCTGCGCTCGGGGGGGGGGGGGGCGTTTTCACACCCCTGAGCGCAGCAAGTTGCAGCGCTGTACAACGCCAGTGTAGCCAAGGCCTTATAGACACACAGTTTCAGGAGCTGAAGAGTGGATTTTTATTTTTTAAAATAAATTCCAGAAATCCAGTTCTCCTTGAAGTAGAAGATTTTCAAGTTATGATAGGAGCTCGCAGTAAATATCCAGACTGACTCATAGTCCTCCTCCAAATCCCTCCAAAAATTTTAACAAATGATTAGGGAGCTGACGTGCTGAGACCACTGCCAATCATGCTGACCAGTATGGTCTCATTATTTACTTGTGTTTCCCCATCTGTCTATCTAGATCCTCCGATTGTCTCTTGTCTTATACTTAGGCTATGTCTAAACTACAGACCTTGCAGCGGCGTCGCTGTAAGGTCTCCTGTGTAGTGCTCTTTGCAGACAGGAAAAAGCTCTCTCACTGGCATAATCAAACCACCCCCAATTGGCAGTGGCAGCCACATTGGGAGAGCCTCTCCCGCCAACGTAGCGCTGTCCACACCAGCGCATGTGTCGGTGAAACTTATGTTGGTCAGAGGGGTTTTTTTTTTTTTTTTTTTTTTACACCTCTCACCAACGAAAGTTTTGCCAACTAAAGTGCTAGAGTAGACATAGTCTTAGACTGTAGCTATCTGTGGCAAAGACCATCTTTTTGTTAACTGTACAATGCTCAGCACAGTGGCATCGTGGGCCATGATGGGATCTCCCAGGATTCACTGCAATACAATAATAATTATAAGCTACATCGTGAATTATTGGATGGTAACATGCTAGCATTAAATGTTTAAATTCAGAAGCGTATTGCACATTGCAATACAATAGAGAGGGTTTTTTCAATCATCTCCAAAAACAATTATATTAACTGCTCTGTAGATTTTTGTGAGGTTAACTGGAAGCATCATGTATGTTTAACTGTGATGGAGGAATTTTTAACTTAATTTAAAAAATCATAGGAGTATCTGATGGTGCTATAAGGATGAAACCAATTTACTGGGCTAATAAAAGACGCCAATAACTGATGAAAATATTGAATTATAATTTTAACACTATCTACTATTGGAAGCATGTACTGATGTTGAGACCAGCTTGTTCAAGCACATGGTAAGCCACGAATATCTCCGTTACGAGGCAGGTCTGGTGTGAAAGCTGCTTTCAGTTAAGTAGCAACGTGTGCATACATGCAGTACATGAAGCCCTTGAAGACCAAAAGAGATTCAGACAAGGAAACAGCAGAAAAATAAATAAAACTTAACTCATCCCTTTCAGACAGGAATACACAAAAGATAAAAATCACCCTTTGTTCTCAGCATCTCAGATCCAATTTCCGTGTCCACTGAAAATCAACTTCAATTATTTTCACAAAGGGATTAAGATCATACCCATGCCAATGGTGGTTAACAGGGGCTCACTTTATAAAGGACCAGAAGCATCGTTCAATACATCCTCTGGGTAGCAGTAGAAAGAGAAGAAATGGGGGAGTGGGAGAGGGAGGGAGGAGAGAATGTTAGATTTTCTTACCAGAGACAAAACACTGTCCCAACACAATAAATTATCAGACCTTTTACTTACAAAAGTACTTTTCCAGATTACTGCAGGAGTGAGTGTGTGCATGGGTGTGTGTAAATAAAAAAACCTGGACAAGCACATGTATCATGTAGTGATTTCTCAGCTCCTTCACAAGATTCTGATCCCTGATCTACTCAGGGCAGCATTTTCTAAAGACTTAATTCAATCAGTCACTCTCTTTGATCAGCAGTAGGGGACAATAGTAAAATGTGTAAACTTTTAAATATCTTGCTGTGTTCCTCACCTCATAAACTCTAGAAAGATAATTCAACTGGACAAGTGATGAAAGACACACCCAAACCCAGCTTCTTAAATGTCATAATGAATAAGCTTCACTTTTAAAATTATTTTTGGGTGGAGTAGGGTAGGGATTTATTTCTTGTGACTAGGGAACAGGTTAAAGTAGGAGTATACATCTAGTTCTGATTTATAAACACATTCCTATACATTTAAAATTTTTAAATATACTACACACACACTTTAAGCTACCTTCCATTTAAGGAGATGGAAGGGACAAATTAAGCAACAGAACTAAAACCTGTAATCTATAAATATCAGATTTAGTTAACACCCAGCTATCAGAAATGGAAAGTTCACTGATCCACAAACAATTGCCTGATCAGTCCCATCCACGGATGGAGGCAGATCTAATTTCACATATTTTCTTATTAGTTACTTTTCCACCTGAGGTTTTGATGCAGGACATAATTCTACATTCTCAAAATAAAATCTCATGTTAAAAGCTAGCAGGGAACAAATGAAAATAAAAATAAACGTAGTTTTAAAAAGTTAATTAAAATCAATATAAATGAATACGTAGTAGCTGAAGAGTCACTGTCATATCTGAAAAAACAGGTACACATTACTTTGGTTTGAACTTCTTCTTAGAAGAAAATTTCTGAGACAAAACGAAAAACACAGCTGATTAGAAAAACAGTAAGATGAATTTCTTAGCAGAATTCAAGAGGTTGTGCTTGATTTACACAAGAGCTTTGTGGTTTTGAAGCCATTAATTCCCAAAACTGTGTAAAATCTGCAAAATTCTTTCTGAATTAGCAAGACCAGAGCAATATGATTTCAATAATACCAAAAAGAGACCATCTCCACTGTTTAAGCAACACTAATTCTGGAGAAGACTTGGTTTTCTTCCCACCCTAATTATCAGAGAGTTAGCTCCTAAGATATATAGATAAGTGTTTTCTCTGGCCCAAACAAGATCACATGGCTGATACCATGAATTACAAAAAACAGTCTACTATAGACTTAGAAGAATCTTGGAGAAATTAACGTACAATGATTGTCTCCTTATTCTGAGTGTTTTCCTTGCCTGAAGTTTTCCACTACCCAACAAGAAAAAACAACAACCACCCATCTGCATTGCAGTCTCTAAAGGAGAGTAAAAGTCAGAAACAGGGCTGGTAGGGCTGGACAGTGTATTTATAAGCACACAGATGGTATTTTGAGACCTAATGTAACCTACATCTAATTTTTCATTTTTCCAGTGTTTCAGTACAATTTAATCCCTACTATCAAAGGTTTGGAATCTGTTCCATTTATTGCTATTCACAGACATTAAATTATCTCCTGAATAATTTTATTTTTGCCTTTGCAAGTGTTCAGTTACAGAAGAGAGATTTAGATAGCAGATTTAGATAGTCATCTGACATGTGCAGGAAGATGTAGGGAATACTAATCTACACATTCAAATCTGTGGATATCCCATGGATGCAGCTCAGATTTTTCATCTTTAAAAAAAAATATGGTAGATTGATGCTCACTTGCCCATTAACTGGAATTCAGTTCACCTAATAATTATTTATTTAACTACTGATGGTGCATAGAGCATTTACTCAAGGCAAATCATGGTTTGGAGGATATATTTCGCTGTTGACTGGAATTAGTTAGGCCTTGTAAAATGCCTCTGAAGTAGGTAGATAGATTGGTATCACCCTCATTTTACAGATACATCTCAATTCCTCCCCACCCAGGTCATAGAAGGAGCCTTTCAATGCTGAAATTATCATTCACACCTGTGCTCCGACCACCAGGTCATGCGTCGGACATTTGAAGAGAAAAAAATCAGAATTGCTATAATTAACAAAAATGAAATGTCCATGAATATATTGTGGGACGTGCTGATTGTAAAACTTGCCTTACTCACGATACAACACACCACCATTGGCTGACCATGGGTACGTCTACTCTGCACACTCCTTACAGCGGTGTGTAAGTACATACCCTGCACGCCCCCCCAGCCTGGGGATAAACAGCAGTGTAGATGGTGAGGCACTGCTTAGGCAAGTAAAGACACACCTAAAGCCTCTGCGTAAGTACACTACATGGCTCTCTATGCACCCAAGCAGTGCCTCCCCACCATCTACACTGCTATTTTTTAGTAGTGTCGTGTGCTGCTATTTCTCTACTGCAGGGAAAGACTACGGTGGTGGGTAAAGGCTCTGGCAGGGGGGGAGGCAGTGGGGAAAGTTTCCAGCAGCTCCTGGTTGCCTCCCCCCTGCCAGAGCCTTTTATTGACACAAGTAACTAATTACACACCGCAGTGTGGACTCAGCAGGCTTTTCACTGCAGCGTGTAACTACATGCACCCTCCCCCCGTCACCAGTGGTGTGCAGTGCAGACGAGGCCCATATGACAACGAATGCATAGCCAGCAGGTCCCTTCCTCTTTTTCCCCAAAGCCAAGATTTACTAAGATTGACACAGAACAATAGCTATCACAAGTCCAAGTCACAGAAAGGTAGATGTTGATGAGAGGGACTGGATACTAACCTGGTATCCCTGGAAGAAACTGAGAATTTCCTTCATTCCTGTGTTATAAGGCAAGCCCTGCATACGAACTAAAGCTCCAGGCTGGGGCAGCATTGGAGTGTGTGTGGCTGAGGCAGCAGCTGCTACAGCGGCAGGAGGAGCTGCAATGTACCCCACCGTGGTAGGCGATACCGGAGGACTGAAAAGGAAAGAGTGAAGCAGGATGGTTATCAGTGACCAATGGGTGGCTTTAGGGCTTGGGGTAGGAGAAAGGTTTGAGATGGGTCAATTTCACTGAAGTTTCAATATAAGGTTTGGGGAGAAGAGCTCCTGAATGCTCTTCATTCCCAACCCTACCGCAAACGAAGTGCTACATCAGAGTAAATACAAAAATCAATAGTTCTAAACCACCAGGCAAGCGGATAATGGCTCTTCCCAGTACAATCAGCTGGCTATTTAAAAAACTGGCAACAGGTAGGTCTACACTGCAACTGGAGATGGGATTGCAGCTTGCGCAGGCATACCCCTAGCAGACACGGCTAAAAATAGCCACGAAGGTGAATGTCATGGACACCGGCAGGGGCTATGAATGCGAGTATGTACCCATGGTTCTGGATAGGCTTGTATAGCCCATGCTGAAGGCTCTGCCAGCATATGTTCAATGCTATTTTTAGCCACGCTAGATGAAAGCTAGCGCCGGTATGACTACTGAGTTGCAATCACATCTCACATAGAATTGTAGACGTACCTAGTGTCTAAAACATCTTTGCTTGCCTGAAGGAGGCTTGATCCCCTCCGGCAAAGGCTAAACCCCACTAAGAGGCCTAGATGAAGCCACCTAGGCAGTCACTGCCCTTGTTGGTAAACATCAGCCACTCTCAGGACTGTCAAGATCAGAACTACAAATTAAAGGTATGCACAGGTGACCCAATAGTTTCCTTCCTATAAAGAAATGGATCCCGAGATCAAGTAGCAGAAGGGAACCAAGTCCCACCGTACCTGGGATAGTAAGCGGTGTAGTTCATATAAAGCTGAGCTGCCTGAGCCGGGTAGTAGGTAACAGTTGGAGGGGCAGCAGCAGAAGCCTGGGGAGTCCTGGTTGTTGACAACAGGGCTTGTGGCTGGTAAAGTGCTGCTTCTGCTGGGATCACTGCTGCGGCTGTTTGGAAAGCAGCATACGCTGGTGGAGAAAGACCTAAACAAACAAACCAGAAAAACAGACCAATCAAAAGAGGAATCGGCCTGGGGTGGGAACAAGATGGGAGAAGAATTATTTATTCCGTGATTACGATCCATGCTAAGAGCATCTGACCCCAATGAACTAAAGCTCCCACAACGTCTGCTCTAAACCCTCTCTCAATGGAAACACCTATCATGTCAACACAAATGACAGGATTTCTGGGATACTTGGAATAAACAATACCTACCAAGTGCATGAAGATGAGTAGCCTCAGCCATATTAAAATGGATACTAGGAAGCTGCACAGTTAGTCAAAGAAAGTATGAAGCCTCGTGAATAGATAATGCAGGGCATTGGACGCACATGTGCGCACACTTATATTCTGTTCCTTCTAGCAGAAGTTGCTCTCTGTGGGACAGATTTTCAAAGAAGCTAGGTACACAAGTGTACCTTCAATTCTCAACCGACAGCCTGCATGCAACTACTGCAGCCTGACAAGCATATCAGGATATTGTAAATACAAATGGCTAATTAAATTCATTTGCATGCACAGATACCTGTTTTTCATATAAAGATTAAGCATGTGACTGCAGATCTCATTTTTTTTGAAAAATTTGGCCATCTATAGATTAATGTTTTGAAAATATCCGCATTGTGATTGGGTAATCAAACAAGTTGGAATGGAAGTCATCAGCCCCAAATGTTAAATTATAATCATTGTAGTATTTGTATATTCTTAAGAAACAGACAAATTATTGTTATACGCTGGAAGTGTTCAGTACATAGTAGGGATAGTAATACTGTTCACAGATGACAGCCAGTAAAATCCATCCAATTTCACCACCCCCACTCCATTAGAAATATATCCCAATGGATGTTTCCTTCAAAAACAAGCTATCCCCAAGAGTAGCACCTTCTCAATGCTCAGAGGCAGAATAGCAAGAACATTCACTGGCAGCTATAGTAAAGAATTTCTTCCAATTTGAAAACAAAATAATCCAATTCCAAACAGGTTTTGCTACAGGCAAGTCTACTGCAGAGCTCAGAAGAACAGTACACCCGTAAAAGCAAAAGTGCGCAACATATTCACTGGCAAGGCATCTCTGACATCTATTCACCACCGAAAACATAATAAAAATGCTTCAATCACTCCCATTATTTGCCCAAGGGAACAACTTCCAATCTCAGCTATATACAGATGGATGATTATTGATCACGGCAAAACCCAAGTCAAAAAGGTGAAAGGCCACAGAGCTTGAGCACCTACCACATATCAGCCTTTAGCAGCAGAGAGCAGAAGAATTGGAGACTTACATGGTAACTTACATGGCGGTGGGGATAAGCCACTACGATTTAAAGTGCCACCCATTAAAACAAAGTTCATCTCCTCTCCTGAACACTGGAACACTTCTACGTAGCGGTCCTTCATCATTTTCTTGTGACACTTCTGGGCCACCAAAAAGGCTCTATCAGAAGATTTCATTTGGATAAAAGCATCACCTGATGGTCGTCCCTGTGGAATCGGGAACAGATCATGCTAAGAGTCACTCGACTTTCCAGAGCTTAAGTAGGGTTGCCCTGCCCCATCCTGGTGAAAGTGAGTGAGGGTGGAGAAAAGCGAGCGATGGAGGGAGGGGAGATGGAGATGGAGCCCCAGGGAAGGGGTGGGGCAGACAGTTGGCAACCCTAAGCATAAGGTATGCCTGAATTTCAGACAAATGTTAAGACCAAGTGTTTATTGAAATCCTGCAGCATAATAATTTCAAGGGGTGAATGGCCAAACTTACTTCATTAAACCGTTGGTTGTATTTAGTAATGGAGGCAAAACACCATACTACCAATTTCTTTGCCAATAAAAATACAGTTAAAGCCTTACTTCAGTAAACTATAAAGCCATGTTACAAATTGATTCCCAGGTTTGTGGTGCTCTGGAGCACAGAACACCATGGCTGTTCTCAGAGACAGGAAAAAAAACCCAGATGAAAAATGGCTTTTCAAACAAACGATCATTTGTTTTGATTAAAAAAAAAAGTGTTTTAAACAAAATAAAAGTTTGTTCAATTTTGATTTTTAGGGGGTGTATGTCTCTCTCTCACTCCCCTTTAGTAGAAAAGAAGGGGGGGAGGAAGTAAGACACCCATTTAAAAAATATTCTCCCAGTTTTCTGCTCGTACAAAAAAAATGGAAGAAGCTGGAGGGGAAGAAAAACGTAAACCTCTAAAATGAACTCCAAAAACAAACAAAACTTTTAAATTAGAAATGAACACTTCCATTTTGAATTTTTCATCAAAACCCTCCAAAATCTTGAGACTTTTCAAACCAAACTACAAAATGTTCTCTTTCTTCCAAAATGTTTCACAAAAGCTAAGATTTAATCTTCAAACCAGTCCCAATTTAGCTGCTCTACAAAAGCGAGGGCTTCCTGTGGACCACACCCAAAAGTAGGGATATTATAATAACTCCCTGGAACAGGGAAAAGCTGCTTGCAGTTCCATCTTGTGCTGCTGCTGCTCAGGCAGCCAGACCAGGCTCAATGTTCCCATTGCAGTTCAGTGAACCCAGTAGCTAAGCAGGGATGCTATTTAAAGAGACTCATTCCTACCCTCTATGTTTCCCACAGCATTGGACCTACTTGTGGGAGAAGATTTAAAGATAGCCACCAGTGCAGAGTAGAGATGACTGATCACAGTTCCATCCCCTACCAATCCTGGAAGGGGTAGAGCTCAGAATCATTGATTGAATTTAACCCTCTCCCCTGCCATCCTTATGTCTGACTCCATGCAGCAGGAATCAGTGGTCACTATTAAAAGCATCATAGAATATCAGGGTTGGAAGGGACCTTAGGAGATCATCTAGTCCAAGCCCCTGCTCAAAGCAGGAGCAATCCCCAACTAATTTTTTTGCCTCAGATCCCTAAATGGCCCCCTCAAGGATTGAACTCACAACCCTGAGTTTAGCAGACTAATGCTCAAACCACTGAACCATTCCTCCGCACTACCCCTGTTTTATTAAAGAGAAGAAGCTACTTTTGCAAGGTCACATAAGATCTGAGGCAGAGCAGGAAGAGAGATCAGGTTTGACTCCCAGGCCTGGTCTTTAATCAGAAGGCTAGCCATCCTCCCTGCAAAGTTCTGTTACCTGTTGATTAAGGACCATGTGGACTCCATGTGGTTTGATATCTGCTGTCGCGTCTCCCATGAATTCCAGGATGTCATCAATGCCAGCTGTGTAAGGAAGGCCTCGGAGCCGGACACAGTCACGGATGCTGCCAGCAGCAATGGTGTAAGGCGGGGGGATGACCGGAATGATGGGAGTTGGAAGAGTGGGGATGAGAGGTGTTGACAAGTATCTGTTAAGCACCTAATGGCAAAAAACATAAGTGGATGGATAAGAGTTAAAATCCCATGTGGGGTGCAAATAGGTCTTCAGCGTACACTGAAACATAACCAACTGTTTTAGAACAGACAAAAAAAAAAAAAATGTTGTATATATAAAATAGTCCCAGCTTTTTTGGAGGAGGGAGGGCGGGGGGGGGGGGGGGGCGCTGTTTTGGCACTTTTCAGTTTCAAATAGGGGGAAGATTTAAATAGAGCCATTGACAAATTGAATTTAGAAGGGTCCATTTAGGTTTCTACCACTCTCATTAAATAAAAGACTAAAGTAGATTATAGTTACTTATTTTACAGGATCCCAAAATGCAGGATTTGAAAACATTAGGCTCACTGATAAACCCAAATTGGTACAATTACCAGTTACAGATACTTCATTAAATTAAGGTAGTTCACATACAGCTATGGATCTTTAAAAAAAAAAAAAAAAAGTTTTTTTAAATAAAGAAAAGTTCTACTCTCCTGCTTTCCATAGTAAAGCACTTTGTAAGAGCTAAATATTACTACTACTTAGTCAACGCTCCCATAGCTACCATGTAGAGTTCTTGAATAAAGAACAGTAAAAGCAGTGGATGACCCCTCTTTCTCAGTCCCCCATTGTTAACATTTTATTTGCTCTCTGATCTCTCCCAAAGGACAAATATAGAGAGGGAGAGAAAGAGATAATTGGAAACACGTGGCTCTGCCAGAAGATGCTGTTGGGACTTATTGTTCAAAAGCTAATTACAGCGTATGAGTAATAAAATAAGTTAGGACAGACAAACAAGTTACACTGGTAGGTGCAGCAAATAAGAGGCAAACTTCAGTAGCAGGCTTTAATTTTGTCAGCAGTGATTCAACTTGGACTGTTGTGCTTCATTAGAAACAGTAGGAGCAATCTAATGCTCTAAATAGACATTACTAAAGGGAAGATTTCTCAACTATCAGACGGTTATTGTTTTGACTACTGCAATTTTGTCTATTTTAACACTAGCCAGTGAGCTGGTTCTATGGTTAGGGCTCCCCGTTGCCATGTGAACAACCGGGCTCCAATTCCCAGTACTGGACTATTGCTGCTTGGATCAGCATGATGTATGAGTGCCTCACTTCAGAGACCCCCTCTGGTAAAGCAAGCAGCAGCATATTCATCTAGTATGAATGCAGCCCTATGAAGTTCTCCTTAGTCAAGGAGACTGTAGTAGTAGGACTTGAGTTTTTAGGCACTCAATGGAATTATCCTCCCTCAAGGACACAACATCCAGAAGTAAACAATCAACACCACAAGCCAATGCCATTTCATTTACAAAATGAGTTTTACTATCGCTGTGTCAGATTTAATAGACTATTCTATGTCTATGGGCACAGTGGTGTTGATAAACACCTGCAACTAACATGTAGCACAGATATTCTTCCAATTGCCTCACTGCTTACTTGGACAAGAGTATACGATATGATATAGCGCAAACAGGAAAAAAATGCAGAAATTACTGGATGAAATTCTATGCCCTGTGTTATGCAGGAGGCCAGACTAGATGATCACAATGGTCTCTTTTGGCCTTAAAGTCTATGAATACAGTATCCCAAAACAGGTAGTCTGCCAAATCTAGAAGTGCTGTCTCCTTAAATGTGGTAATTTCAAAGGCTCAGCTTGCTGGTGACAAGATATGTTGTTACTTTCTGAAGTGATGTTTAATTGAAGTGGGCCAGGGTTAATTTTTTACAAATATTACTGGATATCTATGAATACAGTCAGAGAGAAAAAGTAAGTGGAGTAGGGAAGGGATGGAAAGTCAGGTTGGGGGGGGTTGGGGGGGGTTATTCCTTGGGAAATTGAGAATTTAATTTTTATTCTTCAAAAATCTATTAGGCACTTTTCAAAAACTCTAGGTGTCCCTAAAATGACCGAATTTTAACCAGATCCTTGACTGTACCTGAGTTTTAATCACACACCATGTTACAGTTCTATTATAGCTCTTTAAAAACCAGGCGTGGGCAAACTTTTTGGCCCGAGGGCCACATCTAGGTATGGAAATTGTATGACAGGCCATACATGCTCACGAAATTGGGGGTTAGGGTGCAGGAGGGGATGAGGGCTCCAGCTGGGGGTGCGGGCTGTGGGATGGGGCCAGAAATGAGGTGTTCAGGGTTCAGGAGGGGGCTCCAGGCTGGGGCAGGGGTGCAGGTGGGGGAGGTAAGTGCTCCTACGCGGAGGTGGAGCCAGGCGACTCTGCTCCCTGCCCCGTCTGCAGGCGCCGCCTCTGCAGCTCTCATCAGCCGCGGTTCCTGGAAAATGGGAGCTGCGGGAGTGGCACTTGGGGCAGGGACAGTGTGCAGAGCACCCTGGCTGCCCCTGCGTGTAGGAGCTGGAGGGGGGACATGCTGCTGCTTCCGGGAGCCACTTGAAGCAGGGCAAGCCCTGGAGCCCGCTCCCTGGCAGGAGCTTGAGGGCAGGATTAAAACAGCTGAAGGGCCGGATGCGGCTCCCAGGCCGTAGTTGCCCACCCTGTTATAAACCATTTACAAATGGAGGTTACAAACATGTTACAGATATGAGCAGTATGTATTATATATGGGTTATAAGTAGAGGGAGTTATAAATGGTTATAAACAACTTGTTGGATTCTAATGATTGATTAACCATGTAGTAAAACATCAATAATTTATCAACCCTTATAATCTATTTATAAAAGTAAACATAATAGAACGTGTTTGGAAGAATTCTGTGGTTAGGCACATGAATTTTTGAAAAATGCTGCAGATTTTCAAGCACCCCAACCCCTGTTGAATATAAAAATACAAATTAAAAAATTAAGTCAGTCTCAAACTTGCTAGGCAAGTGGAGGAAAAGAAATGTATCTGATGATCTCTATTTAATGATATGGGCAGTGTTAAAGAAAGAAAAAAAATCAATGAAACAAAAGTGTGGAAAACTATGTAATCAATAATCAAAATGACTTCTTTGATATTTGATTTATGTAATAGAAAAGCTGCTCCCACTATACTGTTTTTGCAAGACCTAAAGTGAAGGTCAGCATTTACAAGTACAGGATAACATTAGAAGATGCCTGGAAAAGGTAAGTTTTCTGGATTTCATAGCCAGTAGTTACAACCTGCTGGACTTCTGCTGCTGTGCTCCTGAAGAGTTCAATGTAACGTTTTCCAAGGATCTCCTTGTGCTTTTTAAGTGCATTCTGTGCATATTCTTCACAGGAAAACAACACAAATGCATCTCCCGTGGGTCTGCCATCTGGGTACTTGACAAAGAGAAGTCCCTCTTTCCCTCCTGTGACTGGACACTCAGGCCCCAAGAACCCCAAGACATCCTCCAGAGTGGCTGTGAAAGGAAGGCCCCTCATCCGGATGATGACTTGATTCTCCTTGGACAAGAATTGGGCTACTTCATTGGAGGTGCCTGGCAGGACAGGAAATAAAAGTGTGTCCATTTAGTTCGGAAACAGTGAGGAACCAGCACAAATAGACTTAGCAACACAAGGTGCGTGGAAACATCTCCTGATAAACTACCAGTTCTGTACAGCCCACGGTACCAGAGACTTGCTCAGTAACCACATCTTGATGTGAAGCTACCCCTAAGTACATTGACTGGCTGCTTAGAGCTGGGGAACAACATAAAGCCATTCAAGAACGAGACAGGAGGATTAGTAGCTGGCACTAAGCAACAAAACAACTGACAAGCATGGAGACTTCTCTCCCCTCCCCCCTTCATGCTCCTGGGTATACAACTTTAAAAGTGCCCCATTTTAAAACAAAAGGTGTATGAGAGTATTTCACATAAATCTATTGGCATTAGCGAGACCCAAGAGCTTATACAAGATACAGGGAATCTCCCACAGCAGAAACAACCTAGGCTTCTCTTCTCCCTCTAAGGGTGTGTATACAGCACTGGGAGTGAGAGAGACACACTAGCTCTGCTAAAGCGAGCGCACTAAAAATAGCAGAGTAACTACGTCAGCTGAGGCTAGCCACCCAACTACAAACTCCAGAGGTTGGGTGGGTTTGTACTTGTGTGACTGGCCTGAGCAGCCACCTGAGCGTCTATGGCCATGCTGCTACGTTTAGTGCACCAGCTCAAGCAGAGCTATAGCATGTCTGTCTACTTGTGCTGGGAAGCACCTGGTATTTGACCCTATGAACTTCTGAAGTGCAAACGGAAAAAGTCCCTTATTAGTCCTTTATGTTCTCACCCACCTGAAGAGTAGAAGTAAACATTACACTTTAGTAAATAGGTTTATCTTAAAATTACCCACCTCCAGCAATCTTTAAAAATTCTTCTCCCGTTGCTTTGTAAACCTAAAACCAAGAAAATGGTTATATTTAAACAAACAGAAAAATGTTCAATTGTCAGTACTAAATTGAAAAGTAACATTTCCCAGAGCTCTGTAAAACTTCAGAATGTCTCATTTTTTAAACCACCACAAAAAGTAACTTTTAAAACTCAAATGAAGGATAGGATTTCCAGAAACAGCTAGTGAGGGCAGAGGTTCAGTTCCCAGTGACTGTCAATGGGAGTTGGGTGCCTAACTCCCTTAGTCTCCTTTGAATGGACAAATTGGAGAAATGGTCTGAGTTAAACAGGATGAAGTTTAACAAAGACAAATGCAAAGTGCTCCACTTAGGAAGGAAAAATCAATTTCACACATACAGAATGGGAAAAGACTGTCTAGGAAGAAGTACGGCAGAAAGGGATCTAGGGGTTATAGTGGACCACAAGCTAAATATGAGTCAACAGTGTGATGCTGTTGCAAAAAAAAGCAAACATGATTCTGGGATGCATTAACAGGTGTGTTGTGAGCAAGACACGAGAAGTCATTCTTCCGCTCTACTCTGCTCTGGTTAGGCCTCAGCTGGAGTATTGTGTCCAGTTCTGGGCGCCGCATTTTAAAAAAGATGTGGAGAAACTGGAAAGGGTCCAAAGAAGAGCAACAAGAATGATTAAAGGTCTTGAGAACATGACCTATGAAGGAAGGCTGAAAGAATTGGGTTTGTTTAGTTTGGAAAAGAGAAGACTGAGAGGGGACATGATAGCAGTTTTCAGGTATATAAAAGGGTGTCATAAGGAGGAGGGAGAGAACTTGTTCATCTTAGCCTCTAAGGATAGAACCAGAAACAATGGGTTTAAACTGCAGCAAGGGAGGTCGAGATTGGACATTAGGAAAAAGTTCCTAACTGTCAGGGTGGTTAAACACTGGAACAAATTGCCTAGGGAGGTTGTGGAATCTCCGTCTCTGGAGATATTTAAGAGTAGGTTAGATAAATGTCTATTAGGGATGGTCTAGGCAGTATTTGGTCCTGCCATGCGGGCAGGGGACTGGACTCGATGACCTCTCGAGGTCCCTTCCAGTCCTAGAATCTATGAATCTATGAATCTATGAATATCCCACCCAAAGTTAATGAAAGATAATTCCCCCCTAGTTATGTAATAAGTCTGTAGAGCACAGTATTGCACTGGGGAATAACCATCTGCACTAGTTTAAAACTGGCTGCATTCCCAGCATAGTAGTGCTGATATGTTGTCATGCTGTAGTTCTTTACCTCAATGTATCTGCTACCCATGTGATGCTTATGTCTTTCCAATGCCAAATCTCTCTGTTCCGGGTTGACAAATCGCACTAGGGCTTCCCCATTTCGCCTTCCTTGAGCATTCAGGCAAAGGGCAACACCGCCTCTGAAAAAGCAAGAACCAAAGTAAAAGGTAAGCTTGAATCATCAATGCCTTACAATACATCATTGACATAATTCCGCACTCTTTTATTCAGCAGGAAAATACAGAGGCCAGGCTTTAAGAAAGAGCCTGTACTTTCAAAGTTTTTCCACCAACAACATTTATTGACCCAAAAATCATTTAAACAAACAAACAAAATGGCTTTGCTATATAATCCACTTCTTTGGTAGATTAGTGATGTAAGTGTTTTACCACACCATACCATCAATACTTTACAATTGTTCCCACAGGGAACAATGCTTGATGTACAGTTAAGAAGTGAAGTAAATTCAAAAAGAACTGAATAGGTGGATTTAGAATTGTAAATTCATATTGGTAACTTAGGAAAAATCTTTGAAAGAATATGAAAGTTAAAAAGCCCCAAAATTTCAAGTTAAACAAATAAACTTGCAAAATTTAGAGAATAATATATAAATATAGAGATACGGTACACCCAAACAACTTCAATTCGGATCCCGGTAGCGATAGCCCAGGAACAACCAATCAGAACATTATCAATCAACTTGACTTGGCCCCCTTCATGTGTTTTAAAAACAAAAACCAAACCAAAAAACCCACAACGTATTTGGGCAATTACTCTGTACTGTTCCCCAAAGGCATGTTCTTCTCAATTGAGAAATATCGTTAAATACACAGCTGTGTTATCTATGTATAAGCCTCCTAACAGAAATCTCACGTACAGTACTGTAGGGCATTCTAATGACTGCCACAGTGCATTAAATTACACATTCAATCTCTATTAAACCTATGTATCAAACTAATACTGTACGTTTACTATCTTTCATATTCAAGCTGTAGAAATAGAATAGGTTTCCCAAATGTAAAAAGATTTCAGAATCTTTAGGAAAACTTATTCAGAGCTTTGTTAACTTATTAATGGAAAAAAATCACATCTTACAAACTAGGTAAGAGTATACCAACTGGAAGATGAAAGTAAGGAGGTGCTGCAGAACCAAAGGAAAGGTTATTCTGGGTACCTGGCTCTGCATTTGTAGACTTTTCCAATTTTCCCCCTTCTTAAATTATGTTTTAATTTATCACTTCCTGGCTTTCTAGTCTTTATCATCATTAATAAAAAGGTTCAAAAATTTTTTGCCTTCTAATTGATATATATTTACAACTAACTCCCTCCTCCTGTGTTGTGTCTGGGAATTTCCCTCACTTTTTCAAATGGAAATATTTGGTACCCCTGCATAATGAAGTATATATATATTCATCTCTAAATATGTAAATTAGATATCAGTTGTAAGCTATGCTAAAATTATACAAACATTTCTTCCAAACAATACTTGTGGGCTTCTGAGCCCATTCTTCTTAAGAGCTAGACTAGAATCCTGAAACATTAGCCCCAAATGAATTCCTCCCCAATTAGCTCATATTAATCTTTGACTGAATCCTGACTACTGCACTCAGAACTTGTACCTGTAGTGATAGCAACAAGTGAATTTATGGTGCATGTTTTAATGAAAGAAGTCTCCCCTCTTCATTTACTTGTTCAAGAAATGCTTCGTTTGCTTCACAGTCCTGTGAGGAGGGTGAAGATGGGTATTTTGGTTAAAGGCTAAACCCTAAGAATGGGAGACAGGAAACCTAGATCGGTTCCTCACTCTACCACAAGTCCTGTGTGAGGAATAATCTATTTCATCGATGACAAAACCGGACACAGAGGGATTGTGTCTTGCCTAATGTGATGGCTGGTAATAGCTCCAAGTTTGTACTCATTAGTGCACACTAGAAAGAACAAATTAGTAAAGGTGGGGAAAAATCTTTTGTTGGAACCTTTCCTGAATTTTGTGAACTGCATGGATGGGGAAGACCACACAACGCTAGGACTTCCTTTACAAGATAAAGGCTGATGATAAAAACAAAGTAACACAGCATTAGACCAGATGTAGCACTCTTACTTGGCAATATTGAGTCCTTTGAAAAAACGGGCAATATCTTGATCTGAAGACTGCCAGGGCAAACCTCTAGCACGTATTACTGTTTCACTGTCTACTGCTTCAGATTTACTACTGCAGAAAAAGAGAATAGTAAAATTCAAGGTACTTAATCCAAATTTTCTTTTACACTATTACTACCAAATTTCATTGTAAGTACCAATTCAGCACATGGATCACAGAGAATGTCTTAATATGCTGGGATATTTGCTGTTGGGATTTTTCTAATCATTCCCTTTCTTGACTGAAATGAGAAGCAAACTACTATGAATAATACCTATATACTACCCTGAAATATGCTCTGAGGCCATCCCATCACTCAAAAAGGTGTTTTGTTTTTGTTTTCAATAGTCAGAATGCACAGTAACAAGTCTGCAGGGAGTTGAATTTGATTCATGGGATTATTAGAGATGATTTAGTGTCAACAATCCATTGGAAGATGGTTTGCACACCATCACTAACGATAAGTTTGACAAACAGGTTTTAGACAGCAGAACTCCTGGTTACTGCAATTTCTTTCAAAAGCAAACACACATTTTAGATCTCCACCTTTTCTCCCCCCAAGCCACAATTTAGAATAGCACAGAGACAAAAGCCAATATAACTTGAGACATTTCATAGTACAGTTACAAAGGGCAAGCTCATCTTAATTGCCACTTTTGATTGGAAGGGGGTAGATTTTCCTTACCCCTATCCCTTCCAGTCTCTTCCTTTCTATAACTTGACTGGAAAATTCCAGCAGAGAGAGAGAGAGAGAGAAAAAAATAATTCCCTGGTCACCTGTGAATTATCCACACCAGATGCTGAATACCCATTCATTAATATACACAGTACACCACACAATAGGGCGTTATATGAACCTAAATGCACAATACTAGGGATACCAGCAACTAAAGGGAGAAAGAGCCACGGTGCAATTTATGTCAGCACTAATCAACAACTTTTGTTTAAAAGTTTGAGTGAAAGCAGCAATCCACAGAGGTCAGAGAATCTGTAGGAGACGTCTCAATAGGCTCTGACTGGACAGCAAATAATGAGCATTTACATATCACGCAGCTCTCTCACTCTTTTGGCCGTAAGAGTGCAAAGGCTCCCTTCTACTAAGGTCCCAGAATCCCTCAAACTATCTTCTGTTCCTTACATTAGCTTCTACTGCAGTTTGTAAGACAGTTTG
Source organism: Malaclemys terrapin pileata (assembly GCF_027887155.1). Lineage (NCBI taxonomy): Eukaryota > Metazoa > Chordata > Testudines > Emydidae > Malaclemys > Malaclemys terrapin. The sequence goes on from NC_071518.1 coordinate 33,036,746, forward strand.
CAAGGCAGTGTACAGTACAATTGCTCCCTTTGACCATCCCTCTGTACTGAAAGAAAGAAAATGGTATACAGCATGAGAGAGTACACTGGTTTAGTGTGTACAAGATACTATCCCTGTCTATGCTAGAGAAAGTTTCTAAATATTTATCTTCTACTGACTAAATGGTTTCAGCTCCACTGATGTTAGTCTAGTCCATCACTAGTGTATGTGGACCACCAGCCTTTTATTCACTATAACAATTGCACATACTCAGAGCAGGGCTAGATGACAGTGCTTCAGATACCAGTGGCACCCTGTTTACACTGTGGCTTCCCAACATTACTACCACCAGTGGGGCTGAACTGGTTAGCTAAGAACTGTCGCAACAAAGGCACTTACCAGGGACCTGTTTCATACTTGTATTTCACAGTTTCAGGGTCAGTAAATCTGCAATCTGTAACTAATAAGAGATTAAGTTAAAATATAGTCCTGAACAACAGCTATTTCAGCAGCAGTGAAAATGCCCTTGATAATTTATTAAGATATTTTGCCTCTTCCCAAGAGCATCCCATACAAATATCCCACTTACTGCAGGTTTCAGAAAGCATGCTGAAAATAATAGCCACCATCGTTTTCACTTGCCATACACCAAAGTCCTCCTCTGTTTCATCTGTCTCTAAGCCTATATCTATACAGCGAGTCAAGGAAAATAAAAAGGATTTCACAATCATTTATCAACAAGTTATAAGGCTTTGCTATTGTCAACACAAAACTGACAATCCAATTGGATCAACTTTAACAGCGACATGTGACCGCTGCATGTGTGTCACTCTGCTCTTAAACTGGTTAATATTCACTTTACTGGTCAACATTCTGAAAACTACTGATAGCTGACATCATCTCAGCCTAAGAGTTTACAAAAGCGGGAGTCGTTCCTACTATCCCTGGTGTAAACACCTGATCTTTTGCTGTATTCATCTGGACCACAAAATTCCTCCCTCGGAGTAAAGATTTTTTTTTTTTTACATTAGCCTCCCTCTGGGTCAGACACTCAGAACTATTACCAACTGCAAGTACTAATGCACTTGGATGCGTAGCTTCAGGTGCTCAATTCTAGAGGAGATCATTTTACTCAAGTGCTAGATAAGCATTTTCTTATAAGGCGAAGAATTTAAAAACCCTATAAGTGTACTGAACCCATTCTAAATCTCATTATGAGACAGAAGACTAAATGTGAAAAAATATGTTAACAGCTGAAGATTACAACAGTATCTTCAGGGTTATGTTAAAAACTCCTTCAGCTCTATGTAGAGATGAATTTTTAAAACCAGCTTCTGATTAATTTAGTGGGATGAAAACTATAAACAATTGCACAGAAAATTATGGTTTAGAAGTGACATCAAAAGGATACACTCTGCCATGGATTTGATAGTTTGATCTTTCACGGGGGCTGAATTGGGGTAGCACGTGTGAAACTCCTTGCGTAGATCATAAAACGAATAAAAGCAGTCTGACAGCAGGAAGTTCTACAAGGAAGGAAGGGAGAAAATAAATTAACATTATGAATGCCACATCCCAGCAAAGGACAATTAGGTTTTTTTGGGGGATTGAACAAGGATCTTACCTGGCCAGAGTTATATATTTATATCATAAATTTTTATTTTATACCATATCTACTCTTTCCCTTTCTGATTACAGAGCTGCATGTCACTCATTTGACCAAGACCAGCCAATTTAATTCTCTTATCACCAACTTCAATAGTTGGTGTCACTGACTGCAAGGATATACGCTCCTACAGTAGCAAATCAGGAAAGCTTCCCAGATGTAAATCCATGCAAAACAGTTACTAGTTTTAAAAACTGAGTGGCTGTGTTATATTAAGGTTCCCATTTAGGATATTGTATCTTTTTTTTCTGTGCTCTTGCCAAAAGCAAGAGGACTCCAAAAGGTAAGCACCACAGGTTGAAATATTTAAAAATAAAATTATTTAAAAAAAGAAAAAGGAAAATTGTAATAGTATAGAAAATACTTTCCAATCACTTTGTCCAATATAGGATAAAACAGATTTCTGGAAATAAGTGCTGCATTAAATATTATTCCTCCCTTCCTACAAATAAACAAGCTAAGTGGACAGGTGGTAATCCAGATCTATTTCAGCAGTCTCTCTCTCTCTCTGCTAGTGCTTTATGAAGTTTGATTTTAATCCAAGCAAAATAGCACTCACCTTTGTTAGGATTGAATCATTAAGAAAAGTCATGAGAACCCTACTGGGAAGTTACAAAAGCCAGGGTCTGAGGATTGTAAAGAGCTTTTAATAATGTTTGAAGATGATGCAAAAATATGTTGGGGAGCAGGGGGGGGAAGAAACCTCACAACTGAGTGAGACCCATCCCTCAATCTGGTAGAAACAGTTGTTCTGTCTCCAGTATTTTTTGGGGGGGAAGGAGACAGAAATAGGTAGAAGGGATGAAGAGTCCTTTTAATCTACTGCCTTTCCATATTTTTTCTGCTTTGCACTCCAACTCTTTGGTGCCCCATTATTATAGCCACCATCCCCCCAGCCAAGAAGCAGACTTTTCCTAGAGTCAGTCAACGCCACTATTTTATTAGCTGCAGGGGCCACCAATAAATATTACTGAAACATCTTACTTCCCGGAGTAGGATTATGTGTCTCAGGTGTATGAGTAACATGCAGGATATTTTCTTGTTGATTTGAAATAAAGGACTACCTTTCTTCCACACCAATCTCATACCTTTTTGGATGCTTCTGGGTGGAGGACCTGCCGAATGAGCAACTGGCCATCTGTGCAGAGTGTGTAAGAGCTTCTTCCCAATAACTTCAAATCACTGGCGACCAGCTGGCTAAACTAAAAATAAAGTGGTAAAGTTCATTTTTATTGATGGTTCAGCTTGTCAGTCCATCTTACTGCTTTACAATTTTATTTACCAAATGCATTTCCAAAAGATAAAAAGGAAATTAAACACAATGATAATCTCTGAAAGACCACAACTGATAGAAGAGAATGGGGCTCCCGTTATCTGAAGGGCAGACAGACAGCTATTAGGCAATTACAGGACAGATTTATACCACAAGGACAAATCCCCCCCCAAAACCAGCAAGCGGGCATTTCAGCAGAGTTAAAATTGTTGGAAGCTGTAATTGTAACAGTAAGGTTCAAACATTTGGACTCCTTACTATCAGTTTTCTATTGAAAGCAAGAGACTATTAGACCGAGCAGAACACTGATTTTGCAACACCACTTCTAGAACTAAATTGGACCCAAGTTTTATTTTCTTTTTTAAGCTTAATCGAAAAAAACATGAAGAGCTAGGATGCTACTCTTTAGGGTTTATTGGCATTTTAACAACAGCATGCTAATCAAAACCAAACAAATTGAGTTCTGATGTCTTGAGTAATGAATTTGTAAGAGTCTGTGCAAAGGCAAAAGAATGTTAGTCAGAGATATGGTACAATAAACATTAACACAAAGCTATCCCATCTTTTCAGGCTTCTAACAGCGTTGAGCCTCACTAGGAAAAGGATTGTTTGCCCCTAATTTCTGGATTGTTAAATGTTATTTTCCATCCTTGTACATAAATTTCTGTCCTTTTGATCAATCTATATCAGTGCTAGAGGCCCTGATATAGGTATTACCATAACTAACAAGCTATTTACTGATTTGATAAGCAAAGATAATTTTCAAGGGGACAAACATAATTAGTTTAAATTTCCCCCTGATGCATACATTCTTGCAGGGAGGGGGTTGCATTGTACCATAAACAAAGCAATAATTAATAGCGTGAGTCATCATCCACACGTTTCTTTCAGTAATGGCTTTTCCTTGCAGTTTGCTTTGTAGAATAGTGGTCATCTTTGCACTATGGCTTCACCTATTCATTTAGGCAAGCATACATGGCATTATACAGATCCACAATTCGTCTCTGCTCTTCAGACATTACAGTTTAAAGGCTTGATTCTGCAGCTATCACACAAGCAATTAGTCATATAAGATCAACTTTGTGAGCAAATGTTGCAGTATCAGGCTGTAAGACGTAACAAGGAGAGACAAGGCCAGAGGATATGAGTGGTTAAGGCAGAGTACTTTTTGTAGCACCCTCATTAGGTCTAATTTTTGGTAATAAACTTTTTTTTTTTTTTAAATGTTGATTAATTTGAGTCAGGTGAGCTTTGCAGACAATGTTGAAAGTGAACTTGGAGGAGGAGGCAGGTTGTCAATATAAAGGGTGTTACAGATTAACATGAGGGCTACTTCTGTGCACAGATTAGAGGTTCAGGTTTGAATGGGTGCAACTTCCATCAATTTCAACGAGCGTTTCATCAGCTTATGTCAGGCCTGAATTTTGCTCTATTCACCTCTACCCCGATATAACGTGACCCAATATAACACAAATTCGGATATAACACGGAAAAGCGGCGCTCCGAAGGGACGGCTGCGCGCTCCGGCAGATCAAAGCAAGTTCGATATAACGTGGTTTCACCTATAACACGGTAAGAGTTTTTGGCTCCCAAGGACAGCGTTATATCGGGGTAGAGGTGCATGTTGGAATGTGTTCTGCCTAGAGACTATCTGAAAAGAGAGAGACAGGCACTTCTCCTCCAAGTGCCCAGCACAGGGCAAAGTCAGAGCCACTGAGCCTTGTCGAAGGAAGGGGTAATAGGGTTACCATATTTCAGGTTCCTGAAAAGAGGACACTGTGGGGAATGGGGAGCTAGAGGGGAGGTAAGGCTGGGGGAGGTAAAGGGGGTACCTGCAGTGGGGTTACTCACTGGAGGTGGGGGGCAATATCACTCACTGTCACAGTGGTAGGGCAGCTGGCGTAAGCCCAGGACACAGCGACAGCTGTCAATCAGTGCTTCCCTGCGGGACCCCCTCCCCAGGGCTGGGAGCCTGCAGCTGTAGCTGCAGGTGAATGGACCAATCCAGCTGCCGATGCAGGGGAGGGAACGATCGGGAAGCTGAGCAATTGGGGCTATTTCTGGAGCTGCAGCCTTTGCTCTGCAAAAACCCTGGACATTTCCTGGTATTTGAAAAATCCGCCCAGAGAGAGGATGGAGGTTCAAGAGTGAGGCAATATCCTGGAAAACCCAGATGAATGGTAACCTTAACTGGTATAAGTCAGCCATAGGAAAAGCTTTTCATCCCCTACGCTGGCTTTCATAGACTTCCTCTTCCCCAGAGCTGCGCACTTCACCAACAAGTCACACTTGGCTTTTTTTCCCCGGAGGCTGCTGCTGCTGCAGAGCACCTCTCCTAATCCACACCTCTCCTCTGGAGAAGGAATAGGAGGGACACAGGAAGATAGGGTTACCATATGTCCTCTTTTTCCCCGGACATGTCCAGCTTTTCGGCAGTCAAACCCCCGTCCGGGGGGAATTGCCAAAAAGCCGAACACGTCCAGGAAAATGGCGGCTCTGCTTCTCCCCTGACTCTTCGGCTCTGTTTAAGAGCCAGGCTGCCCGAAGCCGGCAGTGCTCGGGCAGCCCGGCTCTTAAACAGAGCCGAAGAGTCGGGGAGGAGCAGAGCCGCCACGGCTGGAGGCTCTGCTCCTCTTGGGCAGCCCGGCTCTTAAACAGAGCCGAAGAGGAGCAGAGCCTCCAGCCGTGGCGGCTCTGCTCCTCCCCGACTCTTCGGCTCTGTTTAAGAGCCGGGCTGCCCAAGCGCTACCGGCTTCGGGCAGCCCCCATGCCTCCGGACCCTGCGCCGCCGGAGCCCAGGAGGGGAAGTGCCCGGCTGGGGGCGCAGGGTCCGGAGGCATAGGGGCTGCCCAAAGCCCGAGCGCTACCGGCTTCACGGTTTGCCGGGCAGCCTCCAGACCCTGCGCCCCCAGCTGGGCGCTTCCCCTCCCGGGCGCCAGCTGCGCTGGGGAAGCGCCGGCCGGGGGCGCAAGGTCTGGGGACTGCCCGGCAAACAGTGAAGCTGGTAGCGCTGGGGCAGCCCTTTCCCCGTGGCTGGGAGTGGGAGGGAGGAGGGGGCGGAGTTAGGGTGGAGAAGGGGCGGGGCTAGGGGTGGGGAAATGGGCAGGGCCAGGACCCGTGGAGGGTCCTCTTTTTTTATTTATTAGATATGGTAACCCTAAGGAAGAGGAGTTTGTGGAAGCCTCTAGTAATAACTAAAGTGTGCTGCATCCTTGGAGGAAGGAAGGAGACAAGTCTGCAAACATTCCTTTCTCTTATTTCCTTCACCCTACAGAAGCTATAGGCAGGCAAGCCTGCACCCTTCCCAGTCTCCTCTCAGTTCCCCCTACTCTCCAGCAGACTCAAGATTCCAGTATTCTACCCTGTCCAAGACTCTCTTGTACAGATGGATCATTAGAGGCAAAGGAAGAAGATTAAGTACTTCCACATGCCCACAAACTGTACAATGGCAGGTTCCTAGCAAAGCAGCCAGGTCACTAATGATGCTTTTCTCCCTCCTAGCACTCCGCTCATCCAGGATGCATTTGTGCTCATTTCTATAGTATCTAGGCACCATGTGGAGATGGAAGCTGGGAAACTCAAAATTGACTTACAACAACGACAACAACAACAAAATCACACCAATCCAACTGGGGGTTTGAGTCTGATGGGGATTTGGTACTCATGCCAAAAAAAAGTACAAGTTTCCATCTCTGACATGCTACTTTGACCTAAAATTGCTACTTCAGCAAGATAGCTGCCACAGTAGTAGCCTCAAATTACTTACCTTTCATGCACGCATACTACTGAAACGAGCAAAATGATAAACTTCCTCCCCTTTAACAAACAAATATGACTGGAGATGCTGTACTCGTCTACCGTTTGTTTTATAGGTGTGTAGCGTGGCACAACGAACATTTGATTCATTCTGTGACCAAAGAAAGAGATCCAGGGACAAGAGTTCATTGGGGCAAAAGCTACTGTAGAGCTAGAATAGCACAGAAGGCACGTACACACAATACAGTCTCGAGAAGACAAATTTCAAGACTAATACGAGTCCCCTCCCAAAATCTGAACTGATCTGCTTAGGAAGATTCTGTGTAGCAAACTGCACAGAATCTCTCAGCCTGTGAAACCTACTCAAGTCAACAAACATAATTGTTTCATGAACTGTTACAACTGTTTTGAGACATGTATCTTGGTGCCACTCTATACAAAGGCTATTCAGCATCAATACTCAGGTTTTCATTCCCACACAGCACATATCTATCTTAAGCATTTACTAATCCCTGGCAACTACTGGAAACTGCAGCTTAAAAGTTTTAGGGCCAGAGTTTCAGACATTTTACATGTGCAAGTGCATCTCTTAGTACCACAATTTTACACACAAACCAAGTACTTTGGTTTTTGAATTGTAATGCCCAAAGGCCCAATTAAAGATCAGGGTCCCATTTTGTTAGCTGTTGCTCACACACACATACACACACAGGAAGACATGGTCCTGTGAAAATGCATGTACTGAGCTCATTTTGCTTGCCACGATGGTAACTGCACAAGCAAATTGTGTGCAAAATTTGCACACATTTTGTACAAGGAATTGCATGCCTGAAGCTTCTAAAAACTCTGCTCTGCCCTGCCCTTCCGCCCTCCCAATATTCACTGGTGTTCAGTTGAATTCCACATTCAGGTAGGACTGAAGGAAATTTACACCAGGAAAGAAATTAATCAAAATCTTAAAATGGTTCTGTCACATTTTGCTCCAATAGCATAGTCTCACTATCCATTAAAGCAATCAAATCAACAACAGGTTAACCAGTTAAAAGCTTATGTTACAAAAGCAGGTTTAATTTTTTTCAAATGAAACAAACAAACAAAAAAGTTGGCCGAGCGGTTTTTCCACCAAAAAACATTTCATTTGATAAAAGGGAAAAAATTATTTTGAAAAACAATTTCCAATTTCTTTTGAAAAAAAATATTTTTTTAAACAGTAAGACACTTTCCCCATCTCTCAAAGAATTACACCCTCTTCCCCTCCAAGGAAAATAAATAAAGAAATAAATGGTGGAGTACACTGTTTTTTAAGATTAGAAAGTAAAAAAAAAATCACTCACCCACCCCCCCCACACACACACACACTTTTGCAGTGTAAAAAAGAGGAAGAAGGATGAGAAGGTAAGTTTGGGAAAGATACTATTAGATTTCTCTCACTTTTTTCCTGTGGGGGCTGGGGGCAAAGGGGAAAGAGTATTAGTAATTCTTTTTCCAGTGTAAAAAAAAAGGTAAGTGTTGCTTTTCTCCACACACACTTTTCAAGGGGTTTTTTTTTTGGGGGGGGGGGGGGGAGGGAGAGAAGCGGGGGGGGAATGTTATTTTCTTTCTTTCAATTTTCATATTTAAAAAAAAAATGTGAAAGGGAGAGAACATTTCCACACACACACACACACACACACACACACACACACACCCATCACTATTTTTTTTTCTTCACAGGAACAAAATAGAAATAACTCTCTCACAACAAAAACAACCACTACCACAAGAAGTGAGAGAAAGTAAAACAAAATGTTCAAAATTAAAGATTTTTCATTGTAAAAAGTGATATTTCTTCACTGTAAAATTTCAAACAAAACAAACATTTTCTTTTGAAGTTTCCACAATAGTCCCTCTGTCTACATTCATCCTCGTACAAAAATTTCACCAGCTCGATCCACTATGGGCTCAGAAGGATGGTCTTCTAAACTATTTAGCCTGTGGTTTAAGAATTCATGTTCAGAGCAGATGAGAGTCAAAGGTCTGAAGAACATGAAACAACACAGCAGGTTATTGTTTAAGGAAGACTTTCAGCCACTGCATAAAACCCAGAGATTAAGATCTAAGAGTGCTCAAAATACCTCAACTGCAATATAAACACCAGCAAGACAAGCAAATTCCAGAGGGGTGGAAGCCCCTCAGAGGTGCAGCTCTGGAGACTGCCAAATCCACATCCCAGAAGCAAATAATGGAAAGTGGGGAGCTGTCTGTTTTTTCATTAGATGCAGCACCTTACTGTTTTGCTGTAGCTATTTTCTGTGATTGATACAGTAAAGGAGAACAAATATTTGCACACACAAAAAAGGGGGGGAGGGGGACTAGAAATAGCTGAAGGGTTTAACTACAGATTCTCAATGAAAGGAAACCAACAGTGAGCTTTGTGCCTGATGCTTCCGAAGATGCATAGAGTTCATACAAAAGAAGTGCAAGCAGTAGATATTTTAAATTTAATGGAGAGTTGGTGAAGGAGACAGATGCAGGACAGCGATTTCATGTGGCAGGAGCCTTAAAGGAGAAGGGTCCACGACTAACAATGAGGAGTGGTTATATAGAGTGACAGATGAGCCCAATACTAGATGAGCAGAGGGGATAAGGGAGGGAGTAGAGGCAGTATTTGAAAAATGGGTTGAACCAAATCCGTGGAGGGTTGTTGTTTTTCTAAAACAATCATAGGATGTTTACACTGCATCTTTATAAATATTAACAGTGACATTTAGTGTAGCAGCACCTATGTCTACTGCTAGAGATATGTTGATAAAAATTAGGGTTACCATACGTCCGGATTTTCCCGGACATGTCCAGCTTTTTGGGCTTTCCCCGTCCGTGGGAAAATCCCAAAAAGCCGGACATGTCCGGGAAAATCGGGACGTGTGGGGCCGGCAGTGCCGGGACGGGGCCGGGCCGGCGGTGCTGAGCCGGGGGCTGGGGCCGGGCCGGGGGTGCTGGGCGGGGGGCTGGCCCAGGGCCGGCACCCCAGGGCCCAAGCTGACCCAGGCTGGAGATGCCGGGGGAGGGCCAGATTGGGCCGCGCCTCCTTCCCCCCACCCCCCTCCCTTACCTGCTTCAGGCTTCCCGCAAATCAAATGTTCACGGGAAGCAGGGGAGGGGGCAGAGTTGGGGGGGACTTTGGGGAAGGGGTGGAGTTGGGGTGGGGGTGTGGGCGGGGTTGGGGCCCCGTGGAGTGTCCTCTTTTTGGACACTCAAAATTAGGGTTACCATTCGTCCGGATTTACCCGGACATGTCCTCCTTTTTGTTCTAAAAATAGCGTCCGGGGGGAATTTGTAAAACACTCAAAATGTCCGGGATTCCCCCCCTCCCCCGGCAAAGCAGAGCGAGCAGCTGGGAGGGCTGCAGGAAAGTCCCGGGCTGGACTCTGGAGCAGCTGTAGAGGAGCCGGATCCGCCCTGCATTCTGAGCCGGCAGCTCTCCCCTGCAGCCCGGTCCAGCAGCACTGTGCAGGGCCAGGGACCGGGTTTTGTTGTGCTGGGGAGCGCAGCCATGTGTCCGGCTCGGCTTGCACAGAGCCCAACACCCTGTTCTGAGCAGCAGGGTAAGGGGGCCAGGGAGGTTCTGGAGGGGGCAGTCAAGAAACGGGGGGGGGCTTTTTGGGGGGAGTGGAGAAAGTTTTGGGCAGTCAGGGTACAGGTAGGGGGTAGGGTCCTGGGGGGCAGTTGGGGGGGGTCCCAGGAGGGGGCAGTTAGGGGACAAGGAACAGGGAGTCTTAGGTAGGGGGTGGGGTTCTGGAGGGCAGTTAGGAGCAGGGGTCCCAGGAGGGGGCAGTCAGGGGACAAGGAGCGGGGGGGTGGGGAGCTGGGAGTTCTGGGGGGGGGCTGTCAGGGGGCAGGAGTGGGGAGAGGGATCGGAGCAGTCAGGGGACAGGGAGCAGAGGGGTTTAGATGGGTTGGGAGTTCTGGGGGGGGGGGGCTGTCAGGGGGTGGGGAGTGGTTGGATGGGGCGTGGGAGTCCCAGGGGTCTGTCTGGGGGTGGGGGTGTGGATAAGGGTTGGGGCAGTCAGGGGACAAGAGGCAGGGAGGCTTAGATAGGGAGTGGAGTCCTGGGGGGCAGTTAGGGGCAGGGGTCCCAGGAGGGGACAGTCAGGGGACAAGGAACGGGGGGAGGGTTGGGGGTTCTGGGGGGACGGGAAGTGGGAGGGGCAGGGGCGGGGCTAGGGCGGGGCTCCTCCCGTCCTCTTTTTTGCTTGCTGAAATATGGTAACCCTACTCAAAATATGGTAACCCTATCAAAATCACCCACCCTAATTAACAGAGCAGGAGCGGATTTGCCATGAAACAAACCGTGTGGTGACCCAACGACAGGGAGGCCCCCAAAATGCAGGACAAATCTCATCTGACAACCTGCCCCTGAGTCCCGGCCGGCGGCACAGCAGGGCTCAGGCAGGCTTGCTGCCTGCATGCCAGAGCCAGTGGCCCCACGCCGTTCCCAGAAGCGGCCGGCTGCTGGTACATCTCTGTGCGCCCCTGGTGAGGGATAGGCATCTCTGCGCGCTGCCCCCCGCCCTGGGCAGCGCTCGGAGACCCGCTGCCACCCACCCCCCTTTAATGAAGGCATTAAGCAACTGTTAGAGGAATAGCAAAAAGTAGTAAAGCCTTATCCTCCACCCATAACAATCCCAACAGTCACCAAGGTCTGGGAAGTTTGAATATGAACTGCATAGCTCAATCTAGAGTGACCAGATAGCAAGTGTGAAAAATCGGGACAGGGGGTGGGAGGTTTATTGGTGACTATATAAGAAAAAGCCCCAAATATCAGGACTGTCCCTATAAAATCAGGACATCTGGTCACCCTAGCTCAATCCCAACTCTTGTTACCACAGACTCATGTAGGGAACGACACGGCTTTAAGGAAACAGTTATGGACAAGTCTTTTCAGATGGAGTTGGAGCACATCAATGTAGAAATGGTTATCAAACCACACTGAAATAAAGGCCAAGAAGTTCAGGCTTCCAGTTAAAATGCTGGACTTCTGCTTCTCTTACCACTTTCACCCTGTGCCCTTGGCTCCAGTAATGAAAACCACCTCACCTCTATCTCCTCTCACTCATCTTTACACTTTATTTCATGATGCCCCATATAGCTGGCATGCCTTCATTTTAACTGAGAGGGTATGTGCCTTGCATGCCAAGATCCCTCCTTGAAACTCACTTCTTCCTCGAATCTCACAAACACTAGTGTCTGTTGGCAACATGCTGACACCCATAGGTGCTGGAACAAGGGTTTCTGGGGGTGTGGCAGCACCCTCTGGCTTGAAGTAGGGTTTACAGTTTGGTTCAAGGGCTCTCAGCACCCCCTCTATACAAATTGTTCCAGCACCCCACTATTATAAAACGACTCTGATTACATCATCATCTGGGTCTCTCAGTGTGTTTTCACAGCCAATCTTTGTCTTTTTAGATTGTAAACTGCTCAGAGCATGGAGAGCATCTTTGTAGTGTCTATTGTGCAGGGCCAGTCACTTTGGTGGGAAATAAATCATTTCATGCATTGGGAAATCATTTAGTGGTTCAACTTTGAAAGAAAAGTTGAACAAAAATAAGTTCTGTGGCAAACAAGCTGCTTTGTACTTAACTTCTCTGAAGCCAAGACTGTTCTTAGAGGAGGAGGGAGAGTGTTTGAATGCAAGATTGAAAAACTGGCTGAACAGGATTCTGGTCAATCAGCTGAGAGTAGAAAGAGAGAGAAGCAGAGAGACATGTTTAGCCAGCAGCATGCTGGATGCGAGCCAGCACAGACTGCTATGTTTTCTGCAAACCAATCCTAAGGGGCTGAAATGACATAGCCCCCTTCCTGTCTTAATTATAACTGAACAAACGAGCTGTGGATCTTAGAGAAACGTGAGGATTCTTCAACAGGCCCCTTTCCATAGTTATGATTTATAAAGCGCTAATATAAGAAACTGGCTGTTTGGATTTCCCTTCTCCCCCGCCCCCCAAAATACTCATCCTTGAAAGGCCACCAGACATCTGCATCGGTTTCATGCAGCATCTACAGTTAGCGTAGAAGTGCTGCAAGGACATAGTTCATCTGCATCCAGATCAGCCTGATAGAGTGAACCATATCTAGCCGTAAGACACTATCCCAATAGTGCACATGTGGTTCCATTCTAAGGAATGGCAGGAAATACATCAGCTTCTCACTCACCAGATCTGCTCCTTGCACATATTCAGAGTTAGATCTACTTGCTTGAATGTCTATAGCAAGGGCATTTCTTCACTACCCGCCGGATCGGCAGGTAGCGATCAATCTATTGATCCCCGATCGCTCTGCCATCGACTCCGGAACTCCACCGCAGCGAGAGGTGGAAGCGGAGTTGACGGGGGAGCGGCAGCGGTCAACTCGCCGCCGTCCTCACAGCCAGGTAAGTCGACCTAAAATACGCAACTTCAGCTACGCTATTCGCGTAGCTGAAGTTGCATATCTCAGGTCGCCTCCCCGTAGTGTAGACCTAGCCTGAGTGTTTGGTTTCATGCCTGTTAGCCCTACAGCCAACACAACTAAAGCAGAGCAAGCTGTGTCCTATTCCAGATCACACAAACAAAACTGCTAACAAAGTTCCAGGCCGAGTTCTGTGCTCTTGGTGTAACCCAGAGTGGAATGGGGCTGTAGAACCTTTTACCGTCATGAGACACAAGGTATTGAAACCCAAGTTGTGTTCTAAATTTCAGCTATGTCATGACTATCCGTGTGTAAGTGCACCCAGGGTGTAAAAAAAAAAAAAAAAAACCTTCCCAGCACCCTTTGTTCCCCTGCACTCTGAGCGCATGAACCTAGCTATGACAATGGTGAGGGTCAAAGATAGGACATGGCCATGGCTCTGCTTGCACCAACCAGTGCAGTTGGGCAGCAGAATCGCAGTTGCACCCTGCGAAAGAGTGTAAGCAGGGGCTATTCTGGCCTACATCTTGCTAGGGGAACAATGTAGGGTTACCATATGTCCGGATTTTCCCGGACATGTCCGGCTTTCTGGGCCTCAAATCCCCGTCCAGGGGGAAATCCCAAAAAGCCGAACACGTCCGGGAAAATAGGGAGGGGCCGGTGCTGCTGGGTGCTGGGCTGGGGCCGGCGATGCTCGGCCGGGGGCTGCAGGGCCGGGGGCCAGGCTGGGCCCGGCGGTGCTGGGGTCGGGGGTGCTGGGGTCGGGGCCGGTACCCCAGGAGATGAGCCAGGCTGGAGACGCTGGGGCCGGGGCCGCCGGAGGGAGCCGCTCGGTTGGGGGGGCCAGACTGGGCCGCGCCTCCTCCCCCCACCCCACCCCAGCTTACCTGCTGCCTGCTTCAGGCTTCCCGCGAATCAAATGTTCGCAGGAAGCAGGGGAGGGGCGGAGACTTTGGGGAAGGGGTGGAGTTGGGGCGGGGCCCCGTGGAGTGTCCTCTTTTTGGAGGCTCAAAATATGGTAACCCTAGAACAATGCCTCCACGAGTTGCTGTCAAGCACGTTGCCTCTGGGAGCTGCAGTGACATGCTTCTGCACCTCACTGCATATATATCATTGACAGTAGCTGATATGCCACAAGTGTCCTTGGCTGGCAGTTGAAGGGTAGGGGAATTCAAATTAAATAAATTCACTCTGGAGGCAGACATGGAACCCAGGGTTTTACATGTACACGCACAATAACTGTTCAACTTTACCCTTAATGCAGTAATATATAGGACCTTGAACAGGGATGAATGTCACACACACTGAATAATTTAAATAATCATATATTTAAGATAACCATGTGATTATATCCACCTACATTCAAGTTAATTTAAAAGCATGTACATTTATCCTTTAATGTGCATGTTAGTAATTTTGATTTTGTCTCACTTCAGCGTGGGTCACTTTTTGCTTGTAGCATCTCATGTATTGTCTGCTTTTGCAATAATAAGAAGTGTGAAAGAACAGAATTAAATTGTTAAAATATGTCAGCCATAAGACAGGCCTATTTTGATGATGTCATTAAGTACTAGGTTGTATTCTGTAATAAATCGCACGGTGTGTGCATTTTAACGTGAAAACTCTGAGATAAGAAAGTCATTGCAATCCTACAGCTTCTGCTTGGATGGGCAAACTATCACAGCCCGTGCACTATAGCAGGGATGGGCAAACGTTTTGGCCCGAGGGCAACATCTGGGTATGGAAATTGTATGGCGGGCCATGAATGCTCACGAAATTGGGGGTTGGGGTATGGGAATTGGGCTCTGCGATGGGGCTAGGGATGAGGGGTTGGGGGTGCAGGAGGGTGCTCGGGGTTGGGATCGAGGGATTCAGAGGGCAAAAGGGGGAATCAGGGCTGGGGCAGGGGCACGGGAGGGGGTCATGGGTGCAGGCTCTGGAGGCGCTTACCTCAAGCAACTCCCAGAGCCAGCACCATGTCCCACCTCCAGCTCCTATGCAGAGGCGCGGCCAGGCAGTGTGCGCCACGTCATTGGTTGGGGTGGGGGCAGTGTGCAGAGCCCCCTGGCTGCCCCTACGTGTAGGAGCTGGAGGGGGGACATGCCGCTGCTTCCAGGAGTTGCGTGCTGTGGGGCAACCTCCCAACCCAGCTCCCCAGCAGGAGCTCAAGGACCAGATTAAACGCCTGGAGGGCTGGATGCGGCCCCCGGGCCGTAGTTTGCCCAGCCCTGCGCCAGAGCCTAATCTTGAGAGAGACCAAATAACCAAAACTCCTATTGCTAAAAAATCAATGTTTATGGAGTCACAGGTACTGAGGTCCTAAGAAGAGACCTCCTTTGCTCCCTCCATTGTGCATTTTGCTCATGCTCCAGCTGGGACACGGGTCCATTCTTGGATGCCAGCAGCACTTAAAGACTTAAAAACAAACAAACAACCCACTACACTATGAGAACCTCAAAGAGTCTTCCACTGCTTCTCACCAATACAAGACCTGATGTTTCCAACAGGACAGCAGCAACAGCTCAAATTCCAGTGGCCCTTAAAGGAGTCAATTAGCATTACAGGCAATGCCTAAGCACTCTATGTGCAATTCATCAACTTGCTATTAGACAGAGGTATGAATATATTCTACATTCCAACATTCCTTGACTTCAGGAACATTCCCATTTGGACGGTGTATGTTGGGCCCCCTCTTTATGAGTGATCCATGTTTCAGATACAATCTGAACCAATAGTTTTCTGCTCCTTTACTCTTCAGATGTTAACTACCTCTGCCTTATCCCTGCCATAAGGAATTTAAAGCGTGTCAATACTATAAAGAGGTGTGTAGCTAGTGTTTCAATAGTATTGGCAGGCATGATAAACCTTTATTATGTTAGGTAACTTTTTAAACAGAATCTATAGTAAGCCTTTTCTTTTGTTCATCTGTTAACGGTTATTCCATGCAGCTGACAAAGGGTACATAGTGACCTTGTATTGAAATCACCATGTGCAAAAAGTGTAATCCATCAAGCTGTGACTAAATTTCTTTCTGCTTCTGGAATAAAGAAGAGCTACTGTATCTGTATACTACTCTGGGCCTCCCTGGCACAAGAAGAAATGTTCTAGTGGTTACAGTCCTCCACAAGGGGGAAACTTCATGTTAACATAATTATATGGAGAAAACACACCCATCAAACCCTCCCACTTGAAATTTTCCTTCTCAGAGCTAAAAAGCAATTCTGCATATGGAAATGCCCTGCTTTTGCCCTATTGCACAGAAATATGGGAAGCACTGTCCAGAGGGATAGGGTGCTAGCCTAGGAACTAGGAGATGAGGGTTCAATTTTCTGTTCTGCCATAGATTTCCTGTGTAATTTTGGGCAATTATTTAATCACTCTGTGCCTCAATTCCCATTCTACCTCACAGAGGTGTTGTGGGAAATACAGAAAGACTGTGATGCGTTCAGATAATACAGTAATAGTAGCCATAAACATGCATACAATAGGTTGATATCAGAATTAATAAGTTTAACTAGAGTAAAATATTACCCTCATCTCAGATAGTGCTCAATTTTGCTTCTGAGTTTCCAGCCATTATAAACATCATCTTCCTTGAAAAATATTATGTCACTTTCTAATAGATATTAACCTGATCTCTTATTACTGTTCCAGCTGCATTTGCATTTGCTGCCACTCCAATGCCAGTAAAATAGCTAGCGTATAGTGGAGTTTCTGCTCTCCTTCCAAGTCAATTTCATCTACATCCAGGGTTCATATGAAAGACAAAATGATTAACGCAGGGGTAGGCAATCTATGGCACATGTGCCAAAGGCAGCATGTGAGCTGATTATCAGTGGCACTCACACTGCCTGGGTCCTGGCCACCGGTTCAGGGGGCTCTGCATTTTAGTTTAATTGTCAATGAAGCTTCTTAAACATTTTAAAAACCTTATTTACTTTACATACAATAGTTTTGTTATATATTATAGACTTCTAGAAAGAGAGGACCTAAAAACATTAAAATGTATTACTGGCACACGAAACCTTAAATTAGAGTGAATAAATGAAGATTCGGCACACCACTTCTGAAAGGTTGCCAACCCCTGGATTAACGTATCATGGTATCAGTTATTTGTGAAAACCCATTTCATCTTCCTTTATAATTGGCACATGCTTAGGGATAATAAACAGCTTAACATTGTTCTTATAAAAATTAGAGTAGGCTTTGAGCTCTGATGTTATAGACTCTAACAAACAGCAGCAAACTTTCTTCAGTGAAAAGAAGAATTGTTTGGGTTGTTTTTGTTTTTTAAATACAGGACAAATTAAAAAAATTCTGTTTATGGATATTTTTCTCAAAGTCAGTTTTTAAAAAAGTGATTCTTTCTCCCCTTTAAATTTTCCACCCTTTCCTCATGCTCAGGTGCCAAGAAACCCACATTTCAGGAGTTGATATGATTAACATCACAATGCCTTACTACTGGGGAAAGTGTAACTGTGAAGTCTTGGGAAAAATAAAATAAATAAAAAGCACATGTAGCTCTTACAATGGTGGGACAAAGTCCAAGGAAAAAGCTATTAAGGGCATTACCCAGAATAAAGTTTCGTCAGATCCTTTCAGTTAACAACAGAAGGTAGACAAATGTAGAATTATGAAGGGAAACTTATTTGAAAAGTGTTGGAAGGTTATTTGAATTGTGCAGGGACTAATGTAAAACTAGTTTGCTGGGTATAGATAGGCAAGGGGGAGAAGTAGGGTAGCCCAAAGAGGAGACTGGTGTAAAATGTGGGAGATGTGGGAAGTTCATACAAAATGGCTCATTTGAACTAATTGGTTACCTGCTGCTGTAAAAATCGACTGTGACTCAAACAGCATAAGGCAACAAGATTACCAGAGGAGCTTCCATTGTGTATACCTTTCTTGCTTCATTTGAACAGTTTGGGGTTTTATATGGTTCTTGAAAGTAAACAGCAGCTGGTTGCTTAGCTTTTAATTCTTTCTGGGAAAGAGTGTCGATCTAGCTTTTAAGTTACTACCTAAGAGAAAAAACTCTCTGAGTCCTGCCCCTCTAGAATATTTATGGCCAATTTTGATTTAAGTATTTCTTAGGTGGAAGTTTGCAAGAGCCAGAATATTTTCATGCCTGTCAGCTACAGGCATCCATCCAGCTCAGGGGACATAGTAAAGCACAGAAGACAAAATTATGATTCAGCCCACTGGAACTTCATGGTAATCAAAATTCAAAATACAAAATCAGGTTATTTTAATATCTAATGTTGAAAAAAATATATATGGAAAAGGCCGAAGATGAGTCATTTGATGTGGTACTTCTGTAAGACAAACACATTCCAAGGGTTTATAAAACAACAGGGATATGTTTCATTATTGTTAGTCTTGTTTTGCTACTGTACTATCATGATGGGCAGCAACTGAGAATTACTGAAATGTTTGCTTATTGAGAGGTGGGAAAAAAATCCCTCCCACCTTCAAACTAATTCTCTCTCTCTTGTTGGATCAGGTAATGGAAGCTAAACAAGCTACTGCACAAATTTGCTAGAGAAGTTAGGCTCAACACCAAAGTTTCAGAGAAGTTTTGTGTATTCTAGTCTTAGTGATACACGCAATGGAAGGCTTTTGTTGGGACAGAAATTAAAAAAGAGTGAGAAAGGGTAACCCCTTAGGAAGGAAATGAAGCTCATAAACTTTGTATAAAAGGAGTGAGGGTGAAACAAATTGTGTGGGAAGAAGAGAAAACTGTGTAGTGCATATCTTTCTGGACTTGCCTTTACCCCCCCAAAAAATTTAAAAAAAACCTACACACTCTAGTAAAACACCATGTGCTGAAAGTGAGGTTAGTTTCCTGGTTAACATGGAAGTTGATGGAGGGAAGGGTTCTCTCTCTCTCTCTCTTTGCCCCTATCCCCCACCCCACAGGAACAAGATAATTCCGCCTCCCATGGCTGCGAATATTTGGAAGATCACCACTGTAGAGCTACACATAGTATCAAAATACTAATTCCTTTCCCCTTCATGGGCCAAAGTTTAAACGTGGATAAGGTTATATTTCTGCCCTTAAGAACATATTTTAAGAATGTTTAAGGTTAGGAAGTGAAGCAGGATGGGTTAGTGCATTTGAAGCTCTTTAACAGTGGCCACAAGGACCTTCTCCATAAAAGTTCTAAAAGTTTCCTCCAGTTTCATGATGATACATGCTCTACTGCAGGGGTCCCCAACGCAGTGCCCCATGGCGCCCGCCGGGACGTCTAAGTGTGCCCGCGATGAGCATCCGCCGAAATGCCGCCGACAAGCAGCGTCATCCAGAGGCGGCATTTCGGCGGATGCAATTGGCGGCATTTCGGCGGCGGCGACGCCTCTGGATGACGCTGCTTGTCGGCGGCATTTTGGCAGCGACGCCTATTGACATTGCCGCTTGTCGGCGGCATTTCGGCGGATGCTCGTCCGCCGCCACGGTCCTCCGTGGCTCATTGTCTGGCGCCTGCCAGACGAAAAAGGTTGGGGACCCCTGCTCTGCTGAATACTACCCTCTAGCATGAACACAGCTAGCTGTTGAAGACTGCATGCAGATTACACAGGGACACACACACACACACACACCCACCCTTTTAATGGAGTTCCCAATAAAAAGCAATGGGAAACAGTAACATTTTATGGCACTTCATGCTCGATCGTTTTCTTATGCAATCTATCCATCCACACACACAGAAACCTAAACTAAGAACCACATTCAATAGCCTGCTCCCCGGTCATCTCTTTATTGAAGAGGAGACCTGAATGGTCTAAGAGTGTACAAAAGAACCCCCTCCCCCCCGATAACACACCTTTAAAAATCTAAGGATTAGTGTGCATTTTGAAAGTTTTACTGGCGTAACTATGTTGCTACGGCTATGTCTACACTGCGCAACTTACAACGGTGCGGCTGTGCCGCTGCAACCATGCTGTTGTAAGGTGCACTGTGTGGCCACTCTATCGCCAGGAGAGAGCTCTCCCGGCGAAAAATAAAACCACCTCCAATGAGGAGTGATAGCTTCGTCACTGGGAGTGCGGCTCCTGCCTCATTCGGAGTGTGTGAGTGTGTGTGTGTGTGTGTGTGTGTGTGTGTTGGGGGGGGTGTTGGTGTTTTCACACCCCCGAGCGACAAAAGTTTTAGCGACAAAAGTGCCAGTGTAGACATTGCCTAAGTGATGTGATTTTTCCCCCCAACATAGTTATACCATTAAAAGCCTTACAGTACATGCAGTTATATCAGTGTACATGTGCCTTACCAGAATAAGCTATATGGACATAAGCACTTTTATACTGTGCCCTCACTAGGGGAGCTTTGCTAGGGTTACCATATTTCAGCGAGCAAAAAAGAGGACGGGAGGAGCCCCACCCTAGCCCCGCCCCTGCCCCTCCCACTTCCCGCCCCCCCTGACCTCCCAAGCCTCCCCCCGTTCCTTGTCCCCTGACTACCCCCTCCTGGGACCCCTGCCCCTAACTGCCCCCCAGGACTATCTAAGCCTCCCTGCCTCTTGTCCCCTGACTGCCCCAACCTTTATCCACACCCCCAGCCCCAGACAGACCCCTGGGACTCCCACGCCCCATCCAACCACTCCCCACCCCCTGACAGCCCCCCCCCAGAACTCCCAACCCATCTAAACCCCTCTGCTCCCTGTCCCCTGACTGCTCCGATCCCTCTCCCCACCCCTGCCCCCTGACAGCTCCCCCCCAGAACTCCCAACCCATCTAAACCCCTCTGCTCCCTGTCCCCTGACTGCTCCGATCCCTCTCCCCACCCCTGCCCCCTGACAGCTCCCCCCCAGAACTCCCAGCCCCCCACCCCCCCCGCTCCTTGTCCCCTGACTGCCCCCTCCTGGGACCCCTGCTCCTAACTGCCCTCCAGAACCCCACCCCCTACCTAAGACTCCCTGTTCCTTGTCCCCTAACTGCCCCCTCCTAAGACCCCCCCCCAACTGCCCACCAGGACCCTACCCCCTACCTGTACCCTGACTGCCCAAAACTTTCTCCACTCCCCCCAAAAAGCCCCCCCCCCGTTTCTTGACTGCCCCCTCCAGAACCTCCCTGCCCCTTCTCCTGCCCCCCCTTACCCTGCTGCTCAGAACAGGGTGTTGGGCTCTGTGGGAGCCGGACACGTGGCTAAGCTCCCCAGCACAACAAAACCCGGTCCCTGGCCCTGCACAACAAAACCCGGTCCTAGGTCCGGACCGGGTTGCAGGGGAGAGCTGCCCTTGTATCAGCACAAAGTGCTCTCGCTCCCGTTTTGCTACCCTGCATGGCAGAAACCGCTCCAAGTTGCAAAAGGGGAGGGCTGCACTTTGTGCTGAGACACTTGCTCAGAATGCAGGGCGGAGCTCCTCTCCAGCTGCTCCGGAGTCCAGCCCGGGACTTTCCTGCAGCCCTCCCAGCCGCTCGCTCTGCTGTGCCGGGGGAGGGGGAAATCCCGGACATTGTGAGTGCTTTACAAATTCCCCCCGGACGCGATTTTTAGCACAAAAAGGAGGACATGTCCGGGTAAATCCGGACGAATGGTAACCCTAAGCTTTGCGGCTTTAACTATGCTGACATTCTAAAAACAAGGCCTAAAAAAAGTTAATCAATCCAAAAAACTCAGCTACGTAAACTACTCCTAGCAGGGAAAAACCAGTAACCAGGAGGCAAGCTACCCACTACAAAAGGGATAAAATCCCCATTGGTATAAGGCGTGAGCAGAAGTAATAGCAGATGAAAATTCTAAAAAACCATAGAGCTGAAAAGTGTGTCAAGAATAAGACCATGAAAAAAAAAGGGGGGGGGGGGAGGTGAGGGGTGTCTTCCAGACCTCAAAGTCTTCTAGTGTGGGGACTCTTAAATACTGTCAGTGTTCCCAATATAAATCTTTGTTTATCCTTAAAGACACCTCTCCCAGGGAACGTATTTTCTCTTTTTTTTAGTACTAGTCCCTTAGCTGCAAAACCTATGTAGTATTTCCAATCTTTAACCTATTTCTAGGAGCACTATAATAGTGTCTCATTGCTCTCAGTGGCTCGTGGCATTATCAGTAGTACTCACTGAACACGTTATTTCAGCCTGAAAGACAAGATTTAACACAGTCCCCAAATTCTGTGTATTAGTTAATATATTCTGGTTGTTATACACTAAAGTCAAGTCTTGGGCTAAGTACAACTGTGCTCATATGGTATTCAGTATTCCCTCTCCTCACCCATCTGTGTTTCAAGGACAAACTTTCATTAGCAATGTGATCTTTAGCACTGGGTCTATTGATTGCAATGCATAGTGGTACTGCTGTGTTTACTCAACACTGTCTCATTGTTTGTAGTGCAAGCCTAACCAGTTGGAGGACGACAGCCAATACCTGTAATGAGGGAGAACGCAAGTATGTTTTTCTCACAGTAGTTTTTAAAGGATCTCTCTACCCTTCTTCCCTCCTCCCCCCATTCTTTTCTAAAATCAGAAGATAAAAAAGAATGGCTCTTTTCAACTCCCTTCACACACTGACCCCACATACTTTCATCTTCTCAGGGATTCTCTCATGCTTCTGCCTTCTGCTGCCCCTTACCTCTTGCCAAAGAAACTAAAGCACTCATGAGCAGAAGGGGGCTCCTGGGTACACACCCAGCCTTTGGGTTCATGACAGAACATAGCTTTCCAAAAAAAGATTTTTTCCCTATTCTTTGTGACGAGCACTGGAAACGTAAACCTGTGTAAACTCGCTGAGGGTTAGAATGTAGCTGGGCTCGGCTATGGCAGCAGCAGATTTCCCTTCCCCGGAGCTCAATACACTTTTAAAAAACAAAATGGTTCAGTTAAGTTCCGGTTGCATCCCAAAGAATCATCCTACTATCACTCTCCGGAATTCTCAGCCCAGATCTGGGCTTGGCAGTGTGATCTTGGGGGACAGGAATTGGTTGTATCACAGGGAGAGAGCAAAATAAGTTTCAGAAACAAAAATAGTAAGGCTGGCTTTACTTGCTAAATGTTCTGCTTTCTCTGGGAGCTCTTGTGTTGTCCCTCCCCCAAGTGCTCCAAAGAGATATGCATCACATATCATTGCACCTCTCCTCAATACAGAAGGGGACAGAAAGAGGGGGCAAGCTTCTGTTCCCCTGATTGCCAGCCCTATAGGATAGCCCCACTGGTGGCCTTCCTGTACAGTCCCAGCTTGAAGCCTAGGAAACTGGTACCAGGGGAAAACTGGAGCACTGTTCCCCTGAACTAGCCAGAGACCCAACTCCCTCTCACTCACCAGTCAGGAGCATCCCAAACACTTCAAAAATCAAACAACAACCTTCCCCATCCAGCCACTCCAGTCCAACTTGTTATGGCCAGACACCACTGGACAACCCACCAGCCACCACCATTTGTTGTTCCTAGAGAAGGGCAAAATTTAATTCACAAATATGTAAAAGACCAGATATCAAGTACCATATTGTTGCAATATGTAGTAAGTCATGCAGCTCCTCAGAGGTCTACTCTCAGCTGTTACAAATAAATTTAAGTACACACTGACGGCTGTTGCCTTTCTTTTCCCAGTCTTCCTACCTCCTCCTTAAAAGCCTGGTGGCCTTTCGCAAGTTCCTCAGTAAGCAAGAGTTCATCCTCTAACAATTCTGATTTGCTATAAGAAATAACACTCCAGTTGCTACAATGGGGGTGAAAATCTTACTTCCTGCAATCCTTCAGAGTCCTGTTCTTACTACCGCGCCACGACCCAGCCTCACAAAACACACACTCTCCTCCCTCCCAACCAACACAGAACACGTCCTCTCCCAGGATCCTGAAGCGTCAGACATCCAAGAAAAAGCATAAGGTTTTTTCCTCAGCTGCAGAAGACGCTGCGAGGTCAATATCTTTAGAACCAATCCCAATATTTAGGCCCTGGAAACACATATATAAAGATTTACACTAGGAGGAAAGCCTCCCTACACTGTTTTCCATGTTTCTTTAATCAGTGGTCTCCACATTTGATTGCTATTGCTCTATTATAGCATTATATGGTTGTACCCTGAATATCAATGTAGTGGAATGTCTCATTATGATCCCATTCCTGCAAAGTCTTATGTGTGTGCTTAACTTTAGATGTTGTGCTTGCAGTGATTAAAGTTCAGCACATGCATAAATCTTCACAGGATCATGGCCTTAGCCTGGTCATGAAAGATTAAGAGCCATATTACTGACAGCTAACAGAAGTTCTCCTTGAGCTCACGTGGTAGTGTGTGTGTTTAGTCAAAAGATCCAGAACTTTTATGGGAGCCAGACAGACTCTAGAACTCACTCCCATGAGAGATAAGACTAACTGCTAATCTCATGGCTTTCCAAACTAAGTACAAAGCTAATTTCTTCAGCTTCTCTTCCTCATTAGCTCTTCACATACGTGGACCGGAGGCGGAAAGGGGGGGGGGGAACCCTTTTGTTATCTTTCTATCTACTGCAAGAGCTAACGTGGGGGAAATTTTGTTTGTTCTTTTATTAAATTATAAAGTGCTCATATACTAAGTATTTAGGCTTCTATTCCCAGTATTTTATGTATACTGTTTAGTACGTTACTAATGTCTATGTTTGCAGCACATGGATACACTGGGATGAAGAGCAGCTTGGCAAAGCAGCTATTCCATTTCTGGATCAATAAAAGACATTACCTCACCCACCTTGTGTCTCTTTTACAAAGCAAGACATTTGCTAAAAGAGTGGAACGATCATCCTGTAAAACTAGGAAACTAGAGTAGAGTATGGAACTAATTCAAGATCATCAACCCAAGGAGACAAATGTATCAGAGAGGTGAGGCAAATAGACTACCAGAGAGAGGGTACCAAGGAAAGCATCTTTCTAATCCAGTGTCTGCCAATGATAGATACATGAAATTGCTTTCAAACAATCCAGTCCCCACCTTTTGTACTGAAGCGAGGAGGTAATTGCAATAAAAGGAATAAGAAAAACTGGTCATGCCCAATAGAAATGGTGGTCCAGGTGTGGCTCTGGGATTTTATGCAGGGCAGCAATTATAAGGAAAGAAGCTTTTCCAGGAATATATGGGAGGAAGAGGGCCACTATTTGCAACAAAAACATAGCGTTTATGAAATCCAAATTATTTTTCCAGTGACTTAATGGGGAGGAGAAGATAGAAAATTCTGATCCTCCTGGGACGTTTTAGAAAGAACACTAGGTGAGTTTAGCAAACACCTGTTAGTCAAGATTTATCTTTGATGATGATGTGTCAGGACCGAAAATCCCACATAACTGATATACCAGTAAACCCTAATCCTTCCAATCATAATTCCTTCCCAAATCCTTCTACCAGTGACCGACTGCAGCAGCAAGTTTTTATTGTTGTGACGCTGGCAGACCAGGTGTGAACTCATGCTGAAGCCCCAGGCCAATTCACTTGTGTATAGTATAGAGCAAAGTGATTGTTAAATGTATAAGAATGTATTTGATGTTTAAACTTCATGAAAACTAAAGGGATGCTACTTGCATGGCTTTGGATTCTTCGACCATGGGATGGTGTTCCAAGAAGAAGGAGTGCTAGGCAGAGACGGGCTCCACCTAACGAAGAGAGGGAAGAGCATCTTCGCCAGCAGGCTGGCTAACCTAGTGAGGAGGGCTTTAAACTAGGTTCACCGGGGGAAGGAGACCAAAGCCCTGAGGTAAGTGGGGAAATGGGATCCTGGGAGGAAGCACAAGCAGGAGAGCGCAAGAGGGGAGGACTCCTGTCTCATGCTGAGAAAGAGGGACGATCATTGAGTTATCTTAAGTGCCTATACACAAATGCAAGAAGCCTGGGAAACAAGCAGGGAGAACTGGAAGTCCTGGCACAGTCAGGGAACTATGATGTGATTGGAATAACAGAGACTTGGTGGGATAACTCACATGACTGGAGTACTGTCATGGATGGATATAAACTATTCAGGAAGGACAGGCAGGGCAGAAAAGGTGGGGGAGTTGCGTTGTATGTAAGAGAGGAGTATGACTGCTCAGAGCTCCGGTATGATACTGCAGAAAAACCTGAGAGTCTCTGGATAAAGTTGAGAAGTGGGAGCAACAAGGGTGATGTCGTGGTTGGAGTCAGCTATAGACCACCAGACCAGGGGGATGAGGTGGACGAGGCTTTCTTCTGGCAACTAGCAGAAGTTGCTAGATCGCAGGCCCTGGTTCTCATGGGAGACTTTAATCACCCTGATATCTGCTGGGAGAGCAATACAGCGGTGCACAGGCAATCCAGGAAATTTTTGGAAAGCGTAGGGGACAATTTCCTGGTGCAAGTGCTGGAGGAACCAACTAGGGGCAAAGCTTTTCTTGACCTGCTGCTCACAAACCGGGAAGAACTAGTAGGGGAAGCAAAAGTGGATGGGAACCTGGGAGGCAGTGACCATGAGATGGTCGAGTTCAGGATCCTGACACAAGGAAGAAAGGAGAGCAGCAGAATATGGACCCTGGACTTCAGAAAAGCAGACTTTGACTCCCTCAGGGAACAGATGGGCAGGATCCCCTGGGAGAATAACATGAAGGGCAAAGGGGTCCAGGAGAGCTGGCTGTATTTTAAAGAATCCTTATTGAGGTTGCAGGAACAAACCATCCCGATGTGTAGAAAGAATAGTAAATATGGCAGGCGACCAGCTTGGCTAAACAGTGAAATCCTTGCTGATCTTAAACGCAAAAAAGAGGCTTATAAGAAGTGGAAGATTGGACAAATGACCAGGGAGGAGTATAAAAATATTGCTCAGGCGTGCAGGAGTGAAATCAGGAAGGCCAAATCACACTTGGAGTTGCAGTTAGCAAGAGATGTTAAGAGTAACAAGAAGAGTTTCTTCAGGTATGTTAGCAACAAGAAGAAAATCAAGGAAAGTGTGGGCCCCTTACTGAACGAGGGAGGCAACCTAGTGACCGAGGATGTGGAAAAAGCTAATGTACTCAATGATTTTTTTGCCTCTGTCTTCACGCACAAGGTCAGCTCCCAGATTGCTGCACTGGGCAGTACAGCATGGGGAGAAGGTGACCAGCCCTCTGTGGAGAAAGAAGTGGTTCGGGACTATTTAGAAAAACTGGACGTGCACAAGTCCATGGGGCCGGATGCGCTGCATCCGAGGGTGCTAAAGGAGTTGGCGGGTGAGATTGCAGAGCCATTAGCCATTATTTTTGAAAACTCATGGCGATCGGGGGAGGTCCCAGATGACTGGAAAAAGGCTAATGTAGTGCCCATCTTTAAAAAAGGGAAGAAGGAGGATCCGGGGAACTACAGGCCAGTCAGCCTCACCTCAGTCCCTGGAAAAATTATGGAGCAGGTCCTCAAGGAATCAATTATGAAACATTTAGAGGAAAGGAAAGTGATCAGGAACAGTCAGCATGGATTCACGAAGGGGAAGTCGTGCCTGACTAACCTAATTGCCTTCTATGATGAGATAACTGGCTCCGTGGATGAGGGGAAAGCAGTGGATGTGTTATTTCTTGACTTTAGCAAAGCTTTTGATACTGTCTCCCACAGTATTCTTGCCACCAAGTTAAAGAAGTATGGGCTGGATGAATGGACTGTAAGGTGGATAGAAAGCTGGCTAGATCGTCGGGCTCAACGGGTAGTGATCAATGGCTCCATGTCTAGTTGGCAGCCGGTTTCAAGTGGAGTGCCCCAAGGGTCGGTCCTGGGGCCGGTTTTGTTTAATATCTTTATTAATGATCTGGAGGATGGTGTGGACTGCACTCTCAGCAAGTTTGCAGATGACACTAAACTAGGAGGCGTGGTAGATACACTAGAGGGTAGGGATCGGATACAGAGAGACCTAGACAAATTAGAGGATTGGGCAGAAAAAAACCTGATGAGGTTCAACAAGGACAAGTGCAGAGTCCTGCACTTAGGACGGAAGAATCCCATGCACTGCTACAGACTAGGGACCGAATGGCTAGGTAGCAGTTCTGCTGAAAAGGACCTAGGGGTCACAGTGGACGAGAAGCTGGATATGAGTCAACAGTGTGCCCTTGTTGCCAAGAAGGCTAACGGCATTTTGGGCTGTATAAGTAGGGGCATTGCCAGCAGATCGAGGAACGTGATCGTTCCCCTTTATTCGACATTGGTGAGGCCTCATCTGGAATACTGTGTCCAGTTTTGGGCCCCACACTACAAGAAGGATGTGGAAAAATTGGAAAGAGTCCAGCGGAGGGCAACAAAAATGATTAGGGGTCTGGAGCACATGACTTATGAGGAGAGGCTGAGAGAACTGGGATTGTTTAGTCTCCAGAAGAGAAGAATGAGGGGGGATTTGATAGCAGCCTTCAACTACCTGAAGGGGGGTTCCAAAGAGGATGGAGCTCGGCTGTTCTCAGTGGTGGCAGATGACAGAACAAGGAGCAATGGTCTCAAGTTGCGGTGGGGGAGGTCCAGGTTGGATATCAGGAAAAACTATTTCACTAGGAGGGTGGTGAAACACTGGAATGCGTTACCTAGGGAGGTGGTGGAGTCTCCTTCCTTGGAGGTTTTTAAGGCCCGGCTTGACAAAGCCCTGGCTGGGATGATTTAGCTGGGAATTGGTCCTGCTTTGAGCAGGGGGTTGGACTAGATGACCTCTTGAGGTCCCTTCCAACTCTGATATTCTATGATTCTATGATTCTATGTTATACACAATTTAAATGTTTCCTACTACGTTATATCCATGTAATGAAATATCCCATCAAAGGAGAAAGAAGCCTTGTAGAATGCAGATGAAGAACTCTAATAGAGAAGAGCCAATTTCAAAGCAAGTGGTCAACATATGTGATGATTGAAGGTCAAAGATTCAAAATGCATCCCTTACACTGTCATCAAAGGAAAAGCCCACATGGGTAGTGACCAGGGTTACCAGATAGCAACTGAAAAAAACGTGAAAGGGGTGTGGGGTGATATGCGCCTATATAAGAAAAAGTCCCCAAAAAGGAACTGTCCCTTTAAAAAGGGGACATCTGGTCACCCTAGTAGTGACACTGTCAGCTTGTTTTCTGTGAGAAGAAGTATGGATTCAAGAAAAGATCCTGGAGCTCTGGACTGTTTGGACTCTTACAGGGAAGTGAACCTGATGCAAAGCGGAGATACCCGGAGAGAATCCAGGTACCCTGACAAGACTTTTGGGAAACTGGCAGTTTAGTATATCACTGCCATCATTTGGAATGACAGACTGTGACTCACCTGTACATATATTTTATGCAACTTAACCGCTCAATGACTCTCACATCCTTTAGTTAGTTTACTATAGAATTAGCTGCCAACATTATCTTTGGTGTAAGATCTAGAGTGCCAATTGATCTGGGGTAAGTGACTGATCTCTGGGGACTGAGAGCAACCTGATGTGGTGTGATTTTTGGTTTAAGTGACTTTTTAATCACAAACTCCAGTTTGTCTGGGTGGCAAGATACACTGGAGAGACTAAGGGGACTGTCTGTGACTCCATGATAAGACTGGTACCATGATCCAGGAGTTCACATTTGTTACTGGCTTAGGCTTGGTCTACACTACCCCCCCTAATTCGAACTAAGGTACGCAACTTCAGCTACGTGAATAACGTAGCTGAAGTCGAAGTACCTTAGTTCGAACTTACCTTGGTCCACACGCGGCAGGCAGGCTCCCCCGTCGACTCCGCGGTACTCCTCTCGCCGAGCTGGAGTACCGCAGTCGACGGCAAGCACTTCCGGGTTCGACTTATCGCGTCCAGACTAGACGCGATAAGTCGAACCCAGAACTTCGATTTCCAGCCGTCGAACTAGCTGGTAAGTGTAGCCAAGGCCTTAGTGAAATCTAATTATACAACACACCAACAGCCTGGGGTGTCTGCCCTGTTTTCTTACAGTCTGCCCTGAGGTATGCACTCACGGTCAGGAGCCACTTCAGACAGCATGACAATTGTCAAAGAATTATGTCACATTAAGACTATGCAGAGTTCCAGAGAAGTAGGGAGTCGCACATCAGGTACTTTGTCCGCATTTGTGGATTATCAAAATATTTGTAGGTTGCTAAAAACTCTCTCCTGGTAATCAGACCTCCAGATCAGGATGTGATTTAGGATAAATTTTAGATAGCAAGTTCCTCGCCCATTCGTGTGCATTAAGATTCCATGGCACTTTTTTCAAATAAACCACAAGGTTCCTCTTAAATTAAATAAAGTTACATTTTGTAGTTACATTCTGCCCATTTAAATACTCTCTGCAATGTCAGTTACATAGAGTATTCTATGCTTTTCATCCTAAACGTCCGTGCAGTGTTATTAGAGTCAGAGTTCAAGAACAGACGAGACCATCGGATCATCTAGTCTCACCTCCTACCCACACACTAAACCCAGCAATTTATTGCTGCTCTCAATCCCTGAAATGGTGGACTTGATAAGATAGATAGAGGAAATCACTAAAGTTTGGAATCTTTGTATGAAAGGAGTCTGTCAGTGAGACACACCAATATCCATGTAATTACAGGCATGCAATAGAGAGAGAATTAGAGGTTTCATTTCTATAAAGGGAGTTTTGTAGCTTAAAAAAAGAAAAGGAAAGATATGAACCAAAGGACTAAGATTAGTCTTTGAAAAATAAATGGAACTATCCCTACATTAAACATACAAAGTATTAAATGTAATGGTTTTGCATAAAGCAAGCGTTATGAGGGCAGTTACTCTAAAACCAAACTCCAATTAGCCTTTTTATAGCTCTCCATAATCAGGGCCGGCTCCAGGGTTTTGGCCGCCCCAAGCAGCAAAAAAAAAAAAAAGCCGCGATCGTGATCTGCGGCGGCAATTCGGCGGGAGGTCCTTCGCTCCGAGAGGGAGTGAGGGACCATCCGCCGAATTGCCGCCGAACACCTGGACATGCCGCCCCAAGCACCTGCTTGCCAGGCTGGTGCCAGCCCTGTCCATAATACTGCCTTGCTACCTCTGCCAATAGCCAGAGTCAGCATCTATATGCTTTTCTCTTAGACTGACTATTTAACCTAGATGTGCCACAACATGCTGAGTAAGGTGTTGTCTTCATCTAGCAGCAGTTAGCTACCCAATGTTCACATGCATGAGGCTTAGAAACTCTTAAACAGTGCTGAGTAGAGCAACATGCAGAAGTGAGAACTGTGCAATCCTCTGGACAGCTGCCACAAGAGCCAGATTGTAGGATCATAGGAGAGCGGTGAAAAACAGAAGCTCTAGAGATTTACAAGATCCACAAAAACAGTTTCTCAAGCTGATGGAATCATTTCTCATACAGCTTGTGTGTCCCCCCCCCTTTTTTTTTTTTTTTTTTTAAATGGTAGACCCAGGATTTTTTATTATGAATGGAAATTTTCAAAAGCATGTAAGGAGTTATTCAGACAATAGCATGACGACTCATTACTGTAATAAGGTAAAGGAAGGAAGTCAAATAATCCCTTAGGATCATGTGCTCCTCACCCAGCAGTCTTCATTTTCATACATATTCCAATGCTATTTTTAAAAAAGGAAGTAAATATTGTCTCAAGTTCTGCCTGACACAATATAAGCATGTCAGACTACATTAGTGGCATATGCCAGTGAAAAGCTACTTGGCTTCCAAGCATATCCATCTATCCCATGTGAAGATATGAATTGTTTGGGTGACTCTATACAGCAGGTATCAGAGGGGTAGCCGTGTTAGTCTGAATCTGTAAAAAGCAACAGAGGGTCCTGTGGCACCTTTAAGACTAACAGACATATTGGAGCATAAGCTTGCGTCTGATGAAGTGGGCATTCACCCACGAAAGCTTATGCTCCAATACTTCTGTTAGTCTTAAAGATGCCACAGGACCCTCTGTTGCTCTATACAGCAGGGATCAGCAACCTTTGGCACGCGGCCCGTCAGGAAAATCCGCTGGCGGGATGGGACGGTTTGTTTACCTGCAGTGTCCGCAGGTTCGGCCGATCGCAGCTCCGACTGGCCGCAGTTCGCCGTTCCAGGCCAATGGGGGCTGCAGGAAGCAGCGGCCAGCACATCCCTTGGCCAGCGCCGCTTCCAGCAGCCCCCATTGGCCTGGAATGGCAAACCGCGGCCAGTGGGAGCTGCAATCGGCCGAACCTGCAGACGCGTCAGGTAAACAAACCATCTAGGCCCGCCAGTGGATTTCCCTAATGGGCCACGTGCCAAAGGTTGCCAATCCCTGCTATACAGGTTGTTGCACTGGTTTGCTATTTTATAGCTGCTACTCCACCCCAATCTGATAAGAAGCTTAAAGTTACTATTTAACGTTACCAGAAGTAGGCAGCAGCATCAGGAGAGAATGTCCAAATTCTCCCTCCCTGTATTAGAATGAAGCAATTATGAACACTCACCAACAGTGACTAATATGGTCCAGTGGTTAAAGAATGACAGCACTGGTACCCAGCACTACGGAGTTTTATTTCCTTGTCTGCACATCACTCATGATGCAGCTCAAAGCAAGTCATTTAAGCTACCTAGGTCTCAATTTACTCAGGTGTAAAATGGATCTAAATATACTTCTTGGGGGTATACAAGGCTTAATATTTGTACAGCACTTGAATCACTCAGATGAAAATATTATGATTTTTAGTCATGCGAAAAATATTACTATGCCCCAAGCCTCTGTGGAAGATAAACCTTGCCAAGACTGCACACTGACATGTGACACGATGGTGCTTTCGAAGAAACCATCTTAGGTCTGAGCTGTCATCTGGCCTAACTGACTGTAAAGCAGAAAGTGTTCCAAATGCGACCTGTAGGGACTTGGACAGCCCAGAGGATTAGCAATGAAAAAAACCCATCAGATTCCACCTACAGCATCAAACAGAATCACGGCTAGATTTGGGGAAACTACGTTTAACCATCCATCTCCACTGCTAATCATAGGAAATCCCATTATATAAACAAAAGCCTGGAACCAGGCAAAAAGCATAAAGATCTGGAGGAGCTATAGATAATCACTTTATAGACTGCTGAAGCCCCAAGATTAGGTGCAAGACTTCACCTAAACTAGCTCTATTTGAATTTAGCAATGAACTGCCAATAGAAAAGACAAGATGCAGGACCAGAGTACTGCACAAAACTATATCCTGTAGATATGCCAGTAGTAATGTTCAGTTTAGCAGACCATCCCAACAAGCTCTTAGCAAACACAACCAGTACTTTAAAAATAAAAATGGCATATCTATAGTGCTAGGTAAGCCTCGAGGAAAAGACAACCCACAACAATGTATCTGTTTGGATAGCAGCATTGATACTAGCAAGCATTCAAGAGTCAGATCCCCAAAATCAAGAGATTGGCATAAAAGTGAGATTTGTCAATATAAGTTGTTTGGGGTTCTTTTTATTTGTCTTCTGGCCTCTGAGGCTTTACAGTAAAAATCAGTTCATGTTTTCAGGTTTTTCCTCTGTGAACATATGGATTAGAAAAACTCATTTCTTAAAAATGAAAGCTTTAACACAGATACCAAATATCACCAGAGTCGAAAACAATGAAATAGGAACAACCTTTACCACCACACTATGGAGAAGAGGCTGCAGAATAAGTTTCCCTTTAAGTTTAATCAGTTGGAACTAATCAGGCTGCAGGAATCCACTGGTTCTACCACCCCTTGTCCTTTAAAGGCTCAAACAACTAGTTTGTTTCCTGCCAACTTGGTTGATATTTGGCAAAATATACCAACCCTTTGATTCTACTGCTTGATCAACAAGAATTTTTAAAAAAAATATGGAAGTGTAAAAGGAGCAATTTGTTTTCATGGCCACTTAACTTAATGGCAAAGCCCACAGTATTTTCAACTTATGCTCAACGTAAGAGAAAAAGAAATTGGCATGTTGCTTGATTCCAAGTTCTTTAGGCCAGAGAAGACAAAGTAAATTTATCCCTGGTCTATTTGCTGCAATATATAATATGATGAAAGGCCAGCAAGTTTAGGGCAGTCCAGCAGGCAAGTATTTGAGTGGAACTAAAAGATGATTTCATATCGTTCCATAACTGAATTTTGGGGGAACATTTTCAAAAGGAGTCACGCACACAACTCCCACTGAAAACTCATGCTTTATGACTACTGCTCAAAAGGAAATCAGTAACTGGGAATGGAAGCCACCAAGTGTCTTCATATCGCAGGCATTTCTCCACCATAATTACTAATTTTTCTTCAGCTTTTTCCTCTCTCAGGATGACAAGCAATAAGGCTTAAGCAAAGTGAATAAAGTTGACTCAGGTCATGCCTTTGGTAGGGTGTGGAGGAGTTAAGATATTTGCAGAGTCGCCAATTCTCACAATAGCTGGTTTTCCTCAAAGCCCCAGCTGCTGGAATTAGGACACTGCATGAGAATCTCAGCTTTCATTTAAAAGCAAAAGTAGACACCTAGCTCTCCTGGTTGCAAAAAAAAGCTTGAAAATATGAAGTACGTACACCTCAAAGGCTCAGAAACCAGAAGGGAAATAAAATGATTCAAAAATGTATTATTTAAAGAAAGTCTCATGATTCATAAGCCACTCATGATGGGGGGGGGCAATTCACGAATTTTGAACTTTTGAGGTTGGAAATATGGCATGAGAATGACAAAGAAAAAGTCCACAGCTGGCCATACTTTCCTTTTAATGTCTAGACCAGGTACTTAGGATGCTTTCCTCTTTGTAAGAGAGCTACGGCTATTTTTCACTTGATTAGATTTCAAAATGTACTTGATGGGGCATTTCTTTATAGGCAATGATTGCTTTAAAAGCTTACTTCACTGGATCTAGTGCATATAATTTGTGATGAGAAGCATTGTGCAAAGAGCTTCCAATCTGTTTTGTCTTTTGAGATGTTCAATTCCACTATACCATGTGACTGCCTAAAACTGTAACTACTTTAGGTCAGACTGTGCAATATGATTCTAGTATGGAAGATAAAAATTCCTACAGTGCAAGACATTTTTAGTTAAAAATAAAATCAGTCTGATTTTATATGGCCTGGAAATTAATCTCTATATGCACTCAACTTACTGAGATATTTATTATTTTAGAAGAGTTTGAATTGCATTGAATATGAAAGGAAACTCTGAAGCTAGGACAATGAATCCGAACCAGTAAGGAGCAGATCATAGGCTTTCCAAAACTGTAAGGATGTCGTACTTGAAAGATACGTCTTGGAATCATTTCCATTTTGAATTCACTGAATACACAAAGCAAACTGACTAAAAGGGTGCAGATTTAGGATTTTGGAATCCCTAACAGAATTTTCTCCACTAAGACAAAAAGATACTTGTACACACAATGTTACTGTGCACTGTGCATCATCGAATGCAACCTAGCCCTTGGATCGACAGGCGCTGGAGTTTGTTACTATGAGCAAGGACAAGTAAGTTAGAGACACACAGTGTAAATTGATCATATCATGCACACTCAAAATATCCGTTATTTGAAGATTCCCTTTGATCTTCAAATACTGTTTTTAAAATAATAAAACAAAACGTTGTGGAATAATATAACTACACCTCTACTCTGATATCATGCGACCCGATATAACATGAATTCGGATATAACGCGGTAAAGAGGGGAGGGGGGGCCTGCACACTCCAGCGGATCAAAGCAAGTTCGATATAATGGGGTAAGATTTTTGGCTCCAAAGGACAGTGTTATATCCGGGTAGAGGTGTAGTTTATTCATGACCATACAAATACAAAATTTTCCCTGTACTACCACCACAACAGGTAAGTGCATAAAAAAATAAAGCCCAATTTTGATTTAAAGACATCTCCTTAAATTGTTAAAGCCTAGTCCACTAGTAATATATAACTTGAACCACAACACATGCATTTTAATGGACCATGTGCCAGTGCTGGAAGGATAAACATGCAGTACTAGTATATTATATTGTATTTCTGCAAGCAGGGCATTCGGGATCTGGTCTAAAGAAGTGGTGTGTAGGGTGACCAGATGTCCCGATTTTATAGGGACAGTCCCAATTTTTGGATCTTTTTCTTATATAGGCTCATATTACCCCCCACCCCCATCCCGATTTTTCACATTTGCTGTCTGGTCACCCTACGCGTACCCATTGAAGCCAGTAGGAGTTGAGGGCACTCAGATGAGGCTCATTCATAATGCAAACTGCTACTGTGCAAGCTTCCCATTCCCAGTGATGCCAATGCTCCTGACTAGAAACAACAACGCTGGGCTACTTTTCAGCAACAAATGCCAGTCATTATAAGTTGTGTGGGGGCTTCAGAGGGACCAGATGAAGACGACTAGCTTTGTGATCTCACCCTCCCTCTGCAGAGTTTGCAAGTGTCTCCAGAGGTGAATAACGTTTAGTAGACTGATCAACTGATCTACAACGTGGCCTCCAATCTAGGTATAATTTGTTTTTTTAAAATAACCACTTTGTCTAATTGCACTTTTAATAATCTAAATTTAAAAAAAAAAATCTGCATTCATTGACAATACAATAGAATCTTGAATTTACAAACACCAATCATATAAATATCAAGTTACACAAACCATTTTTCTTCATAGGGGTTGGAAAGACAACAAACAAAAAAACACCTGCACACAACAAAATGTTGATGAAGAGCAGGTTGATATCCTTTCACATTCCGATTCCTTGAACACATTGAAAAATCACTTCCCAGTGGTTTGAAGGACAAGAAGAAAGCAATGCAGTGCACCCAACTGCAATTTATGTACCATACTTACTATAATTTTGAGATGTTCAGTTTAATGAACTACTTAATCCCCAATTATTCCAGGCAATAAGGGTTCTAGTGTACCTGAAAGCATCAAGTAATTTTTAAGAACCTAACAGAATATCAGCTCCTATAATTGTACTATAGATTCTACTTTTGCTACCATAGTACATGACTATCTCAAAAACATGAATATATCCTCACAACATGTATCTGACTTCATTGTATTGTCATTCTCTTTTTACAGGTGGGGACACTGAGGTGCTGAGATTAAGTGAAGTGCCTAAAGTCACACAGGAAGACAGTGACAGAGCCAGCAGTTGCACTCCAATGCTTTAATCACAAAAACATTCTTCCCTAATTGCCAAGATATGCCACCCAAAATGAAAAAAATACTTTGCAAGAGTCTCCTCCACACCCATACACAAAAGCTAATATTTCTCTTTATATGCTGGAGTAGACCTACCTACAGCGCAGTTTACAGCAGTAAGATACAATCGCTCATAAAAGTATCGAGTATAATTAAAGGGTGTGCTATAAAGGTAAACAGCGTGTACTTTGCTAAGCTGTTCCAGATGCCTTTAGTGCAAGATCTGGGACAAGCTCAAACCTGCAGCTTTACATTTTCTCAGAGTTATTTTGAAGCTATACAAATCACTTTGCACTCTCAGCTGGATTCTTGTGAAACTTGTTATCATAGAAAAACCAAAGAGTGTAATCTACATCTAATTTTGAAAAATAAATGGATGTTGAATGCACAAGGGTTGTGTATTTATATTTAAGAAATTATTTAGTCCAGGTACAGTGAATTGTTAACCATTCAGTATCAAGTAAGGTTAGTTCCTATTCTGCCAAGTTATGTGTGTGTCACCAGAAGTTACAACATGAACCTGTCCTACTGCCTAAGCAAGTTTCTCTTTCAAAACACACCCACAATGATTCAAGTAAGGTGTGGAAAGACAGCTTTCATATACCCCATAAAAATGCACTATTGTATTTTTCCAGTCAAGTTCAGTTTACTAAGCTATCACATTTTAACGAGACAAAAAAGCCATGTGTATATACACTAATTAAAGTAACTAGCTGCCTCTTTAAACCATAAGGATTATAAGAATTTTCAGGTTATCATATTGCCTGAAATTAAGGTGACGCAGAATGTTTCATGGAGCAAAATGCAACAATAGCAGAAACAACCTTATAAACAGAAGGCATGGATGTTTGTATTATGCATTTGGACATCCAAACTCAACTTCTGTCTAACTATAATTAAGCACTTCACTATCTATTAATTTAAGATCATTCAGTTCAACTTTCTAGAGAAATCATGCACACTCTGCATGTGTGGTATTTTACAGAAATTATAATTTGGTATGTGCAACTAATTACTTTTAATAGTGAAGTGGGCTGTTGTCCACGAAAGCTTATGCTCTAATAAATTTGTTAGTCTCTAAGGTGCCACAAGTACTCCTGTTCTTTTTAATAGTGAATTATTTTTCTTCACAACACGAGAAAGACAAGGTCTTATATTAACATGGATAATCTTAGGAATCTGTATCTTTAGTATAATGGTATTTCTTTGATCAAACTTCTCTGAAAAATTTTTGTTAGTACCCTAATAATTTCTGATGTGTTAATTATCCTGCTACATCCTGTTAAGCCTTGAATAAGAGAACTTTAGGGTAAAAAATGGACATGGGCCTATTCAGAATAATTTGAAAACATAGGTCAAAACTCTCAAAACAAGAACACTGTCTCAAAAGTTTTGCCACAATGTACTTGAGCTATTCCCATTTTTCTCCAAGAATCCAATTTCACATAGCTCAAGATCTCTCTGTGGGGCAAACCTTGACTGAGGTATTGCTAGTTTTGAAACAGTTAGCTAGGGATTTCAAATTGAAAGGCAAAACCAAGTCTATTTGCTTTATTGCATCAGTTCAATCCTGCTCCCAGAGTTAACACTCAAATGCCCTT
Source organism: Malaclemys terrapin pileata (assembly GCF_027887155.1). Taxonomy (NCBI): domain Eukaryota; kingdom Metazoa; phylum Chordata; order Testudines; family Emydidae; genus Malaclemys; species Malaclemys terrapin. Next base: position 33,075,416 of record NC_071518.1, read on the forward strand.
GCTGGTCCTCACCTGTTGGAGAACTCGGTCCAGAGGCTCAGCTTTGCTCAGTCCCTCTGGTGCTAAGCCACTCACTTCTCGACATTGGTCACTTAGCTCCAAATTGTCTGCTTTTACCAGGGATTTGTGCAATGTCCCTACCTGAAAACATGTAAGTGAGGGAGAAAAATGAGGAGCAATGGAATGAGTTCATTATTACAATGCATTCAATAGCTTAGCAGAAACGTCAGAGAGGTCCAGTATCACTTTCCAAAAAATGTATTTGTCAATTTCACAAATCAAAAGCCCTCCTTAACTTTTCCTTCTCTCCTGCACCAACACTGGGTACTTGCTATGGGTGCTCATGCATTCATGGGGAGAACATGTTTTCCACTCAGCATTGGTTCGTTCTGTAGTTGTTAGTTTTGGTGGGAAAATCATATAGCTTTACACTATTTGAAGACTCTGCTCAACAAAATGGACAATTGTGTATATTTGTGCGTGTAGGGATTAAAAACAAAACTTTACGTCGAGCAGCTTCTGAGTCATTTACATTGCAGTAATTAAAAATAAAAAAAATTACCTTTAGAATGGCCTAAAATAAGATACATATTTTAAAAAATAGCTTGATCATAAGAAAAAACAAACAAAAAAAACAAGGCCATTCAGGATCTGTTTTCCTTATGGAGATAGTTTCCATTAAACCATGCACGTTTGGTGTACCAAGCGTGCATGCGGAGACAGGGAAAGAGGATTAGAAGCCTCCAAAAATGAGGAGAAATCTAACATTAAAAGAACAAACGTTTAAAAAAAAAAACAAATTACCTAATTTAAAAAAAATCTTGGGGGAAAAAATAAAATAAAGCAAAAGGCCTTTGTAGACTTAACCTCTCCCCACCCCCTCCCTTTTGGTGCATTTGTGAAATGAACAAACAGCCCCAGCTGAGGTGGATATGTGATACTGACCATAATGCCTGCACCCGGCCAGCCCTGGGCTAGGGGGTTGCTTCGCTTGCAGTGTACGTACATAACACAACCTTGTATCAAGACTTTGAAGCCATACCTTCTTGCTGTGTAGATCCACAACTTGCCACACCAAGAGAATTAGTTCCCTCTCATCCGAACCCAGTTTAGCCCCATATGCACCAGCTGTTGCCCCAAACAACACCACCAAAGAGTCACTGTGCGAAGCCGTCATGACCACAGGGGGAAACAACTACAATCAAAAGCAGAGGTCAAAAAAAAAAAAAAAAAAGACAAAGGAAAATAAAATAAATCCCACAGAGACTCACCCCTTCTTCCAAGTGATCAAAGGGGAAATAAAAGGACAAGGAGTAATAATATCAAGAGAAGAGAGCGCGCTATTGGGGAAGGAGGGCTGAGACAAAAATGGAGAAAACTTCTTACAGCTCTACCTGTTCCCAGTGATCTCCTTCTCCCCGGGTCTGATTGGGAGGTGAAATTAACAAGCTGTGGGTTTCTCTCCCTCTAACATCATGGCAGGAACCCAGCCCGGGCTTAGGTTTTTTTTTTTTTTTTTTCCTCCTCTCCTAAGTTACCTGCCCTTGATTCAGACCATGTGATTGAAGTCAATCTCCCAAAGAGACAAAGCCATTGGGTCTTTGGAAAAGGTGTAGGAGGGACGTGGGGAGAATCAACGCCTGGCTGACCCTGCCTGATTGGTTTTTCAGAGAGATCAGAGGAAAACTCCCATTCTCTATTTAATTCTGCCTCCAGGAAGTGCCTTTACCTGCCTGCTTTCAGTTTTACAGGATTCCTTTATCAGCAACCAGCGAGTGGAATGTAACATACAGCTGAATGTTAAAGAGACATGAGGCCTCTCTGGTTTGTTCACTCAGTTCTAAAGGTGTTTGGCTACACAATTTTGTTGGTTTAAGTTTGTCTAGAGATCTTTTTCACTTGGGCTGAATCTACCTATGTGGAAGTTTTAAGTATTTATTAATATAGCTGCTTTAACATGGTACACTGTTTGATCTCTGAAGCATTTCTTTCAACTTAAATCTAGATTTCAGAGTAGTAGCCTGTTAGTCTGTATCCACAAAAAGAACAGGAGTACTTGTGGCACCTTAGAGACTAACAAATTTATTAGAGCATAAGCTTTCGTGGACTACAGCCCACTTCTTCAGATGCATATCTAGATGTTTTTTCAATCAGTGTACCAGTGGGTGTGTATTCAAATCGCCAAGGACCGCTAACAAAAATAAATACAAATTTCATACTGTAATATTATAAGGGAAAGATGTTTAATGGGTGCAACATTGTAGCCAGGAAATATCATGCATTTAGGTCCTGATCTTAAATATTGTTCCACAAAAGCAGATCCCAATTTAGTCAACAGAATTCTGTATTGACATAGGGGTATGCATGGAACAATTTGATGTATGCCTGAAATGTAAGGCACTCTGGAAATCTTTTAACGTATTGCCACACTATATGAGCAGTTCTTTAGCTATTACTTGCAGCCTGATTACAATATAGTTAAGTTTTTCTTCTCTGTGTAGCCATATGTCACTTTATTTTTTCTGCTTTACCAAAAACAAACTGGGAAAAATTCTTTTTAAACTGAGGGAAACACACCAAAAATGAGAATTGAGGAACTTTACCACTTTTCCATTAACTGTGTCTACTCTGGCTAAAATTGGATGCACAATTCTCTACCAGTAGTAGCAGTTGGGGAATTTGTAGTGTGGAGGACTCAGATGATTTGAGCATCCTGTTGCTTAACCCTGCTCTGGTTTTAAAATAATAAACAAACCCTTATATCTCTCTTTAGCAACATCTTCAGCTATTGCTACCACTGCTGGAAATGTATTCATGGTGAATTATGTGTCTAACTGGATATTAGGAAAAACTTCCTAACTGTCAGGTGGTTAAGCACTGGAATAAATTGCCCAGGGAGGTTGTGGAATCTCCATCGTTGGAGATTTTTTAAGAGCAGGTTAGACAAGCACCTGTCAGGGATGGTCAGAATACTTAGTCCTGCCATGAGTGCAGAGGATTGGACTAGATGATCTCTCAAGGGGCATTCCAGTCCTACAATTCTGTGGTTCTCTGATCATTTTTGTAGTGCAAAGACAGTGGTGTAGCTATAATGATAATTGATCTCTTTCATTATGGGAAAAGGCAGAGTTGTACATTTATTCATGGTTGTCTGATTGTTAAAGTATAGAGAAATTTTAACTTTAAAAATCTAAACCAATCTATTATTTTTTAGGCTTTAAAAGACTTGGAAACATCCTACAAACACTTAAGCTTGTATTTAACTTTACTCCAATTGATTAAAATTGAACGGACCATGATGAAGTTAAATTAAGCACCTGCTTAAGTGTTTGCAGGATTGGGGCCTATGTATATAATTTAGTTTGCAAGTATTTACATAGTAAAAGCCAGGCAGCGAAATCTCACAGTGCACAGGACTAACTCCTTGGAATTACAAAATACACCAGTTAGAGCAAGTAGCTAACTGCCCTTCAGCCTCTGCCATTACTGCTTCTGCTAATCAAGTATGCTGCTATTTGAGAAGCAGTCTTAAGGACATGTATCCACCACATCAAAGAAAATAAATACCCACAAACCTTTGGACAAACAGGCTAAAAACCTTACTGCATCCATAATATATGAATTTAGAAAAAAGCATATCTTCACTATCATGTTCTGGGGTTGTGCTTGTCTTTGTCTCTACTTTAGTACATGACAAGAACGCAATAGAATTATAATTCCATAATTTCATCAGGTGGTCAGATATTATGGTGATAAGATGGCAAACTCCTCTAGATGAGTGGTTTTCAACCTGTGGTCCATGGACTCCTCTGCAGACAATGCCTAAGATTTCCAAAGGGGTCCACACCTCCATTTAGGGTGACCAGATGTCCCGATTTTATAGGGACAGTCCCGATTTTTGTGCCTTTCTCTTATATAGGCTCTTATTTAGGGGTCTGCAAGTGAAAAAAGGTTGAAAACAACTGCTTTAGACAGATGTAATAGAAGCCTATCGTTTACTCTGTATGCAATATATGAACACAGTTACAGGCTGAATCGCTTTCCTGCGAGTGTGTGGGTATGTACATGTGGGGATCATCCTGTTCTCACTGAAATCAATAATCAAAACTATAAACTCTATTGTCTTCAATGGTAGTAGCAGTAGGCCATCTGTGTCCAATTATACACAAAGAGTGTACATTATGAAGTGAGACATCTGATTGGGAAAGATTCCAGTCGTGCAGATATTCAGTAAGTACCCAATCAACCTGACCATCCCTTTAATTCCAACATTGTTGTTATAAACAAAGGATATACCAGCAAGTAATAGGGTAGTCTGAAATGTTTGCATGAAATGCCCCATCCTGTTAGCAGGTGTTGGTCCTGCTGTGGTGGATAAGTGAGAATTTCTTGGATGTGGGCTAAAGAACCCTGTGGAAAGAACTCTAGTAATAGCCATGCCCGCTGAGAAGTTTTGAGCTGAACTTTGCTGCATTATTTTTAATTTCTGTTTAGCAAAACCAACTCCAGAAAAGGAGTGAGCCTACAGTCTAGGCTGTGGACTGCATTTGAAACCAGATTGGGAAAGGCAGCAACTCACACAACCCTTCAGCAAAACCTCTTGTACAAAATTCCTCTTCAGCATCTGTCTGTTGTTTCTACTCTAACTGAGTTGCTACAGGTAATCTTAAAGTTGATATTGTTATAATCAGAATAGATTTTCCAGAAAGACACTTCAAAAGAGCCATCTGCCTAGTATTCAGTGTAGTTTCTTCTAGAATACTCACTTTTTTTATGTTTGGGTTTCCTCTTTTTGTGCATCATATGCACAAATCTGTTACACATAGTCCGAGCTGGGGTTAGAGTTTTGAGTGTGTCTACACTGCAATAAAAGACTTGTGGCATGGCTGTGGCTGGCCCAGGTCAGCTGACTTGGATTGTGGAGCAATAAAACTGTAGCATGGATGTTTGGGCTCGGGCTGGAGCTTGGGCTCTGAGACTGTGCTGCAGGGTTTTTATCGCAGTGTACATACCTTATCTGTCTAATAACCTAATTAATTAGGTTATTTCTGATTTACAACAATGTAAATGAGAGCCCCTCAACTCCAGCCTTCATATAGCTTATGGCGATGTTGGAACAGGGAATAAAATCATTAGAAGATTATAGGTAAAACTTTCAAAGGTGCCTAAATGACTTAGGCAACTAACCTCCATTTTCAAAGTGACTTAGGTTGCTTATGGACTTAAAGGAAATCTTCTACATTTTAAGGCCAGATGAGACACAACTCACAGAGAAAACATTCTCTACACTTCTCTCCTTCCAGTTAATTTTATGTCAAACAAGTCTTCCAAAAAGCATCTAAACAACACTGATTTCCATAGCATTTCAGATGTTTTCAAAATATCAGATTATGCAGGTAGTTTCCCATTTCCCTTCGACACACCATCTCCACACACAACTCAAAATAATAATCTATAAAATATTATCTATTTTAAAAACTCAGAGGAACGCGATAGTCTGTTCCCAGAAAACAGCGACAGGATCCACTTCCTGAAGCAACACATGTGCTAAGCCCTTGTGCATTTAGTGCCTGCAAAGTTAATTTGTAACCAAGATCTGGCTGAAATAAAGAGTGACTGCTCACCTTTAGCTTTAATTCTGGTAGTCATATTTACAAAGGTTCTTGTTGGCAGGCTACACGTAAGGATAATGTCCCGCAAGTTTTACTGACTGCAGAAAACGTTTTAAAGATAGCCCATAACTGTTGTCCAAGTTTAGTGCTCCTGCTGTTTTCGATCAATCGGAATGAAACAGTCCTGGAAAATGGAGATGTTTTACAGTTTTATCACATGAGTTTATAATGAGAGAGATTTATTAGATGGTTTATGATTGTACTAGACAAATCTTCACTGAAAACTTCAATTCTTACAGTATGAACTCTACATTCCCTTGAATGTTTAAAACATTTCTTTAAAATTACACTGCTTTTGAAAAGTACTGAATTGAGAGCCCAAGACATTGAACTCCTGTATCTATGGTCTAGTTGAGAGAGCATGAGGCTAGGAGACGAGATCAAGGATGAAATCCTGGCCCCTTGAAATTCATATAAAAACTCCCACTGACAAGAGGTGCTGGAATTAGGAGTGCTGGGGGTGCAGTAGCACCCTCTGGTTTGAAGTAGTAATAGCCAATACGCAGTTTCCGTTTTCAGCACGCCCACTATAAAAATTAAGCCAGTAACCCTGCTACTGACTTAAATGAAGTCCAAGTTTTCAAATCTGTCCTCTATTCCCAATTTGTGTGACACTGGGCAAATTGCTTCTTTATGCCCCATTTTACTTATCTGTGAAAAGGGACATGATGATACTACCTCATAAAACACTTTGAAGACTAACAATAAAATGTGCTAAACTCATTAAGTACAAAGTCTTGTTTTTTATCTAAAACAAGGATAACGTGGGCAGTAACAATATTGTATTGCCATTAGGATGAGCCTTTCTGTGCTGGTGAGGTTTGTTTTTTTTGTTTTTCAAACACTTGGTTTAATTCTTAGTGGACAAGTCAACATGATCAGGATTTTCCTGACATCTCTCTTTTGACAAGGAACTATCCTAAGAAAGCATGGGAACAAATCCTTAACTGTATTCCCTGAGTGACTGTCTCAGATGTTTTGAGACATCAGTTTTTCCCTGTGCTATCTAGCTCTGCCATGATTATAATGCAGGTAGAGACCTCCCAAATGCTTGCACTAAGACCTTTACAAAAGTATATGAATACCTGGAAATCCTCTAGAACCATGACTTCCTGATGAGAATGGCACTGGGTGCTTTTGCTCTCTATCAAACACTACTGCAGGCACTCACTATGTACACATTCTCTAACTGTATGCTGCATATGCTTACTCAATGTATGACTTGCATGCTAATGTTACAGTAATAAAAACAAAATGGTTGACTAGCATTGTAAAAAAAAAAAAAAAAAAAAAAAAAAACCTAAAATATTTCCTGCATTATTTTACACAGCTCCTTTCCCTTCTCATGTGTGGGGAGACTAACAATGTAATGCCCTGATCCTGGAAACACTTCCTCATGTTAACTTTATGCACATACATAGCTCCCTTGGCTACCTTTGGAGTGCACTGTCTGACTATCAAATACACTGAGCACATTATTTTCTGTATCAGTCCAGTGGAAATGAAAAAAGGCATCAGGGTTGAACATCAGACAGATTTGAATCTTCACTTTTTATCGGAAGTTTATCAAAGAAAGCATGCATACATCCCAGCAACAAGCTGTTTTTCTGAAGTAAATCCTTTACTTAAGATTCTTATAGGAACATAATTGAGCTAAATAAATAGTTTGCAATGAATACTTTATCCAGTGAATTTAGACTTTTCCCTTTCCTTTTGCAATGTCTGTGAGTAGATCAGAATTTCCTCTAAATCATTTATGATTCAAATATTTTCAGCACAGTTTTCTGGGTGGTTTTACTCTGTAGCTTGATTGCAAATAGTTCACAAACTGTTCCATATTTGAACTTTGGTCAGGCAAGTCACTTTGTATTGTTTCTGTTACATGATTGGATAAATGTATAAGTACTTCCTGTATAATTACTCTTATGATTTTGAAATAATGAAATAATCAATCAGTCGTTTGATTTTGAAAATTCACTTTCTCTGAACATTCATGCCAGTAAAGTTTGATTAAATAAATGTTTGTGGAAAGCAAAATCAAATGGAGGCCAGCATAGCAAAAGCAAATACACTTATACAATTGAACAGATATTTATGATTTGGTTTTTTGCAGTGTTAGCTCAGTTGTCTTCCAGCCTTCATCTACAAATTTGTGGGAACTAGATGGCAGAGGAAAATGAAAACCTGAAATTGAGCCTTTCATCTCTAAGTCACAGGTTCAAATGTGGCCTAGGCTGGCCAAAGTCCTAATCAGTGACCCATGTGAACAAGTGATGGTGTGTAGTCCCATTCTTAGCGGCTGGGCCTTAAAGAGATTACAACTTGTGATGATAGTTTTGTGAGATCCCTCATTTGGTAACCTCTTTGATGGTCTCAGGTGAGACATGGAAAATTTAATTCATTTGAAGATGTTAATTCCATAACAGGATTGAAGCTCATTAGTGGGGAATTGTTGGGGAAAGCTCTTTCTTTCCCTGGATAAATGGAGGACATCAGCCTCTAGGCCTGTGAATCTGATACCAGATTCACCAGAAACAAATTTGCTTTGCTTCTTTGTAAATTAGACTTAACGTCAGTTCCCCACATCTGCCCCCCACCCCACATGCTTCCACCAGTACCCCCAACTATTACACTTTAATGAAAAACTCAAGTACAAACTTGGACAGTGCATTTTTGACTACTTAAACTTTTTGGAGAAGAGTAAATTTTCTTCAAAAGGCAGAAAGAACGTTCACTTTCATTTGCTAACATAATGTGCATCATCCCATTGCTCTATTAACAGTACAATTTAAATGGACTTCAGTGGTATACATTTTACATCCTCTTGCTGAGAGACCAGCTGGATCAATATCCCTTCTAATAGCACCTGAAAATCAGATTGACCTGAACAGGTGATGTCCCTATGATGAACAACTTGGGTTGTGCAGTTTCAGACCCCGTGTTTAATAGACAGACTTAGAACTTTTAATCACATGGATAAACAAGTGAGAAGTTACTATCTTTGTCCAGCAAGCCTTTCACTTTTGCATATGTTCTCGCACATTTTAGCATACCCTTACACTGATCACATCCTACCCCTATGGAAGTGTAAAGGTTTCAACAGTTTGGGTCCTTTTGCAAACAACAGAATGCTGAGATATTCAAAGCCTTCAACAATTTGGATACCCAATTCCCATTACTTCTAATGGGTGTTCAAATCTCTTAAGCAGTTTGAAAAAAATCTCTCAATATCTTCCTGAAAGCTGTGTGTAATATACCCCTTTCATCCAAGGAGGGCTAAGAACAAGCTCTGCAGTGTGCTGGTGATGGGAGAATAAAGGCCCCCAGTGAATAAATAACTCCATGCAGTGGAAGTCAAGATTGCCCAAAGAACAAGTACCACACCCAAATAGCAATTTAGCACTTCTCAGGCTTCCTTGACAATTAGGTGATGATGAGAGACAGTCTTGACATGGATCAGTCAAATAAAGCTTTATCTTTTGATCCAAGTGGTGCCACACACCTCTTTCAGGCCTTGATTTCCTGATAAATCCTGAGGGGTGTGTGTATGATTGTTGTTGTTTCATTCCCATTTGATTTAACTGTTCAGAGGTGAATAGCTTTTCAGGTTCCCCCTCATGTATCCCTTTCTTATAATTCAGTGTACTCTAAATATGGACAAAAATAGGCGGACCCAGGTTGAAAACCATTGTTCTATGATAACGACAACCTTGAACCTTTCACAGACCCCTTAGACATAATCTGCAGACCTCCAGGGGTCTGCAGACCATAGGTTTAAAACGACTGCTGTAAACTCTTAGTCTGGAGCCATTCCTGCACTTCCTCGGCTGTCTGACTATGCCAGTGGAGCTTTCCCAGTTTGTCTGATGGCCTAGGCAGATGATATCTTAGTTTTCATCATGTCCAACAGGGATGTGCAGGAACTTTGAGCTTGTCTGAACAAGCATCTTCTGTCTCCACTAACTGGGCTAAAAGCAATTTGATCTTACTGGACTCTTGCAGTGTTGCAGTCCCCCTTTGTTGCCCCAACAATTTCAATGGGGCATCTCCATGACTAAGGTGTGGGGGAGGAGAGGTGTCTTTTTTTTTTTCGATCTTAGCATATATTGTTCAGGCAGTGGTTCCCAGACTTGTTCCGCCGCTTGTTCAGGGAAAACCCCTGGCAGTCCAGGCCGGTTTGTTTACCTGCTGTGTCCACAGGTTCGGCTGATTGCGACTCCCACTGGCCGCGGTTCGCTGCTCCAGGCCAATGGGAGCTGCTGGAAGCAGCACGGGCCGAGGGATGTGCTGGCCACGGCTTCCCATTGGCCTGGAGCAGTGAACCACGGCCACTGGGAGTCGCGATCGGCCGAACCTGCGGACGCGGCAGATAAACAAACCGGCCTCGCCCGCCAGGGGCTTTCCCTGCACAAATGGCGGAACGAGTTTGGGAACCACTGTGCTAAGGAACTGGGATCAGTCTGAGGAGGAGGTGTAAGGCCACGTGCAAAAATGGTGCTGGCTCCTTCCTGAACTTCTTTTTCAGGGATGGGTTTTCATTGCCAATTATCTTGTGGTCTCAATGTTGTGGCACCAGCTAGTGTGTCTGGACCCTCCACTGGACCATTTGGACCAGATTCAAAAAAATATGGTTAGTATATCTCTGAAGTCTTACCACTGGTTGCACCCTGCTTTGCTGTTCCTGCCATTAGATAATGGGGGGCCAGGCTCACTGATTTACTCAGCAGGGTGGTGGCCTTTTGCCTCCAGTCTGTTCAGCATTTGATATGCTCCGACTCCACACTGGCCGGAAAGTCCCTTGCTTTTTCTTTCCTTCTTCATGATGGGGGGATGTGCTTTGACTCTCACTTATTTTTGTTGGTGCCTGGTCAATTACAGAGTGTAAATTTGCCTCCATTCTATAATTTATTTATTTATTTATTATGTCTGGTTGTTAATGCAATGTGTGCAGCCAGACCAGGTGTTTTCCAGCTTGTGGCTCTTGGGAGAGTTGCTTTATTTTAACCCATGTTTCTCCTCTGGGAGCCTGTTTCCTGCCTTTACTCAGGCTGGGTTGACTAAGATGTCCCATCTGATTGTTCCTAGCTGGACAGTGACAGCTCTTGCTGTTCAGACCAGAATCTGATCCATGTGGGGTTTTTTTGGTTTTGTTTTGTTTTTGGTTAAGGTCCTCTCTGAATTCCAGGCAGCGCTCCTTCAGTGGGCTGGTCGGTATTTGCAGAAAAATTTTGCAGGGATTGTTTTTCCAGGAGGGAAACCTGTGTTCCATTAGCTGTCCCCTCTTCTGTGGGTGAGATCTTTGTGCAACCAGGCAGATGGTTGGCCTGGAAGGGTTTGATGAATCTTCCTTTTTCAGTCATGACCAAGAAGCAGCTCTATGGTATAAATGTCAAGGTGCGACACTATGCCACCTTCTCTGAACTCCCTGATTCAGGTGGGAGGATGCCTGTGTCCCCAGTTTGGAAGACATTGTACAAACCTTCTCTTCCTAAGCACTTCAGTGACTTTCAGTGGAGGTTCCTGAATAGCATTGTAGCAACCAATTGTTTTGTGTACCATATTGCCCTTGGGGTGTCTGCATGGGGCCCCTTTTGTTTGGCTTCAGACATGGTGTTTCATTTTTTCCTCTTCTGTGTTTTTTTGCAGCAGCTTTTGGGGTTTGAGACTTGTTTTCTCCAAGCTCCTGTTAATTCTCGGAGTGAGATACCATGCTCATTATTCATCCAGCTTCCTGTCTGATTAACTTTTTGCTGAGTCAAGCAAAATTAGCCATTTAGAAATCTCATTAGAACAGAGTGGCTGGAGACGAGCAAGGCAATCTGCTAGGGCTGTTCTGAACACTGATTGTGGCCTGGCTGTGGACTGATTACACCCTTTATACATTGATTTGTAACTTGGACATTTTTAGGTTGAATTAGTGTGTTAACAATATTTTGAGTGAATTTGGTGATGATGATGTTTTAATGATCCATGTTTATTGTTTGCTGAAGACATGTTTTTGCTTTATTTTATTCATATCATTTTTTATAAAATCACATTAAAAACTATTAAAATAAATAAATAGTTTTTAATGTGATTTTATGTGAATAAAGTATTTTTCATTTTTTCTCTCTCTCTCTCTCTCTCTCTCTCTCTCTCGGAGTAGCACAAATATAAATGTAACTTAATCCTAATATTAAGTTGTTAGGCTTTGGTGAACTTCCTTTTCAGAATGTGCTAAGGAGTGAAACTTTGGGCAACCCCAATAGACATGAATAAAATGTTTACCTGAGGAAGGTGCCTATCATTCAGTAGTTTCCCCCTACTCACTGACCGTCCATCCTCAGTATGTTAATTTCATTCCTTTCCACCCCCAGAAGCTGCTCCATGATTTGGGTCTCAAACCTGAGATTCAGACTGTCAGACATGCCTGGTGCCCTCTGCACTGGTTTCTACCTGGTTGGGAATGGGGGAAAACTTGTCACACTGCTTCAGGCTGCTGCTCTATGTGCAACAATCTGTTTTTGTTTTTACTACCTCTGGGCTAAAAGAAGTACTGGGGTCCTGAAAGTGTTAGGTGACATTCTCACCAGACTGGTTACCAGCAGACCCTGAGAATGGGTCTAAATCCATCTCTGGAAGCCTATAGAAACTTATTTTCTATTGTACCATCTGCATGAGTAGAACATGCAAGAGTGTCCGGGGCACATATAGTTCTCATAGTGGGCATCTGACTTTCATCCATTATGGCATACTAGTCCAGGTGCAATTTAGTAACTGCCACTTGTGGGCTGATATTACCTGGTGATGTGAATTGCTCACAAGCAATGGATGATATATTGAATAGTGAGTAAATGTAGCAAGGTAAGGGTGCCTATGCAGATCCCTCACATTGTGCAGTACAGGAATTTGAAACTTAAGAAGTCAGATGATGCAATTCAGTGCATTTTATCCCTTTTATAACCACCAGAATTGCTCTGTAAACATTGATAATAACTCACCGCATGGCGAACAGGTGCTGGGAGTTCTACCCTTCTTGTCCCTAGTGAACTGGAGCTGTGCTAAGGAGATACCATGACAAAAGCCTTCTATGTGGCTTCACCTGCCAATGCCAGCCTACCTCTTTTCTTTGCTACCCTGCTAGCCTGGCATACCCTTGTTTGACAGGAAATACAATATAGGCTAGGTTGTTTCTCTGTTTTGTTTTGTTTTTTTAAGTGTTTTAACTACAATGTGAAATATTCATAAACTACAACATGTCTGTTTCATAAAAACCTAAAGATTTTGCCCTTATCACATAGAAGCTGTCTGATTCTTGCACTTTCTTCACAGTGGGTCCCTTTTGGGATAGGCATGTAGGCATGACTGAGGAAAGCCTGAAGTATGTAAAAGTGAAGGAGGGGATGCTCCACACACCCCAGGCTGCTGCCTGGTTTACTCTTCCTAGGGAGGCTCTGGCTCCTACAGGCAAGTGCTGGGAGCGCTCTATACACACAGCCCAGTCTGCCGGGTGTTGGTGCAGAGGATCAGTGGAAGATGGTAGACAGAAGGAGTGCCAGGGGAATGCTTGCATGGTGGGCAGGGTATGTGTGCCTGGCAATGCTAGGGGTGGGGTGGGGGGGAGTGCCTGGGCTGCAGAGGCCTCTCTTCTCCATGTTTCATCCTGCATTCATTGCTGGCCTTTCGCTAGCTGCTCCTCTCTGCAGCTGGAGCTGTAAGTAGGGAGGTGGAAGCCACCTGGTTGCTTGCAAAATATGAACCAGAGGCATCTGGATGCCAGAACAGAAGGGATTGCTACAGTAGCTATTCCAGTCTGTCCTAGATCATGGCTGAGTTCTGCCCTGCACCAGGGGAAGGAAAAGGAGATGCCTTTGCATTTACTAAAAGTAACCCCTGATATTACAAAGCCTATCACTGAATGACAAACATAGATCTGTGGAAAGTGTTGGCAGGCAAACTGCCCACAACATGAAACTTGCCCAGCTTCATGTCAGATTGAAAACTCAGACTCTCAGCCCAGGTTTGCTGAATGGTTCAATACAGTATTCAGATTTTTCAGGTAACCCTGGCCCAGTTTGGAGCCCGCATGGACTTCATGTTGAACACAGGCACAACGTAGCAGGTTTGGCCAAAACTCATTTTGATTTTTTTTTTTTGCTTCATTCAAAACAAAATTTGGGATTTGAAGCTCTGCAGCCCAGAATCAGGGGTGGCTCCAGGCACCAGCACAGCAAGCGCGTGCCTGGGGCAGCAAGCTGTGGGGGGCGGCCTGCCAGTCACTGTGAGGGCAGCAGTCAGGCGGCTTTCAGCGGCATGCCTGCAGGAGGTCCGCCAGTCCCACGGCTTCGGTGGCAATTCGGTGGTGGGGACACCGAAGGTGCGGGACCAGCGGACCTCCCGCAGGCATGCCACCGAATCCACGTGACCGCAGACTGCCCGCAGGCACACCGCCGAAAGCCGCCTGCCTGCCGTGCTTGGGCGGCAAAAAACATAGAGCCGCCCCTGGCCAGAATAACTCTGGAAAAAACCCTGCCATCCAAAATCACCAGGCTTCTTAGAGCTTTAGTAACAAGCTTTTAAAACAGCACACAAGACTATGGGTTCCACATCAACCCATTTGAAGACTGGTGTATGCTGCAAATACCCTACGGGTTCACTAACATTAAACCCATTTGTGATGGGGCGCATCATGTGGTTCAGAGGGCTGCTTTCGATAAACAATAAAGAATGTGGAGGTGCCCCAAAACCCCGCTCTGCAAAATTGGAAATGCAAGATCATGAGAACATTCTCTTGTGAGATTTTTATTCCTTCCTGTTTCTGGTGGGGCTAGCAATAGTATGAGAACAGTGGCTCAGGTTGTATTTTGATATTTCTACTTCTGGTGCCAACTATAAATGAGAAGGCAGAGTAAGGTGACCAGACAGCAAATGTGAAAAATCAGGACGGGGGTGGGGGTAATAGGAGCCTATATAAGAAAAAGACCCCAAAATTGGGACTCTCCCTATAAAATCGGGACATCTGGTCACCCTAAGGCAGAGGCTTGTGACTTTTTTTTTTTTTTTTAAAGGAGGGGAAATAATTTAAAATTTGGGCATCAAATAGGTTCATCCCAAGTGTTCAAAGGATAGGGATGGCCATGGCATTGGGGTAGGTTCTTATTCTCTCTTAGCAAGTTTGTCCATCTCTATGTAGCATCTGATCTGTAACTTAATCTATAAGCAGCTCCAGTGAGATTCAAGAGCCTGAAGCCACCAAACACATGGTGACATAGCTACATACTTTCTGCCATACCTGCCCTTCCTGAAAAGCCTGCCAGTGTTGTTATATTATATACCTCACCCACCTTATCTGGCTAATGTTGTTATATTGTTAAGTGACATTTTAAGTAATATTGGGAAGCCTAACACTTTCATTGCCTTTATTTTTTTTCCCCTTTTATCTGATGGCAAAAATATTTTTTTATTGAGTAAAATTCATTTTTGGTGTATATCCACTGAGTCCAAAGATAAATGTGGACCTATATGTATTTTTTTTTTTTTTTTCAAAATAAAATGTTTGTGACCTATAGTCTTCAAAAAATCAAAACTCCAAGATAACCACCCATTTTTTATGAGTAACCCGCATGTAACGAGTCTATATTACTAAATTGCTCTTCTAAAAGATGGTGGGAAATGTGTTTTGTTATAGAAAAAGATGTTTCAAGTTTCCAAGCGATTATTACAAACAAGTCTGATCTAAAATTTTTTTAACACTTTTAAAATAGTGAAATATTATTTGATAAAGTCCTACAACCCTAGAAGGAGAAAACAGTTTGTAGGTTTTTAAACATGCTAGCAGTAAACTAGAAACTGAATTGTCTTCATCTGGATTTTACAGTGTGTTAGTTACCACATGGTGAGAACCATACCTTTTTTCCTTGTGAAGACAAGGCCAATGATATTAGTACAAAAAGAGGGGTGGGAAAAGGTAGGGTTTTATCTTGTAACTCCGCCACTTGTGGTGTGCCATTAACTATGGGACAGTGGGTTTACTGAGTAAGGACTGTAGATCTGTTCCCCTGATTTAACTTAGTTTTTTATGATGATTTAATTCTGAAATTATTTCCTTAATAAGGTATCCTGTAAAAATGATTGATTGCATAGAGCACTGGTTTTTTTAACATTGCCTTGCACTGCATCCCAATGCACAGGACTTAAAACATTCAAATCTGATGCATTTGTTGGGGGTAGAGAGATGAGGTGGAGCCTACTTTCTTCAAGAATAGCTGCTTTAATCAAAGAGATGTGAACAGCTTGCATTCTCTGCTTTTTGACTTCCACAAAGCCTGTTTGTTTTACTTAAGGCTATATTGCTACGCCCCTGTTTCCATGGAATTGCTAGGGAGCTAAGCCACACCTTTATGAACACCAGGAGAGGTTTCCTGAGTAGAGCAGCTTTATGAGTATAGGAGACTCTGCTCCTAAGAGTAATTGGAGGTTTTTAAAAAAGGCATAAATAAACAACTAGATCTTAAGACTTTGGCCTGCAGATGATCTGCCAGCGCATGTCACCTGTCTTTGTGTATATACTGCTGTGGCCAATGGTATTTACGCTGAGATTCTGACCTGTGTGGAATTTGATGTGTAGCAGCATTTAATAACACTTCTTGGAGGGTTACTGATAGTTCAGGGAAATGTTAATGAGAGAGGGGGCATTTTTTGCAACCCATTTACAGGTTCAAACCCAGCTCCTCTGCTCACCCCTAGTAATAATGATCCCGCCTGGTAAGGTTCGAGGTATATTCGCAGGGCAGCATGAGGGCGCCTGTAAAGCTGCTGGGCTGCTCATTTTATTGGCTCCTGTCCTGTTCATTTATGAATTAACTTCTTATCTTTGTCTAACACAGTTGTCAGTCCTGAAAGATAGGAAGATGCCTAACTTCTGGAATTTTTATGAATATTGCAGTTACTGTTGCATAGTAAAATTGAAAGA
Organism: Malaclemys terrapin pileata; assembly: GCF_027887155.1. Classification (NCBI taxonomy): domain Eukaryota; kingdom Metazoa; phylum Chordata; order Testudines; family Emydidae; genus Malaclemys; species Malaclemys terrapin. The sequence continues at coordinate 33,092,039 of NC_071518.1, forward strand.
GAACCTTTTTTCAAACATGTGGCGACACTATAAAAACCAAGCACAGAAATCCTTAGTCGTGAAACTTAAGCTGTGCAAATATTCCACAAGCATGCTAAGTATGGATATTAAAAAGCTTCTCCTGTTGGTGAATCATTGCGGAGTTTGTGCAACCATTAGACTTACCACTCCCTGTGATTCAAGGCGTAAAATCATGGTTGGTTGCTTTGTAGCCATTCCCTATTGTGATGGGCTAGTAAGGGAGTTTAAGTGAAAGCAAAGAGGTAATGGTTGTTACTATTCCGTGAGTCCTATAAAGATCCAGGACTTTAGGTTATTGCTTGGTATTTGTAAGTGATTTCATGATATGTTTTACAAATTACAGCAGTGTCTAAGGCCTCTGGATAGTAAAGACATTTCATTTTGAGATACACTTTTTAAACTGGGAGTAAGGTGGAGTAGCTATGAGTAATTGTTTTCGGTGGGAACTTATCCAGCATTCTCTTTAATTGATGAGGGTGAAAGTATTTTGTAATTGCTGCAATTAAAAATTGTGAAGCATATTTATGCTGCCTATAAGAGTTTTTTGGTTTGTTTTTTTAAACAATGGAATATTTAAAAATTGGCATCTTAGAATACTGAGAACTTTGGTAAGCTTGATCTTCGCTAGGAACTTATATCACTATAACTACGTCGTGCAGGGTTTTCCACTCCCCGAGCGACATAGTTATTCCAATTTAGCCCCCAGTGTACACAGTGCTATGTTGATGGGAGGGCATAAGTAGCATCTTCGCTAATTGCTGCAGCTGCACTTCTGTAAGTATAGACAAGTCCCTACTCTTAGGCTACATGCTACACACTCAAAGAACATTTGTTCACTCAGACTTTCCAGAGAGATCTGCTTTAGGTGTGTCACTAAATAACATCATCTCAAGAAGTTATACAGCATCTTTGAATCCAATGGGCAAAATGCTGGCGCATCCTTTCTAGACACATAAGCCCAAATGCAGTGGAAAATGTTCCATGTTTTTAAAGTGTCACTTGTTAGTCACAGAGGGGTAAAAGCAGCAGAAGCAAATCTACACAGGATATCTTAAATGCCCCAGGGTATCAGAGATACACATAGCGGATAGCCACAGCTCATCACTAAGCAGGGTGGGGGAATCCTGGTCAGTGGATCTATACACATTGTAGATCTACTGGGCCAAAACCAGAGGGTGGGGGAAAGCACCCAGCAGCATTTACTTATGTGCTATAGCTATACCCTGTAAAAGGGGCTATGGCCTGGCTGTGCAAAGAGCCTGGATAGTTGAGGTGGAGAAATCACTTTCCCAGGTCTGCAAAGCAACACCTTTTTGTGGGGATTAGCTCTCTCTTTCCCAAGATCATACTCAAAGGGATTTACATAACCACTATACACTCACAATCAGTCAGACAGCCACTTCTCTGCTGCCTGTCAAACAACACACTACACAACAGTGGGAGGGGAAACTTTTTGTCCTAGCACACGGGAGAAAATCCCTATTCTTAGAAAAGTTCCCTGGGATCTTTAATGTTTGTGCAAGACTGATAGGATTATACAGTGACAAGGAGGCTGAGGTAAAATCTTTTATTGGACCAACTTCAGTTGTGGAGAGAGACAAGCTTTCAACTCAAACTTACATAGAGCTCTTGTTCAGCACTCTATAAGCTTGATTGCTTGTCTCTCCCGTCAACTGAAGTTGGTCCAATAAAACATATACCTCACCCACTTTGTCTCTCTAGTATCCTGGGATCAACATGGCTAGAACAACACTGCATACAGAAATTGTTTTGTTTTTTTCAGATAAGACTTTTTATAATCTGCCTCGGGAGGGGAAAGCCAACCCGTCTGTAAGTCAAATCCATGGGTCTGGGTATTTCACACCTAATGATTGAACCACAATGCCATCCACTGTGACAGGAGTTGCTATTTATTACAGATTTTGAGTCTTCATTTTTCTTTCCCACAATACATACTGCGGTAGGAAATCAAGGTCAGATAACCGCACTGTCATATTCCATACAATGCTACAATTTAGTTTGTGACATTTTATGTTTTAAAAAAAAAATCCTATAATGTTTGATAGATTTGCTATAAATAACAGGACTGCAGCATTTAATACATTATAGCAGAGAGAAATTACAGGCAAGGGAAAATATATTCTCTGGCAGGATTTGGAAATGGACAGTTGATGAGGCAGAGGTACAGAAGGGCTGTTCTAGATAGCAAGAGCTGCATGGGAGAAGGGTCTCAAACCTACAGCGCCCCTCTTTACACTCTTGATTACAATATGAAACTTACATCTTTGACTTTAGCAGGAGTTTTGCATACATAGAATAAAATGTACGACTGTATTTGGCCCAGTGTCTTTGAAGATCTACAAATGGGTTGTGACTTTAAAATCGTGGTTTATGTAGGAAGATAATGGGAGGAAAAAACCTAAAACTTGGATCTCTGGAAAAATTTCTAAAACACACATACTAAACTGCTCTAAATTACGTTTCAACTATTGCAACGGCTTCATTGTCAAATTGTTAGGAGTCAAAAAAGAGGCTGGAAAATGGAACTGATGTTGTCGTCTAAATAAAAGCCGGACATTTCATCTAACAGATTTTTTTTTATGCCATATCTATAAAAATAAAAGCTGATCTAAAATGAACTTGCGTACACAATTCACTCATACTATGTTCCTATATTACACAGTGGGCTAGGTTTATACGTCGTCTTCTTAAATATCCAATACAGGCCACTAGTGGAAACTAGATGGACCATTGGTCTGTTCTGGTATGGACACTTCTGTGTTTCTACGTAGTTATTATTCATTTGTGCTCCCTCTCAAGTACCTGAAAATAGGAGATATAAATAGACCACTGTTTTGAGATAACAACTGCTATTTAAAACAGCCACCTCAGGGAATACAGTGATTAGTGCTCAAAACCAAGCAAAAGGAAATGTTACTCAATCATAAACACACCTAATGGGTCAAATTCATCTCTGCTGTAATACATTAAAGTCAACACATTTACTCTAGGGTTGAATTTGGTTTATTCACTCTTCACCAGCTTTCTTAGGAGAAGTACCTATTCCAACATCACTTTCTCCAAGGAAGACACTCCCTCTACATACAGCACCTGATTACAATACCCTTCCCCCTAAGACTAATGTTCCTACATTTAAACAGCTTCTATCTGGGGAAATAATACAAAGGCACCTGCTATTCATTGTCCAGCCCTTAACAGACTAGATTAGACTATTGCAATGGGCTGTGTGTGGGACTACATCTTAAAACCATTTGGAAAATAAAGCGGGTGTAGTACACAGCAGCTTGCTTACTGACCAAGGGATTTCACTGGCAGTATATGCAGTACTGCCAACCCCGAATGTTCAAAAATCATGAGTCAAGGTCACCAAAAATCATGAAATTGGCTTTAAAATCATGAGATTATATTAAAATAATAGATTTGGTGTTCTTTGTATTCGCCTTCTACTTTTGTGAGCCTTTAGGGTGCACTGGTCTTGAAACTTATTTTTTTCTTTAAGAATGAAGGCTGAAATCATCACACATCCACTTGACTCCAGGAGCTGGGGCTTTAAGGGAAACAATAATTATCATGAGACTAATGAGAGTTGGCAACACGGTTTGTGACACCACAGTGGGATCTGCATTGGCTGACCGTGAGTCTCGAATGAAGTTTAAGGTATTGGATATGATCTTTAAAGCCATAAACAGGCTAACTCAGGGGTGGCCTCTTTCTCCAGGCTGTGTTTGTCACAGCTGCAGCCAGTAAAGGCACTCACCTCGATCCCAATTTATAAAAAAGGGGATAGGTAGCAGAACATTCTTTGAGAGGGCTCTAGAATGTACTATGAGCTGAGGGGTGAAAACATTATCCCTTGATGTGAAATAGCCCTGAATTTGATGACGTTCTGGGCATGCGGCGAAAGACCTTTGTCTAAGGGGTTTTGGAGAGGGCTCAGGATACAGTTCCCACAATGATGAAGTGTAGAAAGGAGTTTCTGTAAGTGACTGGGATTGTCTAGACATACAGCATTGCTGCGCCATGGTAGCGCTTAGTGACGATGCTACCTACGCCAATGGGAGTAGGTGGCTACTTTATCTCCCTAAAAGGTGGAAGCTACATCGACAGGAGAAGTCCTCCAGTCAACATAGAGCTGTCTACACAAGGAGTTAAGTAAGTATAACTGCATTTCTCAGGGATGTGGATTTTTCACACCCTGAGCAAAATATTTGTAGTGACACAAGTCTGTAGTGTAGACCAAGTTCTTGAGTTCTTCTGGAAATTATCACTTACGTAGGGCTGGGATTTTATTGTTATGTTAGAGCACATAGGAGCACTGGATAGGCATCTTTTTAATTATTTTAAATCTAATTAATAAAATAGTGTCCTACCTCCATTATCCAGATAAGCAATAGCTATGCTATGACTCTACCCATATACTTTCTGCATCCTAGATACTTTCTGCCACTGGGCAGATATTGCAAAGGTGAGTGCATGCTATTCATTTTTCCTTTTCATTTTATTTTGCAGTGTCCGTTCTTGCCACTAAGCGCATATCTTTGGCGATCCCTCGAGGTCGAGGATGATCTCTTTCACAGATATTTATTTTTTATGAGACCTTTGGTGACTGAGAAGTCCAATGTTTGAGCGATAGGCTCACCGGCAGATGTTCCATGTGTTGTTGAAAGTTAGGGTTGGGCTGTGATTGCTGTGTTACAGTTGTCTGTCTCTTCTTTTCTGGTGGTTCTTTTTGTTTAGTTTTTTTTGTTTTGTTTTGTTTTGTTTTTTGTTTTTTAAATTAAGCATCATATCAGAAACTTACACTTCACAATTGCATAAGGGCTGTCAACTGGAGTTTCACTTTCCCTTGTTATTTCATTCGATTCATCCTCAAGCTCTTGGAAGAAGATGGTCGAATTATTTTTAGGTTTTCAGGTACCCAGAGCTTTTTGTGGGTGGGTGGGGGGGCAAAGGTACTAAAACAAGTAATTTCCCTAAAAAATACAAGGATAGTGTTCAAATGACTGTGTTAAACTTCATATGCACTACAAAGGATACCCTTCATAATAGCAGGCACATCCAATTACATATCTGTATGTTTAGGAAAGATATGAAGAATAGGAAGATGCCACTATGGCTCTATCAAGAGCTCTTTAATGACCTGAAAATCAAAAATGAATTCTACAAAAAGTGGAAACATGGACAAATTACTAAGAAGGAGTACAAAAGAATAGCACAAGCATGTAGTAACAAAATCAGAAAGGCTCAGGCACAAATGAGTTACACCTAGCAAGGGACGTAAAAGGCAAGAAAACGGATGGGTTTAATGCCTATTTTGCTTCAGTCTTCACTAAAAAGGTAAATACTCAGTACAATTAATATTAACAACAAGGGGGAAAGAACAGAACCTAAAACAGGGTTCAGGTTAAAGAATATTTAGATGAGTTAGATGTATTCAAATCAGCAGGGCCTGATGATATTCATCCTAGGGTACCTAAGGAACTAGCTGAAGCAATTTTTGAACCGTTAGCAATTATCTGGAGGAGAACTGGAGGACAGGTGAGGTCCCAGAAGACTGGAGAAGGGCAAACATAGTATCTATCTTTAATAAGGGAACAAAGAAGTCCCAGGGAATTGTAGACCAGTTAGCCTAACTTTGATACCTGGAAAGATAGTGGAACAAATTATTAAACAATTTGTACGCACCTGGAGGTTAATAAGATTGTAAGAAATAGCCAGCATGGATTTGTCTGGAACAAATAATGCCAAACCAACCTAATTTCCTTCTTTAACAGGTTTACTGGCCTAGTGGACAGGGGGAAGCAGAAGAAGTGATATAGCTGGATTTTAGTAAGGCTTTTGACACAGTCCCACATGACATTTTCATGAGCAAACTAGGGAAATGTGATTTAGATTAAATTACTATGAGGTGGGTGCACAACTTGCTGAAAGACCATACTCAAAGAGTATTTATCAATGATTCGCTGTCAAACTGGTAGGGTATATTTTATGGGGTCTTGCAGGGGTTAGTCCTGCATCCAGTACTAATCAATATTTTCATTAATGTCTTGGGTAAGGGAGTGGAGACTGTGCTTATAAAATTTGCAGATGACTCCAAACTGGGAAGAGTTGCAAAACAATTTAAAACAACCTTGACAAATTGGAGAATTGGTCTGAGTTCAACAAGGTGAAAATCAGTAAATACATGTGCAAAGCACTTCACTTAAGGAGGAAAAATCAAATGTACAGCTACAAAATAGGGAATAACTGGATAGGTGATAGTACTGCTGAAAGTTGATCACAAACTATATAAGTCAAAAATATGATGCAGCTGCGAAAAAGACTAGTATTCTGAGGTGTATTAACAGGAATGTCATATGTAAGACACAGAAGGTAACTGTCCCACTCTACTTGCACTGGTGATGCCTCAGCTGGAGTACCGTGTCCAATTCTGGGTGCCACGCTTTATGAAAGATGTGGGTAAAACTGGGGAGAGTCTAGAGAAGAGCAACACAAATGATAAAAGGTTTAGAAAACCTGACCTATGAGGAAATGTTAAAAAAACTGGACATGTTTAATCTTGAGGAAAGAAGATTGAGGGGGGGAATCTGTTAACAATCTTCAAATATGTTAAGGGCTATTATAAAGAGGACTGTGACCAATTGCTCTCCAGGTCCACTGAAGGAGGTAGGACCAAAAGTAAGGGCTTAATCTGCAGCAAGGGAGATTCAGGAAACCCTTTCTAACTATAAGGGTAGATAAACTCTGGAACAGGCTTCCAAGGGAGATTGTGGAATCCCCATCATTGGAGGTTTTTAAGAACAGGTTGGACAAACCTGTCTGGGACGGTCTGGGTTTATTTGTTCCTGCCAGAGAGCAGGGGACTGGACTTGATGAGTTCTCGACAGGGCCAGCTCTAGGCACCAGCAAAGCAAGCAGGTGCTTGGGGCGGCAAATTTGCAGGGGTGCAAAAATCCAGCATGAGAGCTGAGAACCAACAGGAAGCCCTGGGAGCTGTAGTTCCTTGGTTAGCTCCCTGCCTATAGAGCCAGCCCTGGAGCAGGGAAAGAACTACATTTCCCAGCATTCCCTCGGCCGCAATTAACAGGAAAGGGAGGGGGGAGGAGTGTAGACCTGAAACCTCATGCTGCAGCTTGCTGTGAATGGTAGGGACAGAGCCAGCTCTAGGCTTTTTGCCGCCCCCCACCTCAGCCCTGGGCTCCCCCGGCACCCCAGCCTTGGACTCTTCCCCGCCTGCACCCCCTGTTGCCCAGCTGTGGCCCCCACCTCCTGCCGTCCCAGCCCTGGGCTCCTCTTCCCCCCCCCACCCCCCCAGCACCTCCTGCCGCCCCAGCCCTGGGCTCTTCTCCCTCCTCCCTGCACCTCCTGCCATCCCAGCCCTGGGCTCTCCCTCCACCCGCATCTCCTGCTGCCCCAGCCCTGGGCTCTTCTCCCCCTCCCCCCCACACCCGCACTCCCTGCTGCCCCACCTCTGGCCCCCACCTGCACCTCCTGCTGCCCCAGCCTGGACTCTCCCCCAAAGAAAGAATTGGGTGGACTAAATGGACAGTGCCCCTCTCTATCTGAAGCCTAGCAAGGCAGGTACGTGGATCCCACTAGAATTTAAAATGAAAAGTAAGGGAGGGGAGGCTCTACTAGACTGGGCAGCTTTAGATACAGTACCAGGCACGTAGGATTTACCCTTCTGAGCCATGGAAGCAGAAATTGACTTTTCTTTTCCAGATTTAGCTAATATTCAGAAAGGGAATCCAGCACCTGCCTTCCAGATTTGAACACCCTCAAAATTCAGGAATGCTCAAGCTCAATTTGGGCAACTGTTGCTTCATTTCTCCCAAATCAAATATACTGATCCACTGTAACTTGCTGTAGGAAAAAGGAGAATAAATTGAGCAAGAAATGCTTCCCAGTGGTTATTAGGACTGGAATTGCTATTTTCAACAGCTATTGCTTTTTTATTATTATTATTATTATTTTATTATTATTTTTAAGTTTTATTTATTTAAAAGGAAGACAGTGATATTGCATTGGCAAATTCCCCATAGAAACAAAGAATGGAACAAAAGAATAATAAAGGCACCTCAACTTTTCCTCATTTATGTAGGACAGTCTTATAATATGCATCCAGATATCCTCCAGTTACACAAGCTGAAAATTGTTCCACTTTACTGCAGTTCTGTAACCATATGGGAACCAAACCTGTCTGTGTTCTGTAAACATCCAAAATTCCTGCTGAATGACCCGCCCTGGGAGCGAGTTACCAGTGACCCAGGGCTGGGGCGGCAGGAGGGTGCGGGGGTGGGGAGGCAGCCAAATTTTTTTTTTGCTTGGGGCAGCAAAAAACCTAGAGCTGGCCCTGGTTTTCAAGGTCCCTTCCAGTCCTACATTTCTCTGTTTCTGTGTTTACATATAGAATAATAATGGCTTGAGACATTTATATACATGGGGGATGATAGATTGACAATCCTGAGGATGCCAAAGGAGGACTCTGGGGGATTCTCTCTCTTTCCACCTTCCCATTCAGTAGTCAGTTGTGGTTTATAGCAAACCTAATACTAGGGTATTATAGCTGCCTTTGAATTTGGTCTTCGCTTAACATGATAAAGGAACTTGTGCACCTGATACACCTGATACAAGAGGCCACATGTACTTCTCCTACTGCCCATGTACAGTATGTTAGCTGATTTAAAATTATATTGTAAGTTTTTGGAGAGAACCTGGATCTGTTTTATGCTTTGAGTCTGTGGTTTTGGGAACAGTAAATGGAGAGTTAGCAATCTGTACAACTATTGAACAGTAGAAAGTATTTTCTAATAAAAATACTCCATGTACGTGGATGAATATTTGCACAGCTTAATTTTCACCACTAATAGACTAGTAACTTCTTTGGCTGTCCTATATAGTAATCTGTGCATGTACTTTATATGCTGTTTAAATCAAAAATAAAAACACCTGCTTTAATATTATAGTAAACGACTCCATTCATTCCTCCCTCCCTCCCTTTCCATGTTAATAGGTTCAGTAAAATTAGGGTAAGAATCATAGATTATTAGGGTTGGAAGGGACCTTAGGAGATCATCTAGTCCAACCCCCTGCTCAAAGCAGGATCAATCCCCAAATGGCCCCTTAAGGATTGAACTCACAAACCTGGGTTTAGCAGGCCAATGCTCAAACCACTGAGCTATCCCTCCCCTTGGCAGGTTCAGTTTCAGGTATTTTTCTGTCTATTTTGTTTGATTTCATGATGGAAATTAAGGGAATTTGGATAATGTTAGCTGTTCTCTGAAATTAATCTGCTACTTCAAGGGTGGGTAGTGAAACGAAAGGAAGGCTTACATAGACCCCTGTGAAATGGAACTGCTGAATTCTGCACTGCTTAAGATACTACCCAGAAAAAAAAGGTGGCAGAGTATTATTACTCATATTGCATCTCACTATATCTAAAACACGAAAGGTAGATTACACATGTGGAATTGGGAGTCTGTTAGGTAGCTATGATTTTAGCTATCTTAGAGGGACCTCCAACTGATCATATTAGAAAAAGCCTGCCACTTTCCCCCATATTGAGCTCTACAGAAACCTAATATAAATATTGACTAAGAATGATATCAGAATTCAGGTTGACACCTAGAACAGACCTCATGCAAGTTTCATAACTAAAATATTATGACACATTTTCCATTCAGCCCACTCCAGGCCCAGGCCCAGTACTAGTCTAAAGATATCAATTATTCATTCCACGGAAATCTGTCACAGCAACAGACGAAGCAGCTATATGAGATTAAACAGAAGGTAGCCAATTTTCCATTAGCAAATGGGTTGTATGTTCATTGCTATTTAAGAATATTTTTATTCTAAATATTTACAGTAAATATATGAACCCATATGATGTCCTGGTGACAAATATTCATAGATCTCTTTATAATCACTCTTAGAATTGTACATTTTCAAAGCACCTTGCAGGCACTAACTAATAGTGATGACATGTGCAACAGTTAAGTGACATTGGGCGCGAATTATGTAACCAAATTAAAGCAAGAAGTCTGCAGTAAAATATTATCCTGTTTAAGCCAGCAGGGCTAACTGTGTGTATAAGAGTTGATGGAACATGTCCTTGATAGCCCAAAAGGAAACAAACTGAGCCTTAATACAGGAGTAGGTGGGTGAGATTCTTTGGCCTGCGTTGTGCAGGAGGTCAGACTAGACAATCATAACAGTCCCTTCTGACCTTACAGTCTATGACTCTGAGTGTCCATTGCCAAGTAAATCACAAACTGTCCTGGATAGAGGGCAATCATTTGCAGCTGGACAGGAAACAGGCTCTACGTATCAGAGGGGTAGCTGTGTTAGTCTGAATCTGTAAAAAGCAACAGAGGGTCCTGTGGCACCTTTAAGACTAACAGACGTATTGGGAGCATAAGCTTTTGTGGGTGAATGCCCACTTCATCAGACGCAAGTAATGGAAATTTGCGTCTGATGAAGTGGGCATTCACCCACGAAAGCTTATGCTCCAATACGTCTGTTAGTCTTAAAGGTGCCACAGGCTCTACATATTTAGCTGTGCCTTTGGACTGAACACACTTGCCTTTTCTTTGTATATAGATAGCGGTGAAAATAACTCCTAATAACTTGACTTCCTGATTTATTACCTGGATCAGCACCATGAAACAGGTACCACTTCCATATTCCATCTCCTCATTATATGGAATCAGCCTGGTCATCATAAATTGACTGATATCTTTAGTGAAAATTCCAGATTTTCAGTGTCTAAGGCATTTTGAGACCGTGCTGCGTACAGTGGTCAAACAATGTTTTGTTTCTATTTTGAAAGGTTCTACTGATTGGTCTGAGAGAGATTACCTATCATTAAAATGGGGAACATCTGTTTTACCTCTCAAACTCATTTGCTATCACTCTGTTGGTACCTTCCTTCCTCAGTGCCCCATTCTTTATACCAGTAGGGAATTAATCCCATTAATCCTGATGGCTACTGAATTTGCCTTTGTGACAGGTGTGTTTAGTGTAGCTTGGATTTCGCATCTAGCTGGACAGTCCTCCTTTTAGCGTTTTGTCTGTTTTTGACATGTGCCTTTGGGCTTGTCTAGGCACATTTTTTTGTATTGCTATAGCAGTATCTCTATTTCTAAATGGACACTTATACCAGTACAAAAACTGTGTATTGACAAGCCCTTAGATATTGATTTCTTTAAAGTGCGCTTCTAGACTTCTTGAAAATCCACTCAATTTTAAAACAGTGATACAGGCAGCCAGACTGCCTAATAGCCAGAGTATTAATTCTAAAAATGCTCTTCACCTGCCAGTTGAATGAGTGCTACTCATGAATAAAATTCCACAGACCCTATTTTTGTTTGTTTGTTTGTTTGTTTAATCTCCATCTTTTAATAGCAAAAGCAGCCTCAGGCCATCAGTCCCTCTCTATCAGTTGTTAATCTCCAGAAAATGGCCTGCTCCTCAGTTATTGTTGTTGTGTAAATAATAATAATGTGACATTAACACCTGCATGGATCAGCACTGTGCTGCTACTAGCTGTAGCTCACTTTGTTTTCAACAGCCTGATAATAAGAATGTGAGCCTGGAAATTTCAGGGCTCTCAGATGTCCAACAAAACAGTCATTAAATTTGTGAAAAATTCTGCCTTTGGTTACATTCATGTAATCCCATTCAAGTCAGCAGGATGATGTGGATGTAACTAAGAACATAATTTAGTCCTTGCTAGAATTTTTGGTTGTTTTTAGTCTTTGACTTCCACTGTAGCACAGTTATCTGCATTTCCAAAGTTCCTGTTGCTGTAATATCTACATACTGTGAATGGAGTATAAAAAACCCAGAACTGTGCAGAACAGTAGTCACTTATCTGTCCTACACTAGGTATGAAGCTGGGTTGCTACCTTCGAATATGATGTTTGCTTTTCTTCTGATCTGGTTCTTTGGAGAATGTTGTGATGTGTCTTGCAGTCTGACCTGAACCGAACATAAGGCTTTCAATCTGTGTTTCTCAATGACCGGTCTGTGGACTGGCACTGGTCCGTGAGATCTCCCTGACACAGTTTAGGAAGGCAGCAAGCTGGTCCTTGGTATCAAAAAGATTGAGAAACGCTGCTCTAAATGATCTATTTCGTGTGGATGTTTAAGAGCCCAGGGAGGCCCCTGGTTCACTCTCTTGTCTGCTGCACCTTTGAATCTGTATCTGGGCTCTGCTAAAGATTACTCACTTAAACATAGAGTTTGAATCCAGCTACCAAAGGTAAAGACACCTACTTAATGTTGGCATGTCCCAACAGGAGAGGACTCAAGTAGTGTTCTGGCACAATCCCTACACCGCTTTTACAATATGTCCTGCACCAAGCACCAAATATTACAATGATAGAGAGTGTTCTGCAAATGCCTAAAGATACATTGAGGAGCTACAAGTGCTAAAATATGAGTGGGGAATTACTTTTCTTTCTGATCTGAGTTGCTTAATAGGAGATTGGCAAGGACAATAAAACTGGAATGGAGGAAAAACTGATCAATAGATTTGCTAGGACCTTTTTTACACAAGTGTATCGTTTCAAATAAAATCTTTAAGTGAATGGCTGAGTTCCCTTGGTCTCTGCCATTTTGGAATTCTAATTCATTCCTGTTTACATCCTCTAAGTTCTCTTACGTGTCTAAGTGGGTGGAATGATCTTGTAAAATAGCAACAGCTGCAACCGGCACATTCTTATCCCCAATTCTTATAGCAAGAAAGTAAATTAGGCTAGCACATAGAAGAAACACCCCTTCTTCTCCCCTCAGGCCTCTCCTTCCTGGCTGGGGAGTGTGACCTACCTAAACATGTTTTCTCCCAACCACCCACTCTAGTAGTGTTTTTCTTTACCTGTAGATGCTCTACTTAGGGTCTCACCCACTGTCCCCAAGAGGAAGATTATAGTCTGGGTTCTTGAGCAGTCCCTAGTGGATGGCCACAGGCGCTGCCTTAGGGTATGTCTATACTTTGAGCTTGGAGTTGTGATTCCCATATCGAGGAGACTATCCGCACTAGATCTAATCAAGCAATGCACTAAACATAAGGCATGCCGACAGTGCAGCTGGGAGGTGTCATTCCCAGCTTGGGCAGATATACAGCTTGAGCTATCGCCTAAAAAGAGCAGCGTGACTACGGTACCACGGTCTAGTTTCCTTGAGTCCAATCCCACGTAAGGTACTTTTCTGGGTCTGCTAGTCCCTTCCACTGCTCATGCCACTGTGGCAACACTCCCTTTGGCAACTACCGCAATTGCTTACATGGAAGAGTGACATGAGGAAAGGATCAAATATATTACTTCTTAATGCAGTTTATCAGCTGGAACTACAGAGATGCCAACATCATGAGACTAGCCATCTGATCCATGGACCATAATTTGAAACCTCAGAGAGGCTAAGTAAAGAGATGGGCTTTATGCAATGTCTTGAGGGTTATGTCCCAGATTCAGGTTGTCCCACAAAAGTGCAGAGCTTCTTGCACTGACGATATCAAGGCTGCACCTAGATGCGAATAGGGAGCAAGCACAGTCTATGCAGATCTGATATTAACAATTACTCCAGAAACAGAAGGCAACAATACACCATGTCAGCAGTAGAAGAAAAGGGCCAAAATCAAAGTATGACATGCACCAAGGAAGCAAAGGCTTAGAGAAAGCTTGTATATAGAGAGAGCAGGGCGGCATTTGCCTTTGTGTGCCAACTTTTATGATCCTGATAGGGAAAAATAAACAAGGCTGGTTTGAGATTGTCGAAGAAAAATGCCAAACACCACAGTCTTCTGCCAGTTTGGTGTTCGTTTAAACTTACATATGGAGGGAAAAGGAGGAGCCCATCTCACATGCTTTTGTTGCTGCCTAACCATTTTGTTTTGTGTTTCAGCTGCTGTTGGCTTTGGGAACAGTGGCAGCCTTGTCTCAGTGCCTGATTCATGTACATTCAGTTCTTTTCCACACTGCTGTGCCTGCCAATAAAATGGCTAGTTACCCTAATAAAAGAGCACTACAGTCATAGATTGAAATGATAGTAATGATTCTGCAATATCATAGTAATGATACTGCAATATTTGGGTAGTTATTGGAGTACTCTTCTTTCACAAATAAGATCAGTGCTACATGTGTTGGTGGTGTTGTGGATAACTATCCACTGAGAAGTTGAGTGAGTACCATTAATGCATTTCACAAGCTACTGAATAGCCACTGTGATAACCACTATCAGTCACCATGCCAACTTGGACTGGAAGCGGGGGCTCTCTCCTAGCTGATCCACAGTAGTTCTGTGTTGCCAGACAATCATCAACAACTCAAAGGGTCCAGAGGTTCAGTTTGGATAAGCACCCACACATTCAGAGGCTGCTCCAAATATCGAGTTTCAAGACAGGTTTTGGACTCAGTTCTGTCCACTCTTTCTGATGAAGTTTCAATAAACTCTTAAACTTTATCCAAACCTGTTTGCCCAACCCTAGTAGAATTAGAAAGGTAGCAACTCTGCCCACTCAGCTTCCTGTGTCCGAGTCCCATGGCTCTGTCAAACCGTGGCTTTGGATGCTAGTGTAACTGGTCCCCTCACCGCGTTGTCAGAGTCTCTTCCCTATTACAGTTTTGAAAGATTTGTTGCGTGAGCTCACTGCCTCCTTCTTGTGGGTTAGCACAAGCAAGCAGTGTCTCTGGAATGACGACAGTGGCGTGAGCTCAGTGACAACAGAACATGTATTTATACTGGCAGAGAGGTCAGAGGCATCTCTCTTCCTGATGCTGACTCCTACCAGTGGTTCTCAACCAGGGTACACGTACCCCGGTGCTGCTCAGGGGGTACATCAACTCATCTAGATATTTGCCTAGTTTTACAACAAGCTACGTAAAATGCGCTAGCCAAGTCAGTACAATCTAAAATTTCATACAGACAATGCCGTGTTTATACTGCTCTATATACTATACACTGAAATGTAAGTACAATATTTATATTCCAATTGATTTATTTTTTAATTATATGGTAAAAATGAGACAGTAAGCAGTTTTTCAATAATTGTGTGCTGTGACACTTTTGTATGCTTATGTCTGATTTTGTAAGCAAGTAGTTTTTAAGTGAGGTGAAACTTGGGGGTACACAAGACAAATCAGACTCCTGAAAGTGGTACAGTAGTCTGGAATGGTTGAGAGCCACTGTCCTAGACAACTGTCCCACAGCCTCAGGCAGAAAGGACCCCCACCCCTCTTAGGGTTACTTCCTGGACTAGGGGGAGAAGCCACACCTTTTAGGGGGCTGTGTGTGGATGTGTCACAAAGAGCCAGCCACCACAGCAACTCTATTAGAGATTTTCAGCATCAGTTGCTATTATCTCTGGACAACATAGCTGACATCTTCAGGAAGGAGATAGAGCCGGTGTTGGGGAAGGTAGTATGTTCTCAAAGGAAGTGAAATCTTCAAGATCAGAACACTGGTTCCTGCTTCTTAGTGGGATTTAAAACATGGTGTTTGTTTTGTTTCTAAAAGGCTGTGTACAGGGAAAATTGTGCTGGAGAGAAGATTGTATTTTATATGACTCGGTGAAGAAGCCAGTTACCAAGTAAAACAAGAAAACCATGCTGGGCTAGATTCTGAGCACAGTGACGCTATCTGGAGTAATACTATTGCTATCAGTAGTGTTACTCCACTGACAATAGATCTGAATCTAGCTCACTTTCGCAGAAATAAGTGATTAAGATGCTGCAAATAATAGCTGTCCAGAAGAGCACACGGTAGAGACATATACTGTAACTCATTATAATTAGATTTGCAAGATACAAGAACCTGACAGCTTGCTTAGTTACATTCAGGATCCTTATTCAAAGACAATGAAGAATGGGGAAAGCAAAAGACCGCGTGTCACAAAGGAACAGTATAGTGCTGCCAAAGTTGAGGGCATGTTGCTATTTCCATTATATTTTTAAATACTATTTCTGAGATCTTATACTGGTACTCAGCTGTTTGATAATATGAGGGCCAGACAGGTTCTTTTCTGACAGTTCCATGTTCCTTTTTTCTGCTTTATAAAAGAGGATTAATGTGGTCCAGGATGGCTCTCTAATGAACTGCGTGTGGCAAATAATCAGACACATAAATCCAGTTTTTATCATGTAGACTTGGCCTAAGTTACCAGTTTGAGATCCACCTACACTTTGGTGCTACCAGGTCACGGTTGAGGTATGCTGGGCAAGGCCCTGTGGGGAAGCTTGTATAGCTGCTGCCTGTGCTGTTTTCATTCTGTAGGTAAATGCCGTGGGTAAATATCTTCACTCTCAGGGGTGACAACTTTCACCGGCAGAAAAAAAGCTTTACATTAGAGTTAATAAATTCTAATCAAACATTTATAAAAAATGGTATTAAACAGAAATGAGTTTTGATATTAAAAAAATTAAATCCCAGTTATAGTCCAAAGGTGCCTCAGCTATTTTAAACATTCATCTTATGACAGTGAACTGTTTAACTTTGGAAAGTGACCAGTGAGCATGCTTTCTATGCTTTTCATTCTACATATGCTAAGTATGCAGTAATATATGCAGTGTGTATTAACAGTCCTGTGGGGATTTTGCACCATAAATTATTTGCATTGAATTGTTGCTTTCACATATACTGCACTGGTCTACAGAGCAGACAGTGTACAGCATCATCAGTTCAATAGAAAAATTATACACGTCTCCATGAGTGCCAATGGGGAGCTTATTACTATTGGTACCAGTATCTTTACAAGTGGTGAAGAACAAACACTAACATTTCTATAGGACAGACTCGGTGTTTTGTAGAAAGCTAAACCAACCATGGAATTGCAGGATGTAGCTAACCAGACATCTCCTCTGAGCAGCATGGCAGGCTGGAAACGGTATCATTTTTGGATGAAGTCAGCACTCAACACAATTGTACACTAATTACTTAAATGAGCCACAGGGTTTGGGACCTAAATTTGCATGAGTAGAGAGACCTTTTCTCTTAAGCTGTTTGGATGTTGGATTTTTTGTAAACAGTTTTTACTACAATTTAACTAGAATATTCAAAAGGTAAATAAAAGTCAAACAGTAGATCCCGTGATTTGCTTTTAATATGATTTCCCTAAGCCTTATAAGAGCCATTATATACAATTGTCTCCAAGGTTTGTGGCTCATCTGGCACCTCACTCAGAGGAATTTAATATGCATAGGTTTTCCCAAATGTTTGATGCCATCTCTCTGTTACGGAGGAGGATAATCCTCAGCTCAGGAAGGAAAATGCAAAACATGAGTTTACTTGGTTTAAAAAAAAAATCTTCAGGTGAATGATTGGTTCTGAGGAGATTGTGCCCTCATAAGGCTGAAAAATAAGAGCACTCATCCATTGGTTCATGGGTGCAATATAAATTGGAGCACCCAGGATGTCTGTGATGAGGTTCTTATGTGACACCTATCAGTTTTTTCAGGTATCTTCCAAAGTTACAAGTAACAATCTTTCCAGTAGTTTGATGTGACTAGATTCACTTGAGTTTGTCAAACTTCTCTCTCAGGCATGCGCTTGCAAAGATTAATTTTTCATTTAGTTCTCCAAACTATAAGATTAGTAGTCAGTCCTCTTATCCAGAAATGAATTAGTCTCAATTTAGCTTCTGTAAAAGTTCTATCCCAGGCACCCATGAGTGTCCCCCTACTGGTGGACAGTTTCCTTTTTCTTGCAGAGTGTAGCTGTTGAGAGATTCTTTTCTGTAAGTTCAGTGTTTTATATAAATAAAAATATAATAAAGAATAAAAAAGCCAAGAGTTTGCCAGGGCAGGCGTTTGATTAGAGAGGTCCCAACTAAGGAAGGCAATCCATGGTTTCTTGAGCTCTAGGTCTCCTCTTCTGCTGATGATATTAGAAAGGATATTTGTTACTGAGGCTACTTTTGAACCCCTAAAATATAGGGCATCAAAAGAAGTCACTGATCTTGCTAATAGTTAAGGTCAGCCCTGGAGCTTTAAGGAGTAGATAGTATTATCACCAGCAAGTCATTAACTTTCCTTCTCCTATGAAACTTTTGAAATCTTGTTTGTACATTGTAGCAATTCAAAATGTAAATTCAGAATAAGAGCGCAGCAAATGTTTAAAAAGTAGAACAAACATGGGAACCGTATTACAAAGGGTGTCACTTGTTTCAGTCTCAAATTTACTTCTGTCCCACCCACACCTGCTGGCAGGATTCCCATTTTAGCACTATATGCAGTATCAGTAGTGCCAAATGAGTCATGAAACAGCCAATGCCATTTACGGCACAGAGATTAATCCTCACACTCAAAGCCTCCTGCAATTACTACCTGTTATAACATATCCAGGCTGTGTGGTGTAAGGGTTAGCCCTGGAGGGCGTGGGGAGGAAGTGGGAAAAGACACATTTTCCATCAAAGACCTCATGTTCTGCATCTGAGTTAAGGCTCCTTTAGACTTCAGTAAATTTACTACAAAGGCTTAGTAGAACTCCCCTGCCTATCTGGGAAAGGGAACAAAACCATATAAGCCCCTATGCGATCCATACACCTCCAATCTCACAGATAAGCAGAATAGGAATTATTCAGTTTTCATTCCTGGGGGGGGGGGGGGGGGGGGAGACATTTGTGCTTATTATACCAGCACTGCCTCCCAGCTTCTTGCCTATGCCTTTCTTCCTAGCTGATCCCTTTCTTTCTTTCCCCCCGGTTCTCCCCCAACAAGGGCAGCTCTCTTCCTTCATGTCTTCTCTAATTCAGTAGAGGGATAGTTATTTACTGTAGTGCTGATGGGTGAGTGAGCTCTCCTAGTGCCCAAGCTGCTGACGGTGCAGTGGTGTAAGATGAGCCAATTCACTGGAAACCACTGCAACTCAGTATTTTGGTGACTGCAGTCCTCATTTCACAGTGACCTATTTCAGCTAAACCCTAAGTCTTAACTCATTTTTTCCAGGGAGACGTTCCCTTCCTCACCCCATGCCTGTGGTCAAACAAATCCCAGGGCAACAAATTAGGCTATTGCGTAGACATAGCCTATGTCGGCAAAACTTATGTCGCTTGGGGGGTGGAATATTCACACCTCTGAGTGACATAAGTTTCACAGCATTATGTCAGTGGGAGAGCTCCTGTCAACATAATAGAGCCTCTTCACCAGATGTGCTGCAGTGATGCTGTTCTTCTAGACATACCCTAACAGATAAAGCAGAAAATTTCAGAGAGATTCATGCAGTCAGGTATTCACAACTACCTCCATTCTGAATTGGCCTAATAACCCGAAACACTATAATAACATTAGTATAAACTAGACTGTTTAGTGACATTGCTGTAGCTAGCTCTTGTAGTAAAAAGGAATTGGATACCTTCCCTTTAAATGATCTGTGAGCCCTTTCCTGGCTCACTATCTGTTTCAGAAGCCACTGGAACCCTGCCAGAGCAGCAGCAAATACTGTAACTAAACCTTGTCTGTTGATTATAGTTAGAAAATACAGTTATTGGGATGCACTGTATGCCTGTGGTTCTTCCATAGTGTGTGTGTGTGTAAAGAGCACAAGACAACAATTCTTTTTTAATTGCCTTGAGGTTTTTAAGAAGAGAGTGTACAATGAAGCATTATACAAATTACCTCCCCAAATGTTCCACAGCCAGTTTCTGTCATCATCCAAGCCTAAACAAAGATCAAAAACCTTACTGTTCTAGTTTATCACTTAAGCTTTGCGTTTTCATCTCCCTAAAAAAATGCTTAAGTAATTCTCCATTTTATCAAAAGTCATTGCTAGCCTCCTATGAAGCTTTTGAAAGAAGTAAAATCTAGACATATACAAAAGTTTATTTGACAACTTGTCTTTGATGCCAGGAAATTAAAAGCTAAATATTAAATACTTTAGCAAAGAATAAAAGTGCGCATGCAACCCTGCTATTTTTCATCACAGGTTTTCATGTAAACATTTTGATATGGAAACTTAGAGTACAGATGAGAGTTTTAAATTTGACCAAATGATGGTGCTGGAAATGTTTCCCCATGCACCTGCTCAGAGTATCTGCCATGTCCCTTGTCCCCTGAGGCCTTTACTCATTAGCAGCCTCTTTTTGATTCAGTGCATTGTTAAGGGACACAAAACTCCCCAACCTCACTAGAGAGATCAGATGACTGGAATCAATTCTGGAAGTCTGACAAAGGGATTGAGAAAGAATGGACTATTTAGCCACTAATTCATTATGTTGCTTTTAAGTGTCAATTATTCTGCACACTGCAATATTTACAGATTTTCTTTTGTGAATCAAGAGAGCTGGGTTTCATTTCCTCTGCCACAGATTTCCTGTCTATGACCGTGGTGAGCCACTCAACATTTCTCCCCTGATACATAGGGATTTTTGTTCCCTAGCTAGCCAGGAGTTCAGTAAGTTATTTTACTGATATTTTTTGAGGTGCTCAGATATGGGGATAAGCACCACAGAACTGTCAGTAAAATGAAACAAACAGATAAGTGGCACAGGGGAGGATGAAGTGGGGCAGTGCAGTTCCTGGGATGAAAGATTGGAGACGGAGAGGGAAGGAAGCAGAAGCAGTACAGGCAGTGGGGCTGTGAGAGCTGGCTTATGTGGTTACCAGCTACAGCTCTACGAGCCAGCCTATTCCAGAAACAATAGCTGTATGCCGGCAATCAAGGTGTGCAGCTGCATGCCATTCTCCAGCGGGTTTTGTGTGCGAAAGAGAAGAGAAAAGTCTAGGGGAAGAAGAAAGGTGGTCTAAGCAGCTAGCACATAGGAGTGCTGCAAATGCTGGTCCAAAAGCTGTCTGGGAGACAGACCAATCCTCACTTACAGACAGCCCCTGAAGCAAATACTCACCAGCAACCACACAACAAAAACACTAACCCAGGAACCTATCCTTACAACAAAGCTCGAAGCCAACTCTGTCCACATATTTATTCAAATGACACCATCATAGGACCTAATCACATTAGCCACGCCATCAGGGGCTCGTTCACCTGCACATCTACCAATGTGATATATGCCATCATGTGCCATCAATGCCTCTCTGCCATGTTCATTGGCCAAACTGGACAGTCTCTATGCAAAAGAATAAATGGACACAAATCTGACATCAGGAATCATAATATTCAAAAACCAGTAGGAGACCACTTCAACCTCTCTGGTCACTCAGTAACAGACTTAAAGGTGGCAATTTTGCAACAGAAAAGGTTCAAAAACAGACTCCAACAAGAAACTGCTAAGCTTGAATTAATATGCAAACTAGATACCATTAACTTGGGTTTGAATAGAGACTGGGAGTGGCTGCGTCATTACACGTATTGAATGTATTTCCCCATGTTAAGTATCCTCACACCTTCTTGTCAACTGTCTAAAATGGGCCATCTTGATTATCACTGCTGATAATATCTCATCTTAATTAATTAGCCTCTTACAGTTGGTATGGCTACTTCCACCTTTTCATGTTCTCTGTATGTATATATATTTCTTACTATATGTTCCATTCTATGCGTCTAATGAAGTGGGCTGTAGCCCACGAAAGCTTATGCTCAAATAAAATTGTTAGTCTCTAAGGTGCCACAAGTACTCCTGTTCTTTTTGCGGATACAGACTAACACGGCTGCTACTCTGAAACCTGTCACGTTGGGAAACTAAAATTCTCTTTATCCACAGACGGGATACTTCATGGGCATTGGCAATATAAGCTTCCTTAAATTGCCCCATTAATGTTGTTCTCCTCCTGCTAGCGGTGACAGGTTTGTTCAGTCTCCAGGTACACACAATTTATGGCTGTTGTAGCATCCCCTTCTGTGCAGGGGATAGGGTTTGCAAATGAATCTGTTGATTTGCCATAGGCATTGTAAATCCAGATCAATAACAGCAAGTTCTGCATTGACTGTGATAGTTGAGAACAGTCTAAGGCTATGTCTACACTACCACTTATGTTGCTCGGGGTGTGATTAATTCATCCCGCTGAGCGACATAAGTTACGCAGGTATAAGCACTAGAGTGCACAGCGCTATGTCAACAGGAGAGCTCTCTCCCATGGCATAGAGCAGGTACTCGAGAGATCTTACAGCTGTCTCATCCACCAAGCCTAGTTCTTAAGATCCCTTACTAGCAGCAACTGCAGAATATGCGACGTGCAACACAAGGGGGAAGTGCAGAACATATCTGAAAGTCGCTGTGCTAACCATAGTATGCAACAACTGACATTCATACACTATAAAAAATCCATTCCTGTTTTGTTCTCCTCAGTGATTATTTAGGACAGTGCCCTTCTTCATGTGTATTACAGTTTGGGAAAGTAGGTGAATGGCTTGTTTGTGCAGGAAGAGGAGAGCTCCATAGAAATCCTTAGCCAGATTCCGATCTCAAGTTGGATTTACACCCAAGTAAGTAAGAGCAGAAGTTAGCCCCTGGGCTTCAGCAAAATGGATCAAGGTTATTCGTGGTGTAACTCCCCTGGTTCCACATGGAGTTACATCAAGAGTAAATGTGGTGCTTTGTTTTCTGTCAAAGGCTTGTGAGTCCCAGCAATTTGGTAACTGCTGACATTTCCCACCAGCATATAAGCCCTCAGGCAGAGGCAGATAAGACTCAGCTCGTTCACATTTGATTTTATTACCTCCTCCTCCCTGCATTCATCTAGCTCACTAGTCAAAACATGTCCATGTTGATTTTAGTTCTTGATGGTCAGCCTCATACAAATTGAGGTGTTTCCCTATTTGCTTCTAATTATGATTTTAATCACTTTCAAATTTGAACTTTTCAGTTTTCTTGTCACACATTGAATACACACAGTATGGGTAGAGGTTAAGGAGCTTGCTGGATGTTTTGATTAAGACACTGAGCAAAAATATAGATAAGATTACATGGACCTGTATATTGTGAAACTGTGCCCTAGACAAGTGACTCCACCCCAGCGTTACTGTCTGTACATTATGGAATGATCTTACTTTTACATAATGCTTGTCATCTATATAGCCCAGACACAAAGATTTACAAAGCAATTACAAAGTACATACAATATACAGGGACTAATGCAATGCAAGGACTCCTACGTGAAAGACCACAGCCTTCAGAGAGGGCCAATAACACTAAATATCTTAGGATAGGAAGTGAAAAATACCTTGTCTAATTGAAATTAGAGGGAAGACTTTAGGTAGGCAAAATGTAATTATCTAACTGGAGTTTGGCCAGGACACCGGTTTAACTCTCTTCTTACAAAGGGTGTCAGGGAATCTTTAATGATCACATGCAAAGAGCACCTTTGTTTTGAATCTTCTCTGAAAGATAGCTCCTCCAGCAGCACATGGACACCTGACACCATCCTGGGTAGAGCACGTCAGAAGATTGTTTTTGCCAGTCACAGAAAATTTAGATGAAAAATGAAAACTGTTTTTATCAAAGAACCCTAAACAGAAAATTTTTGAACAAAACCTTTGTTCAAAAGCCAAAAACCTTTATTTTGTTTACTCTTCTTACAAAGTCAGAATTTTCTACCAAAAAAAGCAGACCCTTTCTGTGAAAAGTTTACTTTAGTCAAAAATCCACTTTTCATCAAAAACAGTTTCAATGGAGAATTTTTGACCAGCCCTAATATTGGTGAATTGTTTAATTCTAGTTCAGAGGGAGGAGAGCCACCTAGTGATTCACCAGCACCATTTCCTACAGCATACAGATTTTTTTTTCTTGGCAGATTCACATCCACTTCCCTACCAGCCAGTTTTATGATAGAGAATTGCCCCAACAACATAGCCTGTAAGACATCATTCTTTACTTCCAGAGAGAGAATGGTATTTAAAAAGGTAATTTTGATACCTATGAAGAGTACAGTTAAGTGACCAGTAAAAACGTAAGAAAATTATCTTTTTGGTTCCTTCTTCCCCATCCCGAGGCCCCTGTTCTCCAATGCCTTGTGCAGTCATTTACACTCTGCAAAGGGGTATAAAACACATCCGAGCCAGATCAGTGTAAAGTCACTACGCAAAGCAGTGGAGAATCAGGCTCCATATCTGACTTTGACAAAAACTTTCTGTGCAGGGAGATACAAGTTGAGGGAAACATAGACTTCGCCGCTTTCGAGGAAAGAGGCTCAAACGGTCAGTACAGACACTGGTTAGACCAAGTTAAAAATGGCATCAGTACTACCCCTTAGAATAAAATGACTGTTTCCTTCAGCCAACCTGAGACTCACATAAGCCCAACTGCAGCTACCCAAAAAAATAAAGCTCCCTGCGATTCAGAGACAAAGGTGAAAATGTCTAATCTCTCCAAACTGCCAGCAAAGCCTCTCAAATGAATTTATGTCCACACGGTCATGGGGACTCAAGTGTCTGCTGGCAGTTAGCCTTGATAACCCAACAGGAGCTTCCTGCAGGTGAGGTGAGGATGCTGATAAACTTAATCTCTGGTAGCTGTGAGGTCACCGGCTGCCTGTAATGGCTGTATCAGGCCATTTGAGGCCCCCTGCTGGAGGCCTCAGGGTCCTACTACACCCTATCCCAGGAAAGAGAAGTAGAGGTGGGCCCACCAGGCTGCATAGAGAGGCTACAGGGAAGCAGCTAATCAGAACCCAGGATACTCTTATAAAAGGAGCTGCTGGACCGATCAGTTCTTGGCTGGAGCCAGAGAAACAAGGAAGATGCTCCTGGTTGATGATTGGGACTTAGGCAAGACTTTGGCCTTGAGATAAGGGTGCAGCTGAAAGTGCTGGGACTAAGAAGGGAAATTGCCCAGGGAAATGCAGCAGCAAGCAGTTAAAGGGTAGCAGCTGGCAACTGCTATTTATAGGGTCCCTGGGTTGGGACCTGGAATAGTGGGTGGGTCTGTGTCTCCCCACCACAGACCAAGCAGGGATCTTAACTGTGCCCAGATAAGGGGGCAGAAGACCCTGAAGAGGGTCAGCATTTAATTGAACGGTGTTAACTCTGGAAGGGAATCAAACTGAACTAGTGACTCAGCAGGGGTCAGGAAGGCTTGTTACAGAGCGAAGAGTCATCAGGGAAGGGCCCTGGGGCACTGCTCCATAACAGAGTAGGTACCACTGGAAACTAGCCCGGGGGAGCTGAGGCTAATCAGGGTACTGTGATAGGTCCTGTTAGACTAACTGAGAACCGAGCCTGGAGACAGGGCTATGGACTGAGACATTACAGAGGGCACCATGAGAGGCCCTGTTGGACTTGTACCCCGGAAGAGGTCTGTTTTGTTGTACACCTACAGACTGTGTGTGACTCAGCTGGAGGGCTGAGTCACTGAAAACCTGCTCAATAAATTTAACTATCAAGGGATCATAGCAAGCAGAGCAAAGTTGAGAGTGCAGATGCAGAAACCCCCAGCCAGCAGGGGTGCTCACATGAGGTGAGTGGCCCCGTCACACTGCCCAAGACAAGGTTTAAACAAGTAGTTGCCCAGTAGCAGCATGCTAGGGTCACATAGTCCATAAATTAAAGAGAAACCTTTAAATTTTAAAAAATTATTTATTCCCTGTGTATTTTATTACATTCTCTGAAGAAATATATAGCACTGTATTCGGCCTGGATCATGCAAACACTTGTGCACTTAGGGAGGAAGGATGGTCTGTTTATTAAGTTGATGGCCAGGGACTCTGAAAACCCTGATTCAATCCCTAGTTCTACCTGTATGACGTTGGTCAAGTCACTTAATCTACCTGCTGCCTAAATTCTCCCATCTGTACAACTGGAAGCACTGTGAAGAAGAGCTCTGTGTAAGTCTGAAAGTTTGTCTCTCCCACCAACAGAAGTTGGTCCAGTAAAAGATATTCCCTCACCCACCTTTTCTCTCCAATTGGAACAGTACTTCTCTACCTCAAGGGGTGTTGTGAGGATAAAAATGCACTAATAATTGGGGTACTTAAGATGGTGATGAGAACAATATAAGTACCTAGAAAGATACTCATGCTTAACTTCAAGTATATGACTTCTAGATATACAACCTCAGTGTATAGTAGCTACACAAGGTGGAAGGCAGTGAAGAGTCAGACCCATTCAGTGAATTTACAGTTTTCTTTTCAATGGAGGCATTTCCCTGGATTCATATTTGGTAAGGTTGCTGAAATAAAAGGTTCACCAACCCCTGTGCCACACTTATTTTGGTATTGCTGGAAACCATCATGTAGGCCAGTTGCCTGAAGTTGAATATCTTTAAATCACACACAAATCAATCCAAAGCGGTTTAATGGTGTGACAGGTATAATATGTGCTTGCTGGACAGACCTCACCCATTTGAAAGACATGCATATTCCTGGCAGTTAAGCCATTTTCTACCACTTGGAAAAATATAAGTGTAAGTCACCTTCATTGGCTCTACAACTGATCTTGTGCCATGGTCTAGGAATTCTCCCCTGGCTCTTAGTGGCTTCTTAGCAATCTATAGGGGCAAAGCCGGGGGGAGTTGGGAGTTTTGTCGTCTCATTGTTTGACAAAAGAAAGGATATTGTCATTATATGCTAGCAAGCAACTGCTTTGTTTTATGAGAAATTACAGCATTTCACAAAGTTCAATGAAGAACCTTTCCATCCCCTATACTGCAATGAGTACTGTGCAAATGGATCTCTGTACCCATACAGGACATGACAAGGCAAGAGCCTCTGCAAGAATAAAATGTAAAACAGGTTTTTGTTGCATTGCTATGCCACCATTCTTTTATCTACTTATCTGCAGCGCTAACATTTAGCTATTCTTTAATTCTCTCCTTGGCTAGGCAGCCTAACATTATAGCACTGTAAGTACAAGAGTAATAAGAGGAAAACTGCTTGGAAAGCAGATAGTCTTGTACTTGCGCCTTCATTTAATACGTTTTTATATTCTCCCGATATACGATTCTGGGGGAGAACACTGGTATAGCGTCTGATTCTGCACCCATTGGAATCAATGGCAAAGCTTCCATTGACTTCAGTGGGCACAAGATTGGGGCTATACGGTCCTAAAGATAGAAATGCTGTAGGATAATATTTTGATAGTATTTAGTAAATTAAAGAGAATCAGCATAGGCCTCAAACCCACAAACTCTTGTGAATAAAAAAATCATATTTAAAACATCTACTCAATACTCCTTTTAAAGTGTGACTTCACCCTTGATCCCTTTTATCATTAAACTCTCTATAGGCTTAATCACGCTAATTCGGTGATTTTTTTTTTTTTCCTTCCTGGAGCTCTAGTTGAAGATTTTGTTTTCAGTTGATCCTAAATAAAAGAGGAAGAGGTGATTTCTTTGCAAACCTTGCCAAACCCATGGTTGAATCAAGTTTTTCCCTGCAGCAATTACTCAATGCAACAAACATGTTTTTACCCTCAACTGCTGATCCATCCTCCCAGCCCCAAGGCAAGAATGCTGCCCCACCTGTCAGCATGCAAATATGTTAGGTATGCTCAGTTGCACTCACTGGGGGAAAAAGCAACATCCCAGACAGCAACAGACCTGGATGTTTCCTTAATCTGAGTTTGCTTAAGGCTTCTCATTACACATGTTTCCAAGAGAACAAAAAAGTGGTCCGGATAGATGTTTTGGAACCAGAGAAACTCATCTTGCAAGACTCTTGACACTCCCCTGACATACAGTTATCCCTGAAAAAAAGCTACAAGAAATCCATAAAGAAACTACCCCGTGAGTTTCTGAAACCCAGATGTAAAACAGCCTACGGGCTTTTCTGTTAACTGTCCCTCATCTGAAATGCAAATTTTTTCTTCTGCCCACATGAGCCTAGCATTCTCTAACTTACCATTGAAAACCATTTCTCATAAATCCAGAATCACTAAACAGATCACGAAGCATTAGTTGTGCTAAATAAGCTAAAGTCACAATATCTGTTTTTCTTGTCATTTTATGTAATATTTTGTCCCACATTTATACACAGACACTGAGAGGCAGTGTGTCCTAGTGGTTAGGGCTTTGGACAGGCACTTCCAGCTTTGCCACTGTTTTGCTGGGTGACCTTGAGTAAGTAATTTATTTCCCCGTGCCTCCATTTCCCTATCTGTAAAATTGGGATAATATTCCTGACCTTCTTTATGCAAGAGCTAGATATCATTTACAGAGGTGCTGGTGGAATCTTCCATACTGGAATTCAAGAAATTAACAGAATGAATTATCAAGATACTAGTGGGATATAAATAGGATCATAGAAATTTGAATTGGAAGAGACTTTTTAGAACTTTTCCCACAAGTGCAGGATGTCACCTCCATTTCTCCATTATTCTCTCTCCCACCCCCTGCCACAAGGTGGTGTCATATCAAACTGATTTAAATTTTTTATTAAAGTTAATGTTTACAGTTAAATATACACAAGTTAAGAGGGAAGGTACTGTACATCTGGAGTCAGGCTTGAGTTATGAGGGATTACAGGTATTGGTTACCAGGATCATGAGATACATACATATCACATAACCAGCATAGACCCAGATTGGGGTGCAGGAGTTTTTAAAGCATCAGTGGATAAGTGGACTTGGGTACGCCACCCATGGAATGTATTAAGAGCATAGGCGCCAACTTCCTCCAGCGCCAGTAGGTGCCCGCGCCCCCCCGCCCCTTTCACTGCCTCTGACCCCGCCCTGACTCCACCCTTTCCCCGTCCATGGCCCCGCCCCCATTCCAACCCCATCCCCAAAGTCCCGTCCTAACTCCGCTCCCTCCCTGCCCCTATTGGATCCCTTCCCCAAATCCCCGCCCTGGCCCTACCTCTTCCCCCAGCACGCCGAATTCCCCCTCCTTCCCATCCCTCCCTGCTCCATGAATCAGCTGTTTCGCGGCGCAAGCACTGGGAGGGAGGGGGGAGAAGCAGGACGCAGAGGCGCACTCGCAGAAGAGGCAGAGATAAGCTGAAGTGGGGGCGCGGGTTGCTGCCGGTGGGTGCTGAGCACCCACCAATTTTTTTCCATGGGTGCTCCAGCCCCAGAGCACCCATGGAGTCGGCGCCTATGATTAAGAGTCCAAGTCAGTATCAGTGTAGCAATACTGCACTTCATCCTAGTCAAGAAAGTAGATAATTGATCGTGTGCATGTGAGCACACAGATGACCATAATTAAACTAGTCCCCAAACCTGGGGTCAGGAAGGAATCTTCCATCCGAGAATACTGAGAGGAATCTTGGTCTGGAACATTGGTTATGTGCTAGAATCAGATGAGACTACCCCACATGACCAGTTTCCTATGTTCACTAAGGGAATGGAAAAATGAGAGTGCTTGCTCTTTATCTTCTTTTTAAGAGAAAGTGATATATCACCTTACTGGTAATGGAAGCGTAGTCCTCTCTCATTTCAGAGAATTTACACTGGATTCATACTGGCAGAACTGAGATCTGAATCCGGCCCTTAAACTTAAAAAAAAACAGAGAGAGACAGGCAGTTAGAGCTAGGTTGAAGGCACTAAGTTCAGATCCAAATTTGAACTTTCAAAAAAGTAAGGGATGTTTGGAACTACGTTTTATAAATTTGCTGTACATTTGTACATTATTATTGTTTAACAGTGCGATTAATTGTGATTAATTTTTTTAATCGCTTGACAGCCCTAATATATATAAAATTGTCTTGAAGCCTGTTAACTATGCAAATAATTAGTCATGTGTTCCTAATACTATTGTTTTCATTCTCCATTCCCTCTGTTAAACCTGTTTACTGCATCTTAACCAGCAAAATGAGCCTCCAGTCTTTATTGCGGCCTCTGAAGAACTACCATAATACAAATAACATAAGGGAGGATTTGACCCCTGAAGACCATACATCATTTTTCTGGTACTGTGCTTGTAAGTGCTAGTGTCTTCAGGGTAGAGCTGTTTGGCAAAATCACCTAATGTACTGAACAGTCACTTACGCTCATGGCACTGTATAAAATTTGCCACTGTTTTTCATGCATGCTGGTTTGTAATTAAATTTGGAAACAAACTTCTTTTCTCCTTCACTTTGTTAGTGGCATATAACAGAATTTACTTTTATGTGGCAACCTTACAAACCAGGCTAGCCCTCACTTCACTCCCTCCTGTGCATCCCAAGGAAAAACCTCAGTGATCTGTTTGATTGGACAGGCAAAATAATGAGGCAAAGAAAAATAAACGTACTAGATACTTTATGGTGTGACTTAATATAGACCACCCGTGAGAAAAACAAACTAACAGAACTAGTCACTATATGATGGTATCACTGTGCTTGTACAACCTCTGCAGTAGTTCTCAAACTTTGTTGCACCGCAACTCCTTTCTGACAACAAAAATTGTCAGACCAGTAGGGAGGACCAAAGCCTAAGCCCCCCTGAGACCCGCTACCCCATGGGGTGGGAGGGTGGGGGAAGAGGCAAAGCCAAAGCCTGAGACCCACTGGCCCGTGCAGTGGGGACTCGGGCTTTTGCTTCATCTCCGGGCACCAGCAACTCTAATGCCAGCCCTAGTGACCCGGTCACAATCCACTTTGTGGTCCTGACCCACAGTTTGAGAACTGCTGCCAGCACAATAGGGTCCTATTGTGGTTTACACAGTGTAAACTAACCAGTGAGTACACAAGGCTGGGGCTCCTAGAGCTCCAATAATATAAATAAATGAAGAAGAAGAAGAAGAAGAAGAAGAAGTTAGAGATGGATGCAATAAACCTATTAATAACACTGCCTCCACACACACAAACTGGTGAAGGACCACTCCTTGCCTTGTGAATATATGAAATCTTATTGCACATAGACAGAGGATTTTATAAAATTACATTGTAACCTTTTAAAATACAGTATTAAAACTCTCTTAGACACCAGCAGATCAAAACAGCTGCTTTGGGGCCATCTAACATGTTAATGCTTAGCAAATGAAGGACTCCCTAGATATGCACTGGCCCAGAAAACAGGGTAATTCGTTATGGTCTATTATGTCAATAATCCATGGATAATAGGTCATTGGGAGATTCCTTTGAATCCCTGCTTCAATGTGTCAAGGATGTAGCAAGGTATGTAGAGGGTCAATACACCTCAAAGCATCCACAAAATACCTAGCCTAAAATCACATTTACTAGGGCCCTGTCAGCACTGGTAGGAGAGTCACGCTCTGCAATTGACAAGCTGTTTTTAAACAGAGTTCTTGGTTTCAGCACAGCTTCAAGGTCGAATTACCAGCCAATCTCAAAGCAGACTGATTATGTGAACACAGTGTAAACTAACCAGTGAGTACACAAATCTGACAACTAACTGCCAGTTTGTACATGACGTTACACTTACAAACACAAATTGTAAGCAAGGGGAGGCACACAAAATATTGTAACTGCAGAATTAGTCTCCATCTGAAAATTCAGCCCTCTGTGTGTTAACAGGCTCTCTCTCTCTTTTTTTTTTAAACAGTCTTGTTGGTAGAAATGGTGACCCAGAGTGGCCTCTATCAAGCATAGTGTGTGAACCTAAAGTAGCTTACAGGTCTGTCAATTATGGAGACAAATCATGTTATCAACATGTGAAGACTGTTTTTTTTTTTTTTTTTTTTTTAATAAACACTTTTTTACAAGGCTTTACACCAAGACTGTATTTGGCTCACAAAGAAAACTACAATAATCCCAGTGACATAGAATTTCAATTCATCACAGCTATGTTTTCACCCTCTCCCCATATTTTGACAAAAATCCACAAAATCCTATAGGATCCTGAGAAGCAATATTAAAACTGACTGAGCAGACAGCAGGCAAAATTTAATACTTATTTTAATATTAGTGTGTGCACCCCCCAGAAGTGAGTTAAATGCTCTGATAGCTATTGATTAGACATGCTCCGGGGAGGGACTGTCTAGATCTAGAAAAGACATATACATTTGAGGCTGATATAGAAGTAGGATTAAGATTCAATAGCACAAAATGGCAGGCGGCCTGAATTATTTGTACACAAAACATTAGAAGAATATTGCATAGCTCTGCTGGACACAGAAATAGAGTAAGGCAGTGAGACAGAAGTGTCCCTCAGACAAGAATACTAGACTAGTGGGCCAGCCCAGAGTTTAAGCTGTGCCTGAACTATACTTTATTGTTCAGGAAGTGGAGACAAAAGTTGAGTTTAAGCCAGCTTTGTAGCCTCCAGATTCTGGGGCAGGCCAGAAACCCATCTGGTCCCTGGGATAAATTAGAATACCCCAAATGCTACTGTTATGTTTGGTTGCCCATAGCCCTAAAGAGATAGCCCAGCAGCTGGAACTAGCCAGAGGCACCCTAGGGATGTCCTGTAATTGGGTAGCTACATAAGCCTGCTTTCCAGATGCTTTGCGCTGCTGAAGCGGGGGCCAAATTGTGACCTGTAGATTCGAGTGGGTAGTCTAGATGTTATGTTCTGGATGGAAGAATAGTGAGTATTAAAATTCTGTGCAAGGAAGGCTCAAAGTCAAATGGAGAATAAAGTGAGGAGAATGAGAAATGGTAATAGTGACAATAAAGATAAGAAAGCACACTAGGTTACAGGAAGAAATTGCTGCTTCTCTGCCCCTGGATACTAGCTGCGGTGCAAACATGTTCTACTCTCTGTCTGTAGATTATTAATTTTATCACTACTCTTTCCTAGGGACTAAATTCAGCAAAATCTTGCTCATGCAAACAACCCCATTCATGTCCACAGAGCTTCTCCGGTAAGAGCTACACATGTGCAAAGATGGTAGGACTATGTCTGTGGTGTTTTACCAGCAACCTTGCTCAGTAAATTAGATAAGGAAAAATAAATTTCTTAGTCTGTTCCCTTTTTTCCGTCTCCTGAATTTGGTCTATTTGGTAACTTTGAGGAAAAGTAGAAGTTCTGATCTAGCCTTTTTAAAGTGCCCAAACAAAATAGGTAGAACAAGTTCAACTTGTTTAAAAAGCATGGTCTTTTTTTTTCCTGAGGCTTTTTCCTAATTCCTAGTAATTGCTTATTCTGTCACAATTTCCAACATCTCTTGCTGAAAAAGCAAGACTGAAAAGAGAAAGGGTGGAGCAAAATAAACATGTACAGAAAGTGAACAAACAGAGAGAACAAGATTAGCAAATAGCAAACAAGATACCTACTGGAAAACTCAATCATACACAGTCAAAATAGGTACAGGAAAGCACAAATAGTGAAAAAACTGAAAAATTCTCAGAGAACAAAAAACTGAAAAATTCTCAGAGAACAAAAACCAATACTGAGAACAAAAGATACTCTAAATGTCAGTGAATCATGGGGGTAAGAAGAATTGGAAACAAAAGTAGATACTGGGGGAAAAAAGTAAAGAAATATTGAATGCATGAGATAAATAAGAAAAAAACAACCACCACCAACCAGGAAACTTGAGCAAGGAAAGTACTGAGAAAACATCACCATCTTCAAGATAACAGAGAAGATATCAAATGGAAGAAATTATCCATTTAAAAAATATTTACTGAGAGCAGGATACTACTTGTCAGCTTGCTCTGCACATTGGATCAGGACTTTTGCCATTGTGTCTGTGCTTTAACAACCTGACAGTCATCTGCATATATACTGGATGCTCTGCTAGTATTCTCCTGGGCTTTGCAGAGGCAGGATCTTCAGATTCATATGCCTTCTGCATTTGTGTTAGTAAAGCCACCCCAAAGGAGTTTGAGTAAAGTGCAATGTCTTGAGTCTCTGACTCCTGGCCTTCCACCCCCCACATGCTTACTTTCGTATGACACCACCTGAAATATTATAGGTGCTTAAGTGAAAGCTAAGATTAGAGTTGTACGCTTGTGATTTTAATGTGAGTCTCCTGAGGTTTGGTGTTTTTATTAAAGCCCTGAAATCATGTGAATACATCAGAATCTCAGTTTTCATTTAAAAAAAAAGTTTCTAGTCCTCTTTGTTGCAGAGACAAGCCTTAAAACACGAACGCTAAAGGCTACAAGCCATCAGGTAGATAAAAAGAACTCTAGATGTATTTTAAAAATCTCATTATTTTTAAGGCATGATGTTTGGGGCCTTACTCATGATTTTTAAACACTTGAGGCTGGCAGTTCTGAGACCTGGGTGATAACTGATCAATCAAGTGTTCTTGGTATATAGCCAAAGGCTTTGCTTCTGACTGCACAAAGATTTAAAAAAAAAAAGATGAATTCTGTAAGCAGTAGCTAATATTGCAGTCATGCTACTATACCGTTGGAGCAAGCTTTGCCTAGTACAAAAAAGCAGTGTAAAGTGGGATTCATCCTAAATGGCATTTTGCCTACAAGGGTCCATGTATCCTTTTTTAGAACTACTTTTCCCCCTTGTTTGTAAGATGAAAGGAACAAAAGCCAAAACCACCTGCATGCTCATTTTCACTCAGAGGAGGTTCTCCCCCCACACTCCAATAACTGCTGGGTTGTGGTGGTAGCAATGTGACTGCTAGTTTGAATGTTTGGCCTTTGAAAGTCACTTACCCTAATTGTGAGCTCAACTGTAAAAAAGTTTAATGTAAGTTCATAAGATGTCACAATTACCTAGACCAACAGATGTGGGTGGGGAAAGGTGCAGAAGTGAGACACAGTGAACTGGTCTAAACAAAGAGGCCTACTGATATAACTCAAAAGTGTGGAATAAGAAATCAATGGATCAAAATGGTGTGTTAGAAAGTAGGCCTACTTGGGGGACACAGTAATGAGGGGATGGGTTATACCTCCCACTGCTCTCGTTTTGGGTCCTTAAAGAAACAAACTTTGGAGAGAAAAATTTGGCTACTGGAGTAAGCATCATAGTCATGGCTGCCATCCCACTGTCTCCTGAGACCCCCTGCCTTTGTCATTCTGATCCTAAGAGATGTCCTGACCAAACCAGGCTAGAAAAGAGGGACCCAGATGACATTGCCACCTCTGGTGGCTTCAGTTGAATCCCAAATGCCACCTGGGATGTGAGACTTTGTCTCTCTCTTCCCCTGTCTCTCTCTCCCCCCTCTACCCCCATATGTCCTTTTCCTTCCCTATCTTTCTCTTTTCCATCATTCACCTTTTTCCTTCTATCTAATAGGAGTTGGCTTAGCTGGCCAAGATTGGCTATTTTGCAACACTGCTGTAAGCCTGTGATCAAAGAGGTAGTTAAAGGCAATGCCCTAAACAGACCAGTGCTGGTACAAGTTTGCCAGGTCTCAGAGAGCCTTATAAGACTATGTGCTGGTTCTGTGTTTTCCAGCAGTGAGGCTGCAAGTGAGAGCCAAGATCAGACACAGAAGATGCATTTCTATCTTTGCTGTTCTTCTCTCACACTTTAGTGTGTGTGTGTCTTGTTTTATCTGCTATGAAACGGGATTGGACTTTAACAAGAGCTTCAGCCCATCTTAACTAATTCTTCTTTCCCCAAAAAGGACAGTTATTACCATCTAAGAGACAGAAAAGAGGTTTTTTTTACCAGACGAGGTTTTTTACTCTTCTTACCAGACAAGAGGTTTTTTCCTTCTAAAGACTCTCCAACAAAAGGGAATAAAGGATGTTGTTAAATGAATGTTCTCTTTAATACTTTACATTTCCAATGCTTTAACTGTTTTTCCTTCTTTTTCTGTATCTTTAGTAAAAGGTTAAAAGGATTCTTAATGGTGTGAGTGTCATGGTGCTAAACAGGCTGAGATCTGTACACAAAACCCCAAATCTTGTTTCAACTATTTAATGTTGAACAGTGACTAGGTTATGTTAACATCTTTGACTCTTTGGGCCCATATATTCCATCTGAATTAATACAACAGGTCCCTTGCAGCCTCAGTTTAGAATTTCTCTCTCCTTTTGGTGTTTACAACCTTTAGGTACTTTCGGATAGTTGATTCCAACCCCCCTTTTTTTTGGCCTTCATTTGGTCAAACTATACATAGTTAGCTCTTTTTAATCTTTCCATCAACCTCTTAAGCAATTTTGTTATTAGTTTCAGAATTTTCCCCTGTTTCCCAGAATCTCTCTAGTGGCAAGGTATTCAGAACTTATCACAATATTCTAGGTACAGCCTCACCTGTTTCAAATACAGATGAATCTGTCAATTGACTACTATCTGTGAAGAAAACCTTATTGTAGACAAGATATCAAAAAGAAAAATGGGCTAATCACACACTGAACATATTTTATGGACCTTCTGCAAAAAAAAGTCCTTAGTGCTAAACTTCTACCCTCTTTAAGCCCAGGAATTATCAGTTTTAATTACACTGTTGTGAACAGTTATATTTTGTTTCTACTCCATATCCAAACATAGGGGCCCATTTCTGCAGACTTAAGCAACTGCCTTGTTTTAAACATCTGAGCAAAATTATTAAAGACAATGTGACTAATTTATGAATGCAGAGTTATGCAGGAACTAAGTCTGTGTAGGCTTAGGACATTATTTTTAAGGAATGAAACATATATATTTGACTGGACTATAATTTTACTAAAAACAATATGGTTGTCCTATGAACTATGAAAAATGAAATGGATTGCGGTACTGCATGTACTGTGCTAGTACAGTATACTGCCTGGTTCCTTGTACTTGTTAAATGCTGTTTGAGCAAAAGGTGAAACAAGGATTCATTAAATCTGAAACCTTTGCATAATCTGCTCCAAAAAGCATTAAAAAAAGGTTATGAAAGAAATAAATGCCTTGGGCCACCTGATAGTTGTGAGCATATAAATGCAAGGGAGGGAAGAATACAATGTGCTCTCTGCACTATACCTGCCTGGTTCAGCGTGGGGCGCATCAGACTGAATAATGGAGAGCTGTCAAGTTAAGACATGAAGAATGTGTGGCAGCCAAACTAGTTTCACATCATATTTTTTTTTTCTTGTAAATGTAATAGTTCATGTTAGAAAGTTCAACTTGGAGTGAATGTGTAAACACTCAAAGAGAGCTGTGAGAGATAACCACCTGAGATGGTAGGCCAAATTCAGCGGGAAGTCTCATTATATCTGGTAATATATAAGAAGGAGTCTAAATTGATGCAACTTACATTGTCTTTTTGGCTTCCTCAATGTACAAATTACACCAGCTTAGATTTACTGTACAGGAGTTTAACTTGCTCACTACCTCTAAATGTGGTTCTCAGACATAGCTTTAAAACATTTCCTCCATTTGTAGAGCATGACGTGACAAAATCATGATACAGCATAAAACAAAATACATTTTCATAACTTAGTGAGCTATAGAGGATGATAAATTAAATTGGGGTGCTGATTGCATTGGTCATTTTAAAACTGAAAGCTTGTACTGCAAATGAAAAGATCTAAAATATCACTGAATATTTTCCATTTGTTTTTAGTTGTAGTAATATATTGTGTGTGTGTGTGTGTCTCCTCCTCCTTTTGTTCTGTGGCCTTCTGAGATATCTTAAGGAAGTCTCTAGACCCCCCCCTCTGAAAAATAGGATTATATCTGATGGAAATAAATAGCCTTTTTGTATAATCTTCTCTGTAAATGTAATAGGTAATAACTTGGAATTCATGGCTGAGTTCTGGGATGTATTAAAATCAAAAGCCTAAAGGGCGTTTTAATGGGGACGACAGAAAAACACTCACTCTGGAGACTTTTTTTTTAAATGACATAAAATAAAACACAACAGTCATAAAATTAGTCTTAGCTAATTTACATTTCTTTGCTGTTTGTAAGATATTGTTTTGGTTATTGTCCTTGGATACAGTCTTAACGACTTTTTTCTTTCATTCTTTTTCCAATAAGGAGTTTTTATGTATGCCTTCTGTATTCCTTGCTTTTGCTGATGATCCTCTTCATTAAATAATTGTTTTAGATTAAATAAGAGTTCTCGGTTGAGAAATGAGGAACTTTATTCTGAGAATCCATTAGGCCAGATAATAGTTAGTTGTTCATACTAGGTGTGACGTTGCACTCTGTATGATTTTATGAAAGTATGCTGATGAGTGTGAATATAATGTAACTAAAGTATGCTTCATGGAAAAGGTCTCTTGTAAGGTATCATTAGAAAGCTTATAATCTACTGAGTGTGGTCATCCTGTTGGTATAAATGTACCACTTTTGTATCTGAAACTAGAAATATGAAATATAACTCTGAGGGCCTACTGTAATTATGCAAAGTGTGGGCCATTAATGGTGGTTTGGAATCTTGATGGCTCCCATTAACCAGGACAATTGACTGTAGATGGCTCTGTCTTACTTGTAAGTCTTCCTGTATACCTGTGTGCTGGCAAGTGGTTAATGAAGTCTTACAGTGACATGTGATCATGTCACCTGAACCATCTTTAATCTGGTGCTTTTCCATTTAGAAGTGGGGTGGGGGGGACCCAGAGAGACAAAGGATTCCCGCCTTATGCAAAAGATATATAAGTGGGTGGAACAGAACAAAGGAGGCGGCCATCATGAGAAATCCCCTAGCTACCACCTGAGCTGGAACAAGGGCTGTACCAGGGGAAAGGATTGTGCCCAGACTAGGAAGGCGTCCAGTCTGTGAAAGAAACTTATTGAAACATCTCTGAGGGTGAGATTTTATCTGCATTCAGTTTTATTATTGTACTAGGCTTAGACTTGCATGTTTTATTTTGTTTTACTTGGTAATTCACTTTGTTCTGTCTGATATTACTTGGAACCACTTAAATCCTACTTTCTGTATTTAATAAAATCACTTTTTACTTATTAATTAACCCAGAGTATGTATTAATACTGGGGGGGGAGGGGGAAACAGCTGTGCATATCTCTCTATCAGTGTTATAGAGGGCGAACAATTTATGAGTTTACCCTGTATAAGCTTTATAAAGTGTAAAATGGATTTATTTGGGGTTTGAACCCCATTGGGAGTTGGGCATCTGAGTGTTAAAGACAGGAACACGTCTGTAAGTTACTTTCAGGTAAGTCTGCAGTTTTGGGACACGTGGTTCAGACCCTGGGTCGGTGTTGGAGCAGACTGGCATGTCTGGCTCAACAACACAGGGTGCTGAAGTCCCGAGCTGGCAGGGAAAGCAGGGGCAGAAGTAGTCTTGGCACATCAGTTGGCAGTTCCCAAGGCGATTTCTGTGATCCACCCCGTCACACTAGGTCTCCCTTGCTGAGTTTTAATTAATGCTACTTTCTCCATTATCATTAAGTCCCAAGCCCATTTTGAGCTTAATGCAGGCACACCCATGTGGAACCCTATTGATGTCAATGGTGCTCCATGCTGGCACAGCAGCTTATCCACCTGTGGCTAACTGCAGGATTGGAGCCTATGTGTTTTCTGAAGACCTTTACTACTAAGAACGTAAAAAGCATTGTGGATTATTGTGTTGTGCATAGGGGCCCTGAGTCAGCAAAACACATAAGCATGTGCTGAAAGCTTGAGGGTAGACAGGGCTTCAGAATAAGCAGGAAGAAAGGCCTTCCGATGTCACTGATCCATGAGATCCGTGTGGGAAGGGCAGCTCCAAATGTATGGTGGCAGGAGCCATTTTCCATGCTCCAATAAAAGCCATGCTGGCGTTGGCAGAGTCCTCCTGCGGCTGCTCAGCAGCAGCAATGAAAGGGGAGTCTCTATGATTTGTGGCTTCTTTATGCTGTATTAATTCCCTCCCACATTTCCTCGTGGAAATCTAGGAGTTGAGCATGGGACTGGTCCTGTACTCCAACACTGCCCGACTCTCAAAACCAGGTGGAGTGCCTGCATGGTCACAGAAAAGGAGGGGATGACGTTTCCATCTACATAGATCTACTCCAGCCATGTAAGTGGAAGGAATAATCCAGGCATAAATTTGGCTTCATTTTGACTAATGATGGAATTACTATAGTGTGTGTGACATGGACAGATGGATGTCCATACTTAATCTAATATTGGTCCATTTAGTCCAATATCTTGCAGCCATTATCTGATGTTTCTAGGAAGGAAAAACAAAACCTCCCTCACGAGTTGTGCAATGGTAGAGGTGATGAAGGGAAATTCCCTCCCGACCCTTACAGGTGATCAGCTTGCACCTTGAAGCAGGGGATTGAGTTACTTCATATCACTGCTTTAGCTTGCTTAACTGGTCATAAAATTATAGCCCTCTTAAAATTCCTGCCACACTATTTGTTTCCAGGACTACTTGCGGCTCTGAGTTCCATGGGACAACTATAATTTGAGTAAAGAAATGTTTCCTTAAATTCATTACCTTTCAGTTACATAGTGTCCCCTTGTTTTCATATTGACAAGATACAATGGAAAAAAGCATGTCCTCGGTTTTACCAGGTTAACCTTTACAGCACTGAAGGTGAGGTTCTTCAGTGACACTCCTCCGCCTACTGATAGTGAACCCCCAACCAACTAAGGATCCTCTTGCCTGTCTGAACCCAAATCCTGAAACCAGGCCACAGTCAAACTCCTCCATTCTGCCCTGCACCCAGCTCTGATTCTCTGCTGGTTTTCTCCCCTATCTCAGTAGACATGTACTCCCAGCTGACCTTCCACCCTGCATGTGGTTCCAGACCAGCTATTCTGTTAGGGACTGACAGCAGGGATATGGAGGGGTCACTTACAAAGAGATAAAGGTAAATGTCCAGCAATAGGGCACCACTTAAAGAAAGAGACTGAACCTGTCTAATTTTCCGCTGTTTGGTAACCTTCCTGACTCCGGCATATTACTCTTACTTATTGCACCCCCCTCTTCCACTCTTTCCTCTCCTGCCCCCCCTCAACAGCCAGTTTCCTGAGCATTTATAAAGAATTATATTGGTTATAATCAGTCTTCCTTTTTATTTTATTTTTTATCATATTACTCTTTACATCATCTTAGTTTATTTGCTATATTTAAACATTAATCAACACATACTGAGTTACTAGAGTTTGAAAGAGAGACTCTATAATTGAGATATGTAATCACACTGTTTAAAGCAGCTCATGGTGTTACAAGGTATGAGATAATCCTTAGGATTGTCTATTGTGTTAGATTCATTGGTAATTGCTATGAATTTATTTATATGTGCTGCTTTGAAAAATTAATAAACCCTAATTTTAAAAAAAAGGAGCGGGGAAGTGGATAGTTTAAGGGGCAGGTAATATGAAGCCTTTCCCTTCTAATTCCCTGGTTCAGTCCCAACCCAGTTTGGCTTTCCATCTGTTTGGTGACTTCCTTGACTTGAATCTGGTGGTTTCAGGTCAGTTCTCTGAGGATAAGTTTCCACATCACAAATTTCTCTTCTCAACTGTCAGCTGTTACAACTACCTACTCATCCCTAGACATGGGCATGGCTGTAAGCTACTATGGCAGGGCTGGGCAAACCTTTTGGCCCAAGGGCCTCATCGGGGTTCCGAAACTATATGTAGGGCCGGGTAGGGAAGGCTGTGCCCCCCACAAACAGCCTGGTCCCGCCCCCTATCCGCTCCCTCCCACTTCCCGCCCCCTGACTGCCCCCGTCCGAACCCCTGACCCATCCAACTCCCCCTTTCCTTGTCCCCTGACTGCCCCCTCCTGGGATCCCCCCCACCCCAACCGCCCCCCCCAGGACCCCACCAATTCCCCCCCTGCTCCCTGTCCCCTGACTGCCCCAACCCCTATCCACACCCCACCCCCAGACAGGCCCCCCTGCTCCCCATTCCCTCACCTCCCCCCGCCAGAACCTCCGCCCCATCCAACTGCCCCCTGCTCCCTGTCCCCTGACTGCCCCCCAGGAACCCCTGCCCCTTATTCAACCCCCCCACTTCCTGCCCCCTTACCATG
The DNA here is from genome assembly GCF_027887155.1 of Malaclemys terrapin pileata. Taxonomy (NCBI): domain Eukaryota; kingdom Metazoa; phylum Chordata; order Testudines; family Emydidae; genus Malaclemys; species Malaclemys terrapin. The sequence goes on from NC_071518.1 coordinate 33,133,607, forward strand.
CCGCTCAGAGCACCAGGAGTGGCAGCCGCACCGCCTTGCCAGAGCCAGCCACGCCGCCATGCTGCCTGGCAGGAGCTCGCAGCCCCGCCGCCCAGAGCGCTGGCTGCACAGCGAGCTGAGGGGGAGGGAGGACAGCATGGGAGGGGCCGGGGGCTAGCCTCCCCAGCTGGGAGCTCAACGCCTGGGCAGGACGGTCCCGCAGGCTGGATGTGGCCCGCAGGCCATAGTTTGCCCACCTCTGTACTATGGAGAGGAAGCTTGCCCATGCTGTACTTGACCTGAAGGTAGCAGGACTTCAGTATCCAAGGCTGTCAAGTCAGCACCTTATATGGATTTAGTTTGCCTGTAAACCTTAGAAAAGGAGTGTGGGGGCTTCCTGGAAAACTGAAGGTGATAGTAGCAGCTTGACTAGGGTGACCATTCGTCTCATTTTGACTGGGACAGTCCTTTTTTAAGCCCTGTCCTGGCCGACCCCACTTCACCAGCTGACAAGAGCAAATGGGACAAATGCCCATTTTGGCGTGTGGAGGAATGTGTATGGGGAGGAGGGGCAAGTGGCAATGCCAGCTCCATGCAAGGGGGGGAGGCAGGGCTCAGGTGAGCAGTGATGCCAGCCCCAGCCTCGTGCAGGGGGCCGGTAGGGCTCAGGCAATGCCAGCCCCAGCCTCGTGCGGCGAGAGGGGCTCAGGTGAGTGGCTCAGGCCAGCCTCGCACGGGGGGCATTCTCGGGTGTGCAGCTCGGGCCAGCCTCACGCGGGGGTGGGGGCTGGGACGAGTGGCATGGGCCAACCTCACCCCGTGTCCCGTTTTCCCTTTTGGGAAATATGGTCACCCTAAGCTTGACTCTCTCTCCTCACATTAATGTATATATCTATTCACCAGTATTTTGATGTCTCACTAATACACACTGAAAAAGTAAAAGTAAATTACTTGCATGCTCTGTAGCAAGTCAAAGATGGTTCCAAATAATAAAGAGTAATAAGAGGCTAAAGCCTAACTCACCGAAACAGGATAGTGCAGCATAGTAGTGAGGCCTAGCACGGGGCAAAGCAGCTCTGACCAGCTTCCTGAGAGGAAAAGCAGACCTGTCACTGTCAGGATGGTTGTTTCTTCAGAAATGATGTTTCAGATGTCACTTTGCAAATGTCTGCCTTAAAAAATGAGTTACAGAAAGCAGCCTTTGAAACACAGGGCGGGGGAGGGGTGAATGTCTTACCTGAGTCATCCCCTGAGTGTGTGCGAAGACAAAGCAGGTAACCTGCAAAGCAGGCCAAGAATAAACAGTCTTTGTATACTGTTGGGTTGGAAGGTAAAGATACCATCATTACCCTTCAGAAAATGCTCCCACATCACCACAGGTTAGAGGCACAGTTCCCTCCTTAAGACAATGTGCACTGAGTTGGTGGAAAAAGGCGGGAAAATGATAAACCCAGGACTGTGGTATTTAAGCTGCTGAAATGTAGTGCTGAACTCCCAGTTAATGTGGCTGGGAATGTGGGCGCACTAAAACACAATGGGGTCAGGATTTCCTTTTCCACACTTTTCAGCGGAGCTTTACCACAAGAGAGCAGCATTTAATGGGCTAAAGCACCCTTCCGGCAGCACTGATGTCCAGAGTGGCCTCAGATATCCAGCTATCTTCACTATGGATTTGGCTGGGTCAGCCAGATTCTTCAAGATTTCATCTGTATAATGGTAAATGCTCCAGGGATATAGGCCTGAACTGGATAAAAACAAAAGAATGATCATCTGATTTAAAGCTGTCAAACAGTAAGCATTACAGGGATGCGCTCTTTTTTTTCTTTAATGTTACTGGTAGCAAGGCTCTGATCCCGCAAGCTGCTCTTCACAGGCAGACTATATTGACTTCAATAATCCAGAATCCAAAGCTAGAATGTTCCTTCAGAACTTCAACATATCTAGTCCTTATATACTGATATATAGCAGCAGTAATATTTGCAGTATATACTTTGGGCCAAATTCTGCCACTTATTCACATTGAGCAATCCCAGTTTCTTCAAAAGGCCTATTTATGGAGTAAGGTACCACTGAAAGCAAGGAAGGAAGGAAGACAGAATCTGGCCCTATGTAAGCTTGCCAGACTACCTTCTTTGTTCCGCCAAATCCACACACAGTTCTGAGGCAGGAAAATACCATTATATGTACAGTAGAACTTCAGAGTTATGAACACCTTGGGAATGGAGGTTGTTTGTAACTCTGAAACGTTTGTAACTCTGAACAAAATGTTATGGTTGTTCTTCCAAAAGTTTACAACTGAACATTGACTTAATACAGCTTTGAAACTTTACTATGCAGAAGAAAAATGCTGCTTTTCCTTTATTTTTTTAGTAGTTTATGTTTAACATAGCACTGTACTATATTTGCTTTGTGTGTGTGTGTGTGTGTGTGTGTGTGTGTGTGTGTGTGTGTGTATCTGCTGCTGCCTGATTGTGTACTTCCAGTTCCAAATGAGGTGCGTGGTTGACCGATGATCGTAACTCTGAGGTTCTACTGTATTTCAAACATGGAGAAACTAAGGTACAAAGAGTATACATTTAGACCAAAACTCTGGTGTTCTTATATTAAAATGTTTAGATAGATAACTAAATACTTAAAAATAACAGATATTTTAAAATAACAAATATTGATAAGGAAATGTGTGGAAGTTTAACCTTTACTGTCTGATCTGATTGCTTGGAGGCTGCCATATTCATCTCCTTTCCTCACTAAAATAGGCTGTCCTGACCATACCTCATCTTCCATGTAATCTACTACATCCTTCATTCCTTCCTGGCACAGGCCTCATTAAACATCATCCTTTCAGTTTGACCACACAGCCCAAATAGTTTGCATCCTAACTGACCTCACCACTGGATCCTGTTAAGTTTTCAGGCCTGCTGGAGCCAAGCATTCAGGTTTTCCTGCTTAGCTCCCTTCTTAAATCACTTTTCCCGGCTGTTTTTGACAGGTATTCTAGTCAATTCTCAGGGCAGACTTGGCTTCACCTCTCTCCGCCTGCAACTGGACTTTCAGGAAGTTTTGGAGGGAGATGTTTACTGGGGCCTGGCTGGTGGAAGGCAAGTTATTTTTATTAATGCTGGGAAGGAAGGTGGTAGTAGCAGCCAAAGGAGTCCAGTGGAAGGGAAGGGAGATGAGACATGACACTCTGGTAAATACTAAGCAATCAGCAGTATCTGTCATCTGAACAGAATGTACACCAGTTAACCACCTTAATATCAAAGACAATATTTTCTATATTCAGTAATCTTCTCTGAATTGAAAGATATCTCTTCTAACATACACAGACATAGGTAGATATATTGGTTTCTTTCCTTTAAGGGCTCCTTCATTCTGACAACCTCAGAATTAAGTACCAGAAGTGAAATGGAAGAGGAAATGCAGTCCAGTGTTTCAACTTTGTCCTTAGGAGCATACTTAAAATATATAGGGTCAGATTTTTCAGAAGAGCTCATTTTCCTTTTAGGTACCAGAATAAAAGCTTAGACTTTAAAAGAACTCTCAGTAGGTTGGGGGCAAGGCGCTCTTGAAAACCTGACCATAAGTGTCTTACTGGGAAATGCTGGGTTCTGAGTTTTGACATAAATCTGACCCTTATTTATGAGCCTAAATGGGAGCTGAGCTCTTCAAAATGTGGCCCATACTATAATTAGCTGTATCTAAGATATAAGTGATAAGCAGTATTGACTGTGAGAAGTCAGGAACCACTTTCATTTAGTTTTACATCACCAAACACAGGGGGCTTCTTCGGCTATAGAGATTCCGGCATGATATAATTCCATCCCTGACAGTGAGGCAGGTATTAAGAGTTTAATACATTCTACACTTTCAATATGACAGTGGCATGGTGGTTGTTGTTTTTGCACGGTGGTTTTTAACAAGGATGTTATGGACCCAACCATAGATGACTAGCTCAAACTGCTTCAACTATGGGCAGTTTGCATCTATTGTTTCTTTACCCAGGGAAGCTAATGTTCTCACAAGCATAAACTCTCCTAATTCCAATTCACTTTAAATATATATTTTATTATTTATGTGATGTGCATGGCACTTTTTAAATCAAACATAAAATACATCCTTTAGGACAATGCGAGAGCCCAATCCTGCAAACTCTTGCCCATGTGAGTAGTTCTACTGAAGCTAATAATTCATACAAGACCTAATATAATAGGTCCATAGGACCATTATTTGAGCTGAATTTTGCTATTTATGGACAAGAATTCTGGCCATAATTATTAAGCTTGGTGCTGGATGCTCGCACGTGTACACTGAAGTCTATGTGAGAATTCATTATTCCCTTTCTTGAGGTGGTATTCCAGTTTTCCCGAGGCATAAATTAAAATTAAATATAGGTTGTGAGGGACAGCCTGTAGAATGGCATGTCTTTTTGCTTGAAAATCCTCCTATTTTACACGTGATGCTCAGTTAGGGCCACATGTTTGTTTAAGACAGATCACATCTGTTGATGCTTATGAGCATTCTTTTTTAAAACTGCATTTCTGTCTTGGTCTCTCCTTAATGGTGGAAATTTTGCAAACAGACAATGAATAGATTAAGTACCTTGTTAACTCCGGACAGTCACAGATCTCCAACTTTAGTGTTCCCTTGATGGCCAACTTCAGAGAAGCTTAAGACATAAATTTAAAAAGTATCATAATGTTGCTTCACTCCTTACTCAAACCAAGACAACCCTGGGAGTAAATCATCCTTTGGGAATGACACAAATGGAGGCAGGCTATCGGTTCATGTGTTTATCCTCCTACAATTGCTTTTTGAGAAGCTGGTTGGTCAAATAGGTTTCTACTGATACTGAATTTCAAAGTGGAGGGGCTACTCAAATAAAAAGATACTGCTCAATGTGATTACAAGTGGGAGAATTAGACACAGTGTGTGCTCATAAAGTAGTTGGAAAATATTAAGGCATAACAAAAGTAATACATAACGATAGAGGAAGAAGAAAAGGAACTTGGTACCAGGACTCCTTGGTTCAATTTGCTGCTCTATCACTGACTAGTGGGATCTTTGGAAAGTCATTTAAAATGGGATTTTCAAATGAGACTAAAGGAATTACAGCCATTCACATCCCACTGAATTTGAATGGGATTTGGACATTTAATAGTAAGCTCAGACCCTGAATTAGCAAAATGAAATGGCCACATGGGGGCAGGAGAGAAAAAGACATGTAAGTAAAAGGAATGCTCTACTTTATAGCTTATACTGAGAACTGCTCTAAGTTTAACCAGAGACAAGGTGGTAAGGTAACATTTCGCTCACCAACAGAAGTTAGTCAAAAAAAGGTATTACCTCACCCATCTTGTCTCTCTAAAATCCTGGAACTGACCCAGTTACAACTACTCTGCATACTAAATTTAACCATGCATTTTTGTGCTAGCATAATTAAAGATTCACTGCAATATTAAAAAAATTGCTTAATAATAGTATTTAAGAAACAGCTAAGATTTCTAGCACCTGGTATTGCTCAAACAAAGTCAAGAGGGGCCAAACCCACACAGATATTGAGGCTCCTAACATCCATTGATTTCAATGGAAATTCAGAGCCTTAATACCTTTGGGGATCTGCACCTAGGTGTTTTGCAAATAACTTCAAAGGGAGCAGGAGTAGACTATGTTTTTGCAGCATAGACAATGTGTGGAATTTGCTGCAGCAGAAGATCTGTCTTAGGGTTTTATACTTGTCACAATACATACAAAATGTTTTACAGTGTTTAGGCAGCTTGTGTTCTAAGACCATTTCCTGGCGTGCTGACCAACATTGTCTCATTGTTCCCTTGTGCTGCCCATCTGAGAAGAAGCCCTATGACAAGACTAAGACTTGACCAGCTGATCCTCTGCTGGGATCAGAACTGACCGGGGTCTCAAACAAAACTAACAGTAGTGAGGAATTGCCAAGTGCAGAGAGAGTCTGACAGGAAGCTCTCATACAAAGGTGACTGAAGATCCCTGGGAGAGTTGCCAAGAGCAGAGTTCTAACTTTGTTATATTTGTTTCTGGAATCTGGACATCCTGGAAGGAGTGGAACTTTGGCATCACTGAGTGTGGAGGGCTAAGTCACCACAAAATCAAGCCAGCCATGTCTGAAGCATCTGCTGACCACTGACTACCTGGCAGGGTGAATCACGCTATGGTGGGCCACAAGGGGTGCTGTGGAGGTCAACCTTGCTACAGGCTCTGAGGTACTACCACAATACATATAATAAATGTATAATCTATTTTGAGTTGTGGGCATAGGCGGCGTGTGAGTCTTTTCTTTAGGGAGGCTACGAAATGCTGGAAGCCCCCTAGAAGTGTGTCTCCATCCCCCGCCTGGTCTTGCCCCCACTCGGCCTATTCCCCTGAAGCCCCGCCCCCACTCCACCTCTCCCCCCCAAGGCCCCGCCCTCACTCTGCTGCCTGGTCCCAGCCTTATGCTCTGCCATGGGGCTTTTCACTGTTCCCCCAGGCTCCTTACTGTCCCCTCCTACCCCCCATGGGCTCTTCACTGCCCTCTTATCCCCAGGCTCCTTACTGCCCCACCATGCCCCACAGGGTTCAGTCCCATCATTTCCCCCCTGCTCACACCTTGTGAGGCCCTTGGAGGAGAAGAGGAGAGGCCAGTGCTGTGGCCAGGGGAGGCAGGGCGGCTTGGGGGTGCAGCTGTCCGGGGAGCTTGGGTTAAGCCGGAACTAGCCCTCAGGAGGCAGGAGCTCCATGGCCGCCACCGCTTCCTGCTTGCAGTGCGGAGGGACAGCTCATTTGGTTCCCAGTTAGGGTTGCCAACCCTCCAGGATTGGCCTGGAGTCTCCAGGAATTAAAGATGCATCTTTAATTAAAGATTATGTCATGTGATTAAATCTTCAGAAATACGTCCAACCAAATATTGGAAACCCTATTCCCAATGCTGGGAGATGCCTGGCTCCAACTCAACCAGGTCAGTGCTGAGGGGAGCTAGGCACAGGCCCCCAGGCTCCAGCAGCAGCTGCTTTGACACCACCGCACCAGCATCCTGCCCTGGGCTCCCCGCCTGGCCAAATGCAGCCCCGCAGACAGCCCAGAGACGCGCCCGTGGGTGGGCACAGCCAGAGCACCGCGCCGGGAGCAGGCAGGTGGGAAGAGGCCAAGTGGGGAGTTGGGGCTCAGGAAGAGGCTGAGCGGAGATGGGAACTCGGGGCAGAGCATGGGCAGCGCGCGAGTGGAGCCACGGTCCAGGTGCCAGTGGCCCTTCCACTTCTAGGGAGTTTCCAGTGCTCTTGGTTGGCAGGCCGGCACTCCTCCAAAGGGTGGTGACCGCACTGCATCCGGCATTGGCCCCCTGCATGGCCAGCCTTTTTTATTTTGGGGGAGGCTAAGCCTTCCCAAGCCACTTATATTCAGTGCCCATGGTTGTGGGAGCATCATCTTGCATTCAACTCTCACCCAGAGATAGAAGCAGAAGTCATGACTGCTGTGGATAGGTACTGTAATTTAAGACAGAGGAATTAGGAAGAGAGAAAAAAGACAAAACAGGAACTTAAATACAGTTTCTAAGGCTATGTCTACATTTAACCAGCTACAGCAGCACAGCTGCAGATCTCTGTTGCTGTAACTAATCCATCTCCCCGAGAGGCTGTAGCTAGGTTGATGGAATAATTCTTCCGTCCACCTAGTGCTGTCTACGTGGGGGTTAGGTTGGTTTAACTATGTCATTCGGGTGTGTGGATTTTCACACCCCTGAGCTATGTAGCTGGGTCGACCCAACTTTTTAGTGTAGACCTGGCCTCAGATGTGGTGTCAGAGGGGGAGTTTATGCCTCTGGAGATTGTTAATGGGATATAACACCTTAATCTCAAAGATGCTGCTTTGAATCTGGCTCAGGTGAATGATGACCAGAAGTCATTACCATATGATTGTCCTCCCTGATGGCAATGTGATACAGTAACTCCTCGCTTAACCTTGTAGTTCTGTTCTTGAAAAATGCGACTTTAAGCGAAATGATGTTAAGCGAATCCAATTTCCCCATAAGAATTAATGTAAATTGGGGGTGAGGGTAGGTTCCAGGGAAATTTTTTTCACCAGACAAAAGACATTATATACATATACAGTATAAGTTTTAAACGAGTTCTAATCAGAGGATTATCTGGGGACCTGCTCATAAGCTCCCTGAGCTATCAGGTGGGACATTTCCCAGGGAATGCCTTGCTGCTAAATGATGAACTAGCACTCAGCTGAGCCCTCAAGGGTTAACACATTGTTGTTAATGTAGCCTCACACTCTACAAGGCAGCACTGAGGGAAGAGACACAATAGACACACACAGCAGCAGCTGCAAACGCTTCCCTGCGGAAACTGAACGTGATAATGAACCCACGCTATCCCGCTGGAGCGCACCACTCCCTCCTCCAGACGGTGTATGCACGGCTGCACAGGTGCCGATTTTCCAAAGTGCCGGAGGGTGAAGTGAGGGGGTGAAGTGGAAGTGAGTGGGTCTATTATTGAGGCACATAATGCATGCTATTCAGCAATGATCAGAGTATTTGGAACAGAAATGACCAATATACTCTTCAAGACTCTGGGCCAAACTTAGCCATGCTGAGACTGCTCCATGCTACAATAGCAACACTCTATTCACAGGACTGCAGGCAGAAAACTTCACTGCTTTATTTAACTGCATCACAAACTGAGTGGTGTGGGGGGAGGGGAAGGGGGAACCTTCCACTGACAACAGAAAGTAGGGTAGAGCATAGCTCCGTGCCCTATTGTTCTGGATAATCCAGTTAACTCCATTATCAGAATTTCTTGGAAATGGCAGAGTTGTGGTTAGCTTTGTTTCCTGGACTCAGCGCTACTGCTGACATGAAGTCATGCAGCTGATTGCTCGGATTCAAAGAACGGTTCATAAGCCTTTGCCGTGAATCTGACAGGGATTTCTTTGAAGTACTGTGGAAACTGGACATTGGTGCAAACTATTCTGGGGCACATCTCAGGAGGATGGGTTGTGACTGAGGAGTTCAAGGAAGAGACAAAGAGTTTCATTTCCTAGTTTCTGTAATAGATGTGGTATAGCGCTGTCTGGTATATCTTCCCATTAAAGAATAATCAAATGCATATAAAAGCAACAACTGCAAACTAATTCATCCGCTGCTCCTTGTGTTTTTAATTGTCAGTGGATAGGTGTTACTTCTGTCAGAATAGAAGCACTGTTGGTAGCATTCTGATGTCCTTGAGAAACACAGAGCCACTGTCTTTCTGGTCTTGCTTATGTATCTTCTGTTCCTCCTGCAAGTATGACCTTGTTGCAGATACCAGTCTCTTGTAGTAACTAATTCTGAATGTTGGGAGTAGAGGGTTCACAGGGTACTGCTTTTGTTATTTTCAGCTTTTCTTTGAAAATGCAAAATAAGGGAAGGGAGCTGTAGCAATCATCATGCCTACAAATTCTAGGAAACTGAAAGACATCCAGGCTGGACTCTTTAGTGTCATTCACAAATCTCCATCAGTGCAGAGGACAGATGAAGAGAAACCCTAGAGGGAAAAAAGGCTTTAACAGGATGCTGACAAAGCCGGAAGCTGTGTGATGAATGAAGGTAGTCTTAGCTAGTGATTTGGCAACCTTAAAAGGTTCAAAGTTTTGTCTTTGTTTCCAATAAATATTTGAATTTAGATGCTTAACAAGACCACAGCAGTATGCAAAACTGGGTAGGAAATTTCACAAGGACAAAATTGCAATGTAAAGGAAAGGAAATGCCTGCTTTATCTGCCTCATATTCTCACTATGTGGGTGCATGGAAGTTAAAAGTATGAATACTAAATAGTTACCCACATTTTTTCATACTACTAACATTGTTTTGCTTGAGACTTAAGTAAGTTCTTGTTAGAAACAAGCCTAATCAAAGCCCAGCGTTGGAATACCCCCAAAACTTTTGGTTCTGTCTTGATCCAAATCTTTCAACTTGCATCTAGCTCTAGTTCTTATTTTGACTGAGTTAGTTTGTCTATTTCTAGTTCTAAAGTAACAAATTGCAACCTACAAGTCCAATTTGAGAAATTTCCCAAGCCAAGAATGAATTATTAAGGGGAACTATATCTCCGCTCAAATTATGATAATCTAGTATAGTGCCTTGAAGCTGTTCACCCTGCAGACCATCAGTTAGAGCATGAAATTAGCTACAAAACTTTAACCATACCTTTCCCTTTGAAAAAGCTTTTTAGCTATACAGAAGCTTGCAAGACACTTTCACTTCTCCAAAGGAAATGTTCAGTATCTCAGATCAGAATAATTTCCTTGATTCTGAGGAACCATCCAGTCCTTGTGTAAATTTTTTAAACTATTTCACATATCCTCAATGTGTTTTCTGAACTTTGTCCATCTTTCTAATGGACTATCATAGAATCATAGAATCATAGAATATCAGAGTTGGAAGGGACCTCAAGAGGTCATCTAGTCCAACCCCCTGCTCAAAGCAGGACCAATTCCCAGCTAAATCATCCCAGCCAGGGCTTTGTCAAGCCGGGCCTTAAAAACCTCCAAGGAAGGAGACTCCACCACCTCCCTAGGTAACGCATTCCAGTGTTTCACCACCCTCCTAGTGAAATAGTTTTTCCTGATATCCAACCTGGACCTCCCCCACTGCAACTTGAGACCATTGCTCCTTGTTCTGTCATCTGCCACCACTGAGAACAGCCGAGCTCCATCCTTTTTGGAACCCCCCTTCAGGTAGTTGAAGGCTGCTATCAAATCCCCCCTCATTCTTCTCTTCTGGAGACTAAACAATCCCAGTTCTCTCAGCCGCTCCTCATAAGTCATGTGCTCCAGACCCCTAATCATTTTTGTTGCCCTCTGCTGGACTCTTTCCAATTTTTCCACATCCTTCTTGTAGTGTGGGGACCAAAACTGGACACAGTATTCCAGATGAGGCCTCACCAATGTCGAATAAAGGGGAACGATCACGTTCCTCGATCTGCTGGCAATGCCCCTACTTATACAGCCCAAAATGCCGTTAGCCTTCTTGGCAACAAGAGCACACTGTTGACTCATATCCAGCTTCTCGTCCACTGTGACCCCTAGGTCCTTTTCAGCAGAACTGCTACCTAGCCATTCGGTCCCTAGTCTGTAGCAGTGCATGGGATTCTTCCGTCCTAAGTGCAGGACTCTGCACTTGTCCTTGTTGAACCTCATCAGGTTTTTTTCTGCCCAATCCTCTAATTTGTCTAGGTCCCTCTGTATCCGATCCCTACCCTCTAGTGTATCTACCACGCCTCCTAGTTTAGTGTCTATCGTATCAGATCTAAAATCTTGGGATTGGCACAGTGTGACAGGATCCCCACAGGATGCAGCCTGGGACTGTGGGACCGCTGTGCCCCCTGGACTCACTCCAGCCTGGGCTGTCTCTCACCGTGCCTTGCTAGTGACCAGCAGCAAGCCCCTCCACATGCTATCACTCAGCACAACAGCATGTGGAGCCCCACACTCAGCTATATCGCATATATGCACCCAGAGCCACTCATGAATTACACACAGAAAGGCCCCAGAGCCAAATCCCTCCAGCTCCCAGCACTGTACCTCAGAATATACCATCTTGCACTGCTCAAGATGGGCAGTGCAAATTTATTAATTGGTTCAACACTTCAGCAATGGAAAATGGACATACACCTGCCTTTGTCAAACCTGAGCAGATTTGCCCCACACTTCATACAAACTCACTGGTAAAGATAAACAGTTCAACAAATTTATTGACTATAAAAGGTAGATTTTAAGTGATATTAAGTGACAGGCAAAAAGTCAGAGTTAGTTACAAAAAGAAATAAAATATAAACACACAGTCTAAACTCTCAACCCGATTAGACTGGACAGCAACTAGACGAAGCAGTTTTTCTCACCCCATTGGATATTGCAGTCCTTAATATACAGGTTTGGCCCAGGTTTAAGGAACAATCTCCTCTGTTGGAGTCTTGTCTTCTTCTCAGTGTCTTAGTTGCTTGCAGCGTAGGTTGGGGCAGGAGAAAAGGTCCAGTATGTGTCCACTCTGTCTGTTTTATACCCTCAGTCCATGTGCTTGGAAAACACAAGTGCAGGCATGTCTGGCTGAGCCTTGCTGAGGCTCCAGGCAAGGTTGAGAAATTCCCCCGACGTGGCCTCCTGCAGGTGAGGCATTGCATCATAGCTCCCTTGCTGGACAATGGTTGTTGATGGGTTGATTGATACCCCAGCCAGGGGTTGGATACTTTCCTGGCTGTTGCCTCTGGGGAACTAATGTCTGGCTGATTCCCCAACTTACAGCATGTTTTAGTGACCACCATACAACACAATTCTCATAACTTCATATGCATTAGTGATATACATATATGGATAGAGAAATGACTTTCAACAGGCCATAACCTTTCCCCTGATACAAAGCATGCTTTATATGTAAGATCACAATCATATCTAAATGAGGAATATGGGGGGTTACAGGGCGCTCCCCCAAGGTACAGAATGTCACACACAGGGGCAATCAGGTTCTCTCTGAAAGTTTTGTGAAATCCAGCAGTGTGCCACAACTTGCAGCAGTATTGGGAACCATGAGATGCATCCCCAGGAGTTACTGTGTTTAACATGATTGAATGCAGAGTCAGTGTGAACGTAGGGCATAACAGCAAACCTGCTGTACACACCTGTGCATTGTAAGTGTGGAAACACTTGCCCTGTGTTAGTTTGCACTGAGTTAAATTACCTGAGAGTCTCAACTAATTTCAGTCTTTAGTACAGATAAGATGTGTTTACATTAGAGAATGGTATCCATGCTAACTGAACCAGTGGAATTGCAATACTGAGCGTCCATGCTGGACATTCTGTTTCAGATGCGCACACACAATGCTTACCGCAAGCATTGCAGAGCCAGTGGATCCCTGTGCCTCTTACACAAAGCCCAGCTCACTAGAACAATTGCATAATGTCTGTGGTTTATAATAATGCCTCTTAGCACCTGTACTATGTTTGGTTTGTTCCATCACCTGTTTCTGGTGATTCTATTCCTGCACTCTACCAAGGAGCTGCATGTGCAATGTAATGGGGAAGGTGTTATGCCCTCATGTTGCAGATGCCATGGCAAGGAGTCACCAGCACTACCCCCTCCCTCCCAAACTGGTGATGATTAACCAAATCTGAGCCTGGCAGCCTACTTGAAAGAGCATCTGTGAAGTTAGGTGTCTGAAGAGATAAAGATCTTGATTTATTCTCTTCCTTAATTTGTCCAGTAATTTATTACTCTTAATTTTGCTGCACTGTCTTTTTCTTGCTTTGTGGTTGTTTCTGTTTAGTAGCTAACTTTCCTTTCTTGCATTTCCCTCTAGGATTTAGAGATGGGATTCATCCAGCCCTAGATGGGAATAACAGCACAGAACAGGTGTGTGAGGAGAGATGGCACACATGGGAGGGAGACAGGGAAGGTAAGTGGGGAAAATAGAGGGAGAATGAGAACCAGCAGGATTATCAATGATCACCCCAACCCTTCAAAAATGCAACTCTCCTTTTTCCTGCTGGTAGGCTGCTAAAGTTGCTGCTTTTAACCTGAAGAATTTCCAGAAACTTGAAAAGAATTCTTAAGATGCCTAACTCCTTACTGGTGTTACTGCTTTGGTACCATTTTGATTTACCTGCTGGTGACTATCAAGTGATGGATCAGTAGATATATCAGATGAAGCCTTACAGCAGAAAACCCTGTCTGTGGCTTTGTCTGTAGTTCCCCCTTATCTTAGGGAAGGAGTTGCATTGCTGTTCATTCGGATGTGCATGCCACTACTCCCAAGAGGAAAGTGGCTTATTTTGTAATTAAAAGGATAAGTGATTCCTGTGGCATATATAGACAAATATTTTACATTAACAGGTGGGAATCTTAATAGCTAATTTTCACAATGTTTATTTCAATTTATACCGATGAATAAATACACGTAAAATCTAATCACTGTCACATAAACATCTACCAGTAATTTTGCAGTTTCTTTGGAGAGATAAGTTACATATCATTATTGCCATCAGAACTTTATGGTAGGACTGACAACTTGCAGGATATTACAGTATATGTGTAAGTAACCAGTGTAAAATTTTAACCTGATAATTAGGAAACATTGATTGTAAAATAAATAAGAGACAAGCATAGAAAATGCTACAGTACAATTGCAATAAAACTGTTTCAAATGCTGCACAAACGTATTTGGGGCTTAGTTCCTTTTGTGGTCATGCAATTTTCATATGGTGTACTTATACACAGTGCAAAAGGTCAGGTGTACAGTATATGGCTTTTATAAACTCTATATTTGTTGGCTTTAATAAGCTAGTCTGCTTTCTCTCTTAGCTATGTTGATTTTTACTGTAGCATCTTCTTTACAAGCTCAAAAGTTCTCAAAAGGACAGGGCAATTGATACTGAGTACATCTATTTTTCTGAGTTTTACTTTTTTCTGATGGCCTGATCCAACTCCTGCTGAAGTTAATGAGCATCTGGGAAGCTTCATTGACTTCAGAGGCAGGTGGATCAGACCTTTCATGAGTCAGCCTGGATACTGGTAATACTGAGAGTATCATTTTTCTCCTAAATTCCACCAACTGTAGTTGAGGGCAAAATCAGACCCAATATGTCTTGTCCAAATGTATAAATACACTGTCACCTCAACTTTTCCTTATTAGGAGGAATGTCACTCATTTTACCCTTGCATTTGACTCATTCCTATTTCATGTAATATTTCATTGCTGCAGATAATTAGCATAGAAAATGTTACATCATGGAGCTGAGGTTATAGATTATAAAATAACACTTGCATACTTGGCTGCCTAAAATAAGGATCCTAAATAAAAATGGCCTGACTTTCAAAGGTGCTGATACCTGCAACTCTCTACTGACTTGAATGTGATTGGAGGGTACTCAACAGGTCTGAAAATCAAGCAACTTATATAGGCTGCCTAAAGTTAAGCTTCTGCTTTCAAACTTTTGACTACTGACTAATGTTTGGGTTTGGTTGAAAACTTTCTGTTGAACTTTCTTGATGGAAAATAGGGGTTTCTACTAATTTTTTCCCCACAATATCTTTAACTTTTTTGGCAAACCTGGTTAACAAGTCAGATTTTCAACAAAAATTTCAACTGACAATTTTTAGAAAATTATTTTTCCTGTTTTTGACAATTTTCCATGAAGGGGGTGCGGGAAGCACTTTCCAACCAGCTCTTCTAATGCCATTATGCTAAATAAATCTCACATTGCCTAAAGTTTCTGGTATTATGTTTTTTTATATCTTCAGTTTAGGGTATTGGCCCACATCTGGGCTTCTTCCTCAGGTTCAAAAGTATGGTAAAATCCATCACTTCACCTTGTAAATACAAAATATAATCCAACCCAGCTGTTGCTGTGAAGACAAATCTGAGAACCAGCAGAGAATAGTCCAAGTCTCATCTCCTTCCCCTTTCATTCTCCAAAATCCTAATGACATTCCCTTGAGTAATGCATTTTTCCTTTGCTTTTGCTGCTTTTCTTTTTCACCTTTCTTCTTAATCTTTTGACTTCTCCCTGAAAACAAACTTCAGAGTTCAGTTGAGACGTTGATCAAAATTCTGTGCAGTTACAGTGGTGTAAATCTGGAATAACTTCATTGTTTCAGTGGTGTCATTTCCAGAGCAACTGTAGTCCAATTGGAATTTGACCCTGTCTGGAGTGGCTGCGTGAAACTGCCATTTGCAGAATTCATGGCAGCTTCTTGCATGGCATTTGGCCTTACCATTAATAGCACTTTGTACAACAAATTCACAGACTTTTGAACTGATATTGTTATCCCAACTTCAAGACAGCTGGTAACTGTGACCCCATCCAGCATGCCCTCTATGCCAAACCCAATACTCTTAAAAGAAACCAGATCGTCATCCCTGAATCCTGGGATGGAACAGTAATGGTAATAGTTTTGTGATGTGGACACAAGCCTATGGACTTGGCCAAGACTGCCAACTCATTTTATATTACACATAGAACAGCCTTCACATGGTATTGATTTCCAGTTGCTACCAGTTTGCACTGGATTAGAATGGGTGAACCTGAATGAATGGTTTTGTTTAGCAAGGCAAAATTAACAGCACAAGGTGTAAAGATTGAATATTTAGTACTCTAGTCATCACTCACTTCATACATGTCTCTTGTTAGAGAGTCTCTGTGTTTATTGAAGTGTCACTTACACAGACATTTCTCTCTGGGCTTCCTCTCTTACAGTTTAAGTCATCGTTTCAAAAAGTTTGAACATCTTTGCAAATCTCAGGTGACTTTGAAAGTTCCGAGCAGCAAAGGCGTAAAGCAGAGGGTTAATGCAACTGCTAATAAATGCCAGTGATCCAGAGATGTATACTCCCATTTCTGAGACCTCATCCAATGCCAAAGACATCTTCTGGTTAGAGTCTACTATCTGTGTTGAAACAATTTCTATTATGTTAAAGACATGATGTGGTAACCAACAAACAGCAAAAACCACAATCACGCAGGCAATCAGCCTCGCTGACCGCTGCCTAGATGAGTAAGTCATTGTGTTTATTCTTCTACCAACACATATATAACAAGTAGAGATGATAACAAAAGGAATCACAAAACCCACAATAGTCTCCAACAAAAGGAACAATATCTTCTGCTGATCAGAAGTGTAGTTGCGAGATGTGCACTGCTGACCAATCTTGGTTTCTTCAATCTCTTGAAATGGGATTATGAAAGTTCCAAAAGCAATAGACAGGAGCCAAATGAGAAAGACAGCTTTGAGAATCACAGCTTTATTTTTCCACCTTTGAATCATGAATGGGTAAAACACAGCCATGAACCTCTCCAGACTCAGTGTTGTAATTAGAAACACGCTGGCATACATATTGCAGTAAACAACAGAAACCAGTGTTTTGCAGAAGATGACTCCAAAGAGCCAGGTGTTAGCAAAGGAGTAAATCCAGATTGGTAAAGTAACCAGCACCAGGATGTCTGAAATGGCCAGATTTAGGATCAGCATGACTGTAGGAGATCTTTGCTTCACTTTCCCACAAATAGTCCAGATGACAATGGAATTCCCAGGGATCCCAATAGCAAATGACAAGCTCAGTATTGTGCAGACCACTGACCTCTCACTGTTCCATGTCAGATGGCTGTTTTCTTCTGTTCTATTCATCTTGATTGGAGACTTGTTTTTTCTCTGATACTAACAATCTCTGTTCCCTGCACTGTGCTTTTAACTCTGTAGCCACAAATAGTGAACCTTATCAAGTGCTCCCTAACCAATGATCTGAAGGCTGATACAGCATGTGAGTTCACATCCTATTGTTCAGAACTGGGTGATGCTGAGTTCATGCTTTCTATTATAGTACGTAGGAAGACTGCATGCATACAAAGCAAAAAATAAAAAAAAACCCCACCATATTGGCCTGACTGCTCTCATTTGTGCCAGTTATGTATGGATGTAATTCCATTTATTTCCATTCACTTCTGATTTACACCATGAGAAAGGAGAATCAGGACCCACTTACTTACCCATGCTTAAGAAGCTTACTACTTGAGTTAAAATGACTGTTTTTATAAGAAACTCTTAACAAGCTAAAGTAAAGTAGTGCACATGAACACTTCAGTGTTTTGTATGTGAGGATTATTTTATAAAAAGCACACACACAAGCAAAAATTTTAAAAATTAAGATAAAACACTGACACATTCAGTATAAGTAGGAATAATATATTTTGAGTAATCAAAAACAACTCAAACGATTGTACCTTGCCTTGAGTACCTGCCTGACTTAAAGAAACTGCCAAATTCTGCCTTTTTGTTTTTCACTCTAGTGCAACCCACTGGACCAGATTTTGATCTCTTTTACCCTGGCTTCAGTGGAGTTACTCTAGATATACACTGGCATAATGGAGATCTGAATTTGACCTAGTGACTTCAGTGAGGTTACAATGGTGTGACAAGGGTTTGGTTTTGGCTCTCTAAAATAAGAAAGAGGGATGTCTTTTAATTCTCCTGAGAAAGTTCTGCTATGGAATACACTTTAATGTAACTTCAGCTGATCTGAATAGCAAGTGGACAAAGATTGTACACAGGCTAATCTACTCAAGCTTGACTCCAGCTAGCATGGGTAACAATAGCCTTGAAGGCAATGCAAGCTTCAACACAGGTTGTAACAGCCTGGCACAGATGTATTCCCCTTGCTAGCCTGTGCTGTGCTTTCTTCACTTCTGTTGTTACCCATGCCAGCTGTATTCAAGAGAAGGTAGGCTAGCATATGCACAGCTTTTGCTGTGTAGACGTATCCTAAGACTGAAGGAAGAAGAAAATTAAAAAAAGAAACTGCAACAACAAAAACAGTTGATGGGATTGGGGAACTGAAATTGGGAGTGTATTTTTTATAGACACAAACAAGAAAGCAGACGGTGTTTACCACTTCTCTCTGAAATCTAAAAGTAGTTTCAAGTTTATTCCCTAATGCTGATGCTCAGATTCAGTTCTACAAACCCAAGTAAATTTGTGCATGGAATAAATGAAGGAGAAGAATCCATCACTTCTAATGAGAAAGAGTGTACAGTATTTTCTTTTAATCATTTGGCTGGATGCTGGTCTCCTTTCTAAAGGCTGATGTAGCCCTGTCCATTCTAGTAAAGGATACAAGCATTCTCATGTTATTTGGCATACCCATGGATAAGATTGGTCAAAAAAAATCAAGAAAGATCTTAGTTTCCCACAAGCAATACTGGAGAGACTACAAGCTTTATTCCAACCCTGGGTAGTCCTTCCTGCCAGAGAAAGTCCTTCAAGAAAGGACCCAGCTACAACAGAGGAAAATGGAACAGATAAAGGGGAGCTCCAGGTGGCAGAGGAGACATTTCTGGTTGAACGCTAGGCTTCTCAAAGCAAACAGCATGACTCACAGGCAGCCCAATGCAGGGTGGAACCCTAAATCGGTGGTTAGCTTCAGTTTGCTACTCTGTGGCCACTAGTGACCTTTGTCTCCATTGGTTCCTGTCACGGAATCATCACACAGAGGCTAGTCTCTTCCCAAGAGAGAATTGGGGCCTGGGAACTGCAGGTCAGGACTGAGGGGCACCTGCCTCAATTTACAGGGCAGTCTGCCAGCATCGTGCCTAGTTCAAGTCCCTCCCTCATGTGAGGAGGGGGTGACAGTTTGCAAAGACTAAGAGAGTTGATGGGGGAGGGTGATGTTGATGTTACAGTTGCAGGGCAGGAGGGCAGATGAGGCCATGGGGCTTAGGCATGTGTTGGTGGGCAGCCCAGTAGCCACTGTTATAGTGGGAGGCCTGCAAGCTCCCTAGAAATGGGTAGCAGGCTCCAATGACCCAGACTGAGCCAGGAATAAGACAGATTCTTCAAATTTTCTACACAGTTAAAATTAATTGACATTTTGTGCGTAGGCCATATTTGCAGAAATTATGTTGCAAACCAGTTAAGATATTAATGATGGCTTTGTCCAATTATGATTGTATATAGACTACAGGCAGGGTCCAATCAACAGTTCTGAATCTTTCTTAAATAGGGCCATTGTGATGACAAAGGTTACTCAACCAATCAACACACCCTTCCACTAAAGCTAATTTGCATGCATTAATTCTACTAGTTGTAATGAGTCAGTGGCATGAGGGAGACTCTGGTTTTTCGAAAGTTCCATGGCCCCATACTTGGTTTGGGTATCAGTGCTTGAAAGATTCCCCAGGACACTGCTGCCAGCTCCACAGCATATCAAGGCAGCACTGCCAGGGAAACTGATCTCAACAGAAGAGTAGGAGGAACCTTTAATGCACAGAGACATTGTGACCCCAGAGCTGGTGAGCTAAATGACCTTATCTCTGCCCAACAGCACCATGAGGGAAAAAATTCCTACCTTTAAAAATCAGTTTGATCTAATCTGGGAGCATTAACTGCCTTCATCATAGCTGTATTGTATTGTATGGTGTCAGTAAAGGGCAGAGTTAAGGTTTTCTGGACACCACAATTGTGCATTTCCATAACTTAACATGAACGGATTTCTTTTAAGTGTAACCGTAACTCTGAATTTCCTGCATAATTATAATATCCCTGCAATGTTTTTACCCTTAGACTACTGATACTGCCTCTCAACCTTAACTCCATTTTAACGTAGTTCTTTATCTTGAAGTTTTCATAAGAGGCTGCCTCAAACCTTATCTTCCATAGCTGATGATAAACCCTATGTCCAGGGTTGCAGGTGCTGCAGACAGGAGAGGGAGAGATTGGAGAATCTATTCATTTTCTTTCCCATTGAAACCAAAATAGTTCCATAGAACCATCCCCAAGAAGGGAGGCAGAATTGCTGAGCACAGCAACTTCAAGGAAGTTGTCCTTTACAGGAAAGGTCTGCACCCACTTCCTGAAACGTAGATCGAAAGTGTTCATAGCACAGCCCTGGTCTCAGAGTGTGCCCTTGGCAGGGCAATTGTATGGGGGGTGTCCCTGACACTACGATGAAGAGTCAGGCATGGATGGATGGACTGATCCATGCCCTAGAACTGTGAGAGACAGGTGGATGGATAATCCATAGATGGATGAATAGACGGATGGACTAGAAAAGCTGCAGAGAGACAGATAGATTGAATGGATAGAAGTGCAGTATCAGAGTTATCACTCAAGGATGCATGGACACAATCTGCTTTACAGCTCAGGGAGTGAGATTTCAGCTGCTGGTGATTTTGGAGCAGGTTCCTGCTTTATCTTATGGTTTCATATCTGACACTTTTCTTCCCACAGTGATTCCACCTCCTCGCTGAGGCCCAGCAGGTCCAGAAAGGACAGTGAGGCCAGGATCCCAATTCTCCAGGCAGACATTCTCCACCTGGGCATTGATGCAAGTGATGAAGTACAGCTGGGATCCCATCAGCTGAGTGGCCGATTCACTAACCCCCTCAAACACATCTCAAATCAGTCAGTGTGCTCTGAGCTTCCCTGACTTCTAGGCAGGCCTGGATCAAGTACTAGACTCAAAAGGCCCATATTTGGACCCCATCCCACAGAGTCAAATGCCTATGTGATGATGTCATTGCTAGGGGAAAGGGAGCCCTCATGCCTCCACTCCTGGTGGGGGATGGGACCCTGATTCTTCCCTAGACTTGGGGCGGGAGGGACACCTGATACCGAACCTGTCTGTTTGCTGCGGGACTGAGGCAGGAGGGAGCCCAGCTGCTACTCTTGGATGGAGAGGGGAGAGGTTGCTATTCTTGCTAGGAAGGAAGTTGCTGCCGCCCCAACTTCTGGTGCTGCAAGTGGGAGAGGGCTTTTTGTCCTTCACTGCAGAGCCAGTCGAGATGAGAGGCTGTTGCTTATGCCACCATCCCTGCCAGCAGTGTGTGGGCAGGCAGGGGCAGGAAGGTGTCCCTACCACAGCTATTTCCTCCCCTCCACCTAGCAGAGGGGACCCTTCTCTCCCAGACCCCTTCTCTCACAGGAGGAAAAGGGGAGTTAGGAGAGGGGGTAATTGTCACATCCCTGTTGCCTACTCAAGGCCTCCATTCCCAAGCACTGGTAACTCATTCACTTCCCTGGGGTACAACTTTGCTTTGGCCTGGCACAATCTGAGCAGAAATATTTGGAACTGAAACTAGGGGGGTGATCATCCATGGAGACTCAACTGATCTTTTTCTCTTTTGCAGAGAAATTAGCCACCAAACCCCTAAAGGAGCAGATTGAGGAGATGGAGGAACTGTCCAGGGCAGTCACCAAAGGGTCTGAGATCTTAGTGGGAGGCTCACAAGAAAGGCCTTTTCAAGGTTAAACTTTACTTAATGTCTCTGGAGCTGTGCATTGAAGAAATCCCTTGTGTGAAAGGCGCCAGCCTCACCCTGTAATTTCTTTCCCACCGGGTGCTGGATTGCAGCCTGCTCGCCAGAGGGAAGATCAACCTGCTGCAGAGGCTCCTGGATGGTTCTGCTGACACCAGCTTGGCTGAGGAGGTGACCGACTCATTCTAACCAGCACTGAGTGTAGATGAGTCTAGAACTCAAGGCTGGAGATTTGTTTTGGGTAGCTAAGGGGAGTAACTAGGATGAGGGGGTGACATAGCACCTGGAATAGATTTAATATGGTGTCTCCCTGGTGTGGTTTCCAGCCAGCTGTGATCAGTTTGAACTTCCTGGGCAGGTTGAAGTGACCGACCCTAAATGTTCCGTTAGCAAATCTCCATTGGCCTGTTGTGTTGCTACCAAGAAGTGACATTTAATTTACAGGTTTTCTTGGAGCCCAGGGTGAAAGCTTAAAACACAAGCTGATCCAGGGACTTGAAAAGAAGCTGGAAGCCCAAAAAGCCATTGGGAGATATTCAGGTCAACTGGACAAGGTAAGTAGCTAAAATAAGGCTGAAAATTCACTGCAGTCACCATTGATGTGAGTTCACCAAGTCTCAGCATCAAGAATGTACATCCACCACGACCATTTAACTAAGAGAAACGAAAGAGCAGAATATGATCTGGGTGAGAAACTGAATGGATCCACTGTTCTTCCCCTTGTGGCATGTGGTGTTGGCACAAACCCCTGATGCCAGGAAGCAGCTCATTGTTTCTGGTGTGTATGTAGGAGGAGACACTCACTAACAAGGTCACCAGGCAGTGTTCACAGTTTCCTTATTTCACTCTGATAGTTAACATCTGTGGGCCAGAGATCTCTTTTATGACTGTTGGATGCAAGTCATCTGGACCTGCTGATTTAAAAATGTCTATCCTTAGGTGTTGTGTGTAACACATATACAGCGCTCTTAAGATACAACTCAATATATATAAATACATCATGAATAGGTGAATGAGCCACGTCCAGGAATCTCCCTTGAACAAAGCATGGAATCCTAGCAAACCCCCTCCAGTCTGGGGAGCCCAGGCCAGCTCCTCCCTACGGCCTGAACCCCCTCTTTCTCAGGGCATGACAGCTGCTCAAAAGAGTAACTACAAGGTTCTCCCCTTTCCAGGGGGCTCTCAGTCTGGAACTTCTCTTCCATCTGAGGAGGGGAATCAAAGGAGGCATATGAAAAAGAAGTCTCACAGATGTTCAGACCTCACTAATAGCCCCCAACAAAAATCACAGACATGCATAGGATCTGTCTCCTTCCTCCCTATCATCAGTTTTTGAGATGGATGGAAAAAGGAGTAAGTCCAATAAGGCCCTGGTGACAAAGAAAAGAAAGGGCACTAAAAAGAAAAAAAGCCTCCCTCCACCGCCAGTTCCCTTCATCTTCTGAAGAGTCTGATTAGGAGGTATTCTAGGAGGTGCAAAATGAAATCTGTTTCCCACAAACAGCATAAATTCCAATATTCTTTTTGGGAGGAAGGCCTGCTTTCAGATTCTGACCCAGTCAGAAAGAAGAGGTTCAGGGTAAACTTTTTTCCTACAGATTATTTTAGTGTTATGTAGAGACAATAACTACTCTAGATCACCTCCAGAGGAAATCCCTAAAATGAAGACAGCCAGTCTATTAGGGCAAGTGAGACTATTAAGTGATATGACCCCTCTGCTTCCAAGCTAGAACTTCTTATTCCTATAAATCCTCCCTAAGAGAAAATTGTTAAGAAGTAATGGCAAGGCCTGAAGTGAATCTCGTCCTTCAATTTGTCACTTTTCCTCTTTATTGGCATGTGCTTCACTCTGTTGGCTGTTCTATACTGTAAGTTATAACTGTAAGTGTATAATTTACATCAACACTGTGAGGGGATCATGTGATTAGGTCATTATATTAGTTTAACTGATAAGTAAATATGCAAAACCTGGAAATGTGAATGATTTTGAGAATCTGAATTTCACTAAAAGATACAACAACGTCCTTGGTTTCTGCTGCAAATGAAGCTTATTGACACAACCTTTACAATCATCTTTGTGAGAGACACAATGTGAAACCAATGAGAAAACTGTCTTTCCCTGGAGTGTCAGATGGAGCGAATTTTAAACGATTTTACCCCCTCCCCAACTTGTATCCTTCCCTTTCAAAGAGATGGTGTCTTTGATCCATTGGGCCTTTCTAATGTCTGATTTGTGAACCTAAAATAACAAACAGAAAACATCCTGCATCAGATGAGAAGCCTGGAACTAATCCCGATAAACTTGTCTGCATGCTCGGCCAAACCCAAAGAACCAAACCGAGATGATGTTTTGTGGGAACTACTAGAGCAGCCCTAGGCGGATTTATGGAGCTAAATTCCATGGTGATGTAAATGGTGGTGCCAAAGCTGTGTAACTTGCACTGATAGCCAGAGCAAAGCAAGTTATGGGCTAGACCTTTCTCTGAATTAGGGCAGGTTTGCATCATTTACAGGTGTAAAGTTCCCCACCAGCCCACAGGAGGGTCTCTCCCATAGGAGAGCCTATGGTGTTACAGAATGATTGCAGTGGTTCCTCTTTCTGGCTCTCTTAAATACTCTTCCAGCTAGTTGGGCACTCGAAGTAATCTGTGTATCTGAGACCATAATAGCCATTGACCTAACTATACACTGAGTGTTTGATTTTACCCAGGCCCTTTCAGGACAGGAAATGAAAGATTACTAACATTATTGGGGACACATGGTGCGAGAACTAATTGATTTGCTTTCTACTTATCTAAGCCCATTGCCTTCATGCTCTCTGTTTTCCCCTTACAAAAGAGCAACTTTCATGTACATATCGTATTACTGTACTTCCCTCGTTCTAATCACCACTACAAGTCATCAGCATCATGACTGGCAGTGTTTAGCAAAGCTGGTCTTGCTGCAATTCCTGGGGGGAGCAGGGAGAGCCACGAATGTGTTGCATATTGCATTATGGTAGTAGACAATAACTACTTTCTTTTTTTTACACAAATGAAACATATGCATGCACTGTGCTAGAAAAAATCCCAGCACCTGGGGGCACTGCTGAACCAGCCATTGTTAGCTGTTGCTTCCTTCAGTCACTTATGTCACTAGTATCTTCAGCTGAGATTACTGGCTTAAGCAGAGTTACTAGCGTATTTTCTGAAAGGCTTCTCTATTGATAGTGCACAAGACTGCAAGACTGAGGCCCACACAAATGATTCATTTACATAGTAATGTGAGGTGTCCAGACCGTGATTGCGACCTTCAACATTATCTCTGTCATGTAGATAACATTCTTTTCTGGTTTGGTTACTCCCATGTTATTTTAGCTTTCACTTTGCTCTACATTTAGTATATGACCAGTAATAGTCTGTTAATTTCTGCTGTCACTTACATCAGGGCAAGCACAAAAGCTAATGGATGGAATCATCATGATTTCCAATCTGGGTTTCCATAGAGCTGAACCATCAGAGCTGAGAAAGTTTTGGATAAAATGTTCACTTTTGGCCCATCAAATCCGTTCATGTCTGTTGGGTCTCAGACCAATATCCTGACCTATTCAACCCATTCATGTGAATGAGTACAATTTGCCTCTGGTGGGTACTTGGCTCTGTTTCCAGCAATTTGTGGTTTTGGATTTTGTATGAAACATAAGTGGCCAATTCTGCTCTCACTTACACTGGTGCATCCCCACTGAATGGAACTAAGTGGGCCTAAGGATTTTACTGAATTACCCCAGTACACAGGTCAGCAGTTGTGAAGTATATTTTTATGATTTAGGTGACATGAACTCCTTCTGCTGTGGGCTATTGCCAGAGTATTGGCTAATTATGTTAATATAAATGGCAGGATTGTCCCTATTTTGTGAGAGATACAGGGATTGTCTCATGCTATGTAACACCTACAGTAGATGAATTAACCCTACACAACTACAGAACACCGTTTAGAACCTCAGTCACTTCACTATTCGTAGGAGCAAGGTATGTGAATTGTTCCACTTGACCAGGGAGTGTGCAAAGGATAAATAATCTTGTCCAGGCAAACTTGTTTGGTGTGGGCTATTTTGGGTTTCTTACTTGGAAGCAAAGGCTAGTGGGGATTGCTTGTGTATTTCTGTATGTTATCATGGTTACAGCTGTATCTGGGATGCATGTTTAGCTAATGTTCCATACATATGACTGCATCAATGCACTGATCATTTGCTATGCTTCTGTAACAGCATTCATGATCTATTATTAATGAAACAATAAGTGTACTCACTGGCACTGAGTACACCATTAACAATATCTTGTCAATACTGAGTGTATTTATTATTAAAAACTATTTTAGTTAGTGACATAACTTTACACATATCCTTATGGAACAGAAATTAGACTCATTCTCTGCTGTGAGAGGTTTACAATTCTCATAAGCCAAAAATACACAGGACATGGAGACGGAGGATCTGGCAGTTACTAATGAGGAGTAGACGAGAGGAAGCATTTACTGTTAAGGTGAGTTTGAAGGAAAGATTTGAAGAAGGAGGCAGAAGGGCCCAAATCCTCAAAGGTATTTAGGCTTCTCGCTTCCACTGAAATTAATGGATGTTAGGAGCCTAAATACCTTTGTGGATCTGGGCCAACGTGCTTAGTGAATGAGATTGTTCCAGGAATAGGGGCTGGTGATAGAAGGCAGGAAGCTGAATGTCCAAGGAGACAAGTATCAGAGGGGTAGCCGTGTTAGTCTGTATCCACAAAAACAACAAGGAGTCTGGTGGCACCTTAAAGACTAACAGATTTATTTGGGCATAAGCTTTTGTGGGTAAAAAAAACCTCACTTCTTCAGATGCATAGAGTGAAAGTTACAGATGCAGGCATTATATAATGACACATGAAGCGAGTACCTCACAAGTGGAGAACCAGTGTTGACAGGGCCAGTTCAATCAGGGTGGATATAGTCCACTCCCAATAATAGACGAGGAGGTGTCAATTCCAGGAGAGGCAAAGCTGCTTCTGTAATGAGCCAGCCACTCCCAGTCCCTATTCAAGCCCAGATTAATGGTGTTAAATTTGCAAATGAATTTTAGTTCTGCTGTTTCTCTTTAAAGTCTGTTTCTGACTTTTTTTTCTTCAAGAATAGTGACTTTTAAATCTGTTATAGAATGTCCAGGGAGATTGAAGTGTTCACCTACTGGCTTTTGTATGTTACCATTCCTGATGTCAGATTTGGGAGTGGTAGTCAAGTGTATCACGACCAGCTTGGGATCGCAGTGTCAGCACATACATTGCATTTTCCTCTGAGTGTTCCTGCACGGAGGTTATAATTAGGGCTGTTGATTAATCGTAGTTAACTCACGTGATTAACTCAAAAAAATTAATCTCAATTAATCACATTGTTAAACAATAGAATACCAATTGTTATTTATTAAATGTTTTTCTAAATTTTCAAATATATTGAATTCTATTACAACACAGAATAGTGAACAGTGCTCACTTTATATTATTATTTTTATTACAAATATTTGCACTGTAAAAATGATAAAATAGTATATTCCAATTCACCTCATACAAGTACTGTAGTGCAATCTCTTTATCATGAAAGTGTAACTTACAAATGTAGATTTTTTGTTTTTACATAGCTACACTCAAAAACAAAACAATGTAAAACTTTAGAGCCTACAAGTCCACTTAGTCCTACTTCTTATTCAGCCAATCGCTAAGACAAATAAGTTTGTTTACATTTATGAGAAATACTGCTGGCCTGCTTCTTAGTTACAATGTCACCTGAAAGTGAGAACAGGCGTTCGCATGGCACTTTTGTAGCCAGCATTGCAAGGTATTTACGTGCCAGCTGTGCTAAACATTTGTATTCCACCATTCCAGAAGACAGGCTTCCATGCTGATGATGCTCATTAAAAAAATAATGCATTAATTAAATTTGTGACTGAACTCCTTGGGGGAGAATTGTATGCCTCCTGTTCTGTTTTACCCACATTCTGCCATATATTTCATGTTATAACAGTCTCGGATGATGACCCAGCACATATTCGTTTTAAGAACACTTTCACAGCAGATTTGACAAAATGCAAAGAAGGTACCAATGTGAAATTTCTAAAAATAGCTACAGTACTCGACTCAAGGTTTAAGAATCTGAAGTGCCTTCCAAAATCTGAGAGGGATGATGTGTGGAGCATGCTATCAGAAGTTTTAAAAGAGCAATATTCCGATGCAGAAACTACAGAACCCGAATCACCAAAAAAGAAAATCAACCTTCTGCTCGTGGCCTCTGACTCAGATAATGAAAATGAACATGTGTCGGTCCACTCTGCTTTGGATTGTTTTCGAGCAGAACCCATCATCAGCATGGACACATATCCTCTGGAATGGTGATTGAAGCATGAAGGGACATATGAATCTTTAGCATATCTGGCTCGTAAGTATCTTGCGACACCAACTACAACAGTGCCATCAGAACACCTGTTCTCACTTTCAGGTGACATTGTAAACAAGAAGCGGGCAGCATTATCTCCTGCAAAGTGTAACCAAACTTATTTGTCTGAGCAATTGGCTGAAGTAGGATTGCATGGACTTGTAGGCTCTGAAGTTTTACATTGTTTTATTTTTGAATGCAGTTCTTTCTTTGTACATAATTCTACATTTGTAAGTTCAACTTTCATGATAAAGAGATTGCACTATAGTACTTCTATTAGGTGAATTGAAAAATACTATTTCTTTCGTTTTTTTACAGTGCAAATACTTGTAATCAAAAATAAATATAAAGTGAGCACTGTCCATTTTGTATTCTGTATTGTAATTGAAATCAATATGTTTGAAAATGTAGAAAACATCTACAAATATTTAAATAAATGGCATTCTATTATTGTTTAACAGCGCGATTAATTACGATTCATTTTTTTAACTGCATGAATAATCGTGATTCATTTTTTTTAATTGCTTGACAGCCCTAGTTATAATTGGTATTTATGTATGAGTTTATGATGGACACTATATATAGTACAGATGGACCTGACTGTAAACCTCAGATCCAAACATAGTTGGACAGGAAAAGTAGTGATCTAGGTCCAAATAGCTCTATGATTGGCTGAACCAAATTCTGGAACCGAACAGGCCAAGACTGTGTAAGAGTCCTGTGTTGGGGCAGCTGCCCCACACAGGGAGGAAGGATTAAAGCAGTCCAGAGGGAGCCTGCGCAGAACCCTCCAATTAGAAGAGGGATCACTAAGCGAGCCAATTGGGAGGTGGCTTGTTGCAGCAGCCAATGATGGCTAGCAGGGGCCATATATATAGGGCTGCTCAACAGAGCAGAAGGAAGTCCCTCCCTGGCCTGCTAGGGAGAAGGACTGGCTACCTAGGAGCACAATAGCTAGAGCAGTGCTGGGCAGGGTAGCAAAGCAGAAGGAGCTTCTGGCTGACTGCTGCCAGACTGAGGCCTTGGAGGAAGGGCAGATAAGGTGCTAGGGCTGCCCCCACTTGCCTGAAGGAAGTCGCCAATACAGACTGCAATTTGCCCCTGGAACAAGGGACTAGACTGGTGACTGCAGAAGGCCACTGAGGTGAGTGGCTGGACTATAGACTGCCAGTTCCCCCGAAAGTGGGGGAGACAACGGAGCGGGGCACAGCCAGAGAGCTGTGCCCAGAAGAGAACATCGCAGTCCAGGGAGCGATGCGGGTCACAGAGTGGTGGAGTAACGGCGCACGAGACACCACCGGAAGAAGGCACCGTGTGGAAGGACTTGAGCTAATTCCAGAACGGCCAGCAGGAGGTGCCACAGTGGTGAGTCTCGCACCGATAAAAGTCCAGATACAAATTTTGTAGCTCTGCCCCAACCCTAGTGTACTGTAACAAGTGTATTGCTTTCTGAGCTTGATTACTTACAGTAACTCCCCATTTAATGTCCTCTCGCTTAACGTTGTTTCGATCTTACGTCCCTGCTCAATTACAGAACATGCTCCATTTAAAGTTGTGCAATGCTTAACTATAACATCGTTTGGCGGCATGCTTTGTCCACAGCTGGCAGCCCCCCAATCAGCTCCCCTACGCCCCCACCACAGCACCTCCTCCCCTCCAGCAGACCCTATGGCTCAGTGCCTTCCCCCGCTTCCCCCACCTCCTGCCTGCGGCAATCAGCTGGCTTGCGGTGTTCAGGAGCAGGGGCGGGTCTGTTTTTTGCCGCCACAAGCATGGCAGGCAGGCGGCTTTCTGTGGCGCACCTGCTCATGGTCCGCTGGTCACGTGGATTCGGCGGCATGCCTGCGGGAGGTCCACCGGTGCCGCGCCATCGGCTTCCCCGCCACCGAATTGCCGCCGAAGCCGTGGGACCGGTGGACCTCCCACACGCTTGCCTGCCACCCTCACAGCGACCGGCAGGCCGCCCCCCGTGGCTTGCTGCCCCAGGCATGCGCTTGCTGCGCTGGTGCCTGGAGCCGCCCCTGTTCAGGAGGGAGGGGGGAGGAGTGAGGACTTGGCACGCAGGCTCTCCCTCCCTCCCTCCCCTGCCTCCAGAACGCCACAAACCAGCTGATTACCGCAAGCAGGAGGCAGGGGAGGAAGGGGGAGCCTGCGCGCTGAGTCCTCGCTCCTCCCACCTGCCCCCTGAACATCGCAAGCCAACTGATTGCCGCGGGCAGGAGGGAGGGGGGAGGAGCGAGGACGCGGCGTACAGAGTAAAGGAGTAGGGGAAGAAGAGGCAGGTTAAGGGTGGAGGCTTGGGGGAAGGGGTAGTGTGGGCGGGTCGAGGGTTGAGCCCCCCACCCCTGGTGCTTGCAGAGTAGGGGAAGCTGCTGCTGCTGCTGCTGCTGCACAACGTGCTTCTCCTAGCCTACAGCACCTTCAGCCTCCTTGCCCACCTCATTGTCTCCAGTGCCAGTGGGCTGGGCCTGTGTGGGGTAAGGCGGGGACACCTCCCAACTATTGCACTGTACTGTATGGCAAAAAAAATTTTCCCTGGAACCTAACCCCCCCATTTACATTCATTCTTATGGGGAAATTGGATTCGCTTCATCGTTTCACTTAAAGTCGCATTTTTCAGGAACATAATTACAACGTTAAGTGAGGAGTTACTGTATTTGGCAACTCACATTATTATTGTAATTGTTTTTATGGGGATATTCATGGACTGTAGCCATATGTAGGCAGTTGTGTACAATGGATAAACTTGTATCAGCACCTTGTCAAGCACTCCTTTATTTATACACTATAGACTCCGGCCAGGTCTACGCTACAAACCAACATCGGTATAACTACTTCGCTCGGGACTGTGAAAAATTCACATCCCTGAGCAATGCAGTTATACCGACTTAACCCCTCGTGTAGACAGCACTGTGTCAATGCTCTAGCTACCGCCTCTCACAGAGGTGGATTAACTATGCCGTCAGGAAAAGTTCTCCTGTTGGCATAGTAGCATCTTTACTAAAGCGCTACAGTGCAGCTGCACCGCTGCCGCTTTTTAGGTGTTGACCTGCCCTCAGTGTGTGAAAATACTGGTGTATGTGATTTGCAGTGTTGTTGTAGCCATGTTGGTCCCAGGATATGAGAGAGACAAGGTGAGTGACAGGTTTCAGAGTAAAATATCTTTTACAGGACTAACTTCGGTTGATGGAAGAGACAAACTTTCTAGCTTCACAGAGCTGTTCTTTAGGTCTGGAAAAGCTTGCTATAGTGTCACAGCTAAATAAAGGGTGGCACAGATTAAGTGTAAGGGGCTAACACAAGGTGCAAGAAACCATTGAAAATGAAGTGGGCAATTAGCACCTCTGCAGTCATAAGACAAAGGAGGATTAGTAGGTTACAAATTGTAGTAAGGAGCCATAAAACCAGTCTTTGTTGAGATCATGATTTTTAGCACCTAGCAGAGTTATGAATCTAAGGGCTTGGCTACACTTGCAGATGTAGAGCGCTGGGAGTTAAACCAGCCTTCGGAGACCGCAGCAGGGAAAACGCTGCCGAATGTTTACACTGTCAGCTGCAAGGGCAGTGGCGTGGCCACATTAGCAACTCTTGCAACGCCACAGAGAGCCCGCGGCGGTAATTCGGCGGCTTCTGTCTACTGGCTGAAGACAGAAGCTGCCACCAAATTGCTGCTGCTCTGAAAAACGCGCGTGCCGCCCTAACGGCACACGAACTGCCCCCACCGTCCACGGCGGCAATTCGGTGCACTGCTTGGGGTGGCAAAAACAGGAGAGCCGGCCCTGGCCCGGGCACACCCGGCACACCCCTATGATGCCCAGGTAGCAGGATGATGGAGCCAGGAAAGCAAGAAGGGACTGAACTGATGTGTGAGGTTGTGGGGTGGCAGGAAAGGAAGAATCTGTGGGTTGATTGTGGCCTGGGAATGTGTGGTCACACCAGTACTCCTTCCTTCACTTCA
The DNA here is from genome assembly GCF_027887155.1 of Malaclemys terrapin pileata. NCBI lineage: Eukaryota > Metazoa > Chordata > Testudines > Emydidae > Malaclemys > Malaclemys terrapin. The sequence goes on from NC_071518.1 coordinate 33,165,768, forward strand.
AGCACTGATGATCATAATACCTTCCCTGATAGAAAGGCAGCATTGTCTATTGGATTGAATATGGGAGCCATGAACTCCTGAGTTCTCACTGCAGCTCAGTTACTAACTCAGGGCTGGCCTACTCTGGGAACTTACATCGGCATGGCTACGTTCTAAGGAGTGTGAACTATCTACACCCATGAGAGATGTAGCTATGCCAACCTAACCGCTGGTGCAGGCAGTGTTAGGTTGATTGAAGAATTCTTCCGTCAACCTAGGTACCGCCTCTGAGGGAAGTGGATTACCAATGCTGATGGGAGAACCCCTCCCATTAGCATAGGTAGCGTCTACACTGAAGCACTACAGCGGCACAGCTGCAACATTGCAACTGTGCCACTGTAGTGTCTTAAGGTGGCCCTGGGCAAATCCCTGACTTCTTGTGTTTCAGTTTCACCATCTGTAACAGAAGATAATACTCTTTTACTGACTCAGTGGGTTACTGTATGGATTAATTAAGGGTTCATGCAGTGCTATAAAATATAATATGCCATATAAGTGCTAGGTATTATTGTTGTTTTATTTATTGAATGTGAACATAAAGCACTGTGTGGCAGCCCTTCCTCTCATCATGTACATACGTGATATATTGCATGTTGCAAGGTGTGTTGCCTCACCTGCACCTGGCATTCATTCGCTTGCTAATAAATCCTTTAACGTGTGGGTGCATACAGGACAGAATTGGCAGCTCCTGTATTTGACTGACTTTTCCTGTACCTCACTTACTGTGTGATTATTATTTTCATTGTGGACTATTTCACCCAAGGCTCTCAAAGAGCTTTAAACTAAGCCCCAAAACATCTCTATGAAGCAGATAACTATCCTCTCCATTATACATGAGAAGGTCCTGAAGGACAGAGAAATTAAGTGATTTGCCCAAGATCACACAGTGAGTCAGTGGCAGAACCAAAAACAGAATCCAGAAGTCCCTTCTTGTAATTCCGTGCTGTGCTGACTAGATAGTACTCCCCTCTTATTGATAGGTATGCATGGCTGCATGTGATGGGCCAGCTTCTCCATTCATTTCAATAGATGCAATCCTGTGGCAATGTAACTGAGGACAGTTTGGCCATATATATTTAAATTACTGTCACCAACATGCTTGAGCATTGAAGAAACAAGCAAAAGGTCGTTTCACACCCCAGACCAGAGAACCTGCTGTGTCATTCTTCCTCCATTTACCCCAGAAGTTGCATGACCACAGAAGCTTCCATGTGACGTAACTGGCTTACTGTCCTCTCAGTTCTGTGTATGTGGCTGGGTCCCCCATGTGTGCTGCTGTTTAAATCATAGCAGCACTTGCAAGCGGCAGCTTTGCCAGCCTTGATTGCACCATTTGGTATTGTGCAAGAGGCAGGCTTGATCTTGAAATGCTCTTTTTCTTATCACTGAGAAATAAGAGTGATTAGTGTCTTCTCCCAAGCTTCTGATGTCAGCCCTTTCTCCACACTTTGTCAATGATGTGTGACAGGTTTTGTTTCCTTATGACTGCCAATTTCCTGTAATTCAAGCCACAATGTGTTAACATAGCTGTGTGGTATTTAAGCACAGTGTTAAAACTCGCATAAAGAACAGGAGTACTTGTTAGCCTCTTAGAGTTGGTAGGGCAACTCCCACCTTTTCGTGTTCTCTGTATGTATATATATATATATCATTATATGTTCCATTCTATGCATCCGAAGAAGTGGGTTGTAGCCCACGAAAGCTTATGCTCAAATAAATTAGTTAGTCTCTAAGGTGCCACAAGTACTCCTGTTCTTTTTGCGGATACAGACTAACACGACTGCTACTCTAAAACTTGATATGCTAGCTTTATCAGTTTTGCTTCCCTCAGTGTTAGCTGATCATGCTTCACTCTGGTAGCACTATTTGTTCTAGGGGTGCATTTTGCCCTTTATCTGTCTTAAATCCTATATTTTTTCCATTAATGGAGTTCAGTTATGAAGTTCAGTTATAAACTATCCCCAAGTTCAAGGTGCTCTGATCCTGGTTTTAGTCACTATCACTAAAGAGATCGGCAAAAGTCACAAAATTTGAATCCAGCTTCAATACCCATACCTCAAAGTTCCATCTGTTTGACCTGGACTTTTATTTTGCGCCTTTCACTAATTTTTTCCTTGCTTCTTACTGTCCAGTGTGTGATTGACATGAATTCTATGTAGATATATGTGAATAGATGGGAACTACCACAGAATACAGTGTCGTCAGGTGTGTTTTCTGCTTCTTAGATCATATCCCCTTGCCAGCCACTTGTGGCTGTGTTGGTTTCAGAGCAGAGTAATGCAACTCAGCACTATTGAGCAGCCTGGCTGGTAGATTTCCAAAGACGGACATTACGAAAGGAGGAAAGAAGCCTGAAAGAGAGCTGTTTCCAACATGTTATAGAGTCGGCTATACAACCCCATGCAATAAGACTGTTTCCACAGGTTATGTGGTTGTGAGTTCAGAGAGAGAAAAGAAAATTCCCTCATCACAGCATTTTCATTAACTAGAGACTGAGGGCCAAATTATCTGCTGATTCAAAAGGGCACAGATCCATTAACTTAGTGGAGTTTGCCCGTTTTCTTCAGCAGGGAATTTTGTCCCGAGAACTGGTTGATATGCCACATGATTGCAGTCTCCACTTTGTACTACTTCACAGGTTGCTGGACAGGTGGAGGCTCTGCAAGTTGGCATAGCATAAGGAAAGTGCTTGAAATGGCCAAACAGCTTCCAGCAAACCAAGAACTCATTCCCCACATGGCGCGTTGTTCTAGTAATACATTTGTGATGCAGAGTGGTGGGATGCATACAAGGTATTCTGCGCTGTTTATGCAACAAAATAAAAGCTTCCAGTAACTGTAAACTCCATTATCTCATTGCGGTCTTTAGCAACTGCTTTTTTCTGAACATGCCCAGAAATGCCTCTTAAGTAGTAGTTCTCACATGCCTGACTGTGTAACACAGTTGTTCCTCATACTGTTCTTTGTCCAGTGTGCTGTTAATCCCAGAAAGAACTGTGGGTGCTGTGTGTTGTCCCACGGGTTGGAGTGGCATTTAATAGATTTTATCAGAATGGTCACTTCCTGAAGTCATTAACAGCTGCAAGTGCTGAACACCTTTGAAAAATGAGGCCACATCTATCTAGGTGTCTAAATATGGATTTCAGACCTTAATTGTAGGTTTCCAGGTTTGAAAATGTGCCTGGCCATAATCTTTCCTATGTTGTGTGTGAGTATTAGTTTGAGGATGGATCACTATTAAGATTTGAGGGATCTAGCCACCTTTATGTTGTAAGACTTGAGCACTGGGGCTGTGAGTGTACATTTCTGTCCGTGCTCCATTTTGCCATTGTGGACAAAACGCTATGCGCTATTGAGCTTTCACTGAGAGTTGAGGATCTCATTGACTGACCCTGTTTAGTGATTAATTACTGCTTACTGTCAGGGTTGTCTTATCTGATATGCATGACACATCACATGACAAAGTGCTGTTATTCCCTCTCAGCAGTTGCTCAAGTAATTGTTCCCTACTGTTTACTGCACCCATTTTTCCATGATAACATCAGCATTTCTTAATTGTCTCCCTGACTAGGGAACTTGGTTCTTTCTTGAGTTTGAAGACAATACCCAGCTTGTCTTACCATCCCCATGAGGATGCTTTAACCACAGCCAGAAAGATGAGTTACTTACGTGTATGTTCAGGACATACTATTCCTGGTAAAGTCATATCAGCCAGATGAGGCTTGAACATGATATTAATGAATGTGCACTTGCAGGCTGCACATCTATTATGATGGCGCATATTCAGACCTGGACAATTCATTTTATGCTAGCTCTAAATCTGGCCCTTTAAATTTAATCTTGAAGAATAGTCATTTTTCTGACTCAGGTCTAGATTTTAATGTTTGTTTGGCTTCAAAATATCATGGACTATATATGAATCCATTTAGTATTATCACAGATGTACACACCTCCAAAGTGAGAGATACTGCAGTACATATTGGGGTAAACACTATTCTTTCCATATCAAGCAGACACCTCCCTTAATAATATTCTCCTTCTCCATCCCTCAGCTTCAGCATTGGAAAAACCTAGCAGTAAAAAAGAAGAAATGGAACCATAATGACACTCAAACATCAAAGTTCCAATGGATGAAGCATTAATGACTCATTGACAGCATTCTCTGGTCTCCTACCAGGAGGAGGGATAGCTCAGTGGTTTGAGCATTGGCCTGCTAAACCCAGGCTTGTAAATTCAATCCTTGAAGGGGCCACTTAGGGATCTAGGACAAAATCAGTACTTGGTCCTGCCTAGTGAAGGTAGGGGGCTGGACTTGATGACCTTTCAAAGACCCTTCCAGTTCTAGGAGATAGTCTCCATTAATTTATATTATCAGAATACGAGTTCCTCTTTCACCAAAAAATTGCACCTGATCTAGATAAAATGTATCTATCTTTATATATGGATGAAAATCCTACTTCACTAGACATTCTTGACACTGGTTAAACCCCATATGCCACAATAACCTCCTTGATTCTGAAATCAAGTGGGACACAGAATTGGGAGCCACCCTGGATCAAGATACTTGTTAAATATATATAAGAATGCAAGACTAATGATCTCCTCCCCAGACCTAAAGAAGAGCTCTGTGCTGGTCTCCTGAAGGAGAGCTCTCTGTAAATTCAAAAGTATGTCCCTTTCACCAACAGAAGTTGGTCCAATAAAATATATTACCTCACCCACTTTCTGTCTCTAGGGAGATGCTGAGAGTCATGGGAATTTGTGCAAGATATAATCTGTCCCTGAGGGCTCAACCCACTCATTCTACATAAAAGCACAGATCAAACTTGCAGCCTTCACTTGGCACATTACCCCTCCACTCAGCTCTGCCCCTCCCACTTACATCTTTCTATTACTCCTTTTCCACTTATTCCTAATTCATTATTTATTTATTTATTTATTATTTATATTACTGTAGTATCTAGGAGCCCTAGGCAAATACCAGAACCCCATCATGCTAGGGGCTGTAAACACTGATTTCAGTAAAAACTCTTTAGGATCCCACTTTACCATCTTTGCTCCTGCAAAACTCCCAATAGGCCCAAATCCAAAGTTCTTACTCAGGTTTTACTCATTCCTGACTGTGGCAAAACTCCCACTGACTTATTGGGACTTTAGCAATTCAGTATATCAGGATTTGGCCCCTTGACTCACTGGCTGTTTGGCAAGGGTCAGAAATGAAAATAAGCCGAGTAAAGAGCTCAGGATTTGGCCTTTAAAGATTAGAATTGTAGTGTTCAATACAGAGTGAATTCACTGGGTGAACAATCCTTCTGTACTGGATGAAAATAAATAGATTTATTTTTAAAACAGTTCTTTATGGAGAAATCCTTAAAAAGTAGATGATGTCAGTACACAAATATCTGTCAAATTGAGGCTCAAGCGGATGACCTCAGATATAGCCAGGGCCTACAGCATTGATGGCTTAAAAGATCAAAAAGTCCAACTTAAAGTGTGGGTCTACTTTGAAGAGTAACTCTGAAAAAATGGCCTTGTGTGGTTTCAGGATTGCTGTCTCTCAGTGACCTATAGCCCTGCAAAGTCAGCCTGGGATTTGAGTATCAAGCTGGCTTATTTCACTTTCCTGCATCATAAATCGTAATAAAGGTTCTGAAGTCCAGTTAGGCCCTACATAAACCCTGTGCTCAGGGTTTAGATCAGATATAAATGATTGATTGGTCTTGTAACTGCAATTTATTAAAGAATTCTGTTGATTGTAATGCCCAGGAAGGAATAGACACTAGCTTACTCTGATGCTACAGCTGTGATAGCTGTACAGTGCTAACAGGAACCAAAAGCAGTAGACTTTATTTTTGTCACTGAATCAAACGTACACTGCATGATTCTTAATACATCTGGGGCACAGGCCTATTGAGTCAGAAGGCTCCATTTTTAAATAGTCACTTTTCTAGAACAGAATCATGCTTGAAAGCAGTCTGCCACATTAGGCTCTATATTAGGACCAGATCAGGCCACTCACAACAATTGTAAAGAATGCAAGGCAGGAATTACAATGGGGCTGGTAGCACCACCTCTCTTATTAAGGTTTCTCATTAGAAGACCTTGTTTTCAGTTGTTTAACTGTTTGGGCTGAAATTTTCCATGTTGGGTGCTACCTGAGGCTGAGTATTTTCTGGACAATTTCAGCCAAAATGGATCAGCTGTTTCTGAGAGAAAGGCTAGGGAAAAAGACATGGTTTTGCCCAAGATAAAAAATTCTTGAGACCTTTTCTTTGAAATCCTTTAGCTCCCTCCTGACTTTGAAATTTGGGAGGGGGGTGGCCTTTGTGTCATAGATGTACTTTTTGCCATTCTCATGAAAATCCACCCAAATCTGGACAAGTTATAAGACTTTGAAGACAGTTCACACATGTTTAGTAGAGACTTGCTCGAGTTTTACAGCTAAAATCTCTGGTGATTTCATCCTCGCTGAGCATGCTCCAGCCTCTCACAGCTTGCAGTGCTGCCCAGACTCTGTGGGTGCCATCCCCACAGAATGACTAAATATGGTCCAGTCTAGGGCTATGGGTGCAAAGCCCAACTTTCCTTGTAATGGTTTCTTGCAGGTGGGGCTAGGCACCATCACTGAGAGCAGAACTCTCTCTTCTTTGCTTTCAATGACCCCTTTGTAGTGCCCATATGAAGGAGGAAACCATCTGATTTGAATGCATAGGGGATAAATGAAAGCCCAGGGGAGGGAAAGGAGTAGATGGGGACAAGGAGTCTGAGACGGGGATTGGAGGTGGGGGGGGGCGGGGAGAAACTATTACTGGAAATGGGGATACTGGGACTGCTTGGACAGGGAGAGTGGGAGCCAGACAGTGTCAGGGAGGCTGGGACTGTGAGCCGGGCTGGGGAGAGTGGAACTTAAAGCCAGTGATGGAAATGGGGGAAGACACTGAGATTGGATGAGGCGATAGGCTGAGGAGGAGATTGGGACTAGGAATTGTTGGGGGCCGTGGGAAGAAGAGACGGTTCTGGCAAGGAGCTGAGGTGTAGGGGGAGAGTTAGGACTGACAGGGCAGAGAGATGGGACAAGGAGCTAGGGAGGAAATGGGAGAAAAGGCTGAGCTGGAAGAGCAGCCGAAGGAGGGAGACTGGAGGTGGAAGCCAGTGAGGAGGGGAGCAATAGTTTGGCTGATGACCTGGGAGGGGGAAATGAGACGGGCTGGGCAAGGAGTTTAGGACTGAGTATGGACATGTGGAGAGACTGGGAGTCAGGAGGGATTGGGACTTGGGATTGTGTGAGGGAATCTAGAACTGGCTGTGCAGAGAGACCAGAACTGGGATGTGATGCCTGAAGAATGCAGACTGGGACTGGGTAGGCAAGTAGAATGAGACTTGGATTAAGGGGTCAGGGATGAGGTAGAGACAGAACTGGAACAGCTTGTAGGGGATGGGGCAGAAGGGGGTCAAGCATGTGGGGAATAGGCAGAAGTCTGTGCCTACTAGACACATTTCCATCCAGAGCCTCGGAAGGAACCCAAGATTCCTAAATCTCACCATTCCTCTGTTGTCAGCAAATATCTGTGAAACCCACTGGCAAAGTGGTTCTCATCTGCCTCTAGTGCTTGTCCACGTAGAGGATGACATCCTATTATTGCTATCCATTACTCTGTTAGCCTATGTGGTGGATCTAAAGGTTATAACTCTCTGATGACGCATGTGGGTGTCAGTATGATGCCATGGGATGGAATTTCTTAATTTCGGTTTCCCTTTTTAAAATATAGGAAATAACACACCAAAACTATGTTAAAAGAAAATTATTAAGGTTACAAAGTCATGCGTCATGCCTCATAAATGAAGAAAACCAGAATTAAGGTTGCCTGTACAACTGCCTTTCAGCCCCCTTGTGCATATGCATTATGATACAGTCTTTAATTACATGATCACAAACTATTTTGTCCACATGAACCCTGCCTCTTTCAGTGTACAGGATGGACGATGCTCACTGAAAGAGCAGCTATTAAATGTTTTGTTTTCTTCATTCAGTGGATAGCTCCAGGCTTTATTTACTGCACAGTATTGAAACTCTGCTCTGAAGACAGAATTATTAATTTCCTGTTGGGCTGTGTTACAGAGCTCATCGCTACACTATACGAGTGCTTCACAAACATTAATTAATTGATCTTCACAAAATCCCTGTGAGGTGAGAGAGTGGCATTATCCTTATTTTACAGATGAGAAGCTGAGGCACAGAGAGATTAAAGTAAAAAATATTCATTAATGTTGGTGTTTCCAATCTGAGAACTTAGGACCTCATTTTTTAGAGTACTTTGTTATATAGTACTATATATTCAAGAACAGCCTCCACTGACTTCAGTTGTCGTCATAGAGGCTCAGCACTTCTGTAAATCAGGCCCCAGGAACATACCGTTAGTGACCACATGTAAAAAGTTTGATTTAAGTGACTTGTTTAGCATCACAAAGGAACTCTGTGGCAGCGGCAAGGATAGAATCTTAGGCCTTGGCTACACTGGCAATTCACAGCGCTGCACTTGCTGCGCTCAGGGGTGTGAAAAAACACCCCCCCTGAGCGCAGCTAGTGCAGCGCTGTAAAGCACCAGTGTAATCAGCGCCTGCAGCGCTGCACGCTCGCTCGCAGCGCTGCAAGCTATTCCCCTCGGAATAGCCGTGGCAGCGCTGTGAATCCGCAAGTGTAGCCAAGGCCTGATTCTCCAGTGCAGCATTCAACTGTCTTAACTATGAGACCATCCTTTCTCTTCTTGTCTCATTCACTACACACCTTCCAACTTCTGTTACAAATGAGGCAGGGGTCCTACAAAGAACAGCCTCCCTCACAATCATCATCTGCAGAGCAAATCCACCCTGTCCTTTGAAAGAGGCAGGGTTCATGAGGAAAAAATATGTGAGCATGTAATTAAGGACTGTATCATAATTAAGGCTATGATTTAATAATGGAGGTCACTGGAAGTCATGGAATCTGTGACTTCCAGTTACCTTCGTGAGTTCAGCCTGTGGTGGTCCGGAGCTGCAAGGTCCCCTGCGGCCCGCAGGGCAGGCAGCTGTGGGGTACCCATACCCCTGTCGCCTCTGGTGGCCCCCGGAGCTCCAAGCCACCATGGGCGGTGGGGTACCCCCAAGCTCCCATCCTCACAGGCAGTGAGGGTGGAAAGGAGGTTGTATAGGCAGTTTAACTTTGGCTTTCCTAACTTTTGAGTGCTTGACTTTGCAACCTTAACAATGTTCTTTTAAGTGTGTGTGTGTGATAATTTATATGATAGGGCTTTTAGAAAATCTTTACTAACTGCAAATAATAGAATTAACTCTTCAAAAAGATCTTGCCATGAGGATTTCAACATGTGTTTTTTGTTTCTTTTTCCCAATCAAGCTTGGTGAGAAGATTTAAAGATCAAGCATGTGCTTCTGCTTCTCTGCATGACTCAACAAATACAGGCACTGACTTGCATTGAAAGTCTGGCAGGATTTTATTAGATTCTCCAATGAGTCAAGGAAAGAAATAAACGTGTAGAATGTTTAAGATGAAATTTTACTATAAAAATATCTATGCAAAAATGTCAGCTTATTAGTCAACAGATCTGCTCCCTACACATATTCAGTCAGAACTGCTGACTTAAGTGACAAAAATAAATTTGTCTTCTTAGCTTTCTAATTAGAGAGACAGTTACTTACACCTGTGCAAACCAACTAACGACAATCAGGTTGCACAGATGTGTCTGAGGGTTTAGCTGGGCCTTCAGAGACTTTTTATTGATGTTGACAGTTGAGAAAAAAAATCATCTGTCATGGCTTTCAGATCCAAAGGGGAGTTTTCAGGGTTGGTAGTTAGATAAACATATTTGATTTAGGGTCACTGAAACATTGTGTACCTTGCTTTTTGTTGTTTTTCTGTGTAGAATAACATTTAAATTACAAAGACTATCTAATTGGGATTCTTCCTAAAGTAGGTCAGTGTAGGAACCTAAAAATCTCCCTCTTCTAGCAGAGGGGCTAGATGCCTGTATATTATTTGTGAGGTAGAAGTGAGATGTATAAGCACAAATATTTTTTTGCTCCCTTAAGGGAAAAATATATTCTCTCTGTTTCTTGGAAAGATACTCAAGGTCAGCCAGATAAGCTTGCTGCTCTGAATGTGAATGTCATGGACTCTGAGCCCTGGTAGTAAAACTGTAAATGTAAGCTATGACTTTTTTGAATTCAGAAAGAAGTGTTGCAAAAATCTAATTTCAATTCTCCTTAGTGGGGGTGGAAATTATAATCTGGTCTCTCAAATAACCTATTTCTTGCTCTTTCAGACAATGTTGTTAAAAAAACAATGATATTTGCACTTTTCTAGCACCTTTCACTCCAGAATGTCAGTCCTTTGCAAAGAGGGTAAAACTCTTCCCTAAGCAAAGGGGCAGCACAAGGCCTACGCGCTGATTAAATCTCCCTGTGTACTAGAGGGCAGAACCAGAATGTAGGTAGTGCACAGGGAGCCTCAGGCAGTGCATAAATTGTGCCATCCCTCTGCACAGAGCTAGGGTGACGAGACATCCTGATATTAGGGGCTTTGTCTTATATAGGACCCTAACACCCCACCCCTTTCACCCTCCTCACCTCTATCCTGATTTTTCACACTTGCTATCTGGTAACACTACATAGGGCTGAGTTTCACTTTCTAGTGAAATAAACTTTGCAATAGCCCTGTGAGGATGGTAGAAACTAAAAATTAGATTGGTTTAGAAATTGGTACCTTTTGGGGGCAGGCGCAGAAGGAAGGCTAACCACGGGCAGTATGTAAATAGCTTATTAAGAGATGAGACTTTGGAATAGTTTGTCAGGGTTGAGAACAAACCAAAAATAAATAGATTAGTTTTTCAATTGACTAAGAACTATCATATTGGTGTGGACTGTGCTAAGGAACTAGAGTTGTTATGGATTTCTGATTAATATTCTCCAAAACTAAAGGGAACATGTGAGAAATGCTGCTATCAAGTTTAGACAGCTGTGTGTATGCATGAGACCAGATCCAGAAAGAGATTTCATCTTGTCCTGCAATCATTAATGTGCAATTGAAGATGCTACTGTCTGCAAGCCAAGCATCTAGAAAATGCTTACAGGAGATTTTTAAAAATAAATGATAGACAAAGTATTCACGTAATGCATCTTTTTCTTTCTTTTGATCCAACACATTTCTAAGACATTTTTCACACGACATTCTCTTTATTAGTAAAACATTGGTTCTGGCAATCAGGGCAGTATATATTAGTTCAAATAGATTTTACTCTCTGAAAATCGAATATTGCTGGAAGGCAACTTGCCAAAATCTTGTTATGTTGGGATTTAAGTAAAATAGGACTTTATTTTGGAAGGATGGATGATAAGTAGTAATGTTCTTTACGTGGCCACATCAAATCCATTAACTAAATCTTTTCATTAATTGATAGTAATGTTTCACATTGGCTTTAAAATCGTGATCTAATATAACCCAAACACAGGAAAAATGGGAAAGTCTTCCACAGTTCTGGCATGAAGCACCAATGTCAAATTAGGCCTGCTGAGTCTCAGAATACAGCCTACAGGAATAGACCAGGTCCAATAAAAATAATAATCAAAGCTAATATTTTAACCTTCAAATCTATTATTATGAGTGTCTGGCAGAATGGGACCCTGATCAGAGCCTGTAAGCGCTGCCACAATTATAGATACTACTATAAAATTTCTGTGCACCTATCAAGGAAAATGCAAATTCAAGTAAATATTAGTTTTGTGGGTAAGATTATTTTTTAAATGATCAGCATTTAAATTCAAAGTATATCAGATGTTGCCACTGGGATCCTTATAAGTTTCCAGTGAAATCCTTCATCTTGAAAATGAATAGAAAACTCTGAAATCCTAGTTTTAGTTGCTTAAAGAAACATATTTATAGTGCTAATTTGTTGGAATGGGACAAAGAAATATCTTAATTAGAAGGATGATCGGATATGCATGTTATGTTATTAAATACATTATAGAGTCAGTTTAGGAGTAGGAACAATTCATCTGTTGTCTTGATCAATGATTCTATCTGAAACAGTTCTCTAGTTATTTCCTCAAAGACTGTAGGGTAAGGTTTTGATGTAGAATCTGAGAAAGAAACATTCTGGAGTCATGTGGTTTATATAATGTTCACTGTGCTGCTTTGTATTTAACTGGTGTCTGAAATTGGCTGGAGTCAGTTCTCATATTTCCTAACTTGTCCTTGCATGGTGATTAGCTAAGTCTATCACGTGGTTGTATGCTGTATCAGTCAGTTAAGCTGCAGATGCCTGCTGTCAAGTCATTCTTAATTGAGAATAAGAACTGAGTTGGTCTCTTGTTACTGGGCAGTTACAAAACACCTGAGTTTATCTTCTAATGGCCATGGAGCACTGATTCAATTGTGGTGCTGAGGAGAGTCACATTACATATCCCATCCTCCTTACTATTACTAGTGAGGTAATGGCGGCTGCAATCACTACATGGTGGTCATTACTGTTATTTATATAAAGCCAAAAAGATGATTTGCATATAGACACAAGTAGGAAGGTAAGGGGCTGACTTTATTGGTCTCCCATGGTGTAACTGGAACGGAAGATCCATAAATCTGAATAGTCCTGAACTCACAAAACATTATTATTATGTTATTGTTTGGGATTGTGATTAGGTATATGTTCTCCAGCAAGGGGAGGAAGGAATCACTGATCTTCCTTGTTGTGGAGGAAAAACATCTTCCCTTTCCTGTGTGAGAGAAGGAGCTAACATTCCTGGAGAGATGGGTAAACAGCTGGGCCTTATTAGGGAGGCAAACCTTTAAATGTATTCAGGCTGCAGATGAGTCCTTTGGTTCCAGAAAAGTACACACTCTACCCACTTCCTGGGCTGAGAAGACCCCTGTCCACAGCACAGAGGATGAGACACTATGTATTTGGTGTGCTTTAGACTCAAAGGCCTGTTGATGTATTATCCCTTAGAGAAGACTGATGGGTGTGTGTTTGTGAATTAATACCTCTGAAGAGTGTTGACATATCCTTGTTTTGCAGGACATACACACGTCACAGTCAGTTTTACTGGTTTCAGGGTAGCAGCTGTGTTAGTCTGTATCCTCAAAAAGAACAAATTTGTTAGTCTCTAAGGTGCCACAAGTACTCCTGTTGTTTTTGAGTTTTACTGGTGTTTGTAAACTCTGAAGACTGAGCAGGTGATGGTTTCAGCAGGCTATGTCTATGAACCTTTGGGATCAGCCTCCATTACATTTGTTAGATGTTGTCACTCTCTCTTCTTTCCATGGGTGGGAAGATACCCTGGAAAATTAGTTTTTGAGGTCAGACCCAGCCTCCTGGTAGGATTTGCCAATGACGTCTCCTTCCATGTGCGGTGGGGTTTTTTGATGAACCTCCTTCAGAGCTATTCTGAACCTAGGGTTACCATACGTCCGGATTTTCCCGGACATGTCCGGCTTTTGGGGGCTCAAATCCCCGTCCGGGGGGAAATCCCCAAAAGCCGGGCATGTCCGGGAAAATCAGGAGGGTTCTTTGGCCGGGGCCGCGGGGCCGGGGGCATGGTGCCGAGCCCGGCCGGGCGCGCGGTGCCGGGCCGGGGTCGCAGTGCCGGTCCGGGGTGGGCGCGGGGCCAGGCGGGGAGCCGGGGGGTCCGGGGGGTCCGGGGGGGCCGCGAGGGCCGGGGGGTCCGCGGGGTCTGCGGGGCTGCGAGCCGGGGCGTCCGCTGGGCTGGGAGCCGGGGGGTCCGCTGGGCCGCGGGGTCCGCTGGGCCGCGAGGTCCGCAAGCCGGGGGGTCCGCGGGGTCCACTGGGCCGGCGGGTCTGCTGGGCCGCGAGCCGGGGGGGTCCGCTGGGCCGGGAGGTCCGCGAGCCGGGGGGTCCGCGGGGTCCGCTGGGCCGGCGGGGTCCGCTGGGCCGGGAGGTCCGCGAGCCAGGGGGTCCGCGAGCTGGGGGGTCCGCGGGGTCCGCTGGGCCGGCGGGTCCGCTGGGCCGCGAGCCGGGGGGGTCCGCTGGGCCGCGGGGCCAGGAGCCGGGGGGGTCCGCTGGGCCGCGGGGTCCGCTGGGCCGGGAGGTCCGCGGGGCCACGAGCCGGAGGGGCCGCGGGGCCACGAGCCGGAGGGGCTGTGGGGTCCGCTGGGCCGTGGGGGCCGTGGGGTCCGCTGGGCCGGGGGGGCCGCTGGGCCGCGGGGCCAGGAGCCGGGGGGGTCCGCGGGGCCGCGAGCCGGAGGGGCCGGGGGGGCCGCTGGGCTGCGAGCCGGGGGGGCCGCGGGGCCGCGAGCCGGGGGGGCCGCGGGGCCGGCAGTGCTGGGCGGGCCAGGGGTGATGGGCCGGGGCCGGCACCCCAGGGCCCGAGCCGACCCAGGCTGGAGCCGCCGGGGGGCCAGCCTGGGCCGCGCCTCCTCCCCCCACACCGCCCCTTACCTGCTACAGGCTTCCCGCGACTCAAATGTTCGCGGGAAGCAGGGGAGGGGGCGGAGACTTTGGGAGGGGGCGGAGTTGGGGCGTGGGCGGGGCTGGGGGCGGGGCCGGGGTCCCTGGGGGTGTCCTCCATTTGGAGGCACAAAATATGGTAACCCTATCTGAACCTAACTGTTGTTCTTCCATGTTCAATATCCACTGCAGTCTCACTGTGTGAACGCGAGCGTCTGCTGAACCTTGACAGACCTTGTGAGGTGGCTAGAGCAATGAATAACTGGATGAGTTTTACAGTTTACAATGTAAATGGTGCTGTCAAGACTGCACTGGCCATGGGGTGCAGGGCAGAAGGGTGGGGATGGTTCCTCTCCTGCCCAATATTCCCTACCCTGTTTGGCATCTTTATTCCGGGTGTTATCTGCCCTGAAGTGTAAATAGCTCAGGGAAGGGCCACGGCCATCTCTTGTTATGTCTATAAAACACCAGGCACATACAGGGAGCAGCTGTCTATGGAGTTAATAGACTAGGGCTACCATATGTCCGGATTTCCCCGGACATGTCCGGCTTTTCGGTCTATAAATAGCCGTCTGGGGGGGATTTTTAAAAATCTAAAAATGTCCGGGATTTCCCCCCGGTCGGCTATTTATAGATAGAAAAGTAGCGGCCAAGCGCCGCTGGGCACCCAAAGCCCCTTCCCGGCTCCCCCCATCCCCTGCAGCCTTACCATGCTGTCCAGCCCGCAGCTGTCTTCCCCCTCCTACCCTCCCCTGAACGCTCTGCCCACCTGCTCCTCCCCCTCCCCTGCTTCACGCAAATCAGATCTTCGCGGGAAGTCTGAAAAGAAGCAGGGGCAAGCGGGAGGCAGCAGCAGCAGGTAAGCTGGGGCCGGCGGGGGACGCGAGGAGGAGAGCTCCGGGGAGGCGCGGCCTTGGCCGAGCGGCGCCCGGCTCCCCCAGCGGCTCCGGCCCAGCACCCCCAGCCCGGACCCGGCCCGGGCCCCACCACCCCCAGCCCGGACCCTGCCCGGCTCGGGCCCCAGCAGCGCCGGCCCAGACCCAGCCCAGCTCGGGCCCCAGCAGCGCCGGCCCGGACCCGGCCCAGCACCCCCAGCCGAGCACCTCCGGCCTGGCCCCAAACCCTGCAACCCCGGCCGGAGCGCAGCCCGATTCCTGGGCATTTAAAGCCGGCCCTGATCAGGGGATAGGGAGGGGGGTTGGATGGGTCGGGAGTTTGTGGGGGGGCTGTCGGGGGCAAGGGTGTGGAGAGGGTTTGGGACAGTCAGGAACAGGGAGCGGGGGGGTTAGATGGGTCTGGGGTTCTGGGAGGGCTGTCAGGGGGCAGGGGTGTGGAGAGGGGTCGAGGCAGGCAGGTAGCAGAGGGGGTTGGATGGGTCAGGAGTTCTGGGGGTCCTGTTGGGGGCAGGGAGCAGTTGGATAAGGCATGGGAGTCCCCGGGGGTCTGACTGGGGGCGGGGGTGTGAATATGGGGTGGGGGTGTGGATAAGGGTCGGGGCAGTCAGGGGACAGGTAGGGTCGTAGGGCGTTCTCAGGAGGGGGCAGTCAGGGGACAAGAAGCAGGGCGGCTTAGATAAGCGATGGGGTCCTAGGGGGCAGTTAGTGGCAGGGGTCCCAGGAGGGGGCAGTCAGGGGACAAGGAGCGGGGGTTGGGGGTTCTGAGGGGGGCAATCAGGGGGTGGGAAGTGGGAGGGACTGGATGGGGGTGGGGCAGGGCTAGAGCGGGGCCCCTCCCCCCCAGTGTCCTCTTTTTTGCTTGTGGAAATATGGTAACCCTATAATAGACCATGTTCTGGGGGCGCCCGCCCAGCGCTCACAGGCCGGGGCTAAGGCCCTACTCGGATGGGAGGTGAGGGCTGGCAGGCGCTTGGCTCGGCTTGCGATTGGACCTCCCTTGGTGGGGGGGGGGAGGAGAGGAAGCGGCGTGAATCAGCCTCTCTGCGCTCGGCGAGTAGCGCCTGGCAAAGGGGTAGGGGCGCCGTCTCCCCGCTGATTGGCTGGGTGGGATCGGGGCGTTGATTGGCTGGGTGAGTCGGCTTTCTCGGCCGCGTCGGGCGCGGCGCGCGCCGCCTCAGTAGGCTCCGGCATCGGCTGTGCGGAGGGGCCCGTCCTGGTGTCCTCGCGCTCCCCCCGTCGCTGCGGCTGGCGCCAGCATGAGCTGGGGAGATGGGGCCGGCGCTAGGGCCCCCCTCTTCCTGCTGCTGCTGCTGCTCTACCCCGACGGCAGCTGCCTGCCGGGCCCCCGGGCGCGCCAGCAGGGCGGGGGCAGCGCCTCCCCCCGACCCCCGGGGCCGCCCGTCGTGCTGAGTAAGGGCGGGGGCTGCGGACGAAGCCCGGGAGGGCAGTGGGGGGAAGGTTGGGGGCCGGGGACTGGGTACAGGGGCGGGGGGCTGAGGAGGAAGGTTGGGGACTGGATACCGAGGCTGAGGAAGGCTGGGGGGGGGGGAAGTTGGGGGCTGGGGGGTAGTGAGGGCGGGGGGCTGAGCAGGAAGGTTCGGGGGGACAGAATACAGGGGGCTGAGGAGGAAGGCTGGGGACTGGGTACCGAGGCTGAGGAAGGCTGGGGGGGGAGGGTGTGGGCTGGGTACAGAGGCGGGGGGGGGGAGCTGAGTACAGAGGGCTGAGGAGGAAGGCTTGGGGGGGGGAGGTTGTGCGCTGGGGACTGGGTACAGGGGCTGGGGGGGAGGTTGGTGGCGGGGCACTCGGTACAGGGGGCTGAGGAGGAAGGCTGGGGGGAGAAGGTTATGGGCTGGGGGGGAGGTTGGGGGCGGGGCACTCGGTACAGGGGGCTGAGGAGGAAGGCTGGGGGGAGAAGGTTATGGGCTGGGGGGGAGGTTGGGGGCGGGGCACTCGGTACAGGGGGCTGAGGAGGAAGGCTTGGGGGGGAGGTTGTGCGCTGGGGACTGGGTACAGGGGCTGGGGGGGAGGTTGGTGGCGGGGCACTCGATACAGGGGGCTGAGGAGGAAGGCTGGGGGGACAAAAGGGGTGGAAGGTTGGAGGCGGGGATGGAGGGGAGGCCTGGGGATGGAGGGGAGTGGAAGGTTGTCTGGGGTTGTCAGGTTAGTTCGGAGGGTCCAGGTTAATTAATGCTGTATTGGTGAATCCCCCTTGTGTCTTGTTCTGTACTTCTTTGGTCAGGCAGCCAGTTCTGCTTGGGCACTGGACTGCCTGTAGGATCGCCCTGCATGCAAGTCACCTGTATTAAGTGTAAACACTTGGTTTGCAGGGCTGTTCTGAGTTTGGCCTTGTGTAGACCAGGGCTTAAGGGGTAATGTTCGTAAATGTAAACTAACACACTTTAAAAGGACCTCAGACAAGGCACACTGGCTTGGGGCAGCCTAGGCTTTAACTTCGCTTGTTTAGCATGTATTAAAGGCAGTGTGCCTTGTCTATATTAGGCTTTTTAAACTTTTTTTTGGCTAATGCTTGTTAATATCACATCTTTAAATTCTGCCCTAGACCAGACTTTACTGTGCTTAACTGAACATATTTAGATGAATATGTGCGGACTTGCAATATAGTTGAATGATCTTAGAAGTAAAAACTACAACTGTGGTGTGTAATTCACTGTACATAGGACTGGACTGCATTGAAAATTTTTCCAGTTAAACTGCTGGTGTTACACGTTCCTGGGTGGACACTCTAATTCTGGAATAAGACCATCCACATCGGGGAGTTACACCAGGGGAATAATAAGAGGGGCTTTTTTTCAGTGTAATTTAAGCTGCTTCTGAAGCGGTATAAAGTAAGCTGGCAAAAAGCAATTTCATAGCAGAAAAGAGTGTCTGCACAGGGAGTTATAGTGATATAACTAGCAGTTTAAATTTGCACCTAATTTTATATCTGGCCTGCCCCACTTCTTGTTTACAGTATTGTGAACATACCAGCACTGGGGTGTCCTTTTGTGTGTTTCCTAATATGTAGTGATATTTTCTAGGGCTTAATGATTCTTCTTAAGTAGCAGAGAATTAAATAGGAGATGATGATTCTGGCCATCTGAAAAAGCTAGGGCACATTTTCCCCCTCCTTCATTTTTCTCCTCCCTTTATGCATTTCAAAACAGTGACTGAAAATTTTACCAGACCTACTAACCAAAAGGTTAAACCACTAGTCAGGAGCCAAAGCAGAGGCTGCATGGGGGTGACTCACTCAGTTCACACTGTCTTTTCAATCAAATGGGTTGGAAATTTTTCTTAAAATGTAAATGTGTATGCTGCTGAAGTTGATTTCTCTAAACCCCTTCATTTACCAGAGCAAGTTCCCACTTGTCAGTGGCATGTGGGCCATTAGATTTTTTTCAAACCCTAAATCAATTTAAGTCATGTTAACAAGGGAAAACTCCCTTTTCCCAATTTTTTATTCAAGCTGAAACTTATTCTTGAGAGAAGGGAATTATAAATCAAAAATAGGATGGGGGGAGGGATTGGGTTTCACAGTTGTTAAAAAGTAAAATTAAGAATTCTACTTCATCACACAACCCAGAAAATTCATTGCTGCTTGGTGCAGCAGCAAATGGGTTACAAGTCCTTGCATCTGTGCTAATAAGCAATAAAAACCTTGAGGCAGAAGTTTCTTGGGTAAATATTAGGCGTCTTTTTTTAAAAAAAGCTTGCAATAAGTGTAATTGTTTGAATATTGTTTTGCTGCATTTAAAACAGTTGTCAGACTTGTTTGTTCCTGAAACTTTCCAATGCATATGCACACATTGGTGTCCATTGGAATAGAAATTGTAAAACATACCTAATGTATTAAATAGGGGATGTATTTGTTCTTGATACTGATGCATGACCCTACAAGCAGTACATTCTGCATTTTCAGTATGCAAATGATGCTGATGCTATTAACAAATTATTTCCAGAGAAAAAAGCTGGGAAGAGTTTTTATTGGCTTGCCATAGATGTCAAGGTCTATTTTGATTTACACAGATTAGCTGATATGTTAAAATGCTGCTGTTCAGAATTATTAATATTTCCTTCGCTGCACACATATTTTGGAAAAATGTATGTTGTACATTAGTTTAGATAGTAACTTAGCTGCTCAATGCATTGTATTGCTATGAAGATACAGTTACAACTTTTAAGTAGATGTCTGGACTACTTGGCTAGGATGGTATAAATGGGTGGTGATGGGAAAACTTTAGCACCAGTTTGCTGTAGTGTGCTAAACTCATGGAATTAAGTGCAAGCAAAGCAATTTGCTGTGAGCCATGTTTGTGAAGATTAGGAAGAAGCTTTTTGCCTCATCTGCCCTAATTCTTCCTTGTTCCCTTTATAACGCTGTATCTTAGCAATAAGCTTTGTTACTTACATTCCAGTGCAAGCTTCTTCATGATAAAGCTGACCGCTTAATAACCACTGATCCAAATCAGACTCCAGCCACATAAGAAGTAAATGAGATTGGGTAACAATCATGTGATAAACAGATGTTGTCCATGGGACTGTAATGCTGTTACTTATGAAACAGTTATAGGTATACAAATTCCTCAAGCATAGTAAAGTAATTTATAAGACCTTGTTTCTTTTGTGAGAAGATTATAGCATAGATTCAATTGCTAAACATGTATTTGGCAGGTGGGAGAGAAGTTTTTTTTTAAAGTAAAAGCTCTTCTCTACATAATCAGAACGAGTTGTCAGCCAGCATTTGTAAAATTAATAACTTGTCTTCACTATGTCTCTATTCTAATCTGTTCATTCGCTCCCTTTCTTCCAGCTAGCTTCTCACCCCATTTGCCAGATGCCTGGTACAATCCTCAGGAAATAGAAGTAACCTCCTTCTAACCTCCCACCATTAAAACAAAATGGCTAAAATTCCATCTGTTTTATGATGATATGCAATTGTTTTGTGTTGTCTATATATCATAGAATATAGAACTGGAAGGGACCTCGAGAGTTCATCTAGTCCAGTCCCCTGCACTCAAGGCAGGACTAAGTACTATCATCCCTGACAGGTGTTTATACAAGCTGCTCTTAAAAATCCCCAGTGATGGAGATTCCACCACCTTCCTAGGCAATTTATTCCAATACTTAGCCACTCTGACAGGAATTTTTTCCTAATGTCCAACCTAAACCACCCTTGCTGCAATTTAAGCCCATTGCTTTTTGTCCTATCCTCAGAGTTTAAGAACAACAATTTTTCTCCCTCCTCCTTGTAACAAGCTTTTATGTACTTGAAAACTGTTATCATGTCCCCTCTCAGTCTTCTCTTCTCCAGACTAAACAAACCCAATTTTTTCAATCTTCCCTCATAGGTCATGTTTTCTAGACCTTTAATAATTTTTGTTGCTCTTCTTTATAAGTGTACTCTCTATGCCATATGTGAAAAGGTACAAGGTTTTTCAGGGTTGGGACCTATTTTGCATAGCTCACTCTAGTAAAATACCGTGCATTATTTTTTTTGAGCATCAAAAATACTATGTGCTTTGGGAAAACACCTGTCCAAAAGAGCTTAGTCTAAATTCAACATGATGTAGCAAGTGAAGGTTATAAATAAAGGACCAGGAGGGTGACTATAGAATCATAGAAATGTAGGACTGGAAGGGACCTCGATAGGTCATTTAGCCCAGTCCCTGGCACTGAGGCAGGACTAAGTGTTATCTAGACCAGTGGCTCTCAACCATTCCAGACTGTACCCCTTTCAGGAGTCTGATTTATCTTGCGTACCCCAAGTTTCACCTTGCTTAAAAACTACTTGCTTACAAAATCTGACAAAAAGTGCCACAGCACGTTATTACTGAAAAATTGCTTACTTTCTCATTTTGCTTCTATGAAATTTTAGTTTGTATTGTCTTCGTTAGTGCATTTTATGTAGCCTGTTGTAAAACTGGCAAATATCTAGATAAGTTTATGTACCCCTTTGAAGACCTCTGCGTACCTCCAGTGGTATGCATACGCCTGGTTGAGAACCACTGATCTAGACCATCCATGACAAGTATTTGTAGGCTTTTAAGAACAGATTAGAAAATGATGGCGATTCCACAACCTCCCTAGATAATTGGTTCCAGTGCTTAATTACTTTAATAGGAAGTCTTTCTAATGTTTAACCTAATCTCTCTTGTTGCAATTTAAGACCATTGCTTCTTGTCCTGTCCTCAGTGGTTATGGAGAACAGTTTATCACCCTTCTCTTTGCAACAATCTTTCAAGTAATTGAAGAATGTTATGTCCTCGCTCACTATCTGTTCTCAAGACTAAGCAAGCTTATTTTTTTTTTCCGGTCTTTCCTCGTAGGTCATGTTTTCTAGAACTTTGACCATACTTGTTGGCTTTCCTCTAGACTTTCTCCATCTTTCCTGAAGTCTGATGCCCAGAATTGGACACAGTACTCCAGTTGAGGCCTTATCATTGCTGAGTAGAGTGGAATAATTACTACTTGTGTCTTGTTTACAACACTCCTGCTAATACATCTAAGAATGATGTTCACTTTTTTTGGCAACAGTATTGCATTGTTGGTTAATATTTAGTTTGTGATCCACTATACCCCGATCCTTTTCTGCAGTACTCCTTCCTAGGCAGTTATTTGCACTTTGTATATGTGCAATTGATTATTCCTTCTTACGTGTATTACTTTGCATTTGTCATTATTGAATTTATAAGTGTACTCTGCCATTATCCAAATAATTTATGAAGATATTGAATAGAACTGAATGCAGGACTGATCCCTGCGGGACCCTACTTGATATGCTCTTCTAGCTTGATTGTGAACCATTGATAACTACTTTGAGTACAGTTTTCCAGCCAGTTGTGCACCCACCTTATGGTACTTTTGTCTAGGCTATATTTCTTTATGAGATGGTCATGTGAGGGAGTATCAGAAGCCTTACTAATGTCAAGATATGACACTTGCTTCTGCTTCACCCCATCCTTAAGGCTTGTTACTCTGTCAAAGAAAGCTATTAGGTTGGTTTGATATGATTTGTTCTTGACAGATCCAAATTGACTGTTACTGCCTTATTTTCTTCTAGGTGCTTACAAACTGATTATTTGCTCCATTATCTTTCCTGTTACCAAAGCTAAGCTGCATGGTCTATATTTCCCTCAGTTGTCCTTATTCCCATGATAATTCCCATGGTAATTCTGTAAAGGATGTACACATCTTGATGATTCCAGTTAACCTATCATTACCTTTCTTTTTATCCTCATTTTGCATAGGTGACATGGCAAAAATGAGCTTTTAGAGGTGATTTCAGTGAAACAAAGGAGATGGCTAGGAAGTAAGATTTGGTGAGGACATACCAAGAATCAGAGGCAACATGGAGGAAGTCATGGAAACGTTTGAGGGAGGTGGTGAAAAGAGGAATTAAAATTGGAATCGTTGTTGAAGTGTAGTAGGCAAAAGGGAATGGAAATGGAAACTAACTCGAGGTATAGGCTGGGGCTGTGTAATGAAGTGTGATGTGTGTGATGGCTTTGTATTCCAGTTCAGAGCAGGGCACATATTGATTGACTTGCTTTCTTAGCCTTTCCTTTATGCGCTTGTTTTCACCATACGTATTGTGGTAGATTTTTATTACTCTTGTAGCTTTATGGTAAGTGTGGTCATGTAAATTCAACATTCATTAGTAACTTTGGGCCACTCTGTTTTTGAATGCTATAACTCACAAAATTGTCCAAAATTATGGGTTTTAAACATTTGTGTTCATTTTTTTTTTGTTCTCACAGTTGTGGGAAATTATAGGGGGAGTGTCTGAAAATAATTATTTAATGACAGTAGAAGTTGATTCAAAAGTTAGTTTTATAACTGTTAAAATACACATTGTCAACATCACATGTCAAAATATGCAAAGTAAATATCCTTAAATCAAACTAAGTTCTCAAGCAGCATTTTTCTTTGTTTCTGTAAATTTTTATCGATGAAAATATTTTGTTTTATGTGTGAATGATGAAACTAGTGTTTACTGAAATTTATCAATAAAAATCTAATCCTTCCAAGCTGACTTGTGAACTGTGATGCTTTGTACTGCTTTTAACATAATTTTGCCTTATTGTCATGGACCATGTTCAAAGGACACTGTCAATGTGAAAATTATTTTCCAAAAACTTTCTGTTCATGATTGCTACAAGTAACACTGAAGAGTACTGTAACTGAAAGAAATTAAAGGGTGAAAAAACCTGCTAATTTCAGTTTTACAGCACTTTGTGTATGGTTTCCCTGTTTCCCTGCATAGCAAGGATCTTTTCATCAAAAGAGTAAACTAACATCAACAGGAGAGCAGAAAAAATTTCTGTACTTTTCAAAAAGGAATTGAAGAAACTTCAGAGCACGCCGTTTAAATGGTACTCTATCAGAAATTGGCTTTTTAAAAATTAGCCTAATTAAATAAGAGAATCAAGCTGAAAGTATTCCTCTAAATTCTACTGTTTTCCTAGCTTTACCATATCTGGTGTAGGCTACTGTGGCATACCTCTTAAATGGCCCTCCTTTTATGTGACAGTCACTCATTTTAGACCCAAAATTACTGGTGTTCCCCACAAACCTTGTGTCCCCTCACTTTTATTGTTGAAAACTACTTATATAAGAAATAAAGAATTGTGAAATTGTCGCTATAGAGTTGTTTACACTAAAGCAGGGTATATCACATCCTTTTAAGTTTCTTGCATGAATAATTGTGTCCCTGATTTTGGATCTTGACACATGAAGGGAGGCTTACTGTGGTGTTTCCCTGTCTTCTTCTGGTTTCTTCTCCTTGCTTTTTCTGTGATCCTTCCCTGGGGAAAAAAGGTTTGCTGTCAGCACATGCTGACTAAGGGCAGCATATTACTATCCTAGTGTAGAAAAAGCAAGTTGTGGTTTGAATACAAGTTAGCTGGTTGAGAAACTCTATGGTATTAGACTAGGCCTGTAAGGGATAGTAAGTAGTATTTCAAATCATATTCGCTAACTCAGTCTTTGAAAGCACCTGTATTTTTTATTTAGACAGACTCTTAGTTTTACAGTCTATGCATAATCCTAGACAATAGTGCATTATAGCCAAGTCATTTACTGGCCATGCCTTAGTTATCCTCTATGAAAATTGTAGCTTAACCCCCTCCCCCCTCCAAAATACGAAAAGATATAAGGGGAGTTTTATTCACCTGGAATTACAAACAGGATCAAAATAAGTCCTATGTAATTTATTGCAACCTTATCTCCTCCCAACTTTAAAACGCACCTGAGAACCAAGTCTGGATTCTTGGTTGTTCAACTGTAAAAACAGCTTTCTGCTGCTTGAATAACAGAAGCATCTTGTGACTTTGTGGGGGTTTTTTGCCCTGCTGCTCCTAATCATAAAACAAGCATTTTCTGTGGTAAACTGGTTTTGGGTGTACAAAGTAGCTTTAATGAGCCCTCCTCGTTGGAGAACGGTGGCAAGTTACTCACATAAGTTCTTATGGAGAACTGAGTATAGTACAATAAAGGAAAGACAGCTTCCTGGAATAACATTCATATAAAAGTCCCAACTTCTGATCTGCAAACTGATTTATGGACGTGACAACGCTTTGGCTAACCACACTAACAGGTGTTGAGAAGAAATTGCTGCTGTGGGCAAACTGGGCTCGGCTTATGCCCCAAGCCATGTGCTTTTACATTGTTACATTTTTATCCAATATAATTGGTTATCTTTTGCTACATAAATATCCGTTTCTGTTCTTGTCTAATGAGAAGGTAGGTAAAGAGGAGCAACTGATTTTCTTTCTCTTTGAGGTATTTTATATATTAGTTATGGCATCTCTCATTTTCTTGTCTCTAGTCTTAATCTTATGTCTTTTCTCAGAGGGCAGTCACAAAATTAGAGAAGCCTTTGAAATATCAGTCTTAAGATCCCATCTTAACTAGCATGTTCAAATTTCCTAAAACTTTACCTGTGCATTCTTTTCTAAATAAAGTATTTGTTTTGGACATGCAGACTTAAATATTTTAAGCTTTATATAACCTTTCCAGTGAAAAAGGTTAGAAACTGCATTTGTAAATGCAAGCATATAAGATATGACAAAATAAAACCATTGGGTAAAAAAATTTACCTTTTTATAGAAGTCTGTTGGGAGTCATTTTACTTTTCCCAGGTGGTCTGAAACCTAAAGGAAATGCTTCTGTCTACTACTATCAAATCTTCTTGTGAAAATGTCAAAACATTATTGGTTTTCTTCTGCAGAGCTTGAATGGTTGATTCCTGCTGATTGCTTTCTACGCGATAGTCTCCCATCCAAAATGCAGCTAATACTCTTGCAACCATTAATACTCTTCAGTCATGTTGGTAAAGGATTGTAAATCTGACTTTTTTTTTCTGAATACAAAAGTTTATCTAAATTAGCATTGCTGGCTTTGTGTACGTTCTAACTTCCCCATGAATCTTCTCACAAGATTGCTTTTGCAAATTGCAATCTGTATTTGTAAAATTTTAGTTGTGAGCATATAGTGATGAAACTGCTTCATTGCCAATATGGAGACCTTTTAGATTTCTCTCTAATTTGGAGAAAAGCCATCCCAAAATTGTCCTGGTTCTACCTCGTTATTAGCGTTCATATTTACTAACTTGGCAGCCGTTCCCTGACATGCACATGTGTGCATGCGTATGGGCTCCAGTCTTCAAACTGCAATGTGTGGTGTCTCGGGGTTGTGGAAATTGTGCCTTCACTGTTGGTTGAAACGACTTAAAATTTTATCAGCCTTCGACTTTGCTAGTTCTCTACTTTATGCATCCATACCCTAATTTAAAAGACTTAACAGTAGTCAGCAGGCAGTTTTTCTTGTCTTCTACGTTGTCAGACACTGGAACACGACATTTTTGTTCAATAACATAAGTGTTGAATATTATAACCTAACCTAGTTAGGTTTTTGTAGTAAGGGTATCTTCTCTTTTGTAGTCACAAGTGAAACTCCTGTACAACTTATATTAACATAATGAAGCTAGTAATTAAATGTCTAACTTATTCCTTCATCCTCTGAATTGTGACCCTTCCTAATCTGTGCAGAAGTGTGATTGTTTAGCTGCTGTTTAGAAACAACCATTCCCTAATATCTCTCACCCTTATCCAGGCTTTCAAACAGTACCTTTTGCTGAAAGAGCTTGTTTTTAAAAAAACGCCACAGCTTTGAGTGAGAATGTCAGTTACCTGTCTATTTTGCACTGGAAAAGAAGACAATATCCTCTTGTCAGCCAGCCACTGAAACTGACCAGCCATGAGTAACTAACCTGAATAGAGTTATGTTTTTGTGCTTCTTTCTAGTTAAGAGCTTTGGTGCAGCAGCCAAAAAAGGCACAAGATTATGTGGAATAACATGTGGCCAGCTAGTTCTATAAGCAGAGACTTAAACAGCAGTTAATGGGGTTCTGAGTTTGAACTTCAATACTTTTTGAACTTTATCATTTAAGTGTGATGCAGTGCTACAATGCCCTACTACTGATGATGGCTACACTTTCCACTATATTAGTATTTGAAATAACCTAAAATAAATTCTGGCCTGCTACTGTGCTTAAACAACTTCATTGAGAGAGAGTGAGTGTGTGTTTGTGTCAGAGGTCTAATGAGAGATGGGATAGTTGATAGAGAAATACAGTAAAACATTGGAGACACCAGATCCAAATTCTTTTCCTCCCCCGCCCTACACATTCTTTACAACAGTGGTCTCCAAAGTGGGGTGCGCAAGAGGATCCTTGGGGGTGCGTGGCAGGAGGAGCGCTTTTTTTTTTTTGCACTTTGGCGCAGCAGGGGGTGCGTGCTCAAAAAATTTTTACTGATGGGGTACGTGATCAAAAAAGTTTGGAGACCACTGCTTTACAGAATAGGCTAAAGCAGTAGTTCTCAACCTACTAATGTGTTACATGGACCTCAGATTGAGAACCACAGCGCCCTTCCCCACAGTCCGCTATGCCAAGCGCCCCTCTCCACGGAGAGGGGCAAGGAGTGGAGCCCTGGACATGGAGTTGGGAAGCCAGGACCCAGATCCCAACTCGGGCAGCCTAAAAGCTGAGGGTGTTACAGCACCCCTAGTTCCCAATGTCCCACTGCCCAAAGTGTCCCCTTCCCCACAAACCTGCCCAGAGACCCACTCTCTTGCACTCTGCCCCCCTGCGTCAGCAGCCTCCTGCTGGCAGGAGCCCTCCAGCAGGTTTCCAGATGCTGTCTTCCCCTCAGCCAGCCCCGTCCCCATTCAGATCAGAGCAGCAAGTTTTGAATTTTTTTAGCACACAGGTGGGCTGCATGTGTGTGCTAATTGTGCCGCATGCGGGCCATGGGTTGAGAACCGCTGGGCTAAGGGAACAGACTTGCTCACTGTCTTGCATACCCAACTGAAGTTCTTTATCGCTGGTGACTTTAAGAGATCCCTTTAGGAGTCTGTTTTAAACTATATATGTACCCCAAAATTTCCACAGAAAAGAACTGGAGGGTGGGAAGGAGGAGGAGGCGAGAGTTTAAATTTCTCCACACCCTAGTATGAGATTGCTGGGATCAGCAACTGATGGTAATTTGCTCTCAGTAGGCCAGCTTAAAATAGGAGCTCTTTTTATCTATCTCAACACTTACTCCTGGGTCATCAGTCTCTCTGAGCACTTTACAAGAAAGTAAAACAAGTGACTGGAGCAGCACTCTGCACGTGCCAGTCTAGCACTTTAGCAGAGTGAGCTTCTTAGAAGGTTCGATTAATGAAGGAAAAATAGAATAGTGCTATAAACTAAGGTTTCAGAGTAGCAGCCGTGTTAGTCTGTATCCGCAAAAAGAACAGGAGTACTTGTGGCACCTTAGAGACTAAGGTGCCACAAGTACTCCTGTTCTTTTTGCTATAAACTAACATGCCCTAAGATTCAGTAAATAGCTGAACCATGGCTATTTCCCCTATTTCAAAGCCTCATTCCTTAAAATATCCAACCCAAAGACGCAGAAGTCAAGAAATAGATATGCAGCTGTCTATTGACTAGAGACAGTGCCAGAACTTACATTTGCTCTTATAATTGAAGTTCTGGCTTTGCCTTGTTGCCTGGAAACTACGTATCCTGGTTTATCTAATTTTTGCTGCTGTTTGTGGAAACTTATGTTCCGAGGCTGATTTCAGAAGCCTTCAGGCAAGTTATGCCAATTTATTGCAGCGAGCTGTGCATGACCTTGCTTTTATTATAAGTTTGTTTTAAACAGACTATATGGCTGTCTTCACTTGTGTTCCCTGTTAGTCTACAGAGATAGGAAACCAATTATTTCCAAGTGTTTTCCAAACGTAGGAAAAAGTATGTGTATACATGCAAAATCTTGTGCTGTTTTATTATTTTAGAGGTGTGACTTCTTGGAAAGGAATATGTGGGAAGAGTACTGTGTAAAAAATTGTGTGGGTTGGTGTACCACTTGTTAACCTTTGGAGGAAACTTAGCAGAACACAATTACTATTTTTTGGATAATAGGACACTATAAATAGTAAAATCCTATGTTTTGATTGATTAGTTAGTTTTGAAGGGTGAAAAAATCAAACTGTAAACTCTGCAGACCTGCATTTAAAAGTCTCAAGGTGCCAGGTGGAAATATGCGGGAAAGTGTACAGCTGCACACATGCTAAATGGACTGTTACACCACTAGCTGGTAATCTGCAAAACCCACTTACACTTGCAAACTCTGTCACAGTAAATGCACGTGCATTTTTACTTGTGGTCCTGCGCTTTCTCATGTTTTGTAAAAGTGTCCCTAATCGTTTTAACTTCATTTGCAATAGTGGAATGATGGTAGGAGGGGGAATAGAAAGTGGATTGGGAAGAGTGTAGAAGGGAAATTTCAGAATGTTCATTTCTTGAGTCAAAAAGTTTCATGATAACTGTTGAGCAAACCCACTACTGTCTTTGGAGTTGGAATATTGTTATTTGATTGATTTTGCCACAACTTCCTCTTTGTAAGTCTTTTAAAAATTGTTGTATAGGTGGAAGTTAATCCATATTGGTTCTTGATTTGTCTGTTGTTGTAATCTGTTCCAGACCAAACTCTGATTAGTTTTTTTCTTTCACCTGAGACAGCCATGTGACCAGTCAGAATTAGAACAGCAGTGAATCTGACAAGTGTAATAAAATGGAACGAATTGAGTCTAGTAGGAACTTGCATTGGTGCAGCACATGTACTGTTACGTCTCCAACAAAAAAAAGGCAAATTCAATAAATTTAAAATATCGCTGGGTAGTTATAATATTCGTTGGCCTGGATTCTCCAAGAGAGCAAATAACCTTTCTTGCAGAGTAAGACACATTGGAAAGTAGTAATGTAATGCTGCCTGAGCTGAGAGTCTGTCAGAGCTTTTTTTTTTTTTTAGTTGCTCAGTATCTTGCTTGTTTTTAGTCGTCTTTGTGCAAGTCTTGGCACTAATGGTTGACAAATGCAAACGAAGGCTGACAGTTTTCTGTGTTGGAGAGAATAATAAATTGCCAAAAAACGGTAAAAATAGCAGACCATCTGCATGCTGATTAGGGATAGATACTATAACATTTGTGTCAAGACCATAACATCAGTTCTAAAACCTGGATGCAAAGGACATAAGGATATATGTGCAGATTAGTAAACTACAACCCAACTAAGTTCTGTAAACTGAGGCTGTTATGCCAGCAGATACATAGTAATGAAAATAAAGCTCCAATAATGAAGTAAAAGAAAAACTGATCCAAATTCATTTTCTGTGGGTAGTGGTGAAAATGTTAAATAAGAAATTGTGACCAGTTAGTGTTGCAATATTCTGAAGGAAAAAATTCTGTCTTCCAGAAGCTGTTGGATTATTCTCTACAGGTCACAGAGGTTTTTGATAAGGCTTTGATACAATCTGCTTGTGATACTCCTGTTTTAAGATTACCCCCCCCCCCCCCAAAATTCTAATAGGTTGGTGAGGCATATTTTGCCTTTACAAAAGCCCCAACTTTTTATGTTCACCTATGTGTGTGCGAATTCTGTTCTTTCCTATAGTTTCAACTAATTTGCCTGGTACTGAAGTTAGGCTTACTGGCCTATAATTCCCAGGATTGCCTCTGGAGCCTTTTTAAAAAAAATCACTCTCACATTAGCTATCCTTCAGTCATCTAGTACAGAGGCTGATTTAAGTGATAGGTTACACACCACAGTTAGTAGTTCTGCAATTTCATATTTGAATTCCTTCAGAACTCATGGGTGAATACCATCTGGTCCTGGTGACTTCTTAATGTTTAATTTATCAATTTATTCGAAAACCTCTATTGACACCTCAGTCTGGGACAGTTCTTCAGATTTGTCACTTAAAATGAATGGCTCAGGTTTGGGAATTCCCTCACATCCTCTGCAGTCAAAATCGATGCAAAGAATTCATGTAGCTTCTCCGCACCAGCCTTGTCTTCCTATAATAACGCCTTTCATCCATTTACAAAATCTAGCAAGTATCTTTGCTGATGCAGTAATATAACTGCAGTCATACAGTGGTAGAGTAGCATGGAAAACAAGCATATATAATCACTAATTCGGTAACAGGTTTTTACTTGTAGTCTGATAGTAGTATATTTCTGCTTATTATATGTTTCTTGCAGTCCCAGGGGATTTGGGTAACCAGTTGGAAGCCAAATTGGACAAACCCACAGTGGTGCACTACCTTTGCTCCAAGAAGACAGACAGTTACTTTACGCTCTGGCTGAACTTAGAATTGCTTCTGCCTGTCATCATTGACTGCTGGATAGACAATATCAGGTAGGACCACAGCCCTGTCAGGAGAAATATGGAGTGCTTCAGATTTTTCCTGCACCCTTCCCATCAGCCGCAAACACCTTACATAAATATATGCAATCTAAAAATCTTTCTTCCAATTCAGGAGTAGCAAGAAGATTTTTCACTAGCTGTTTGGGTGGCATGTAGGGGGAGGGAAGCCTTAGGTAGGATAATGGGCTAAAACGGAGGGATCTTCAGCTTGAATATCAAGAAAAGTCTCCTTTAAGTGCCTTCTAAAAATGGCATAACTCTACTGCCCCATAGGCTCTCAGGAGTGCAACATTAATTTGCAATGAAGGTTCTTGGGGGAAAAAAAACCCTATAACTAGCAATTAAAATACCAAATCTGCTTCATTAGAATATTTTTAGTTTTAAACATCTGTATGTGGCATTAGTGTCTTCCCTCATTAAACTTCTAATTGCTACTAGGTGTACAAAACTATATAGCAAATCAAAATCCCCAGCTAGCAGGTGTTAACTTCTTGTATAGTGCTGTTCTATAAAATACTGCACTGGCACATTTCTAGCTGTTGTCTATGTGCCGGACTTGAAAGGTGCTGATCTCGGCAAAAATCCATAACGTGGTTCCCTGGGTTGGTAGATGGATTGCCCAAGTCGGGGATGGCATTTTAACATTGTCACAAGCCCACATTTTAGCCAGTTGACTTTCAAAAATGTTCCTCTGCTAATGAAACGAATCTGATATTTTAAATAGAACTTTAAAGCAGCTCAGCATAATTTTTCTCAATCCTCTTCTCCACCTCAGGCAGAAGCCTCTGTAAACAAGGCATCTTACACCATATCCTGAATGTCTGGATTGTGTCTAACGGAAGCAAATTCTAGAGCTGAAGGGGTTTTCAGGGAGTGTCCGATCTCCAGGTCCAAATGCTCAAATCTAGGAAATCTTAAAGCACCTCAGTTGTCTTAGCAGCATGTAGGGAAAGGCCAACCAATACCCAAACTATATAGGAATTTCTGGATTGGTGTCAGCACCTTCTGTTGCATGTGGAAACTAATAGACAGGAAGCTATTTCTTCATCTGGAAACTGTTTTCCTCTCTGTGGCTAATGCTACCAAGTAGGTAGGCATTTACATTACCTAGATAGTCCTAGGTAGAGGGCATTGCAGTACTCCAGTATGGGAGCCATAAGATCTACACTGGGGAAATGGACCAGATGAAAGACGTTTTTGGCCATAGTCACTTAAAGGCCCTAAATGAGGGTCTGAAAGCATCCCCAACAAACTAATCTTGCCCCTTCCTGCCCACTGGGGGAGTCAGGATCCAATATTTTACAATAACCCTTTCAGTTAAAAATAGCCCAACACTAAATACTTTCCTTTTGAATGTAAAACGTATAGTGTCGATGGCCCTATTCCCTTGTAGTGTATACATTAACACCTTTTGGACACAAAAATGGTCCCCTTCAGGGCTTATCCACGCTGGACACTTTTTTTTACCTTCAAGGGATGACTCCTACAGGTGGGGAGTCTGCACAGCAGCCTTTACAAATGTGTTAAGTACCTTGGAGGTAAAAAATAGTCTAGTGTACACACCTTGAGGGTGTCTTTTCACTCCTGAATTCACTGGGCTCTTACATGAGTGTTTAACCCCTCCTCCCCCCACCGTCTTCCCCACTATAATCCTTTAACCCAGTGGTTTTCAAACTTTTTTTTCTGGCAACCCAGGTGAAGAAAATTGTGGCTGCCCATGACCCAACAGAGCTGGGGATGAGGGGTTTGGGATGTGGGAGGGGCTGGGGTGCAGGGGTGCAGGGGTGAGGGCTGTGGGTGGGGCTAGGGATGAGGGGTTTGGGGTGCAGGAGGGGGCTCTGGGTTTGGAGGGGGCTCAGAGCTGGGGCAGGGGATTGAGGTGCAGGAGGGGATCAGGGCTCTGGGCTGGGGGTGAGGGGTTGGCGCGCAGAAAGGGGCTCTGGGTTTCCGGGGGAGCTCAGGGCTGGGGCAGGAGATTGACACTGTCCCCCCCCTACCCCCCGCTCCAATTGGCTGGTTCCCGTCTAATGGGAGTGCGGAGTCGGGGCTCCAGGTGGGGGCAGCGCGCAGAGCCCCGTGGCCCCCCCACCTAGGAGCCAGACTACTGCTGGCCACTTCTGATGCGCAGCGAGGACTTTTAATGGCCTAGTCAGCAGTGCTGACCAGAGCCGCCATGACTCAGTGCCTTACATTCCGCAACCCAGTACTGGGTCGCGACCCGCAGTTTGAAAACCACTGCTCTAACCAAGTTTGGTGCTTTTAATCTGACCTGACTTGAGGTACAGGCTAGAGCTCTGTCTGGTAACATGCCCATCTTGCAGGATGCAGACTAAAATCACTCGAGAGCTGATAGTCCCTGACTTTCTTGAGTGTCCCTGCGTAGACATGTCCTTAGAGATGCTTTTTTTAATGCTGTTGCCTATAAGGCACCCCATACTGTAAATAAGTATTTTGAAGCAGATCTTATTACAACTTGGGTAAAGTCCAGTTCTATTTTGTAATGTAAACAGGGAGCCTAACTATGTTGATGGCTTCCTTGGTCTAAGACTTTAGACTGGTTCTCCAACACAATTAAGGACTCATCTGCACTTCACTTGTACTATGTCAAAGGACAAATTATAACCAGGTCACCCAACAAGGTTATAGTTCCAGTGTAAGTATACTCTTAAGTGGCTTATTGGTAGCTATTTCGTTGCTATTTGATGAATGCCCAGAGAGAAATCTAGCAAGTAGAAGAGCCTAATAGAGAAGCACAGGTACTCACAACATTTCCCTTTTCCTGGGGCCCTGGGCCAACAGAATTCTAGGTTTGCATTACCTCAGAGAGATTAGTTTTACAGTTAATTGTTTTGAGCATTTGTTCTCTGACAGATTACTCAAAATAGCTTAATTATTTCACTTATTGTAGAGACAAACAAATGTTTAGCTTACAAGTAAAACAAGTTAGACTGGTGGTTGTGGGGGTAAAAAATATCTGCATTCCAGACACTTCACACCCTCTTGAGATACATGGAACCTGAACAGGAGCTACAAAATACTTAATGTCTGTCTGTCCTTGTAATCTTTGTTTCCCTAGAGGCCTTTGCTTTACTGCTGGTTATGGCTTTTCAAATATTCCTTCCAGCTGGACAGCTATTCCTAGTTAGACGTGATTAGCTTCCTTCTATTTAAGGGACCTATATGAAGCCTCCTTTTAGTGCTCTATTCTCCACTATTGCATTACTTTACTTCTTACATTCATAACATTTCTCTAGCTTCTTGCCAGATGCAGACTGACACATCCCCGAACCATACTAGGCATTTCATGCTCTGTCTCCCTGGGACTGATGTTTGCTCCCTCTACTGTACACCCAGTTTCTACAGACTGAAGATAGAGCTCTATCCTCTTACTTTCAGAAACTAAGTAGAAGAGTACAAAAAACTTTGTTTGCACTGTGTGTAACCACTTGTGTATTGAAGTGCCCTTGTAGTAGTGCTTGGGCTTTGTGCTGTTCCATGTAGGTAATAGCTCTTAATCCTTTTTATTGTATTCAGCAAACATAAGTCCCATCTTAGTTGAGAGCTGCGAAGTCGGTGTTCTCCGTTGCAAGGCCCGCAAGCCAGTGGCGGCCCCATCGCCCTAAGTGTGGTCCCTAAATTCCCTCTAAGCAGCTGGGCAGCAGGCTATAAATAGCCGTGCAGCAGCTCTAAAGGGCCGTGCAGCAGGGACCTGGAGAGGAGAGAGGTCGGGGGTGGGCGGGAACTGGGCAGGGGAACAAGTTGGGGCTTGCAGGGCTGCTGTGGGCCTCTCCCTTGGCCCCGGAGCACCTGTGCTGCCTCCGGGCACGGGGGAGAGAGGGTCCCTTCCCCCGGAGCTCCCGTGCTACCTGCTGGCAGGGAGAGGGCTGAGGGGAGTCCTCTGACCCCAGCTCAAGGGCAGCCTGCCTTCACCCCAAACTCCTCATCCCTGATCCCACCCCAGAGGCTGCACCCCCAGCTAGAGCCCTCCCCCCCGCATCCCAACCCTCTGCCCCAGCCCTGAGCCCCCTCCTGCATCCTGAACCCCTCATCCCTGGCCCTACCCTGCAGCCCTCACCGCTGCATCCCAACCCTCTGCCTGAGCCCCCTCCTGCATCCTGAACCCCTCATCCCTGGCCCTACCCTGCAGCCCTCACCCCTGTATCCCAACCCTCTTCCTGAGCCCCTGCCCGCACCCCAGAGCCCTCACCCCCACACCGCACCCTCTGCCCTACCCTGGGCCACCTCCCACACTCCAAACCCCTCAGCCCCACCCTATGTGGCTCTCACATTGAAGTTTTTTTGCCAAAATGGCCCCCACTTCAAAAATAGTGGAGAGCACTGTGCTAAGTAGTAAGATGGTGCGTCTCATATTTATTATGTTTTTCCTTTCCCCCCAGGTTAATATACAATCGAACAAGTAAGATCACAGAGCCTCCAGATGGAGTGGATGTCAAAGTCCCAGGGTTTGGACAAACATTTTCCTTGGAATTTCTTGACCCTAGTAAAAGAAGTGTTGGTATGTACTAGTTTTGTTCATTGTCACATGTTTAATACCTTTTCCATTACATCTGATATACAGCATTTTAGAGGACTGCAATTTCAATTCACACTTCCCTACTGAAGTCCAAGGAAAGCTATGTAGCATTTGTATGAAGTAGGATAGTACATGGGTTCATTTTGCTTATAAACATTAGTACTGTGTATTCGCAGGGCTTTGGAGTGGAGCCCGGAGCTGGAGTGCGGAGCAGCTCCGGAGCAATGGAGCTGCAGGTTTTTGCCTGGAGCTGGAGCGGGGCTGCAGGACATTGTATTGTCCCGTCAGAGAAATAACCAAAAAAAAAAAAAAAAAAAAATCTTGTGCATATGTTATATGTCATGTGGCTAACCTGAGAACTTTGTATGATGAACAAATGGGGCAGAACTGAGTGCTCACCAATCTGTTAAAATTTATTCAGAATTAAAATTCTCAGAATGAAACTCCAACAGTCATCCTAAAGGCTTCTGTAGGAAATGAGACAGAGTGCATAGAAAAGACTCTCTGTAACAGGGGCTTGACAAACTGTGAAAATCAGGAAACTTTTAATAATAATAAAAAAACCTTCTCTTTGCTGCAGCAACCCCAGGCCAGGTAGCCCTGAGGGGAATGGATTTCCATACCCATTGTATGAATTTGGGAGATCTGGCACTCCTCCTTTTCTTCCCTTTTCCCTCAAAAAATTCATACAGTAAAGGACTCTAAATAGAGGGGTAATTTAGCCCCAACTGCTGTATCTCATGACTATGAATTCCTGAGAAAAATACATCTGACATACTGACAATTTTCATAGCACAATCTCATTGGGAGATGCTTAAATCTCTGACCCAAAAGTTGAAGTAATGGAGGTTTAGATTTGATGTGTTAGCCTGTTACTGCCACTTGTGATCCAAAGAATCCTTAAAAGCAGCAAAGAGTCCTGTGGCACCTTATAGACTAACAGACGTATTGGAGCATGAGCTTTCATGGGTGAATACACACTTCTTCGGATGCATGATTTCTTAGACTAATACAGCAACTCTTTCACATAATGTGTACTTGCAGTGATGGAAAATAAATGTAATGTGTGCACTTGGTGGTAGGATGATACTTGAACATCCAGTAGCCTACTTTACAAATGGGGTTTACTGCTTGACCAGAATTCATAGTGCACTTTGTCATGCAGGTCTTGGTGAGAAGAGCATATGGGAGCAGCTTGTACTTAAAAGCACAATCGGCTGCTAACTGATTTTGCTGTGTGTGGTTGTCCTTTCTTTGCTGAAAGGCTATATTTTTTTTAATTGGTTTTCTAGTCTTAAACAGTCCGTGAAGGGATAAT
Organism: Malaclemys terrapin pileata; assembly: GCF_027887155.1. NCBI lineage: Eukaryota > Metazoa > Chordata > Testudines > Emydidae > Malaclemys > Malaclemys terrapin. The sequence continues at coordinate 33,202,763 of NC_071518.1, forward strand.
AGTGCATTTACAACCTCCCTCTGACATTTTTAATATAGGACACACTTAAACAGCAGTCCCATTACTTTAGAAATCAGTATTTAAACCAGCCCAAACTGCTGATAGGACTTTTGGTAGAGAAGGTACTAATCCAAAATGGAAAAAACCCAATTTTGATGGCCTTAAAGATGTTTTTAGGCCTCCAGTTAAATGGGCTTTGAAGGATTCTGCTCTAATATGCAGCCCTGTGTCTCCAGGTTTCACCTTTTGTTGCAGTGTTTGTTTTGGATACAACTGTACTCACCCCTTTACTAGAGGGATAAATAAAAGGTTAAATAAAATGCAATTTACCTTATCACTTGAGATAACTAGTCTGCAAATACTCTGTCCATTGTTTGCTATCAAAGCATTGTGTTCAGCCAACTCAAGTGGATTAAAATTCCTAATCTTTTGATGGAAATAAAACTAGTTTCACAGTAGTTCCTGTCCTAGAGCAAATCACAAGTGTCTGTATCCAGGAAAAAATGTATTTGGAGGGCCCAGACTAGTCTGCACAAACGTTACCTTCCTGCAGTTATTTGGTGGTCAGCTCATTGTAAAAACTGTAGTGTACAGGATCTCTTAGAATTGAGAATAGTTTATTGAACTATTATCTGCACATTGGTAAGCCACCATATTTATGATTAAGTGCAGCATGTACAAAAGGAAGGTAGATGGAAAAAAAGTTGCAGTAGGGATTGTCTCACAACAGTTTAGAGAATTTTTCAGAAGAATAAAACCTCTTTGTATGTATCTTTGGTACATACCTAACATCCTTCACTTTGCCTAATGCAGCCAGCTGTTTAAACTGTGTCTTGGACTACAATAATCTTCTATTTGTATGGAGGCAGAATAATCTAACTGGAGTAAAACTTCAGTTTCACTATTGATGGACACCCAATAAGGCTGTTGTGATGCTGATCTCTTCTTTTTCTGTCCACAGGCACTTACTTTTACACATTGGTGCAGAGTCTGGTAGACTGGGGCTACCAGCGGGATAAAGATGTAAGAGGAGCTCCCTATGATTGGCGAAAGGCACCAAGTAAATGAAACTTCATTACCTGAATTAGTCATTTTATTGACTTTCTAGGCAGCAAATTTGGCTGAATTTATTACTCCTTTCTTCATGAGATCCCTTTTACAACCCTAATCCTGATTAGAGTGACTGTTAGGGTCCTAACTCTAGGGAAAACTCCACAGGAATTTTGATAAAACTACATAAGACACGGAACAAAGCCCCAAAAGTAATAATATTGGAAAGTTCTAAAGCACCTCCCTGAAATAAACTTGGTCATCTATTAGCAAGGCATAATCTACAGAACCACAATGTTGCCTCAAAGTCTAACTCTGTTACTTAATTGCTTTGTCTGGAGAAATTGGCTCCTCCGTGTGTAGTGTCATTAAAATTCAAGGCTAAGGGGTAATGTTCAAACCTGTATTCTGCATTTACACATTCCTTTAGTTGTGTAAGAAGGTCAGACACCCTGTACTCTTCATTGCACTCTAGTCTTACTTTACTATCTCCTGTCTATAGTTTGAGATAAAAAATACACTCTTCATATTACACGTGAAGACAAAATGAAAAAGCAGCACATTCATGCATATAACATTTTAGTGTCCCAGGCTGTTGCCCTGCCCTGAAGAGTTTAATTCTAAAAGATCTAGAACTGAGACAGTCTTATTTTGAAATCCAGGGAACTTCCTGATGAAAATCAACAACCCTGATTGTTTGGTAACAGACTGGTCTGCAGCTGGCCTAAAAGGATTATGAGGGTAGAGAGATGGATTTTATTAGGTTTTCTTCAGTTTGACGAATATTTAGTTACATGTTACAGACAGGAATGGTATTGTCTCAGAAGGCGCTAACAGGATCTCTAGATTAGCAGTGACTAGTTTTGTTAAATCTTATTAAATCCATTGACAAAGTAAAACAAGTTGGCAACTGCTGCCTATAGAATTTTAAAAAGGTCAAAAATACAGCTGGACTGAAAAGCCATGGTTTTACTCAGTGAGCAAAAATGGGAGTTTTTCTAAGGCTTCTAACTTACTGTCTTTTAAATGAAGAATAAAGGTGATCTTCTAAGCAGCTTCAGGTGGGATTTTCAGAAGTTCTTGGTCTGGCCTAATTCTACTCCCATTCAAGTCAGTGTGAGTTTTACCCTTGAATTCAGCGGGAGAAGTTAGACCAATGGAGAGCACTTTTTTGAAAAGCCTGCCCTTTGATAAATACATGCTACGGAGAGAGAAACAGTATAAAGTCTTCTGAGCTTGAAACAATTCACGTCTACATTTTTAGAAACAATTCTAAGCACATGAAAAGTGAGGAAAATTTGGCTTCTAGCAATATGCTGTTTGAATCAATGGTATGAATCTGTTCTCTTTACTTACAGCATCAAAAGCTAAGCTTTTAAAACACTGTATATTGAAAGATGGCATTTGCAAACAACCTCTTTACTTAACTATACTGTCTTGATGTTTCTAGATGAGAATGGAGACTATTTTGTGGCTCTTCGAAAGATGATTGAGTTGATGTATGAACAAAATGGAGGTCCTGTGGTCTTAATTGCCCACAGTATGGGTAATATGTATAGTCTATATTTCCTCAACCATCAGACTCAGGATTGGAAAGACAAGTACATAAAGGACTACGTGTCACTGGGTGCTCCATGGGGAGGAGTGGCTAAAACCCTTCGTGTGCTGGCTTCAGGTAGGTAACCTGCTTAAATACTTGAATTTAAATGGAAGCTACCACAGGATGTTAAAGGGTTACTGTTAACCATAGCATTAGAGGACAGAGTTTGAGATGCTACCAACTTTCAATTAAAAAACAGCTTTCAGCCCATAAGCTTATAACTGCCCCAGTTTCAGGCACGATTTCCAAATTCCATTCCCCTCCTATATAGAATATGGTTTTCGTATCCTGGCATTGAGATGTCCTATTTACTACTTTTTGGGGTGATGGAATCGGGGCACAAGGGGCTATTGCCCCCACAGTGGGAATATTGTGTGGGCTCTGCCCCTGTGTAAACTCTTGCATCCCTTGGGAGGGGGAGGACACTGGGACCGAGAGGGTCTGGAACGGGCCTGGAGCAGGTAGGAGGAACGACTGGGACCTTACCGGCCTGGAGACATGTTCTCTCTCCCCTCCCCCCGCCCAATCTCAGTACTTTTCCTCCCTCTGTCCTCTCTGCTGCTGCTTGCTTATTTTGTCTGTCCCCCTTTGCAGCTGTGTGGCTGCCTAACCCAGCACGGTAGAGTCTCCAGCACATTCCATTCCTTGCTGTTATCCTTCCAAACTCTCATTACTCTCAATTTTTTTATTGCAAAACTGACTTGGAAGCTTCTAAATGCTCTTTTATAACTGCAGACTTGGCAGTTCTCAAGGTATGTGGAGTCCTGAGTGATGGCAGAAGCATGACCACCTGCAAAAGTCTTTGCAAGGCACACACAGCTTAACATTTAAAGTGGTTTTTAAGAATACGAATCTCTCAAAGTGTGGCATTATATATTGGTAGTAATGAGAGGTAATGTTTGGTAGCTGAAGTGAATATCAAAGAAGCTAGGCATGAGACTTAAATTTATTTATCCTCATTTTGTTTAATACAGACACTGTTCTTTCACTAATCTTCAAAGAATTGCTCCCCAGTAAAAAGAACATACAGTACACAGTGTACCTTTTTGTAATTTCAGTATCAGACGGTCATGCCTAAATATCTCCTGTAGCAGAGCGGTGAATTAATTTTTGCATATTGCTACAATAATAATATATGGAGATACACCTATCTCATAGAACTGGAAGGGACCCTGAAAGGTCATCAAGTCCAGCCCCCTGCCTTCACTAGCCGGACCAAGTACTGATTTTACTCCAGATCCCTAAGTGGCCCCTTCAAGGACTGAACTCACAAGCCTGGGTTTAGCAGGCCAATGCTCAAACCACTGAGCTATCCCTCCCCTGCTTAACTATTAAGACCTTTGGCTTCCTCTTAGCTCACTACTAACTTATGATAGGTTTGTTTGCAGTTTTTGTTCCTGAAACACTTTTACATCAAGAAAATTAGGAAGGACATATACCAAAGTGCTTACGAGGCATGGGTGCTTCAAAAAAACATTTAATGTGCTTAAATAAGGCACTTGGTTTTGAGATGGGAATGTACAACTCAAAGCCACTAATTAAAAAGCTGAAAATGCATATATCCTTTGGGTGCTTACAATTGTTTATTTTTGTCAACATAGCATTGCAAAATTGATTTTCCCTCCCCCAAATGGCATCCTGTGGCTTGCAGGCTTCTGCAGAAACTACCGACTTTTTCATGTGGTGTACTCTAAATATCCAGAGCAGGAGGCTTTACTGGATAACTAACTTTGCATGGTGTCCAGGTGATACAGGATGTGAGCAGAATTAAACAGCACCACTTAGGATCTCCCCATACCTACAGTGTTTTGCTTCTTACTTGTTACTGCATGAGCAATATTTATTGTATGTAGCATCTCATCACAAAGTGGCTGTTTGTACATATGCGTACAGAAGAATCACTTCAATTTCTACTGAAATGCAGCTATCACTGGGACAGAATGTAGTTTCTGTAACAGCGTACAGCAGTAGGGAACCGTATCAACAGGAAGTGAAGGATAGTGCAGGGGAAAGTTAGGTGGGCAGAGTGTAACTGACAATGTTGGAATTAATCTGTGTGTGAGGCTTTAGCGGCAGGTGTGCCATTTGAGGCACAACTGAACTTTTTATGTCATACAAAAAGAGAAAGCAAGGGACGTGTTTAAGCACAAGTCTATTAACTGGTTTCAAACAAGAGCTACAAGGAACAACTTCAGTGTTAAAGACAAGATAGAAAACATTTTCCTCAGCAATGTGACAGGAGCATCTTCAGGACTTTGTGGTGTTCACTCTACTCTCTTCCGGTTTCCTTTCTTAATCAGGTGGTAGTATGTTGACCGTCAGCTGCAATTGTATGGAAATGCTGGCAAGCTTAATTAGGGCACCAGCGGTATTGTGCTGCAGCCCTCCTTACTGGACTAGAGAATCAATAGTGCCATCTAGTGAGTTTAAAAATACAGCATATTTTTTGAAACTTAACAATTAAAATCTTTTTTTTCCTCTCCCTTTTTCTTTTGGTTAATTCATATTCTTGCTGCACACTTTGGGTGGTATTTCAAGGCATTGTATAGCTGTTGACTTGGTATATGTACTGCATTTTGCAGGATGGTGTGTGTGTGTGTGTGTGTGTATATATGTATATGTATATATTTTTTTTTGGTACAGCATGGGTGGTATTTTTTATGTAGGTGTTCAGAAAGTGCACTTGTTCATGTATAGGAGCATCCTGTTTACTTTCTTCTGGGTTACTTACACTCTTTACTCCTGGGGGAATTCTGCAACAAAAAATTAAAAATTCTGTGCACAATATTTTCAAATTCTGCAAATTTTATTTGCCAAAATAACGTAATATAATCACACCAGTTTCAATTATTTTTGATAATTTATTTCAAAATACCTGTCAGTAAGCATGCCTGTAACAATATAGCCCACAAAAAAGATTCAAGAAATGTTTTTTGACAAGTAGATTCCTTACTAGGCATATTAATACTGAACTCTTAGTAATTCATTTAGACTACAATACTGTATATCCTGCACCCCTCAAAAGCAGTGCAAAGGCTTGGGAATGTCTGGGGTGACGGAAGAGCTGAGGGAGAGGGAAGTAATTGCTGGGAAGGGGCCTGCGTGTGAACTTGGAGGGTTGTTGGGTGTGAATGGGAAAAGTATGGAATAGGTTTTGGGAGGGCAGGAGGGGGAGGGATTGTTAGGGAGCTTCCCCCATGCAGACCCTGACTGACCCCCAGCCTCTCCCATTGTCAGGCACATCTGCCCCGTCCCCATGTGTCCCTGCACCCCCCCCCCAGACACCCCCTACCCCCGTCCCCATGTGGCCCTACATCCCCTACCCCGTCCCCATGTGTCTCTGTGCCTCCACTCAGCCACCCTCCATCCCTGTGTGGCCCTGCATCTCCCTTCCCCCCGTGGTTCTGCACCTCCACTCCCATTCAGCCCCTGCCCCAGTCTGTCCTCCACCATTTAGCCTTTATGAGCCCCATTTGACCGCCGAGCAGCCCCACGCTGTCTGTCTCCCCATAGCACCTGTCTCCTGACCTGGCCCAACAGTCGCTGTGAAGAAGACAGGCTCTTTCTCTTTCCTCGCTGGCCCGGAGCTGCTGCTCTGTTCTATCACTGAACTGTGAAAACCTGGGTGTCAACCTTGTTTCTTCTGCTGTCTCATGAGATCTCTTAAATGCGCAAATGTACAGAGGATAACACCAGCCTGTTCTCCCAACAAAAACATTAAGGGAAGAGTGTCCCTGTGAATCACTGCAAAATCTGCATCTGTGATTCCTTTAGAAAAAGAATTTTAAGATAGCTTTACAGATGGCCAGAATGATTGCCTAATGATTGATGTTGTGAAGAACTTTTGGGCCCAAAGCTTCCAAATGAGCCCAAGTAGAAAATATTTTCTTCTTAAACGAATATGTCAGAAAGGTAGCCTCAGGAAAATGCCATTCTAGGTTGTCTTTAGCAACGTTTCTTGCCCCTGTCATTCAGTCAACTAATTTGTTCCTCTTTATAAGGTATAAGCAGTTATTGGAATTGTATCTACAGTATTTAAAACATCCAGACTGTTTCCTACTAGTGATTAATGTATTTCCAGTCAAACTCTGTAATCTTTTAAGTAAGGAAAGTAGGATCCTCATTCATTCCATCATAAGCAGTAATTGATATTTCAGTGTACAATAAATAAAACAAAAATCTATTTTGTAGGTGACAACAACAGGATACCTGTCATCAGTTCACTTAAGATCCGAGACCAGCAGAGATCTGCAGTTTCAACCAATTGGATGCTCCCCTACAATTACACGTGGCCTCCAGATAAGATCTTTGTAAGCACACCCACAGTTAACTACACTCTCCAGGATTACCAAAAGTTCTATAAGGACATCAACTTTGAGGATGGCTGGTTCATGAGACAAGACACTGAGCCCTTGGTCTACCAGATGATACCACCTGGTGTGCGTTTGCACTGTCTCTTTGGCACTGGTGTAGAAACACCTGACTCATTCTACTATGAGGCCTTTCCTGATAAAGAGCCCAAGATCTATTACAGCGATGGTGATGGTACAGTGAACTTGGAGAGTGCCTTACAATGTCAAAAGTGGGTGGACATGCAAAAGCAGGAAGTGATACTGTTTGAGCTGTCAGGAAATGAGCATATTGAGATGCTGTCTAATGCTACAACTATTTCCTATGTAAAAAAACTTCTTTTTGGTTTGTGACACCCATGTGGACAGTGTTTTCTTGTTTTTTCTCCATCACCTGTGATGCCTTCCCTTAAGTGAGGGGGAAATGCCTTTTGATCCTTTGGTTTTAAAACACTTGGATTATTTATTTGGTCTCTTTTCAGGCCGTGTTCAGAAAGCTGTTTGGTGTCCTTAATGATCACTTGTCTCTTGGATTAGTGTTCATAATGCATCATAGTGTTTCACATTCTAAAGGCTTGGTCATATGTGCATTCTGGTGCTGCTAGACAAATGTCCAGTGTTCATACAGAAGTTCACTTGAACATTTTTCACACCCTATGTGCAATATGTGCAGCCTACACTGTTTCTTACTTGTGATATTTGGAGAGTTGGGGTGATGGAAAGAATTGCTTGCTGGTTACTGTCAGTTCTGTACTAAAGCAATGGAGAGGTTGTGAAGGATTTTTTGAATACAGTAACTTTCCAAAAGGGTCACAAGTTCTGAATCATTGTCCATAAATAAGCTAGTAAATATGAAGGTCCAAGCAGGTGTTATAAATAGATATGGAGTTAAGATATTGCAGGACTTTGGTCATATACAACTTACCTGTTTCTTCATTTGTACTGCTGCTGGAAAAGAGGGAAAGTGCATTAATTACCTGAAGTTCCTTATTTGATGTCTTGGAAAAATTGAAGAGAATCCAGTTGTCCTTAACTTTAGTAAGTTGATGATTTAGCATCAAGAGTCTAAGGCTGCTGGCTTCATGCTTTAGATTTTTTCCCCTTAATTAAAAAAATAAAATAAAAGGTTAGTAGTTGTCACTCCTCGTACAATGGCTATGGCTACATGGTGTATACATTGAAATCCACAGGAACTTGGTATCAGCAAATTTTGTGTGAGGTGCTGACTTAACTTGTCACTTTGACATGTGATCTCCATTATTTCAAATGGTAATAGATCTCAAAAAACCAAAGCCCCCTCCCACCAAAACAAGTAAAAATTAAAGTTCCCACAATGGGGAAAAAACCCTTTGTGTATGTATCTTGCTTTCAGCCAAGTACACTTCTGCTGTGATCCAGTTTCCAGCTAACTAACTATCTTTCCTATTGGATCAAAACTATGTTTAGTTGAAAAAGCTTAGAATTATAGAGTATTTATAGAGAAAAATATCTTTCCCGTAGGGGTAATGAGTTCTTAATTTGGGTTGAGAAACAAACATTTAAAAGGGGCACTATGTATTAGGCCCCAGAAAATTGCATAGCATGCAACTCTCCATGAAACAATACTTCAGTTACTTAACCATGGTAGACCACTTGTAATTGCATTTTTCAGAAAACTGCTATGAACGCTTCCAGGGTGCAGAGTTCTTCAGAAAAAAAGTTACCTTAAGAGTTATGCTCATCAGAAATCCTACAGAATTAAGAATCCATTGATTTCTAATGTTAGGAGATTGCAGTTGTTTTAAAGGTAAAGTTTAACCATTCTTGTAGTGTATAGAGGTTGTTTGCTGCCATTGAAATCTTTGATTAGGATGTGCTGATCTGACAGTGTTCTCTCATTAGTGTTTGCCACTGCACAATGTTAACACTCCGGCACCGGGTGGCTCTAGAGTGCTCAAGGATCTAATGTATTTTGCATTAGCTAATCACTTCTAGAAATCCTGACTGGGATCATTGGTAAGTTAAATATCTCCCTGTACAGAAGAGAGAATAAGAGTAACTCCCTGTCTCCGAGGGAGGACAAGCATTCCCCAGTAGAATGGAAGGTCTGTCTCTTGGAATCAGCTACCTAAGATTTAGTGCTTGGCGACTATATGGCTCAAGCAGACTTTCCCGCCTCATCTGTGTGTGCTAGTCCACTGCCAGATCTGAGTTGCCCACTGGCTATCTGTAACACATGGCTGACTGCTTAAATCTTAGAGAACAGAAGGATGAAATCCTTTTAGTCAGACTGTTTTTTGGTAGGCTTCTGCAGATTGCCGTACCAAGAACCACAGTTCTAGTCTAAGGCTCTTCATATGGTCTAACTCCATGGTGGACAAACTACTGTAAGACTGGTCTGCAGTACATACAACTATGCAAAGTAACTGATTCAAAAGTCCAGCTTTTTCAAATCTATGATACTTACCCAGGTAGAATGCATGCTTGCTAACTAGCACCAGGATGGGCGGAACTGGAATCTGTATTGGCTCCCAGCATAGAGTGAAGAATATCGGTAGGGCTGTAGAAGGGACTCAGGCTTGACCTGGTCTGCAGGATTTTGTTAGAACTGGTTTATTTACAAAGCTGCCCAGCTCTGTGTGATTAATCTGTAAAATGCTTAAAAATCGACAGCGAGAGTTTTTTTGGCTTTGGTATTCTGTATACTTGAAGAAGCAGAAAAATTGACACTTCTAAAAAAGCTGAACCAGATTTTTATGTTCTGATTTAGCATTTGATATTTACTGTATTTTCTCCCTTTGGGAAATGCACAGCTCTGTTTCCAGCTAATTCCATCTCATACTTTTACCTTCATGCCAATAACCCTTTAGTCCACACTCACTTAGCTTTCCATTAACAGATGGACCCTCCAGTCGCTTTTTGTGCTCAGTAAGTCTGCTCTCTTGCTTTTACTTAACACTGGTAAGTGGAGTTGACAGCCCTCCAAACCTTGTAGACTTGCTGTGATTTGTCAGCATAAATCCTTGTTTCTTTCCTAAGCAGAATTGCACATCTCTTACATTAGTGTGAATGCTGAGGACTCAGTTAAAGTATCCACACATCTGATGATTACCTTTGGTTGGGGGTGCTTTGTAAGACAGATCACAAGTCTGATTTCTCATTTTCCATCAAATCCTCCTGAGCCCTGCTCTTTTGTCTACCGTGCAATCCCAGGATAGAGATGTCCTCAGTGTGAAATAAATGGAGTACCTGAAATACAGGGGTATTCATCCCAAAAGGTGGAAGTAGTTACATTGTGCATTTCCCTTTTCTACTAGAAGTCTTTCTTTATTGTGTGACCCTCTGCATTAGAGGGCAAACCAAGTCTATTTAGAATCACTTTAGTAGGGTTGTTTGCAGTGTTTTTATAGCCATGTTGGTCCCAGGATATTAGTCAAGATGGGTGACATGTAATATCTCTTGGACCAACTTCCGTTAGTGAAAGACAAGCTTTCAAGTTTACACAGAGCTATTCTTCGGGTTGGCTGTAAGACTGTTAAAGTATGCAGTCTTAAGTATTCTACATTCTTGTGGAGAAACTAATCTGAGGAAATAATTATTGCTGGAAAGAGGAAAATAAAGTAAAGTACCTCAGGTGCTTTGCTTCGCTGGTTTGAAAGGTGTAATTTGCTGAAATTCCTTCTGAGTTATGCTAATTACTTACCATTTGTGAATGTCAATTTTTCTCCTAATCTTCATTTTCAGGATATTTTCAGAAACCAAAAGTAGTTAAGGACCAAAATGTATTTTTTATTTCTAACAAAATGTAAAGAGAGAACTTCAGCTGTTACTAAAGTGCTGCTGCAGGGTCACTATGTGATTCTGCTTGGAACAGAAGATTTTAATATCAAGCAATAATTGCAAAGGAGTTGCAGGCCAAAGGAAGGAATATTTGGTATTAAGATATTTCTTGGAGCAAGGTGTATTCAAGACCCTCTAAAATTCAGGGAATGTTTGGCAGTTACTTTGCTGCTCTAAACTTAACAGTATTTTGTATGGAACATGATCTGGTGAGACCCAGCATTTTATATATTTTCCTCTTTGTGTATGAATGACTGAGTTATAGATTTTTGCATATTTTATTGTCAGACTTTGATAACATAATAAACTTTATCTAATATTGAATGCCGTTTGTCATGAGTCACACACAACTACAGATGTCTCTCTCTCTCTCTCTCTCTCTCTCTCTCTCTCTCTCTCAAATATGCTACAAGTGGTGAACGTATTCATGCTTATTGCTGCTTAAAAGGCAGCATTTTATCCAAATTATGAGCTGAACCAGATAGCAGCATAGCTTCCTTCCAATGTAGAGCATTGCTTTAGAAGGGAAACTGAAAATACAAACAGTCATCATTCTGCACTAAAGTAAATGCTCAGTTCAAACCAATTAGCACAAATTGCCAGTTTTGAGACTCAATATGAGCAGAAGCCTTCATCCATAGTTTCCAACCTGCTCCTCCTAGGCCTCTTGTCTCGGTAGCTTTTCTTCAAATACGTTGACTTGTTTATAGTCATGTTAGATTGGTGGTGACTGGTGACCCAAAAATGGTGGGGGTGCAATTGCTGGAGACATCCTTTCATCTGCTGCCCTTCTACCTTCCTTCATGTAGTTTGACAAGACTGTCCTGGTAGGGATTGGGGAAGAGGCTGCAGGAATAGTTTCATTGGGCAGATTAGGTAGGTCTTTAGAAAGGAGAGAAGAGTGTGGGTTTTTTTTTTTTTTCCCTCTTAAGAAATCAAAGAAGGGCAGGCTGGGAGAACAGCATTTACCTCTGTATCCCCTTTGCTGTTTTCTAGTCATTTCAGTTTATCTCATGGCTAGTTCCTAAATGACCAGGTTTTTAATGTCCTGTATTTTAATTTTACCTTATAGTTGTTCTGTTCTCTTTTTGTAGGGCTCTGATTTCCTCTTTTATTCATTCCTCATACTGACATTTGTTTTTTCCTAACTTTTTCCTCCACGTTACACCTGCTTTCTCTCCGCTCAACTTCAGCTGTTCACCCTCACTTTTCCTTTAAATCTGTCTTGGTACTTCCATTTAGTTCTCTGCCTGATAGAGCAAGTTTCTTGAGAGCATAAATGACTACTTTTTGGAGCAGCTAGTCCTGAAACCTACAAGAGGCGAGATGATTCTTGATTTAGTCCTAAGAAGAGCACGTGATCTGGTCCAAGAGATATAGCTAAACTTAACATCCTTGGGGGGAGGGGAGGGACATCAAAGAACCCCACCCCAGTAGCATTTAACTGCAGAAAGTGGAACTATACAAAAATGACGAAGCTAGTTAAATGGAAATTAAAAGGGACAGTCCCAAAAGTGAAAACTGCATGGAAACTTTTAAAGAACCATAATAGACATTCAAATTAAATGTATACCCCAAATTTAAAAAAAAAGAGAGGGCCAAAAAAGTACCACCACGGCTAAACAACAAAGTAAAAGAAGCGGTTAGAGGCAAAAAGGCATCCATTAAAAATTGGAAGTCAAATCCTATTAAGGAAAATAGCATAAATTTTGGCAAGTCAAGTGTAAAAGTATATTTAGGAAGGCCAAGAAAGAACTTGAATTGCAACTAGCAAAAGACTCAGAAACTAACAGCAAAGTCCATCAGAAGCAGGAAGCCTGCTAAACAATGTGGAGCCACTGGTCGATCAAGGTGCTAAAGGAGCACTCAAGGAAGATAAGGCTATCGTGGAGAAGGTATATGAATTCTTTCCATCAGTCTGCACTGCAGAGGATGTGAGGGAGATTCCCTCTCCTGAGCCATTCTTTTTAGGTAACACATCTGAGGAACTGTCCCAGATTGAGATGTCATTAGAGGAGGTTTTGGAACAAACTGATAAATCAAAGAGTAATAAGTCACCACGATCAGATGGTATTCACTCCAGAGTTCCTTCAGAACTCTGATATAAAATTGCAGAACCACTAACTGGTTTATCATTTAAATCAGCTTCTGTACCAGATGACCCAAGGTAATGTGACCCCAAATTTTAAAAAAGGCTCCAGAGATGATCCAGGCAATTACAGGCTGATAAACCTAACTTCAGTAGCAGGCAAATTGGTTGAAACTATAGTAAAGAACAGAATTATCAGACACAGAGGTGACCATGATTTGTTGGAAGAGTCAGCAGGGCTTTTGTAGAGGGAAATCATGCCTCACCAATCTATTAGAATTGTTTGAGTGGAGGTCAACAAATGTGGACAAAGGTGATCCAGGGCTATAGCGTAATTAGATTTTCAGACAGCCTTTGACAAGGTCCCTCACTGAAGGCTCGTAAGCAAAGTAAGCAGTCATGGTTATAAGGGGAGGTCCTCTCATGGTTCAGTAACTGCTTAAACAATAGGAAATAGTTATCAGAATGGAGAGCGGTAAATAGTGGTGTCCCTTAGGGGTTTGTACTGGGACCAATGTTCAACATATTAATAAATTATCTGGAAAAAGGGATAAACAGTGAAGTTGAAAAATTTGCAAACTATACAAAATAATTCAAGGTAGTTAAGTCCAAAGCAGACTGCAAAGACTTACAAAGGGATCTCACAAAGCTGGGTGACTGGGCAATAAATGTCAGATGAAATTCAATGTTGATAAATGCAAAATTATGCATATTGGAAAACATAATCCCAAATATACATACAAAATGATAGGGTCTATATTAGCTGTTACCACTAAAGAAAGATCTTGGAGTCATTGTGGATAATTCTCTCAAGATCTCTGTTCAGTATGCAGCAGCAGTAAAAAAAACTAAAAATCTTAGGAACTATGAGGAAAGGGATAGATAGTATGACAGAAAATAGCATCATGCCTGTATATACATCCACCGTATGCCCACATCTTGAATACTGCGTGCAGATCTGGTCACCCCATCTCAAAAAGATAGAATTGGAAAGGATATAGAGAAGGGCAACAAAAATTAAGGTTATGGAACAGCTTCCATGTGAGAAGAAATTAAAAAAACTGGGACTTTTCAGCTTGGAAAAGAGACAAGTAAGAGGGATATGATAGTGGTCTATAAAATCTTGACTGGTGTGGAGAAAGTGAATAAGAAAACATTATTTACTCCTTCACATAACACAAGAACTAGGAGTCAGTCACCCAATGAAATTAATAGGTAGCAGGTTTAAAACAAAATGAAGATGATGTGAAGGCCAAAACTATAACAGGGTTCAAAAAAGAACTAGATAAGGTCATGGAGGATAGTTCCATCAATGGCTGTTAGCCAGGATGGGCAGGGATGCAAAAGTATGCTCTGAAGTGTCCTTAGCCTCTGTTTGCCAAAAGCTGGGAATGGGCTACAAGAGATGGATTGATTACCTGTTCTGTTAATTCCCTCTAAAGCACCTGGCATTGGCCATTGTCGGAAGACAGGATACTGGGCTAGATGAACCATTGGTGTAACCCAGTATGGCCTTCTTACGGTAAGACAGGAGTTTCAGGGAGAAGACTTATGGGGACTTCATCTTGATTTTGTTTTTCCCTGCTCCCCCTTGCCCCTTTAATGCAACACTCTTGTAAATTCTGCAGGGGACCATTTTGAAGCCTGAAATGTGCCAAGCATTTGGGACATCTCTAGACTATGTGAATAAAGTCCCCCTAGTGGCAGCCAGGTGTATTGCACCTCATTTATTGATGAGCTCTTAAACCCCACAGGTATTTAGTTAGCAAGTCCTTGCACTGTTTACTCTGTCTTCTGCCAAGTAGTTTAACTAATTTAACTTAAACCTCCAAGTATTAGTATAATAGCCCATTGTATGTAAGATTAGTATAAACACATACCTATGGTGTTTCAGATCTAGAGTTCGGTTATGCTTGCAGGCCTAGAAACCGGCTTCTTTGCCCAAAGCAAATTCAAAACGAGGGCCAGCAAATGAAAACACAAAAACACGGTTTGCTCCAAATCTTTACTAACCTCGTGTTTCAAAATATGCAGCATCTATGGTCAGGTGCAGACAGCCTTTATCAGAACTTGATCATACAGACCTGTCACATAAGCACAACTAACCTGCAGTGCCCAACATTCCATCCAGGTCGGTCATGCTTATCAAGCTTTATAGAGCTGATATTGCCTTTCATAAATTATAAGAGAACAAACTGGAGTGCTCAAACTGTGATAGTTAAGCCATTGGTACCTTCCGACAAACTTTATCTGATGCCAAACATTTAAATGATACACATCTATACCCTTCAGGACAACAACTTTTCCTGCCAAGCAGAAAAGATCTCATGGGGGGGAGGGAAAGTGAGGATGGAGATTCCAAATGGAAGTGGTGCTTTTAATTCTAGAACAAGAATAAATTAAGCAATGTATGCTTTACCTACTGTTCGTTAGCATCAGTATAGCAAATGACCTTTTTGATGTTATTCCAAGAGCAAATACCATAAAAGACGCTAAAACTACCTCTGACTGTAAGCTTTGGCAGGACTGTTGATTTGGGCTGTAGTGGTTTTTAGTCACTGGGATCTCCTCTTTTGCTGTGACAGGGAGGTTGTAAGATCACAGTTGTGATAGAAACACACCATTCTGTTGCACTGGGGGGCTACTACCCTTGAATGGATCTTTAATGGCTCCCAGTGGATCAGATTACTGTCATACCAATGAAAAAGGTCCACAGTAATTATCTTGCATACCCTGCAGTTTATTCAAAAAGGAATTACACAATTAGTAAAGGGTTACATTTAAGCACACAACTCCTATGTTAGACATTAAATAACTATACATTAAGAGCTATACATTCCTCTTAGCAAGCCTCTCTTTCACAAACATACATAAACAGGCCCTGTGCTAGCCTCACACAGTTCCTGCTTGGCAAACAGAGAAGGTGGTTACCAATTCTATGGATGACTTCTTCCCTCCAGGTCTGGTTTTCTCAGCCGTTGGGTCTGTCTCAGATTTCCCTTGAGGTGAGCCTGGCTGCCTGGAAACCCCTCTGGTCACAGTCCTATTGGAGCCCATGGAGCAGAGTTTTGGCTACTCTGTCTAGCAACTTCTTCAAGGTCAGTTAAGGAATCCTCTCTCCAGTAATTTACTTTGCTTGATTCTTATACTCTTTTTCCTCAAAGGAGTCACATGTCTCAAAAGCATGAACAGTGGGTGTGTAGTTATTAATTTTAGCTGATTAGTATTTTTGGAAGGGGCTGCGGGGGTACCGAGCAAAGACCACTCCATGTTTACTCACTCATCAATCATTCACTCTGGCTCTCTGCGTGGTGTCCTTATAGGGTCACTATAACCAGGTTAACTTGTGCTCCATGCTGGAACTTTATGCATGTGATATTTACTTTTGCATGGGCCCATATTTGCTGACCAATAGGTTCAATATCAATCACACATGCAGGCTTTGCCAGTCCTTTATCAAATCTGCTTCTGCTTAAAGGGGCCCTGCTCCTAGGATCCTCTGCAGTACTTCAACCATGTTTAAGTCATGTCAAGTTATGCTCACACCATTCATTCAGCACAGTCACACCAATCACAGTCACACAATAGGCATCATCCCAACACATTCCACAGTGACAAGCATCCTAATCCAGTTTCCCTGCACCAAAAAATTTCTGCCTAGTGACCAAATTCTTGTTTCCTTTCTTAGCAGCCAGATACCTCTGGCATCAAGGGGTCCTCATCTTCCCTTATCTCAATGACTGATGCTTGGGCCTCATGTCTGGATCACACTGCCAGCAGCCAACTTCCATGCTGCTTCTACTCCTCTTCTCCGTGGGGATGAATGTGTGGCACTGTAGACTATTGGAATTGAACTTCAGTCAATTGCAGCTGCTCAAATACAAGACTTGCTTAACCACAGGCCATATGGAAGGTATGGTCAACAGGTACATGTACTGTACTGACCTATGAAGAATATGCATCTTTAATGCTACTGATAGCTACAGGTGATGTCCTTTAAACACAAGAAATGGATGCCTGAGCAGACAACCAGGTGTATGCAAACATATTACAATATAGACAGCTGTCCAGCAGGAACAGGACTGACATCACCAGATTTTTTGGCTCCCGAGCACAGCATTATATCGGGGTAGAGGTATAGTTGTAAGATACTCACTGAAGTCCAGTAGAACCCAAATCAGCCAAATGTCCCACTTACGAATCCATGCTACTTCTATTTCATATCCTCACTTAAGAGTCATTCAGCTCATATTAGCTAGATTTGTGCCTGCATTAAAAAACAAACTGTTCAGCTGATTATTAATTAATATTTGTACTGCAGTACCATCTAGGAGCCTCAGTCATGGATCAGGATTCCCTTGTGCTAGGCACTGTATAAACACCTCTATCATAGATATTTCTAGAGCTGTAACTTGCTCCTCAAAGTTGGATTGTGGCCAAAGGCTGCATAGAAAGAAGTCAATTTAAGTCCCATGAATACTTGATATTGCAGCAGTATCCTGAGTGAAAACCCTTGTGTTGTCATAGGAGGCCAGCTAGTAGTACTTGACTGATCTATTGAAAGAAATCCTCCTCCTCTTTGTGGGTGTGTGGGGTGGGGGTTGTGTGGACAATCTGGATATACGTGAAGTAGATCTAACTGCACATTTATTTTCTACTTTATGTAACTGAGTGACTGAGACTGAGTTTTGGGGCAGCAAAATAAATGGGAGATCTTTTGGTGGGGATGCTCATCCTTTCCTACCTTAGCTGAAGCACTCAAGGAATGTAGAGAAGGCAAGCAGCGCTTCTGCAATGAAGGCGTAGAAGCGAACTTATTATTTTGAGTCAAAATCAGGTTAATCTGCCATGATTTAGCATAAATTGCAACTGATTGCCTTGAGATACGCTTCAAGCCAAGAGCTTAGTGGGATTTGAAAAAAGTATTGGATGTCTACAGGGATAATGAGAACATCCACGGAAACGTGATGAAAGGTAAGGGACATAAATTCTATAACTGTCCATTTGGGGTAGCTGATTGGCAGGAGGTGGAGAGAGAAGACTGACATCTACCTCTGAGGCATCTGGTACTGGCCACTGTCAGTATCCGTCACTAGTTGAACTACTGATCTGATGTGACATGGCAATTCCTATGTGCCCAGGCTGTGTTTTTGGGCCACAGGAACACAAAGGACAAAATTTCAGCAGGCTGAGTGAATGTGTGTTGACTCGTGTGTGGGTGCACAAGTGAGTGTGGTAGAGCCCTATCTTGGGGAGAGGAGGGAAGCAGAGCAGGAGATATACAAGGTCTCAGTGCAGAGATTTGGCTATAGGCAACATTTGAGAGGGGAAAGCTGTCCCAGATGGAGAGAGGAGCAATAATAGCATTAGGCCCACCATGAGAGAAAGTGAAAGTAGCTGGCCACAGCAGACATGGAACAACCCTCAACTTCTATCATCATCCATCGAAAGTGACCAAGATCTCCGTTCAAGCTGATGCAAAGAAGAAAAGCAACAGACTTTCTACTCTGAGACATTACAACTTTAGCAGCAGCACCTGCCAATTCTATGGGCTGGACCAGCTTTCCAGCAAGCTAATGGCCACTGTATTCTCTTCCCCTGGAGTTCTGTAAGTATTCACAGACACACCTCTGTAGCTTCTTTATCACTGAGTATATGGTGCATTCTGGGAAAATGTAAGGTAGGATTAGTTTTTCCTGTTGCCCTGAGGTGTATCAACACATCTCATGTAGGCTGAGCAAAAAGATTAAGGGCCCCAGTGGGAACGTTCTCCAAAACCACACACTTGTTTTGTATCTTTACCATCATTATGAAGAGGTTTGCACCTGCAATGCCTCTGGTGATGGGAGTTTGCATCCTGCGAGCTTGCAAGATCACTCCTCAGAGACTTTAACATCTTTACCCGAGTATCCATCATCACTCCTAGTGATTTCCACTTCCCATTCAGGCTTGGCCAGCTCACTGTATGCCTGCATCTAGTTTGAACCTTGAGAATCCTGTAATGAGCTATCTCAGTCTCTGGGCTATATTGGACGTGTGTAATACTATTTTTGTGCAATATTATGAGGATTCATGTAGCATGGTTATTGCCAAGGTTTCTTTTTATACAGTAGAACCTGCTTTTATTATAGTATTTTTCTGCATCCTAAAACTCCTCTATATGTGGAATTCCACTCTAATAGCTGATGGCCTTTACCTGGTGTGTAAGGGCCTCTACTTCACTTCCTGTAGGAAATGGTCTACCAGGAAGTGCTGCCACTCTCTGTATGAACAGCAGTTAGCAGAAGCATCTCTCCTTTTCAGAAACAGTGAGAGACTTTTCTCTTTTCACCCTGCAGTTTCAAGGGGCATAGGCAGCTGTTCTCTGCAACCATGAGTTACTAGGAACTTAGTTGCTTTATGAAATGAAAAATGAGATTCTCAAATAACCACAAGGATTAGTCACTGAACAGTGAATGAACCTATACATCTACTTTGTGTGGGGATGGCTGGGTTTGGAAGCTTAACCCATAATCCACACTTTACTTTTTGTTGCATTTTTCTTGCTGTTTTAAGATTGTATGTGTTAAGGACTTCTTGACTCTGCTGAAAAGAGTTAACTGGTTAGGTGGGGATTCTTGTTTGTTTTATTTTTTTTGAGAAACCCTAAACTAAGGGACTTTTGTGAAACTTTCAGGGTAAAGGGTAAGTTATTTCGTCATTTCAAAACGTCAGGCTCTCAAATGGCTCAAGAATCCAACCAGCAAACTAGCCACTAGAGGGAGAGCACTTCCAACACATGGTGCAATCCAAGCACAGCAGAGCTTTGCCTGACACTGCAGCAAGTGGAGGGAGGAGTTGCAACAAGATCATAATACAAATTATTTAAATATGAACATGTAGTTCTTCTTTTTTAATAAAGAATGTTCAGGCTACAGAGGAAAGTGACATAAGGAGAAAATGTTTTGAACTATCAGAGAGATCTAAATAATTCTAAAGTGCTGCTTGTGCTGCAGAAATTCCTTTCCTATCTCATTGCTTCCCAGTTGAGAGCAAAGCACCTGTTATAACTTTGAGATTGTCTTTTTGCTGAGAAATGGTTTGGAGTCATTTACCCTAAGGTCACAAGTTCAAGTGAGCCAAATTCAATAGCAACTAAAAGTAATTAGCATGTAGTTGCTTCTGCTAAATAATTGATGTCAGTCCTGTTCCTGCTGGACAGCTGTCTATATTGTTATATGTTTGCATACACCTGGTTGTCTGCTCAGGCATCCAGTTCTTGTGTTTAAAGGACATCACCTGTAGCTGTCAGTAGCATTAAGGATGCATATTCTTCATAGGTCAGTACAGTACATGTACCTGTTGACCATACCTTCCATATGGCTTGTGGTTAAGCAAGTCTTGTATTTGAGCAGCTACAATTGACTGAAGTTCAATTCCAATAGTCTACAATGAACCAGTGGCTGCATACATACAGACACTGTTACCAATTACAGAAATAAGGGATAGAATTCAGAACTACAACTGTGCAAAACTTTGGTGGTTTTTGGCACTCAGAGTTCAGATGTTGTGTTGATGCTGCAGTCTTTTGCTAGGGTTTAGAAAACATTTTTTTTAGGTTTTCATTGTCATCTGTAAAGTCTTGTTTTGTTGTGGGATTGAATGAAGCTGAGTCTATATTCATCAAAATCCTACCAGAAATCAAGCAGAACAAATTAACCATGGAAGAACTCTGGATGTTTTCAAATGAAAACACGAGGCATCTCCTAGACTGCACTGAAAGTGAGGGGGATTTGCTCATCATCTTGCCCAAACCCTTTGCATGAACCTGGGATTCCCATGGTTTCAGGTTTTACTGTCAATGTTTTGCAATAAATAAATAATGTTGTTAGTCTCTAAGGTGCCACAAGTACTCCTGTTCGTTTTGCAATAAATTACCCAGGATCCAGTAATGTCGGATTGTCACTTGTACTAAGGGAGCAGCAGAGGGTAATGGTACATAACTGTACCTAGTAACTACAGAATTACTTAAAAATAAAATTCCTCCCTATAATTGGAACCAAATGGAACCCTTGCTGGAAGTCTCAACACAGAGGTCAAGGATTGTATAGCCCTGCAGACGCCGCTAATTTAAAGTCCACAGAATGGTTTCTTTTGGTCTATCATTCTTTGTCTGCCTATCCAACGTATATTTATTTTACTTCCCAAATGACAAGATGAGGTGAATGCATATAGACATATCACCCCCTTCCCCCCACACACACACTTTCTGTCTAAAGTGACACAAGCACAGACAAGGCCTGATCTGAAATGACAAATGCTATGTTCCTAAATCTATTTCCTTACACCTTACCTCATCACTGAATTTTCAGTTGACAGTCCTTTCCTAAACCATTACCCAGCGTTTCTTGGTCACATTTGTAACCACTGACTCACTCACTAATGCTTCTTGGCTGGTTTAATTACTGACCAAATGAAAGATCTGACAAAAATAAAAATGTCACCTTATAAGAGTAAAGTCTAAGTATTCATTAAAAAACCCATCAAACCAGATGGCAGATTAAGTTGAATGTTGTAAAGCAAGTTGCTGTGCCTCAAAGTTAAGCATTTTCTCCCATGATTCTAGAACCCATATGGTATATAAAAATGACTGATGACGGAGTCAGAATAAGGCCTCCAATCTGCTCAGCTGTTGAGCCAGGGTCATAGTGTATATCTTTGCTGTGCTAGTTTGCACTCAGACAGCAAAGGCAGGCCACCAGACCGGAAACTTCATTATGTGTTTAAAACTGAACTGGCTACTCAACCACCAGCTGGGCAGACAAGTCAAGTTTCAGCATGAGAGATGACAGCAATTCGGTATGAAGTGTGTTACGTATATTGGCAAGCTAGCTACACGTTTTATCATGCCATGTGTTTCAATAAGTGGCCTTTTCCCCCACCAAAAATGATCCCAAAAGCCTTTGCACTGTTGTGTGCAGCGCAATGAAACTTCGGATGGAAAAGCAGCTGCAAGTATGTTTGGATCCCATTTCCTACTCACGTGGTGGTTCGAAACAGGTGTTAACTTGTTTGAAGCTGACAATATTCATGCCCCAATAAGAGCGCCCTCAGGGTGGAAAACAGTTGCCACACATTGGGCTCTCTCGATACGAAAAAAATGAAGAGCAGCCTTTTCTCTCCTGTGTCTTAGAGCCTTAGCGTGGGAGTTTGTAGGACTCCCTAACTCTTAAGGTGTTTTGACCCTTCTGGGTAGTGGCAGTGAGGCAGATCCTGAGCCTGGTCCTCCGCTGGCCATCATGTGCCATCTCCTGCTAATGCTGACCCCTGAAGACTCCACGCAATTGCAGGGGGGCAGCAGTTAAAGGAGCTCCCCAATCCCTGCAGGAGTTCTACCACCTTGGCAATTGCTCTGTCTTTTTGGGTATTCTCTCTGTTCCGGTCAGATTGAATTCAGAGATCTAAATTCTCATGCCTGTGCCTCTAGTGCATGTTTTTGGGTGGTGCTTTAGAGCATATAACATTAATGTTTGACACTGCTTTGTTCCAATCTGTTCATGTTTTCTTGGCACACAAGTGCTAGCTCTGTTCTTGATTCACTTATGTCTAAGTTTTAGGGCATTTCGATGCCTTAGTTTTTATTAGACTGCCTCCCAGTTACTCAATGCATCAGTACCTGATGCATTGCTACAGTACCCGATTTCTTTATTTTGCAGTTCAACACTGAATCTATGCTCATTCCTGTGGTTAGTTCATGTCTTCCCTTGGTTCACCAGTATCCTTCTTTTTTTCTTTTGCAGTTATGGTACCTAAGGAAGAAGGCTCAGGGTCTATAAATGCCAACAACACAACAGAACAATGCTAAATACGTGCAACCATTTTAATCAGATGCACTGATGACCCTAGATATTTTTCTGGCCATGGGTGGAAAAAGTTTTTGAACACCTCATCTCTCTGCAAAGTAGCCATGCAAAGAAACCCAAATGCATCTGACCAAATAACAGTATGGTGCCCAATCAAAGCTGGTGCTTAGAGTGACCAACTGCTTGCCTTCCCATAGAACCAGCCCTGATTGTGTGGTCCTCTGCTTTGAAACAGCTCATGACATATGAGCTGCCAGATTTGTCTACAGATGTCACTCTGCCCTGAGCACTGAAGAAATATGGAAAGCACCACCAGTCCCTCTTGAGGTGCCCCCGTGAGACTAGTAGCAATCCAGCATAGAGGGCAGCAAAATGGTTGAAGCTCAAATCCTTGAAGCTCAAGTTTGAGAGTGTCAAGACTGCTTAATGTCATGACAGGAGCTCTGTATGTTTCTATTGTTAAGAAAATAAACACCTGCATTCTTAGAAAACTAGCTACTCCCCAGGTAGATGTCACAAAGGGCTGCTAACTTCCTACTGTTTGGAGAAGTGATTGGGAAAGAGGGTACTCAAGATGATATGGGGGGAGGAGGGGTGTGCAATTCTGGCTACTCAGACAGGGCTGGGTCAAGACTTTTCCTTGTGGTATGTCCTGACTGGCCCTGTCCTCCCACAAAACTTCCTTGTTCCCTGCTTTGTCCTATTCATGTGCCCCTGCAGTGCCAGCTCCTAACTAGATCCCTCAAGCAGGGAACTAGAAGGGTGGGTGTAGTGCAGTGTCAGCAGCAAAGGATCTCGGAAGAACTGAGAGAGCTCCGAGTAGCTGCACACTGGCAGACAGGACCAGCATGGTACAATCATGAGGTCTTTTCCTTTGATGGGACTTGTGGTCGAAGGGGTCTCAGTTTGGTTGGAGTAGTTGGAAAATCATAAAAATGAAGGGCTGGAAGGGACCTCAAGAGGTCATATAGTCCATTCCCCTGCACTCATGCAGGACCAAATAGACCTAGGCCATCCCTGACAGGTGTTCATCTAACCTGTTCTTAAAAACCTCCAGTAATGGGGATTTCACAATCTCCCTTGGTAACCTAGTCCAGAGCTTAACTATCCTTATACAGTAGTTAGGAACTTTTTCTTGATACCTAACCTAAATCTCCTGTGCTGAAGATTAAACCCATTATTACTTGTCCTACCTTCAGTGGACATAGAGAAAATTCATCACTGTCCTCTATGTAACAGTTCTTCACATGTTCGATGCCTGTTACTAGGTACTCCCTCAGTCTTCTTTTCTCAAGACTAAACATGACAATTTTTTTACTTTTCTACATAGGTCAGGATTTTTAACTTTTATCACTTCTGGGATTGTGTGACCAAGGGGCGCATTATTAACTTCCCTCAGTGCACGACACTGGGAGTAAGTGCATTCTCTTTGGTGTTGTGTGTGTTAATTCACACACCCTGCCAACAGCAAGGCACATCAGAGCCTCTTTTTTTGGCTGATTTCTAGAAACCCTTTCGGCTCCTCAAAGTTGGTCTCTCCTTTTTAAACATTAACCGAGAACAGTCTTTGTCCACTGCTATAAAAATCCCATGAGTGGATATGCTGAAGGAGCCAAGGTCAGCTTATAACACACAGGCCAAATTCTATCCTCACTTATACTGGTGTAAGTCTGGAATAACTCCAGTGAAGTAAGCAGTACTGTTCTGGATTACACTGGTGTGACAGAGTATACAATTTGGCCTGCAAGGCATAAATAAATTGAGTGTTCCCCTTGAGAGGTTGTGGTTCCATAGCCCTTGACGTGAAAGAAAGATGTTCCACCTTTTTTTTAATTCTCCTGTGGGCAGGTAAGAATAATTTAACTGTTCATATCTGCACATTACAATAGCTGTGTGCTTCCCTCAGAATAGATGGAACAGGCTCTGCATTCACCACTGTTTATACCCACTGATATACTCGCCCCTATATCTCACATGAGTTAAGTGCAGTTCCATCTAGCAAGTCCCACTCCACCTCACACCATTTTGATCTGATTTTTAAATTAAGATTATTCTTGTTTGACTTTCAGGAGACAAACCTGGACTTGTTTGACTTTCAGGACTATCAGGGCCGGCTACAGGCACCAGCTTGGCAAGCAGGTGCTTGAGGCGTTCGCTCCGGAGAGGGGCGGCACGTCCAGCTATTCGGCGGCAATTCGGCGGACGGTCTCCCGCTTGGAGCGATCGAGGCTTTTTTTTTTTTTTTTTTGGCTGCTCTGGGCGGCCAAAACCCTGGAGCCGGCCCTGATTAGTATGCATGTTGTTGTGGCCTCGGAGGACCTGGAATGCCTGTGCATGAACTGGACAGGTAAGTAGGTTTTCTGAAAATGAGCCTACAGCGAGCATAGTAAAAAAAAATTTGCAAAATCCAGCCCAGGTAAGGAAATCTGGGGCCTGATCAAAATTGTTAGACATGGGTGAGGGAGAACTGCAAAATACTTCCAAAATCATTAGTTGTAGGTTTGAAATGAATGTGTGTGGACTGTGTTTTCAGCCCTCTGCATCTGCTCTGTTTTCAACAGAGAGTTTAGAAGACTATAAATTCAAGGTTCTCTTTTTTATAACTATTCTCCAATAATCAGGTTCTAAGGCACTTTATAAAGATTATGCTATTCCAATCAGGGCAGCAATATTTCCTGTGTGTTCAGTCCAAAATAATTTCAATTTCAAATATCCAACACTCACAATGAACCGCTCATGAATCAGCTCCAGGCCTCTTATGTGTGTAGTTTTTCCTCTAAGTAGCTTTGTAATTCAGCAGGGTCCAAGAGTTATCATGGACAGAGCAGGATGATGATTTGTTCTGTCTTGTACTGTGGAGAACATTTATATCCTGTATTGACCAGAATAGAGGATGATTCTTGTTCATAGCCCCACACAGCTCCAGGGTCCAGTGCAGAACGTGGCTAGCTGAGTGTGTACACCCCTTATGAGATGGATTACATGTGAGAAGCCAGAGGGTGAACTTTGTGAACTTCACCATAATCTCGAACAGTCTCTCTAGCAACTGCCCTGAGAAGGCTTTGATGTTAAGGGGTTTATCGATTAGACAAGTAGCCCTGTTAATCTGTCTGTGGACTCTAAAGGTATGTCTACACTGCAATAAAAACCTGCAGCACAGAGCCTGGGTCAGCTGACTCAGGCTTGCAGGGCTCAGGCTGGAGCTCAAGCCCTGAGACCCGCTCCCCTTGCAGGTTCTCAAAGCCCAGGCTCCAGCCTGAACATCTGCACTGTAATTTTATAGCCATACAGCCTGAGTCAGCTGATCTAGGCCAGCTGTGGGTACATCTGCACTGCAGTGAAAGACCAAACGATAGATCAAAATCCTGAGTGCATCCCAGTGTTTTCTCCCCGCCCCCTCCATTTGAGCCCAGAAAGGGAATATAAAGAATAAAGAGGATATTCGTGAATCTAGATCTTCCTCTCTAGGTCTGAGTCAGAGTTTCAGTGGTGAGGAGTATGAAGATGAAGTGAGTCCATGTTCAACCTACAGGATCAGTCTGAAGTTCAGTGATGCAGACCAAGTCAGACAACTCTTCGGTGATAAGGTTGTGGATGATTTATTCACCACTGATCTTGTGTTCATTAGGATGAGGCCATGGTGTACATCTGGTTTGGGCCTGTGTGAGGTAGTTGTTTGCCAGCTGCCCCAGACTGGATGTAGCTATTTATCTTTTTTCCAAACATTGGAAGGCATTTCCTCTATTTATTTCTTCCCCCTATGAACTGTATTGGAGAAGGGTGCAGTTGGGTTGCCTGATTGGCAGTGATGGCACATAAGTGGTGCACCAGATACTGTTTCACTATTGTTAGTTTCAATGCTAAGGCTGAACACTGTATATTTGTCTACAGCAAGCCTAGCAGAGTTCTCTCTAGGCCCAATACTCAGGCCAGGTTTATTGCAATCTTCCAATGACCCTGGTCTGCAGGTGTCAAGCAGACCTAGGAGCTCTCGTGGTTTTGGGTAGAAATTCTTCAGAACCTTCAGCTCAGTTTTGCTTTGTTTTCATTCATATTCTAAGCTTGCGGCATAGGAGAAAAGTTGGGAGCCCACACAAGGTAAAACCAAGAAAAAGAGTGGACAATGCCAAACCAAAACTGCCATGTTCCTCCCAGCTCTAATTTGCTATTCTCGACTGAAGCTCCTAACAGAAACCTACTGTAGCATAAAGCCAGCCAGTATGTTCAGTGATTAAAAATGAATAGGAATAAAAATGAAATGCAATAGCTGCTCCTCTGAAGCAGCTGGATTTACCCAAGCAGAAAAATATACAAAAAGGTAAAACAGTTCTTTTTGAACTGTCAGATAATAAGTGGGTTGGCCTAGCAGGGTTGGTACTCTTCCAGATGAGCTATTTGGATAAGCAAGAGTATTTCATACTTTTCAGTCTAGACTGGACACTGTGGTAAAAGACTAGCAGAAAACAACATTAAAAGGAGATTGTTTTAATCTTTGGTCTTATCAGCCCTGGAAGTTTCAACCAGACCAGGCATATGCCACTTAAATGTGACCACCTGATCTGGATTTTTGGGACCAAATCAATATTGCTTAACCCTTTTCATTTTAGAAAGAACTGTTCAAGGCCTTTCTATTTGGGTTGCTTCATCGGACTATTTTGGCCTCCCGCGCCTCCCAATTCCCCCCCCCCCCTTTTTTTAATAGTTCTTCTTTCAGGACTATTTTCTTGCATGCAATTTACCTGATGTAGAGAGAGGCATAAACTAAAAAAACCCAGATACAAATGCTAGATCTGAATTTATCATCTCTGTAAAGGAGAGAACTAAAAACACTCCTGAACTTGGGGGTTCAGAATTTGGACCTGAACTTGCTCAGATATTGGTGCATCCACATTTCAGAAAGAGGTTTGAGCTGTGAACATGGATATTAACAAAAATGCTCTGCCTCTATTTAGCAATTGTTACCCACTGGGTTCAAAGCACTTTGAGTGACTAACATTATTAATCACCTGGGAGAAAAGAGAGATTGGCTTCCAGATTGAGCGGATCAAGAGTGGCTCTGGGAGTACGGGTGAAGGAGTTTGGAGCGCAGGTGGTATTCTCTTGGATTCTTCCTGTCAAAGGTAGGGGCCCGGTCAGAGACAGATGCATCATGGAGGTGAATGCATGGTTGCAAAGCTGGTGTCGCTAGGAGGGCTTTGGCTTCCTCGACCACGGGATGCTATTCGAGGAAGGACTGCAGAGATGGCGTTCACCTTTCAAGGAGGGGAAAGGCCCTATTTGGACACAGACTGGCTAATCTAGTGAGGAGGGCTTTAAACTAGGTTCGACGGGGACAGGTGAGCAAAGCCCACTGGTAAGTGGGGAACACGGAGACCTGGGAGATGGGTCGGAAGCAAGAGGGAGTGTGGGCTATATTGGCAGAGAGAAAGGAGGGTCAGGACAAAACTGGGAGGCAAGATCAAACCAGTATCTTAGATGCCTATATACAAATGCAAGAAGTATGGGTAATAAGCAGGAAGAACTGGAAGTGCTAATAAATAAACACAACTATGACATTGTTGGCATCACTGAAACTTGGTGGGATAATACACATGATTGGAATGTTGGTGTGGAGGGGTACAGCTTGCTCAGGAAGGATAGACAGGGGAAAAAGAGAGGAGGTGTTTCCTTATATATTAAAAATGTACACACTTGGACTGAGGTGGAGATGGACATAGGAAATGGAAGTGTTGAGAGTCTCTGGGTTAGGCTAAAAGGGGTAAAAAACAAGGATGATGTCATGCTAGGAGTCTACTACAGGCCACCTAACCAGGTGGATGAGGCTTTTTTTAAACAACTAACAAAATCATCCCAAGCCCAAGATTTGGTGGTGATGGGGGACTTCAACTATCCAAATATATGTTGGGAAAATAACACAGCAGGGCACAGATTATCCAACAAATTCTTGGACTGCATTGCAGACAACTTTTTATTTCAGAAGGTTCAAAAAGCTACTGGGGGGAAGCTGTTCTAGACTTGATTTTAACAAATAGGGAGGAACTCGTTGAGAATTTGAAAGTAGAAGGCAGCTTGGGTGAAAGTGATCATGAAATCATAGAGTTTGCAATTCTAAGGAAGGGTAGAAGGGAGAACAGCAAAATAGAGACAATGGATTTCAGGAAGGCGGATTTTGGTAAGCTCAGAGAGCTGATAGGTAAGGTCCCATGGGAATCAAGACTGAGGGGAAAAACAACTGAGGAGAGTTGGCAGTTTTTCAAAGGGACACTATTAAGGGCCCAAAAGCAAGCTATTCCGCTGGTTAGGAAAGATAGAAAATGTGGCGAAAGACCGCCTTGGCTTAACCACGAGATCTTGCATGATCTAAAAAATAAAAAGGAGTCATATAAAAAATGGAAACTAGGACGGATTACAAAGGATGAATATAGGCAAACAACACAGGAATTCATGGGCAAGATTAGAAAGGCAAAGGCACAAAATGAGCTCAAACTAGCTACAGGAATAAAGGGAAACAGGAAGACCTTTTTATCAATACATTAGAAGCAAGAGAAAGACCAAAGACAGGGTAGGCCCACTGCTCAGTGAAGAGGGAGAAACAGTAACAGGAAACTTGGAAATGGCAGAGATGCTAATGACTTCTTTGTTTCGGTCTTCACCGAGAAGTCTGAAGGAATGCCTAACATAGTGAATGCTAATGGGAAGGGGGTAGGTTTAGCAGATAAAATAAAAAAAGAACAAGTTAAAAATCACTTAGAAAAATTAGATGCCTGCAAGTCACCAGGGCCTGATGAAATGCATCCTAGAATACTCAAGTAGCTAATGGAGGAGGTATCTGAGCCTCTAGCTATTATCTTTGGAAAATCATGGGAGACAGGAGAGATTCCAGAAGACTAGAAAAGGGCAAATATAGTGCCCATCTATAAAAAGGGAAAGGCATAACAAGTGGGGTTCCGCAGGGGTCTGTTTTGGGACCGGCTCTGTTCAATATCTTCATCAACGACTTAGATATTGGCATAGAAAGTACGCTTATTAAGTTTGCGGATGATACCAAACTGGGAGGGATTGCAACTGCTTTGGAGGACAGGGTCATAATTCAAAATGATCTGGACAAAATGGAGAAATGGTCTGAGGTAAACAGGATGAAGTTTAACAAAAACAAATGCAAAGTGCTCCACTTAGGAAGGAACACTCAGTTTCACACATACAGAATGGGAAGAGACTGTCTAGGAAGGAGTACAGCAGAAAGGGATCTAGGGGTTATAGTGGACCACAAGCTAAATATGAGTCAACAGTGCGATGCTGTTGCAAAAAAAAGCAAATGTGATTCTGGGATGTATTAACAGGTGTGTTGTGAGCAAGACACGAGAAGTCATTCTTCCGCTCTACTCTGCTTTGGTTAGGCCTCAGCTGGAGTATTGTGTCCAGTTCTGGGCACCGCATTTCAAAAAAGATGTGGAGAAATTGGAGAGGGTCCAGAGAAGAGCAACAAGAATGATTAAAGGTCTTGAGACCTATGAAGGAAGGCTGAAAGAATTGGGTTTGTTTAGTTTGGAAAAGAGAAGACGGAGAGGGGACATGATAGCAGTTTTCAGGTATCTAAAAGGGTGTCATAAGGAGGAGGGAGAAAACTTGTTCACCTTAGCCTCTAAGGATAAAACAAGAAGCAATGGGTTTAAACTGCAGCAAGGGAGGTTTAGGTTGGACATTAGGAAAAAGTTCCTAACTGTCAGGGTGGTTAAACACTGGAATAAATTGCTTAGGGAGGTTGTGGAATCTCCATCTCTGGAGATATTTAAGAGTAGGTTAGATAAATGTCTATCAGGGATGGTCTAGACAGTATTTGGTCCTGCCATGCGGGCAGGGGACTGGACTTGATGACCTCTCGAGGTCCCTTCCAGTCCTAGAATCTATGAATCATCCAGCCAGCTAATGGCAAAACTGGCACTTAACGGTCCCCAGTCTGGCAGCTAAACAGGGCCGGCTCCAGGCACCAGGCAACCAAGCACATGTTTGGGGCGGCACCTGGTAAGGGGCGGCCAATCTTGGGGTGGTGGGGGGCAGTGCAGCGCAGCATTCCGCGGGGGGAGGAGGGGGCGCTCCGGTGGCGCGGTGCTCGGCGGGGGGTGCTCCAGCGGCGCTTGGCTGGGGGGCGGCGCGGGGTGCGGCGCTCAGGGAGGGGTTCCGGTGCAGCGGTGCTCGGCGGAGGGGGGGGTGGGCTCCGGCGGCGCTCGGCGGGGGGGCGCTTTTTTTGCTGCTTGGGGCAGCAAAAAAGTTAGAGCCGGCCCTGCAGCTAAATAGCCTTTCCACTGGCTTTGGTTCAGGCTCATCTCCAATCTGAGGAAAGAGCTGGTTTTGATGGTTCACTGAACCCTTCTCTCCCCTCCTCCCCCCTGGCCCAAGATTTTACAGACTATCAGATAACATATAGGGAGAGCAGCACTTTATAACTCAGTCACTTCAAGGTGATCCCTTTAAAGCCAGACATTCTGCACGGTCGTTCTCCCAGGCACATGCAAATTCATAACATAGGCACAAGTATCAGACACACTTGATGTCCACTAATTCTCTTCCATGCAAATTATACCTGCAGTTGTTAAGAGATTATCTGAAATACATGGTGCACATTTGATTTTGTAGAGAAAGGGCCAGAGGCTATCAGCAGCTACAAATGGAATTTGGGTTAGATTTTTATGTGGTTAGGAGGGATCTGCATATATGGTAAGGAGCGAGAATATGGATTAGACCTATGGTGTTTGGAAGTCAAAAGGGAAGCAGCAAAGAGAAGTGGGTCAGAGCCCACGTCTTTAATTTCAGTCAGAATTGCAGTAGCAGTTAAGCATAAGAGAATGGGATGCAAATGATAGTGATAGCTGGAAGTGGGGAAGTAATGGTTGGTGAGGACATTTATATTTGAGAGGAGAGGGAAAGCTGCAATGGGAGGGAACGAGTCTGTGACTCTGGGGAGCGAGGAGGAAAGGAACCACAGTAGGATGGAAAATAGGTAGCCAGCTGGGTGATGCACATTAGCATCTGCCAAATATCTAAGAATAGAAATTCCATGCTTGAATAATAAGAATCATATGGCCGTCCAACATCTTGACAGATGACAGGAGATGCAACAAAGTCAGTCCGTCAGTCATGTTTACAATGGTATGGGAAAAGAGCCCAATAAGTGAGTGGCAAACCTTCCCACAGTGGCTACAAGTCCACTCACCAGATGGAATTTGAAGCATACTCTGCTTCATGGCTCATCTCTGAGCCTCACCCTGGGCTCTCCGATGGCTCTCCATAGTGATGGCACCAGTCTTAACCCGGCTTCTCCACACTGAACAATTGTGGGCAAAATTTTCCCAGTTCTAGCCTGCTTTGGCCTTCCTGTGTGGCGCAGGCAGTTCTTAGGTTGGCCATATAGCACAGCCTTGGACAGACTATCTTGAGGCATGCACTCCACATGTCCCAGTCAGCAAAGCCTGCAAATGTCCAGCCTCGTCTGCATAGACTATAGGCCAGTTCTCTCAAGGATCTTGTTATTGGTGATCCGTTGGTCCCAAGTAACTTCAAGGATTTTTCTAAGACAGCAGGGAGGAAATTGTTCAATCTCCACTCCTGCGTGGAGTATGTAGCCCAACTTTTGCAACTGTAAAGAAGGGTACCATGCACACAAGCTTGATAAATAGACGATTTTGCATTCAGGATTAGCAACTTGTTATTCCCAACATGTGAGGTAAGTTTGCCAATGATAACAGAAGCTTTGCCGCTTCTAGCATCAAGTTCCCTATCAAGGTTAAGTGAGCTGGTAAGAACTGAGCTGAGATAGCAGAAGTGATGCACATTGCCAGAGCTTCATTATTGACATACATTTTAGGTGGAATATTGGTACCTTTTGACAGGACAACAGTTTTCTTGATATTGATTACCAGGCCAAGCTTGGTGCATGCATTGGAAAATTTGTTCATCATGACCGGCAATTCATCAGGTGCATTAGAGACGAATGCAGCGTCATCTGCGAAAAGCAGATCCAAAATAGTAAGCTGGGTGACATGCGTTCTGCTCTGAAACAGTCTGATGTAAAACAAGCTGCTGTCCATCCTTGATTTAATTAGTATGCCAGATACATCATTTCCAAAGGCGTACTTAAGAAGAACAGAGAAGAAGATGCTAAAGCCAGTGAGTGTTAAGATGCAGCCTTGCTTCATACCAGTATCAATACTAAACTCGGGTGATGTTTCATTTTTATACTGGATGGTTGCCTTCATTCCCTTGTGGAACTCCTTGACTAGGGAGAGCACCTTTTGTGGACAGCCAATTTTCAACAGGATCTTATAGATGCCAGTCTTGCTAATCGTGTCAAAGGCCTTTTGTAGGTCAATGAATGCTACACACAGAGGTGCCTGTTGTTCACGGCTTTTTTTTCTTGCAACAAGCGCAATGTGAAGAACATGTCAGTTGTGGAGTATCCAGCTCTGAATCCACACTGACTCCCTCAGCGAGGACCTGGAGTCTTTTCAACAGGACTCCTGGAAGCACCTTTCCAACCACACTGAGTAAAGATATTCCTCAATAATTGTTGCAATCTACTCTGTCCCCTTTATTTTTATACAGAGTAATTATCATTGCATCTTTCAGATCTTATGGTATATGGCTTTCTTCCCAACAGGTGCAGAGAAGTGCATAGATGTCACTCGCAAGTTTCCTCCCCGACCTGGCTTTAGGAGCTCTGGAGGTATCTGATCATTGCCTCTGTTTCACAGGCGCAATTTCTTTGATAACCTTGGTTGGTATTGGTCCAGCTCCTCCATCGTTGGAAGCTGGGGAATGGCAGTATCACAGACAATGGTATCCTTTGAGTAGAGTTCTTTGTAATACTCATAAGACTGTAGCGATAAGAATATACTACTGACCACCTGACCAGGATGGTAATTGGAAATTCTCCGGGACATTAGAGAGGCTACAAAAAAGAAAACTCACTAATAATGGGGGATTTCAACTTCCCTCATATTGACTGGGTACATGTCACCTCAGGATGGGATGCAGGGATTGTTTCTAGATACCGTAAATGACTGCTTCATAGAGCAGCTAGTCCTGGAATCCATAAGGGGACAGGCAATTCTTGATTTAGTCCTAAGTACAGCACAGGATCTGGTAGAAGAGGTGAATACAGCTGAACCACTTGGTAATAGTGACCATATATAATTAAATTTAACATCCTCGGGTGAGGGTGGGGGGAATACCACAGAAGTGCACCACAGTAGCACATCACCAATAACATCAGAAAGAGGAATTACACAAAAACGAGGAAGCTAATTAAGTAAAAATTAAAAGGTACTATCACAAAAGTGAAATGCCTGCAAGCTGTATGGAAGTTTTTTTTTACATTACCATAATAGCGCTCAAATTAAACTTATACCCCAAATTAAAAAAACAAGTAGGAGGACAAAAAAGTTAAACAACAAAGTAAAAGAAGAGGTTTAGAGGCAAAAAGGCATCCTTTTAAAAATTGAAAGTTAAATCCTACTAAGGAAAAGAGAAAGGAGCATAAACTCTGGCAAGTCAAGTGTAAAAGTATAATTAGACAGACCAAGAAAGAATTTGAAGAGCAACTAGCAAAAGACTCAATTTTGTTGTTGTTGTTTTTGAGTACATCAGAAGCAGGGAGCTTCCCAAACAATCAGTGGGGTCACTGGATGATCAAGATGCTAAAGAAGCACTCAAGGAATATAAAGCCATTGCAGAGAAGGTAAATGAATTCTTTCCATCAGTCTTCACTGCAGAGGATGTGAGGGATATTCCTACACCTAAGCCATTCTTTTTAGGTGACAACTCTGAGGGACTGTCCCAGATTGAGATGTCAGTAGAGGTGGTTTTGGAACAAATTTATCAATTAAAGAGTAATAAGTCACCAGGACCAGATGGTATTCACCCAAGAGTTCTGAAGGAACTCAAATATGAAATTGCAGAGCTAACTGTGGGATGTATTACTTAAATCAGTTTCTGTACCAGATGACCGTAAGATAGTTAATGTGACGCCAATTTTTTAAAAAGGCCCCAGAGGCAATTCTGGCAATTATAGGGCAGTAAGTCTAACGCCAGTAGCAGGCAAATTGATTGAAACTATAGTAAAGAACAGAATTATCAGACACAAAGATGAACATGATTTGTTGGGGAGGAGTCAAAATGGCTTTTGTAAAGGGAAAGCATGCCTCACCAATCTATTAGAATTATTTGAGGGGGTCAACAAATATGGAACAAGGGTGATCCAGTGGATATAGTGTATTTGTCTTTCAGAAAGCCTTTGACGAGGTCCCTCACCAAAGGCCCTGAAGCAAAATAAGCTTCAAGTCATGGGATAAGAGGGAAGGTCCTCTCATGGATTTTAGTAACTGGTTAAAAGAAAGAAAACAAAGCGTAGGAACAAATGGTCAGTTTTCAGAATGGAGAGAGGTAAATAGTGATGGTACCCCAGCAGTCTACACTGGGACCAGTCTTATTCAACATATTCATAAATGATTTGGAGAAAGGGGTAAACAGTGAGGTTGCAAAATTTGCAGACGATACAAAATTACTTAGGAGAGTTAAATCCAAAGCAGAAAGACTTACAAAGGGATTTCATAAAAATGGGTGACTGGGCAACAAAATGGCAAATGAAATTCAGTGTTGATAAAAGCAAAGTAATGCACATTGGAAAACATAAGCCCAACTATACATACAAAATGATGGGGTCTAAAATAACTGTTACCACTTAAAAAAGGTCTTGGAGTCACTGTGGATAGTTCTCTGAAAAAATCTGCTCAATGTGCAGCAGCAGTCAAAAAAGCTAACAATATTAGGAACCATTAGGAAAGGGATAGATAATATGACAAAAAAAACAAAAAAAAACACCATCATGCCACTATATAAATCCATGGTACTCCCACGCCTTGAATACTGTGTGAAGTTCTGGTTGCCCTATCTCCAAAAATATGTTAGAATTGGAAAAGTTATAGAGACAGGGAACAAAAATGATTAAGGGTATAGAACAGCTTCTATATGAGGCAAGATTAAAAAGATTGGGACTTTTCAGCTTGGAAAAGAGAAGACAGGGGATGGATTGCTCAATGATTGCCTGTTCTGTTTATTCCCTCTGAAGCAGTGGCTCTCAACCTTTCCAGACTACTGTACCCCTTTCAGAAGTCTGATTTGTCTTGCATATCCCCAAATTTCCCCTCACTTGAAAACTACTTGCTTACAAAATAAGACATAAAACAATACAAAAGTGTCACAGCACACTATTAGTGAAAAATTGTTTACTTTCTCATTTTTACCATATAATTATAAAATAAATCAATTGGAATATAAATATTGTACTTACATTTCAGTGTATAGAACATAGAGCAGTATATACAAGTTACTGTCTGTATGAAATTCTAGTTTGTACTGATTTCGCTAGTGCTTTTTATGTAGCCTGTTGTAAAATTAGGCAAATATCTAGACGAGCTGATGTACCCCCAAAAGACCTCTGCGTACTCCTAGGGGTACATTACCCCTGATTGAGAACCACTGCTCTGAAGCACCTGGCATTGGCCACTCTCAGAAGACAGGATATGAGGCTAGATGGCCTCAGTACGACGCCTGAATTTGAGGGTTTGGTAATATTTTTTCATCCTGAATCAGGACAAAAAGCCAAAACTGAAATTTTGTGTGGAATCAAATTCTACAAATATTTTGTTTCGGAAATACCAAACTTGGGATTTCCAAAACAAAATATGCTCCCTGGGATCCACACCTGGCTGTTGGCAGGAAGCAAGGCAAGTTTCCATTGCAAGTTTGCCAAAATTCAACAGTTTCCACTACTTTTCAATTTTGAGAAATTGATAAATGCTACCAAAGGATGTGTTGTCAAAAGATTTCTGACAAGATTCTCCCAATATACAGGTGACCCATGGTGAGATTCGAACCCAAAAAATCCTCAACGGGAACCTGGAAATCTTAAATGAAACCCAAGTAGACTGACATTACAATATTATAGCCTTATTTTTAAGAGTTGCCTTGTCTTTTAAAAAGCATTGAAATGACATTTTAAACATTATTTTTACCCAAACTGTCTGATATTTGCTAGTGAGGTTTTTCAGTTTAATGGTTGGTACACCAGCTATTTCTGTCCAGGTGTTGTCAGATCCATGACAACTGCTATCAAGCTGCTGAGCACATTACAAAGTGCTATTCACTGTTTCAAAACCCATATATTAAGATCTATTTGTAAACCTGCTCTGGAACCAACATCACCTGTGACAGTAAGTACCTTGGTATATGATCCTGTTTTCGCCAGTCCGAGTGTTTATTATCCAGCTCAGAAACCCATTTCAAAGGAATACTGCCCGGTGCCAGCCATGATGTGTGTAAAAGCAACGCTCCTCCTCAAACTTCTGTGTACCGCATTATATGTAGTATGTTAGGCTACAAACATGGAAGACAATACACTCCCTAACTGGCCGATGAGTTTATAATCTAGAAAGACAAAAGAAGTGGGGGAAGTCAATACAATATAATCAAAGTTATATAATACATCTGCTTACAAATTAACACCATTATGGTTGAAACTAACTGCTCTTTCTATGCCTAACCATCCTGTCACCCCCAGTCTCCCTTTACTGAGCCCTCCCTCTCAGCAGTCATTTTATTTCACCCTACATTAAGCAGCAAAGTGCTCTTGGCTATTTAGTGTTGGCAATATTTATTCTGTACATTTCAATTGGTTAGGGTTATCACTAT
This sequence comes from Malaclemys terrapin pileata, assembly GCF_027887155.1. Classification (NCBI taxonomy): domain Eukaryota; kingdom Metazoa; phylum Chordata; order Testudines; family Emydidae; genus Malaclemys; species Malaclemys terrapin. Next base: position 33,240,257 of record NC_071518.1, read on the forward strand.
AGTTCAACTGAAGTGGATATCTGAATCCTTAATTTTCAAATAAGTATATTTGTAACAAATATTTTTACTATTACATTGACAATTTTACTGAACTAAGATGAAATGTAAGGGTAGCTCTAGCAGCAAGAAACTTGTTTGATAAATCAAATAGGTATTCTGAGATGCAACAGGTAATTCAAAGTGTCTTGGACAAGACAGAAAACTGATGGTGGTCATTAAAGAACCCATGGTATGTTTCATAGTGGTTGAAGTGCTAACTCTGATGTCCTGGCATTACAGCTAATTTTTTTTCTTATATATAAATACCAACATTAATTATTGATTTCTGAATTGTTTGTCCTTTGTAGAACTAAGCTGTTTAGTAATGTACAGCAAAAATACACAACAGCTGCCATCTTTCAATCTAGTGCTGGCTGCACTTGAGAGCTGGCTGGATTGATTCCATGTGTATATATAGAAGAGCAAAAATCCTGCTTTTCTAAGAGGAGTAGCAGTCGCTAACTGGCAAATCATGCCTCCTTGGGGCAATTACTGCCTATCCATTACCTGTGGAGAGAGAAGGACCATTACTATGAATTACTGGGGCTACTTATTGCAGAAAAAGGGCTTGCTCTGTCCTCTATCCCTACCAGGGCCGGCTCCAGGGTATTTGCCGCCCCAAGCGGCGCAAAAAAAAAGCCTTGAGAACGATCTGCGGCGGCAATTCGGCGGGAGGTCCTTCGCTCCAAGTGGGAGTGAGGGACCGTCCGCCGAATAGCCGCCAAATAGCTGGATGTGCCGCCCCTCTCCAGAATGGCCGCCCCAAACACCTGCTTGGCAAGCTCGTGCCTGGAGCCGGCCCTGATCCCTACCCACCAGATTATGAGCATGCAGAATCTACCCTATAGTCATGATGCACTTGGCGATGAACAGCATTATATAAGTGTAAGAAGACATTTCATGGCTTTACCTCTTTTAGGAATATATTGTCTGATTGGCTCATGCATTTTAGGCACTGAGTTCTGCATCTCCCTGGCTTCTTTTGGACTGATCAGGATTGCTCTAGAAGGCCATCCTTGGTGTTCTCCATACATTAGTTTTCTTTTCTGCAGACTAAACAAACCCATTTTTTTCAATCTTTCCTTATAGGTCATGTTTCTAGATCTTTAATAACTTTTGTTCCTCTCCTCTGGACTCTCTCCAATTTGTCCATGTCTTTCCTGAAATGTGGTGCCCAGAACTGGTCACAATAACTCCAGCTGAGGCCTTATCACTATAGAGTAAAGCAGAATAATTACTTCTCACGTCTTGCTTACAACACTCTTGGCTAATATGTCCCGGAATGATGTTCACTTTTTTTTAGGGATGTCAAACAATTTTTTAAAAGTCACAATTAATCGCAAAATTAAAAAAAGGTTGTGATTAATCAGTTTTAATTGAGCTGTTAAACAATAATAGAATCCCAATTTAAACGTATTAAAAGTATTTTTGGATGTTTTTCTACATTTTCAAATATATTGATTTCAATTACAATACGGAATACAAAGTGTAAAGTACTCACTATTTTTTTCTTACAAATATTTGCACTGTAAAAAAGCAGCAACCCAAAGACTATTTTTCATTTCACCTCATACAAGTACTGTAGTGTAATATCTTTATTGTGAAAGCACAACTTACAAATATAGATTTTTTTCTTACAGAACTGCATTCAAACAAAACAATGTAAAACATTAGAGCCTAGAAGTTGAAGCATGAAGGGGCATACAAATGCTTAGCATATCTGGCACATAAATACCTTGCAACACCGGTTACTTGCCCGAACGCCTGTTCTCACTTCCAGGTGACATTGTAAGTAAGAAGAGAGCAGCATTATCTCCTATAAATGTAAACAAACTTATTTGTCTTAGCGATTGAACAAGAAGTAGGACTGAGTGCACTTTATGAACCAAAGTTAGATTTACTGCCAGGTGTTTTATGGTTTCCATAATATATCTTCAATATAAACATTTTGTTGAAAACCCCCAAACCAAATAATCCCAATTAAGGCCTTGAAAATGTGTTAACAATTGACTGACTTGTACACCTTCTTTGCTCGTGTCAGAACTCAAACCTGGGACTGTCCTGCCTACTCTGGCAAGTAGTGCCCTTGGATTTCACTAGGGCTGCTCATTTGGACAAAGTGAATGTGATTTAACGTTTGGTCTTTAAAAAGAAAAATAACTGCACCACATTCTACCTTGTTAAACCTGTAATGTCATCGTCTTCCATGGGGTTTTTGTGGGTATCATTGGGGGCAGACTGTCTGCTTGAAAGTTACTTTTTTGTTTCTGAAAACATGGATCAATACAGGTGAAATAAGTTGTCACACTTGGTTGTTTTGCTGCATTTCTCCACTTTGGTGAATGAAACCAGGGAATCAGGAACTAAAACTAACTCGGCACCAGTCAGTATATGGGATTATGAAAGTGGAAGGTAAAGGCTTATTTTAAAGAATGGTTTTAAGTCATGAATGGATACTGTCGTAAAATTTACACTACAGATACATAGTGTTCTTAAGGGGTGTGAAACCCTTTTAAATATAGCCTCACTATGTGACCTTGCTGAAGTTATCATGTACTAGTTTAGTTCCAGTGCATGTCCGTTGTACGTCTGTTTCCATGCTGTCACAGCAGCAATATTTTTTTTATTCATGTGTAACACTGCCAACGGAGGAGAATCTCTGAAGAACTCAGGCCTGCCTAGAATAGGGTGACCAGACAGCAAGTGTGAAAAATCGGGATGGGGGTGGAGGGGTAATAGGAGCCTGAACAGGATAAGAAAAAGCCCCAAATATCGGGACCATCCCTATAAAATCGGGACATCTGGTCACCCTAGCCTAGAAGGAGGCACATAGCAAGGAAAGACCTTAGGAGACAGACCGCCCCCCACTACATTCCTCATTCCGTACAATGAAAATATAATGAAAACTTGTGTTAACATTACAGTACCATATAACTCTATGTACCTGCAACATTCAGAGCTCTTCCCTTTTGAATTTCTTATTACGGTGTAAGAGACCTGATCCTTCTTTCCACTCCAACTGATTTCAGTGAAGAGGGGAGCGGGCCCTTATCTAAAGTTATATTTTTAAAAGCTGGTTACAAGACAACTAGAGAGAGATGTGTAGTAGAATTCATTAAAGCCCCTCTGTTTTAATCTCAAATCACACTAACTTCCAGTGGGACTTGTGCTCCTAAATGATTTAGGTGCTTTAGAAAGTTCTACCCCAAATGCTTTGCTATCACTATTTTGCCTAAGTTCTGTTACATCCCATGCTCCACCTCCCCTTGCTGTACACAAATCCTCATCAATGGATGAAGAGTTGGGCCAATGAATTCATTGGCAAAACCCCATTAACTTCAAGAGCCGCAGGATTGAAGCTTCTTTCTCTGCAAGACATTTGTTTAAAAATGCTGACTATACATTACACATTACAATATCTATGTACCCACTGCACCGACTACTCATATTTGGTGCATAGTTTACTGTCACTTTAGCCAAATTAATTTCAATGAGAAATTATTAACTACAGAAATGTTGGCATAATTTGAAAAGGATGTAACAGGTATTTTTTCCAGCCCCTGCTCTTGTACAGTTTGGCATGTGGTTATATTGCTTACTGTCGTTTCAGAAACACTAAGGGGTACCTCTTCTAAAGGCATGTGTGGGAGGTAGATGAACAAATGCTGTCATTAGGTAATTGTGCACTAACCTCCCCCCTGTTAACAATTTACCCCCCAAAATGAGCAAACTGGCAGTCTTTCACAATGGGGATGTATGTGAGTTGCACTTCACAAGGGAGAAAGTATTGACTCATTTGAAAACTCTCACTGCACTTTATTTACATGTTCAAATAGGCAATAGATTCATGTTTCTTCCCACCCTAACCTACAACACTAATCAGCTCTTACTTTTTTTTTTTTTAAGGCTGAATTCAAAGTCCTCCATTGCCCAAGCAAAACTACTTTACTTGCTCTCTCCTCCTCCCTTCCTCCACTCCGATTTATCTTATATATTTTTAAAGTGTTAGCTGCATGACTAGCTGTTAACACTCTGTTGTTTGGTGCATTAAGCCTTTCAGCTGGCCAGTTCAGGGGATTTCCACTCAGGTATGCCGCTGAGAGTCAGTAACTGCCTAGCATTCACAATAGCTGAAATAATTCTAGTGCACTGTAATTAGACACACAAAAGGCAATCCATTGTCTGAAGGGTGTACAACTCTAAAGACAAAAACAGTCTGAGGTCAGGGATTAGGGGATACTACATTAAGCATATCAATACAATGAAAAATTAGTGTAGCTCTTAGTTACTTTGAGGATAACCTACGGAGTGGGGGAGAGGAATAGTCATAGCTTGTTCAGCTACCTGCAAGCAACAGGTTGGGTTTTGTCGGTATCATAGCAAAAATGAGTTTTAAAGATAAGGCAGTGGCTGTTTGGACTTTTAGCAGAGAGTTTTTCCGTCCCTGGGAACAACATGGCAAAAAGCACAGATGCATAGGGAAGACCTGACTCATGGGTAGCAATATAAGAGTCTTGCTGGAGCCTTAAAATCGCACTTGTCCCACTTAAAGGAAATATTAATTTTTAGAGGAATTTAGTGTTCCTTAATAGGAACACTGTAGCGGTAGATTTGCTTCTCAGATTCCCCGCTTCAGCCCCATTTTGCTGGATTCTCTATTTGGTCACACCTACTCCAATTAGCTGCTGCCTGTTCTATGGGATTTATATGTAATAAAATACCCTGTGACCAGCATCAGAAAACTCCCAGCGACTGGCCATGATGCTCCAGTTCCGCTGTAAATGCTCACAGATGGGAACAGGGAATGCAGTTTCCTCATGCTGGCCACGGGAGACTATTATTATTATATTCCCAACTTTGTGCATCAAGGCAAATCATCTGGATACTCTATATTTTAATTGATGAGCATGTGCTTTGTATGGCTTGTTGCCTTTTAGCAGATGCAATACATTGGGTGTGACATTCCAGACACCAGGGTGAAAGGATAATTTTCATAATCAAGCAAGCAATTTAACCCCCATTTAAACCTAAATGAAAAATCTTTGAACAGACCAAACTTCCTGTTTTCAGTTTTATACTACTACTACTAAATCCAGTCAGGAGCTGGACCCACACAGCGACACACGTGATATGTCAAATATAGGGTACAGTGAACCTCTCCCAGAATTTGTTAATTAACTTTATATAAGGTCATATGGAAACAGCTGGCATAAGCAGACTAAGCAATTGCTTAGGGCACCAAGCAGCTCAAAGGGGCCCTCATATGCCTTTGATTATTATTATTTTCATAAGAATATGCCTGTTTTAGTATGTGTGTGTGGGGGGGGCAAAATATTCCTGCTTAGAGCTCCAAAGGGTTAGCACCACCGTCCGGAAAACTTCTACCTTCTGCCAACAACTATGGCATTTTATACTTAGCATGCACAAACAGAGCAGAAATAAATGAGCAGTGCAGAGTAGTGAGCAAAGTGCCAGTGTTTCCATACTTCCTCCACTCATTCTGCTTAGTAACTTTCTTTTTTTTAAATAAACCCAGAGTGACTAATTCACACTAGACAGGAAAAGCAACCTGCAAGACTACAATTTGCTTTGCTGAGCTGTACCACTCCTGGAAAGCTGCATGCAACTCATGGTAAATTATTTCATTTTCAAGACAGAAGGCTGCCAACATGCTTGCCACAGTCACACAGGTCACCAGTGCAAGAAAACCAAAACCCACTGCATGTTTGTTACACGATTCATTTAATAAATCCTTTCTACCATTCCACTTCCCACCAAAGACTCTAGACACATCCCTTGTCATTCCACTTGCCACAGTGCCTCTGACTCATTATTTACATGCATTGGTGCCTGGAGTACAACTTAAATGATTTGCTGAAATAAATATAATTGGCTATTTCAAGTACAAACTCTCATTTCACAAGGATATACATATGATATTTTAAAAATCCCAAATACTCTGGCATTTTTCAGAAGTAGTAAACCAGCTAATCTCCCCATGTCCTTTGAATTAGTCTCTGTCACAGCTTGACACTTCTAAACATTTTTGACAGGGTGTGAAATCACAAATTTGTAACAGATCCATATTTTACAGACTAATTCAATGTCACTGTGTAGCTCAAAAAGAATATGCTTTGATACAGCGATTCTATTTTGTCTTATTTGGAGTCTTGCTTTCTTCATATTAGTCAGCAGGCAAGTGAGAAGTGCTTATAAAAAGTTTTCCCAAGTGGCCCCTGATTGTGGGTGCTCCTCTTGGGCCTGCTTTTCAGAAGTGCCAAGCATCCCTAACCGAAGTCAAACGGAGCTGCAAGTGCTTACTATCTTTGAAAATCAGGCCCAACTCTCAATTTTGGAACTTAAAAATCTGTGGCTACTTTTGAAATTTTGGCTGTATGTGGTTCACCTGGGATCTGTGCTTGAGTCAGGAGAACAACTTTGGTCTCCTGACTCTTAGACCTGTTCTTTACCGAAAAGATCATCTTTCCTCATCTATATATTTTGAAGAGCAGACTGCAATAGGCAGTCTGCATTCACATGGCACTGACATGAGTCTATAAGCCTCGGCTCATACCTATTCTGTCAATTTCTTAGCATATATGGTAAATATAGTGTGTTAAATAGTCACTGATGAAGTGTAGTAGCCACTTCATAAATTGTGTTACTATCTCCCCATCATTGGAGTCCGCAACGCTCATCTGGGATTTACCCACAGTTTTGACGGGTGTATATCTAGGATGGATATCTTTACATGTCCTAAACAGGTAGACCCTCATTTTGTTTACCTGTGACAGACCCAGGCTAGATGAGTCTATTTTCTCCTCCAAAATGAAATCTAACAGTTCTGGAAACACGGTAAAGAATTGTGACGGGCAAGGAAAGCACTCAAAAAACTGCATCATGCTACGACTCAGATCATGATGAAATCGAAATAAACTGAGTCGTAGCATGATGCAATCTTTTGAATGCTTCCTGGGATTGAATATAGTGTCTATGGTTATATCAAATAGTTAGAGAAGAGCACTGGAGTCAGGACTTCTGAATTATATTCCTGGCTCTGCGAAAGACTATAATCATGAACAAATCACTTAGAAACCATTTCAAACTTTTGATGCCTCTAAAGTTCTTCAACAAAAATTGACACCTTTGGTAGGACTAGATTTCAGAGGTACTGAGCATCTGTATCTCTAAATTTAGCCAATGTGAACATCAGATGTTCAGCACCTCTGAAAAATCAGGTACCGGATATTTAAAGTTGGGCATCCAAATACTGAAACACCTAAAATTATCAGGACACTTATGAAAGTTTGGCCCTTAACTGCTGTGCTTCAGTCTCCTGTCTGTAAAATGAAGCTAATGCCTGTCTACTTCATGTACCAATGTTTCCAAAGTTTCTGAGATCCATGAATGAACAGCATTATATATAAATTCAAAATATTTGTTATTAATTAGGTATTTGATAACAAAGTGAAGGCTGAATTTAAAGAAACTATATCATGTTTTATAGCATCATTCCTACCGTGAATGACAAAATAATTCCTTTGGTCAGATCAGACTGAGCTAAAGAAAGTTTTATACCATTGCCCAGAGACCTTAAATGGCATTAAAGCCGTATTTATCATTTGAGCAGATAGAGGAGAGTGAATCTTTATAAACTGATCAGAGTTTCTTGAGATAGGACCCGTTGTGTTCTCCATAGATCAATGACTTGGGCTATTTCTATACAGCTTGCTGTCTCAGCAAATTAGGAAAGAATTTCTTCCCATAAGAAGCATATATATCACTTGGCCACTGAGCATCTGCATCAACCACATTGCCTAATGACTGAACAATGTCAAAAGTGTTCCAATTTTCAAGGAGGAAGGTAGGTAAGTGTGGATATACAAAGTGTAACTTTTTTCTTAGTCTTCTTAGTCTTCACGTCCTTTCTACTGTTAAAGACCGAACACCAGCAGTTCTCAAACTGTGGGTCGGGACCCCATTTTAATGGTGTCTCCGTGGCTGGCATTAGACTTGCTGGGGCATGGGGCATAGGGCCAAAGCCCGAGCCACACTGCCCAGGGCCAAAACCCTCGGGCTTCAGCCCTGGCTGGCAGGGCTCAGGTACAGGCCCCCTGCCTGGGGCTGAACCCCTTGGGCTTCGGCTTCCCTGCCCTGGACACTGTGGCTCAGGCTTTGGCTTTGCCCCCCAATCCCACCCGGGACTCGAGCTTTGGGCCCCTCTCCTGGGGTCATGTAGTAATTTTTGTTGTCAGAAGGGGGTTGCGGTGCAATGAAGTTTGAGAACCCCTGCCGTACACTATTGAAGATTATAGAGTATAGTACACCTTCTGCACAAAAGCCAAATTTTTCATTGGTGAACCACCACACAAACATATTAAAATCAGAGACTATCAGCGAACATTACTGTACAGTATACAAAATGCACGGTGGTAATCAACTTTACATCATAGGCCACATCTTTAGACATGCAAATATGGGCACACAAATATGCATATAATTGCCATCATTATGCAAACAATTGCAGTCTTTATGTGTGCAAATAACCAGTTGTCTCTCTAACTGGTGTCTACTACATTACGTAACTATCTCTAATGATCTAACCATAATTACTTATACAATCATGGTATGTATGCACATGGTATGTGTGGAACATTCACGTATTTGTGCACATATCAGCATGCATGGTGATGACCCCATACATCTAACAGAATATGGAGGTATGGTTTTTCCACTGACTACTCCACCGGTCAATAACTTTTGGGAAAAACATCCCTAAACAAAGGTAATACAGGATTTAGTTGAAATGTTTGCAAGCTTCATGCAGTGTTTTCCATAGGAATTGAAATTAGCGGGGGTCTTGGAATTTCCGGGGGAGGAGGGAAGGTCAGGACCAATGAGGGGTGTGACCGTGAGGGTGAAGATAGGCTTTATGGCACCATAGTAAAAACTGAAAAATGTTTCATGACCATTTTATTAGATTTAACTCATGTTTTAAATCATCATACAAATTAAAGTTGGCTACTCAAGCCTTCTGTGAAGCACCACATTTACATCCATCTTGGTTTCTTGTTTTAATTTTGCACAACCCTGTTAATTAACTTCTTGAATGCAGTGTGTTCATCTTCGGTGGCTTCTTGTGTATCCAGTACTTCCATTCCTTCAATTGATATGCTCATTAGTTCATTCACGTGATCAGGCACAAGGCGACTTCTTTCAGAACTCAAAATTCTATTCAATGATGAAAAAGAACGCTCAACTGTAGCTGTTGTGACTGGGAGTAGCAAGAGATGAATTCCTACTTCCTTTGGTAGGAAGGCCAGAAGTGGGTGCAGTTGGACTTGGTTCTTGAAAAACACTGCGTAAAGGTGGTCTGAGATAAGGGCCTTGAGCTCAGAGACCCTTCTGGCTGAGGTGATCGCCATCAGAAAGGACCTTCCAGGAGAGAAGCAGTAAGGAGGGAGCAAATAGCACAAAGGGAGGGCCCAACAACTCAAAGGAGGGCCCCAATGAACTTTGACAGGACCAGGTTTAAGTCCCATGAGGGTGGGAAGGTCGGTTCGTGAACCTGAGGATAGTCTTTCCAGCCCCTTGAGAAACTGGACCGTCATCTCGTGGAGAACACTCATCTGCCATTCACTGGAGGGTGGAAGGCTGAGAGGGCTGACAAACCAACCTTAACAGATGAGATCGCTAGACGTTGCTGCTTTAGGTGGAGCAGAAAGTCCAAGATAAACTGCAGATAAGATCGAGATGGAGAGCGATTGTGTTCGGAGGCCCAACAAGTGAACGGTTCCACTTGGCCAAGTAGGTAGCCCCGGTGAAAGGCTTTCACTACCTAACAAGACCTGTCAGACTTGATCCAAGCAGGCTTGTTCTTCAGGTTTCAGCCACGCAGCATCCATGCAGTCAGGTGCAGGGAGGCGAGATTTGGGTGAAGCAGCTTGCCGTGGTCTTGTGAAATCAAGTCCAGGTGAAGCAGGTGTGCAAGTGGAGCTGCCTCCGAGAGATCCAGAAGCATGCCAAACCAATTATGGTGTGGCAACGCCGGTGCTATCAGGATAACCCTGCCCTTGTCCCTTTTAATTTTTAAGATAACTTTGTGAACCAAAGGGATTGGTGGGAAGGCATACAGTAGATGGTTTTCCCCCGAGAACAGAAAGGCATTGGAGAGTGAGCCCTTGCTATGCCCACTCAGCGAGCAAAACTGACGGCATCCTGCTCTGCCTGGTGGCGAACGGGTCCATCTGGGGAGACCCCCACTTCTGGAAGATGATACTGATGACCGCCGGGTGAAGAGACCACTGATGAGGATCTGATGAGGTAATCCACTAGTACGTTCTGGGCTCTCGGGAGCTGTGGCTCTTCGAGATGAATGGAGTGTTTCACCCAGAAGTCCCACAGCTGCAGAACTTCCTGGCACAAGGCCGAAGATCAAGCCCCTCACTGCTTGTTGATATAAAACATTGATGCAATGTTGTCTGTCAGGACCTGCACCACTTTGCCTGAGATCTGGAGAAGGATCACTTGGCAAGTCAAGCATACTGCCCTGAGTTCCCTGACATTTATTTGTAGGGAGAGTTCTTCTTGGGACCAGAGGACCCAGGGTTAGGGTTAGGGTCCTGAGGTGGGCTCCCCACCCTAGGTCTGACACATCTGAGACTAAGTCTACAGACGGTTGAGGGGCAACAAAGGGTACCTCTTTCATTATTAATCTTGGGTCTACCACCAGGCCAGGGAAGTGGGACTGGAGCAGGACCACAAGTACTGAGTCTAATTGGTATTTGCTCAGCCACAGCCTTGCGAACTGTAGCTCATAAGTATATGCCGCCACGTGTCCCAAAAGTTTGAGGCAAACACAAGCAGTCACTATCAGGTGGCCATGATCTTGGATATCAGGTCTGACATAATCCAGAATTGGGCCTCAGCGGGAAAGCTCTGGCTTGGGTCGAGTTGCACATTAACACTATTCTCTGAACCGGAACCAGAGTTGACTTTTGCTCATTTATCAGCAGGCCTAGCACTTGGAAAGTGGCCTGGACTGTGCTGATGCTGTGCTGTACCTGAGCCTGTGATCGACCCTTGATCAGCTAGTCATCAAGGTACAGGTAGACTTGCACACTCCGGTGCCTGAGGAAGGCTGCTACTACCACCATACATTTTGTGAAGACTTGTGGAGCTGCCGATAGGCTGAAGAGGAGAGCAGTGAATTGGCAGTGTCATTGAGCCACTACAAACCTAAGAAATCTTCAGTGGTCACGAAAGATAGAGATTTGAAAATAAGAATCCTTTAAGTCAAGGATGGCATACCGGTCTCCTGGATCCAGAGAGGGAATGATGGAGGCCAGGGAAACCATGCAAAATCTCAGTCTCTAGAGATATCTGTTGAAGCAATGCAGGTCCAAGATGGGCCGTAGGCATCCCTTGGGATTAGGAAATATCAGGAGTAAAACCCCTTCCCTCTCAAGTCATAGGGAACTTCTTCTATGTCCCCACACATAGGATGGATTGCACCTCCTGGGTGAGAATTTGCTCGTGAAAAGGGTCCCTGAAGAGGGACGGGGATGGGGTGTGTGTGAAAGGGAGGGGTGGAAGAAAACTGGAGGGTGTAACCAACTGTTACTGTACTCAGGCCCCAACAGTCCGATGTTTTATATGACCACACTGGGCTGAAGAGTGACAGATGGTCCAAAAAACAGAAGAGGGAACAGATCTGGAGTTGAGACTGATATAACGCCCTCAGGCATACCTTCAAAACCCCTGACTGGCCCCGCTGGAATATCTGAGAGAGCCCGACTGGGAGGCTGAGGTGAAAGGGAGGGGTTGACGACACTTGTAAGCCTTCCCCTTTCTTTTGTTGGGATCCTGCCTGGAAGGTGCTGTGAACCTGGAAGGCTGCTGGGGTCTAAAGTGCTTTCTGGATGCTGGTAGCATGTAAAGCCCTAAGGACCGCAGGGTGGCTCTCGAGTCCTTGAAGCTGTGAAGTTTTAAGAACATTTGTGCCAAAAACAGGGAGGAGCCTTCAAAAGGGGAGATCCTGGATGGACTGCTGAACTTCGGGAGGGAGGCCCTACGACTGGAGCCACAAACAATGCCTCATGGTGACCATGAATGCCATAGATCTTGCTGCTGAGTCTGCCACATCCAGAGCTGCCTGGAGGGAGGTCCTGGTCACACTCTTGCCCATCTCCAGGATGGCCGTGAATGCCTGCCTTGACTCCTGTTGAAGAAAGTCTTTAAATTTTGACAGTGAGTCCCATAGATTAAAATCATACCTCCCCAGCAACGCCTGCTGGTTGGAAAGACGTAACAGGAGGCAGCCCATTGAATAAACCTTTTGTCCAAAATGGTCTAGTCTCTTAGCCTCTTTATTCTTGGGGGTGGTGCTTGACTGCCTCTGCTCATTTGCTGCCAACACTAACAGGGACCCCGGGAAGGTGGGCATGAATGGTACTTGAACCCATTTGCTGGTACATAATATTTGTTCTCTGCCCTCTGTCATGTGGGGGGGCAGAGAAGATGGAGTCTGCCACAGCATTTTGGCTGGTCCCATCACTGCTTTGTTGAGGGGCAAGGCCACTCTGGAGGGAACAGCTGCAGCCAGGATATCAAACAGGCCATGTGGTGACTCCTTAAAATCCCCACCCCCAGACCCAGGTTTTCAGCAACTCTCTTCAGTTGGTCCTGGTGGGCCCTGGAATCATCCTGAGGGAGCAGGTTACTTGGTCCTGCCACCGCCTCATCTGGAGATGAGGAGGAAGAGGCTTGTGTCAGAAGGGGAGCTCCCTCCTCTTCCTCTGCTTGCACCACATCTATTGGGGCTGCACCCTGGACGTTGGCATGAGGGTTGGTACTGGAATTGGGGTCCGGGCCACAGATTATGAGTGATGGGAGGGCGGACCCGGTACCAGGGGAAGACCCCAAGGATTCCAGTATGGCCATTGCATCGGCCAGTGGCTCACTGGCCAGGTGCTCACCGGAGAGTCGGTACCAAAGTCTGTTGGAGCATAGGCTGGGTACTGGTGGGTAGGACTTTGGTGGATTCCCCTTCAGACTCCAGAGAGGATTCTTCTCTTGGAGACCGTGGCAGAACAGTATCTGCTTTCAAGGTGGTGCCGGGGCTCCAGGGAGCGGCAGTGGGTCACTGACCACTGTGTCCAGATGATGGAAAGTTTGCCCCTAAACGGTGCCAAGGTGGTTGGTGCCAGGAAGGAGCTTGATGCTCCTTGCTTTCTCCTGTCCTCAGCCATCTTGGCTGAGGGGGGTCCTTGCAGGATTGGCAGACTCAGCACTCTAGGCGGAGTCAGTGGCACCACCAGTGGCTCCACTCCCTGTGTGTCCTCCTTCTGCACCAGAGAGTGCCCTCTCTTGGTGTGCTGTTTCTTATGCTTCTTCTTCAGCACCAGATATGGAGAATGGTGCCAGGAAGAGCACAGTGCCGTGGGAGCGCTCTGCATGGATGCCAAAGTACTTGGTGCAGAGCGGAACAGCTTGGTTTCGAGACTCGTCTCAGGGTCGCCTCCATGAGAATGGCCTTCAGCCGAATGTCCCTGTCTTTCCTAGTGCAAGGTCTGAAGTCTCTGCAGATCTGGCATTTATCTTTAACATGAGCCTCCCCCAGATGCTTTAGACATCTAGAGCGTTGGCCACTCGCTGGCACCAACTTGCCACAAGAGTTACATGGCTTGAAGCCCAGGGAACGGGGGATGCCCAGCCCCTGGGGCAAAAAGTCTCCCGATGACAGGGACAACTATATACACTACTATGGACACTAACTCTAAGAACTACGTACACTAAAAACTACAATAACTACACAGAGAATGAACGGAGAAGAGTCCAAACCACTGGGAAAGAAGCCTTGCCACAGCAAGAAGGGTCGTTCCTGCAACCATCATAGGCAGCAAGAAGGAACTGAGAGGGCACAGGGCCGGCTGTGCCCCTTATACCAGTGCTTTTGCGCATGACTCCACAGGGTGTGAGAGCCAGCTCTGTGGATACCACTACGGGAAAAATCTCTGGCAACAGTGTATGGGGCGTGCACACACCTAACATGGAATGGACATGAGCAAGCACTCAAATAAGAACATTCATGTTTTTCATGTCCCACTTTTAAAATAACTGTATTACCTACACAGGAAAGCACTCCCCCCCCCCCCCCCCATAGAATGGTCTTTCAAGTGTTGTGTGTGCTGCTGTTCAAATCTTGGGCTAGAACAGTCACTCACCAGAGACATTTCCACCTGATGTGGCAACTAGAAAATACAGAGGCCTTCCCTACTCTGTTCATTCACTCAAAACTCTTAGGGCCAGAGGTGAGAGCACCTTGCAGGACTCAAAGCCTCCCCTGTGCTTGGTATGGTACCTGTATCAGAGATAGCGGGGGGAAGAAGAGCAGCCACTGCCAGGCAGCTACTCCCCATATTATGGACGGATAGAGCCATTTCATGTCCTACTCTGTTCCAGGGGCAGCACAACTACATGGTGGACTTTACATACGACTGATTTTAAATTCACAATCCAGCCCTTGATTGGCAGGAAGCCAATGGAGGCAGCATCATGTATCTAAGCACAGAATATTGTCAGGGAAATGTCTGACATCTAATCTCCAAGTTGCCACTGACTTGGTGCGTGCTCTTTGACTCATTTAAACCTTCTATGTCTTGTTTGTGAAACTAGGGTAATATTTATTCACACTGCATGGCTTTTATGAGGTTAACATAATGTTTGTAAATAACTGGTAGAAAGATGAGTGCTGACTGTTCTGTATAGTTTACTCCTTTTCATCTGTGTCTCCTTTTTACACAATCCCTCCCCATACTAATTTCAGCTATTACCTTTCATCTGTTTAGCGCATCTCTAGCATGCAATGTGCCCATAAAGAACAGACTAGCTCCATGGAAACTAAGATTACTTCTTTCTGGGAGAATAATCCTTTGTTTTACAGCCTGCCAACTAGCAGATGATTTAGCACAGCCAATGCTTTTACTTTTAAGCAGGCTGAATATGCAGACAAAGGAATATTTTATGAAGAATTATGTTTGTTGCTTGCCTTCACAAGCTGTCTGCTGCATTTATCTGCTACTATTTATCCTCAGGATCTGAAATTAAATAGCAGAGCGGTCAATTTTATTTTATATTGAATGAACATGTTCTATCAAACGCGTGTAAGCAGGCTGAGGAAACTGGCAGTAGGAGAGGAGATAGTTTGGGTCAAAGTAATATCTCGCATACACAGATGGAGTTCTTTTAAAGTCACCAATGTTGTGCCCATTTAAGCCAGCAGTTAATTTGGCCCCTATTTGATTGGTGGCCAACCTCTTGTTTTGAAATCTAAAATCACTTGGGAATTAATTATAAAAGATTGTAACAAATAAATAAGTATCTAATACAATAATGAAAAACGGGCCTGAACCAAAACCCTGGATCTGAACACCGCTGAGCTCGGGAGGATTCAGAATCTGAACTTGGATCCAAATTTCACAACTGGCTGCCAATTCTACCAAAACCCTGAATTTACAAGGGGCACTACCTAAGCTTTCAGATACACGTGTACAACCTGTTAATTTCAAACGGGATGTTTACATGGGTCAAGGATAGAATTTGGCCACATGAAAAAGCCATCCACAATAAACAGCAACCAGAGGTCTAACACACCACATCATCATCAATAATGCACAGTAATAAAGCAGCTCTTTAAAACTAAGGAACAATCTACAGTAAGTTGGGAGTTGAAAAGTGGCGGTACTCTAAAGGACTACAGTAACACTGGAAAATCAGAGCTTAACCTCTGCAATAATCATGAAACAGAGTTAATGCTTAGAAAAACAAGTGTAGCAGTAGCAATACTCTGGGTGGATGCTCAAGCTAAGAAGTCCTTTCCTGAAAATAAGTTTAAGTGATGTAGTTTAACTACACAGAGAAGGTACTTCATCCTTGCATTATATAGAAAACAAAGATGGAGAGACTTGTACTGTATCCTTGGCTTAAGTAGTCTTGTCTATTGATTTACATTTAGAGTTAGGGCCACAAAGGGATTTAGGCACCTACCTGCCACTTTAGGCATCTAAGTCAAAAATTTAGATCCTCAAAACCAAAGCTCAGCTGCCATCCAACCCTGTGGCACATAAAATCGTCAGGCAACTAAGTTTCTCTCAGTGGACGTGTGTGAAGCCATCTAACTTCTGATGCCACTGAGCTGCTCCTGGCCTAGCCCCACCAGGATCTGAGACTAGATGTTTCCTCGCCTAACTGACCTGCAGAGCCCAATCCAGTAGGCATCCTCAGAGGCTGCCTGAGAGCATGCCTGTTGGATTGGGCTCTGCTCACAACACCAAGGAGGGGGGGCACTGCTGCTGCCACCCTCTTATGCCCAATGGTTACAGCACTCTCCCAGGATATGACACACCTAGATTCAAATCCACACTCTGCCTGATTCACAGAATGGACTTGAACTCAGGTATCCCAGCTCCCAGGCAGATGTCCTAACCACTGGGCTACCAGATATTCTAGGGTGTGTTTTTCTCAAGTTCTCCTGTTGAAGCTGTTCCGTTTTGTCTAAGCTATTTAAATAATCATTGGGCCAGAAAGAGTTAGTATGACTCGATAACCCTGTGGTTAACTCATTCTCATGGGAGACCCAGGTTTCAGTCCCTGCTCAAATGACTTAGGTGCCTAATTCCAGTACAGGATTCACAAGTGTGAATTCTGAGTAGAGGGAAGCACCATCCTCTGGCTCAGAGTTAGGTACCTAATCCATTAAGTCTGTGATGCTACTCCCCATATTCTTCATAGAAATATTATTATAAGATGATTATAGCAGATCTAGGATGTATTTTATGCAAGATGGGTCTTGTGAGATAGCTTTGGAAAGGTTATGATTTACTGAATATGATTATCCAATTTGTAGGCATGTATCATTTTTGTATCTAAAGTTAGGAATATTGACTATGTAACAATTACAAGTTGGTTTACGCCCACCAGACAAAATGCAATCAGTCTGGCTGGTTAGTCAATGGGCCATTAGGGAGAACAATAGGACTTTGAAGATGCTAATCTCTCACCTTCCTGGGAAGCCTTCCTCAGGGTTTATGGATGCTTTGACACTGCGGGGTCATGTGATCATGTCACCTGGTACTGGACTCCATCTTGGACTGCTAGTATTTTTACCAAAGGGGGTGGGGATCAAATTGGGAAACAAAGGATTCCTGCCATATGTAAATCCTATTTAAGGCAGGGAAGTGAGTTAATCAGGGTTGGTACTTCACTGAATCCCTGCCCAAGATGACTGCTGAAAAGACCTAAAACTGATCTGGGGAAAGAAAGGAATGGACCCAGACTAGAAGGTGTCTGGCCTATGAAAGGAATATCTGGAGTGCTAAGCTGCAAGCAAGAATAGTTTGTCTTCAAGAAACTCTGCAACCGCTTAAAACCACATTTAGGGCGAGAAATTACTACTTGTAGCCAGTTTCTTTACTGTATTAAGCTTAGTTTGCGAGTTTGCTTTATTTGCTCAGTAATCTGCTTTGATCAGTTTGCTATCTCTTATAATCATTTAAAATCTATCCTTTGTAGTTAATAAACAGGTTTTTGTTTTCTCTAAACCAGTTTGTGCAATTCATAACTGGGGGGCAAAAAGCTGTGCATATCTTCCTCCACATTGAGGGATGGGGCAATTTTCATGAACTTATGCTATACAGTTCTCTGTGCAGTGCAAGACAATACAATTTTGGGTTTGCACCCCAGAGGCAGTGTGCACTGGCACACTGGGCAATCCCCTAGCTGATTCTTCCCATGCAGAGCTGATTTCAGCGTCTGTCTGTCTGCAGCTGGGCGTGTGTGTGCTACCTGTGTGTGTGCTAGAAGAGGCTTGAGGGCCTGGCTCAGCAGGACAGGGTCAGGGAACCCAGGCTGATGAAACGAGCGGACTCAGTGGGACTCCAGTACATCAGGTGGCACCTGGGGTGGGGCAGCCCATCACAAAGTCCCACTCCTCTCCTTAGCATTTCCTAGAGGCCAGGTTAGGTGGCTCCCTGCTCAGTATGCTGGCTTTTGTAGACCCCATTCTTAGGCTCCCATCTCCCTCCAGGCTTTGTACAGGAAGCCTGGAAACCTAATTCAGGGCAGAGGATTCCACTGGGTGGCATGGGCCCTAAATTTAGGCATTGCAATGCTAAACTCAGTTCCCTTTGTGGATCTAACCCTGAGATTTAAAAATGAACTAAGCTTTAGCTGTGTTGGATTATTTGCCACAGCAAGCCCTTGGCATGTAATATTATTACAACCTTTGTATTTGAGGGATTACAAATTAATCCCCAGAAATACATGTCAGTAACTGATCTTCATCACAACAGTCAAGGTCAATTCTTACGTCAGTTGCATTCTAGACTACGCAGAAATAAATAAATACAAAAAATAAGGGAGATCAACAGTTCCATTAAAGAAGTGCCCAACATGTTGGGCTAGCCACAGACATAACTCCCAATGAGTTAATTGTGCTTGTGTAATGCCTGCAGGAACAGATTCCTTACTTGTAGGAGCTGACAGCACAATTGCCCCATGGGGAGCTATGTCTGTGCATTTCTGCA
This sequence comes from Malaclemys terrapin pileata, assembly GCF_027887155.1. Classification (NCBI taxonomy): domain Eukaryota; kingdom Metazoa; phylum Chordata; order Testudines; family Emydidae; genus Malaclemys; species Malaclemys terrapin. The sequence continues at coordinate 33,258,880 of NC_071518.1, forward strand.
ACTACTCCCAGAACTGTAGATCTCCATGACAGTTATTTTCATTTGCAATATAGATGAGAAGTCAAAAACAGAAGATTGCAACAAACCTCTCTCTCTTCATAATGCCAAATCTCTATTTGGCAGATGGCTGCCACCAGCATTTGATTCTGCTGTACTTTTTTTAAAAAGATAAGAAATTTTATAATGATGATGAATGAAGTAAGATAAAAGAGAAAGTAAAACCCATACATTTAATACATTCATTTGATGGACTTTGATAAGTCAACTCTCTGAAGTATGGGACAGGAGTGAATTTTTTGTACAGTCTGCTTAAAAGTCTGCTTCCAGTTACTATGAAGAGCTCACATTCAGATGAGAAATGCAGCATTAAGGGTGCAAACCACTAGAGCCTTGACAGGACCAGACTAGAGATGGGCTTTAGAAAATCTTGATGCTCTTGCATTATAGAGAATGCTTCATACGGCGTTTGAGAGACGAACACTCAGAAAATCAAAAGGAATAAATCAAAAATGGGGAAAAAGTATTCAGCTTTTCATTTGATATTCTCATTGAATAACAGACCAGGTAATTCTGACTTTTGGTAGAATTTTAAACAGAATCAACAAATAGGTTTTTCATGAAAACTCAGAAGTCAAAACGTTTACTGAAATCCAACCTATTTTACAGTATATTTCCTAGGATGTTAGAGGGGATGCTGATAGTCACACATCAAATGGACTCCCTGTTATCTGACTGTTTCCAGAAGGTGTTACTGTCTATGTATATGAATTATTTGGAAGGAATCCAAACAACTTTGATTTAAATGTTCTTAACTTCTAATTTACAGGGAACTCATGTTGTTGACAAAGGATACCTCAAAACTTCCTTCCTTATAAGACATGCGGAACAATATTGGGAGGTAAGAATTAAAGCAAATATTGATAAAAGTGGCATATCTATATCTGCTTTGCATGAAGGGAATATTAAATACTCTACAACTGACAACAAAGCCTGACTTTGCTATTTAACAGAATTGTTTTTCGGTACAAATGTAATGTCATTACCTGGGTTATACTCATTTTCAGGAAACCGTAGAATACTGAACTGCAACAAAACATTGCCAGACAATCAAGGGAAGGGATATTCAAGAAGTGTTTAGTGGCCTAGACATAGGACTCAGATACAGCAACTCCCAAGCTCAAATCCCATGAACACTATGCGTGGCCTATGACAAGTCACTTAACTGCTCAGGGCCTGATTTTGAAGAATGCAAACAATGCAGTTGAATATAGAAAAACGTGTGTAATTGCACACCTAGGTCTTGATTCTGCAACACTTATACATGTATGTAATTTTATCTGCATGAATGGTCACACTGAAGTCTGTCAATGGAACTTCTTTCAGATCAGGATCTTAATTTGCATCAACCGTTACTGTAACGAGGTGCAAAAAATAACACATTTGTACACGCAGACTGTCAGTTAGATACATAACTGGCAGTTTAAAGCTTGAACATTTGTGGTAATCTTGTATGCAAGTTAAGATCACAATGTAATATCGTGTAATATTTTGGGGGAAAAAATGGCACTATGTGTTTCTATTATCATATCAGTAAAATAGGGACAATACTTGTCTTTCACAAGGGTGTCATGAGGATTGAATTGTTAAATATTTGTAAAGTACTATTAAGGACCAAATTTGCCAGAGCCTGCATATATATTTTGCCTGTGCCTGCTTAAACAAGCAAATACTCCAATACACGTGTGACTCACAGTATTATTACTTTTATAATTTCATTAAGCCAACTCCTGCTGTTATTAGGGTGTCCATCTGCCTTGCTTTACGTAAGTTATTCAAGGTATTTTATTCAAGCCTTTGCATACAGTAGCATCCAGACTTCAGCTGTCTTTAGGAGTCAGGAGCATCATTTATAGCTAGCATCCTAATGGGTACAGTGGTACTTATGAGTCTCTATTTTATTTCTGAAACATATTATAAGCAGGTTTGAAGCCTGCCAAAGTGAAACTGCAGACTGTGGGAGCATTAGAGGAAAAATATCATCCATAGCTTTCTGATTTTTAGGGATGTATGGCGCAAATATGCTTTGAAGAGAATGAAAGAGCCTACAACAGATGCTGGTGTATTTAGTTTTAATATCTGTCGCAGAGCTGAGCCAGCTTGGTAGGATTCAATAGTCTTCCCATTGCCATAGCAACCCCTGCTTGTCAGAGCAGAGCTGATCAGATGCAGGCTTCTCCCTTGTGGAAACAATCTGCTAAACCTCTAATCTGCATCTCCACAAACCAATGGGATTTTCAGTTCCTATCTTTTAGGAAGGCAATCTCCTCGTACAGTACATCTCCAAGGTGACCCTTCTGATGTGAATCCATGCACCTTACCCATCACTGCAGCCAAGTTCTGAACTGTTTAATGTGGCTAAAAGTGGAAGAGAATGACTCAGACTATAAGCTTTTCACATGGGAAGTTTTAAACACAATTCTTATTTAGGGAAATAATATTTAGCATTTGCACAATTGCATCCAAACATTGAGTGTCATCCTACTCCCATTGTAACGAACAGAGAAATTCCTATTGACTTCAGTGGGTATAAGATTGGGCCCAATGATGAATCCCCACCATACCCCCATAAGGTACCCAAGTAGTATTATCACTATTTTACAGATGGGGAAATTGAGGTGGCAGAATGGGGTGTGCAGTGATTTTCCAAAGATTAAACAATAAGTCAGTGGCAGAGTTTTCTCCCAATCTTGTGCTTAGTTCTTAATAAATAATAATAATAATATTATGAGATGGCAACATAATTTATTATAACTGATACCTGACTAAAAGATAAAACAATAGCAATAGTGATTCTATCAATTACTGGTGTATTCTGCACCTGGCACAAACACTCCGCACTTTTAGGGTTCTCTTGTCCTCCACAGCAGTGTAGTCTGGTCAAAAGTTTGGACACAATTTGGATATAGTCCTGAACAGAAGTTTTGAGGTTGCTAGAAACAGAGACCTGAAAAATCCCAAATTGTAAGTCTGCACTGTATCCATTCCTTGTTCAGCCTTCTTCAACCTCACTTTCCCAGCACAGATGGCTAGATTGTCTTACCACAGGGCAAATACATTGATTTCAAAGGAAATTTTGACTTAGAGTGACTTAGCTAGGTCTTCTAGGATTTGGTCCTACACACAGACTTAGAAACTGGAGGCAGAAGAACTAACTCATTATACAGTAGCTAGAGAACAAGAAAGTATACATCGCTTATTGCTGAAGATAGAGGCCCTTTGAAAGGATCATTTGGTGTATTTCTATTATAGTATTCAGTAAGATAACAATGACTGCTTCACAAAGTCAGAAAGAGAGTGCTTTGTATTCTTAATGTAGCTACTTTACCAAAGGCTTGAGAGAGTTGCAAAGGGTTATGCAGTTTTGTAGTTAATCTATGTCTCCGTCAAACATGATTACTCAGTGTAATTTGTTTGATATAGGAAGCAATAAAGCAAGGATCTATCTGCAGATAAGCAGTAAAGTTGCAACTACCAAATATCCTTAACTCTAATGATTATACTTAGGCTTGGGAGCATTAGATTTTTACTGGTAAATGTCAATAAATGTCGATTTCACTACATACTGTGACTGAATGCATCCCTGTATTCACACCTTACACACCACTGTAATAGTCTTTGTAGAAAATATGCCTTTTAAGGTATCATTTGAAAACTAATAACTGGCTGGTCAATAATATCATGGTGAAATATATGTTGCAACATTATATGTGAAGTTATGAACATAAACTGAAATCATGACTGAAGTGTGTTTATGGACCAAGTCTGGGGCATGGGTAAACTTGTTTCTCAAAGACAATGGACAAGCTGATGCCTCTAACCAGGTGTCATCAAAGCTGATGGGCAATCACCTATCAAGAGGCCATTCTTTGGCAAGAGGGGGCGGAAGCAAACAACAGCATGGAACCTCTTTCACCACCAGACTCCTTGACTCCAACTTCCCAGTCAGAAATAACTTTATCTAGGAGTAACCCTCAGGAAAATGCATTTCAAAGGGTGACTGGACTATAAAAGTGAGGCAACTTTTCTCCCCCATCCGTCTTTTGCTTTTACCTAAGACAACAAAAGAAAGCAGCCCAGTTGACTTTGGGAGAAATCCTGACCTGAAATTTGGTCAGCCCTATTGCTCAGAGCACATGGTAAGAATTTTATCTTGAACCAAGTCTAATTTGTTAAGTTTTAGTCCTAGGAAGCGTTTCATCTGTATTTCTCTTATAACCATTTTTTACTTTAATGACTTATACCTGTATTTGCTTAAAATCTCCTTGTAGTTAAATATAGTTGTTTTATTCTTTAATCAAAGCTAATCCAGTGTTGAGAACTGTGCAGGTAACTCCACATAGGGTAGCAGACTGTTATATATTGATCCTGTTTTATGGGCAATGGACCTAGTATATCTGGACTGTCCAGGAGAGGGCTGGACCGTGCAGAACACATTTTTGGGGGGAAAATTTGAGATTGGGAGTGTGTTGGGGTCACCCTGCAAATAGTAAACAAGGCTATTGGAAGTCAGTGTGTAACCTGCAGGCTGTTTGTGAGTGGCCCCGGTGGGAGCTACAGCAGTAAAGCATTGTCAGGCACCCCAAGTTGCAGGGCAAGGGCGACGCAGCCTCTCACTGGTCTGGATTGCACGCTGGAACGTCATACACAAAAAACGATTAAAACAATATTTCTATTGATAATAATAAAAATTTACAGATAGGCAAAGTAAGAAAAATGCTGCTTGAGAACTTAATAGAGTTTGCTTTAAACTTTTTTGTTTGTATATTTTTACATATGTTGACAATTTGTGTTTTAAAAGTTATAAACTTTAACTTTTTGCATCTCAACACTTACTGTCATTACCTAAATACTGTCAGACAGCCCCCCTAAATTCCCAGAACAGTGAAAATTTAAATTGATAAAATTAGAAAACAGTTCTTATAAATAAACATTTATATCATCCGTCAAAATTATAAAAATAAATCAAATTTTGACAAGCCTAATTACAGTCAGATTTCTTTATTTGGATTAAGAAAAACCTTCCATGACATATATTTGTTAAAAGACATGGACCTATATCAGATGGAAAATATGATGTATAAGCCATTGGTAAATATTTGTTACAAAACCAGCTAGAATTTAGTCACCGAAAAATGTCATACAGACAAACCAGGCAAGAATGCACCTGGTCAATTAAAATGTCTGGTACAAGTGACTCATTTCAGTATTACCGAGCACTCCTTCCATTTTAATTATTATCTTAAGTTTTGTGACATGCATGGACTAAGAATGATTTAAAATAGACTCTTGCGTTTATTCACATCAGGTAATTTGCAGGGAAGCTCTTAAATGTTTAGCCTGCCTAGGTCAGTGTTAAACTGAAAGGATTCTAATTAAATGAAAGCAAATTCCCTATGTTCACTGTATTCTGGGCCACTTTTCAACAAAGCCTGCCAACCGTGTCTAATTTTGTCAAATATAAGACATTAAAATATAAGCAGAATCCAAACTAACCTTCCTTCCTTCATCCAAATTAACACATTTGGGCCAATGCTGAGGAGGAGCCTCACTCACTCATTGATATGTTAAGTTTATCCAATTGTTGACAATGTACCTTGAACAGTTCTTCCATTACTGTAACCATCTACTCCTCCTTTGTGGGTTTTAGTCATGCTACCTATATATTCCAGCTCATTCTGTGTTATCTCTCTTGTTCAACTGCCTAAAAAAACCCCATAAATATAGTTAATATTTCATGCAATCTTTCTGAATCAAATAGGCAAGAAAGTGTTTTCCCTAGAAAATGGAACTAATATTAAAAACTTTGATATCCCCTTTACCTTCAGATGTATGCATCTTATTATGGTCCATAACATTGTTGTCACTGATTACGTCTACTGAAGCTAGTGGCATTTGCATTAAAACCTGGGTGTAAATCTCTAAAAGTTCTTTTAGTAGTGTCGGAACCCAAAATAACCTTGGGGTTTCAGTACAATGAAGAACTGCAATCCCCCAAACATGATATACAGGTATAAAGACATTAGACATACGTCATATGAATATAGAGATATGACATATGAAGGCTTTCATATCTAATTTAAAAATAAATTCATAGTGATACGTATCTACAATAACTCCTCGCTTAATGTTGTAGTTATGTTCCTGAAAAATGTGACTTTAAGCAAAACAATGTTAAGCGAATCCAATTTCCCCATAAGAATTAATGTAAATGGTGGTGTGGGGGGGTTAGGTTCCAGGGAAATTTTTTTCACCAGACAAAAAAATATATATTATATAAATATACACACAGTATATGTTTTAAACAAACAATTTAATACTGTTCACATCTATGATGATTGTGAAGCTTGGTTGAGGTGGTGAAGTTAGAGGGTGGGATATTTCCCAGGAATGCCTTGCTGCTAAATGATGAACTAGCACTGGGCTGAGCCCTCAAGGATTAACACGTTGTTGTTAATGTAGCCTCTCACACAAGGCAGCATGAACACAGGGGAGGGGAGACAGCATAGCAGACAGAGGCAGACACACACCTTGTGTGTGGGAGAGAGAGAGAGAGATGCACACTGCCCCTTTAAGTAAGCTGACCCACTCTTAAGTGCATTGTCTTTTTAAGTGGATCAGGAAGTTGAGACAGCAGCTGCTGCCCCAGGCTCTCTCTGTCTCTCTCCCTCCGTGTCCCCTCTCTGCTCTATATGGAGAAGGGTAAGCGGGGTGCAGGAGCATGGGGGTTGGGGACACCCTGACATTAGCCCCCTCCTTTCCCCCCCTGCACAGCAAGCGGGAGTCTCTGGGAGCAGCTCCAAGGCAGAAGGCAGGAGCAGCACATGGCAGTGGGGGGAGGGACAGCCGAACTGCCTGGCAATTGATAGCCTGCTGGGCGGCTGCAGCACAGGGAACTTAGAGGAGCTGATAGGGGGACTGCCGATCCACCCTGGTTACAAGCCCCCACCAGCTAGCTGCAATGGGCTGCTCTTCCTGCAAGCAGTGGACAAAGGAGACGGCTGCCAAACGACATTAGAAGGGAGCATTGCACAACTTTAAACGAGCATGTTCCCTAATTGATCAGCAACGTAACAACGAAACAACGTTTACCGGGACGACTTTAAGTGAGGAGTTACTGGACTAATGATTCAGCTTCCGACCTATCTATGACCCTGCTCCTGCAAACATTCATGCGGGTGCCAAGCTGGGTAGTCCTACTGAATTTGACATACTTGTTTTCACTGGGGTGAATTTCACCCTAACTGTATATGCCTGGCTCCTGCAGAGGGCTCACAATATCCTTGTTTGAGAGAGAAGGTGGGTGAGGTAATATCCTCACCAATAAAATATATTACCTCACCCTCTTTGTCTCTTTAATATCCTGGGACCAACACGGCTATAACAATACGGCAAAAAGTATTCTTGTTCATCACTTAATATGGCCTTGTACAGGGCCTCTGTACTAGGGCATGAAATTCCCCTCATGCAGAGGGCCAGCACAATATTTATGCACCACTTGAATCATATTTTCAGAACCTAAATGGTGCCTACATGTTGCCTCTCGGAGGCAGGAGAATTTCAGTCATTATGCAGAACTTGTGTTTTTCAATTTTCCATTTGTCGCTACACTTATTTTTTTCAGGTAGCTTTAGAGCTATTTAGGACAAGTGATGGTCTATAGTTAGGAGACCGTGATGGAAAACTTAACAAGGGGCTTAGAGGTTGCCATGTTTAGTAAAGATAAACTTTGATGGCTGGATGAAAATAATCAATACGTCCGTTGAAAATATCTGAAGGATATGAACAGGACCTATGAACAGGATATAAACACAGAACCTGCAGTCTTATGGGAAGCAGGTGAGCTGATTAGTTATTAGTATTGTACACATGGTTCGTGTAAGTAAATTCCTTCCCTATCACATTTAAGGTAGGTCTAAGAGGAGTAGCAACAAATTTGGGAGGGGAAAAAACAGAATGTGGAGAGAAGTTAAGAAGAGAAGAAGGAAAAATGTATTGGGATAAGGGACAGGAGAGAGGGCAAAGAAGAGGAAAGGGTAGAAGAATGAAATGTAAGGGTTCCATCATTCAAGGTTCTGAGCACCTTGGCCTTAATCCAGCCAAACCCATGAGCAATCCCAGTGTTTCTAGGTGTGGCTGGATCATAAAACCCACCACTGCATTTGGTGCTGTTCACAGTCTTGATAGGAGATCACTGATTACATTGGCAATGGAGATGGAACTAACTCAGTACCCCCAGGGGGGGTCATTCTAGATCAGGGATGCAGAATGTTGGTGGGACAGCATGGGGAAACTCTCGGCCTCTGCCTTGGCTGTATTTTTCTTGTGTATAAACAGAGGACTTCAGGTTACACAGCCATTAATCTGGCAATTTTCATTAGTAATACATTCACATTTTAAAAAATAATTAGCCAAAACACCTGGATATTTTAGACACAGTGCAAATACTTTCCTGGTAGGTTAGACAGACTATGTATTCAAGAAGTTTATAAGTTAAAATGTGTCCCTCTTCCCAAAGGAGTTAAAGTACATTCTACCAGGGCTAAGGCTATGACTTTTATGACATTCCTATAATAGAAATTTGTAGAGCAGCAACATGGAATACAATCTGAACTTCTAGTAAGCACTATTTATTAGACTTAGAGTCTGGGTTAGATGCAAATTGGCAAAGGCAGTCCTGCAATCATTGTTTAGTTAGGACTCCATATTCCACCATCCTGGGTTAGAGTTATTAATTTGTTAGTCTATCCCATGACTGGAAATATGCAGAGTACACTTGAAGAAGAAATGAAGTTTATTTACTTGTAACTAGAGTTTTTGAGATGGACTCTGCATATTCACACTCCCTGCCTACCTTTCTCCACTTCCTCAGAGTCCTACTTAACAAAGAACCTGGGATTACGGGGGAAGCAACTGAAGCAGTTGGAGCACCACACCCCTTTTATACTCTTGCCATGGAATGTTTGATGCTCTCAAAGGGGAGAGGTAAGAAAGGTGAGTGATCTCACCAGTAGGCACCTCTAGCTAGATCTCCAGTGTTCAGGCTGCATCAACAGGAGTAGATATTAAGACGTAGGAGGTGTCTGAATGGCAAGAGAGAGTGACTTAGAAAAAATAAAACTAAGACTATCTTACTGAGGTACATAGGACTAAGTGCAGAAAGCTGGGCTAAAATAACACCTTGGGTCTGATATAAAGAGACAAACACCATCAAATGAAGAACTGTCCGCAGTATGACATGCCGCCTCTAAGTCAATTCAGGGTACATGCATGGTATAGGGTCTTCTCAGTACTGAATGAGTTGCAGCACCTAGCTAACAGTGAGATTTATACATAAATGAGAATTTACTCATTTTTGTTGGTTTAAACAAAATCCTTCACAGTATTTAAACATCTTTGCTGACATTAATGTCCTTGTATCCAAGCCCTTTGTTGCTCTATGTTAGAAGGCACTCTAGAAATGTAAACTATACTTAGCTTTAATTCACTATATAACCATGCGGGCAGGGGACTGGACTCGATGACCTCTCGAGGTCCCTTCCAGTCCTATAATCTATGAATCTATGAACTAGGGTGCTCTATAAATATATATTTCAGGTTTTCATCATAAATACCTATTGAGCCCCAAGAGCCCTCTTTTTTTCCCTATGGTAAATCTGTCTCATTTTACAATGTGCCTAGGATTCTAGAGCAGAGACAGAATGTTTTTTGAAACACAGTACAAAGCTTCCAGGAATTATGTAAGTTTTCTAATCACTGCAATACTTTCACAGCTCTTTTTGTAAACCCTTGTGGAAAGCAGGCACAAAGGGGAAAGCGAAGATTGAGATGGGGAGGTCAAGTGCTAATGCTGATTATAAAGCAGCTTTTTTATAGCAAACCATGTTACTACTCTTTCTTTGAACATTAATCCTATGTACTATGTATGCGGCCTGTACTGTCCAAGTGTATTAGAATGTACAAGCTTTGGGCAGGGAGAAGATCTTCCTCTGTTTGTACAGCACTGAGCCCACCCATAATAGTCTATTAACAAAGGGACTACTTAGTTATTCAATTAACTGATTACAGGACTGGATTATTTGGAGGAATGTAATTCCAAGAATATATTAGATTGTCAGATCTACTTTTCAGATTACTGATTAATTTTAGATCTCCTCTCCATCATGCCTGTGAGATGCCTGGTGAAATGCTAGCTGTACTAGATATCACAGCGATCATCACAGAATCACTCATACCTTGAAAGGAATGACAGTAATCTGTTACTTCTGCCTTTGTTGCCTAATAAGTATGCTGCTACACAGTGCACAAATTTCACTTTCCTTGTGATGGGTTCATTCATTTCCAGATACTGCAGAAGTCTCATCTGGAGTTGAATGTGTGGATCATACTGGCCAGGTCCTCATCTAAGAGGACAGGGTATGTCTTCCTGGCTAGCTGAAGATGGTAGAAAGCATACCTTGCCACTAATGCAATATCAAAAACATCATCCCATCTAGAGATAACCAGGAGATGGTGAAATTTAGTCACAACTTTGTGCACAGGGCAGTACAACTTGCCAAAATATTTCCCTTCGAGTAGCTGAAATCTGCCTAGGAGCAGATTAATGAATTTTGAGCGTTTCTAAATTGTTTAAAATAAGACATTCTGATTATGCATTTACAGCACAGCTTGGCATTGGTGTCATTTTAAGAGTAAACTGCAGAGCTTTCAAAAGAAATGTTTAAGAGACTGATGTCAAATTATCCACAGAAGGTGAGAGTCAGTTGCAAAAACTACAATTACATGTCAAAATCAAATATTTTAACATCAGTTCATCTTTAGTCCAACTAGGTATAAAACCAGGTCTGCCAATTCCTATGCCTGTATTCTAAACCACCTGGCTACCCACGGCAAAATGTTACTGACTCACAGACTTTTTAAATCTACAGAGTTATTTTAATAGTCAGCTGCTGCTGAAGTACACTGGATAGAGGAATTTTCTGAGACTGCCCAAATCCTACAATGTGGGTCATTAGTAGGAAAAATTTTCAGTTTCCAAAGTTGTACCTACTAGTTTTGCACATACACACATTCATTTACATATACAAATCAGGTCAAAATATATAGGCACAGGCACAAATACTGAGTTTTTCACATGCAACCATTTACATGCACAAACTCTACAGGTGCTATTTCAGAGGAAGGGTCTGAAAATTTCAGACAATGTTCAAAGATACATTCTTAGTAGCCATTGTTATCACATATTAATCTGCATCCTAGACCCAATCCAGAGTGAATGCATAGCTACTGCAATATGACTTTAGTCAGTGGTGCAAGAATACTCACACATGTCTCAAATTGGCCTACCAGCTGAATTACCAGGATAGCTGTAGGAAGGTTTAAATTAATGAGATGTGCAGTCAGGAAAAGTATATACACCTCTACCCCGATATAATGTGATCCGATATAACATGAATTCGGATATAACATGGTAAAGCAGCGCTCCAGGCGGGCGGGGCTGCGCACTTCGGCGGATCAAAGCAAGTTCGATATAACGCGATTTCAGCTATAACGCGGTAAGATTTTTTTGCTCCCGAGGACAGAGTTATATCGGGGTAGAGGTGTAGCTTGTCTTTTTGATTGGTATGTGAAGAAAGAGTGCTTCATGCTTCATTGAGCAAAACCGATGACATTAGTACTGGCTATGAAGGCAATTTTTATCAAGAGCAATTTCCTCTCATTTTGTTTTCCTGGCACTCAGAGAAGCAGCATATGGAAAGATCTTTTGTATATCAAAGAGCCAGTGCTACGTAATCCCCTGACTGAAAATATTTTCGTGAGGGGGAAAAAAAAACAAATAATGGGATGGAAAACATATCTAAAGAGTTCATGAGAGTGGGGATGGAAATAATAAAAACATGACTCTCAGTCTTCCCAACCAAAATCTCTGTGGTGTGTGGGGAATTACGTGAGGGTTCTGGACAGGAAGAAATCCAGCTGTCAAATCAAAGGTGAAGCCTGGTGCAATTCTGTACCTCCTATTCCAGCCATTGAATGCTGAAACTGCTCTTGTCCCTGGGCTTTATATCTTCCCATCCAGGAGGCCTAACACAAGTATACAAGCTATAAACTCCCAAAAATATACTGAGGAAATGGAAATTTTGACCCAGTACAGATCACATTGTTTTCATTAATGAGAGGAGAAAAAAATAAAATTTGCAATATTGATGTATGGACACAAGCAAGGACATTAACTCAAAGAAAAAGTTAGAGATAGGATATTGGTTTAGAGCTAGGTCTAAATCCTGAGTCTAAGTTCAAATCTCGGTTTGACTACCTGTAGCAAGGCGGTGGGATACCCCACAGCCCCGCTGAGGGTCGAACCTCCCCTAACACCAATGTGGGCGGAGCCACCGGGTCCGGCGCCCGCCCCTCAAGGTCATGGTGCCGACCCGGAAATATAAAAGCCCGCTTGCAGAGCTCAGTGGAGAACAAGCTGGTGGAGAGAGCAGATGTCTTTGGCCGAGCTCCCGCTTGGGAGACAGCAGCAGGCCGCGACTGGCCTGCTGACTCACCAGGCCGGCCGAGCCCATCCCTCGCCCGGTACCCCGAGGAGGACTGGCCAAGCCTGTCCCTTTCCAGCTACCCCGAGGAGGAGCCGAGCATACCCTTCGCTACCTACCCAGAGGAACCGATGCTGGTGGAGAGCACCGAGGACACTAGTACGGCCCAGGTACCCTACGACGGGGAGTGTGGAAGTAGCCCGGGGGCAGCCGACCCCAGTCTGGCTGCTGCACTGCCAGAGCCGATGTCCGTGTGTTGCGGCCAGGATCCCTACTGACAGCAGCGAGTTTCTGCCGCTGCTAGGGCCCCGGGCTGGGATGCAGTGGAGTGGGAGGGCCTGCGTACCCCCCGCCACCCACTCCTTGGGTGGCAGACTCCCCCTTTCTCCTGGCCTAGAGAGGCTGGGATCTCTTGCTCCTTGACTCAGCCCCTGCTTAAGGGCCTGGGTTCCCGAACTACTGACTCAGCCCCTGCTTGAGGTCCTGAGCTCCAGACTACATGATTACTGCCCCGCCCTGATTGAGGGCCCGGGGCTTTTTCTGACCTATTGGCTCAGCCCCTGCTTAGGGGCCTGAGCCCCTAACCATGTGTTTGCTGTCCCAGACTGTCACTGGACCAGGACTGACAGCAGACCAGAGCGAGGCAGTGGGATACCCCACAGCCCTGCTGAGGGCTGAACCTCAGCAGAGACTATTACACAACACCTATAAAATCTGTGCCTCTGATGCTAGGACTTGGCAGAGAGATGCTGAATTATTTTGCTGGCTCATCCTGGGAGCATGACTAGGGTCCTATTTGCTCCAATCCAGGAGAATAAAAGGCTGAAGCAGAAGGAATTAAGTAGGGACAGAGGGATCCTGGATGAAACAATTCTAAAAAAAGCCATGTTGGACTTTCTTAAATTCATATTCATTTTTTTAAATGGATTAAAAACCCCAAAAGGTGGTAGATTTGGACCATTTCTAGCATGCGTGCAGAGCAGGGTGAAGCATCACCTCAAATTCAAGAAGGTTTGGTTTGGAGCTAGTATTTTAAGTCCCCATGTTCAGAAGGGTTTGAATCTGGGAAGTAACACATCTGGTGCATGTTCATTAGGTAGTAAGTTCAGATCAGGGTCCTCAGTTTGGGTGTAGGGTTTTGTTTCAGACTTTTACTCTTCAGTAATGATGGTTGCTTTTACATTCCACAGAGGTTCAAACACAAAGGATTCAGGCACTTTACAAGGTATGTCCTTCGTAGTGTAATGAATGATATCCCCTCTTCTCCTCCTCATACAGTCAAGTCTGAAAACTAGTATTTCAATAACCTACCAGGCTTATATTTCTCATCCTTTGTCCCCTCTAATTCTGCAGTCATGTTACTCTTCTGGGTCCTTTAAAGATCCAGCTACTGAAATAAACAATCCCATCATTACATGTTATACACTCCACAATTAAAATATAACATCTGCACTACCAATCCAACCAGGTGTATTAACTGCATTTTACCTTTCATGCAGTACTGCAGGACCACTATCATTTGTTAGTTATTTTTCAGGGCCTCCGGAACTATGGTAGCTAGAAAATCCATTTAATCATTTAAGGATTCCAGAGTTGGTGGCACCACATTTTCCTGGTCATCAATATTTCTACACTGCCTAAACACCTTGCTGCTACTAATTAGCCAAAACATCTGCTGTAACAGAGATACAGCACTAGTATGATTCAAACTGTTCATTGCAAAGGAATAGTAAACAAGTTCAGATAGAGATGTTTTTAACCTTCATAAAATTCCAACCAAATCCAAACTCAAAATTTTCTAAAATGCAAAAAATTCAGTGCCCTCCCTTCCTCTGTTCTCTTCCTTACTGCATGTTGTTTTCATTTCCATGCACTTTTGCATTTCTGGTATCTGGCTAGGATCAAAACAGGAAGTGCTAATACCTTGAATGAGGCTGCTCTTTTTAATTGCAGTCTAGCTAGTATTACCAAAAACCAAATTACCAAAAATCTTATGAGAAAAGCCTGTTTTGTAGAACCAAGGGATATGACTAACTTCTAGGTGTTTATTTTTTGCTGAACCTTGCAACCTTTTGATTCACCAATCAGTATTAATTGTCTAGAGCAGTAGTTCTCAGCTGTGGATAATGGCTCAACAAAGTCATCCTTTCAGTCTGCAAAATTAAACCTTTTGAGAACCAAGCAGTGAGGGGGCTGAGTTACTGGGAAAGGATAGTGGTACATAGGAAGAGCTCTTACCAAATGGTCCCTCGAGTGAAAAAGTTGGGCAAACTATGATGTATGCAATGAATAACCTATGGCATTTACTGCTGTTTTGTAGAACCTTGATCACAGATGCAAACCAACAGCACTAGGAAAGGAGAACTTCTTACCCTTTTGCTGATGTAGCTAAATCCACACAGGAAGTTTGATTTTTAAAAGCCAGTTCTTACTGATGAAGTATTCCCACTGCAGGATTTGGCTTTAAGAAACGCTGCTTTGTTGGTCTAAGTTACTCTGTATTTTACTTATTTATACAATCCATGATAATTAAACTGCTGTAACACAGAATATGGGCCAGTTCCTGGTTCTCTGGAGTATTACCGTTGGATTTCAATGGGGCTAAGACTTGTCATTGTATATTGAGTAACTCAAAACAGGATGCAAGGCTGCTGTTAGATTATATATACGCTCAGGATGTGAAGTTGTGAAGCATGAGACCAAAGGCCAGCTATCTCCACTACTTAAAGTGTGGTTCTCTCACAACTGCATGATTTCTAAACTGGTACATATGATTTCACAAGTGTGGAAAAAGGTGATATCAAGGCTGAAACATTCCATATCATGTGTGATTGCTCCATGCCTACACAAGTTAAGGAGCCATCTGATCAGTTCAAAAGGTTCCCAGCCTGGCTACTGCTTATTTTATAAACTGTAGTACTGAAATACAGCATAAAATACTTTAACAGAGACTTTCAAAATTCATACAGATTGTTTTTTCTGTAATTTTTTCCCTATCCTTGTATGAAATGCAGTGTATGTGTGGGATGATTGAGTGAAGTAGTAATGAATGCAATATGATACTCTTACATATCCAAAACTGTTTAGTGATATCACTCTCATGTCCAAACATTGCACAACTGCATTAAAAATTAACCATATAACTAAATTAACCTTGGGGAAAATGATGCATTCCTGTATTGCTGAATCTGCTAGAGAATAGTTGTCCATTTAGGATTTGGAAGAATGAGCTGGTCCAGGTTGGCTGCTTCCAGATGGTAGCAGTATTGCTATGAGAATGATAAGTAGATTTTTGAGAGTACTGGTGAAGTTGGAGGAACTAGATATAGGACTATATTAATATAGCTACACTTCTTTAAAGCCCCCAGAATCCAGTTCACGTAGAAGTCGGCTGAAGTGTGCTACAATTCCAATGAGGAAAAAAAGGTGGTCATATGATCTATTTTTACCTTATGAAGCTGTATCTTTTTAAAAAATACAGATTTTGCATTTCTGATTACTTTTCTACACTTTTTTTTTGCACATAATCACCCTTATATTTGTGCCAACACTTGTTAAATACACTTAGCTCTCACGGTGTCACCAGAACCTCTCAATGGAATTTAATGCAATTACACTTGTTACCCTTAAAGATATTACAGTTTAGCTTTTGCAACTAGATAACTTCACAATATGCCCTATAGCTAGAGTTGAGGTACCACACATACCATGTTAAGGCTATTTAGTAACAAAGGCAATTAAAATGCTTATAATGGTGACCATGCTACCCATTAGTTCTCCATTTTAACAGTGCAGTTCGTTCTACTGTACAATAACTTAAGCTGTGTCAGCACTGCCATTCTATTTTTAAAGGTAACTCACACATAGGCAATTTAAATGCAAACCTAGGTAATAACAAGTGAGAAATTTCAAATTTGTAAACCATGCTTTGTGCACACACAGCATACCTTTTCCCCTG
The DNA here is from genome assembly GCF_027887155.1 of Malaclemys terrapin pileata. Classification (NCBI taxonomy): domain Eukaryota; kingdom Metazoa; phylum Chordata; order Testudines; family Emydidae; genus Malaclemys; species Malaclemys terrapin. The sequence goes on from NC_071518.1 coordinate 33,275,437, forward strand.
AAAAGTTATAAACATCTTTTGAAACCCACCAGTCCATACAGCTGATTAGAAAATTAACCAACAATTCTGAGATGTCCAACCTTTGGGTCTCAGATGAATACTGAAATGTGGGTTTTTTTGCTAAAAATTACAGTACATAATTACCAGGGACAGGAACAGATCCAAAGCAAATGTTTTGATCTCTAGAGAGTGTGTGTATTTTTTATTTTATGCATCTAGTTATGCATCTAACCTTGAGTCTGCAGTAGAAATATTGCTATAGAAACTAGTTCTTCTAAGTATTAATAGGCAACAACTAAGCAATAAGATGACAGGCCCTACATTTCTAGACCTGCATACTTTAGGTCAGGGCTGACCATAAGCATTTTGGTGCCATTGGCAAGCGTCAGTCTTATACACCCCATCCTCCAATGCATCTATTATGCAGTGTTTTGCCTTTGATTGTCCATTTCATTTACAATTCCATAAAGCAATACTGCTTTTCATGTGCAACATTCCCCTTTGGGTTGGAGCTCTCCTCCCCAGCCCTTTACTCCTTTTCCCTTTCCATTGGATATCTTGGTGCTGTTTTTCCTCCTTTGTTTCCTCCTCAAAGTTATTTACACAGCATACAATTTCTGTTTGTCTCACCCCTCTCTCTTTCCCACATATATTCTTTTATCTTTGATCACAGATTCCTTCTTTCTTTTCCTCCGGATCCCTTCCCGCTCTCACATCTGTATCGCTTAAGCACACAGCAACACACATACTGCCTCCCAACACACACACAGCCCCATAACGCTTGGAAGATTCTTTCCCTCATCTCCAATGAGGCAACAAGTAGAGGTAGAATCTTTCCTCACTGGAGGAAGAGGCATTAAACTGGGTCTCCAGGCTGAGTGCTCTAATAGGGCCTCATGCTTTATCTAGTCTCAGGACTGGTCAACACTGAAAAGTTACATTGGCAAAGCTACATTTCTCAGGGGGGTGAAAAATCCAAACCCCTGAGAGACATAGTTAAGCTGACCTAACTCCTAGTGTAGACCCAGTGCTAGGTCAACAGAAGAATTCTTCCATCAATCTTCCGCCTCTTGGGGAGGTGCATTACCTACAGCAATGGGAGAACCTGTGCCACTGTAGCATTTTAAGTGCAGTCTCAGTCCAGCCAGTTCTAGCCAGCTATTCAAATGAAACTATCTGTAGAGGGGAAGCAGCTGCACAGGAGGAAAGGAGAGAGCATTAAGCAGTTATTTATATTTCTACCACTCAGTTGTACAACCTTTGGCAACAGTATGATCCGCTCAAAGGGTAAATCCAGGCTGAGTTCAGACAGTCTAAAACAGAGGATCTCAACCTTTCCAGACTATTGTACCACTTTCAGGAGTCTGATTTGTCTTGCCTAACCCCAAGATTCACCTCACTTAAACTACTTGCTTATAAAAATCGCAGCTAAAAATACAAAAATGTCACAGCACGTGATTATTGAAAAATTTCTTACTTTCTCATTTTTACCATATAATTATAAAACTAATCAATTGGAATATAAATATTGTACTTCATTCCAGTGCATAGTAAATAGAGCCATATAAAGTCATTGTATGAAATTTTAGTTTGTACTGATTTAACTATACTTTTTATGTAGCCTGTTGAGAAACAGTTGTCTAAAAGCTGGCGGCTTGATTGTTAATATTATGACAAGTGCTGTGTCACAGCCTGGCTGCACTACTGGACTGACTTATAAATAGGGTTGCCAACTTTCTATTTGCAGAAAACTGAACACCCTTGCCCCGCCCCCTGCCCTCCCCTTCTCTGAGGCCCCGCCCCTTCTCTGAGACACCCCCCCCCCTGCACACTTGCTCTCTCCCACCCTTGTTCACTCGCTCATTTGGGGGGCAGGAGGGGGCTCTGGGCTTGGGCCTAGGAGTTCAGAGTGTAGGAAAGATCTCAGGGCTGAGGCAGGGGGTTGGGAAGTGGGGTCTCTGGAAGGGAGTTTTGGTGCAGGAGGGGGCTCAGGGCTGGGGTGTGGGAAGGGATGCGGGCTCTGTGGCAGGGTCAGAGATGAGGGGTTTGGAGTGCAGGAGGGGGCTCTGGGCTGGGGGTTGGGGCCAAGTGGTTTGGAGTGTCAGGGGGGCTCTGGGCTGGGGCAGGGGGTTGAGGTGTAGGAGGAGGTACAGGCTCTGGATTGGGGGTGTGGGCTCCAGAGTGGGGCCAAAAATTAGGGGTTCAGGGTGCAGGAGGGGGCTAGAGGCTGGGGCAGGGGTATGTGTGGGGATGAGGGCTTTGTCTAGGGGTGGGGCCAGGGATGAAGAGTTTGGGGTGCAGGAGGAGGCTCTGGGCTGGGGCAGGGGAGGAGGTTTGGGGTGTGAGCTATGGGTGATGCTTACCTCAGGCAGCTCCCAGGAAGCTGCTGGCATTCCCTTCTGTCTCCTAGGTGGAGGCATGGCCAGGTGGTTCTGCATGCTGCAAGTTCTCCCTGCCTGCAAGTGCCGACCCCGCAGCTCCCACTGGCCGTGGTTCCCAGCCAATGGGAGCTGTGGAGCCGGTGCTGGGGGGCGGGCAGCGTGCGGAGCCCCCGTGGCCACCTCTAAGCCTAGGAGACAGAGGGAGATGCCGGGAGCTTTCTGGGAGCTGCACGGAGACGGGCAGGCACCCTGCCTGCCCCGCTGTGGGCAGCCAACCCAGACTTTTAATGGCCCGGTCAGCGGTGCTTTTGTGTAAACCAGGCCTAACTAAAGGTCTAATATCAAACCAGTTCAAGCTTGAGGGGTGGGGGGACACCAGAGTGGAAACACAACAGTTTAAATCTGGTTCATGGGTTTAGCTTGCACCTATATATGCCAGGTATAAACTGACGTAATAGTGTACACACACACAAAGTAGCACTAGTTTAACATCACCATTTTAGTGCAATCTCTGTCTTTACACAAGCCCTTAGATATATGCATATACCATGCAGATATGGCTATAGCAATCCTGGCAGCCAGTTACAAAGCTTCTGTCTAGCATTCTGAAGTGTTTTCCTAATTAGGTATAATGGGATGCTTGTTGCTGTAGCCTGTACCATCCTAGGCAATAGCAGAATGAATTGTATATTTTACTTCGCTCTTTCAATTCCCTCGGCAGGTCCTTTGTTCGGGTTATTTTTACTTCAGTGTATAGTAATAGGCATGACATTTTGAGTAAATTGATGTGATCTAACCTTTACATCCCACTTGAGTGTTTCAAAAGCTGACACCCCCATAGGCTTTGAAATTAAAAAAGGTACACAGGCACAGAGGTGGTTAAATATAGCTAAAAAGACAGACAAGCTGGTGTTTGAAATCTGGTAGCATTCAAGAAATCTGACTTTCCCACTTTCCACCACCTTCTTTTAGATGCTGATCACAACTTTTGTTGAACATTTACTGTTCTAGATATTAAAGTAGGTATTTTCATGTTTGATACACACGCTTTTTATTTTGCAGAATTAACCTAGACGTTAATGGGTAATTCAAGACATCTGCATCAACAATGGAGAGTGCTATAAACTAAACAAATGAAAGGCTGGCATTCTATTCCTTGAAATGCAAATGGGAAACCCACTTGTGTTCTTAAAGTTGTAAGCCATCTCACAGAACATACCAAAAGCACTGAGATTTAGTTTACTGACCCAGATATATCAAAGTTTAATGCAACAATAGTGGTAGAATTGGCTAATATGTATATACTACCCAAAATTTGTTATTTAAAGTTCATAAGCCCAGTTTTCAAATATCGGTATCTAAAGTTAGACTGCTAAATCTATATTAAAGCATCTATTAAACCCATTTTGACACTGAAATGTTGACTTAAATTTCAAAATAAACAGTGCCAAATTTTTCAAAAGCAGCTAGTGACTACAGGTGTCCAACTTAAGACACTCTAAAGGGGCCTGTTTTTCAGACAGTGAGTGCTCAGTACTTTCTGGGGTGGGGGAGAAATCAGGCTTCTTTGAACAGTCTCAAGCTGGGCACCCAAAATCACAACACCATTGTGAAAATCTTGGCCTGCAGTGGGGATCTGTGTGTGGATTTAGGCACCTAACTAGGCACCCAAGCTTGAGAACAGGACCCCATACCTCATTTGTGTATAATAATCTATTAGAGAAGAATGTAAATAAGTGACAGTTACAATAATCTGTACAATGTAATTTGTTGTTCTTATAGTTTTAATACTGCATAACATCCAGGATGAACCATACCCTTACTAGCTTTGCAGCGTGTTGACTGAGGACTGGAAGTTAGTGAGCTCCCTCATTTAAACTTCATTTTTCCCCCCAGACTCTCTAAAAGATGTTCTAATTCTACATTCCATCCCACCGATATGCACACACAAATAACGTACAATCTCTGCAGCAGCCTCAAAAGAGGACAGTGCTCCACTAGCGCAAATGGGCCATAAGTCCAGGGGAAACGGTCACCAATAAATAACCCCTGCGTAAGGAGGTTCCATTTGGAACTGCACAAATAGCTCTGTGCTGTCCCACTATACAGCCCCAGGAATAGGGGGCATGTTTACTGTACTTAACTATATATGTTAGTTAGAGTACATAGGTCTACAATTACTGTTCCCCTGGAGCCATCATGAACATGAGATGTGTATTGCATCAGGCCAACCTAAGTGACAAAAGTCTTCTCAGAATGAAATAGAACTACCCAAAGAAGTGAAGAATGAAAGATGAATTCCAGCCATGAGAGGCCTCACATTTATTTTCTTCCCATATAAGTAGCACCTTTAAGGCCCTGATTTTGAAAGGTCCTAAGTATAAGAAATACGCTGGTAAGAGAATTGTCTTTGCTTTCTGGTCCCAATCACCTGATGCAGATTAGGACTACAAATGGTTAATACCTCTCTCACTCACATGACATGCGTTAAATATCCACCAACTTTAGTGACTACTGTTACGCTGAGTGCCCTTAACTCACACCACTAATGACAATCGAAGCTGCTTGTCACCTCCCAGGACTGAGCCCAAAGGGAACAAATTATCTGGCTGGTGTAAAGTGGAGCAGCTCTGTTGAAGTCAATGGAGTTGTTCTGTTTACATCAGAAAATTATTTGGCTCTAAATAATTAAACAATTTGTATTAAAAAGGACCACATTTTCAAAACCGGCCACTAAAATTGCATATGCCTCCCCACACCTCAAATTTTGAATACACAAAATATATATTTAATGAACACAAAATGGAACTTGTGTGCAAAGTGTGATATTCTGAAGTATCTATACCCACAGGATTTGAGAGTGTGAGTGGTTGGTTGATTTTGCACACAATCAGTTGCATATCCAACTTGTAAAGAAATTTCAAAAGCCAGTTTGAAAAATTACTCTTCCAAAAACTGCATCTCTTCCTTAACAGCATATACAATGCTATAGTGTCATAATCCACTGTTTATAATTTCCCTGCAGAAATTAACCAAACAAAATTCCATTTCCATTTCCACATCTGTCACCTTCCCAGAGGAATCTTACTATACAGATGGAATATGGATAGTAATTTAGAAGCCCTGTATTATTCCATTTAGAGTTAAGGTGTTCAATGAATTAAAGGAAAAGCAATAAACCTGATGAAAACTCAGAGTAGCAGATTGTTGCACTAGTTTAACTGATGTTTACTTTTCCGATTTATACTGTGTGGATCAAATGATTAGATAAGATTATTGTGTTTTTCTGACATGGATAACATTTAGTCTTATCCATTTAGCACTATTATTTCGACTGTTGCTGTCACTGAATATAGTGGTTTGGAATAAAATATTTGCAAATATAATAGGATTACTCACCCTGGCAGGCACCCTTTCCCCCAATCCCTCTGGATGAACAATATTTACCAATGGAAATCAACAGGAGTTTATATTTGGCTGACAAGTACCTATAATCTTCCCCATTCCAGATGGGTTTGGATGCCAGCCCACAAAACCAAGCTGCTTCCAACCTGCTCCACTCTGATTACTAGAGAGGGCTATAAAATTAAGTTAATTTCAGATCTTAGATAATGAAGGAAATGAGTTCTGCTGCTGCAGTTTCGGAAATAAGGATTCTTGCCACAGCGAGTTACCCCATTTTCTCTACCTCTCCTCTCTATCAGTGAGAGATGGCAGATGAATCATCAATGGCAGATGAACAAGTCACTTACTGTATGAGGAAAAAAAATGAACCAGATAGTCTCATAGTCTACTTTATTAACTATAAGGAGAAGAAATACAAAAAATGGTTCCTAAACATCTTCCAATGCCAAAGTAGCCCCATACCTGGAAGAGCTTCACTAACCAACAATCAAATTCAGAAGGTTATGTTCAAATAGACCATAAAGCCTGTTCCTGCAAGGTATTAAATTTATCCTACAAGTGATGAAGGCAACGGGAGTTTGAGGCATCAGCATCATGCGGGAGGTACTTGGTCCTTATAGGATCAAGCGCAACATTGCCTTTGAAGGTCATAAGCATCTCTTAGTAACAGCCTACACTGACAGATTGTGCGTAGAAATGTAGTGCCCCTTCTAACGTGTCAGAATTATATAAGGAAAGTCTGTTAGGTTTTCAAACCTTTCATTGATGATTTAATTATCTTGATATTATGCAGGAGCTAGTATGAATCTACTGAGGAATTATCAAATTGAAGGATCTGTTTTAAATTTAAAGCTAGCATGAAAATTGAGAACTGCTTGTGACAGGAAAGTGTCGGTTCCTAGGAAGGGAAGCCCAGGTCAGGTCTTTCTTTTGACCGTGACCAAAGTTTTTTATTCTTTAAATGAAGGATGGATCTCTGACTGATCCAAGTGCTTGCAGAGGTCAGTCAGAGTCCTAGGAAGAAGGGAGGGCAACATTCCTGGGAATATTTTAATTCACACATCTTGAATGATTTTTAAAGGGAAGTCTGATGTTGATGAAATCTGTGGTCAGTGTAATTCTGATCACTGGAATTTGAAATTCATGAATAATTTGAGATGGATCATTGATCAACGCTGATCAGTTTACATTATGTGGCTGCAACCCAAGAATCTCTGGGTCATGAGTGTCCACTCGTCTCCGACTCACTGACAGTCTCATGTTGCAGTGTGCTACAAAAGACAGATATTATGGCCCTAGTTCAGCAGAACACTTAAGCATGTGTTTAAGTAATTTGCGCAATCAGGGCCTGAGGCAGCAATTTTTCTACTTAGTTTCAAGTCACACTTTTCTTTCAGTCTTTGTCTGACAGGAGGGAGGAATTTCTTTTTTTTAGTAGTTTTAATGAAGAATAATTTTACAGGGTCATGGGTAAGATAAAATCCAGGGGAAAAAATGTACTTATGCACTCAACTTGCTTCCTCTCTGTAAAAGAATGCTGGGCTATGAAACTATAAATCCAAACAGCGTAACCAGTATTTTAGGAGTATCAATTATTACACAAATGGCAAGACTCCATGTTTTCTAATTTTCTTATCCAGATTAAACAAAATAAAGCTGCTAATTGAGGTGACCTTAGTCCAAAGATCTTCTATGCAAAACAGTACACCCTGGATTAACACAAGGACCCATTTTTTTGTAAACACTACTTGTATTTTTAAAAACTTTTTCTGGATAGCAGTCCACCTTGTATTAGCTGTGACATTTGAACGCATGAAATCTCACACATGCATCTCAGCAGCTACCATATTGACTCACTTCTCAACAGACATTATGCTCATAATCTTTGTTGACATTGTACAAGCAGGCATAATAAATGGTCTCAATCTTCATAATAAATGCTGCTTCCTGATCTTGACTGGCAACATGGAAATAGGCATAATGAATCTACATTTTTATATGGTGCCCATCGTGATGGTATTCAAGTGCCTTACAAAATTTAATCCATGAGTGGTCTTCACAGAGACCACTCCCATTGCCTAGAGGCTATTAAGATCTCAAACTTGTTTATTTCATTGTCATTTTGGTACTGCAGTTCCTCCACTTGTGAAAGTGAAAGCCTCATTTCATATTTAAAAGGAAATGAAAATACCAATTGAAGTACAAACGTCCAGTTGCACTATTTAGAATTTGTAATATCATTTTTGGGTAGCTAAATAGCCATATGTAATGAGTACTTCAGAAATGACCTTTAGGAGGCTAATATCCAAGTATATACAGAGAGTAGAAAGAAGAGGTAAATTCTGCCCTCTTACACCCATGCAGTTGCACTGACACCTGTGTTACTCTGTTGTAAGTAATGGAGGGAAGAATACAACCCCAAGAGTTTAATATCTCAGAGACTGTGCTATTTACTGAAATGTGCTACTCAGAAGGCTAGCATAAATTAATCCACAATGACAGAAGTTCATGGCCCTATTGATACATGAATCTCAATGACATCATAAAGGTTAGCCAGCCAACTGATGATGGATCCTTAAAATAGAAGATGATATATACTATAATTTTGCTTGCCGTGTGAAAAAATATTTTGTTGTGCATGCAGAGAATTAACACTAGATGGCACATTAGTCCATGAAATGTGTATTAAAGCATAAGAGGTAATATCTTTTATTGGACCAACTTCTTTGGTGGAAGGGACAAGCTTTCAAGCTTCACCTGCTCTTCAGGTCCAGCATTGCCTCACCTATCTTGTCTCTCTCATATCTTGAACAACATGGCTACGACAACACTGTAAACAACTATTAAAGCACATGCAGTGTTGTTGCAGCCATGCTGGTCCTAGGATGAGAGAGACACAAGGTGGATGAGGTACTATCTTTTATTAAGTCAACTTCTGTTGGTGAGAGAGACAAACTTTCGAGTTTACACAAACCTGAAGAAGAGCTCTGTTTAAGTTCAAAAGCTTCTCTCTCTCTCACCAACAGAAGTTGGTCCAATAAAAGATATACCTCACCCACCTTGTCTTTTTATTAAAGGATAGGCAGAGATTGCTGTAGAACTCTGCCCACTCTAATAGTTTATTATAGAACAAATCCTATGTTCCGCTCAGTTTTCCTGGTTACATTAATGAAACACTGGATGGCACTAAAATCAGTTTTCTAACCACAGGAGAGCTGTAAACCTGGCTATATTTTGCCATGATATTTCAATAAACAAATCTTCAATTATCTGATTTAATTATCAATACACCCAATGTACTACAGTTTCTTTTAATGCACACAACATACAGCCCTCTGCCAAACCATAACTCTCAATTTGGGATTCAGAACTAACATCCACACAATGTTTTTCAAGAGGGGGAAAAAAATAATGTCTCTCAAACTCATGATTTCATGCTCTTGAGTTTGTTGTTGATCTAGAGATCTCCAGAACTAATTTTTACTATATGCATATTGAATGGCAGATTTAATCTTTCTAGCCAGTCTTCTCTCAGGGCATGTCTACATTTCCATTAGACACTCGCATGGGGGGGAAGGCCTCGGGGCAGAGGCTTTGGCAGAGGCATAGTTTGACTTCTATTTCGGAGGGGCAGGGGCCAGAAGGGCTCAAGCCACCTCTGCAGGCTGGCTTCATGGAGGGAGTGCCACCTCCACCCCCTGACTCACCTCAGCAGGCCAACCAGCCTGTCTGGGTTGGAGGGAGGGGGTATCTAGGGGCTGTGTGCAGGCATGGGGGTAGCACAGGGTGCATGGAGCGGATAGCTGGGGCTGTGTGCACATGGGGTGCCTGTGGGTGCATGGAGGGCATAGCTCAGGGTGTAGGGAGAGGGTACAAGAGGCTGTGTGCTGGGAGGGGCCCCCTACGGTCCCTGTTCCCAGAAGGATTTGCCAGCCATGGAGCCGGGTCTCCCCAGCCTGATGGCTCTTACTGGCTGCTTCTGCAGGAGCAAAGGGGGCTGGGATCTGAGGAGAAGTTCAACCCGGGGCACCAGCAGGAGACGAGGGAACACTGCCACTGTCTGCTCCATGGCACCAGCCAGAGCAGCAGCAGCTGTCCTGCACTGCACGGTTCCGGGGGCGATGAAAGGAGATGCGGGGGCAGTGTGGAGCTGCTCCAGGGACAGCCGTGCTCTTGAGCTGCAGTTTCGGGAGGGCAACATCCTCCATGTCTCCAACTCTGCCCACAGGCTCAGAGCACCAGGGCTTGGGGCTCCGGGATTCAGTCCCGCACCTCCTGGCTTCAGCCCCATGGGGGGTGCCAGGGATCAGGGCTTCAGACCCGCACCTCCTGGCGTCAGCCCCCCGGGGGGCCCCACGGCTGCGGACCCCCAAGGGACCGTGACCCCCAAGTTGAGAACCTCTGGTGTAGGTGTTAGGGCCTGGGCTGCAGCCCAGGCTCTGGGACCCGACCACCTCACACAGTGATCCTAACCCAGGCCCTAACGTCTACACTGCAGTTAAACAGAGCTTAGCCCAAGTTCTGTGCGCCTGAGTCAGCTGGTGCAGGCCAGAGTGTCTAACGGCAGTATAGACATACCGTTGGTCAAATAATAAAGCTTCAGATTTACATATTCACAGTATCCTACTGATACTTCAATTGATGTAATGTACATTTTTCTCAGTGATATCTTAAGGTATTTTAATACCAGGGTAGCAAGAAATACTACCTCATTAAAAAAAACAAGGAGTCCTTGTGGCACCTTAGAGACTAACAAATTTATTTGGGCATAAGCTTTCGTGGGCTAGAACCCACTTCATCAGATGTATGAATTAAAAAAAAATACATCTGATGAAGTGGGTTCTAGTCCACGAAAGCTTATGTCCAAATAAATTTGTTAGTCTCTAAGGTGCCACAAGGACTCCTCGTTTTTTTTGCTGATAGACTAACATGGCTGCCACTGAAACCTACCTCATTAATGATGTTTTTTGCCAATCCAAATCAAATACATTAATATTTTCAGCAGCAGACATATCTGAAATACACTGCAATATTTAATGCATGGGTAATCAAATAATATTGTCTCTGATTTATACACAAAGTCAACTGTCTGACGACTTTCCCCCCTTAATTTTAGCATGCTCTTTTCAGAAGATTTTCTGCTACAGTGGAACTGTTTATACCAATTCCTACAACACATTGCTTGTCCTTAGTTTTCTGGTTTCATGAGCATTTGTTTCCTTAACATCCAATTCAATGGGAGCCTCATCCCACAAACAAGCAACCTTCATCCGCTATGCTCCCCTAGATACTTAAAAGCCAGAATGTGACATGCTAAGATGAGGGAAAAACTGACCAGAGAGAGACACACACACACTCATCCATCATGAGGTCTGGGTTAAGGATGATTTAATAGCAGATTTCACTTCTGAAAGATTAGCTCTTAACCAGTTTCAGGCCTTCTTACCAGTAAAAGCTAATCTCGCTGCACTTACTAGTTAAAAGAAGAACAGAATTCTCCTGTGATACTACAGTAGCATTGAACCAGCATTATGCAGGACTGGAACTTAAACCCAACATGCAAGAGCTTGGAGACTGTTTTGAACCTCAGATTTCAGTACTGTGTAAATTAAGTGCAGACCCATTGGGCCAGTCCTCAGAAGTAGGACTGTTGTACTATATTTCCTCTTTCACATACTGCATGCTTCCATATTCTGTCCTTATTTGTTTTAAAGTATAAATGAGGATGCAATATTAAGCTCTTAGATAGTTACATAAAGTCTTGATCAGACCATTATAATATATCAGTTACCTCTGCCATACAAATACATGACTGCTATTGTCCCAGTTGACAAATGGCAGAGGAGCATGCATTAGAAATGCCTTCACCTATCTCTCTCTCTTTTTTTCTTCTTCTGTGAGGGAACTGAGAGTAGTAATTTAAGCCAAAAAAATTCAAGTTTATTGGTGTAGCTGTGCACCAGATGTTATGGTTGTACACTGCTGGGGTAAATCCTGAATAGTAAGCTTCTTTTGAATTACTGTTGTTCCTAGAATGAAAGCTTTAGTGTTCAAATTTGAAGCTCTCCAGGCACCCAGTGTATATTATTCATGAAGGCAACTACTTCGTAAATGTTTATCTTAGTAAATAAATATCAGCGATTCACTCAGATTTTAACTTTGTTGCATCCAACTTCACAAAGACCTTTAATTTAGAACTGTCCCTGACACCCATTGTAGCAGTGTGGCTGCCTTGACAATCTTCTAGAGAGACACAGGGCATTTGTTGAGCTATCCTGATGTCAGATGCTTGAATCCTGTATAAAGATGCAGGGTAATTACTGCCAAGTTAAAGTGGCAGGTACTTCTTGCTAACTCTAAGTAAAGTATAAGAGGGAATGGTGTGTCTCTTTGCTGTGGGAAGCAGGGGCAGGGACCATAGATATGCAGGGCAAGTCAGCATACCAAGGTGGGAACTCCATCTCCTCCCACCTCTGTGTGCGTGTGTGTATTTTATGCAGAGAGCTGGGTAGGAACTCCATCTGTTCCCACCTATGTTCATGCTAAGGCATGGAAATGCACAGTTAGGGCATGCAAGCAACCATAACTCTGTCATGTAGTGACACAACGAGTGGGGAAACAAAAAAAGAATCTAGTGTGTCTTTAAAACTAAATTTCCTCTAATCTGGGACCACAAACACTAGAATGTCTTAATCACTTGGTTATTGCAGGGCATCACTACAGAAAAGGTTGTTTGGATGCCCTAACTGCATTTCTATAGCTTAACATGTTTGGATTTCTTTTAAGTTTAACCTTAATGCTGAATTTCCAGGGGTAAAATGCTTGGTTTAGGAATAACAAACTTTCTTATAATGTACTTTGCCCTAAAAGTCTGGTATATACTCTCAATTAAGCTCCATTATAACATTAGTTTGGCCTGGGAACAGAGAAGAGGTTACACTCTAGCATTCTTCTTGGTGCTACTGATCCAAGAGGAAATTAGCAAAGCAACATTTCTGTGGCAACTGCCATACAGATCTGTGATGTTAGAACACATTTTGGAAGCTGTCCTGTGAGTGGCTGTTGAAATGGGACAGAACAAGAATATAATCTGTGATCTTTAAAAATTATGTAGAATTCTGTGCGTGGGGAGGAGTTGTGGTATACATAATTATTGGTTCTGATACTTATTCAGAATGAAAAATAAACTTCTTTAGTTAGCCCTGTTGACAGAATAACCTCAGACTCTTGGAGTAGTCACTCAGGAGCTACAAAAGGTCACTAAATTTGCATCATTACTTTAATGAATGATGATGGTTGAATGTTAACAGCTCAGAATAGCTGATGCAGTCATTGTAATAGTTTTATTGTAGTCTAACAGATGTTAAAAGTCTTTAGGTCAATTTACCGATATTCCTGTTAATGCAGCATGTTCCTGTCGGTATACTCTCCAGCAAGGTTTAAATGGATCAAGCAATCAAGTTTGGGATGATAATTACCCTGTTGACAGTCATGTTAGTCATTTTTCTTGGGAAGTCTATTCCACAGTTTAACAGACCATGCTGTTAGACCAGGTCACCCTAGCAGAATAGACCTCACTGTTAGACATGTTAGATATACAATCCAATATTTCACATGTTAAACACACCAAGGAAGAAAAAGAACACTTCATCCTTAGGTCCTATACACACTGCAAAAATAACCAAGGTTAAACAGTTGTGGCCCAACCATTTTTCCTACCACCAGGACAGATACCTAGGCTAAAATAAGTTTCTTTAACTTTATAACATGCCTTTTTCCACTCACATAGGCTATAAAACCCACAGTGTTCTAAATACAGTTGGCAACCACTATGTTAACCATAGTTATTTCTGTATCATTGAAAGGGCCTTATAAAGATGTGATCTCTATTGAGATAGCTTGGAGGGTTATCCAATTAACTTTAACACTTAGACAAAAAGATTAAATCCAATTTATTAAAAATAACCTTTCTATTCAAACCAATAATTAAACATCTCCTTGTGTTTCATGTAAGAATTATAGGCTATTTTGTTTTGCACGAAAATTTTGTGGCAAACCATAAAGACACAGCCTTTTTTTACACGCTGATATATGCCATCCTTGCTGTGGAAGTTTCCTTCTATTTTAAAACACACCCTGATCAAAATGTATTTGGACTTGAGAGAACAGTAGTTTGGATAATGTCTTCTAAAGATAACCTCTCCCGACGCCATACAACTGTGGCTATGGTCAGTAGAGTCATTTGAGCTATAGTCCCATTGGTCTAAAAGGGAGGGGCTAGCAGGTATTCTCCATCATCAGTCTTCAGCTCTGAACTCTCACCCTTCATCAGACAGTTCTGATTTGTTAACTTTCAGGGCACGTTACCTTTTCTGAAGACCACTAGGGTAAGATGGAATATGAGGATATGGTAAGTTAGTTAACAGGCAATTGTGGTTAATGGATTCACCAAAGGAACCCAATTTATTGTTATTTGTATGGTCATGTCATGACCATGTGTTAAGTTTTCTTTGGCAAAACTATGTTTCAGCTGGGGCCCATGGGGTAGTATAGGCACAAGAAAAATCAAATCAAGCAAATAAATACTAGGGAAAATTCTCAGTTCTCCTAAAAAGAAAAGAGTCATAAATCAGGTACATTCTGGATTCTAAGTTGACAAGTATAAATCAGTTTGGGAGCATGTTGTCTTCAAGGCTTTACCTTACCTGTGTCATTCTAGTTATAGATCAGTTAACATACAGTAGCGTGAAAGTACTGTCAAGCAGGTTATTAAAATCTACAGAGACAAAAAAGCATCAGAGGCTAATATTTCATCCACTGCATCTACCATACGGACCTCAGTGTACAAGATATGTTCTAGTACACACCATTCTGAGGCCATTGCAGTACCTACGCACAACCATACACGCAAATATTAAATAGGAAGACAACAGATCACCAAGCCTGAGTTTGACGAGATGAGGAAAGTGCTACTCCTAAATACATTAGAGTCTTTCAGCCCCTTTCCTGATCACTTTGTGCTTTACAGTTTCAGGCCCCGATTTTTCAACCTTGCATTATAAGATGGAACATAAAATTCTGGGATCAGATTTTCCAAAGACCACCCCTTCCTATTTAGGCTAAAGAGGAAGTGGCTAAGTCTCCTCCACCCTCAAAAAAAAAAATATTGAGCACCCAGCAAGCTCTCCTTCTGATAAATTTTTAAAATGTATTAATTGCCTAAATAGGAGCTGAGTTCTTTTGAAAATCTTTTGAAAACTAATACAGTGTTGCTAGTATAATTGTTGGAGGAGAAGAGAATTTTTTAAAAGCAGGCCCATCTCTACCCCTCATGAATTACAAAGTTGAAGAGTGGTATTTTCACTGATCTATTTATAAACATGTCCTTCCCTTCCTCCCTGAATTTATTTTATCTGCTGTAGAAGATAGAATGTGAAAAGTCTTAGTGCTGTGGAATATGGTTTGTGTACCTATGAAAGTAAGGTGGCTTTGTTTTCTGGGTATTAAAAAACTGCCCGCAACATCTGTACAACACACTATGGGCTCCCATGAACACTGTTTTTTACATCCTTCCTGAGCCAATCTTGGCACACAGGGCAGAAACCCTTCTCTTCCATTCCCCTTTGTCATTTGCTCTGCTTGTATTTGCTCTACAGTGTTGATATTGACTATTCTTCCCTCCCTGCAGGGTTCTTCTTAAGGTTTCCCTTGGGCATTCACTTCCTCACACCAGTTGTTTTCCACTCAATAGCTTCCTGTGTGAGTCTGTGTGTTGATAGCTGGAGTACACGTCCCAAATACATCCAGCACTTCCTTCTGAGTCAGGTAGAAATGAGATGCTGGTTGCTGATTTCTCGGATTTCTTCATTGGTGATGAAGTTTTTCCAACCAATGCCTGGAATCTTTCATAGGCACTTATGTTTGAGGGCATCTAGTTTTCTAATGTTTTAGAACATTAGAAATCCAGCTCTCACAGCCATATATTAGCACCAAGATTATGTATGAATTGAAAATTCTCAGTTTTGTTCTGTTGCTGTGTATCAGTTATTTCCATACATTGTTAAATTTAGTAAATGCTGTGGATGCTTTTCCGATCCTTGATGTCACTTCCTTCTTGAGGTCTCAGTTGGCTACTATGGTGCTGCCCAATTAGATGAACTGTTCTGCTTTCTAATTTGATGTTACTGCTTGATGTCTGGGTTTCAAGGATGTTTGTTTTTATCACAAACTAATTTGAGCCCCACCTGGCCTACTATTTTTGCCAAGTTGTCTGTTTTTATTTATCAGAGGGGTAGCCGTGTTAGTCTAAATCCACAAAAACAACGAGGAGTCCAGTGGCATCTTAAAGACTAACAGATTTATTTGGGCATAAGCTTTGGTGGGTAAAATACCCACTTCTTCAGATGCATTTTTTACCCATGGAAGCTTATACCCAAATAAATCTGTTAGTCTTTAAGGTGCCACTGAACTCCTTGTTGTTTTTGTTTTATTTGTAACTTTTCAGGGGTGTCACTCAGTAGTGCAATATCATCAGCACTCTTGGTGTTCTAGGTATTTGCCATCTCCCCATGCTTTACCAGTGTTTGTCTTCATTATCCAGTCTATGGCAATGCCACACAACGATAGAACCCTGCGCAGATACAAAAATGTGTATCCACATCCAATCCGCGATCCGCAAAAACTGTCTGCAGCTATCCGCAGATATTCGCAGATTTGCAGGGCTCTAAAGAGCTCCGCATCCGAGCTGCTATCCGCAAAAATGGTCCATGGATATATGCACGGATATAAAGCGGATACCTGTAAATTTGCAGGGCTCTAACAATAGAGATGAAATGCAGCCCTTTTTCACACCAGTGTCCACACTGAACCACTCTGTTGCTTAGTTGTTCACCTTTACAGAGCACTTTGCATTAATGTACACAATCATGTTGTTGACTTTAGCTGGGATTCTGTAGGACTAAAGAATATTCCACAATGTATATCTATGCAGGCTATCAAATGCCTTTTGAAAATCAATGCATTGATGAAGAGTGGAGCTTGCCATTCTACACATTCTTCTATGATGGTACTTGTGTGAATATCTGGTCTACACGGAATCTCTTGGTTCTGAACCCAGTTTGTTCTTCTTTAAAATTTGCATCCACTGCCTCTTTCATCCTATGCAGTATCACACAGCAGAAGTCTTTCCTTACAAGAGAATAATGCAACTCCTCTCCAGTTATTACAGTCAGTAAGACCACCCTTGGAGGGTATTCTGGCAATGATTCCACATTTACACTGGTCAGGATGGATCTTTCTCAAACTTCA
This sequence comes from Malaclemys terrapin pileata, assembly GCF_027887155.1. NCBI lineage: Eukaryota > Metazoa > Chordata > Testudines > Emydidae > Malaclemys > Malaclemys terrapin. The sequence continues at coordinate 33,292,530 of NC_071518.1, forward strand.
TTGAACAGCTCTGTTAATTTAATTATGCGGGTGGTATCAAGTACTTTTAGCATTTCTGCTGTAATCTGATCATTTCCTGCCGCTTTATTTTACTGCTTTTTGATTACAGCCTGTACTTCTGATATCTCTAATGTACCAATGTTAATGTCAAGTGAATCAGATTCACGTTTCATCAAAATCTGATGCTGAGGTGGGTTTCTGTATATTGAAGACTTCTTTGAAATGCTCTGCCCATCGGTTTTCTGGTTCTACCGCAGTTGTAAGCATTTTTCATTTTTGCTTTTTATTGGCCCATGTCCTGTTTTGAAATTTCCACAGGGGTTTTTAATCGCTTGGTAAATGGTTCTGTGATTTCCCATCACAGCAGCAGCTTCAGCATCAGCTGCTAGGTCTTCAACATAATCTCTTTTTATCTTTCCTTGCTTTTCACTGCTTTATCTGCCTTCTTATACCACTCCTTTTTCTTTCCCAATAGTTAATTTATCTTAGCATTCAGAAGTTTTCTTTGCAGTACTTTTCTTTCCTGAATGAAATGCCATGTCTGTTGGCTTATCCGATTCTTGCTCTGTCTAGGTTGACATCCAGCTGCAACTGCTGTAGCTTGAATTACATTGACTCTGAGCACTGACTGTTTTTCTTCAGGGCCAGTCTATGTCTCACCTTCTTCTACTTCTGACAGTGCCTCAAATCAACCTTAGTTCAAGTTGGAATTTCTCACAGTACTCTTTTTGCTTTCAGTTTTATACTGATTGATTTTCTTTCACACTTTGTTTAAAGTTGATCTTTCTCAATTTTAATTTCAGTTTACTAATGCAAAGTTGCTGCTAAGATTTGCTGCTCGATATACCCTTATGTCTTCGGACAGATGATCTGAGTCTCAAGCTAATGCAGATGTGGTCGATCTGATTTTTTGTTTTGCCATCCGATGAATTCTATGTTTCATTGTGCATGTCTCTGTGATGGAACAGGGTATTTGCAAGAACTAGGCTGGACACCAAGCATAACTGCTCGACATTTTAGTTGATATTTCCAGTGCTTCCCCATTGCTCTTTCCACTCCTTGGTTGTCACATCTTACTAAGCATTAAAGACACCCATCAGGAGTAAATCATGTTTAAGGTATTCTGTCAATCACACTTTGGAAGCAACTGTAAATCTCATCTTTATCCTCATCGCTATGTTCCTCTGTCAGCACTGTATGATTGACATCTTTAAGAATGTGGTTTGGAGACTGGCAGTATGATGCGTTGGTTAATATGTTTCCAGTTGAATGATTTTTCTGTAGCATCTGTCATAGTGAGAACTACTTCATTTGAGTGTGTTTGTTGCAGGAGTGTGCACAAAGGGGGGCAAGCAGGGGCATCCCCCCAATAATCAGTGGGGAGAGAGAGCTCCTCTGCCTCCAGGGCCATGGCTGGGGGTAGGGGCACAGAACATGCCCCTCCAAAAGTGGTCAAATTTAAATTCCTGCGTACCCTCCTGGTTTGTTGTCACTATGGCCTGAGTAAAAGAGATGTTTCTGCTCTTGCTGTAAGTGCTTCTTATCTGCACCTACCAATCTACTCTCACTGAAGCCCAGGATTTCAAGGCTATAGTTATCCATCTCCCTTATGAGCTGAGAGATATTCTCATGTTCCAATAACCAACTCATTACTTGTTATATAATGGACAGGTTACTTGTTATTTATTATTGCTTTTTCCGTGACCTAAGGTGAGTCAAACTGGAAGTACATTGTTGCTATGTGAGACTGGGAAAGTGAAACAGCTAGTTCCAGGACTTCTCTAAGTGCTGTCTACTGAATATTATTATTCAATTTAAGTAAAAAAGTTCCAGGTTGTCTTGTTGAATGTCATAAGGATTTGCTGAACAGTATTTCTATGGCAACTGTAAAGAAGTGAATTCAGTTTTGGAAAGCTTTGTAAACCATATTTTCTGCAACATGACACAAACCAGGATTTCAAGTTCTGGGAGTTGAGGGTGCTTAGCAGTAGAATCCAAGGATCAGGCATGAAGAGTACAATACAAGAGGCTAATAAAACCTTGGCAGGATACTGTGGGTGCTGGGGAGATTGACTAGGAATACCGGCATAATAAGGAACTGTAAATCAGAGGTAAAGCACTTAAGACTACAATGAGGAGACACACGGAGTGAATTATCTCTCTCTCAATAAAATACTGTCATTGAACTCTTTAATTTAGAACAGCATGTCACAACAGATCAGTAAGACAGCAGACATTATGTGAGTGAGTCATTCTCTGAAAGGTCATAATTTCATGGACCAGTAGTAGTGGAACCAAACAAAAAAGTCCAGTCAAAACTTCCAGGGAAATTTTTTTTACAGAAAGTCATAGTTTGCCACCAGCTAATTACAAAATGAGATTAACACATAATAGGTATTTAAGATTTTCATTTTGCATTGGGAAAAATATCTCCATTACCTTCTTGAAAGAGCTAAAAGGAAAAAAACAACCCCAAAACCAGGGAAGAGAGAGGCAGGGAAATGTCCTCAACAAAAGAGACTTGCCCACCAGTTCTATAGGTGCATACAGCACATCCTGGCCCTCTGCAAACTCCCAGTCAATACATTCAAAAAGCACAAATGAATTAAACCTACTAACACAAACAGAATTTGCTTATACCAGGTTTAACAACATGCCATGAACCAGGGCAATTTGTAATCTACATCCATAGTGCATCCAGTCATGACCCACATGGATATAAAAAGAAAATGTAACGTTACTTTCTAATTCCCCACCCCCATTTCTTGCACATCATTTAAGATATTAATTTGACTGGTTTGCTTGGAATTCTCCTTGGACACACTTAATCTTTTCCTTTGCTTTAATTATATGTATTAAAAAAAATGAAAGAAGGAGGCAAGATTACAGCTAAGGAAAAGGATTCAGGAGAGGGTTACATTTAATAAAACCCTAGCTAGATCACAGCAACACTAGACTCTATGTGAATAGATTTTGCATTTACTGTGTGGGATGCCTCAGTCTAAGTAATATAGAAAAATTAGCGTTCAAAAAGGCATAAATGAAACACACAGGCAGAGGTTTCCACTTGTATGGAAATCTATTGTACTCTGGGAGAAAGTGATCCCCAGTGGGAGTAAAATATTTTATTATTTGGGACTGGCAGACATAGTGCAGTAGTTTCCTACTATAGATCTGTACTCGTCAATGTACATTTTAGAAGTAAATGGATACTGTCTTACATGTAGCCCTCCGTCTTTTTGCTTTTGGAAAACAGGCCCATCATCTCAAGCACTGATTGGGTGTACTTGCTCAGCATTGAAGGCCAACAATATCAAATTCTCCCTCTGCATGGTTTCATGCCTGATAATGGGGCTGTTCATGAACTTGTGTTGGGAGTGAGGGGAGAGGGATTAAATAAGGATATTGGTCTGAATACAAGATATATCCTGAATATTCAGGATATTGATCTGAATTCTTTGGGTGGAGCTGGCAAAGAAGATTTGCAAATACCATAGCTGTTACTCTTAGGCCTTGGCTACACTCGCGGATTGTAAAGCGCGAGTGTAGTCGCGCCGCCAGCGCTACGAGAGCTCTCTCGCAGCGCTGCAAGTACTCCACCTCTCCGAGGGGAATAGCTTGCAGCGCTGCGAGTGAGCGTGCAGCGCTGCAGGCGCTGATTACACTGGTGCTTTACAGCGCTGCACTCGCTGCGCTTAGGGGGTGTGTTTTTTCACACCCCTGAGTGCAGCAAGTGCAGCGCTGTGAATTGCCAGCGTAGCCAAGGCCATAGACTGTTGTACCTGACAAAGCAGAATGGGATGCGATTCATTTTGCTTTTACTTTTAGCTGGGTCATTCTTTCCATTTCTGGCTGTACATCTGGTTTGAAGAGGATCCTTTAGTTTTTCCCCTGTATTTTTCATCATTAAAAATGATCATGAGCAATTCTGGGAGAGAAGCGTAGTTTAGTTTATTCAGTGGGGTTTCTTTATGAAGTGGTTTTGAGTAATAATAGCCAAACATTTGCTATCTTACAGAAACTGAAAAAAAAGAAAGCCTTGGAGTATTTAAGCAGCAGTATAAAGTGTCACAATGTAACAGTTTGCTTGTTGCTCAAGGACATTACAAAGGTGATTTGTTTGGTTGATGGTATTTTGGCAGTAAGCTCTGATGTTAACCGGATCATGGACTTTGCATTTGGTAGAGCAAGAGATAAGATACAGCTGTCTTGTGACAACTGCATGCTTGTGAGTATTACCACCACTGCACCATGCACAGCTACACTGTTTTAATTCATACAAATCTGGCACAGAGTTTCTGCTGATACTAGAAGAGAGCTCCCGTGTCCCCAAGAGTAGGTGGCAGCAAGACTAGAGGGGCTGCCAGATACACTAATTCAGAGCATCCCTTCAGCAGACATCAGGTGTTCTTGCATGGAGCTCCAACCATAACCTACAGTTGCAGTCCTTCAGGGTCTATTCTCCAGGGCTGGTGCAAAGACATCAGGCTCAGATACTGCAAACTCTTAAACACATGCCTAAATTTGTTCTCATGTGTTTAAGTGCTTGCAGAATCTGGGACTGAAACTACATTACACTTCCCTGTGCAGGTCTGGATGAATATGAACAATGTTTTAAAAATTTTGCTTTAAAATCTTCCACCATAAAGGGAGAATATTTATTAAAAATCCAAAAACCTTGCCCTGGGTGGAGGGCAGGAGATAGACACTTAGAAAATAGAAAAGGGACTTTATACTTGCTAATTAGGGTAAGGACTATTAATTTCTGCATATTAATTTTGCCTTCATAACAAACATTAATTGTGGAAATTACCCATCCCTATCTTTTCACCTATACAGCCTGCTATCTTTTTCAGTCCACAGTTTAATACCAAGTACCATATCTCAGTGTGAGAATACCCTATTGGTGTGTGGCTATATGATTGATCTGAATCCATTGGATTTTAAAAATAAGTATGATTCTCCACTGTTTTCTGTATAAAACCATCTGGCTCAAACATCTTAGAAGCACTGGGTATTCAGTAGTGCATTCTTTTTATTTTTGTATTTAATCTAGTAAATTATTTTAAGGATACACGTCTATTATTCATTTATAGTTTTGTTTAGTTAGTATTTATAAGATTCATAACAGATACTTGCTGCTAATTTTATCCTTCATGCTTCATTCGCATGATCCTCACTCTGTTCCATAGCACCTTTTTTCATTTTACTTCCAAGATCAAGCAGCCAATTCTATGGGTCAAACATAAGGAAATATAATCCTGTTGTGTGATTCTGGGGACACCATAAGAACGGCCATCTAGCCCAGTATCCTGTCTTCCGACAGTGGCCAAAGCCAGGTGTTTCAGAGGAAATGAACAGAACAGGTAATCCTCAAGTGATCCATCCCGTCACCCATTCCCAGCTTCTGGCAAACAGAGGCTACGGACACCATCCATGTCCATCCTGGCTAACAGCCACTGATGGACCTATCCTCCATGAATTACTCTAGTTCTTTTCTGAATCCTGTTAATCCTGTTTCGGCCTTCATAACATCCCCTGGCAAAGAATTCCACCATAAACCAGTGGTTCTCTAACTTTCTCCATTCCATGCACAGATCCTTTTTCTGAATCCTTCCATAACTACACCTCTACCTCGATATAACGCAGTCTTCGGGAGCCAAAAAATCTTACCGTGTTATAGGTGAAACCACGTTATATTGAACTTGCTTTGATCCACCGGAGTGCGCAGCTCCGCCCCCCCAGAGCACTGCTTTACCGCGTTATATCCAAATTCGTGTTATAATCGGGTCACATTATATCGAGGTAGCGGTGTACTTGGGTCCTCAAAATGTCTGATCTTGCAGACCACAAGGAAAGGGTACCATTGCAGCACGGATCAGAGTTTCAGACCTGCCAGACCAGAATGGAGCTTGGGTAGTTTGTGTAATCAGATTTTAACACTGTCTGTGGCCATTAGATCCAATCAAGTCACAAACCCATCCCCAGTATGAAGAGTTATTTTGTTTTATATAATGGATTGATCCAGTCCTCCTCTTCTCTTTCTAGTCTTCATCCCTCTCCTCCCTGTCTTTCCTTTAAACAGTGAGTAGAGGGGATGAACTAGATGGGTTTGAAGTGCCATTCTTCTGACACAAACAAAGCTGTTTTCCATACTGCTCCTGTAGCTTTTTCTGCACGAGTAGTTTTCCCTATTACTCCTGTGATTGGTGTATAATCCCATAATTCACTGGTGTGTCAACTAGCACAGTAGCTCTCAACCTTTCCAGACTACTGTACCCCTTTCAGGAGTCTGATTTGTCTTGCATACCCCCAAGTTTCACCTCACTTGGAAACTACTTGCTTACAAAATCAGACATAAAAATACAAGTGTCATAGCACACTATTACTGAAAAATTGCTTACTTTCTCATATAATTATAAAATAAATCAATTAGAATATAAACATTGTACTTACATTTCAGTGTATAGAATATAAAACAGTATAAACTAGTCATTGTCTGTTTGAAATTTTAGTTTGTGCTGACTTTGCTAGTGCTTTTTATGTAGCCTGTTGAAAAACTAGGCAAATATCTAGATGAGTTGATGTACTCCCTGAAAAACCTCTGCATACCCCCAGGGGTTTGTATACCTGTAGTTGAGAACCACTGATCTAGCCTATTAATTACAAGATTTTTTTTACATGACTTACAATGTGTTTAATACATATATCCAGATATTACAGTGATACTATTTGTCTGTTTACTGTTGCCCAACTTTTCTGCTAAAGTCAGCTGAGTCCAGTTAAGGATGATGATAGCATTACTTGAAGCTATCATTCTTTGGACAAAATGTTTCCACAGTAGCCTAAAATGGAACTATTTGTAATTTTCAATTGCAAGATGTAATTCTATTGTGCTTACAATGGCATTACAACTTAACCGTAGAAACATACCCTATGCTTAAGTTTGGCATTCAAAGCCTTAACCAATTAAAATACATTTATCTCTTTAAGAAAAACTGCAGTTAAGTTTGAGCTGTAAAAGACATGTTAAAATATCTCAAAGGGTCAAATATTAAACTAAAATTTAGCAGATTAGCCCCAGAATGTGATCTGAGGCAGTGAATAAGTTTTGAAAGTAGCTTTTAAATTTAAATAAAAAGGACCAGCACCAAAAAGCTTTACATGTCCTAACAATTATGCTTACAATTACCAATGACAACCACCTAGCATCAATAAAGAATCCTATAAATCCAAGATAAACATTAACTACTGTACTTAGATAGTAACAGTATCCAATAAATTGGACAAGGAGTTTTAGTCTAGAGTCCGGGTCAAATCGTTCATCTGGTTTCCTCTGCGTTCATGGAAGGAACCAAAATGCAATGGGACCCCTCTGCTTTCACGAAACCACAAAAGGGATATTGTACAGTCCCCAGCCTATGGCAGATCTGAGCTCAGCCCCAGCTGTAGGAATATGCATTAGGAGAGATTTTTGGATAAGTCAAGGGAGTGACACACTTTTGAACTCTTAGGGAAGTGATATGGCTGTTAAGGAAAACCTGGACTACACAGTCACTCGAACACAAATAGAAGCCACCTCCTCCTTCTTCATGGTAAAAGTCCTATAAAATTAAATATAAAATAACCTTTACAGAATTTTTAAACCAGTCTATAGAATTCTCTATCAGGTATACAATTCTCAGAGTAATTTGCATCGTACCCTATTACATTTCTATTGAATTCTCATGGTTTCTCCTCTGTTGTTAGGAACTCTTCCATAAGAGAATACTGATCATCCCTGGTTTCAGAAGGAGTAGAGCAGTTGCAGATGCTCAGCAGGTTCTGAGTACTTTTCAGGATACAGCCCTGGGTTTTATATGGTACTTCAGCTCATATCATCTGTGCAAGGCAACAAAATGACAGATGAAATTCAATGTTTCTAAATGCAACCTAACGCGCATAGGATTATGTTTTCCAAACTATACACACAAAATGATGAGGTCTAAATTAGCTCTTACCACTCAAGAAATAAATCATTGTGGATAGTTCTCTGAAAAACATTCACTCAATGTGCATCGATGGTCAAAAAAGCTAACAGAATGTTAGGAACCATTAGGAAAGGGGTAGATAATGACAGAAAATATAATAATGCCACTAGATAAATCCATAGCATGCCCACACTTTGAATACTTGTGTGGAGTTCTGGTCACCCCAAAAATAGATATTAGAATTGGAAAAGATACAGCAAGGGCAACAAAAATGATTAGGGGGATGGAACAGCTTCCATACGAGAAGAGATTAATAAGACTAGGTCTGTTCAGCTTGGAAAAGAGACAACTAAAGGGAGAGATATGATAGAGGTCTATAAAATCATGAATGATGTGGAGAAAGTGAATAAGGAAATTTTATTTACCCCGTCACATAACACAAGAACCAGGAATCACCCAATGAAATGAATAGGCAGCAGATTTAAAACAAACAAAAGGAAGTATTACTTCATATAATGCACAGTCAACCTGTTGTGATGGGGATGTTTTGAAGGCCAAATTACAATTGGGTTAAAAAAAAGAATTTGGTAATTTCCTGGAGGACAGGCCCATCAACAGCTGTTAGTCAAGATGGTCAGGGATGCAACTCCATGCTCTGGGTGCCCTAAGTCTCTAACCGCCAGAAGCTGCTGGTGGACGATAATTGCCCTGTTAATTCCCTCAGAAGCATCTGGCATTGGCCACTGTCAGGAGACAGGATACTGGGCTAGATAGACCATTGGTCTGACCCAATATGGCCATTCTTATGTTCTGAAATGTTAAACATCTGGACTTAACTCACATGCTGGTTTCCCCACCCCTTTTTTTAAACCCACTAATTAAAAAAAACAATTTTCATTTAAAAGTTAGGTTTCAAAATAACAGTAAAATGTGATAACTCTTCCAATTTAAAATCAAGGTTAATACTCCATCCTGAATTCATGTTGTGTGGTTTTGTTCCCAATGGCGCACGTCTCGCGTTAATCTTTCTTTTGTCAGTTATGTACACCAACCTTCATATGATTTGCACAGTGTTTTGTCTGTGAATTCCTGCTCCCAGTATGAATGCTAGAGCTAAACAGAAATAGTCATATTCTACTTTGTTATACTTACATTCTAAATTGTCACTCATGTTACCATAGAAACCAGACTAGATTTCATCATTAATGCACACAGTGATAATTGTTTTATTTTAGACCATGGCTAGGTAGTTAAAGGTGCCAGCTGCAGTTAGTGTAAATGTAGATACACATCAGCGAAGCACAAAGCTACTGCTGCCTGGCCTATCATTGCTGACTCCCATAGTTTTCAGCAATTCACAGGGGAATGGTCAGGCAGAAAAAGAAGCTGTTCACAGATCTGAGGTGGAATTCCTGGTAGAAAATATATTTTCACATAAATCGCAGAGAAATAAACAAGCTGCAGTAGTGGGTTTTCCTCTCCAAGTTAAGTAACTGTAGAAGACTGAGTTTTACACAGCAATTCATAAATGAGGCTTGTGTTGAGAAATGGTTAGTTGCCACCCCTCTAGCCACAAGGCAGACTTTCTGCAGAATGTATAGGTAGAAAGCCATGGTTGTAAATTTGCAGCTAGCACATGCTTCAGCATGCAGTATCTATCTATCCTGTCATCCTAACTTGCAGTTTAGCAGACATGTTGCTAAGGGTAGATGAGAACACTGCTATTCTGTGAGGTAACAATGTTATCAGCTATCACATCTCCCCCCGCAGATTTATGCTCATTTAGAATACAGTAGGCAAGTGGTTATATAAAATAGGCAGCACAGAAACCAGAAGTGGAAGAAATGAGAGGGCTGTAACGTGTAGGACCTTACCTACCAAATCCTCAGCTGCAGTCAAGTGCATGGCACCGCTGAGGAGCGGAGACCCTTATCGAGCCATCCAAGTGCTGCTCTGGTCCCGGGCACAGATTAACAACAGCTGCTAATAGCTATTGCTGCAGCTAGGGATCACTGAAGTGTACAGGTGCCCCGGCCATGCCATCTTTCTCTGTCCACGGCCCTTTCCCTCGCCATCATTGCTTTCCTTGTGCTTCTCTCTCACCCACTCATCTAATGCGAGCTCCTTGGCCTTGCCTAGAAAATCCTGCACAATCTTTGCTCTTGCTGATTTCTGCTCCACTTCTTCATCCCCCTTGCCCCAAGTCAAACAACTCTCTGCTATTGTGGTCATGTTCCCAACTAACATGCTCCATCTTCCTTACAGTGCCCTACACCAGGAATTTCCTTTCTGACTCAGTAGGCCGCTCCCTCCCCCACAGACACACTCCTTCCAATCCCTCCTGAAGACACAATATCTAAATGCACAAGAGTCCCCAAAATCTCCTCAAATAGATGGTTTCTATATATGATTATCCCTAAAACACGGAACACATGCTCAACCTCACTGCTGCATCACCTGCTTTATTTTTCATCCCCTCATCTGTTGTTTGAGCATTATGTATTAGATTGGAGCCCTTTAGGGTAAGTACAGTATTTTCTTACTTCTCTGAAAAGCACTTTGAAATGCAAACACACAGTGCCAGAAGTATGCAATCGGTCCATTTATGCAATTTATTTTGTTGCCAATTGACATTATTAGTTATTCATAGAGCATACCCAACTCTGTACAAAACAGAGGCAGACAATCCCACTCCTTAGGAGCTTACATTCTAAATACAACACAAAGCACTCAATAACCAGAAAACGATCAGACTCAAAGCCATATAGGGTTAGGAGAGAGGTATTTATTTTCTTGGTAAATTAACATTGTTAAATTTCACCAAAGAAATATTTTAAGAGGGGATTTGAAGAGAGGCTGGTCATTTGACAGACAGGGAGAAGAAGGAATGTTGTGCTTGTTCTGTGCAAATAGGAGCTTTTGTGTACCCAGGGAGCTCTTCAGAAGTCTAAGCACCATTTTTTCCCCATTCTACTTCCTAAAGGAATAGTGGCGGGAAGGAAAAAAAAAGACTTGTAGCAGTTCACCTGACATTAGTCTAGATGAATGCTGATGAAGCAAATTACCTGCTTTCTTTTATTGTTACAATTTAATTTTTCATGCCCTCATATGAAGAGTTGTATATTCCTACACACAAAGACCAACCCCCAAAACAAAGCTCTTGATTTTAGAAAAGATTATCCATTGTAAGTGTGTATATTTTAGGTGCATTATCAGCTTTCACACGTTTAACAATTTTCATGCACTGAAGCTATCTGTCCAAAAGGGTTCTGTGGCTACATATTCTACCACATGTGGATGCCAGTGCTAATGCACCTGGATTGTTGTTTAAGTGCTTACAGTTTTGTTAATGCCAGGTTGAGACTACCCTGAAAGCCAGGCCCACGAACCATGGCAGAACGTTCTCTCCCCTACCCCAACAGCCAAAACCCCTCAGGCATCACAGAGTCTTTGGATTGCCCAAGACTAAAACCTCTACTTCCTGACACACAGTCTGGGCTATATTTTGTGCTGATTTACTCCTAGGCCACTGAGGTAACTCCACTGGCTTTAATATTACTCCCGTGGGCATTCTGCACCAAAAAATCAAAAATTCTGCACACAATATTTTAAAATTCTGAAAATTTTATTTGTTAAATAAATGTTGAAGCTCCAGCATGGCATTGGGGAGCACAGGCCACTGGCTGCACAGTGGTGGGAAATCACTGTCCAGCTTCCCCCCGGCCATGGACTCAGTGGTGAGGCTGCACCCAACCCTGACACAGCGCAAGGCCTGGGCCTACCCCAGAAACACCCCAGGGCCCCACCCCTCCATGCCAGGTGTACCAGGTGTGGACAGGCAGGCTCAGCAGGGATTAGTGTGTGGGGGCTTGGTGTGGAGGGATCGAGGTGTGGGTTGAGAGGGTTCTGTGTGTGGCAATCTGGGTGCGGGTGGTTCAGTGGAGGATCCAGGTGCAGGGGGGATCTGGATGCACAGGGACTTACTGGGGGATTCTGGGTACAATGGTAATGGGACTCTGCAGGGGGGTCCAGGTGAAGATGGTTGTGGCTCAATGGGGGGGGTCTGTGTGTGTGTGTGTGTGTGTATAGAGCTCAGCAAGGGATGGGGATCCAGGTGCAGCTGGTTGGGGCTCCAGTAGGGTGGGGATCCGGGTGCCTCATTGGGGTGATCCAGGTGCAGGTGGAGTGAGGCTCATCCGGGGGGGCGGGGGTCTGAGTACAGGGGTGGGGCTTAGCGGGAGGGTCTGGGAATGAGAAGGTCTGGATTCACAGGGGTTGGGCGGATGGAGGAGTAGCTCCCTATACAGAGATCCTGCCTCCTGCAACTGAGGAGCGATGGATGCAGGAAGCGGGTGGGAGTTTGCAGAGCTTCCTGCAGCTGGGGGAGAAATCTGGGGATGGGTCTGACCCAGCCCCAGATGCCATATAGGGGAAGAGGAAGTCCTGTCCTCCCCCGCCAAGCTGGGACTAGCAGCTAAGCTCGGCACATGGTAGGAGCCACCAGCCGGGTCTTCCCCAGTCCTGCCCACTGCCCCACAGTGACTTACCTCTCTGCTGGGTGCCCTGGGCATCCAAAACATACTACTGGGGAGGGCCACACTACCGCTCTTTTGGCTTCCCTTTGCTTCCCTGTCAGAAAGTCATTTTTCTGCGGGGAAGCAAAGAAATATGCAGGGGACATCAATTCTGCACATGCGCAGTGGGACAGAATCCCCCCAGGAGTATAATATTGTTGCAGAAGATTAAAAATCAATGATGAATTTAAACCTCTGTTTCCAGCCAGAAACAAATCACACTCCCATCGAGAGGCACCAGAACTGGCAGGTAGATCACAGAACAGCTCTTTGCTGGGCTCCAAAAGGATACAAAATTATGAGCACTGAATTCATCAATTTACTTGAGCCATGAGAGGTTCTATGAAGTACTGAAATCTCTTTTCCAAATCCAAAAAGTATAGGATGGCATAAAAAAACAACAGGCACTTAAAGCTTTAATTACTTTTTTCCCCCAAAGCCAGTATGCTAATTAACTAATCCACTTATTTAGAATATTGATATAAACAGTTTAATTATACTGACAGCCTCTATTAACCATACAGATGAATGAGCTGCTACAATTTGTTTCAAAACTTGGTGATTAATAAATAGAAACTACAGCATACAGGCCTCCACCCCCATGAAAAATTGAATTTTTGAGGAGAATTGCTGTGAATGAGGAGGGCAGGTTCAAGCCTTAGTGTGCTCCTGTTCCATCTAAGTGAATGAAGGGAAAGCTGGAAAGCAAGTATATTTTTTCCAAATTGATGTTATTCATGCTGCTTGGCACCAAAACATGCATGTGGCAGTATTTATGTGACACGTAAACCAGGACAGATAACCAGGAAAGGAAAAGTGTGTCAAGTGTCCAAAATGCAGAAACGGTGAAATACATTGAAGTGAACACTGTACATGATTAATAGGAGATATATAAAAAGGTGTTTAGAGCAGGGTGGAAGACTCTATTTAATCATGGATTTCTACATAAAAGTGCATTCTTGTTGGTTGTTATAACCATAATATATATTGTTCACAACTCAGAGATGGATGTAGGTTTTATTTTTAAAAGGTACACACTATACTTTTTTTAAGTGATTTATTTTGAAAACTTTTCAGATTAGTTTTACAGCTATATCAGAAAATGAATGATTGGTTATTTCATTTACCAAAGGTAATTGAAGCAGTTCACTTCCCAATGACTTCATAAATATCTGCTTCAATTCAACAGGTTAATCATTAATATTTGGAAGATTTTCTTGCCATGCTGTATTAGGAGGAGAACATCACCAAACAGACATGTAAATTGTTTCATTTAATTAAAACAACAACATTATGTATTCTGGATTTTTTTCTTCAACAGCAAACATAATATTTTAACAAAACAAGCATATGATTTTTTGAATTTAGTTAAACATTCAAGTTTTTTTAAAATGAGGTTTGCTTTTGATAAAATTGTTTTTAACTAAAATAGTTAAATGAAATATTTAAAAACAAAACAAAAATTAAATCAACTATGTCAGCCAGGTCAACATGAGAAACTTAAAACTCAGTCATCTTCACCTTCATTTTCCTGTTTGTTCATAATCTGGAAAAGAAAAATAAGCTTTCCTGCTTTTTTTCAGGTCCCAAACAATTTCTCAATTTGGAACGAATTAGTCCAAAGGAAGAAAATATTCTTTCTACACTAGCAGAAGAAGCTACTGCTGTTAAAAGTGAGATGATCACTTCAACAGTCTCTGAATCCAAGTGCTTAAGTGACTTCCACCAGTTCACTGGTGTGACTTTCTTTAAAACATCATCAGCAAACATATATTGGTTGAATGGTTCACCCTTAGGTCTGAAGTTTATTATAGTTGGCATTATGGAGGGATGATTGCTGGATGTCCATGTCATAGCCAACTCCTCTTCTTCAGCAATTAAGGTTTGACCCTGGTACTGAGTATTGAGAATATTTTCAAGAAAACGAGCTGGCGATAGTGCTTGTTTTTAATGCTTGTAATTTAACTCTGTCACTGCATATTTATCTTTTCAAGATCTCACTCAGTTCCTTCCAAATTTCAACAGCATCAGCAATAAAACAGCTATTTCCCTGCATTTTGTTCAAGGCTACAGAAAATAGGCTTCAGGGTACTCAGCATGTGTTCAACATTTCTCTTAAGCCCAATGTTGAGAACTTTGGCTGTGACAGTGCCATCTATTTTTTCACGATTTTGTTCACAAACTGTCATCAGATTAGGCCAGTTCTTGATATAGTGCTCAAAACAGTCCACTACTGAGTTCCATCACATATCTTGTGGGAGAGTTAGCTTGGTTCCTCCCACTATTTTCAGAGCAGCTGCTGCAAAGTGGTTGTTACGGAAGTATTCTGCAATTTCAACAACATTAGCCTTTATTTCTGGAACACTGAAGTCTTTGGCTAGGAGGTGCATCAAATGAGCACTGCAATCGTATGTTATTAGCTGGGGACTCTCTTCACTCTCTTCCAAATCATTTCTTCTCATCTTGGATACATTTGCAGCATTGTCTGTGACCAAGCTGCATACTGGACATTTGAAATTTTTTTCACAGTTTGTTATAGCTTTTACTGCTACTTCTTGTAAGTATTTTGCAGTGTGTGCATTTCCTGATGTATCAATTATTTCTGTAAGAAAGACATTCCCTTCTTCTGTTGTAAGACAAGCACATACAATAGGATCATTGTGGACATTGCTCCACCCATCAAGATTCAGATTAACAACTTCACCCTCTAGACCGGGGTGGGCAAACTTTTTGGCCTGAGGGCTGCATCAGGTTTCATAAATTGTATGGAGGGCCGGTTAGGGGAGGGGGTCATGGCCCGGCCCCCACCTCCTATCTGCCCCCCCCCCCGGGACTCCTGCCCCATCCATACATCCCTGCTCTCTGTCCCCTGCCGCCCCATCCAACCCTCCCTCCTTTCTGACTGCCCCTGGGACCCCTGCCCCCATTCAACCCCCTGTTCCTCCCCAACCATCCTGACCCCTATCCACACCCCTGCCCCCTGACCACCACCCCGAACTCCCCTGCCCTCTATCCAACCCCCCCGCTCCGTGCCCTCTTACAGCGCTGCCTGGAGCACCGGTGGGTGGCTGGCGGTGCTACAGACGCGCCGCCCGGCTGGAGCTGGGCCATGCCACCACCACCACCATGCAGCACAGAGACCGAGTCAGGCTGGGCTCTGCAGCTGCGCTGCCACAGGGGCTCACAGCCCCGCCGCCCAGAGCATTGCGCCGGTGGCGGACAGAGCGAGTTGAGGCTGAGGGCGAGGGGGAACAGTGGGGGAGGGGCCGGGGCTAGCCTCCTGGGCCAGGAGCTCGGGGGCCGGGCAGGATGGTCCTGTGGGCCAGTTTGCCCACCTCTGCTCTAGACCTTTTGCACATTGCTCAATTTCTCTTTCATATACTTTATCCACCAATTTGCCTGCGACATCTGCTCTGTTGGGTGGACTGTATGCTGGTCTTAATGACTGAACCATGCTAATGAAGTGTGGGTTCTCAATCATACAGAAAGGACAGTTTGCATAACTGTTTGCATAATTGTTGCATAAACAAACCGGGCAATTTTTTCATCAGTTACCTCTTTTTATAATCTGCTTATCACAAACTTATCTATGGTTGTTTCTGGATGATGGAGATTTTTTTTTTCTTTTTGCTACAGGAGATATACTGTGGCTATGTGACATACATGATGTGACTGAAAGACCATCATTGGCAGATAACTCGGAAACTATAGAAAATGATGGTGATCTTGAAGGTGGATAGTCTTCAGAATTCTGTATGTTGAGGAAGGATTCTCCTAGACAAAATAAGTCAATGCAGTTATTTAATTATTATTATTACCATACTGCTCATTTAGTATTACTCATTGCATTCACTGACACTCAGTATTACTTTGAAGGTGAAATTGTAAAAGGAAGATCTACCTATTTCAGCTATTTATTTTTTATCACAACTGCATCTAAAATGATAGTACCATACAGTAGCAACTATATTTTTTGCTCAAACGTGAGAATTCAAGAATAATCCAGAAGGAAGACAGGCAGTCCTTAAGAAAGAAGTATGAAATAAAAAAGTTTACCAACCTGAAGATCCTACATGTTCAGATATGTTCCTTTCATCATCTTCAACGCGCTTCCTCCTGAGAAGGAATACTTCTCATGATGATGTTTCATTCGGGAAACCAGGCCTTGCATTTCTCTTTGTTGCACTTGTTTGCATTTTGCACGCATGCCAGTCTTACCCACAGGTAGAGGAACTTCATTAAAATATTCCCAAACTGGGTCTCTTTTACAGCCTGCTGCCATTATAGGTTTTCCCTTCTAGTGAGAGAATGGTATGGCAGATCTCAAATCAATGAAGGCTACGCTCAGAAAGACCTCAAGACTTCTGGAATATACTACTCAAATTAGTTTCACTTTTGTTTCCACTGCCTGTCCCTCCCTTCTCACATTTATCTCCAGACTTCTTCTCCTTGTCCAGATCTATTCTGGCCCCAACAATCTTCTATTCATTGAACTTTTTGAAACTTCACACTTTTAGAGAGAGGTAAGGGATTGACTCTGTGTGCACAAATTTGCAGAGGGACAGTAGGTTTGAGGTCTGTTATTTCTCACCTCTATATATTATTTATTTTAAAACATTTTTGCTGTTAACAAGCAGGTTACCTCTGGAGACACAAATCCACAGTTTGAGAACTGCAAAACTAAGCATCTCTGATGGTATCTTCTAGACTGAGCACTGAGTCCCAATGGGTAGATAGAAAGATTAACCTAAATAATCTATAGAGAAGCTCCTGAAACCAAATAAGATTGGGTCCCTAATCCATGAACTATTGGAACTCATTTACAAAACTTTTCTTACACATTATATGAATATATTGTCCCATACTTAGAATTAGAATTTATAATCCCTATTCCACGATGAGATATCTTTGAGCTATAATGTATATTAATTAAAACTATCTTTAGATAGGTTTTTTCCTCAAAAAGCATTTTATCAAAAAAATCCGATTTTTTTTTTTTTTTAAATCACTGATATTTATCCACCCTGGTTTAGAGCAGCAAGGTGATACGCATACCTATACATTCAGGGCTAGATCTTCAGCTGCTGTAAATTGGTGCATCTCTTCCACTGACTATTGGAGCTATGCTAATTTACACCAGCTGATGTAATTTCTACTTTTAAGGTTCAGGGTTACTAACTAATTCTCTACTTCATCCCAACACCGTAATGCACATACATGTGTGTATACTTAGATACATGCAGGCACACACAAGTACGTGTAACAAGGATGTACAGTATCAGGGGGTAGCCGTGTTAGTCTGTATCTACAAAAACAACAAGGAGTCTGGTGGCACCTTAAAGACTAACAGATTTATTTGGGCATAAGCTTTCGTGAGTTAAAACCTCACTTCTTCGGATCAATCACCGATGAATAAGAAATTAATGCCTCTAGCATTCTGCTGTGAAATGTGTTAGTACAGAGATCTGCAGCTATCCCAGCAGTTTTCCTCCAAACACTTTTCTGCATTCACATTTGGAGATCCCCAGCACTACTCCTCGTAACAGAGTAAAGAGGCTATAAATACACATAGAAAAAACACAGGTCCTGTTTATGTGCCACCTATTTATCTTTTTCTGTAAGGAGACATCTACCACATTCTACCTTTAAATGGACAGGACAGTAAATAGAACCCTGCAGATTTATACTAGTTTATCCGCTCTGGCACTCTGTCAAAGCCTCCTGCATTAAACAATTTTGTTTGTAAAGAAATTGAACACTGACAAACAAGACATACAAGAAACAAAACAGCTTATTCAATCTGCTGTACTCCTTTTCCAGCATCCACTACTGCTTCTCCCCACACTCCTTAGTAGCCTTCCCAGCCATAATGTACCTAATTTGGGGCCAAATTCTATTCTCAGTTACAATGGTGTAAAATCAACTGAAGTCCACTTAAATACCTAGGCCAGTGGTTCTCAACGAGGGGTACGTGTACCTCTGGGGGTACTCAGAGATCTTTCAGGGGGTACATCAACTGATTTAGGTATTTGCCGAGTTTTACAGCAGGCTACATAAAAAGCACTAGCGAAATCAGTACAAACTAAAATTTCATAGACAATGATTTGTTTTGTTTATACTGCTCTGTATACTATATACTGAAATGTAAGTACAATATTTATATTCCAATTGATTCATTTTATAATTATATGGTAAAAATGAGAAAGTAAGCAATTTTTCAGTAATAGTGGGTTGTGACACTTATTTTTATGTCTGATTTTGTAAGTTTTTAAATGAGCTGAAACTTGGGGATACACAAGACAAATCAGACTCTTGAAAGGGGTACAGTAGTCTGGCAAGGTTGAGAGCCACTGGTGTAGGTGATATGTAGGATAGAAGTAGATTATACTGCTAAAACTGGAAGAATTTTACTCTAAGATCCAATTCTACAATTGGAGCTACAGTGGCAGACCTTTGCACAGAGCAACTTTGTCTTCAAAGTAAAAGTTTGCCTGTGTAGATCCAACTGCAGGATTGGGACCTTAAATAGTAAACTTTTCTGGCAGAGACCTCTATAAGGAACTGATGCTTTAGTTCTTACAGAAGTCATTTATGTTTTACCCGAGTAAGAGCTGTGTATACAGTACTATGTGCAGCAATGGAATCACAGAAATAAATAAATCACTATAAATAATTGTGTCCTATTATTTTCTGGTCTCATGAGAGAAAAATTATTATTTTCAGAACAAGTTGCTGTTAATTCTCTGAACTGTCTGCTGTAAGTTTAAAGGACATTTTAATAGAATAAGTTATGTGCTAGTGGATATTACATGGTAGATGTACCCTTAGTGTGCAAAGAGCACAGCCAGAGGCAGCAAGCCCCCGAGCCTGGGTAGACAGACTCAGGCTCGTGCTTCAGGCCTATAAATAGTTGTGTAGACACTCCAGGTCAGGCTCTGAGGTCTAGGGAGGAGGAGGGGCTTCAGAACCCGAGTTCCAGCCCAAGCCACAACTTAAGAGCTGTCTATGCAGCTATTTTTAGTGAGGTAGCACAAGTCTTGCCAGCGTGAGCGTGTTGACCCAGACTCAGAGGCTTGCTGCCGCAGGCTGCCATTGGCGGTGTAGACTTTCCCTAGTTGTTTGCTCGTTTGCCTTCAGGCACATACCTCACAAAACACCTCATGAGTTGAGCCATGTATGTGCTGTTTTGGTTCACTGGCATAACTGGTAATTAACACAGAGCAGCTGTTACAACCTTTTGGGGTTTGAGACAATTATTTTACATTAGAACTGTAATTATTACATAATGGTCCCTTCTGACCTTAAAGTCTATGATTCTATGATTACAAACTTTTATTGAGATTTGCATGCATCATGTAGCTTTTATTCTCAACATAGGCGCCGGCTTCCTCCGGATATTGGAGGTTCTCAACCCCCCGCTCCGCCCCAGACTCCACCCTCACCCCACCCATTCTCCCATGCCCCCACCACAGCCCTGCTTCTTCTCATCCAGTTCTGCCCCCTCCCCTGAGGGTGCCCCATCCCCACTCTTCCCCCTTACTCCCAGCGCCTCCTGCACACCACGGAACAGCTGATCATGGCAGACAGGAGACACTGGGAAGGAGTGGGAGGAGTTGATCAGCAGGGCTGCTAGTGGATGGGAGACAATGAGGGGGAGGAGGGAGCTACCTGCCGGTGGGTGCTAAGCACCCACTAATTTTTTTCCATGGGTGCTCCAGCCCTGGAGGACCCACGGAGTTGGCGCCTATGATTCTCAAACAGATGTGCATGTTAGTTTTGTTACAGTCAGTGCAACTTATGGGACAAAGTTACCCTCTATGAATCTTATTAGATTACCCTAGATTCCAGGCCCAGAAGGGACCACTGTGCTAATCTAGTATGATTTTCTTTAACACAGGCACTAGAACTTCCCTGAATTAATTCCTGTTTGAGCTATAGCTTTTAGAAAAACATCCAATCTTGATTTTAAAACTGCCAGTGATGGAGAATCTACCACAACCATTAGTAAACTGGTATACTGTTCCAATGGCTAATTAACATGACTTAAAATTTTAACCTAATTTCCAGTCTGAATTTATCGAGCTTCAAACTTTCAGCCAATGGCTCATGTTATACCTTTGTCTGCTAGACTGAATAGGGTTACCATATTTTAAGTATCCAAAAAGAGGACACTCCACGGGGCCCCAGCCCCGCCCCAACTCCACGCCCCGCCCCTTCCTGGCCCCACCCCAACTCCGCTGCTTCCCGCAAACATTTGATTCGCAGGAAGCCTGAAGCAGGCAGGCAGCAGGTAAGCTGGGGCTGGGCCTGGGAGATGCAGCCCAGTCCGGCCCCCACTGCCGAGTGGCTCTCTCCGGCCCAGGCCAAGAGGCTCTGGCCCCGGCATCTCCCGCCCGGCTCGGCTCAGGCCCTGGGGCACCCGCCGCCGGCCCAGCACCGCCGGGCCCCGGCCCCGGCCCAGCACCGCCGGCCCCTACCCCGGCCCCCGGCCCAGCGCCTCCGGCCGAACACCGCCAGCCCCTCCCTCCCTATTTTCCTGGACATGTCCGGCTTTTTGGGATTTCCTCCCGGACGGGGATTTGAGGCCCCAAAAGACGGACATGTCTGGGAAAATCCGGATGTATGGTAACTAAGACTGAAGAGCCCATGGTCAAATATTTCTTTTCCATGTAGGTATTTCCAGACTAATCACGTCACCCTTTTACCTTCTCTTTGTTAAGCTAAAAATAGATTGAGCTCTTTGTTTCTATCAATATAAGGCATATTTTCATGTCCTTTAGTCATTCTCATCACTCTTCTCTGAAACCTCTCCAATTTATCAACATCCTTCTTGAATTGTGGACACCAAAACTGGACACACTATGCCAGCAGCAGTTGCACCATTGCCAAATATAGAGGTAAAATAAGCTCTCTATTCCTACTCAAGATTCCTCTGTTTATGCATCCAAGGATTGCATTAGCCTTTTTGGCCACAACATCGCACTGGGAGCACATGTTCAGTGGATTATCCACCATGACCCTCAAAACTTTTTTGGAGTCACTGCTTCCCAGGATAGAGTCCCCCATCACATAAGTATGGCCCTCATACTTTGTTCCTAGATGTATATATTTAGCCTTACTAAAACACATTGTCTTCTTGCACACAGCTTATGGAGTGATCCAGATTGCTCTGTATCTATGACCTGTCCCCTTCATTATTTACCACTTCTCCAATTTTTGTGTCACCTGAAAACTTTATTGTGATGCTTTTGTTTTGTGTTATTGATAAAAATATTAAATAGCATAGGGATAAGAACTGATCCCTCCAGGACCTCACTAGAAACATACCTGCTCAATGATGATTCTTCACTTGTAATTACATCAGTTAGCCAGTTTTAAATCCATTTTGTGTGCCATGTTAATTTTATATCATTCTAATTTTTTAAATCAAAATATCATGCGGCATCAGGTCAAATTCCGTACAGACATTTAAGTGTATTACATCAACACTAAAAGAACAAGAGTACTTGTAGCACCTTAGAGACTAACAAATCTATCTAAGCATAACACTATTACCTTCATCAACCAACCTTGTAATCTCATCAAAAAAGATTTCAAGTTAGATGCTATCAGGCTATCTGCCATAAACCAATGTTGATTGGCATTAATTATATTACCTTCCTTTAATTCTTTCTTAAATTATCAGCTGCTCCATTATCATGCCTGGGATCAATGTCAGACTGGCAGGCTTACGATTATCTGGATCACCCCTGTTTGCCCTTTTGAAATATTGGCACATTAGCTTTCTTCCAGTCTTCTACTGAAAAGCTACATTAATGGTCCAATGAGCTCCTCAACCAGTTCTTTTAAGACTACTGAATGCAAGTTTTCTGGACCTGCTGATTTAAAAATGTCTAACCTTAGTAGCTGATGTTTAACATACTACTGGGATACTAATGGAAAGGAAAGAGTTATCACCATCATATGGTATGACTATATCATGTTTTTTTCCCCCACAAAAAACCTTAAATACTTCATTGAACACATCTGCCTTCCTGCATTATTATTGATAATTTTACCATATCCTTCTAGCAATAGACCATTACTAGTGTTAGGATTCTTTTGTTCCTAATATACCTAAACTCCTAATTCTCCTCTACTCTGCTGGTCATAGATTTCTCTTTTTGAGCCTTTGCTTACCTTACCAACACAATTTACCACAATTCCTAGCTTCTGTTTTACACTCATTACTATTGACGTCCTCTTTCTTCTGTTCGTTATATATTCATGTTTTATAGTTACCTTCACCTTCTCCTCTAAATCAGACCAGTATTTTAACCAATACAGCCTTCTTCCTCAATTGTGGCTTTTGGGGCTTCTTGTAAAGTGTTCTTAAATAATACCCAATTACCATTCACATTTTTCTAACCTCTTCCTCACAGCTGATTTGTTTCAATTTTTTTCCATCTTTATGAAATGGCCCTTTTAAAGCACCAAGTATATATATCAGTGGTCTGGGCTTTATTCTGTTTACACATTATAAATGTGATCAAGTCATGATAATTTGAACCTAAGCTATAATTAGTTTTAAATTCTGGGATCAGTTCCTCTTTAATTGGTCAAGATGTAGTCTAATATAGAGTCCCCCATGTTGGGTGCAATACTTTATGAATTAGGTAACTCATCTATAATATTTAGAAATTCCAGGGATGTTCTAGTACTGGCAGCATGAGACTTCCAAAATGTGACTCAAATTGAAGTCCCCAATGACCACAAAGCTTTTTTTCCTACACATAGATAGGTGTGTAAGGATCTGTTCCCTTGTGTGATCTGGTGGTCTGTAGAAAACACCAATACCCCATTATGTGCTTTACCTGTAAGGACATTGATTCATAAGCATTCAAAATGATTTTCTTCTGAGTTGTCAATGACTCACAAATAGGAATGGAATTTTTGACAGTGCAACTCCCCCTTCCCCCCTTTTGCTCACTCAGTCCTCCCTAATTAGGTTATAATCATTGAGGTTAGCATTCCAATCATGCAAATCATCCCATCAGGTTTCAGTAATGCCCAACTAGATCAAATTTATGCTCATAAATGAGTAATTCCAATTCATCCTGTTTGTTATCCAGGCTCCTAGTATTGGTATATAGGCCATTAAAGAATTTCTTCTCTTCATGTCCTTTGGTTCCTTGATTAATTTTGTTTTTAACATCTCAATTTTGGGCTAAATGAGTGCTCATATCTTCCCTTTTTTTACCCTCCCCTTTTCTTATTAGTTTAACACCCTCCTAACTAGCCTAGCCAGCCCAGCCCTGAGGATATTTGTTCCCCTTCTACTGAGCTAGAGACAATCCAAACTATACAGCCCCCCTCCCCACAGAGGGTGGATCAATGTTCCACAGCACCAAAACCCTACACCATTTACATACCCAGTCCTGAAGAGATGCATCTACTGTGCAGTTCAAATGCACCTACTGTGGAGGCCACACACATCCTTAATATGTTAAATATCAATTATTTTTAACCATCCATGACTACTAGCCAAGTACACAATTAGTTTATTTAATTAAGCATGTTAAATCGAATGCTCACATAGTGAATTGAATACTATAGGCAATTTTTTGTCCTCAGTTATTTCTGTAGAATCCCAATTAAGTACATAAATAAATGTCAGACTACATTCCCTTCACTTATGTCTGTGCAATATGGCACTGTATGCAGTTCTAGAAAAAACATTTACCTACCTTTCGTAACTGTTGTTCTTAGAGATGCGTTGCTCATGTCCATTCCATTGTATGTGTGCGCACACCCATATGCGTGGTTGTCGTATACTTTTGCCTTAACGGTATCTGTAGGGCCAGGTCTGGGGCCCTCTGGAGTGCTGCACTTATGCCGTATCAAGCGCCACCAGCCCTGCGCCTTCTCAGTTCCTTCTTGCTGACAACTCCGACAGGGGCAGGAGGATGGGTAATGGAATGGCCATGAGCAACACATCTCGAAGAACAAGAGTTCCAAAAGGTAGGTAACCATTGTTTCTTTCTCGATTGCTTGCTCATGTCAATTTCATTCTAGGTGACTCACAAGCAGCATCCACGGAGATGGACTCGGAGTTCACAGTTTTGCAGACTAGAGTACTGCTCTGCTGAAACCAGTGTCATCTTGAGCTTGCTGGGTCAGCGTATAGCGCGAAACAAATATGTAGATGGACGACCAGGTTGTGGCACAGGAAATTTCTTGGATTGGCACCTGAGCAAGGAAGGTCGCCGATGACGCCTGCGCCCTAGTTGAGTGAGCCGTTATAATCGCCGGCGGGGGCACCCTTGCCAGCTCATAGCAGTTGTGGATATAGGACGAGATTCTCTGGGTGGACACTGGGCAACACTTCATCCTGTCCACGACAGCAACAAACTATTGCATAGACTTACGGAATGGACTTGTTTTATCTATGTAGAAGGCCAGTGTCTGCCTGACGTCCAGGGTATGCAGCCTGCATTCCTCATCCGTCATATGAGGCTTTGGACAAAGGACTGGGAGGTATATGTCTTGACCAGTATGGAACTGGGAGACTACCTTGGGCAGAAAAGCAGGATGTGCACGCAGCTGGACTTTCTTTATAGCAGATCGGGTCTAAAGTGGGCTTGAGGCCTGAGCAGGGTCCTTTCACCAGTGCCCCTGGGTCAGGCTTCCTCGGTGCTGTCGTCTTCGTCTTCTTCTTCGGCACTGGGGATTGGTGCTGGGGGTGTGCTACGGATTGAAGTTGATGGGCTGGGTGCCAGTTCGGGCCGTGTTGCTTCCAAAGCTGGGCATAAGGCAGCCTGCATCAGGAGGGCCCATAGGCACATGTCGCGCTCTCTTTGTGTCCGAGGATGAAAGTTCTGGCAGCTGCGACAGCGCTCCTTTATATGGGTTTTCCCGAGGCACTGTGGACAACTCTCGTGCAGGTCACTAACAAGCATAGGCCTGTTACACGCAAGAGCTTGAAAACTGGAGAAAGGGCATTCCCCGCCTGGGGCAAAGTCCTCCCCAAGACACTATCTAACTAATTAACAGGAACTTAACAACTAACTAACAAATAATTAAACTCTTAACAGCTAGAAGCACAAGGCTTTGATAAAGGAGAAACTGCTGACCACTTGCGAAGCAAGGGACAGAGATGCTCCGACTGATCAGCACAGGTGGTAAGAAGGAACTCAGAGGGCAGAGGGTCAGTGGCACCTGAAATACTGCGGCATGAGCGCAGTACTCCAGAGGGCACCACAGCCGGCCCTATGGATACCGCTAAGGCAAAAGTCTCCAATGACTGCGCACATGAATGCGCACACCTACAATGGAATCAACATGAACAAGCACTTGAAGAACCACCAACAGTACTATAGAGAAAGCAATCAGTATCACTTGTTAGTGTACCCTATGTGGCTATGGAATACTGGTTATTACTGAAGATATTTTCATTGAAAGAATATGCGAGTAGCAATGTGCAATTAGGGCTTTATCTTGCAAGGTGCGGAGTACCATCAAAGTCTTATTAAAATCTACCCATTTCTTCCCCCAGCATACACCCTATGCCAAGTGCTGAGCCATCAACACCTGCTCTTACCCTTGGGGTGGAATCACCAGATGCCTAGTTAAAGCAGCTTTAGGGATGCTTTGAGCTCCTTCAGTCTTATTTGGAGGCCAGGATCTGAATCTGCAGCTCTGCCATTGGAGAGTGGCAAAACCAAGAGATACTATAAAGACTTATGCATCTACCTCTATGGAAAAATCATCTCCATGCACTAAGGAGCAGCATCTCCATCTGCAAAGCCTAAGAGGTCTGGATAATTCCACAACTGTAGGGACAGGCCTATGATAGACATGGAGAGCCCTTAGTTGGTAAAGTTATTGACAGACTGAATAGAATCCAGCTTGATCACGTATAGCTGTATTGATTCTGCCATGTCAACAAGTCAAAAATAGATTTAAGAGATCACTCAGACACACAAAGGCCAAATCTAAACCACTCCCCCAGGCAACAGAAATCACTGCAGTGCTGCTGTCCAAGGAGGGTAGGGGTGGATGATGTGGCAGGATGCAGCAGGTCATTTTCCACGCGAGTTCCTTGCCTGACTGCACACAGGGGCACGTGAGGACAGAACACAGGCAGTAGGGATGCTGTCAGAGGATCTGGTGTGCACATGGGGAGCTGGTTGAGCACAATGCCAATGGATACTCTGAGTAGTTACATGGACTTGGGGAAGGATTCTTGCCCCTCTGTATATCTGGCCAATCCCTGACTCATCTACTCTGGCCAAACACTGAGATGTGGATTTATACCAGAGAGCAGATCTAATCAAATAGGAGGTGTTATTTTTACATATTTACTTTTCTAACTATTATTTAAATAATTAGACTATAATCAGAGATAATATTTTAAAGAAAGATTTTCAGCAGCAAATTTACCCTGTAGCCTTTCTACACACATCGGTTAAGTTACCCACTTTCACTTGATTTAAACAAAATATATTTACATTCTGCCACAATAACTGGCAAATATCTTTTAAGTTGGACTTTATCAAAATGCATCACATTGTATCAGGAGACTACAGAATGAAAACTGGGTAATGAATGACAACATTCAATAGTACAAAGCAAAACAATACGTTCAAGTAAGTTTGCATTATGATCTGTCAGCAAAAATGGTAGTCTTGCCACGTCCCAAGTAGTATGTAGTTCAACATCTTTGTAATTTCAAAGCCTCTGCTCTGCTGCATTGGTAAACCAGGAATGTGTATGTAATCTATGGTTCCCAATATACTACAGTAGGAAAAAAGGCCTTTTCTTCAAAGATGCAAAATTGAAACATGCAAAAAACCTGCAATATTTCAGGATAAACAAAGTCTCTAATTATAGACAAGATTTGGTGAACCATAAAAACCTGCAGGGCTGAGTGAACTGCTGAAGTCAAACCACATGGAAAAATTCCACTGCTAAAACATTTATGAGGCTTACTTTTGAACTTATCATATGGGGCTGATCGTGATCTCAGTGATTTCAGAGAGAACAGACGAGAAGATCCTGGTCTCTGATAAGGCTGCTTACCCAACTTAATGGAAATATTCCTGATGTAAAGTAACCCCCACTACCAGATCAGCAGAGTTGGTCCTAACCCACCTGCCTCCTGGCAGAGGGAACGTGTCAGGGATGTGATCAGAAAATGCTGCACTTCAGGGATCCTTGCCTGCAGTGTGGTCTCTTGTGGGGGATGTTGTAGCCAGGCATTTGCTCTGAGTTACACCTGGGATTTAACTGGCCCTGGCAGTCCCAAGAAATGAGGATGTGCAAAAGTAACTTGAAAGCAACCTTTGATCTCCTCTCACACAGTTGCTCTGAGCAGAATCTGACACAGCTGAGGATCTAGCCCAGGACTGGGCCCATACTGTGTTCAAGAACAAGTCTTTTATTTATTAAAAACTGTTTTTGTATTGCTAATCATATTTTAAAGAAAGCTAAAAAAGATGTAAAATCCATGTCCCACCTGCTCCTATTTAATTAAATGGTCAGACTAAAACCTCGAGTCTATCAACTACATCTTGTTGATTTAGTTGATGGAAGGAAGTTTATAGTTAATATGACACCCCATTAGCTCCCATGATGTTGAGTGATAAAATATTCTGCTTGCTTCTGTCTTTGATATGTGCATGTTCACGATCATGCAATGTGATGAACAAGGACAGTTTATTAGATATGACCACATTAGCACAGAGTTTACAACATAACAGAGAAGCACCCTATTCAGGAAAGCACTATAGTAGCCTGTTACGCGGGACTCCTAAGGTCACCCTCAAATCCCAGTACAAAAGCACACATTCCTCTCACATCATTGCCCTGTTACTCTAAATTACTCTCTTTCTCCACCTTCATACCAAGGTTAGAAAGAGAGAAGCTCCAGTATCAGACTTTAGGAAATGTCAACTCCTTTATTCTTCAGTCCACAGCTCACCACTTACTAGTGGGTGAGAGACCAGGAAGAGTCTCCTGTGAGCTTAGTAGTACTGCTGCATAAATCAGCCAATAGCTAGTGCAGAAGAAAGCTGCACCCTTCCACCCAGGAAAATCAGTGTCTGAGACTACTTGTAGGAGTAAGGGTTGCAGGTTCAATGACCTCCCTGGTGTGACAGTGTACCCCATAAGGCTTTATGGGGAGGGGGTGCTTATATATGTATGTATGACAACTGGAATATGTTTTGTGCTGCCTGTGCCATGTAATATATCTCCGTAAAGGTTATGGTCTACTATATTTGTTTGTTCTATTTGTACATGTATATCATTTTCTACTTGAGGTTAAGAATATGGGCTGTATGCTTGCTTGGTTTCTAAGTAAGCTTTGGGAGGCATTTGGTCAGCTTCTTTAGGAAGGAATTCGCCAGGTTAAGTACCTGATCAGGAAACACTTGGAGAACAATGCATCTTGGAACGCTCCAATCCACATAAGAAGTCTTCCCGGAGACATGCAAGATACCATGCGGACAATGGCTTCGGCCTGTAAAGACTGAGTCATGCAGGGACATGTGACTTGCCCAGATGACTCCAGAACTCCATCTTGGAGCTGGACTTTGCATAGGAAGGGAAGAGGGGGGTCTCCATCCACAAGAGAGAAGCCATCATGAAGAATCCCCTAGCTATCACCTAAGCTGGAACAAGAGCTGTACCAGGGGAAAGAATTGTGCCCAGGCCTGGAAGGTGTCCAGTCTAAAAAAAAACAAAAACAAACAAACAAAAAAAACTTACTGAAGCATCTCTGCGGGTGAGATTATCTGTATTCAGTTTGATTAGGCATAGATTTGCGCATTTTATTTTATTTTACTTGGTGACTTACTTTGTTCTGTCTGATACTACTTGGAACCACTTAAATCCTACTGTCTGTATTTAATAAAATCACTTTTTATTTAGTAATTTACTCAGAGTATGTATTAATACCTCGGGGAGCAAACAACTGTGCATATCTCTCAATCAGTGTTATAGAGGGCGAACAATTTATAAGTTTGCCCTGCATAAGCTTTATGCAGGGTAAAACGGATTTATCTGGGTTTAGACCCCATTGGGAGTTGGGCATCTGAGTGCTAAAGACAAGCGCACTTCTGTGAGCTGTTTTCAGGTAAACTTGCAGCTTTGGGACAAGCGATTCAGACCCTGGGTCTATGTTGGAGCAGATAAAAGTGTCTGGCTCAGCAAGACAGGGTGCTGGAGTACTGAGCTGGCAGGGAAAACAGAGGTAGTCTTGGCACATCAGGTGGCAACTCCCAATGGGGTTTCTGTGATCCAACCCGTCACACCTGGGACTACTGGCATGAATAAAGGATGCATTACTGTCATGGAGTCCCCGGGCGATGCTCTGGAACTGCTCCCCACAAAGCCAGTCAGGACTTTGGGGAGCCTCCTCTCCCTCAAAGCAGACTGTCTTCAGGGCAAGAAGCTCACACGGCTTCACCTCCTGGGTCTCTCCTGGGAGCATTCAGCATATGCCCCTCCATGCGCTTCCCACAGTGAGTCCACCCAGGTGGGGTCCTGGGGAAGCCAAAGGGTTCTGCACCCCCGACTTCACAGTCAGACGTGACTCTCGGCTAGCCAGTAAAACAGAGGTTTATTAGACAACAGGAACACGGTCTAAAACAGAGCTTGTAGGTCCAGCGAACGCGACCCCTCCGCCGGGTCCATTCTGGGGCCCAGCGAGGCAGACCCCCGTCTGCCCTCCCTTCCAGTCCCCAGCTAGCTCCAAAAACTAACCCCCATCCAGCCCCTCCTTCTCTGGGCTTTGTCTCTTTCCTGGGTCAGGAGGTCACCTGATCCCTTTGTCTCCAACACCTTCAGTTGGCAAGTTTGCAGAGGAGGGGCCCAGGCCATCAGTTGCTAGGAGACAGAGTGTCGGATATTTATGTACACTGGCCCTTTGCTCTGCAGCAACCATACACCCTTAACCCACCACCTAGATACTTAAGAACTGCATAGGAGAAACTGAGGAAAACATTAAGAACAGTCCCACTTCGTCACAATTACTTCTGTAAATGTGTGTCTAGTCTTTTCTGTCCAGGAAACAGAAGCCTTCTCATGTATTTCACAAGGCAGCATAATACACTGTCTCTCTGCAACCAGGTTGGTTCAGATTTAATTTCTTTTAAGCCAACTCAGCTCTCTACAATGGTTCCTTTGTACTGTGCATAAAGTGGATTTTTGAAGTTGCAATACATCAAGATATGGAATTTTTGCAAAGTCTAGTAAAAATAGCTATTCTGAGTTTTAACTAATGAGTTTACTTCCATCATTTTAGCTATTAGGATGTTTAACAAAGAAATAAAATGCACTAAAAAAAGCAACAAAATATGGCACAGTGAAATATAGATTTTTTTTTTTTAGCCATGCTATTAAACAGCCACCACTAAGGCATTAGGACCATATCTTCCTCCAACAAGCTTATACAAACACCTACATGATTTGTGAGTACAATCTTCATTTGGGCATGTAAACTGACACTTTTGCACACTACACAGGTAATGGCACAAAAGGAATCATTTGCATGTGCAAATACATGTCTACTAGGTCAAATGTGAGTTTCTGTAGGTCCCAACAGCTGCTCTTGCAAATTTAGTGAATATACTTTCTGTACACCATTGGATTTTTGTTATTATTTGTATTATAATAGTGCCTAAAAGACCTACTTGTGGACCAAGACCCCGCTGTGGTAGGTGGTATACAAATACAGAACAAAAAGATGGGCCCTGCCCCCAAAACCTTACAATTTAAATATAAGGAAACAATACGACAATATTGGTCTACAATAGGCTACTGTTGTGCAGAGATCACTGCCTATCTGCTGTCAAGTTTTTGATAGGCATCATGACAAAGAAGAGTTTTGAAGAGGTATTTGGAGGAGGAGAACAACACAGTTCTGCAGATGTTTACTGGGAGTGCCTCCCAAGTGTGAGGGGCAGGATGGAAGAAACATATGAAACAGCTTGTTTGAAAATGTAACAATTGGGCATTGGAGGCTAGCATCCTGGGTTGATCAGCTTGTTGACCTGCGTCAACAGCTTGATTGCGAATGAGATGACTGGTAGGGTGGGGATTGACTGTGAAGGGCCCTGAAACTGAAGACAAGCAGCTTGTCTTCAATGTGATAAAGAAAGAGGAGCCAGTGGAGAGATTCAAAGAGAGGGGTGACATGGTCAGATTGACCGGCTAGGAAATTGATTTTTGCTGCAGCAATTTGAATGGATATGAGTAGGTCAAGACTGAATTTTCATGACCAGAGAGAAGAATGTCGCAGTAATCAAGACCCAAGATAATGAGAGCTTAGACAAGAGTTCTAGCTGTGTGGATGGATATGAAAGGCTTAGAGATGTTATGCAGAAAGAATTGGCAAGATTTAGACATAGCCTGCATGTGAGAATCTGGAGAGAGGTCTGTGTCGAAGATGACACCCAGATTATGGGTATGAGTAATAGGCAGGATGATTGTATTGTTCACAGTGATTGAGAAAAGATAGTGTGGAGGGCTTGAGGGAGTAATCTGATCCTTTGATGTTCAATTAACATTATCTTTAGGCCAAATACTTTAAGGCTATATCCTGAGAAGTGCTGAGTCCTGATAACAGTTTTAGTTGCTCATAATCAAGCTCCTACCTTTTGTTTTTTGACAAAATGATCATTTAATATTTTATTACGGTAGTATTCAGAGGCCCCAAATTAGGACTGAAGTTTAATTGTGCCAGGCACTGTACAAACAGTCCTGCCCCAGCCCCTGTTCCCCTGAATATCATGAAGATCTGTGAGGATTCTTTAAAAATGTTGCCCCTATTGCAGACAACTTGCCGAAGTCTTCCTAAACAATGAAATGGGGACACTAAATTTATTGCAACTGACATTTAGTTTAGCTTCCAACATTATCTATGGAAGCCAGCATGGAAGATAAAGGGAAAAAACTATTATTAAGATTAAAATTTTTCAAACAAATAATGGGGGATAAATTTACAGATCCTCCAGGCATTCACCTTACAGAAATGAATGTCTAGATTTCAGTGCAGACTTATTAGATCTCTTTTTTTGGACAACAACATGGACTTTTTCAAAGCCTGGCTCACTTACTAGGAGCACAGAGCTGTTGGAGGAAGTTGAGCGAGAACAGGATATTATTTATTAATACCACTTTAATGTAGGCTGCCTCATTCAGCAAGGCAAACTTGGCTCGAAAAAAAAAAATTCCTCCTCCTGTGGGAGGCATCTCTTAAATTAAAATGATTCAGATAATATTCTGGCTGCTCAAAAGGCTTTAGCCAATTTCCTTCTGACCACATCCATCTCTGCTCCCACAGTAAAGGAAAGGAGCACAGGCCTTCAGGCACATACACAGGAGTAACAATATTTTTAGATCTTTAATCCCCTGAATGGATAAAGCTATATTAAATATGAATTACCTTTCTTGACTAGAGATAAAACTGAACAGAAAGAGAAAAAAAACACTGAATAAGAGAGATGAATCATTATGAATACAGACCACCCCCAAAACATACAGCTCTGTGTTGTAGTTAATATAATACAAAGTTAATAGGAAAAGTAACAGTTGACAATCCAAGAATGTTTCTTGTGAAGGAAAAAAGAAGAGATGCTTCCAGGGCAGCTACTTTGGCATTGTTTTATTCATTTATTTCTTCTTACTTTAATTCAATTACTTGTATACCTTGTAAAGTAACAGGCCCTAAATTGGTTCTCACTTAAATCAAGGGTAACTCCACTGGAGTTATTCTAAGAGTGGTGTAAGCAAGATCAGAATCATGCCCATAAGGTTGTCATTGTACAGAATTGCCTCTGTATATAGAGCACATCATAAGATTACCTTTAATAAAAGGTATTGCCCCCTTCCTTCCAAATTCCATGGAGTTCATTCTAATCATGCAAACTCTGTTTCCCAAGACCAGCCTTATAGAAAGAAACAGTGTTGCTTTGATAAGGGACCTTTGAACACAGCTATTTCTATTTATAAATGAAAAGCTGCTCTTTCAATTATCTTTTCACTATTGTTGTTAGAGTCAATAAAGTACCTGAAGCGGTTCCTGTTGTCAGTTTAAACATTTTCATCCAAGCGTCAGCATAGGTTCTCTTTTTGTCAATACAATTTGTGCTTGTCAGAAGACTGCACTTTTTTACAGACTTGCAGATCAGGTGGATTGCAGTCCAGTAGCTAGTATTTTCACTTGGAACTAATGGGTTAGGCATGTGTCATGACCGAGGAGGGTTAACACTGAAAAAATGGGGACAAAATGAATGGTTAGGAGGGATTTCAATGATAAATGCTCAAGTACCCAGTGACAAATTGAGTATTGGATAGATGGACACTGGCTGTTTGGCAATACCAGGGTTCTGAAAGAGCTCCAAAAATAAGGGGCAAAAAGACGAGCACCATAAGGAATAACGTGGGCATGTATAGCGCTGTGAGGTAACACTTTTAGCTTTAGTGAGAGTAGGTGAGCCTTGGTCCACTAGCCAGCTGGAATATCAACTAGGTTGCATAAATAATCTCATCATTACCTCATGACCAATGTAGTAGATTAAGGCAGGATAAGAGATCAGCCCGTGCTCTAAAAAGTCCCCCTCCCACCTCCGGTTTTGCCATTCAACCTCAAAGACTTGAACAAGCCATCCCTGGCTGGCTGGGGCATGATGTCCTGTGGAACTAACTGAGGGAGAAGCAGATTTCCTAGCCGAAGGCTCACAACATTCTCACTGTTTACTCTCTTCAGAAGAGGGAAAAATAGCAGTCCCAGGACAAAGGCTCTAGTGATTACCCCAGGATCCAAAAGTCACTAGACTAGTCTCCTGGGAGTTGCTGCCTTTCATGACTATTCATAGGCCTCAACTCTTTTGCATATATAGCAATAATGAAAAACTAAGCTAAAACTCTAGGAGAGAGATATGACGGAAACCCCTCCAATACACAATTTTTCTAATCTGTTGTACATATTTAATCCTCTTTTACAGAAAGAAAAACAGCTTTAGCTATTGCCTCCAACAACAGTAATAATAAGGTGCCTAGCTAGACAACCAGAGTGATGATAAAGAACTGCTTTTTTCTAAAGCAAAATCCTTTGATTTTCAAGACACTTCTATTTTGTGGTTTATCCTGCAAATGATTCCATTCCCAAAATGGCCTGGCAGACATAGGTAATACAGACCAGCTGGGACAGTGAAAAGATCTTAGTGGGCATGGCTAATAGCTAGAGTTTCCTACAGAACCACCACCTTGTTCAGTAACTGATCTGGTTGCCAACCCTCCAGGATTGTCCTGGAATCTCCAAGAATTAAAGATTAATCTTTAATTAAAGATTATGTCATGTGATGAAACCTCAAGGAATATGTCCACCCAAAATTGGAAACCCTAGTGACTGACTTAATTTAAAGGCTAAGCTCCAAATATAATTAAGTACTCCACCTCTATGGGCAGAAGAATATTCTATTACACTGGGCATGTTCTCACTCATGATAGGTCCTCCACTAGCAGTACTCCTGCTGTGAGGAAGAGTAGGAGGACTAGAAAGATGCTGAGAGCACAGTTACAGAGAGTCTATAAAGTTTTTTAATGTGTCAACAGAACTCAGCCTTAACTGCTGTCACCTCAATCAGTATCCAGTCACTGATCTAAACACTCCCATACAAATGAACTTATAGATAAGGTTGCTCAAGTGTATTTCAGCATTCATCAATGCAAGGTAAGAAAGTGAAGCAGACAACATCCATACTTAACAATACCTACTACTATCATGACACCAGAGCCTCACCAGAGCCATGCCAAACACTTTCAATCAACAATACACACAATGCATACAAAAAAACACTGTTACTTACTGTAAGTGTGGTTCTTCAAGATGTCATGCAGACGTGTATTCCAAGTAGGTCTGTGCATGTCTTGCATGCTGGAGCCGGAGATTTTTGCCTAGCAGTACCTGTAGATGAGCAGCGCTTGTGACTATAGCTCCTCCCCTGACTATATGAGGATATATATGGATAGTTATCCATCTAGAGATGGTTTGTGCAGACACCACTTGTCCTTTCATGTGGTCCGCATACGTATGAATAGGCAAACAAAGCATGAAACTGTTTATTCTGTTCAGATAAAAGGCTAGACAGCCACCTAACATCTAATGAATGGCAGTTTTGCTCCTCCAGGGAAGAATGTAGCTTAGGGAAAAACCACAGGCAAATACACCGCCTGGTTCCAATAAAATTGAGACCACCTTGGATAAGAACTTCGGGTGTAGCCAGAGCATTACCTTGTCCTTACAAAAGTGTGTGTAAGGAGGCCCCACCACCAGAGCCTGCAACTCACCCACCCTCCTGGCAAAGGTAATGGCTATCAACAATGCAGTTTTCTGAGACAGATGGGGCAGTGGACAGGATGCAAGGGGCTCAAATGGAGGCCCCATTAGAACTGCTAAAACTGAGTTCAGGTCCCTCTCGGACCAGAGGATGCAGGCGGAGAAGTCCTTTTAGAAATCTTGTCACCACCGTGTCAGGGAAAAAAAAACCTGATTTTTCTTGGATAGAGGGATGAAACACCGATATTGCTGCCTGGAAGTGGTCAATCTGCAGGAACACCTTCGATTTCATGGAGTCTGACATGGCCCCAATGAATTCTATTTGTTGAGTGGGGGCCAAGGTTAACTTTGCAGTGTTTAGAATGAGTCCCAATTGGTCAAGTAAACTGAGCGTGGTGTTGACATGTGCAAGAACCTCCTCTCTGGAGCTGCTGCTGAGCAACCCGTCATTGAGGTAGGGGAAGATGTGGATTCTCTTCCTCCTGAGGTATGCCATGACCACTGCCATAAAGACTTGGGGGGCAGAAGAGAGGCCAAACAGGAGAAAATGGCGTTCTCCTACTAAAAAGCAAAGAAACTTGCTGAGACTCGGTAGAATGGCCACAAGAAAATAAGCATCCTGAAGGTCCAGAGCAGTGAATCAGTGATTCTCAGACAAAGAAGGGAAGATAGCTCAGAGACTGACCATGTGGAACTTCACGTATTTGATTAATCTGAATCTGCAAAAGTCAAGGATGGGCCTCATCCCGCCCTTGGATTTTGGTATCAGGAAAACACAGGGAGTAGAAACCGTGACCCTGGTGTTCTCACAGAACCTCCTCCACCTCCCCCAATGTTAGCAGAGAGCAGTGTCTCATGAGAGTGGTCCCTGAAGAGGGATAGGGATGGGTGTTGGAGGAAATGGAGAGGAACTGGATGGCAGTGTCTAGGACCCAGCTGTCAGCTGTAATCGAGACCCAGAGATTGTAAAAGTGGGTCAAGCTTGTCCTCAAAGGAATGGGAGGACAATGAGGGTGAAGGAAGAACTGGAATGGAACTCTAGACCAGCGAGTTAAAATGGGTGTTTAGCAGTTGGAGGACAAACAGACCAGCTGGTCCCTGAGTTTGAGCACTTTCTATGGAGACCTGTTCCTCTTCCTAGGATAGTTTCACTGTCTCAGAGAGAAGGGCTGTACAAAATGAATCTGCAGTCTATATGGGCTGTTGCTGCTATGAGCCATAGTGGCATCTCTGTGTGCACAGTACATATACATATAAAAGACTTCAAGGTAACCCTCAAATCCTTAAAGGAATGCAAGCTTTCATTAATCTTGTTCAAAACAAGATTTGGCCATCAAAAGACAAGTCCTTAACCACTTGCTGGACATCCAAAGTGATGCCCAAGTTTTGGAGCCAGGAAGTCCTCCTCATAGTAATCATAGAGACCATTGCCCTGGCCAAGGTGTCGACAACATTGGGGCGGACTGCAGTTACGTCTTGGTCACCAGACAGCCTTTGGCAACAAATGCACAAAACTCATCACGAGAAGCCTCAGGCAACTGCTCCTCAAATCTGGATATATACGACTTTCTCAATTGGTCGGCTTTGGACAGCAGATGTTGCTGGTTCATGATCCTCACCTGTAATGATGATGAGGTGTTTATCCTTTTGCCCTGAAGGCCCAGACACTTAGAGTCTCTGTCCTTGGAGGTGGATTTGACCCTGCCCTTCTGGGTCCTGTCATTCACCGCTGTGACCACCAGGGAGTTCAGGGCTGGATGGGAATAGAACCCCTCATATCACTACACAGGTACAAAATAGCACTTCTCCAAGCACTTGACCACCAGAGTATTGAGGCTGGCGTACCCCAAAGGACTTTCACAGGTTCGAGGAGCACATCATTAATTGGGAGGACCACCTTCCCCAGGACAGAGAACTGGAGAATGTCTACAATTTTATGGATATTCTCCAGGAGAAACTCCACTTGAACATGGAGGGATGAGGCCACCTAATGTAACAGGTCCTGGTACACCTTAAAGTCCTCTGGGATGGAAGGGAAGGACAAACTGGGCACCACTGCATCATCCGGGGATGAGAACAAAGCCCTTGGCTAAGCCATAGTCAGGTCCTGCTCTTGGGGTAGAGTCTCTGGATGGGGAAACTCTAGCGGCTCCACGGGAAAGGCAACCATGGGTGCCTGGACTTGCTGCCGATCTGCAGCCACCAATATCACATATGCAGGCAATTTTGCTTTTGACCGGGATGACAAGCAAGACCTCCAGGAGCGAGGAGCTTCCCAGTGAGCTCAAGGGGGCCGCTGGTATGCGTAAGGCATTAGTGGCCCATAGGCACTGGGCCAGGGACTGCTATCCTGGACTCAGGGCGCATGCCAATCCTGGTAGCCATACTGGTCCACCAGTGGCCTTCGGCCCTCCTCCAGCAAAGTGGAGCAGGAGGATGAGGATCCCAACCCTGATGCGGAGGAGTCTCTGGATCTTAGAGATATGGGAGGAGCAATTCCAGAGAGGGCCAACAGGTGATAAGACTCATCCGTGGCCCAGAATGAGGTTGGAATCGGCGTTCCAGATGTAGTCAGTACCACAGGCAAGGTCAGTCGCAGAGCAAACAGCAGTACCAGCATGCCTGAATGCCTTGACATCGAGGATGGTGACAACGATCACAGAAGCATCTGCAGCATCGATTGTGTCAGTGCCAAGGAAGGGCCCAGTACCAAAGACCCCATACCGACTTGGGTGCCATATCCATCCTAACTGTTGGGAGGGGTGCTTCCAGATGATGTGCCAAAGGGCCAAAGAGTTAAGTGATATGCTCCAATAGAGGGGCCACAGCAGGCGCCAGCCTCACAAAGTCATGGACCAGTGGCACAGACGGGACCAAAAGGCAGAGTAGGTCTCCCGCAACCTGGCATGCTGATGTTACCAGCATCGCTCCTGTCAGTACCAGACTGAACAGATGCCTGAGGCCAGAACCAGAGTTGACAGTATGGGGTTTCTGCCCTCCATACCCCGTACCAAGGGAGGGTCAGAGGTACCTATGCCATCCCACTCACTGGAGCCGGTCCTGTGCCAGTCCACACTCTTCTTAGGGGAGGCAGAGGAGTCACCCAGGACCTGGAGCGCTCACAATTGCTCTTATGAGACCTCACCAGTGGCTCCTGTCCCTCTTGGTACCAGGTCAGGCCACATGGCCTGTTCAAGCAGGTGCTGCTTGAGGTGAAGATCTCTCGCCACCTGAGTTCTCATCTTGAACGATCTACAGATCAAACAGTGCTCCTTAAGGTGGGCTTTGCCGAGGCAGAGCAAGCACTGCGTATGGGGGTTACTGTTGGGAATCGCCATTCCACACAAAGTGCAATGCTTGAACCCCACTGAGGGCGTCTATAACTTTTTTTCTTTTTCACTAACACTAACTAACTAACTATTAACTATGTACAATGAAACAAGTAAGGTTGTGAGCCAACAACCACACGGAGCTCTGACTCCAGCCAACAGGCAGTGAGAAGGAACTGAGGGGCTGTTTCATATAGTTAGGGGAGGGGCTATAGACATGAGGTGTGAACACCACACATCTACAGGTACTGCTCAGCAAAAGCCTCAAGCTCAGATTCATGGGACACACACCCATCCACCCCTACTTGGAATACACATCTGCCCCTACTTAAAGAAGAACTGAAATATCACAGTGAAGAGAGAGAGAGAATGTTTTAAAAGATATGCAAAAGGACTTGTTAAATAAAAAAAGGAAATCTGTAAAAAGACCAGTAAAAATATAAATGTTAATCAGAAACACCCCAATACATTCAAACTAACCTGTTCCTTAATTACAGCCTCTTGAGAGATGGTTGGTAGGGCCTAAAGAAGCAGTTGAATAGTGGAGGTTAACTGATTATCTACCTTGCTCATCCCAAATCAGGACAATTGTTTTTGTAATCCAGTCACATAAGGTAGTCCCTCAAATCCAATTTTAGGAAGGAAGACATCATAAAGAGGGATGATTGCATTAAGGTCTCAATTAGATAACTACATTTAACTGCTTTGCTGTTTATGTCTGTCTGCAAATTTAACTCCCATCTTAGCTAGATAAGAAGATTTAACTTTGCTGGTCCAAAATTAGTAAATAAAATTGGATATGGGTTCATGGATTAAAATGAAGCAAGTCAAGACAGGTTAGGGAGTGAGAACTATTTTTGCTATTTATATAACACTGTACTGGATTGTGCGAGGGTGTGGGAAGAGGGTAGGGGAAGTGCTGGGATACTGAACATAAACAAGCCCAGATTCTCTCCTACATTCCATGTTGCCAGTGCAAAGCAGTCCTAAAAGCAATATAGCGGATTCCAGAAGAATCACACCAGCCTAGAGGGATCACTATGTCATGCAGAAGTGGTGATGGTTTCTATCCAAGCACTCCCCACTTCCCAAAGACCAGTTTACAAGTGTCTAGGGGAAAGGTTACATGGCTGGGGGTTCCCTGCCCCCCAGTGATTCCTAGTCATTGCCCAAAAGACTCTTGGCACAATGAGCTGCTGGCACTACTTAGAAGAGCTTAAAGCCACCATTCTACCTTCTTTGCACCCAATGCAACTTGGGATAGATCAGGAGCATAATCACTAATATAACATACAAAAAGGCATTTTTAATAAAACATTCCTTTATGGAGAAATCTACATCTAAAAGATAAGAAATTCCTCTCCCTACTCTCTATCTCTTTGGTAGTGAAGAAACAAGACTCACAGTAAATCAAGTCTAATGTGCATAGTAGAACTGGAAGGTGTACATTTCAGACTGAGCAGATATACTCGAGCCAGTGAACTAAAAAGAGGCATAGCTGCAGCAGTACAAATGGCCGGCCTGAGTCAGATACTCACAGTCTCAGGCATTGATCTTGGCATAACTAGGAAACAGAATCTGTTTGAAATTTGTAGCCTGTGTATTTGATTAATTTATTATATAATGATCCACAGAATGCCGACTGCTGCAACAAGTTTGTATTTAAATACGTTAAAAGCCCA
The DNA here is from genome assembly GCF_027887155.1 of Malaclemys terrapin pileata. Taxonomy (NCBI): domain Eukaryota; kingdom Metazoa; phylum Chordata; order Testudines; family Emydidae; genus Malaclemys; species Malaclemys terrapin. Next base: position 33,333,408 of record NC_071518.1, read on the forward strand.
GATAGTATTTCTCTTGTAAGAAAACTATATCATATGTTTTCAATCACTTCATCACGGCTGTAGCATACCTAAAATTTAAGGTTTAAAAATTGATCCATTTGGCATAGAATGACATCAGCATAAGCTACGCCACCATGTGGATTTAAAAATGGGCCAGATTTTAAGATGGGAAGTTGTATAATTAAGGATAAAATACTTATTTGCCTGCCACAAAGGAGCTCTGCACCTATACTCATGGCCATGGCATGTCACTTCCGTGAAAAAAAAAAAAACAATTCAAAACTCTTCACATTTGCATCAGTACTGAATTTCCAAAATTATCTTGGAGAAAAAAAAAAAGCATGCAGCTTGCAGACAATATGAAGCATCTTCTGAAGATTGGAAACTACTTGTAATGTCAGCAGACTGTTTTTACTAAAAACCAATTTAGAGGCTCATCTTGCAGAGAACTTGCCAAATCCCATCTCATTTTATTATATAAAGTCGCTGAAAAAACTAAAACCCCCATAATAAAATTATCCAAATATACAAGTCCTTCAGCAACTGCTAGATCATTATTTGCTTTCCTCTCCAGTTTGATGGTATTGCACCAGGGTTGTGTGGCATGCACTCTTTACAACAATGTTCTACTCTACTTAAACAACAAGGAGTCTGGTGGCACCTTAAAGACTAACAGATTTATTTGGGCATAAGCTTTCGTGGGTAAAAACCTCACTTCTTCAGATGCATAGAGTGAAAGTTACAGATGCAGGCATATATACTGACACATGAAGAGAAGGGATTTACCGTATTTTCCGGCGTATAAGACGACTGGGCGTATAAGACGACCCCCAACTTTTCCAGTTAAAATATAGAGTTTGGGATATACTCGCCGTATAAGACTACCCCTCTTCCAACGCACACCAAAAAAAATTAAAAAAACATCAGATTTGATTTCAATATGGTAATTTTAATTCAAATGCTTATGACATGCAGGTACTTAGCAGGAAAACTGTCACTTATAAACATAAGGCTGTTTGTCATCAAACATGTAAACATAAAACAGTGCAAGTGGATTAAACTTTTCCTAATTCACTCTAAAGCTGAAAGGAAGGATAAGACAATAAACCCATGGGAGCTGCCATGCTGTTTGTTTTCTAAGCTGTCAACCAAACTGGAACTGATGATGATAGGAGGAAGATAACAAACAAGAGAGAGAGAGCAAGTGCTGGGGCAAGTCCCTGGCGAGTTAGCAACGCCCATCATAACTGCAAGCTACGGTATTTTTACAGGTTTTGCTGGCGTGACAGTTTCCCTTTAAAAGCCTTCAAAATCCTCCTGTTCGTCATCTGATATCATAAGTACATCAATGACATCTTGTGATACATTTGTAAGGCAGTCATCGTATGGATAGAATTCCGTATCAGATGGTGTGGTCTCAGCTTCGGCTTCCTCTTCATCTTGCCACAAGTAGTCGTCCTCCATACCATGTAATGAATTTGATATGCCACACTTCTTGAAAGACTTGATTACTGTTTCTGCATCAATATCATTCCAGGCTTTTATGACAAACTTGCACAAAACATCCAACTGTGGAGCACGCATGTTTCCTCCTTTTGTGAATGACTTTTCGCCGCTAACCATCCATTCATTCCACTGTTCTTGAATGCGATCTTTAAATGGCTTGTTTAGGCACACATCCAGTGGCTGTACCAACGATGTCAATCCTGCAGGAATAACTGCCGCATCTGTGTTTAGTCTTGCAAGCATTTGCTTGGTGCTGGGAGTTAAATGAGCCCTGAACACATTCCACACCAGTAGACTACATTTTTGAATAAGTCCACCTGGTCGCCTGCTCCATACATTATCAAGCCATAGCTTTACCCCTTCTTCATCCATCCAGCCTTTTTCATTCACATGTACAAAACAACCAACAGGGAACTTGAATTTCGGCATTGTTTTTCTTTTAAAAATAATCATTGGTCTCAGTTTGGCGCCATCAGCTGTGCATCCTAGTACCACTGTAAAACTGGACTTCTCATGTCCTGTTGTTTTAATTAAAATTGTTTTTTCACCTTTTTGATGGACAGTTTTATTTCCAACCATATCAAAATTCATTGGAGTTTCATCCATATTTCCAATACTACTTAACGCATAGCCATGTTTAGTGCGCTGTTGTATTACGTATCGATGGAAACTATTTACTTTGCTATCAAGATCTGCAGGTAATTTTGGAGCAATTTTCATCTTTTGCCTCAGTACCATATTATGCCTTCCCATGAATCTAGTACACCAGGATACAGTGGCCTTAAATCTGTTGCTGTGATCTGGGTTAGATTTGGCCCACTGAAGTGCAAACAAATGTATTTTATTTCGTGTCACTACATAACCGTTTTGGCGATGCTCATTCACCATGTCTGCTACATGTTTTTCGAGTTCTGGCCAATGTGGAGTGCCTCTTCTTAATGCACACTTACCCCTTGGCATACTCTTTAATGCTTTTTCATTTGCTTTCCAGTCCCGAACCATCTTTTCTGTTACTCCATATTGTCTTGCAGCAGTGCAGTTATTATGTTCCATGGCAAAGTTTACAACTTTAAGTTTGAAACTGGCTTCATATTTCTTTCTTCTTGCTGGTGGAGCCATGATGGGGTTTTGACTGTTGGACATTTGTATACTGTACTGTATGTACTGGTGCTATACTGTATGAACAGGTACAGATACTGGTGCTGTACTGTATGTGGTACCCAGTATACAACAACCAGCCAATCACGGCAAGCGATTGGCTGGTTGTTGTATACAAAGCCTGCTTGGATTGGTCAGCTCTCCCTGCCTGCCCAGCCCTCCCTGTCTCCAAGACTATCAGAGCGGTAGCGCAAACACGCCTCTTTCACCCGTCTGGCCTGCCCTTGTATCCTATTACCTCCTTCTCTGCCTCTCAGATCTCGCACATGCGCGCCTGCGCCGCTTCACTGCAGTCCTCAGGAGCGAGATCTGAGAGGCAGAGGAGGAGGTACGGTAATAGGATACAAGGGCGGGCCAGACGGGTGAAAGAGGCGTGTTTTTCTGGGCACAGCGCCGCTCTAGCTCTTTTTTCCATACCCCGGGCGTCCCGGACGCCTGCAGCTTGCTCCGCCCTTCACTTACACCTTCCCGGTGAGGCGCCCCCTCACCTCGTCATCGGGCGGGGATGCGGCCGCGGCCGTTTTTGAGCTCCCCCCACCATATGCGGCGACCGCAGATTTTCCAGTCTGGCTCGGAAGTTTCAGCACCCGCCCTATAAGACGACACCCGGCGTATAAGACGACCCCCGACTTTTGAGAAGATTTTCCTGGGTTAAAAAGTAGTCTTATACGCCAGAAAATACAGTACTTCGCAAGTGGAGAACCAGTGTTGACAGGGCCAATTCAGTCAGGGTGGATGTAGTCCACTCCCAATCACTGCTCTACAGCCAAAATGCTTCTGAAATAAATGTAGTCAAACTTTACTAATTCTGGGTCACTGAGAACAAAAATGATGCTTAAAATTGTTGATTGGCTCTAGTTTTCAAGATATGCTATTGGGTCAGTATATACGACCCTTGACTTGGGAATGGCGGAGGATAAGTGAGTTATAAAGGGAAGGGATCTCAATTTAAACCAGAAATGACTAAAATACAGCTTTGACTGGATCTATGAATAAATCTATGACTGGGTTTGGACTTGCTTTTTAGGCAAAACAATGAATGATGCAATCTGAAGCTGGTATTGCGTCATACATGATATGAATTGCATCATGTTATTCCTAGAAGTTATGGATGATGCAATCATAACGAAGCTTACATCACTCTGCTGAACAAATTGCCCTATATCAGCTCTAGAAATCATGCAGTGTCATGCTCTCTTATTTGTCAGTGTTTGATTTTGCAAAGGGACACATTTCTGTTTAGCCAAAGTGAGCAGAGATGCCTCGTACTTGTGTGAACAGTGCAGATAACTTCTGCTATGTTTGTGATGGTGACTTTTACATCACAAAAGCGCAGTATAACCACTATGGTTAAGAAAGCCTATCACCTTTATTTTGGCTGCAAAACTGGAGATTAGGACAAGAGGTGGGCCCCACACATATGCTGCAACACTTGTGCAACAAATCTTTGCCAGTGGTTGAACAGGAAAAGGAAATCTATGCCTTTTGCAGTGCCAATGATTTGGAGAGAGCCAACAGATCATACCAGCAATTGATACTTCTGCATGGTGCCTCCAATTGGAAAAGGTATGTCAAAGAAGAAAAAGTGGACTGTGCATTATCCAAACATTCCATCAGCTATACGCCCAGTACCCTACAGAGAAGGACTGCCGGTTCCTGATGCACCAGAATCATTCTCACTTGAGTCAGACGAGGAAGAGGATGAAACTTCTGGTCCTGAACCATCAATGTCACAGGACCCACATTTTCTCCCATCATCCTCCTCTGAACCACACCTCATAACACAAGGTGAACGGAGTGACCTTGTTAGGGATTTGGAACTACCCAAGAGTAAGGCAGAGCTGTTGGGCTCCAGCCTACAGCAGTGGAATCTCCTGGCAGGTGATGTTAGGGTTTCCATGTTCCGTGACCGTCAAAAGGATCTTGTCCCATTCTTCTTCATGGAAGGTGATCTTGTAGTCTGCAACAACATTGATGGTGTGATGGCAGCCCTCAACATCGTTCACAATCCAGATGAGTGGAGACTGTTCATTGATTCATCGAAGACGAGTCTTAAAGCTGTTGTACTGCATAATGGCAATGTTTTGCCTTCAATTCCAGTTGGTCATGCAGTCCATATGAAGGAAACCTATGACAACATGAAACAACTTTTGAGGTGCATAAACTATGATCAACATCAGTGGCAGCTTTGTGGCGATTTGAAGGTTGTTGCTCTCTTGCTTGGTCTGCGGACTGGATACACAAAGTACTGCTGTTTTCTCTGTGAATAGGATAGTCGTGCAAGAGATTCCCACTACATCAAGAAAGATTGGCCATTCCGACAGTCATTGGAGCCTGGGAGGAAAAGTGTTCAGGATCCACCACTCGTTGAATCAAGGAAGATTTTGTTACCACCCTTACACATCAAGCTGGGTCTGATGAAGAACTTTGTCAAGGCCATTGACAAAACACAAGCAGCTTTCAAGTACCTCCGTGGAAAATTTCCAAGGTTAAGTGAAGCTAAGATAAAGGAAGGTGTCTTTGTTGGTCCTCAGATTCGTGAACTTCTTCGAGATGATGCATTTGACCATCTACTGCGTGGCAAGGAAAAGACGGCCTGGAAAGCCTTCCAGTTAGTGGCAATAAATTTTCTCGGAAACAACAAGGCAGACAACTACAGGTTGTTGGTGGAAAACCTCCTCAAGGCATACAAAAGCCTTGGTTACAACATGTCACTAAAGATACATTTTTTGCACTCTCATCTAGATTTTTTTCCACCGAACTGCGGAGCAGTGAGCGACGAGCACGGCGTGCGATTTCACCAGGACATTGCAACAATGGAGAAACGCTATCAGGGCAAATGGAGCCCATCGATGCTTGCAGACTATTGCTGGACTGTGACAAGAGATGCTCCATTTAATGAATACAAGAGACAAGCCAAGAAGCGCCAATTAGACACTGAATAGGACTAAACTATGTACATAATAGTTTTTTGCCTTTTGTTTCATAATAAATTTTATTTATATAACCCTTTTGCTGATTTTTAAAGTGTTACATAAACAGGACAGGTGAAATATTATGTAAATCAACCATAAACACATGAAAAGACCTAGGTTTACAATTTATGATTAAAACTACTATCTACACAATATACAGACATAAAATGTAAAAACTTAAATATCTTAGAAACAGTAGCCAATAAGTTGTTTTAATTGTCATATTTGAATTCAGCACATCAAAATACATAATAAATAGCACATTTTATCTCTGAAGCAGACGACGTCTCAAAAATTGCAGACCAGTGTAATAGATGAGGAGGTGTCAATTCCAGGAGAGGAAAAGCTGCTTCTGTAATGAGCCAGCCACTCCCAGTCCCTATTCAAGCTCAGATTATTGGTGTTAAATTTGCAAGTGACTTTTAGTTCTGCTGTTTCCCTTTGAAGTCTGTTTGTTCAATAATAGTGACTTTTAAATCAGTAATAGAATGACCAGGGAGACTGAAGTGTTCACTTACTGGCTTTTGAATGTTACCATTCCTGATGTCTGATTTGTGTCCATTTATTCTTTTGCGGAGGGACTCTCCGGGTTTGGCCAATGTACATGGCAGAGGGGTATTGCTGGCACATGATGGCATATATAACATTAGTAGATGTGCAGGTGAATGAGCCCTTGATGATGTGGCTGATGTGGTTGGGTCCTCTGATGGTGTCGCCAGAGTAGATATGGGGACAGAGTAGGCAACAAGGTTTGCTGCAAGGATTGGTTCCTGGGTTGGTGTTTCTGTGGTGTGGTCTGTAGTTGCTGGTGAGTATTTGCTTCAGGTTGGGGCATTGTCTGTAAGCGAGGACTGGCCTGCCTCCCAAGGTCTGTGAGAGTGAGGGATCATTTTCCAGGATAGGTTGTAGATCGTGGATAATGCGCTGGAGAGGTTTAACTGGGGGCTGTATGTGATGGCCAATGGTGTTCTGTTATTGTCCTTGTTGGGCCTGTCCTGTAGTAGGTGATTTCTGGGTACCCGTCTTGCTCTGTCAATCTGTTTCCTCACTTCCCCAGGTGGGTATTGTAGTTTTAAGAATGCTTGATAGAGATCTTGTAGGTGTTTGTCTCTGAGGGGTTGGAGCAAATTCGGTTGTATCTTAGGGCTGGGCTGTAGACAATGGATCGTGTGATGTGTCTTGGATGGAAGCTGGAGGCATGTAGGCACGTATAGCGGTCAGTAGGTTTCCGGTATAGGGTGGTGTTTATGTGACCATCACTTATTTGCACTGTAGTGTCCAGGAAGTGGATCTCTTGTGTGGACTGGTCCAGGCTGAGGTTGATGGTGGGGTGGAAATTGTTGAAGTCCAGGTGGAATTCTTCAAGAGCCTCCTTTCCGTGGGTCCATATGAAAAGATGTCATCAATGTAGCGCAAGTAGAGGAGGGGCACTAGGGGACGAGAGCTGAGGAAGCATTGTTCTAAGTCAGCCATAAAAATGTTGGCATACTGTGGGGCCATGCGGGTACCCATAGCAGTGCCACTGACTTGAAGGTATAAGTTGTCCCCAAATCTGAAGTGGTTGTGGGTGAGGACAAAGACACAAAGCTCAGCCACCAGGTGTGCCGTGGCCTCATCAGGGATACTGTTCCTGACAGCTTGTAATCCATCTTCATGTGGAATATTGGTGGAAGGTGCTTCTATATCCATGGTGGCCAGGATGGTGTTTTCAGGAAGAACACCAATGCATTGTAGTTTTCTCAGGAAGTCGGTGGTGTCTTGAAGATAGCTAGGGGTGCTGGTAGCGTAGGGTCTAAGGAGAGAGTCCAAATAGCCAGATAATCCTACTGTAAGAGTGCCAATGCCTGAGATGATGGGGCGTCCAGGGTTTCCGGGTTTATGGATCTTGGGTAGCAGATAGACTACCCCGGTAAGTACAAAAGACACGTAGAAGGGATGATAGTCTTCACACTTTCCAGGATGGTACTATGGAAATGAAAAGATTATATTTCTGATTTTCAGAAGTGTTCTTCATTTCTGCAGGTGCAACTCTGCATCTGTAAATACAGTGTATGTAATTGAGTGTGAAAACATCATTTAGTCATCTAAATACCTGATTAAATGGTGTCACAATTATTCATGAGTGCAAAGTTGAACCTGCAGGAATGAAGACCCAGTAAGCCTAATGTTGATGAATGTACATGTTTGAACTGTGGAAGATAGAAGTTTTGTTTGTTTTTTAAAAAACAGTCAAGAATTAAGATCTATGGAGGAGTATTTCAGTTGAATGTAGGTTTAATGCTGGCAGCTGCTTTCAAAAAATGAACAGTGCTATTAACTCACTACATCTAAACAAGGTACAGTGGCACTTTTGGGAGGAATACAGCTCTTGCTTAATAGAGAAGTTATTGGTAGTTTGTCAGACAGAAAGCTGGGTTATTCCATCCCAGGCACACCTACTACTTCCTCAGTTTCCTCACTAACTAAAAATGCTGCCTAATCCAAAACTCCAGATAGCATGTGCCAATGAGGAGCAGCCCATAAACACACTTGCATAACCTGTAGCCTGGCAAGGGATCCAAAGGGACTTGAAAAATACAGGCAAGACCTAGAATAAGTGACTGTAATGCTCAGTTTCTCTAGATGCCTTTTGTACCACAAAAGTAGAGTTGTTGGAAAGGTTAATTACAATGTGTGTGTACAGGGACCACGTAAATGGCATTTTATATATACTAGTACTATGTACGTTCCGGCTGGCATTCCTGCTGTGATCAGTCTATGTTTAATATAATGGGCCAGGGAGATACAAAAAATTTACACCAGATGAGGATCTGGATCAATTTCTTTTATATTCATTGTGAATGAAGCCAACAGGAATTGTGATGGAGGACTGAGTAAGGATTGCAGGGTTTGATTTAATATGTTTGAGTTTCTCCTCTACTGTAGGTTTTGTTTCCCAGAGCTCATCAAGTATCATTTCTATTATACCTCCAAATATTTAATTTTTGCTACTGTTTATAAACTGTACCTTCACAATGCTGCCTTTGAATGCTTTGTTTTTCACCCTGTCTAAGCTTTGAGCCCTGTATACCAATAATCCAATCCTCTACAGAAAATCAATCCACAATGCTTTTTCCTCCCACACAGAGCTGAAAGAGAATTATATGGATTTTAGACTAGTAAGAAAACAAGGAAAGTAACAGATTTACACAAAAGGTTACAGCAAAACAAATACTGCAATAAAAGAATTAAAATAGAAAAACAAAGAGTACCAAATGCAGCTTCTCTTCAAAACTGCATTAAATGACAAATACATAACTAAAATGTCCCTTGCCTGCACTAACAGATGTCAGGTGAACCGATATTATTAACAAGTTTGTAAAGAAACGCCATTCCTTTAATTAATTTTAATCTTCTTAGAAGGATTACTAATTAACAAAAGTATATGGCTCAAACCGACTCCATTTAATCCTTTTTAAACCCACATTTTTAACATGCTCAAAATATTTTCAATGATACTATTCCTGATGCTTTTAAGCCACAGAAAGGTTTTGTACCAGCCAAGCATTGTTAATTAGATGACGCATGTTCCCTAGCGCAGCTTTGAAGACATTAATTTCCCTTCATCCTGAACTTCAGCTGCCTTCAAGTTTCACCAGCAGTTTCTAAATCAAGCCAACCATCAAATAAAATCACTTTTATTTAAGTAACCTTTAGCCCAGTTGTTCCTTCTTAGCTGCTTCACCCATCATGTAGTTCAGAGTTACTCTTTCATCATAGTACAAAATGCTTTTTTAAAATGGGGAGGGGGTGTTAAATCCTGCAAAAAAGAGAAGAAGGTTACTCACCCTATGTAGTAACTGATATTCTTCAAGATGTGTCCCCCTAAGGGTGCTCCACTTGTAGGTGTGGCAGTGCCTCCTGAGCCTGGGATTGGAAATCTTCATCAGCAGTGCTCTTTGGACTGCACATGCACACCTCCCCCCCTCATGCTGTGTGCGACATATTATATATATATATAGCGCTGCGCGGTCCAACCTCCCCCAGTTCCTTCTCTGCTGCAGAGCGTACGTTTGTTGGGCTCCAAAGCAGAGGGGAGGAGGGTGGGTAGTGGAGCACCCATAGACATACTGTAGTGGGGTGGTCACCCCACTCATGCCCTGAAGGGCTTAAAACAGCCCTGGGAAAGGGCTGGGGCGGGGGAAAAGCTAGGCTGATTGGGGGAAGCAGCCACAGGTGGAGCCATGCCCCAATCAGGCCACAGCTGGCCCTATAAGAGGGCTGAGGGCCAAAGTCTGGGGGACACACTCTCTCTAGCTCCCTGAGAGAAGGACCTGGCTGCCTGGGAAGCTGAGGAGGGTACCTAGGGTGGAGCAGTGCTGGGGAAGGGCAGAGGGAGCTGGGGAGCTCCAGCCTAGCAAAGCTGCAGGCTGAGTTAAGGGCCCACAAAAGGGTACTAGGGCTGCAGAGGGACAGCACAGGAATAGGCAGAGGCAGCTGGTCCAACCCCCCTTGCTGATGCTGAGTGGTTTACAGACTGCCGTCTGCCCCAGTGACGGAGACTGGCAGTAGCCACTGAGGCAAGGGGAGAATAGAGGGTGGGGGTTCCCCTGGGTGGGGAGACCCAGAGTGTGGGGGCACTGCCAGGGGGCAGTACCCCAAGATAAAGGGGCACCGGGGTCCAGGAGTGACACGGGGGGCCAGCGGCAGGCAAAACACCGGCCTGCAGAGGGCGCTCCAGGCTGGAAGAGCTAATTCCCAGGACGACCAGAAGGAGGTGCTGCGTCAGTGAGTCACCGCCCTGCCACAGATACACATCTCGAAGAATATCAGTTACTGTACAGCTTGAGTAACCTTCTCTTCTTCTTTGAGTGATGCCCCTATGGGTGCTCCACTTGTAGGTGATTAGAAAGCAGTACCCCTAATTGGAAGGCTGGGGCTTCAGAGTGACATTTACTGTTGATGATAGGACAGCATGTCCTAGGAGAGCATACACTGCGCCATCGTGTGTAATAGCATAGTGACGGGCAAAAGTGTCTGCTGACGCCCATATAGCTGCCTTGCAAATTTAATCAATGGGGACATTATTGAGAAAGGCTATCGAGGAGGATAATGAGTGTGTGGAATGAGCTGATTGAGGTAGGAGGTTATCTATCATGTAGTTTGTAGGATAAATGTATACTCTGCAAGATCCACTCTGAAAGGTGTTGTTTAGATATGGCAGTGCCTCTGGATCTTTCGGTGGTGGAGAGAAATAAGCGTGGCAATTTCTGGAAAGATTGAGACCTATCTAAGTAAAAGGCTAATGCTCATCTCACCTCTAGGGTGTATAAAGCTGCCTCTTGTTGGTTGCCGTGAGACTTCAAGAAAAAACAAGGAAGGTGTATTGGTTGGTTGAGATGGAAAGATGTTGGGACTTTGGGTAGAAATCTTGCATGTGGGCCTAGTGTAACTTTATTCTTATTAAACAATGAATAGATGATTATGCTATAAATGCCATGATTTCGCCAGCTTGCCATGGGGAAGTGATGGTGACAAGGAAGGCCGTTTTCATCGTTAGATGAACATAAGAACACGTTGCCATCGGTTAAAACATGGGTCTACTCAGAGAACATAGGACAAGACCAAGGTCCCAGGGAGGGGTCGGGTCTCGTATATGAGGATAAAGATTTTGCAGACCCATCAGAAAACATTTATTTGTAAGCAGACATGCAAAGACAAAATGACAGTTTATGGGGCAGTGAAAGGTAGTGATTGCCGCCAATATACCCGAATGGAGCTTGTTTAAGGTGTAGCACGTAGTCCAGGACAAGCGGTAGCAGAGCATGCATTGCATCAATTTGGTGGGAGGCACACCAGCAATGAAATCTAGTCCTCCATTTGTGCGTGTAAGTGTGTCCGGTCATGTTGCACCTGCTATTCAAAAGTATATGTTTGGCCACATCTGAACAGGTTATTTCCAAATCCCAGAACCATGGAGGCACCAGGCTTTGAGGCAGAGCATCTGTGTGTTGGGATGGAGAATGTGTCCTCTGAAAGGAATTGTGGTGTGGAATGGAGACAGATCAGTGGGCATACCATCTGGAAGAGGTAAGTATACCAGACCTGTCGTGGCCATCTTGGAGCAATTAATATGACTTGAGCTCGGTCCTCCTGTATCTTGAGAAGTACTCAGAATAGGAGTGAAAAGGAAGGGAAGACATAAAGGAGTGGTGCATCCCATGTTATGAGGAACGTGTCTCCCAGTGATCCATGTCCCAGCCCTGCTCTGGAACAGAATTAGGGGCAGCAGGTGTTGCGCTGAGTGGTAAAGAGATCCATCGTGGGGCAGCCCCAGCGGTTGAAAATGGGCTGAAGTGCTTGCATATCCAGTTCCCACTCATGATTGTGAGAGAACCTCCTGTTCAATGTATCCATGGTGGTGTTCTGGTGTCCAGGAAGGTACACTGCTGAAATTGAGATGTTATTCTGGATACACCAATTGCACAGTTTGGAGTGCCGCCATGCATAAAGAGTGGGACCTCGCTCCGCCCTGCCTGTTGATGTAATACATATAGACAAGATTGTCCATCATCACTCTGATGGTACCATGTTTGAGAAGAGGTAAGAAATGTCGACAGGCATTGCGAACAGCTTGTAATTCTAGGAGATTGATGTGCAGGGTGGATTCTGTTAACAACCATCTGCCCTGCACTGTGTGATCGCCGAGATACACTCCCCCATTGATTAGGGAGGCACTGGTTGTTAGGCTCATAGTTGATGTTGGTTGGAGGAAAGGAACCCTGACACAGACAAATCTGGTGAACAGGGCACCGCGAACAGGAGAGTTTGAGAGGGGGAGAAAGAAATCCCCCTGCTGAACAAACAAGGTGCGAGTACTAATTTTGGGGTGAGTGAGTTTGTTTGGCAGTTTGTATTTTTCTCTCTCTTTCAGGTTACTTCAGTTACAGGGTCAGTTGGGATTGTATGACTGGGGACTGTTTGAGCCTTTGTTCCCTGGATCATTCTTGATCAGCCTCCATCACCCTTGTGATCACCCTCCCCCTGTGTGATTAATGAGGGGGGTAGGACTGACCTAGGAGAGAAGGTCTTAAAAGCCAGAGGCTAAGCGACCAAGGGGAGCTAGCAAACAGGGGAGTTTGAGAGAGAGTTTGTGGGAGAGAGACATAATATAATCGCTATGGTTAGGAAGGGTCGCATCGCCAGTGTCAACACTGCTCCTATCTCCTCTGCCTGCGCCAGTATCCAGACAGACAATCTAACCATGGATGCCTCTACCCAGATCCTGGTGTGGATTTGCAGAGGCTATGGCCTGCATTTCCCACTCACAGACAGCTAGGGGGAACCATACAGTGTGAAAGATGCCAGCTGGTGGAATCTGTCAGGAAGCAGGTGGGAGAGCTACAGGAGGAGGTGGCTAGGCTGAGGAGTATCTGTGCCCATAAAGAATTCCTTGAGAGTATTCATATGGAGATGTCCAAGACTGAGGAAGCTATCCAGCTATAAAGGACTGCTGTCACACCACCGAGGGGAGGAAGATATGGCTCTGTCCCAGGAAGGACACTGACTGCTGGTTACTTCTGGCAGCAGGCAGTGCTGCACCCCTACTCGCAACCCACCCACCATGGTCGCTGGGGAAGGGAGGTGCCATCCTCAGTGGAGAGTGTCGTGAGCATGGAGAGGAGGGTGGAAGTGGAGGAAGATCATGTCAAAGGAGCAGAGACTCAGAGTGCCAGATACTAACAGTTCTTTAGAGTAAAGTCTTGTGGAGGGGGAAAAAGCATCATCGGTGCAGGTAGAAGACACTGCCAAGGCAGTGCCAAAGGAAGGGTGTATTCCCCTGAGGTGTCAGTAGATGGTGCCAGAGATTTGGCCAGTGCTGAAGACTTGGTCAGTGGTGACTATTTCAGTGGTGCTGAGGGCTTACTTGGTGCCAACGGCTTTGCTGGTGTGGGAAAGGAAGCCAGTGCCATAGCTCCTGAAATCGGCTTGTCTCGTCCCCGGAGCTGGGAAAGGGTGCCAAGGGCTGTAGGTCTTCCCAGTTGGGTCTTTAGACTGTTTCTTTGTGTCGGTACTGGAGGTACTCAGACAGCCCTGGAACTGTGTCCCATGTCAGATGAGGTTGAGGCCACAGACCTTGCCAGGGAAGGTGTTCTGGTGGGCTGTGCTTCAGAGTGTGAGGAGGGAACCTTTTCTTTTCATCCAGTCGAGAAAGAGATGACTTTCTCTTCACAGGACATGGGGAGTGAGGGTCAGCAGACTACCTTGCAGAGGATGGGGGTCTCTCCAGGGAGGAGTCCAGGCCCAGATCCGATGTTGGTTGCAGTGATTTCTCCATAAGGAGAAGTTTTAATCAGATGTTTTAGCCTCTGTTTGCCAGAATCTGGGAATGGGCAACAAGGAATGGACTGATCCATTTTGAAGCACCTGGCATTGGCCACTGTTGGAAGCCAGGATACTGGGCTATATGGACCTTTGGTCTGACCCAGTATGGCTGTTCTTAGGCTATGTCTTCTCTCCAGGAATAAGTGGTCTGAGCAATCTGGTGTTTAACATTAGAAGCTGTTAGTATCTTAAATTACAATAGCATTTCAATATCACTTTACAATTATTATGAGAAAAATTTAGATCTAATTCCTTGGCAGTGTTTAAATAACTTCATCTTGCCCATGATTCCGTAGTCACAGTCATGTCATCATATTGTAGAAACAATGGTGAACTAGAAAGCTGCTGCTTCTTTGTGCTGCACTGTAGCTTCTTTTCTTCTTTTTAGCTGTTGTTTTGCAGCTGCTGTGTCCTTGCAGAGATAAGATGAACATAATGAGCTGTGATAAGTGCTACAAAATTGAGGATGGGAACAGAGAGAGCAGCTTGTTGCTCAATTCGGAGAGATCTTATACCCCTCCCTTTCCTATTATTTCAGGGAAGAAAGAAAACACCTCGTTCAGGCTTGGCTGGATTCAAGATTTGCTGTAGTCTTGCTCCCATTGACTCATGTCTAGTTAGCAATTTCAGCTCATGAATAAGTGATCTAGTACTACATATGCAGTAGGGTTGTAATTTTTCCTTAACTTGATGGTTATACTGGCTTTGTTTCTGTGGTAGGAAATTCTCAGAACTATAAAAGTTAAAACTCTTATTTGGTCCATTTTCTGAGACATTACTTTAATTCCATCAGGGTTTAACAAGGATTGAAATTCAGTTCAAATAAGTTCAAACACACTTACTTGCTATAAAGAGTTTTTCTGTTTTAAAACAGTCTTTTCAAACTTAATTAATTCAATTAATTTAAAAACTTGAATAGTAATTAAAGATGTGATTGTCCTTTCTTCTGAGCGGTCTTTGAAGAGGTGACTCTTCTTGCTGAGTCTCGTAAGGAAGTTCCTTTTGGGCACTGGCAGGTAACTAATTGATTCCCTAATTAATATAGAAATTCTATATTCAAATTGTTTCTTACATAAATAACTAGTTGTAGCATTAAATGACCTTGCTGTATTTGTACATAAACCTCTTCCATCCACATAACAAGAGTATCAGGAAGTTATTATATGAAGGTTTGCATTTAGATACACAATATTTGCACATATATATTTCAAAAGAGGCTTGTTATCTCAACTATTTAAGAAACCACCAACGTTCGCACCACTGACAGGAAACATGAGTTAGATAAAAAGCAACAGAGGGTCCTGTGGCACCTTTAAGACTAACAGATGTATTGGAGCATAAGCTTTTGTGGGTGAATGTCCACTTCGTCAGTGGGCATTCACCCACGAAAGCTTATGCTCCAATACATCTGTTAGTCTTAAAGGTGCCACAGGACCCTCTGTTGCTTTTTACAGATCCAGACTAAAACGGCTACCCCTCTGATACATGAGTTAGATAGAAGTAGCTAACATCTTCTGTAAAATATTTTCCAACCATCCATATTTTTCTTAAAGTTTGACAGATGAAAACTTTAGAGTGCTTATAGAATAAATTGCTATACAATGTGATGTTGCATCCTTATGAAATGTTATGACCTATAGATCCAAATCTAACCATTTAGCATCTTTTGAGTAGGCTTAAATTAGAGGGTTTTTCTTGCAAAGGGTGGTAAAAGGAAAGCTACTTTATAGTTTAGTTTCATAACTAACACATCCATACATTCCTCTCTGCTCCTAACCACAACATCCTTACTCCCCCCCACCCCCAAGTCAGGACTCTGGAACAAATATTTTGCAAAGTCTGTTGCTTGAGTTATATTCCTATCTATGCCTACTGATATTTAAGCCAGATTGGAACGTCCTGGTTTTTTATTTAAAAAAAAAAATGTTTGTTGGTCCTTAGATTTACAATCTCTCATTTATGACATGTGCAAATTGCAATTAAAATTTCCATTTAATATTTTATACAAACCACCAATTACAATAGCCAATGCTTATATACATTTTTCAAAACACAGCATGAAGGAAAATAGTATAAAAAGTTAAAGCAAGACTGAAGTTATAAAAGTTGCATTTCAGAGTATATGTAAGCACACTTTAGTATTAGGGCTGAGGATGCTATCTCATTCGATATATGATGCTTGTGCCTGGGTAACAGAAAGCAGAAACCTCCTAAAATTCCTTTAATAGCTAGCCCATCCCACTTCATAAAATAAGCAGCCTTAAACATAAGCAGGTGTTAGATTGTACAAGCATCATGTGTATGAAAGTAGTTGCAAGTGTTTCTTAAAATTCAGTAAAGGCACAGGCAAGTTTGTATTAACATAATGAGAAAAAAAAATAATAATTTTTGGTATCAGTATCAATGTATATCCCTTACATTGTCATTTTTGGAGGCTCTAGAAACAGTAGTCTGCATCTGTATACTTCTTACATCTCCTCATCTAAGCATCTATTTTATTTTATCTGTCACCTTTGATTTTCTGTGTAAGGCATCTGATACCTATGCTCTTTTCAGTGTTTTCCCCACACAGTGAAGGGGTTAATGCTATTTAAGTTTGCTTAGAGGCCTCATGACATAGGGAATCATACAGTTTCTGGTAAAACTTAGAGAAAAGCTGAGTTACTCATAGGGGAACCAAGTGAGAAATGTCATATGAGAACCATCCTTCAACTGACAGTAATCCACTTAGTTATTTTCTTCAGGTCTGAATTATGGTCACCTACTTACTCATTTTCCCACATTTCTTCAGAATAAACACACCTCCAGAAAATTTCCTTGTAATGTTGTCCTTCCACAAGTTATTTTAATAAAGGAGGTGTTTAAAGTACTTATGTTACTGGTCCTTAATGTTAGTTCCATGGGGGCCACTCATAAGACACTGGTTTGCCAACTTGCCCTACATACGCTTGCCTGTGAGTGGGCATGAGAACACCTGCTTTCATTCCAGCACTAATATCAGAGTGCTCTTCCTGTGACTTCCCATCAGATCAGCTGCATGGGCAAGGTTGCCATATACTTCCATGACAGGAGAGATTTAGAGGCAGTTGAACTTTACAGGGAAGGAGACTTTGATCCCCATTGGGGATTAAATTTAAAAGTAGTGACTTACTTTTGGATTTTTCTGTTTTGGTAAATAGCTATGATATGATACTAGTGTATACAAAGACACACGGTTAGGGTGGAGGTGGCATGCTACCAGCTAGCACTGTGACACTAGCACTAGCAATGTGGGTGGTCACCACAACAGCTGTTTGCATACAGAATCTGTTATTAATGTGATAACAGAACCGTCTTTAATATAGTGTAAAAATAGCATTCAGTTGTTGCAAAAGTTTTGCTTATGCAGACATTTCTGCCATATAACATGCTGTAGCTATATCTACATATAGCATCTTTCTATTAAGAATAGAAATATTCAAGCACCAAAGTTAGTAGCCAAAATAGGACCAGATCCTGCTCCTGCTGGAATGAGACTTGCCTCATTGGTTCCAGCAGAAGGAGAAAGGCACCCCTACATGCACCAGGATAGCATGTTGTATCTGAGGGTCACAAAGCTCTTGACAGACCCTTATGAAGTCTCACCACAACCCTGAGATGTAATAAAGCATCATCCCTATTTTACAGATGAGGAAACTAAGAAATAAAAAGTGTGGCACCCAAATTTTCTGAACTGTGCATAGTTTCGGGTGCCCAAATTCTGGGCACCCACAAATTTAGCTAAAATACATGGGAGCTGCAGGTGCTGATATCAGGCCACATGCTACTCGAAATTAAGGCATCCCAAATTAGTGTGCACTTAGACAAGTCATTTAGGGAAAAAGCTTTCAATAATGTACAGTCATTTATGGAGGTGGGAACAGAATCCCAGGACTCTTGATTCCTAGTTCTCCTATAACCAGCTATAAGAACTGCATCTGTAATATGCAGGTGTCCTCTAGGCTAAACACAGAGTTCTAGTAAGGTGGCATTGGAGGAATGCTATTCCTTTTTAGCTAATAAGCAGAGGAAAAACTCCCCTTCTTCCTGGCTTAGGGGAGTGTTCCACCTACAACTCCACATCCTCACTAGGTGGTGCAGTGAAAATTCCCCCCTAGTTTCAATCGACTTTAGCCATTGGCTGAATGAGACCTTTACTCTGAACACAACCAAACTTTGGGGTGTTTGAAATTGGGCTCTGAGTTTTGTGACTTGAGTTTGTTTGGTTTCTACAACAAAAGAAACTAGGGAGGGATCTGTAGGTCATAGTCAGTGCTTTCTTAGTCTATGTAGCAGCTAAAAGTAAAAAATGTAAAACAATTATGCAAAGTCACTCTAAATAGTTCGTGCACGTGAAACCTTCTACAGGGATGAGACAGAGGGTTATACCCTCTAACATTACTCTGCCATACATATGAAGATCCTGGCATTAGAAGAATGGAAATAGATTGCAGTTGACGAGGGGAAAATATCTATTTTAGATGTATTCTTCAGCTGATACTTGGCAAATGACATCAGTCAGATGTGAAGTAACAAATGCTTCTAAGAGATCAAAGAACACACACAAGGACAAAATAAATAGGGTCAAACAAGTAGAATAAAGCATTAAGACTTTGGAGCAACAGCAAATCTCTCTTAAATAGTGTCAACCTTGATAAAAAAGGAAGGAAGGAAATTCAAATAAAAATGCAGACTGGACCAAATCCTGTAGTTCTAATGTAGGTCATATCCAGGAAAGATTCCTATTGGCATCAATGGGAGTTTTGGCTGCATAGAGAATTCACTATCTGACCCCATGCCACAAAAATATTTTTATTTTAAGAAAATGACTCCAAGTCAAAGAAAAAAACTGTACTAAGAAAAACTTTCTATTCTATTGCTCTCACTGGCATATCATCACTCTTACAAGAAAATGACTGCTGCAGGGTGTTTCCTCCCCTCCCTTCACAAGGCAGAGAGCAGTTGTGACGGGTTGGACACCCCTCCTGGGGTGCCGCCTGATGTGCTGGGGTCTCACTGAGCCCGCCCTTTTCACCATCCTGGGTTTCCTCACCCTGTTCTTGCTGAGCTAGGCTCTCAAGCCTTCTCCAGCACACACACACAGGTAAGGCCACACCCAGCTGCAGACACAGACTGAAATCCGCTCTGTGTGGGAGGACTTAGCTAGGGGAATGGCCAGCATTCACATGCACATCTCCTTTGGGGTATAAACCCAGAATAATATTGTCTTGAGCTATATAGAAAGATCTGCACAGCGCAAGCTCATAAAAACCACCCTTTCCCTCAATGTGGAGAGAGATATGCACAGCTTCCCCCCGACCACAGATATGAATTGCACAAACTGGGTATTGAAATAAGCAAGAAATAAGTTTATGAACTAGGTTGGACATTAGGAAAAAGTTCCTAACTGTCAGGGTGGTTAAACACTGGAATAAATTGCCTAGGGAGGTTGTGGAATCTCCATCTCTGGAGATATTTAAGAGTAGGTTAGATAAATGTCTATCAGGGATGGTCTAGACGGTATTTGGTCCTGCCATGCGGGCAGGGGACTGGACTCGATGACCTCTCGAGGTCCCTTCCAGTCCTAGAATCTATGAATCTATGAATCTATAAACTACAATGGGTAAATTTTAAGTGATTATAAGGGATAGTAACACAACAAAGCAGATTACTGAGCAAACAAAACAAAACATGCAAACTAAGCTTAATACTCTCAAGAAACAGGTAACAAAATGTAATTTCTCACCCTAAATGTTGTTTTAGGCAGGTTGCAGAGTTTCTGTAGCTTAGAGTTCCAGTTATTTCTCTTTACAGACTGGACCCCTGTCTAAGCCTGGACTCAGCTCCTGCCTTTCCCTTCAGGTGTTTTTAGCAATCTTCCTTCTTGGATGGGGAGGCAATGGAGAAGAGTCCTGATTGCCTGCCTTCCCAGCCTTAAATAGAATTTACATATGGCGGGAATCTTTTGTTTCCCATTCTGACCTTCCACCCCCTCTTAATGGAAAAACACTGAAAGCCCAAGATGGGAGTCTAGTACCAGGTGACACAGATCATCTGACCCTGTAGTGTCAAAGCAGCAACCCCGGTAGCTTCTTAGGAAGGCGGGAGATAAGACTTGGAAGATACTAACTGTTCTTCTTAATGGCCCAAGGCTGGTCAGGAAGCCTGTGGCAGAGCCAGGTTGTGAATATAGAATCATAGACTTGGAAGGGACCTCAAGAGGTCTTCTAGCCCAATCCCCTGCACTCAAGCCAGAACTCAGTATTATCTAGACCATCCCTGACAAGTGTTTGTATAATCTGCTCTTAAAAGTATCTAATGATTGAGATTCCACAACCTCCTTAGAGATCATGAGAGCACTGACTGCTAGGTCTATGCCTATTTGGACAGAGCACATTTTATTAAAATTAATATGGAATATGTATCTTGTAACAACCTCCCCCCCCACAAGAACTAATGGCTGAACTCCTGAGAGAATTCTGCACCAAAAATAAAAATTCTGCATGCAGTATTTTGAAATTCTGCAAATTTTATTTGTTAATAAATAAATGTGGAGGTTTCAGGATGACAGTGGGGAGCACAGGCAACTGGCTGCATGGAGGTGGGAGATCACCCTGCAACCCTGCCCCAGCCCCCAGGACATGGACTCGGCAGTGAGGCTGCACCTGACACTGACACAGTGCAAAGGCTGGGCCTGCATTAGAAAGACCCCGGGGCCCTGCCCCTTCCCACCAGGCACACCAGGTGCAGGCAGGCTCAACCTGGCAGGATCCAAGTGTCGAGGGCCTTAGTGTGGAGGGATCCAGGTGCGGGGTGAGAGGGTTCTGTGTGGGACAATCTGGGTGTGAGCGGCTCAGTCGGGGGTCCGGGTGCTGGGGGGATCTGGATGCACAGGGGCTTGTTGGAAGGGTTCCGGGTTCAAGGGCAATGGGACTCTGCAGGGGGAGTCTGGGGTGCTGGGGGAGTGGGGCTTGGGAGAGTGGGGAGCTGGGTGCAGCTGGTTGGGACTCAGTGGGGTGGGAGTACAAGTGTGGGGGGGCTCACTGAGGTAGTCCAGGTGCATATGGGGTGGGCTTGTTGGGGTGGGGGTTCGAGTGTGAGGCTCAGCATGAGATGGCCTGGTTGCAGGGGTGGGGGTCCAGATGCAGGGGGATGGGGCTCGACAAAGGATGTCTGAGTGCAGGAGTGGGGTCTGGATTCAGGGGGGAGGGGCTCACTGGGAGTCTGTATGCAGAGGGAGGTTTCTGGGGATGGGTCTGACCCAGCCCTGCCCCAGCCCATCTGGGACTAGCAGCCACTGGGTGGGGCAGGGAGGGCTAGGTGCAGGAGGTAAGGCTTGGCGAGAGTGTGGAGGATTCCATATGCATGGAGGTTGGACAGCAGGTTTGACCCAGCACCGGCTGGGGCATCCCCAGGCCCACCCGCACTGTGATTTCTCTCTTCACCAGGTGTTTCTGGTATCTGAAACCATGTGCCCGCGCTGCTGGGGAGAGGCATATGACCACTCTTCTGGCTTCCCTTTGCTTCCCCATCAGAAAGTTATTTTTCTGCAGGGAAGCAAAGAAATCTGTGAATTCTGCATACGCACAGTAGCGCAGAATTCCCCCAGGAGTAACAATAACCCTACTTTTGCTGAGGAATGCAAAATGAGTACTTCCACCAGCAGTTTGGTAAAAAAGGAACTGACAGTTGGAGCCATTACCATTACAGTGCACCACCACTATCTAAAGGTGGAGCTTTCAGGAAGATACTAATGTCCAGTTATACCACCCTTATTCCTGCTGATGCCACTTGCGAAGCAAAAAGCTACTCAACATGAGCAAGGGTATAAGCAGGGCCTTAAATGACTGTATACAAAGCACTCCTGAAGCCTCTCTAGCCAGTTAACAAAGAACAAAAGAACCATACCAAGAAGAAAACTACAAAGATAAGGAACCAAGGAAAGTAAAACTTAAAAAGTTATAAGCTATGCTGATAAACTAACAACTTCAACTGATATGTCAACAAACAATCAAGAAAAATCATGTTGCAAGAATGCATACAATCAAGTCAGGCACACTAACATTTTGAAACATAGTCCCAGAATCTGAAATACACAACCCATACCATGTACCTTGACAATAGAAATGCTACACCTGACTGCAGAGTCAGTGTTTCAGCCCCTTGGTTCCTTTAAGATATACAGTGGTAATTTTAAATGCATTACATTGAGATTTAGCCTTGACTCCCATTGACTTTACACAACACATTGGGGTCCAATTTACAGACACAGCTGCTTCACTTCCTCTCACTATAACCCCTCACGCAAGACTGTAGCACAGGCATGGCTGCTGCACCTTTTCACTTAGAATAGGCCCTGTGAGGATGATAATATAAACAGAACTCCTGTTTTACCTTCTCATTTTATTTTGGAATACACACTTCACATGAAAGAACTGCAGTGCTTTCTTCTGTCCAAATTCTAACTCCCCCACAAATAGTATCCAAAAGTTAAAAAAAAAAAAAAAAAAAGTTAACCACAAATACTGGGAGTTACTGTGCCTTGATGGCACAGCTTGTGTGGCGTATAACCCCAGGGAGAGCACCTGAAGTTATTTCCTCCTCAAACAATGCCTCCAAGTAGCTGGCTGCTGCATTACTCCTTGACAGGGTGTAGCATACACTCTGTTACAAGGGGATTCCATGTCTGTATATATGTAAATCATTGCTAGATAAGGTGCCAGTAGATTATACTCATGAACACAGAATGATCGAAATAAGGCTGGAAGAGATCTCTAAAAGTCATCAAGTCCAGCCCCCTGTGCTGAAGTAGGACCAAATAGACCTAGGCCATCCCTGACTGGTATTTGTCTGATCTGTTCTTAAAACGCCCCAGAAATGGGAATTCTACAATCTACCTTGAAAGCTGATTCCAGAGCTTAAATACTATTACAGTTAGAAGGTTTTTCCTAATAGCTAACCTATACCTCCCTTGTTGCAGATTAAGCCTATTACTTCTTGTCCTACCTCTATTGGAGATCACGGAGAACAACTGATCACCATCCTCTTTTTTACAGTCTTTAACATATCTGAAGACTTATCAGGTCCCGCTCAGCCTTCTTTTCTCAAGATTAAACATGCCCAGTTTTTTTTAACCTTTCCTCATAGGTCATGTTTCCTAAACCTTTTATCATAGTTCCTGAGTTTTGTGGGACCAATCAAATTTGTGCACTGCAAATGGCTTCCTTTGTGCAGCTCTTTAAATCAGCTCCCAACATGTCTCACACACTGCACATCTCAGGCTCTGATCAGCAATACAGATTAGTGGTTTCTTAAGGTCAGAGAACTAAAGCTTTGCAGAAAGAATGGAAATGTGTTTCTTTGATCCCTGACTTACCAAGGTAAGAACCTTAATGTGGCATAGCTGTTTCCCTAAAATTTAGTACAAAGCTGTTGAAAATGGATTCACTTTATGTATTTCCTGTTGCTGTTCTAGAGTTTAATTAAGGAATAATTAAGTTAGTGCTACCTTTAATAGACACTCTTTCCTCCTTTCTTCTAGCTTGTTGTGATGAAGACAACAGCAAGTAAGTTTGCTATTTTAAGTTACTCATGGCATTTGTCGAACACACTAGAACTCTCCATAGATAAATACAGTTTAGTTGGCTACACATATGAAAATATATGCATACATAGATATTGTGTTAGAGAATGGTGGCAAGTGTAAGCTTCTTGAACTTCACTGTTAACCCATAAGGAACCCCGAAAATTATAATGGGTCTAGAAAGAATTCTGCTTGAAAGCTATTATTGCCCTTGTATGCCATAAGATCTACACATTCTTGAAGGTCAGATGTACTGACATGGGGCTCAGAGGCAATATTGAGGCATCTTTGCTCAAACAGTCCTGGCCTCTACTCATTCTGCAAGAAGAGTATATAATAGCTATAGTCCATAAATTAATGCCCAAAGCTTGCTTTCTCAATTTCTCAGTATAATTCCTCCAGCTGCCTGATCCATTACAGAAAGCAACTTCTTATTAAACCACATTGGAAGTTAATTTCATCTCTTTCTATTGGTAATCATACAGCTAGTGTTGAGAGTAAAATGACCTTTCAAAAGCACTCGCAATGATGTCAACTGTACTTCAAAACCTATTATGAAAAGTTAATGTTCATGGTAACAAGTGCTCACCTTTTTCCAAATACAAATAGAATTTTTATACTATTAAACACACTGTTGATTAAAGAACTATTAAAATATGCCACTGAAATGAAAAAAATGTGAAAGTATTTAAGTAAAAGGAGGAAGGGGAATGGTCTTTGCTAAACCTAGCACTCAGTTTAGTAATCCTGTAGAATATGCTTTCTTGGCAAATCTCAGTCTCCAGAGAGGAGAACAGTCTAACTACTGCTGCTGCTCCAATTATATTTTCATCCTAAGGAATTTTTAAAAGGCTGTCTAGAGTATATTAAAGAAACCTCTCCATCCACCTACTTTTGTAACCAAGTTCTTTGAGGAACAGCAAAATGTAAGTAACCCCCCTCCCCAATGGACTGCCACTTGATTAAGAAAGAACCTGCACCCAGATCCCACACTGAGCTGCCTGCACCCGGATTGCTTGAGAGTTACAAGCATCTAAACAGGGTGTTAACAGTTCCAACTTACTTTCCATCAATAGATAAACAACATGCAATTTTACTTCAGAGAATGACTATGTGGAGCAGCTTGTAAGCAGGCTCACAGAGAGAGTGAGGGAAACATCTGAATAGATAAGAACAGTAGGTAGATAAATAGGGCTCTACCAAATTCGCAATCTATTCTTGTCAATTTCATGTCCATAGGATTTGAAAATTAGAGAATTTCACGTTTTCAGATGTTTACATCTGAAATGTCAGTGTTGTAACCTTGGGGGTCCCGACGCAAAAGTGGGTTGTGTGTGTGTGTGTGGGGGGGGGGGGGGTCGCAAGTCTGTGGTAGGGGGGTTGTGGGATTGCCATCCTTACTTCTGCGCTGCTTCAGTGCTGGGATCTGAAGACAGCAGCCCCAGAGCTTCCTGCAGCCGCAGGAAGCTCCTGGAGGTGGAGATGGGTTTGATCTCTCCTGTGCTGCTGGGAGTGCCCCAGCCAGGGAGCTCCAAGCTGCTAGTCCCGGCCAGGCTGGGGAGGAACAGGACTTGTTCTTCCCCTGAATGGCTGCTCTCAGGGGCAGATCAGACCCACCTCCAGATACCTCCACTGGCTGCAGGGCACTCCCAGCAGCACTGGGGGGAGATCATGCCCACCTCTACCTCCAAGAATCTCCTGCAGCTGAGGTAGGTACCCAAAGGTGGGTCTGATTTCCCCTGAGTGCAGCCATACAGGGGAAGAGCAAATCCTGTCCCTCCTCAGCCTGGAGGATACTAGCAGCTGGAGCCGGGGAACACAGAAGGAGCCCAAAGCTGGGGCACCCCCCGCTCTCTCCCTGCCCTCACCTACTATAACTAGATTTCATGGGGGAGGTCCGATTTCACAGTCTGTGACAAGTTTTTTTATGGCCGTGAATTTGGTAGGGTCCTATCTATAAATCCTGCCATAGTCATACACAAGAGGTATAATGTACTACTACCCCCAGTACAGGCAGCCATTTCCACAGGAGAGGCTCTCTTCTATTTGCCTCTTAATTCTGATAGCCTGATGCCACGACAATTTCTACACCAGGGGAACCTGCCACTAGTAGTTGACCCAAGACCTACTCCAAACTTAATAGTGCAAACAGAGTGTAATTTCCTCAGTTATCACTCCTCCTCAGGGGATGATTTTTCCCCTTTCTCTTGTTTCAGGAGCTGAAAGCTGTCTGTTCATTTGTTATGATTTCCCAGGAGACCAGCAGTGATAGGGATTATACCATCATGACTGCAGCTCTCTCCATATGTTTTCCTAGTAACCACGACACTCAGATTTTGTTTGAATTTTCTCTAATGACCCATATCAAGGATGCTCAGAGAAAACATAATTATATAAAAGTCTCTGCAGAGTTCGAATTAAAAATCTCAACTGATTTCAATGACTTAAAATGAGAAGTGTGACTACAACCAAAAACCTGAATAGCAAAACTGGCTTTTTCTTCTTTATCTGAGTGGAGACTTCACCCTGCTCCCCATTTTATTCTTAGCTATTGGTCAATGCATTTTGATCTTCTAATTTAAGCAAAGACAATTTAGGCCAAATTCATCCCTAATGTAACTCCACTAACTGATAGAGGAGTCAGCTCTTTGTCCTTAAGAATTCTAGCCCATGTGTTTTACTAAATTAGAAGCAATGTATGTTTCTATTAAAGGAATGAGCAATAAACTCAGAATGAATGCCACTGAAATGAAAAAAATGTGAAAGTATTTAAGTAAAAGAAAAAGATCAGAGATTTCAAATGTTCTCTCCTTTACTTAGCTGCTGGCTGCACTGTCTGCCACAAGCCAAATAAGATGCTGATTTAATCTGGGGCACTGTGGTCACTGGCTCTTGTTTTTCATGGTCTCTGAACCCTTTTTAAACTTGTTTTCCATCTGGTACAATTTAACATAAATTGCACAGATGGTGATAACTATAGAAGCTGTAATCACTGGGAGAGGCAGGGCATGAAAACTCTTTCCTACCAGGATGATAAAACTTCATACGCAATACAGAGATTTTCTTGTGATCAGCAGCTAATCAAAAGGTTGGCTTGTTTTTTAAAATGTCAATGCAAACCTTCTCCCATTGAAATCAGAAGTAAAACTCCTTTTGATTTCAAAATAACCAGGCTTGAAAAGCCAAACCAGTCTGAATCAAAAGCTTAGAAAAGAAACACAAGGCAAGGTTTGTGATGAGATAGGCTGGAATAATTTCCTTATTAGGACATCAGCTTTCTTAGCCCCCGTATAAAATTACAAGGGGCCAAATCCCAAAGTCATGGGAATTACTCACCAAAGTAGGATAAATAGGATTTGGCCCAAGAAGAAACTCATTTGATAGAGCTGCATGTCACTACAGGACCGCCTAAAAGGAATGGATGTCTTTAGAATAGATAACAAAACCAGTTATAAAGATATTGGGGATGAACAAAGTCAGCAGATAATGGATGAATATTTAAAGCTCTATCACCCATTTCTGCACCCATGACCCTACCACAGAAAAAGAATGATGAATTCTAAGTATTCTCTGCTCAAGGAAACTTTTCAGACTTTTGAGGGGACTAAAGCTCAGAGTTTTATCCCTGTGTAGTGCTAATGCCATGGTATACACTTCAGGTACACTACACTACAACCTTAAGTCAACCTATGTTAGGTCAACTTACAGCCACCGCAGTAATTACTGCAGTGGCTGATGTCTGCACTACTCTCCTTCTGTTGGTGGTGAGTGTCCTCACTAGGAGCGCTTCCATCAACTTAAGAGGATCAGTGTGGGGTGCTGAGAGTCATGGCTCTCAGCTCCCTGCAGCTCCCCACTGAGAGCCCAGCTGCTCCCCTGGCCCTCTGCTCCCAGCTCCAAGACAGCCAACAGCCGATGTAAGCAAGTAAGTACAGTAACTACACCAATATAAGCCCTACGCCTCTCCTGGAGGTGTAGTAGGGCACTTACATCAGCGGTAGCAAGGTGGTAGTGTGTACATTGACATAGTTAGGTTGACATAAACTGCCTTATGTTGACCTAACTGTGCAGTATAGACCAGTCCTTAGATAGTGGGGATTTAAAGAACAGAACTCAAGTGTTTAATATAGTCAGGAAAGTAACAAATACTTTCCTCATGGACTGTATTTTCTAAATGGACAACCAACCTAATTCTCAATTACTGAGGGACAATCTCCGCTCATTGACATATTTTGCTTTCCACAACCAAATCTCTGTACAACTTTTCATGAATGATGTACCCGAGTATTCGGATTCTAATATCTAAACTGCATTGTTAAGTCTATTCACCTAAATTTGGGTCATTGCTGATTATGTACTCTAAGTATCACATGACTTAAAAAACTAACTTTGTATTTGTGGATAATCTAAGCACTACACCCAGATGTACAGACACTCTTTTCCCAACCTATGTATTATATATTTTTTTTAATATTAGCTTTAATAAAATGTTTAAATCTGTTCCTGGGTGCTGCAGTCCACGTCAATGTCAACGGGGACTGAAAAAGGTTTTTTCCTGACATAATTTTAAGGTATTTTTTTTAACCATTTGATGTATCTCAATTTTCTATGGTGTAACCCCAAGACCTGTAAATAGACAATACTGTGTATATATGGAAGTATATGTTTTCAACTGGATAGTGGACCAAACAGGAATATGAAAGCCAGGCACTTTCTTCTGGAAAATGAATGCCAGGAAAGTTTTAGCGGATGGATCTCTTGTAAATCTCCTGTAATTTTATTGGAAGCCACCAGGTGATGCTACTTCAGATAGGATTACAAGAAGTCAGCTCTTTAAAAAATGTTTATTTTCAGCTGCAATGCAGTTCTTTTTGCAAACTGAGTGTATCACCAGTAAAGTCTGCTCTGCCAGAATCCCTTGCTAACAGGTGCAGCTGCTACCTAGAAGTTATACCAGGGATCTGCAACGTTTGGCATGCAGCTCGCTAGGATAAGCACCCTAGCGGGCTGGGCCAGTTTATTTACCTGTTGACGTGGCAGGTTCGGCCAATCACAGCCCCCACTGGCCACGGTTCGCCGTCCCGGGCCAATGGGGGTGGCGGGAAGCCGCAGCCAGCACATCCCTCGCCTGTGCCGCTTCCCGCTGCCCCCATTGGCCCGGGACAGCGAACCGCGGTGAGTGGGGGCCGTGATCAGCCGAACCTGCCGCATCAGCAGGTAAATTGGCCCAGCCCGCTAGGGTGCTTAACCTGGCGAGCCGCGTGCCAAACGTTGCCGACCCCTGAGTTATACTCTCACAAACCAACAAATTACATGGTGCCAAGTTCTTACATAACCTGTTGTAAAACTGTTCAGTAGCCTGGAAAAACCAAAAACACCATCCTCTACAGGCCTGTCTCTTGTCCTTGGAAAATCCTGCCTGCATTACTAAATAGCAAGGCCAAATGGAGGCTGAAAGTGAGAAATTATCTTTCCCCTCATTATCAGTCATCTCTCCAGCAAGACTCCCATTGAAATCAAATGAGTAAGAGGTCATGTTTGGGTCCATTCTATACAATTCTGCTGCTGTATTTCATCTTAGTTTTAGCTGTCCTTTAGAGGATATGTTTATGTTCCCTTCAGATTTCCATATAACTCAAGCAGACTTCCTGAGAAGACAAAACCTTAGACAGCCATACTTACTAAAAGAGCTAGGAGAAAATGAGATCCTCAAATCCCAGTACCCTTCTGATTGCCTTTTGATTTTTATCTTCCATTTTCTATTATATCAGAGATCAGAACCATACAGATTAATCTAAAGGGATCCATGCCAATCCTCCACTGATTTATATCCAATACCTCTGAATATAGATTTCAAAACCACATAGAGGGAGGAAGAGGAAAATTTACTGCTTTTGAACTTAGTGGCAATGAGTGGTTTTAACAATTTATCAACTATTTTCTCCATGGTCACCTTCCACATAATGTTTTGTAAGGACATCATTTCTCTTGTGTTGTGTCTACTGATCTGTTTAGAATTACTTTAAAAACCTATATTAAAAATGAATTAAGAGAAGGCAGTGAACCATGTGTCATTAATCTTGTTCTGCTGTTTCATGTCCACCCTGATAAGCATCCAGGGAGGTGGAGGGGTGGGCAGCTGGGATATCAAGGTTTCATATCTATTCGTAGCATACAAAACACACTGCTATAGGTTAGAAGTCATCACTAAATACAAGCTGACAAGAGCATGACATCTACCCTGATAGCAACGGCTTCTGACACAGCTGACAAGAGAATTCTGAGAATGGAAGTTCTTGAGGGGAAGCCCTAGGAGTGCTTTATCTTGGTTCCATATTTCCCTTATCTAGCCTCCTCCATGCGCAACTCCTTGCACTTGTGGGGCTGTGATTTCAACAACTGCTGAAGAAGAAACTGAGAACTAACTCCTAACTCAGACCCTGGCAGGCAAGGGAGAAATGGCTTTAAAAAAACCACATATTAATCTCTTTTTATTTCAGTTTTTTTAAACTAATTCACCTTTAAGAGTTCATTAACTCCAGCTGCTTATTCTCCTGCCCTATGCTCCCGTCTTAAATCATAATAATATCCATAGCAAGCAGTTATTGCTATCAAATAATTACAACTTCAGGTTGGAGATTAAGGCTTGGCCTACACTAGACAATTATGTCGGCATAACTATGTCGCTCGGGGGTGTGAAAAATCCACATCCAACAGGTATAGTTAAGCCAACCTAAGCCCCCATGTAGACAGCTAGCTAAAAGGAAGAATTCTTCCATTAACCTAGCACTATCTCCCCTCGAGGAGGTGAATTACCTATGTCGACGGGAGAATCCCTACTGTTGGCGTAGATAGTGTCTACACTGAAGTGGTACAGTGGTGCTGCTGCAGTGGTGCCACTATAGTGTTTTAAGTGTAGGCAAGCCCTAAGAGGCAGTACTGATGTATCCTGAGAAAACCAGGAATTCAGAGAGCAATCTGTGGGTATTTAAGAATATCGGGCCAGATCCTGCAGTCCTTGCTCAACCAAAACCCAAGTGTGCTTCATTTTTCTTCCTATATCTGAAAATTCCTTTCATCCCTGTTTGTGTGTTAATTGGGAATCGTTCCCTTTTATATGGTGACTGGAATGAGGGCTATTGGATTTGCCCTTCTGCCTGTGCTTATCTTGGTCTAATCAAGGTGGTTGATCTTTATTTTAATGCTTTGCATTCTATATTTTAACTCCTACATATTGCTCAATGAGCACCTTATACATGTATAAAAACGAAGTAAAATAAACTGAAGTCAGTGGGAATTTTGTCCAAGTAAAGTCTCCTGGATCAGGCCGATTTAGACAATAGTTTTGGTGAATATTTTAAACTCTGTGGATTGATCAAGCAATTGGGAACATAGTAATTGCTATACTGGTTCAGATCAGTGCTCCAAAAAGGGAAGCCACTAACCACAAAACTGGTTTGCTTCAAACTTCTTCCCAGGACCACTTCCTATGAAACAGTCTGCTCCTAAGCTTTCTTCAGATCTGTTCAGCCAGGCCCCTCATGAGCTGTTACCAGCTCCATCTCCACAGGGAATCTAGCCCCCAATACCTTTCGAGTGTCCCCAATCTACCACTATCTTCTC
This sequence comes from Malaclemys terrapin pileata, assembly GCF_027887155.1. Lineage (NCBI taxonomy): Eukaryota > Metazoa > Chordata > Testudines > Emydidae > Malaclemys > Malaclemys terrapin. Next base: position 33,364,635 of record NC_071518.1, read on the forward strand.
CCATCACATTCTATTGATGTACTGATGAAATGCACTGCATAAGAACTAGGTGGTATTATTATCTTCCCCTACAGAGGGCAGGAAACTTAGGGCTTGTCTGCACTTGAAATGCTACAGCGGCACAACTGCCGTGCTGCAGCTGTGGCGCTGTAGTGCTTCAGTGTAAACCAGGGGTCTCAAACTCAGATGACCCCGAGAGCCGCATGAGGACTAGTGCATTGGCCCGAGGGCTGCACCACTGACCCCCCCCCCCCTCCTGCTGCCTCTGACCCCGCCCCCACTCCACCCCTTCCAATTAGGCCCCGCCCCTGTCCCACCTCTTCCCACCCCTTCCCTGCCCCATTCCAATCCCTTCCCTGAAGTCCCCACCCCAACGCTGCCCCCAGGGGGTGCAGAAAGGATGCAGGATGCAGCGGGGGCTGAGGGCAGGGAGTTGAGGTGCAGGAGGTGTGCAGGGTGCTCAGGGCAGGGAGTTGGTGTGTGGGGTACAAGAGGAATGTGGCAGGGGGTCAGGGTGCAGCAGGTGGCTCAGGGCAGGAAGTGCAGGAGGGGTGCGGGATGCGACAGGGGGCTCAGGGCAGGCAGTTGGGGGTGTAGGAGGGGTGTGGGATGTGGCAGGGGGCTCAGGACAGGGAGTCGGGGTGTGGGATGTGGCGGGGGTGCAGGAGGGGTGTGGGATGTGGCAGGGGGCTCAGGGCAGGGAGTTGGGGGTGCAGGATGTGACAGGGAGCTCAGGGCAGGGAGTTGGGGGTGCAGGAGGGGTTCAGGGTGTGAGCTCAGCCTGGTGGCGCTTACCTAGAGTGGCTCCGGGGTGGCAGTGGCGCTTACTGGTGCCAGGGCAGGCTGCCTGCCTGCCTGCCTTGGTCCTGGCTCCATGCTGCTCCGTTCCAGGAAGCAGCTGGAACTGTGTCCCTGCAGCCCCTGGGGATGGGGGAGGGGCTCAGGCTTCCCTGCTTATGCGGCTCTTGCTGCTCTTCTAGGTACCTCCAACAAAGCTCCCATTGGCCACGGTTCCCTGTTTCCGGCCAATGGGAGCTGTGGGGGGGCGGTACCTGGCAGGAGGCAATGCCGGAACCCTCTGCCTCCTTTCCCCTCCCGCCGGCCCGAAGGGGCGTGCTGCCGGCTGCTTCAGAGAGCAGCATCAGGAGGCAATCCCACGGGTAGGCAGAGGGGCGGGGCGGGGCGGGGCGGGGGGGGGCGCGGGGAGCTTGGCAGGCCACACACAAGAGTCCCGCGGGCTGCGTGTTTGAGACCCCTGGTGTAGACTCTACCTGGGCTGAAGGGAGGGTTTCTGGCAGAAATCATCCACTTCCCTCAGAGGCAGTAGCTAGGTTGGTGGAAGAATTCTTCCATTGATCTCACACTGTCTACACAGGCGGTTAGGTCAGCTTAACTACTTCACTCGGGTGTGTGGATTTTGCATGTGCCTGAGTGATGTAGCTGAGTTGACCTAACTTTTTAGTATAGACAAAGCCTTACAGCATTCTCCCTTCCCCTCCCTCCCCTCTGAGCCTTCACAGGAGACCTTACTCACTCTCAATCATTTGCTACCTACACTACAAGTCCCATGAACTGAGAGCAAAACCAGGCATAGGTGGCAGCATGGCCTGAGCACCCCTTAAAAGGACTAGCCCACCCTGGGACACCAGAGCAGCTTGATTTTTTTTTTTTCATTTTCCATTTTTAAGTTGCACTATGTACAGAACTAAATTTCATAGTACATTATAGCACAGTGTTCATATATACAGTATTTACCCTCATTTGTACTCTTCATCTTTTTGGCTTATGCAGCATATGATAAATCCGAGCCAAGTATATGCAATGATAGCAGTGCATGGGTTCAGAATCCTCTCAGTACTTAATTCCTGTCCCTTGGGCTGGGGGGAGGGGGGCGGGAGGAAACATGATAGAGGTGACCACCTTCAATCACTCAGGGAAGAGGCTATTTCTACTGCATTTCTTTACTTGCCAAACCATGTAACCACTCTTATCCATTTGAAGTAAAGTGCTATACTGAAAGCCTTCTGACAGACAGGAACATTACTACTGAAGATCAGGCAAACCAATAAAAAGGTAAATAGGAACATGCATGGCCTGCTTTAGTAAAGGGTGATGGAAACACTTTGCATAGAGATTATGGGGACTTAATTTGATTAAAACTTCAACAGTACTCACTGTATTAGAGCATTTAATTAATTTACTGGAAGGTTAGCTTCAACAATGCCATTTTACAGAAACTTAACCTGAAAGTCAGAATGTCTGAAATGAGCAAGAGATCCAATGTATATGTTGAACAATGAGTTAACTCTTATTTAATGAAGAGTAATGGAAATAATCCTACAAGTAATCCTGATAAAGCCACTGAAAGTTAGAGACATTCTGTACCAGTTTTTGACAAAATAGCAGTACCTCAAACCTTTTTTTCAATACTCCTGTGTTTTTATTTATTTACTATTAAAATGGAACTTGAGAACTACTTACCTATCAACTGGAAACGGAGACAATGACTTATCTCACAGACGTGTTGTTGGGCTGAATTCATTAGAACTTTGAAATCATCTGATAAAAGGCAAAGTAGTAGTATTGTGATTGATAACTGCTCTAATTTCCACCAGAGATTACACTATTGCTGTGCCTCAGAATTGAGAATGGCTTAATATTTGATTAAAAATACATTTTGATCCCATAGGAGAGAAAAAGAACTAAGGTTATTGAGAACAGGAGTACTTGTGGCACCTTAGAGACTAACAAATTTATTAGTCTCTAAGGTGCCACAAGTACTCCTGTTCTTTTTGCGGATACAGACTAACACGGTTGCTACTCTGAAACCTAAGGTTATTGACAGTCTGTTCTTCTCTAACTCCTGTTTGTTGCATTTGTGCATAATTGCCAGTGTATTGTTTGTACATTAAACTTAATTAAAAATGCACCTAAAATAAATATCTACATTCTATGTGAAGAAGTGTGTAGAGAATTAAAGAGATGTTCCTGTTATCACAAATCTACCTAAAATTATTCTGTGCTTCTATTTCCCCACCAATAAAACAGGGTTATTCTAACTTACCCATTCTGTGCTTGTGAGTTAAAGATTAGTGCATGCTTGTCTTGTGTTTTATGTTTTCAAAATGCTATTCTTAGTTTACTCTTGCAGCGTGGAGGATCACACAGCAACATGGTCCAGGGGAGAGCAAGCCTCTCTCTCTGCTTACCACAAAGCCTAAAGGGGAGCATGCAATTCTTGGGATACATACATAGAGAAGAAATGGGAAGTAGGATGCTTGTCAAACATTTTCTGCAGGTTTGAGTAGAAAGCTATGGCTTCAGCCCACACACTCGTTGGTAGCCAGCACAGTCCTTGCTGTTCTCCAGTGCCAGGAGTCAGGCTGTTGTGTCTGGCTCCTATGCAGGAGGGCAGGTGGAGAAGCTCACAGGACCAAGCCCCATATATATTTTTTAAATGCTTTTAGAAGTACTATACACAGGGTGTACTGCATTTGTATACACTAATTTCTTTTACCCTCCATGCCCAAAACATCATATTAAAATCTCAAAGAGAGAGAATATCTATTTCAGTAATTTACAAATTACGAACCATGCTTTAAAAATGTTTGACATCAACTAGTCATACATGTTTACATCTTAGTTTAGGCATCTTTAAGCCTTTGTTTAGGCATATGGGCAGCCCCAAATGTAAAACTCTCCCATGAACCTCTATGAGGAAAGTTTAGGTTGTGACTTAAAGCTACAGACTGTGGAAGGAGACAGGATAGAGCACTACCTCAGTGGGTGCTCCTATCCCTTAATCCAGCCCTGGCATTTACCTCACCATAACCTTAGACTGGAACCATCCCCTCTAGCCCCTCCCTCTGTTTTCTCCACGGATAAATTAGTACTCTTTACGCTGCTCTGGAGCAGTCCTTGTGTTTCCAAAGCAAGGACTGGGAACATGTTTGGTCCTTGCTAGCAAAGAAGTGTATGTTTGGTGAGAGAGGCTGTCCTCTGCCTCTGCTCTGCATCTATACACAATCGAGCCCTAGGGAGGAGACTCAAGGTGGTGAACTAGTGAGATATGCCTGATGCCACTAATATTTAGGAATCACAGATGCAAAGTACAAACCGTAAAATAGTTGGTGGAGACCAGGAATTAAGTTTTCTTTTTGTGAGACAAACTACAATCATTTAAACACTAGTGCCAAGGAGTTAAAATACATTCTGAAGAAATAACTCACACCTTTCTTGGTAAAACTCCTGTGCACACAATATATAAGTACAGATAAGGCAGAATCTTACAGTGAACAAAAATATGAACTATCATATCAAAAACCCTGATCTACAAAGTTTTGAAATCCTTGTATTAGATGAACTAATGCTTGTCTCCAGTCTCTCTGCCTACTTTCTCATCACAGAATTTACATAATCCAGTTCCAAACTACATTACACAGATAATGTCCCTGGAGATGATTTACAGAGTATTTTGTAGTTCTCTTATATAGCTCTCAGAATTCCTGTTATTACCTAGGCATTTCAGGCACTTTGTGAAAGACAGAAAACTTTACATCTTCTTATCTGAGGCACCAGAACCATAGATGTTGATGATCCAGAGACATGAATGATTTAAGAGACAAATGGCCCAATCCTGCAAGGTATCAAACTCCTCCTCTGTGATACTGAGAGTGCTCAACTCCCACTGACTTAAAACAGCTGAATTAAGACTTGAAGGTGCTTAACACCTTGCAGAATCAAGTCCTAGAACACATGAAGGAATTTTCTATGAATGCATACAAAAGCAGAAGTGCCAGGTAGGTCATCATGCTCAGTACTCCTTCAATATAGTGGGTGTTTCAACAGCCAGTCCAGCACAAAATGAAGTGTTCTTGAACTTTTTCTTCAACTGTCATCAAAGTTGGGACTTGGCCTTTTATCAAATATATTGTGGTTTCCACATCAGTTCATTTGGTTCTTAAGGCAAGTTTGAAAAAGAAAAAGAAAATCCACACCATATAAAAGGTGTTATACCTACAAGCGAAAATCCTTTATTCAGCAACAGAACACACACAGCACAAGGTGGGGCAGTATAAGCTTTCCCACATCACATCATCAATGTACTTCTACTCAACTCCTAGGGGTTGGGAGGGTACTCAGTCTCAAAGACCATTCATTTAATGGCCTCTTTTCTGAGAATGCCAACAAGGGTTCCAGTTGGGGCTAGTTCTGTAGGAAGTTTGTGAGGTTGACACTTGTCCACTTGCAGTAACCTCATTTTAATTACTATAAAAATATTTAATTTTACACAGGCCACCAACAGCTATCAGATTGTAAAAGACTAGTCTCTAGTGACCTGGGATGAATTTGAACCATGGCTCTAATGGGTAAAAAGCTTTTCAGCCATCCTGCTTGGCCATATTCTTTCCTCAACTATATTTTCTAATTTTAAGTTTCAGAACCATTTAGACTACTGCCCAGGTTAAAGCCCTCTTGAAACAGCATTGCCAAGACAACTTACCTTGTTCTAAAAGGCATCAATGATTTAATTTCTCAAATCTTGATAAAGCGTCATTTGTTGCATAGCAATTTGTTTGGAGTCTAAGAAGTATTACAACAGTGTTTGGGCCAGATCTTCAGGTCCATTGGAGTTATTCTCAGTGCACTTATGGATGGGGCACCATAGGTACATGTCTCCCACCTTTCCCTCCCCTGGATTCTATGGGCAGCCAGAGGCCAGTTCTCAGTGCTGCTCTAAACTGCACCAGTAGTCATCAGCTCAGGATCAGAAAGTGGTATGCCTCACACTCATTCCTTCGCCCACCTCTAATGTGCCCCACACCATGATTTATGCTGAGAGGCAAGACCAAGTGGCAGAGTACTATGTTGGTTGTACATCACATGAGGATTCTGATGTTCCCTCTGCACCAATACAGTGACCAAAGGGGATGAAGCAGAGGCCAAGACATGTCCCTTTATGTTGCAAGACTGCAACTATAAACAGAGCTCTATCTATATACCTTTACTAGAGACATTATGTACATTACTAAATATAACCTGCATTATAGAACATTAGTCTCATAAAACAGAAAATAGGGTAGAGAGAACTATAGTCATGTACACTTCGACAGGGCAAAATGTATTTAGCACTGTCCAGAGTCTTCTGCACAACAGAGGAAGTGGCTGAGGAAAAGGTACGTGAAGAACAGCTGGATTTCAACCCAGACTATCATGTTGACCAGAGTTTTCACTCTAAAGGCTTGTCCACACAGTGTTTTAGTCCTCACCAGAGGGATGAAAATTTTACTCTGAACTCACGTTGTGCATTACCTAGTCCGTGGGGACCATCCTGGTGCACACTAAAAGTTCCCTAGTGCACATGAATGTAGGGCCATTTCGAGCAATACTACATTAATGTATGCTAGGGAACTCTTAGTGTGCGCGAGCAGGGCCCACACCAACCAGTTAGTGCTGACTAAAATTTATACCCTGCTGGTGTGGACTAAGGCACTCTGTAGATAAGCCCAAGAATAATCACAGAATATCAACTGGCACTCAGCACAAACTTTGTAGATTTTAAGAAAGCATTTCACAACCTCTATTGCAATTTACTCTGGAGAAGTGTTATGTATGCCAGCAACAATAATTAATATAATCAAGGCTTTACATCAATGTGCAATATAAACAGTTACACTAAACCCAGACTTCAGAAAATGGTCTGACATAGACAATGGTGTCAAACAAGGACGTACTCTCTCACCTTTCCTGTTTCACAATGCCATTGACTTCTTTACGAGAAAGTGTAGAAGTATACAACACAGGCATCGTACAACTTAATAACAGCGCACTAGAACCTTTAAATGTTGCTGATAACATAACTCTTCTAAGTTACAGTTCAACCAACATGGAAGCAGAAACTGAAAGACTGTTTGGTGTTGCAAAAAAAGCAGGGTGAATAATACAGTTATGAACAAACAAATCTAATGAGAACCCCAGCAACTCCCAATTCAAACATTATATTAGAAGGCAAAGGAGAACGAGAAGTGAGTCAATTCATATACTTTGGCAGTAACATGCAAGCCAATAGGGATATTTAAAGGGGGGGAAAAGTCACAAATTGGCAAGACAGCAACTGCATTTACCAGTTTAAATGAGATTTGGTCATCAAAAAGCTACATCTTGAATACCAAACTATGAATCTTCAACTCAAATGTCATTTCCAACTTAATATGGGCATGTGAAAGCTGGAAATCCATCAAAGGTATAAATGGACTTCTAAATGCCTTTGAAGGAAATATATCAGGAAAACACTAGGTATTAAATTGAATGAATTTAAAACAAATGCAGAGATTCAGAGAATTCAACAACCCCCTTTCTTCAAAAAGTTATCCAGAAAAGAAAATGGAAGTATCTGAAGCATGTGTTAAGAATGAAGCCAGTACATCTGCATAGCAGGTGTTCTGCTAGATAGCTGGAGAAATACACAAAAGGGGTCAACTGAAAGACTCTCTCTATCAAAAAGCACTTAGAGAGAGGGAAAATTTATAGGATTTAACAACAGAGGACCTGCAAAGAACAGTTCAGAATGGATGGGGATTACTGAACCTTGTTCATCCCTAAGCAATGACTGATAGTGTGGGAAACACTCAGATTTAGAAAGAGGGAGTGTCATAAACATACAGCTAAGGGTAGCATAACATCCCTCTTTACCCTGTAAGGGGTTAATTCCTCTTTTACCTGTAAAGGGTTAAGAAGCTAATCTAGCTGACACCTAACCAAAAGGACCAATAAGGGGACAGGATACTTTCAAATCTGGGGGGTAGGGGGAGGCTTTGTCTGTCTGTTCTGTGTGCCTGCCGGAAACAGATCAAGAAAGCAAGCAATCCAACTCCATTAGTATTAGTAAGTACTAGCGAAGGAATGCGTTAGCTTACTTTTATTTTGGCTTGTGATTTTTTTTGTAGGAGGAAGGAGGTTTATTCCGGGTTTTGTACTTTAAGGTTTTGCCTAGAGGGGAGATCCTCTATGTTCTCAAGTCTTTTGTTATTCTGTAAAGTACTTACCATCCCGATTTTACAGAGGTGATTCCTTTACCTTTTTTTTAATTAAAATTCTTCTTTTAAGAACCTGATTAATTTTTCATTGTTTTAAGATCCCAGAGTTTGGGTCTGTGTTCACCTGTACCAATTGGTGAGGGGATTATTCTCAAGCCTGCCTAGGAAAAGGGGTGTAGGGGCTTGGGGGGATATTTGGGGAAGTAGGGCTCCAAGTGGCCCTCCCTAAATGTTTGTTTAAATCACTTGGTGGTGGCAACGTTACTTAATCCAAGGTATAAAAAAGAATTTGTGCTTTGGAGAGTTTTTAACCTAAGCTGGTAGAAATAAGCTTAGGGGGTCTTCATGCGGGTCCCCACGTCTGTACCCTAAAGTTCAGAGTGGGGAGGGAACCCTGACAGGGAGACTGAACTCTATCAAAGCTAAGGAAATTATACAAAACCTAACTGCAATACAGTTGCACAATTTTCTCAGGTGTCCACCTCCAGCACATCACTGATATGAATCCAAGGGAGTGGTCCAAGAAGAATTTCTCTCATTAACTAACTAAATTTGGTCCTTATTCATCACACAATCCTACAGTCTACAACCTGGGCCAAATTTTCATAGCTATGTGCAAAGCAGCACTTGCAACCATCCCACAAAATCTGATATTTCTGTATGTGTGTGTGGTGGGGGGAGAGGAAAAAGGTAAGTGTATGTAGAACTGTCCACTGAACATGTGATTATCCTGCATGTACTTAAAAAAGGCATGGGTTTTGTAGGGTGGCAATAAATTCATGTGCATTTTGCAAATTTGAAAATGTGCTTCCTCTTCCCCCATATGACAACACACCATAGTCAATTATATTTAAAAGGACATGCTTGTTTTCATAATGCACACCGTTGTCTTGTTTATTTTAACAGCAAATGGGAGGTATTTCAAAGAATCTAAAGACTATTCTTTAGTCAAGGGCAATTTTCATTAACATTTCTACTTTTCCAACGTAATTCAGATTCTGCTATTTAAAAATCACCTTTTTATTTTTAGTGATCAAAGGTCAAACTTCTCACATTGTGGGTGTAACAACCTACATTACAGCTGTAAATATAGTCTAATAATTCTTTTGAAGTCTAACAGCTGTACTCCAAATGAAACAAAACAAAAGAAAGCTAAGTAAAAGATGCTGACCTTATACAAGGGAAATTTCTTCCTACATTATCCCCTCCAAAAGACCTTTTTCTAAGCTGGAAAAAAGTGAAGGAGGCATGGTTTCTGATCTTCACTAATTTAAATCAGAAAGCAGTGGGAGAAATAGCAAGACAGGACATATTAAGTGACAGCTTTTATGACGTTTCTTTGAGGATTAAACTTAGTACGCTGCACAACAGAAACATCCCTACTGCTCACCCAAGAAGTCTTATGTCATGTACAGCGAATTATTACCCAAATAGCAAGATTCTCACTATGTAGTGGAAAGAACTGTAAATAGCAAAATAGTTTCAAACAGCCCATCAACAACTTCCATCAAGCCAATACAGAATAATCATGATATCCCCATATACAGTAGCTGGCAACAAATTTGGTATCAAAGCAACTCTTAAAGAGCCTACTTTGCACATGCACAGCCCCAGGGGGAAGTTGGCTGACACATCAGTCCGTTAAAGTGCAGAGTAATTAGAACATCTTGGATCATAAAGGTACACCCTCTTGTATCTGAGGAAATACACAACTATGATTGACTGTTGCAACAGACTCATTAGTTTTAATAAGAAATCTCCTCATGGTGGTGGTAGCTGGGTACCTTGTAATTACTGTCAGTTGATGCTATGCCTTTGCTCTTCTATGGTCCACAGACCTTGAGTTGATGTCTACTTGAAATGGACTTGCTACTCTTCCAGACTGGCATCATGAAAACCATTAATGATGGACTGAAATTAATGCAGGGGGGGGATTACTTTTGGGCGATTGAAAAGCTGCATCTCAAAAGAATGACTCAATTCAGTATTCAATCACGGTAGTTGTAGAACAAAGTTATGTCTTTAAAAGAGAAGGGAGCAAAATTGAAGAGATCATGTGGAGTTGTTTAAATGGAAGAAAAAGGAAAACTGAGGGTATGTCTACACTATGAAATTAGGTCGATTTTATAGAAGTCGATTTTTTAGAAATCAATTTTATACAGTCGATTGTGTGTGTCCCCACTAAGCGCATTAATTTGGCGAAGTGCATCCACAGTACCGAGGCTAGCATCGACTTTCAGAGCATTGCACCGTGGGTAGCTATCCTACAGTTCCCGCTGTCTCCGCTGCCCATTGGAATTCTGGGTTGAGCTCCCAATGCCTGATGGGGCAAAAACATTGTCACGGGTGGTTTGGGGTACATGTTGTCAGGCCCCCCCCCCTGTGAAAGCAATGGCAAACAATCGTTTCTTGCCTTTTTTCCTGGGTTACCTGTGCAGACGACATACCATGGCAAGCATGGAGCTTGCTCAGCTCACCGTCACCATACATCTGCTGGATGCTGCTGGCAGACGCGGTACTGCATTGCTACACAGCAGCAGCTCCTTGCCTTCGCGGCAGCAGATGGTGCAGTACGACTGCTAGCCATTGTCGTCGACTCCTGGGTGCTCCTGGCCGACCTCGGTGAGGTCGGTCAGGGGCGCCTGGGCAGACATGGGAGTGACTCCAGGTCATTCTCTTCTTTAAGTTTTGTCTCATGGAGATTCAGTCCTGCCTGGAATATCATGCAAGCTGGAGGCTTCTGCCTCACGCTGCTCTCCCAGCTGGCAGCACCATGCAGTCGCACCTACCGCAGCCTACCCCTTGCTCCCATGGCTCATGAAGCCTGGACAGTAGTAAGGAGCAGTTCAACTATAGGCTGAGCAAGTGCAGAATAGTGGTAGAATGTACATTTGGATGTTTAAAAGCGCGCTGGTGCAGTTTATTGACTCGGTTAGACCTCAGCGAAACCAATATTCCCATCGTTATTACTGTTTGCTGTGTGCTCCACAATATCTGTGAGAGTAAGGGGAAGACGTTTATGGCGGGATGGGAGGCTGAGGCAAATCGCCTGGCCGCTGATTACGCGCAGCCAGACACCAGGGCGCTTAGAAGAGCACATCAGGGCACGCTGCGCATCAGAGAAGCTTTGAAAACCAGTTTCATGACTGCCCAGGCTACGGTGTGAAAGTTCTGTTTGTTTCTCCTTGATGAAAACCCGCCCCCTTGGTTCACTCTACTTCCCTGTAAACCAACCGCCCTCCCCTCTCCCCTTTGATCACCGCTTGCAGAGGCAATAAAGTCATTGTTGTTTCAAATTCATGCATTCTTTATTAATTCATCACACAAATGCGGGGATAACCGCCAAGGTAGCCTGGGAGGGGTGGGGGAGGAGGGAAGCACCGGTGGGGTGGTGGAGGAGGGGAGGAGGGAAGGACAAGGCCACACTGCACTTCAAAACTTATTGAATGCCAGCTTTCTGTTGCTTGGGCAGTCCTCTGGGGTGGACTGGAGTTCTGATAGCACAGATTCCTCTCCCCATACAGCGATCAGATCTAGTACCTCCTGTTCGGTCCATGCTGGAGTCTTTTTGCAATTCTGGGACTCCATGGTCACCTCTGCTGATGAGATTTGCACGTCACCTCTGAGCTCGTCACACTGGCCAAATAGGAAATGAAATTCAAAAGTTCGCGGGGCTTTTCCTGTCTACCTGGCCAGTGCATCCGAGTTGAGAGTGCTGTCCAGAGCAGTCACAACGGAGCACTCTGGGATAGCTCCCGGAGGCCAATACCGTCGAATTGCATCCACACTACCCCAAATTCTACCCAGCAAGGTCGATTTCAGCGCTAATCCTCTCGTCGGGGAGGAGAATAGAAATCGATTTTAAGAGCCCTTTAAGTCGACAAAAATGGCTTCGTCGTGTGGACGGGTGCAGGGTTAAATTGATCTAACACAGCTAAATTCGACCTAAACTCATAGAATAGACCAAGGCTGAGTTAAGCACACATTTCTGTGCTCAATTCCCTGATTGAACAGGGAGTTGGGCTGCCCCTGCAGCCTGGTTACTGGGTGGGTGGAGGATTCAGCACAGAAATCTATGCTTGAGTTCATTTGGTTTGCAGTTCACATGATAGAATTCTGTGACTCAGTCTGAAGTGGTCCTATATCTCTGAATGTTTTGCATCCAGAAGGTAAATAACACTCAGATGTCTGAAAGAGACAAATTCTAGCAAGTTACCTGCCTTTATTTTTGGAAAACCCAGTTCTGTGACTAAAAGATGCCATACCTTAAACAGTGCAAGTGTTACTCATTGGAACTGAAGACTAGTTGAATAACTGTACAAATTAGACTCTTGTCCTGTTTTAGGTCCTTATTCAGCAAGGTACTAAAACGCATTCCTAATTAAGTATTTGAATAAATGGTGTTACTCATGTGATTAAAATTTGCACATGTTTAAATACCTTGCTGAATCAGACCCTTAGAAAAAAATTAGACTTTATTAGAAATAGTCACATGAAATAAAGAACAGTTTATAACAATAGTTGAAACAGCAAAGAACAAACATTAATTCTGACAATCCTCTTTAAAAACAAATAATAAGGAACAATTTCAGAAAGCATAATATATAATATTTGGGGGAGGGGGATTTTTTTTTATGAACCGGAATGGACTAAACTTTTCCTTTTTTCCCCGCTCTCCTTTTTGAGAAGGAAAACATTAATTTAAATTAGTTGCCAAATCTACATCAAGGAAACATGTAACTATCAAGAAATATAAATATCTTCATCATATATTCTTCATCGCACAAAATTAGAAAGAAAGAAAGATCTAATCTCATTCTAATTTTTGCTGACATAGTACACACACTAGACTTTTGAGCTGGTCCTCTGATTTGCTTCATTAAACAATTAAATAATTAAGTCCAATCCGTGCAATAACATTTCCCGAGAATGTCGTCTTTTGCAGGTAATGAACTCTGGTCTCCTGAATCTTGTAGAGCTTCCTTAAACCACCTCATTACGTACTGGGAGTTTTTCACTAGTTAGGCAATGTATTGATTAGAACAAGACTAATCATTGTTTGATTAATTTTACTTTTTTCTGTTGACAGATTATTCATGAACTGATCAGAGTTTTATTTCAATAATTTGTTATTCACAATTATTCTCAGAATCCATTTTGAAATTAATTCTTGGTTTAGTACTTTGCAAACTTGCAATTATTCAATACTGAAGCTGTTTTGCTTGGAGACAGGCCAGAATTTTCCCAACTCCAGTGTCTAAATTTAGGCATGTAAATCCATATTTAGGCACCTAAGTAAATGGCCTGAGTTTTCAAATGTGTGAAGTATCCACAACTCAGTTAGGAGATGCAGCTGCTCAGAATCTTTGAAAAATCAAGCCATTTATTTAGATGCTTAAGTTTACATACCCCAGTTTCAGAATACATTTTATTATGCCATCAGTTATTTATTATGTAGACTGTAATAAATAGGGTTTTTTAAAAGTTAATTATTCTTGGATAGTCAATATGTTAATGTTTAATGTATTTAGTTGTAATTTAAAAGTTTCTAAAAGTTTTGAAATCTTATGAACACTTGTACTTTTTTAAAGAAACATTTCTGTTCACCTTTAATTTCATCCAATATAAATCTTGCTATTATAAGTAGCTTACTCAGGCTGCCAGAGGGCACTATCTATAACGAGAAAGCTGGAAGATTGCTAGGTAGTACTAGGCAACAAAACAAGCTATGTACAGGAAAGAGAACACTATGTACAGCATCCAATGTCTTAGCACAGTTGTAGGGGTTATGCTACACTGTCAATGAGGTGGAAGAAATTGAGGCTGAAGCATGGCAGCTACAAATGTGAAGATATAAAGTTTAAAAACCCTCTATTGAAAAGGTAAAAATGTCCTTTGGCCCCACTGCTGAGGTAAGAAGTCATAGGAGAAATAAAGTGATGTGGGCATAAAAGATCTCTTGTACAGAAAGAAATTCACTGCAGTGCAAGGCTTAAGCATTGTGTTGTGCCTTGCATGGCTCTGCTACCCTGGGGTGAAGTCTATTTAGAGCATCCCCAAAACAAACAAACAATCTACCTGTTCTACTGGAGACCCTTTCCCACCCCACACTTGGAAAGCTAAATGGGCTCAGACTCCACAGTTAATTAATTTCAAGTTTCTTTAGAAAGCCTAACAAACCAAAGGGCCAGGCCGGGGTTTGGGCCGACTGCATTATGCTTCTGGGAGGAATCAAAAGTAACTTCTGGCAAGCAATTGGTTCTGGATATATTACCTGTAAGACTGACAGGTGTTGTAGACAAATCTAGATGGAGACAATCCTCTACCATGATTTTCTTTAGCTAATCAGGAATATCTAGTTACTGTTTGTCTAACAGTTCAAATATATAAAGCGCTACAGAAGTGCCAAGTAGCATTTTCTGCCCTAAATTGCTCAAGAGGGAAAGCATGACTTACTGTTTGAACAAAAGAGAAAATATCTGAGGTACCATATCATGTGGTCTTATCTTCCTAAATAAAGAAATACAACATTAAGCAAGACAATTTCTCCTTTGCCCCACCCATAACTGAATCAATGTTAATGAAATTATCTTTTTCCAAACAAAGCACCTAATTTAGGTGAATAATGAAGGGCATTAGCATGATTTTTTTTATTATTACATTGCTCGTGTATAGATCATTTCATTTCCTCTTAGTGCTAATGTGGAAATTGGAGGCTGCTGCTTGTTGAGAGCCCCGTACAATCAATATTCTTCCTAGGAGTTTAGTATCAGATTCAAGGGGCACTGCCAAGGCTTGTAGGCCAAAAATTACATCTGCCAGTTTTGTACTGCAAGCATATATATGTATGTTGCAGTGTCCCTGTTTAGCTTGTCTGCTCTGTTCTTATGAAGAAACAGGGTATTCTGATTCACAAGAACTCTGCTTGTTAGTCTGCAACAGGACTTTATTAACATTAAGTGAATTAGGCAGGAGTAAGAAAACAACACATAATTTTGTTTTATTATTCCTGTAAATTTGAATAGACTGTCTGCTCACAAAATAAAGCTGACAGTCTGAGCCTATAAATCTTTAGTATTAATTGTAATTGTTTAGATTTCTTTTTAACTTTCAAAAGAAAGTTGGAGTCATTTTGTCTAGGGAATGAGAATTACCTAAATACTTAAGAAAATTGCGCTCCCATAAACGAAACACAGCCTGTACATTGCGCAAACATTTTTTCTAAGAATAGCAGGCAGCAGAAACGGCGAGATCCAAGCAGATAAATTATAGCACATTTTGACTAATACTGTTCTTGTGAAAGTTACTAAAAGTCAATGTATGCATATCAATCTAATTTGATCCCCGAGAAGTGCTGGCTATAGATTCAAGACAATATTTTCAAATCTGGGTGTGATGCTGGCAGGCAAGACGCCAGCTCTTGCCAAGGCTGCCGGCATTAGCTAAGAACTGATAAATTCATAGCTGGAGATCAGACCAGTTCACCTGTATGTTAGTTTTGCTCAAAATAGGTATTAGTCTTATAAAAATTTATTTAGCATCTATGAAATGCCTGTAAATTGCTGCATGCATTTATCTCACTTGTGATGTCAGCATTCCATGCTATAAGAAAATATGTACGTTTTGCTTTATAACTTTGCGAATGTTTGCTCTGAACTTGTGAATCCAGGCACGGAAATCATCCCCACCCCCATCCATAAGGGCTATCAAAATCAGGTGGGCCATCAAGGAACATCACAATAAAAAGGATTGGTTAATGGCCCTATCATATCTTGGAGAAGCTATGTGCAAGGACGCTCGTCCTGTGGACTTGGAAGCTGAATGAAGGAAACAAAACAGTCACAGGAAAATTTTCCATCTCTTCGCTGTTTGAACGCTCACAGGGCCAGAGCCACCAAACTGAAGCCAGAAATCCCCAGGGGCTGCCTCCTAGGTCCACCCTGAGACACACTTTGGGCATGTCTATACTACAAAATTAAGTTGACCTATGTTAAGTCGACTTACAGCCACCGCAGTAATTACTGCGGTTTTTCATGTCCATACTATTCTCCTTCTGTCAGTGGTGTGCATCCTCACCAGGAGCACTTCCACCGACTTAAGAGGGGTGGGGGGGGCGCTCCAGGCATGGAGCCCCCTGCTGGGAGCCCCAGGACCAGTTGGGTTCCTGGCGGGGAGCCCGGAGTGGGGAGCTGAGAACCCAGGCAGTAACTGGGCTAACAGCTGGAGCCCCCCACCCACCCCAGGGTGACAGCCCCAACTATGAGCTAGTCATGGGGGTCACAGCAGGGAACCTACCAGCCTTATTTGTCAATTTCACAGCTCCACAGAGGAGCTGTGAAATTGAGAAAAATGACAGTCATCAGCCAATGTAAGTAATGCATTGCCCTAACTACACTGACATAAGCCCTACGCCTCTTGTGGAGGTGGAGTTATGATGACTGTGTAGTAGGGCACAAGGCCGTAGTGTAGACACTGACATAATTAGTTCGGTGTGAGCTACCTTACATCAACCTAACTCTGGAGTATAGACCAGGCCTTTGAACTGAATAGTTAAAAAAATTTTTAGATAGTTTATTACAGGATTGGCTACTGTCTTTGGCGTAAGATCTAGGGTACCGATTGATCTGGGGAAGTGACTGGTCTCCTGGGACTGGAAACAACCTGAATATGGTGTGACTTTCAGTGTAAGTGACCAGTTCTCTGAACAGCTGATTGCGGTGGGTGGGAGGCACTTGGACGGGGAGGAGCTGATCAACTAGGCCCGCCAGCGGGTGGGAGGTGCTGGGGGGAGGGAGAGGAGCTGATCTGGGGGGCTGCCGGTGAGTGCTGAAGTAGGGCTCCTACAGCTACATACTTTTTTTTTTTTTTAAAGTGATAGTGATTTTAGATGCCCATCTTGACATCTTAAAGAGACCTGATTTTTAAAGAGTGCTAAGCCTCTGGAGTCTGAGAATCAGGCCCCTTTAGGGCATCAGATTGGGAACCCAAACAATTCTATATCCAAAAACCACTATTCACTTTTGAAAATTTAGGCCCCAATCCCATAGTTAGGCACCTAAATAGTAGTGGTTTTCCGAGGTACCAAATGCCTATAAAAACCACTCCAGTCATTGTGAGCTCCAGGGCTCAGATCCTCAAAGGTATTTAGGCACTGAGATACCATTAAGGATCTAGGGCCAGGTGCTCAGCACCTCTGAAAATCTGCCACTTTTATTTAGGTAGATTTAGGAGCTTTACATTAGGTATCCAGATTTAAAGTTCTGGTTGGTTTTAGCACTAGGACAGCCTGTTAACATTTGGAAGTGGATAAATAACATTTCTATTTTAAGTGCCCGAAAATATAATAATCTTCTACCCTTTATCCCAGGAATCAATTCAGCTCCTCACGACTAGTTACCAATCAGACTTTTTGTTTATTTTTTAGGGTTACAGGTAGAACAGAGACTTCTCATTACAGTATATTTAAAAATGTGACTATGAAATCCTATCATCTCCTTTCATAGAGAGATGGGCATAGATATGGTGTGGTGTCTCCTCAATGCTCCACTTTACAGCCCATGTTTGTGTGTTTATGTAGCGCTGTCAATGGGATTTATTTTTCACTGTTTCTACTGCTGTGTAGATCACACACAGGTTTATTTATCCATTCTATTGATTGTGTGAGGCATCAGTAACCTGGACAAGCTTGTGAGTAAAGTCACAGTTGTCTTAACTTTATGTTTGCTTAAAATTATAAAACTTAAGACATCTCCCAATGACATCTTTATTGTTAGCACCAATGTTGTCTCCCTGTTAGCTCTATAAGAAATCTGTGTGCGCTCTTCAGTCAGGAGTTGGGGTAGGTGATTCACATACAGCATATTGCCAAACTACCCTATTTGCAGTTTAGGGATCAAATGGATTAAAACAGACATTTTTACATGTAGATGCCAAGATGTTAGATCATGCTGTTAAGACATGACTACACTCTACTCTGACAGACAAGGCTCTCCATATGATACACTAACCGTTTATCCCTGATACAAGGGCCTTGGATGGTACCAAATTCTCTCAACATGTTTCTGCAGTTCTAAGAATTCTTTATCTGATGATGTGTCATATTGGTTTTCAGATTCTTCTTACATTTAAGTTTATGCCTGCACTCCCCTACTTCATTTTAAATATCGGGTGTTCCATAGGATCCCAGTTATGACATCTCTTTGGCCAGAGCTGGACTATTCTGTGTGATAAATAAGACTTTAAGATTTAGGGTTACATCACTTATCCCCTTTTCCCTTCCCCACCCCCACAGAGTGTGTGTGATGCCAAGAAGACAAGAAATCCAATGCACCAAAGCCTATTGGGAAGCTAGGAAGAAAGCTAAAACAGCATTATCCCACCATATCTATGCAGCTGTGTATGTCTTACAATCATGGAAGGAGGTATCAGTTCATTAGTTGTGCTCAAAACCAGCACACACTAAATCCTAATATTTTACATCTGACTGTTTCTGTCCAAAAACAGAACATTCTCCAGGGCTAACCAGCCCTTCATGTCATGCTCATGTACCCGACAATAAAAGGCCTGTGCCATATGTGAAATCTTTAAAACTTGCCCTTTATTTAACCTGAGTTTTCAAAGTTTTCCAGCTAATTCATCTTGTTATAAGACATTACCTTGGACTCTCTAGGATGTGTTGTTTTAGATCATCTTATGCCAAATAAGATGTTTGGCTAAATAAATAAATAAAATAAAAAATACTTTGAATCAAGTCTTGGCTTGTTAACCACTTTGTTGAAAGAGCAATTTCATAAGGATTTTTTAAAATGGATTTGCTGAGCCACTTTTTTTTTTTTTTTTTTTTTTTTAAAGAGTGTTCTTCACTCTGAGTTTTCTGTGGGTAACCTGTGGTCCAGGTCATTACCTACAAGGATATTTTTAAAACATAACACAGACAGAAGCTGGTAATGTATTCCAGAACAGGGAGCTTTTTACTGATGGTTGGCAATGAAATGCATTCATTTGACGCCTATTTTAACATCTCTAATAGTTCAGAAAAGTTTATTTTTAAAGTAACAACTTTGAAACTCACAAATCCATATTGTTCCACAAAGCAACAAGAACAGATAATTCTAAACAGATTAAAAAAAGTAAACCTGCAATCCAAACCTCACACCTTACGCTATATATAGTGATATTTAAATCTGTAAAGATACTTTACATCTTTGTGTAGCTGTATTTTTCATGTTTTCTAAAGTCACATACATTTCCAGCAATTATGATAGTACACACCCAAGTGACAGAGCCATTTATGCAGGCTCCCCCATTAGCAAACTCATTCCAAAAAACTGGGTATGGTTTAGAAGGCTTTAAAGTCAAATGTGCTTCTCCAGCACTTCATAGGCTTGCTGGGATATCACTGCTTTTAATTTTATTTTCTGATTCTCCAATGGAAAGCTTGCAGACCCTTCATTTTGTGAACCCTAGTAAAACTCAAATGTCAAAAAACAAGGGAAGTTAATTAAGATGACTTATTTAGCCTTCAAGAGACCCTAACTTCAGGGTGTTGCACCATCTTACAATAGCAATGGCTTTCTGCACCCACAAAAACAACAACTTCCTCAAAATGCAATGAAGGTTTAATCAGAAGAGCACAGCTAAAAATCTGGTGGTGTCTAGTTTGCAGCAGTCAACATGAATTTAAAATCGGATTAACTGGTGAGCAAAGAAAGCAATATCAGGAAAGGACAGACATTTTAGTGCAGTGGTTTTCAACCTGTAGTCCATGAACCCCTAGGCGTCCGCAGACTATGTCTAAGATTTCCAAAGGGGTCCACACTTCCATTCAAAATATTTTAGGGGTCCACAAATGAAAAAAGGTTGAAAACCACTGGTTTAGAAGATCAAATTACACAAGGGGGCATCACTCAAAAACAGCAAGGAGAAACAGGGCCGGCTCCAGCATTTCTGCCGCCCCAAGCAAAAAAAAAAAAAAGCCGCGATTGGCGGCGGCAGTTGAGCGGCAGGTCCTTCGCTCCTAGAGGGAGTGAGGGACCTGCCGCCCCCGAATTGCCGCAGGTGCCACCCCTCTCCCTTGGCTGCCCCAAGCACCTGCTTGTTAAGCTGGTGCCTGGAGTCGGCTCTGAGGAGAAATCAGGACAACTTGCAACTCTGGTAACTAGCATAGTACAATACAATGTTAAATATCCCTTGGGAGAGGGATAGCTCAGTGGTTTGAGCATTGGCCTGCTAAACCCAGGATTGTGAGTTCAATCCTTGAGA
Organism: Malaclemys terrapin pileata; assembly: GCF_027887155.1. Classification (NCBI taxonomy): domain Eukaryota; kingdom Metazoa; phylum Chordata; order Testudines; family Emydidae; genus Malaclemys; species Malaclemys terrapin. Next base: position 33,384,932 of record NC_071518.1, read on the forward strand.
GGGGCCACTTAGGGATCTGGGCAAAATCAGTACTTGGTCCTGCTAGTGAAGGCAGGGGGCTGGACTCAATGACCTTTCAAGGTCCCTTCCAGTTCTAGGAGATAGGATATCTCCATTAATTTATTATTTATAAAAAGTTACCTGCAAATTATATTTTAATACACTGGGTATGTGCCCTTTTTGCTTCTGTATCATGTAAAAATAAAGCCTAAAAGGTTATTTGAGAAGAAAAATGGAGTGAAGACGGGTCTGCTTGTTTTTATGATGTCTGTGCTAGACTCCCAAAGGAGGGTAGGGCGAGGAGCATGATGACACAGGATCAGCACATCTCACCCACCGTAAGAGGAGTGCACATTGCAACCAGTAAAAAGGTGTAGCATGTGCCCCCACCAAGAAATTCTAGTTATCAGCCAGAAATACTCCTGGGATTCCTGTGCTATGCAGTCCCTCCACACCCCCTCCAATGTGCCCACTTCTTCAATCAATCATCTGATCTAAAATACAAGATGCTCTCTCATACACAGAAATCTTTAGAACTAATTATCAGTACAAAGATTCTGACTTAGGTGATGCTTATTGACAGTTGAAAGCATGAGTGGAAATGGTGCTTGCAGCATCTATTAACAGTATACACTTATCTTTCATCAAAATAGTTCACAGACTAGGGGTCTTATCGAACTAACTGCTGCTCCTGATTCTCGGGTAGTAGCAGGTATCTATGGCTGGCCTGGAGGCTGCAACCATTCTGGCCTAATATAGACCTCTCAAAGGTCATGCGACTTTTTAGATAAATGCAGCGTAGGGCAGGGCAGCTGGACTGTGCACTGTGTGGGGTATAATGCTGTAATCCAGAGGTGGGGTCTGAGTTGCTGTCGACCACCGCTCCAACCCAGGTCCTGTCCCCACTCTACCTCTTCCCCCAAACCCTCACCCCACCTCTTCCTGCCCCCGCCCCAACTCTTCCTGCCCCCTCCCAAGTGTGCCCCGCCCTCACTCTTCCCCCCAGCGCCTCCTGCATGCCACTGAACAGCTGATCATGGTGGGTGGGAGGCACTGGGAGGGAGGAGGAGGAGCTGACCAACTAGGCCCGCCAGCGGGTGGGAGGTGCTGGGGGTGGGGCTGATCGAGGGGGCTGCCGGTGGGTGCTGAGCACCCACTATTTTTATCCATGGGTACCCCAGCCCTGGAGCACCCATGGAGTTGGCACCTATGCAGTGAGCACATAACACATTTTGCACTGGCTTCTTATTTGCTTCTGGATACAATTCACAGGTCTGGTGGTGACTGTAATGCTCTGAATGATCTGAAGCATGGCTACCTGAGGATCTGTCTGACTCTATACTTTTTCATAGCAGTTCAAACCATCACAGAGGCTCTCACTGTCAAATCATATGGTTAAAAATTGCAGGACCAGCCCTGGGACTTTCTAGTTTATGTCCTTGTCACTCCTCTTGGGAGTTGCACCACAGTTTGAGTTAAGAAAGCTTTGGAGCATGATTATTTTATTTAGCCTCGGTCTGACTTTTTTCAGTTTCCTCTTTAATTTAATTCATGAGTAAACAGTTTCTCCCCTTCACCTAGCCACATGGGTGGCTTTATGCCATATGTTTTTTTTTTTTTTTAAGGTCACAATCCTATAATGGGAATTCTTCCTGAAGAGGCCAAAAACAAGTGGCAGTGTGTTTTTGTGGATAGGGTATGGAACTGTGATTCAGGTATCCTGGGTTTATGCCAGTTCTGCCACTGACGTTTCTGTAACTTAGGGCACCTCTCTGTGCCTCTGTATACCCTCCCACTCCTTGTCTCTCTTGTATAGATTGTATAATGTCTCTCTAAATAGACTGTAAACTCTTTGGTACAGTAATAATCTCTTACTAGGTGTTAGTTCAGTGCCTAGCACAACGAGGCCTTGATCTTGATTGGTGCTTCTAGGCACTAGTGTAAATTAAATAATACTAAATTTGTAGGGTTTGACCCTAAAAGCCCAATCCAGCAAACAATGAAGCATGTGAATACCCTTAGTCATATGAGTAGTTTTATTGAAATGAGTGGTATTACTCATATGAATTAAGTTTATCGTCTATTTGCAGAATTGGTCCTTAATGTATAAAAAGCAGTTAGCTGCTATGGCAATGAATACTATAGAGTAAAAAATATTATTATAATTTAATACTGAGAGTATTCTAAAAAAACCCTAAAATGTCCAGAAAACTTCAGAACCTGTTTTACAGACTGGATTTTATTTTAAGAAGACAGTAGTCAACAGAAAATAGAAAATGAAAATAATCTGTTTTTATAAACCAAATGATCAAGGCATTGTCTTGAAAGAATTAAAACAAATGTGCTGAAGGATTACAAAACCTGGTAGAAAGGAATTGACCTGGAATTTCTCCAAAACAATTACACCTCTACCTTGATATAACGCTTTCCTCAGGAGCTAAAAAATCTTACCGCGTTATAGGTGAAACCACATTATATTGAACTTGCTTTGATCCACCGGAGAGCGCATTCCCGCTCCCCCGGAGCACTGCTTCACCGCGTTATATCCAAATTCGTGTTATATCGGGTGGCATTATATTGAGGTAGCGGTGTAGTTTGACACTCTGTCTCTAACAAGGAATTATGGCTAAGGGTGTTGGCTCTATATTGTAGTGGCAATCAGCTAAAATATCACTAGAGTTTACTTCCATCTTAAATTCATGAATAGAAATTGGGACAGAGTGAAGGGGTGTGTGTGGGAGAAAAGTATATGAAGAATTTTTAAAAAGATGCTACTTCTAACTCACTACTTATTCTTCATGCAGTTTTTTAATAGGGGACACTTAATTTGTTTATATTTTGTACTAATGTGATGTTCTACTAAAATATTGATTTGTGATGACCAAGGCAGTGCTTTAAAGTATAAAAGAGTGATTAAAATGCAATTGCCTATCCTGGTGCATCCAATAACAATGCAGAGAGCTTCTTGCTTGTTCTCTTATACGCTGCAATTGAAGCAGTCTGTGTCAAAAATTTTGCTGGATTAAAGCGATCGTCAGCTTTCAGCATGAAAAATTATGAAAGAAGCTTGAATTCTGAACCATAACAATAAAAAATAAAGTTCCTTCTGCAAGTTACAACTTGCCCCAAGCTAAATGTGCATCATAAATTCTGAGCGTGAAACTAACTGCCAAGCATTAGATGTCTTAGTTCCCTAATCTATGGTTATTCCCCTCCAAAATAAGTGGTCCAACAGTTGATTTAGAAAGTTACAGCATCATCACAATCAACATTATAAGGAGTAATGGCTCTGTGCAGTATAAACCCTAAATTGTTGATGGATATGCTGAATTCAGAGCCTATTGCTATCCCGCTGTTATGCAACTACAGTGAAACCCCGCTATAACGCGATGATCGCAGTCCAAAAAATTCAATCACGATAAATGCAGGGTCACAGTATAGCGGGTTTACGAAAAGTTTACCATTTAAAGCCGGTCAGTTTCAAGCCGATCAATTTCTCTTGGGCAGAGAGCAGGGGAGATGAGCAAGGGGTAGAGGAGGAGTGAGGAGCAGCTGGGGAGGAGAATGGCTCTGCCCGCCAAAAGGAGAAGCAGGGTAAGGGGGAAGAGGCAGTAGGAAAGGCACGTTCCTTTTTTTGTTTTTCTTTGGCGACGCTCCAGCTGGGTTTTTTTGTGTGTGTGTGTGTGTGTGTGCTTCAGCGGTGCTCCGGACGCTTTTTTTGTTTGTTTGTTTGTTTGTTTGTTTTTGTTTTGTGCTTTGGCGTTTTTTTTGTTTGTTTTTTTGTTTTGTGCTTCGGCAGCGCTCCAGCTGCTTTTTTTGTTTGTTTGTTTGTTTGTTTGTTTGCAGCGAGCAGGGGAGATGTGAAAGGGGCAGAGAAAGAGTGAGGAGAATGTCTCTTCCTGCCAAAAGGAGAAGCAGGGGTAAGGGGGAAGAGGCAGTGGGGAAGGCACATTCCTTTTTTTTTGCATGCTTGGGGCGGCGGGAGCCACCTTATGATCGCGCTATATCCGAATTCGCATTATCGCGGGGCACGTCATAGCGGGGTTTCCCTGTACAAGTAATGTAGAGTGGCTAGGTTTGTCGACTTTATTTTGACTGTATTTAGACAGCTGACACAAACCACAAACTCTCTTTTAAAGGGATTGCTGTTCAAATGGTGCATATCTGCTAACAAACATGAAATGTGGGGCCAGGATTACCAGAATTTCAGAAATCAGCACACAAGGCTATTCTTTCACAACAATTAATCTAGAGGAGCAGCAAGAAATTATTTAAGCAAAGTTGCCTTCTGGAGCTGGTTTACAGAATCTCTTAGGTGTCTTATGCCAGTAAAAGCTGAGATCTGACAGAGCTGAACCATCTGAAAGGGCTGAAAAAGTGATACAGTACACAAAGTTATATTATCTAGAATGGATCAAGAGAAGATCCAGAGATCTAGACCTAGCACTGGATAGGGGCCCAAATACAAGCTGACTCTTATTTGCTGATTATTTGCTTCAGCAAGCTGGCACTTGCTGGAAGACATCTTGAGAGGCTCTGTCAACTAACTTTCAGTTCTCTAACAGTTCCTTCAAACGTGATAAGAACTCTGTATTCCCAGTCTCTAAATGTAAACATAAACTAACAATCTTTCTTTCCAAGATCAAGTAACAAGCAATTCTCTTATGATACTGGCTTGTGTATTGTCTTTGGATGGAACACCATCCCAGAATAAACTCTACTACTACAACTTGAAATTCTAACAGCTAAGCTTCTTTTAAAGAGCGCGATAATATTTCACATCACAGGCAACCCAGTTTGTGGAACTGCGGGGCCACATTCAGACTAGAGGTAAATGAGTAAATTCAGACCTGCATCTGGTCATTAGTTTAACACCCTGAGTCACTTTTACTCTCCTAATGTTTTTAGATATATTCAATTCATCAAATAATGGAAGATCTAAGCACTTCTGCCTTAGCCCCCAACACTTCCTTGCTGTCACCAGGACAGTCTGTAAACATTAGTAATCCTCTCTCCTTTAGTCCCTAGGATAGGTGTCTCCCAGTAAATGAGACCTAGGTGACCTCTATACAACATCAGATTTCTTTCCACTACCTATCTAATCTCAAACCAGAACCTTTCATTCTTCACACACGTCCTAAGTGAGTTTAACAGAGGCCAGAGAATGTCACATTTTAGCTACTGGAGCTGGGAGTCAGTTCTGCTCCACTGGATATTAATATTATGAAGGTGTACAAATAATTCAAATTGCAGCTCAAAGGAGCCACCCATAAGGTCACAATCCTGCCACCTTCATGCAAGCAAAGCTCCCACTGAAGCCAATGGGAACTCTGCCTACATAGCAGAGACCAAATAGGGCCCTAAGGCAGTAGACTCAACGTTTATTTCCAGAAACTGAGTGTACAATGCATTTTCTTTGCTATTTTCATCCAACCATGTCTGTACATTTCCTTCAAATGCTTTCCTGACTGCTTCAAAATAATAAAGAGCAGTTAGACCTATTGTGTAGTGTCCCATTTCACTTCCAGCAACCATGATCCCTTTCTGTTAAAACAAACTGATCATCTGCTTGGGTTACCACTAGCCTCAAGAATTACAAGGAAAGGCTGGATTTTTTTTTAAACTAATCTCACCTCCCAGCTCTATTGTTTGACTTCTTTCCTTGCAAAATTCTACTAGCTCTTCCCTCTACCCATTTTGCTCCTTGTTGCTTCTAGACTTAGTCATCCCTGATAAAAAAACATTTCTTGCTATTCTAAGACTAATTGCTTCCTCCATTCTGTGCCTAGTTTTTCTGTGTAGTTAGCACTCTTCCCTGAACTATGCTATAGACACTATTACACGTGTACGGAGAATATAGTGGTGTGGCATAATGACATGTTGAAAAAGCCTTTAATCACAAGTGCTATGAGTAAGTTATACAGGTCACCTCATCTGAGTGCTGATAAAATCTTTATACCACCCGATCCCATCACTTATTTTGTATAATCTTTGTACACTGCAGAAATTAAAACAACTTTAGGAATTGTTTACTCTTAAATACTGGACTATTTGAAGGCAGATCCAAGCTGTGTTCTAAAACCGACTTAAAATTTTCTATACTAAAACATAAAATACTGGGTCAGAGTGACTTATCTCCTTCTAATGGCATAAAGCTCTTTTTTCTAGCCTTGAAGGACTGTAAAATATTAAAATCATGATGTTTTTAAGCATAAAAAAATCCCTGTCACTATCCCAGGTTTGAATCTTTTCTGTTCTTCATCCACAATAAATATTTCACATGACCTGGCAATTTATCCTGTCAATATCCTCTCCATATATTATATATATGCACCCATATAACTTAGACTATCCAAACTGTTACATCTTTTCAGTGTTTCCTATGACATTTGGACAGAGGCTTTACTTAATATGTATGATTACATACTACATCTCCAGTCTCTCTGATCATTAACTCTTACTTACAGTTTCTGGAGAATTAAATATTCAAATATTGTTAATACTGCACCTCCAAACACTAAAAATAAAGTTCAAATAAGGTTCTCATTCCATATGCTGATGTAACATCCTTTTTGGCTATATTATTTAGCACGTCTACTTTGCTGTTAAGATATCAAATATATTGTAACCCCTTCTACTAACAAAGGGGTCGTCCTATATTCTAATTTGTTGTCAATCAATGTTTCTCAGTTTATTCTTTGGCAAGATAACAAGTGCAACATTGCTCTGGCTGTAATTGACTGAGGCTGAGAGACTGGAGCTACTGAGGATGAGTCACTGCAGCTGCAGTTCTTTCATTTAACAAAAGCAAACGCTAAGGAGCAGACCTGGGAAGTGATTAGACAGAATGATTAATGACTTTCTGGCCTGGTTATTTTAATGTTTTCTATGCCCATCAACATAGCATTTGGGTGTATAACAAATTGAAAACAAGCAACACATTAAATTACTCTTAATAGACAACACTAATACCTTTTCTCTCTTCTCCGTGAGGATGGGGGAGGGCTGGGCTGCTGGCACAGAGGTGGGAGCTATTTCTTCTCACTAAGATTGGGTATGGGTTCTTCTCATTTCCTGAACCATGTGCTAAGGAAAAAGGAGAGTAACTGGCTTGCAGGAACTGTTGTCAGCAACTATACACTCGAGCTGCTGTCAGCAGCAGCCAGGATGTATGAATTCAGTTACTTGGCCCTATTTGAAGGCCTGAATATTGCCTAAGGGAGACCTTAAAACACCTTTATATTTGATAAGGCCATTCCACTTTCATGAAGGATTTGAACCATGATAATCTCGAACGAAGCATATGCAAGCCCATAGTTGCATACTCATCCTGAGCACACCTAATTCCATTTTCAAAGCTGTTCCTAGTGGAATTTTTTTTTTTAGGAATCTGGAATTAAAGTGATGCTTGTTCTTCCATAACTGTGCCCAGAAAGCATTTGCAGCGCAGTACTACCACTGCAGCAGAGAAGCTTCAGATGAGAAAGGGACCTAATGGGCCCTCAGTGCCTAAACCAGAGGATTAAGGGCTGGATCCAAAACCCATCGAAGTCAATGAAAAGACTCTCATTGATATTAATGAGATTTAGCTCATGCCCTGAATTCCAGAAAGGTTTATGGGAATATGTTATTTTCCTATGCTCCTGTCACCCCTGCTCTATTATGTTCTTAAATGCCCCTTTGGGAGAATTACACCAGTGCCTCTGTCTCAGTTATGGCATATTCTCAAAAATCAGCATGTTGGTCCTGACACAAAACTTGGCAGTTTCACTCCATTGTTATGGGCAGGAGCACAGAGGAACATGAGATATGCTGCTACTGTTGCTTGGTTGAGCTGGGTAGGAAGGAGAAACAGGTAGAGGAAATAAATTGCTTATTTTCCTGATCGTCTCGTACCTGATGTCTCTTCACAATGGTTCAAGAGACTATATGTAAGATCATACAGTAAACTATGGTTCAAGAGACTATATGTAAGATCATACAGTAAACAGGATTAAAAGTGGAACATTTACCTTACAATCAGTGCAACAACTAAAAATACTAACATTTATTTCAGTTGCAATAAGATAAATGCTGTTCTAACCTTGCCTAATTCATATTATCAAAACTGCATAATGCTGAAAAGATTTTCCCTTTCTTGTGCATTCAAGAAAGCAAAAAATTATCTGACCTAAATGAGTCCTTTACAAATTGAGCAGACAAAGCACTGGAAAACATAGTCTAGGGAGTAATCCTACACTGGTCAGGTGGGAATGGACTGAGACAGTTCACAGGTTGCTGTAAGCGTACCACTTATGGTACACAAACTGCAGTAGGGTGGTATGCCGGTATGAGCTACTCTGCCACATGTCTGCGTAGACCCTGCTGCAATGCTCTTAAAGTTCCCTAGTGCATCTTCATCTACTCTCATTTCAAAACAGATCAAAGCACACTAGAGAACATAGTGTGCGGCAGCAGGGTTCACATGGACACTATCTTTCACTAACCTGCCATGCAGTACATTTACATCCCAACTTGCTACAAACTAAGTGTATGTATAGACTAGCCTGATGTGGCACTCCAAGTCTGAGAATCCCTGGACTAGATATAACAGTATAGGGAACATTAACTTACCCACCTCCTTAGCCTGACTCCATGGATGCACCTTCTTTACTGGTCCAGTTCTAGCAGGGGAGACTGCCACCACAACTCCTGGTGCCATTCCTGACAGAAGTCTGGAAAGAGGAGAAAAGAGATGGGGAGTCAGAGTGGTCCCTATGTGCTGGAAGAAAGCATAGTAAACTTTCCTGACCCTCTGTATCAGAGTAGTCTATGCAGAGGATAACGAGACCCAAAGGAAGTTTCTGTAGCTGGGAAAATCTAAAGAAAACAAGCTGCCTACTTGAGTGCACTAATCCTATAATTTCTTGCATCTCGGTTTATTTTCAGTACTATTACTAGAAAAACATCCTTTGGTCCTGAAAGAAAAGAGTAGCAGGTGGGTATAAGGCAGTTTAGATGGCCTTACCAGGGGAGTGCATATCAACTTGACATATACATTTCAGGTCCTGCTTCTTCTAAACAATGAAGTTAAATTTAAAACAAACTACTTTTAACACCTAAAAATGCTTGTAACATGCATGTTGAAACTTGCTAAACCTAAGGTTCAAAGAGTTGAAATAAATAAGTTGTTCAGTACATTTCCATTGGTTTTGGTCAATATTGGGGGATTATGAAATTTAAGAAAAAACCCTTTTCTTTAAAAATGCAAGCCTCTCCTCCTCAATCCTTACTGTAACTTGATTTAATTTTTAATTAATTAGGGACCTTAAATTGTAAGTACCAAGCACAGCCCCCCATTCTTTTCTTTTGCAGTCTAATGGGTAGAATGTGTATGTCTGGCAGGAATGCTGGGTTCTATGCCTAATTTCAACTCTGCCTCAGTTTCCCACATTGCAAAACAGTTATGGAACAATCCTCACTGTGCTTTGGAATGGCCCGGGAAGTACTGTATAAGTGTCAGTATTTAATTATGTTTATCTACAAACCAGTAAAATTCAGCCTGGAACAATTTTTGTTATAAATTTTAAATTCTGGCTAAGTTTGCAGAATCTTTCACAAACATTTTGATTAATACTGAAAAATGATTAAAGGTCTAGAAAACATGAGCTATGAGGGAAGATTGAAAAAACTGGGTTTGTTTAGTCTGGAGAAGAGAAGACTGAGAGGGGACATGATAACAGTTTTCAAGTACATAAAAGGTTGTTACAAGGAGGAGGGAGAAAAATTGTTCTTCTTAACTTCTGAGGATAGGACAAGAAGTGATGGGCTTAAATTGCAGCAAGGGCGGTTTAGGTTGGACATTAGGAAAAACTTACTGTCAGGGGGTTAAGCACTGGAATAAATTGCCTAGGGAGGTTATGGAATCTCCATCATTGGGGATTTTTAAGAGCAGATTGGACAAACACCTGGGTTGCCCACTGGATTGCCAGGGATGGTCTAGATAATACTTAGTCCTGCCTTGAGTGCAGGTAGGGTGACCAGACGTCCCTTATCGGGACTGTCCCGATATTTACTTGTTTGTCCTGCGTTCCAACCAATGTTTGGTCGGGACGCGAATTGTCCCGATATTTTGCACTCTGGCGCACAGGCGGAGGGGGCTCATGCCCCCCGCCCCCAACTCAGCCCCAGCCCCGCCCTGACTCTGCCCCCTCCCTGCCCCATTGGATCCCTCCCCAAACCCCCGCCCTGGCCCAGCCTCTTCCACAAGCATGCGTCATTCCTCTTTCTCCCCCCTCCCTCCCAGGCTTGCGCAATCAGCTGTTTGGCAGCGCAAGCGCTGGGAGGGAGGGGGGAGAAGCAGGATGCGGCAGCCCGCTCAGGGAAGGCGGAGGTGTGCTAGTGCAGGGCAGGGCGGGGTGCTGCCGGTGGGTGCTCAGCCGCCACCAATTTTTTTTTTGCTCTGCCGCCGGCTCTAGGGGTTTTTTTTGTCTTTTTTTTGTTCCGCCGGCGACCCCCCCCACGTGTCCCGATATTTCATGTCTCTCATCTGGTCACCCTAAGTGCAGGGGACTGGACTAGATGACCTCTCGAGGTCCCTTCCTTTTCTAGGAGTCTATGAAGTATTACCAGCCCCATGCCATTAGCTTAAAACCCATGCCTTATATTCTAAAAATGGTTTTATTTGCCTTCTGAGCCTTTAGGGGTCACATTTTTTCAGCTCGCCTCCGCAACAACGAGAACTACAACTTCCCCAAACAAAAGCTAAGCCTCTGTTCCAGAACACGAGGAGCTGGGCGGGGCTTTCATACCCCCACACGTGCCACAGCGAGCCGCCGGGGAGCTGACCACGCTGAGGTGGCACCAGGCAGGGGAGGCGTGGCAGGCGCACCCCCGAAGCCGGCTCTGTGTGCGTGTGTGTACCTATTGGGCTTCAGGAACTGCTAAAGGGTCCTCCCCCAGCCTAAGGGGAGGATCCACAGGGCCTGAAACTCAAATAATTACAGGGGACAACTAATGTAAAAACAGGGACAGGAGTGCGGTCACAGGGTCAAAAGAAGGGAATCTGATGGGGACACCAAGCAGAGAACCCCGGACAGCGCCCACTGCTCCTCAAAGGCGTCAAGGGAGCCAGTGGACGCCGCCCAGAGGAACTCTGCCTGGATACGTGAACCGACAGAGGATCGGAAACAGGCCCCACAGTCACAGGAACCTCCATCGGCCAACCTCCTCTCCCTGGTTTTATAGATGGCCTGTTTAGCCGGGGCCAAGAGGAAGTTGACCAGGAGGTCCCGTGACTTTGTGGGGCCACGGATAGGGAGCTCTGGAGCGTCAGGTCGCTTCGCTTTGGGTTTCTGGGCTCCGGTGGGTGGGCTGGCGGGAGGCGTGAACTGAAGGGCTTTGCCGCCCTGCAGCCGGGTGCTGTGGCTTGGACAGTCCGGCTCCAGGAAATAGGCAGGGGTAGAACTAGCCTGTTCCTATTGGCTCGGGCTTGCTCTCAGGCACGAGCCTGCCTTCAACGGCCAGTTTACCACACCCAGCGGCTACCCGGGCACGAGGATCCGACTGCTTCCCGCCTCACAGACAGGCATGCTGGGAGTCCCGGGCTCAGGCGACAGCCCTGGCCCCAGGGCCTCTGCCAACAATCCTCCCTCGCTTATTCCGCCTACCCGCCCTCAGGCCGAACGCAGCAGCGAGGCCAAGGGACCCCTTAACGCAGCTTCCCCGAGTCAAAGGACTACACATCCCGCTCGGCCGCGGAGGCTGCTGGGAGATGTAGTTCCTCCCTCAAGCCTCAGAACGCGAGGCGGCTCCCCTTGGCTAAGCAGCGCGGAGAAGGAAGGAGCGCGGTCGTCCCCGAATCAATCCGCGTGCCGCAGCTCCGGCGGCGGAGTCAATCCCTGAGCAGCGCTGCCCGCTGAGGCCTGCGGGGCGGAGAGAGGGGGCCGGCGGCAGCGGCCGCAGCGCGCGCCGATAGGCTGCGCGCTCCGAGGCTGGCTCCGCCCGTGGGTCTGTGTGGAGCTGTTCAGCGCCCAGGTGCTGAGTCGCTCGCTCGCTTAGGGAGGCTTCGGTTCTGCTGCCCGTTCCCCTCGACGCTGCCACGGGCTGCGATGGGACTAGTATCAAATCGCCTCCGCCGCCTCCTTCAGGCACAGTGAGTGACTCCAGCAGCCCCTCAGCCCCGGAGGTTTGGATGCGGCAGCCTCAGCGCCCCACTTGCTTTTGGGGGGCGGCACACCAGGTAAATCCTCCGCCTCGCGGCTTTGTGCTGCATGTGGCTGTGAGGCTCAAGTCCGAAGGGGGCATTTCTTGATGCCTTTGGAGCCTGAGACAGAAGAGTGGATTCTCTGAGGGGAGCACTTTGTAGTGCACCGCTGGGAACAAAGCTGCACGCTCCATATGCTTTTAAGCAGTTGCATTATTTTAATTTCCTGGGGGTGGGGAGACGGAGGAAGAGGTTGAATCCAAATATGCAAAAACCTGTGCCCCAGCTGCATTTGCAAACCCTCACATGTGTGCAATAAAGTGGGTTTTGCAGGGCACCCATGTTTGCAAATTCGTGGTTAAGCAGCATACAAACGAAATGTAGCATTTGTGATCTAGCATTAGCTACAACCTAATGCTGTAGTAAAAGGTTGCAAAATGGTTTCCTTGTGTACCCCCATTATCGGTAGTGATTGTATGATTTTTGCCCACTGCAGTAATTTCTAATTCATTCTTGTCGTGGTTGCTAGCTACATCAAGTGGCTGAGACAGGCTGGTGAATGTAGTTCTTATGAATATGCATCAGAAAGGGGAGGGGGGAAGAAATCCCTCAAATATATTTAAGGCCAAATGTCAAGTTACCTATTTTGGTGAATTAATTCTGCTGACATCCATTGTGCTTCTATGCCTGATTCTTCAGGCTTCCTCAGATGGTGTTGGGCGGCGGAAAAGGAGTCGAATGTGAATATTGAACATGCATAATAAAGCATGGTGTGCCTTTAACTCTTTCTTTGTACAGTGATTTGTATCTCAAAGGGGCAGTGGTTTATAATCTCAACAAATCATATGCTTTGTCCCAGACCAGTCATAGTAGGTGTAGTAGATTGAGGATATCTCCTTATTCTTCTGCTTGGGGATTATGGTTGCTTTAGTATTTCACAGATACTGAAATAAGAGGTTGGCACAATGAAGTGATTTGGGTGTGGATAATGAGAATGAAGTTCAATCCAGGATTGTTTTTCCAGCAAGACACAAAGCATGCAAATGTTTTCTGTGTTGACTTCAGCAGGGGAAAGATGCAAACTGAGAGGAATGCATTGCTTAGTTTGAGAGAACCAAATGCAGTTCAGTTAGCATACTGACATATGTTCTGCACTCTTCACATTCTACTTCCAGGTTATAGTAAGAAGGGATTTGTGAGTAAAGTAGATTTTTTGGGGGGTATTATTCTAATGTATTGTTCCAGAAACAAGTAATATAAACAATTACTGGGAATAGTAATGCAGTTCCACTTATTTTAAAGGCAAATAGATGTGCCTAGTCTTAGTTTCTATCTTATTAAAGGCAGCATATGCCAAGTAAAGATTTTTGCTGTATTTCTTTTCATTATTGAGAGTCAGCCATTTTTGATGCACTTGTGATTTTAATGTCCACATAAGTGGTGGTGTAATATTTAAATTCTAGAAGAAAGGACTTTTGTTTAGCTTATGTCTAATAAGCCTTATATGCAGGAGCCTGCAAGTGCCTGGAGTTTGTGTAATTCAGTTTGGCAGGAACTTAGTACAGCATGCAGGGTAAAACTAGTTGAAGTGGGTTCCTTTTTTTTTTATCATGCAGAAAGACTAGTTAATCACACTTCATAGTAAGTCCAATAGAGCCATTGCAGGTTATAACATTGTTTTTTAATATTTTGCTTTCTTTTAAGCCCATTGTATAAATGGCTTATAAAAGACTTTATATATAAATAAATATAAAACTATAGGCATGCTCTATGTTGCATAAAAAACTAAATGGAACATCTTGGGCTCTGTAGTATATTGCTTGCACACCTAAAACTCTCATGACTTCTGTGACAATCTTTGGTGTACAGAGCACAGGGTCAAGCTTCTTTTGTTCAGTATGCTTTTAAAATCAGGTGCAATTTTTAAAAATTGCAAGTAGATGTAAGATCCAAAGGGGTGGATTTAGCTGTACACCTTACTACAGGTAAAATTGTTAGACTCTTGGCTGCCTTTTATGTTCCCTTCCAGCAAAAATAATGCATTTCCCCCATAACTGCTCCTTCCTTCCAATACATTTTTTACATCAGTAATTGGGGAAACTCCGTGGATTGTAATTAACCATTTACAATTGCCATGCTGCTGAATTTTCTCATATGGGTTCATTAAAGGGAGCAGCTTGAGAGGTCTGTCATTTGGCTCTTAACTGATCTGGCTTGTTTACTTAATGGTGGTAACCGTGTCTTCTCCCTGACTAAATTGATTCATATCTGAATACTGAAATGCCATTATTTACCTCTAATTTAAAAGGAAGCGGTCAAGTTAAAAATAGGTCCCCCTTCTTGGATCATGGGACAAAGGTTCCTGCTTATATGGGAGGTTCTGGGGCCGCTTTAGATCCCTCCTCTAACTCATTGCTGAATAGCCTCTGAGTGGCCATTAAAATAGCTGAGGATCAGCTAAACAACACATGTGCTGGCCACACCCTTTCCCAAGAAACGTTTCCTACACTGAGAATTGAAGAGTGACATAAAGGCAGCTCCACTTGCTCTTTAACTCTTAGGCTTTCCTTATCTGGCCATTTAGAACAGCTTTATGGCTGCTTTGTGGTACTGAAGCCAATGCAAAGTTATCTTAACAGGGCCAAGGATATTTTAAAAAAAGCTTCCTTACCTATGCTGCCCCCGGTTAATTAAAACAAAGCATATATTGCACAAGTAACTTTTCATTATTTCTGCAGTTTATCTACATTTTCTCTCAGCCTGGACAATAACTAGTCAGCATCCATCTTGCATGCAGATTCTGTTTTCAGTTAAAGTCCCATTCCAGTTCTCATGCAATAACTAGCATTATGCAGGAAAGTTAAGTTGCAGACACCAGAGGGAAATGTTTATTTAAACAAAGCTCTTTATTCTGGACTACTGAAGTCATGGAAATTTCTTTTGGACTTAAGTTATGTAAAAGCTGTTTTTGTTGTTGTTGTTTGTTTTTTTTCAGACACTAAATATTGTGCCAGAACCAAAGAGAAATATCTTTAAAATGATGTGTTCCCATTTATTATTCCAGTTAATCGGGGTATGTAGCTAGGAAATAGCAGTGTTGATTAATACTGTACATCCTTATGAACAGGCTCAGTATAAAGTGTGCACAGATGCTGTTGGAAACCAGTGATTCAGTATTTCTCAGTTGCTAGTACTACTAGAAAAAGTGACTGAAAAGCATATTTACTTGGATGCCGAACAGAACCAAATAAGTAGTGCAATAGGTCACTCAGTATCTTGTGTTTAAACAGAGGATTTTACTGTTCCTTGCCTTCCTGGAGGGTGGCTGCATATAGTGAATGTAATTTATTTAGTTCTGAAAGAGAAGAGGCAAATAACTCCATGTATTGTACCACCTATCCACTTCAATTTATTAGTATGTTTTGCATTAACTATAATTAGAATTTACTTTCTTCTTATCTGCTGTAAATGTTCTTATTGTTAGTGTATTTACACAATTCTCCCTTCAAGAAATTAAAGGCTCAGTTCACCAAACACTTACTACTGATCACAGGGCTTACTCTTGGGAGAGAGGTCCTGTTGATTTTAACAGGAGTAATCTCATTGGGACTATTCAGGGTAGTAAGCAGTATTTTCAGTAACATTTGTGGGAATGGGTTCTAATTCAAGAACACTAACGTTGGGATTATAAAGTATGGTTATAAACCTAGACCCTTTTACCGGCAGACTTTGAGTGGCTAGAGGCATTGACTTATGGACTGTCAACGGCAAATCTTGAGCATAAAGTGGCTTGACTTGAGATGTCACGGTTGCTGTCAAGCTGTCTAGAGTAGCTTACAAGCATGAGTGCCAGTCCCAGGGCAGACTGTCAAGGAACAGGGCACAATCAGTTTGGGATTTGTATGTTCTATAATTAGATTTCACCAACCAAGTGTGAACTCTCCAAGCACTATAACAGCCTTAAAATGAAGTTACAGATAGTCCCATGACACAGATGGATACTCTGGTCAATCTTGCCACCCAGGCAAGCCTGCCTTTGTGATAGATGGTCCCTTACACCAAAAATCACAAATATATTCAGGTTACTCCCAGTCCCAAAAGACCAGTCACTTATCCCTAGTCTCTTACCCAAGACAATGCTTTACTCCTGGGGGAATTCTGTGCCACTACTGAATGCAGAATT
Source organism: Malaclemys terrapin pileata (assembly GCF_027887155.1). Classification (NCBI taxonomy): domain Eukaryota; kingdom Metazoa; phylum Chordata; order Testudines; family Emydidae; genus Malaclemys; species Malaclemys terrapin. Next base: position 33,401,299 of record NC_071518.1, read on the forward strand.
TATGCACAATTAATGTTTTGCACAGAATTTTATTTTTTCCCTGCAGAATTGGTGCTGCAGAGCTGCTGGCCACCACTAGGAGTTGCTGGACCTGGCAGAGCTTGGCTCCCCAGCTCACAAATAGAGGACACTGCTGAGGGGGGGAGGGGAAGGAGGAGCTGGAGGGTTCCCGGCAGCTGCCCAGCACATCCTGAAAGGGAGGAGGTGGTGTGCAGGAATACAAGCCCAGTCTGACCAGCATCCGGCTGTTTCTCCTCCTGGATCTCTGGCCCCACAGCTCAGCTCTGGGCAGCAACTTACAAGCATTTCATAAAGTCTAAACACATTCTTATAACTTAGCATCATTAAAATAATGTTACCACACATGTGAGTCAGACTGGTTTACCTATATGCATTTGTCATTGTTCAGTGAGGCCTAGGAGCCTTGGCATGAGCTGGCACCTGGTCTGCCAATGTCACAGTTGCAAAAATCTAGCCTTTCTTCAGTTGCTTATTATATTCAAAAGTGGTGTTACATGTTCTTCAGCCATGTCACCAGGATGGACAAAAACATCCCAGCACATCATGCTCTGAAATTTTCTATCAACACGCGAAGGGGTGCACACCTTGACCCTACCTGGCGCCACCTGCGGACACATCCCAGAGATTCATGTATCTAGGAACTCACTACATGACATGTGCAACGCCATCAACTGGATCACTCTGGCTAACTCAGTAGTTCTTAGTAGACTATGCGTATTTGATGTTGCAAACTCTCTGGCAAAATCAAGAATAAAACTGTGTGTGTGTGTATGTATGTATGTGTATATATATACACTGTGACAGGGTCAGGCCAGATGGCTACAGGAGAGTGATAGAAGGCAGATATATTAGCCCCAGATTAAGTAGGTTTCTTTTTTCCCTGGGTAAGGTAACAGGGAAGGTTCCAGAACAATCAGGAACTTTCTGGAAACAATTAAGGCAGACAGGCTGATTAGAACACCTGCAGCCAATCAAGAAGCTGCTAGAATCAATTAAGGCAGGCTAATCAGGGCACCTGGGTTTAAAAAAGGAGCTCACTTCAGCTTGTGGTGTGGGTGTAAGGAGCTGAGAGTGAGAGGGTGTGCTGCTGGAGGACTGAGGAATATAAGCATTAACAGACACCAAGAAGAAGGTCCTGTGGTGAGGATAAAGAAGGTGTTGGGAGGAGGCCATGGGGAAGTAGCCTAGGGAATTGTAGCTGTTGTGCAGCTGTTCCAGGAGGCACTCTAGACAGCTGCAGTCCACAGGGCCCTGGGCTGGAACCCGGAGCAGAGGGTGGGACAGGGTTCCCCCCCAAACCTCCCAATTGACCTGGACTGTGGGTTCTACCAGAGGGAAAGGTCTCTGGGCTGTTCCCCAACCCACATGGTGAATCTCTGAGGCAAGAAAATCCGCCAATAAGCGCAGGACCCACCAAGATAGAGAATGAACTTTGTCACTATATATATAAAACATACATACAGCAGTCAGACTTGGAAAATGACCAACTACTTCAATGAATTATGCGTTAGTCTTCACAACTTCTGGGAAAAGGTCAAGTTATAGTAGATCAGACAATCACTGGTACAAGAAACAGTCTATAACTTGAGCACACAATGGAGTGGTATCTTAAAAAAATGACTTGTGTGCCAGTATGTGGTAACTTTATCTTGGATGGTTAGAAGTTTCTGGGAGAGATTGAGGCAGCCGTCTGGAGACTGTGTGTCCAAGAACAGGACTGTCCCTAAATGGAAATTGAAAAGTCTGACACTTGCTTCTCTATACTTAAGCTGGGTTTTTCTGCCATTTGGGGGGAAAATTGGCATTGTTTTTACCAATCAGGAAAACAACTGATTTTGGTGACTCTGGGAGTGGTTTCACTCAAGAATTCCCCTTTTAACTCTCCTTTTGGGCCTGCCTGGACAGGACCTGTCTGTTCATCAGTAACCAAGTTCTCTCTTGGTCCTAATGAAGTGAACGGTAAGATTCCTATTGACCTAAATCAAGCAGGATCAAGTTATTGCAGGGTTGCTGTGCAACTGACAATATCACCTGCAAAACATTATAGCGAAGACTTGAGGGCCTGAGAAATGAGAGCCTGAATCTTAGGCCAACATTCTAAGGCTTAGTATGAAACTGACTTTAATATGCTGTATGGGAGGGGATGCTGTTGCAGCATGCCCATGTCCCTGCCTATGTAATTATTAGTCCCTCTGTTTTGTCAGCCTAGGAGGTTTGGTGTTAAGCATTATTTTGTATTCAGTCACTCAACTTCATTTAGTTGGTGTAATGCCGTGCCTGGGCTGGTAACTTTTCATGACAGCTGTGCAAAGCAACCTATTCAATAAAACGTTTTCCAATTCAATTTTCCACTTCTCTTCTGACGAAGTGGTATCAAGTGGTTATAGCAGGTGTGACGTTGTGCAGTCTATATGGTTTTATAAAAACTTGATAATAAGTCAATATAATGTAACAGATAGTTTTAGAAAAAATACGGTAATAAGTGAATGTAACGTAACTGGGATATGCTTCATGCAAAAGGTCTCTTGTAAGGTATCATTACAAAGCTTATAAGCTACTAAGTATGATCATCTGATTTGTATGAATGTACCACTCTTGTATCTAAAACTAGAAATATAAAATGTAACTCTGAGGGCCTATTGTAATTGTGTAAAGTGTGGACCATTAATGATGGTTTGGAATCTTGATGACTCCCATTGTCTGCAGATGGCTGTATTTACCTGTGAGTCTTCCTGTATATGTGTGTGCTGGCAAGTGAGTAATGAAGTCTTGCAGTGACATGTGATCATGTCACCTGAACTGGAATCCATCTTTAACCTGGTGCTTTTCCAGTGAGGGGGGGGGTGGAAACCCAGAGAGACAAAGAGTTCCCGCCTTATGCAAAAGATATATAAAGGGGTGGAAGAGAACACAAAGGAGGGAGAAGCCATCATGAAGAATCCCCTAGCTACCACCTGAGCTGCAACAAGAGCTGTACCAGGGGAAAGAATTGTGCCCAGGCCTGGAAGGTGTCCAGTCTGAGAAAAACTTACTGAAACATCTCTGAGGGTGAGATTATCTGTATTTAGTTTGATTAGGCATAGATTTGCGCATTTTATTTTATTTTGCTTGGTGACTTACTTTGTTCTGTCTGTTACTACTTTGAACCACTTAAATCCTACTGTCTGTATTTAATAAAATCACTTTTTATTTAGTAATTTACTCAGAGTATGTATTAATACCTGGGGGAGCAAACAACTGTGCATATCTCTCTATCAGTGTTATAGAGGGCGAACAATTTATGAGTTTGCCCTGCATAAGCTTTATGCAGGGTAAAACGGATTTATCTGGGTTTAGACCCCATTGGGAGTTGGGCATCTGAGTGCTAAAGACAAGCACGCTACTGCGAGCTGTTTTCAGGTAAACTTGCAGCTTTGGGACAAGTGATTCAGACCCTGGGTCTGTGTCTGGAGCCAAACAGGAGTGTCTGGCTTAGCAAGACAGGGTGCTGGAGTCCTGAGCTGGCAGGGAAAGCAGAAGCAGGGGTAGTCTTGGCACATCGGGTGGCAGCTCCCAAGGGGGTTTCTGTGATCCAACCCGTCACAGCAGGTTCTATTTCCATCTTTACCACTCATTCACTGTTGCCAGAGTGTTCAAAAGCAGCCACTGATCTTCTATACCCAGCCTGAAACATGTTGCACTGGACTCTTCCATTAACTTAAGTGTAGTTATAAGTGCTCATTGCCAGTGCAAACTGTGGCCCAAGATGTCACAAAAGGGGTCCTAAAAACAAACGATCCAAAATTAGTGGCCATTCTTGGAAAGTTTGGCCTAATCCTCTGAGTCCTGCCTTGAAAATATACTCCTGGGGGAATTCTGCACCAAACAAAAAAATTCTGTAACAAAAATGTAAAATTTCTGTGCACAATATTTTAAAATTCTGTATATTTTGTCAAAATAACATATGATCACACCAATTCAATTTCAATTATTTTTGGTCATTTATTTCAAAATACCTGTCAGCAAGTAGGTCTGAATGGAAGTGGAGGCACAGGGCCACATGGTGGTGTGTGTGTGTGCAGAGCTACATAGGGACATATTCAGGAAATGTTTTTTGACGAATAGATTCCTTACTAGCCATATTAATACAGAATTCTGAGAATAATTCATTTAAACTACAATACAGAACCATATTTCCCAGACCCCTCAGAAGCAAAGCAAAGGCTTGGGGGGAGTCAAGGGTAACAGAGGAGCTGAGGGAGAGGGAAGTAAATTACTGAGAAGGAGCCTGCATGTGAACTTGGAGGGTTGTTGGGTATGGGTGGGAAAAGTATGGAACGGGTTTTTTTGGGGTGGGGGGTGGGGAGAGATTATTAGGGAGCTTCCCCCATGCAGACTTTTCCTGACCCCTAGCCTCTCCTATTCAGTCAGGCACATCCGCCCTTGTCCCCATGTGTTCCTGCACCTCCATGTGTCTTGCACCCCCTGTCCACAGGTGTCCCTCCACTCCCACTCAGACACCCCCTCCCCTATCACCATGTGGCCCTGCACCTTCCTCCCCCACTGTGGCCTTGTGCCTCCACTCCAATTCAGCCCCTGTCCTTCCCCCAGTAGGCCTTATGAGCCCCTGTCTGACCCTCCCCCCCCCAGCACCGCACGCTGTCTGTCTTCCTGTAACCCCTGTCTCCTGACCTGGCCTGGCCGGCACCGTGAAGAAGGCAGGCTCTTTCTCTTCCCTAGCTGGCTGGGAGCTGCTGCTCTGTTCTATTGCCACAGCACCCTCTGGTTGGCAAAAGGCAGAACTGCCACAACATTTCAGCAGCAGCTTTTTTTTGCTCAAAAAATTAAAAATATGCATGGCTCATTAATTATGCACCCATGCAGTAGTGCATAATTCTCCCAGGAGTAAAAATAGGACAATGCTGACCTCACTTGAAGAGGTGAAGTAACTCAATTAACTGAAATGCTTTGAGACCTTTGAATGAGAAATGCTCTAGAATTAGTGTAGTTACAGTACAAAATGGCAAAAACAACAGTGGGCAAAGAGGTCGAATGGATCAAAATGGGTCCTACTCTTAACTCAACTGGCTGTCTACTCCTTTGAGTGGTAACAGTCTGTAGGTTAGTCAGAATCTACTCAAAACAGTAAACTGCTATTTAAAAAAAAATTCAGACACCAAATGAGTGTGTGCATGTGTCATTAGAAGCCCTGGTGTCCTGTAATGAGAGGAGACTAGACTGGATGTGTAGCATACAGCATATCTGGCTTACATGAGACTTAACCAATAGCCATAAAATACCAGAGCATTAGGGTGACCATATTTGCCCAAGGGAAAACAGGACATTCCAGGGGGCTGACCCGAGGTCATCCATTCCCCCCACTCCCCAGCGCGGGGCTGGCCCAAGCCCTCCTGCCATCTGCCCATACGGGGCCGGATTGAGGCTTCCCTCTACCCCCATGCGCAGGGCTTGCCTGAGACCCCCTGCCACCATTAAAGGGCATTGTACAGCACTTCACATGGAAAGAATGAGACTCTATTGCAAGTACTGTGAGCTGCTCAGGTCCCCTTAATTATAAAAAGTGTTAGAGAGAGGGAATAACCAGAGAGTAAACAGTAATAGAGGGATTCAAGAATCTTACCTTTTTAATATGGTAAAAGAAAACTAGAACTGGATTCTTTACAAAAGAGGTTGAATGGTGGGTTCATTGAGATATTAAAAAAACTTGAGATGGGAATAGAAAGTTTCTACAAGGCTATTTCAGGTATTGTCAAATTAAAAGAACAAGGGTATATACCAGCTTACATACAGAAAGGGAAAGACAGTGAAGGAATAGAGACAATCTCTTTCAGAGCCATTCATATTGCCAAGGATAAGAGGAGGAATGGTCTGAATAGCTTTAAGAAATGGCCTACACAGAGTATTGAGGAGAAGGTTGTGGAGTGCTCCTACTAATTCAAAGGAGGACTAAACTAGACAGGCATCATAGTTTCCTCTCACCTGTAACTGTATTTCAATTTAAATGTATATAAAAGCAATATTCTTAACATAAGCCCCAGTCCTGCAGAGACTTGAGCACATGCTTAATTTCACATGCTGTGACTAGCCATACAGAAGTCTGTAGGGACTACTCAGTATATGAAAGTTAGATACATGCTTAAGTCTTTAAGTCTTCATGCAGGATCGGGCCACAATGAAGACCATGTACAGCTATTCTCAATCTAAGCATATAACTTCCATTGGCATCAAATGACAGGCTGTGTTGGCTTTCACAGAAGTTCTTCTAGGTGTAAAGGGCAGTGGACAAGAGCAGGGGTTCTCAAACTGAGGGTCGGGACCCCTCAGGGTCGCTAGGTTATTACACGGGGGGTCGCGAAATGTCAGCCTCCAGCCCAAACCCCACATCACCTCCAGCATTTATAATGGTATTAAATATATAAAAATGTGTTTTTAATTTATAAGGGGGGGTCACACTCAGAGGCTTGCTATGTGAAAGGGCTCACCAATACAAAAGTTTGAGAACCACTGGAGTACAGCTAGGCAAAGCTTGTACTGATATCCTACACCTGGTCAGGTCACAAGCCTTCCAGCAAGATTAGCATTAGAGCTGAGACTTGGTGAGTTTTTCAGGTAATTTTCTCATACTTTATGGATTTTGGTAGCTTTGTATAATTGTGATCTGGAAAAAATTGCAGTTTTGGCTAAGTTTTTGCTTTTAATTTTACATTTACTGGATCCCAATACCATTTCCCAAATGGTTGGGAAAATGAAACCAAAAGACATCCTTACACAGTAGAAGTAGGAGCCACAGTTTTGCACAGTACTAGTACACCGTATATACATCAAAGCTTACTGTAGCCTAACAATATATTGGCATACTGCAAAATCTCAATCAAGTTTAAATGGGAAAATCCATTAAATATAGAGCAATGCTTCCTAATATTTGCAAGTAGTATCTATAGCAAAACCAGTATATACTTAATTTTGCTCATCTCTTTAATCAGATCTAAAGTACAGTAATTTCAGGACTTCCAGCATGTTGCCAAAAAAAACTGCTGGGTTTTTTGCCCAAAAATTTTTGTTTAATACTCACAAGGATCTGAAACATTGCTTGAGTGTGGCCCTAGGTTAACAAGGATGACAAAACACAGGCACGTTTCCCACTAGGATCATGCTATGAATACACAGTAGCAGCACAAGGAGATGATGAGACGACTGCAGATACAAGGCAGGGTTTGTCTGGGACCACTTCATGCTAGAGAAAGTGTTTCACACCTACCAAACACTTTAAAACAATCAGTTTAAAAAGTGAAATTTCCAAAGTGAACCATGTACAAATTGGGATTTATTAAGTCTCATTTTTGCTGAAAGCAATGGAATAAAAGTGTTAAAATGGTCCAACTTTCTGTATTCAGGAAAAAAATTGGATTGTGTGTATTAAGCAGAGCTCTGCGATCACTACAAAATTCTGAATTTTCATGTGAATTCCTAAACTTCACTTCAGCTGTGATAATGCCCCATTTGTGTCTTAATTCTGCAAAGATATGAGATACTAGCACAAGTGTTAAGCATGTACGCTACAAAACATATAGAAAGCAAGCTGTGAAATGCCTTTTCTGCAGACATGGTCATCAGAAGCCCGATTTACTTATCCAAAAGAGAAATCATGTGACCAACAGCAACATAGCTTACATTGCAAACAGTAAGGCATAAAATAAGCTTCTCTAAAATCTTAGGCTTGGTCTATACTAACCCCCCAAATCGAACTAAGGTACGCAACTTCAGCTACGTGAATAACGTAGCTGAAGTTCGAAGTACCTTAGTTCGATCTTACCTTGGTCCACACACAGCAGGCAGGCTCCCCCGTCGACTCCGCGGCTCCCCCGTCGACTCCACGGTACTCCTCTCGTCTAGCTGGAGTACCGCAGTCGATGGCGAGCACTTCCGGGTTCGACTTATCGCATCCAGACAAGACGCGATAAGTCGAACCCAGAAGTTCGATTGCCAGCCACCGAACTAGCGGCTAGGTATAGACGTACCCTTAGTCTAATTTCCAACAAATGCATTCAAAAAAGTATTTGGATATTCTGCAGACAATTTAATTTGCTCACTCCACTAATAACCTATCAACAAAAAAAAAAAAAAGAGAGAGAGAGAGGCAGGGAAAAAAAAAAAGAGAAACAAACAGATTGTGATCAGTTACACTAGCATAAACCAGGAGTGTCTCTCTCTCGCTCTCTATGTATGTATGTATGTGTGTAATATGTAAATATAATAAAAAGATTGGAGGGAGTTCAGAGTACAGCAACAAAATGATAAAAGGTTTAGAAATTGTGACCTATGAGGAAAGGTTAAAAAACCTGGGCATGTTTAGTCGTTAGAAAAGAAGACAGAGTGGGGACCTGATAGTCTTCAAATACGGTAAGGACTGTTATAAAGAGGATGGTGAGCAACTGTTGTCAGTGTCTGCTGAAGGTGGGACAAGAAGTAATGACTTAATCTGTAGCCAGGGAGATTTAGGTTAGATATTAGGAAGATTTTCCTAACTATAAGGATAGTTAACTAATTCCCATACTTTATCAAGAGAGGTTGTGGAATGCCCATATTTGAAGGTTTTAAAGAACAAGTTAAACAAACACCTGCCGGGGATGTTTTAGGTATACTTGTTCTTGCCTAGCAAGGGCGATGGATTAGATGGTCCCTTCCAGCTCTACATTTCTGTGATTTAAATCAGATCATCATCATCATCAAGGGCCATACCCGATCACAGTCTGCTTGGGAAATATAGCTACAAATACCACCAATGCAGTACAAATCCTAGAAAAAGTGTCTTGAGAGTTCCTCTGATAATTAAGGTTTTTCTGAGCAGTTTGTATAGGACAGAACTTTGTCTTGTATTTACTGTAGTCAGTAATGAAGATAAATTGCTGTCTTGCTTACTAAAAAGGCACGGGCTTGGTTTGTATATTTTACTACTGCCTTATAATTTCAGGGTTTATGTACCACAGTTCCTCAAATCTACTAGCTGAGCAAATGAATAGAAGATGAATTTTTTTCTCTAATGTGGCACAATAATTGGAGAAGCCCTTTCGAGTAACTCAACCACTATCTAGTTAAGGAATAACAGCAGCAAAAGTAACCTGCATGTGGGATGCTAAATACATATTGGTAAACCCAAGTTATAATTCACATACATATTGAACTCTTTTAAAGAGTTACTTTAAAAAGACTGAGTCTGAAAAGATACTTTTAATCACAGGATCCTATTTTACCTTCTTTTGACCTCATTTAAAGAAGTTAAGATTACAGTAATCTCATTTGGAAAAAGTAGCTTGCTGCTGCTCACCTATATTTTAGATGTAGGTGGGACACAAACCAAAACCCCAGATCCACTCCCTAGGATTTAAATGTCCTCATTTTGCTTAAGTTCAGATCTACTTTCAAACTTTGCAGTTCAGACCCTGTTCTCCTCCTGGTCTCTAGTTGACCAGGCATGGGAGGGCAGAGTGTTGCACTCTGACAAGTGATAATTAACAGCTTCATGGCTGCTGGAGGCCAGACAATGACTGCACATCTTTGTGCCACTTTTCTACAAGCCACAGGGGCCTTGATTTTATTTTGGGATTTGGGAGAGGGTTTGTAAGGCTGATTGATTGCAGCTAAAATATCTCTTCCACAGAGCTGCCACTGCAGTCTCTCATGTAGCCACCCACGCTAAAACCTTGGGGGTCAGATGGGCTTGAGCTCAGGTGGAAAACACAAGGCTCTGCCAGAGCTGCAACATTCACAACTATTTCTAAAGTGCTAGCTCGAGGCCTGCTAGTGTGAGTCTGGGTTGGTAGGCTCACTTCCAGCGGCAGTGTAGGCATTCCTGAGGGACATATTGGTAGGCAGATGACAGGATGCAAAAGAAATCCAGCCCCACACTTACAAGAGCAGCATCAGAAGTGCCGCATCCAGGCACCCTGGGAAAGGGTGGGGAGAGAAGGGGAAATCTGCCCTCCCTCATCTTCAACAGCCTTCTCAGTGAAGGGAGAGGGGACTTCAGCAGTTGAGAGGAAATGTGGACAACTTCAAGGAGAGGGCAGGATAAGAAATGAACTCCATTCAGATTAAACCACATTTGATTACAAAAAGATTAATTACCTGACAGACTAGTTTGAGTACTATTACATTCTATAAATGCCATGAAGTCCACAGGTGTTTAGGAGCTTGGTTTTGCATCCCACCAGAGAGGCACTGCCATCACAGCAGTACTCCTTAGCATCATATTGAGACACTGGTTTAGGACCGCCGAGACATGGGATCACTTACGATATTGTCTAAAGAGATTCCAAATGTAATGAGAGGCAGAGACTAAGCCAGAGATAGGTAACAATCTTTGATGCCAGTGCAAATTCAAAAGAAATATTGTCAATATTTAAAATTATACATTCAAAGTATTTTTAGACGTCACATCAAAGTAACTTCAGAGAATTTCAAATTAAGACTAACAAGTACCATTAAACATTTATATTGATACTTTCCTTTTCCTCCAGATTGCATGACAGTAAAAACAGCCAGTCTCTCCTGGGCTGTGGAGAATAGAAACCTCACAAACCACCATCCAACCTGTTATCCATATTCCCATCTTGCATTGAGCGAGCCTTTTCCAGGTACTCTTGACTCAGAGGTCTCTTGATCAGAACAGAAAGAGAGAGTACATGCGCAAAAAAATTCCTTAATAGTCCATGTACTCTGCAAGGTGAATTATTATGCTCAGTGTTTTCCTGTATAAACCACATTCCCTTTCTTTGAAACAGGTGAGATTTTTAAGGTTCCAGGACTAGTACCATGAGAAAAGAATATGCAAGTATGTCCATGAACTTTGCACTAAAACATGCATTCATACCTAATACAGGCTAGTTTCTGTGATAGCACCTGCATAAATGGCCTAAAATACAAGTAGCAATGACAGTTCTGGGCTGGGTGAGGGAATCACTTCAAGGAAACTTGCACATGTGCTGGTTTATTTTTACTTTCCCTTTCATGCAGCTGCTGGGTGAAATTTTAAGGGCTGTATTCACTGTGTCTTGGCACATTTTTCTCAGGTTACTGGTTATGTTGGACAGATTTCCTATGCTGATGTTACATCAGAAATGTTTTTCTTGGCAGTGCTACAGGGTGTGGGTTTTTGGTAGTGGAAATCTGCACTGAAGCATTTGTTGTATGATGGTATTGGCTGTTTGGCATGTTCTTTTTGCATATTTTTATCCTTGGCTATAGCAAACACACAGGGTGGTATTTTTGCTAAATATATATTTTGAAAATAGGCATATCATTGGGTTTTACTCCTTACTGTTCTGATTGGTATTGGTTTTAATGGTCCTCCAGGGAGATAAGCATGGATTAATTTGCAGATAATTACAATCTTACAAAATTCTGCTTGCCTACTCACTAAAACTATTTTAAAGTATATTTGATTGTCAGCTATATGTTATAAAAAACATATACATATGTTATATAAAAACAAGCCAACACTTAAACACAGTTCTGGACTATTACATTCCTTTGCCTGTGACCCCTCTTTAGCATTCCCTCTTTAATGCCTCTCTCACGCATCTCTCACTTGTACATCTTTGTCTCTTTAGGTAAGATTTTTCCATATCACATGTAGCTCTCCAGTTGTCACCACTTTTAAGATGTTACTATGAAGTATATTCTGCCCTGTCAACATGACAATTCTTTAAACAAGTGGTACATAAGGCATTTTCTGTGGATCAAGCTCTTTGCATAATCTAACATAATTGATTCTTTTTAAAGACTTTGTGTCCTATGGATTAAAAAAAAATGACAAATACTTCTCATTTATCTGGTAAGGTATGCTTTATATTACTATCACCCCAACATTTATTAAGCTGTTGCAAGTACTCTGTCAGACTAGCATGTTAATTCCCACACTCCCCGCATATATCAATAGACCAGATTTGAACAAGTGTGTAGTGCTGTCTGATTTAAGTTATATTGGACTAATTGGAAGTTAGTTGCATAGACTATGACTAAACATTCTCTCTTGTTGAAGCATGTTTAACTTTGAGGACTGAGAATGTGAGATTGAAAAACACCAGTAGAATGAGAAAAATAAATGTCATTGTTTAAGAGTAAGATGGAAGTTCTAATTCTGAAAGAGCTATAGTAGGTGGCTAAGGTGTTCTAGGCAATCATATGTTGGTTGCTTATTGCTTCTGCTTTAAAGGAGCTCTGGCTTCTAACACTGATTAAATTCAAACTACATAGAGAGAACCACCACTAATAGCATAATAAAAAACCTTAACTTACCAGCTAGTATATACAGCAGCATAATATACTCCCATCCCATTCCACTCAAAATCCTGTACCTTCAGCCTGCCTCAGAAGCTGTCAAATAGAATATGAAACAAATCTGATTGGATGAAGACTTATTTTCATTCTACCCTAAAACATAGCAGTGACAGGGTAGGGTGAGTCATGAATGTACCATATAAGTTTATTGAAGTCCTCGTGGCCTCTGACTTTCTTCTACTCAAGCCCATCTATGAAGGAGGTACAATTGTGGCTATTTTTGTTTCCATCTAAATTCCAAGACCTTGGCATTTACTGGAAATGTAAGGCTGTGAGTCTGTCATGGAGGTAATGGAAGTCACTTCCGTAGCAGGCAGCAGCAGCAATTTGGGTGGGTGGGAGGGGGATGGTTTGGAGAGTGCAGGGGGGATGCTTACCTTGGGGTAGGGGGTTCCCTGGCTCCCACTGGCATGGCCTCCCTGCTCGGTGGCGGAGGGTCTGCGCGCTGCAGGGACGCAGAGCCAGGTAGGAAGCCCCTGCCAGCCCCGCCAACCCCCACCCCCCAAGCACTGGAAGGGGCCATGGGCCGTGCGCTGCAGCCTGCTTTCCCCCCCACACACACATACACACAGTACTAATGGGGGTGGCCCTCCCTCCCCCAGCACCAGCAGGCCCCTGCCCAAGTTTTAGTCAGGGCGGGTATTTTTAGTAAAAGTCATGGACAGGTCACGGGCCCGTGAATTTTTGTTTATGCCCCGTGACCTGTCCATGACTTTTACTAAAAATACCCATGACTAAAACGTAGCTTTACCTATAGTTCATACAAGCAAGTTAGTGGTGCATTGTATGAATTTACACCTGCAGAACCAATCAGTGCACACGCCAGTGGATAGCTACACAGCAAAACATTCGATCATGCTTTCATGGCAATTTGGGCAACCACTTTAAAGTCTTATTTTAACTGTATTTTAAAGATTTGATTTTTTTTTTTTTAAATCTTAAAATTCTGGAAAAAAATAGAAACTAGAGATTGTTTATGCTGTCACAAGCCTTGATAAAAATACAACCAAGAACTGTACAGTTGGGCCAAGTGTTTGTATTAGGATTTGCATACATTATCAGAAGAAACTTAGAGATAAGGCTTTGCAGTGGCTTCTGGCCAGAAGAGTGCCACTGAACACACTCCTTGTCTCTGCCTGAATTAATTTAGTGACAAATTATCCCTACGTCCCCTATCTTCAAGTGGTGCATTCAAGATGCCAAATGATAAATCTCTGTGGGAGAGCCTGTATCTCTGTTCTTTCACATGATGTAAGACTGCAGCTCCACTTTATCCTACATTTCCTGCTGTACTTCACACATGGCAGAAACCCTGTTACACTGAAATTTTACATGAACTCTCATTAATCAGGGTTTCATTTTGACAAGAGATGCCTGCCTGGCAAGAAATCCCTCTCCACCCTGAGCGGAACTAGGACTTTTGTTCCCCCCGGGTCATATGAGTACTGGGAATTTTGTGGGAGGGGGAGGAAGAGAGGAAAGTCATAAACTCATCCCTTGCTGGGAACAATTGCACCAAGACCAGGAGCAGAGATTCTTAAATCTTTCCCACATTAAGTAGTAGCAACTTTGCCTCCTGCTTTGCTCAGCCATCATGAGATGGAAGAAATAATCTCTGGAATGTAGTATTTAACCCCTGTCTGGTAGGGTATAACGGCTGTATTCCAAGGGGATTAGTGGAAAGCTTCTCAGCCTAGGGGTTCAGTCCCTTGAGAGGGGTCACAAATAAACATTGAAGGATCATAACCACCCTGCCCTTCACATATTGCTACTGGTTGGGGGCGGTCCTGGATTGGAAGAGGTTAAGAATTCGTGTATCAATGATACCTAATTACATGAAACTTTGTCATAAGGAGGAGTGAACATGCATTGAAATGCATGCACTGAAGCAATTCAAGATTCTCACTCTACTCTGGCCCAGATCCAGACTCCTTGTTGCTCAGTGAACAATATCTCTAGGTGGTGGAACTGGTGCAGTTTTGCTGTGCAGGATTGAGGTGGCGTGCAGAGGAATGAGAGGGAGAGTCCAGGAAATCTGGCACTGAATAGATCCTCCCCAGGTTAGTGTGGGAAGGTCATTGCATGTATCCTTCCTACCTTGGCATGGGCAAGACTGTATAAAGTTTGGAGGCTATTCCAGCCATTGGTCTGAAGTAGCCTTGGCTGAGGTGGCTCCACAGCTTGGAGGATTCCTCCTCTAAGCACCTACTTAATACCCAGCCCAAACACTGGGTTTTGGCCTTGCCCTGTAGGACTTTAACTATTTCCCAGTTTGAGTAATTAGAGTTGGTAGGTTCAGTTCTGTTCTATATAGGTTCTTATATTGTGCTCGTCATTCTAGGAGTATGTGTAAAATTCACGTAGAGACTCCTATCAACCTTCAGACCATCCGTCTCATTAAAATACAGTGCTATAGCTAGAGAGTCACTTACTTATGGGTATGGTACTGAGCTTGCTTTCTGCTGTAATCTTGGGAGGGAGGGTGATTAAGTTATTTGTAGGTTTTGTCTGGTTCCTCAGAGTTTTTTACCAGGATCTTTTAATCTTGGACAAGATTCATAATTTTTTTCCCTGTGCCTGCCACTCAAGAACAATAAATGTTGTTCTTTAAATTCGTCACATTTTGTTCACCCTGTTTCGGGATTCTTTTCTCCCTTCATCTTCCCCTGACCCCACTCCCAACTCTGTTTAATAAAGATCTAAGCATTTAACACAGTTGTTCATTTGTTTTTGTATTCTTTCCTCACCCCTCTTCCCAGACTCCCGCTCTCCCTTACCTAGGTGCATACCTCTTCAGACACACAAACTACCCATTCACCATGCTTTACTGCAAAATAATCAATGACTTAGATCAGAAGCATGAACTGAAAAGTCAATATTCCGCAGATTGCAGAAGAGTAATGACAAGCTAGTATAAGCCAGCTTCTACAGGCTGGCCTCAGACTCCATTGCATCCTTTAAGTTCAGCGTAACTTGGGAAAGGCTCACGTTTACATTTTCTCCACAGCTGAGGAAGGCATTTGCGTGTTGCTTGAACAAAGTGTGTCTGTGGGCTGCAGTGTGGCAAATAGCTACAGGCTCATACTAGGGCAGTGAAGAGTGCACCACCCCAGTAGAAACGCTGGGTAGTATTGCCTGAAGCAGGCATAATTTTTGGGACTTCAAGGAGCATGCAACCACTGACACCCTTGAGGCTGGAATGCCTGGTCTCCTCTGTAGCTGGCAATCTCTTCTAGCCAGCATGAGTGGGGGATGCAGGGCCATGAGCCAAGTCCCTCCGTGCTCCCTTTTCAGGGGCAAGTCTTGGGAATTGGGCAAGTCCTAATACTTATCTCCCTGAGCATAAAGAGTCCCATTTTATTGAGTACAAAGTAGAGGGAGAGGCTCCTTGTTATCCGCACTGGGGATATGCACTATGAAGCCCTTACGTGGATAAGTTACACCTCCCCAGTGTGTGAACTTCACATTAAATGGCATGTACCCTCTAAGCATGATAAACTACACCCTAGTAAAAATGGCTGTGCCTAGTTTACACTCTTGCTTCCACTGTTGATAACCCTGGGAACTACCCTGGTGCTAAACCAATAGTGGTAGAATTTCTGAAAGGTCTGTCCAGCTACATTACTTTGGCTGCTGCCATCCTGCCTTGTACAGAACAAGTAGTCTTTCAGACTCTTGCATTCCATTGCAAGTCACCCTTTCAGTTTGTGGTGGAACAGTTCTCCATTATAGCTATATACTACACTGTGTAGTATGTAGGTATAAATAAAATTAGAACACCCAGCTTTTTCCAGAGAGAGGAGGGAGGGAATATATCCCTTGAGTTCTGAAGATTCTGTTATTCAGGCCCTCCCACCTCACCCTCCTATCTAGTATCAAATTACAAGTCGGCAGGCAACTTCATCCGGCATAAAAGGAGTAGACATAATATGGCACAGTAGGAAAATTTGGAGCCCTTCCTTATAAACCAAAGGAGTCAGTTAAGCAATGTAAAGCATGCTTCTCAGGGTACATCTACACTACAGGGGGGAGTCGATTTAAGATACGCAAATTCAGCTACGTGAATAGCGTAGCTGAATTCGACGTATCGCAGCCGACTTACCCCGCTGTGAGGACGGTGGCAAAATCGACTTCTGCGGCTTTCTGTCGGCGGCGCTTACTCCCACCTCCGCTGGTGGAGTAAGAGCGCCGATTTGGGGATCGATTGTCGTGTCCCAACGGGACGCGATAAATCGATCCCCGAGAGGTCGATTTCTACCCGCCAATTCAGGCGGGTAGTGTAGACCTAGTCTCAGTCTCCAGGCCTAAACCCTCCTCAACACTTCTCTTCTGAGGTCTTTCAATGTAGTTCAATTCACTGTAAGTGGAGAGGGAGAGACATGCTGTTTCAAGACCTGACCATCTAGAAAAGTTTTTCTCAACCTATTTACCATTGTGGACTGCATATATAGCTCTCTGTTATGTGAGTCTCATTGACACTAATATATAACCTGTATGTCCCTGAGTATGTCACATGGGCTGCAGCTATGTGCTGATTGGGCCGTGCGTTGAGAAGCACTAATCTAGAATATCTAACCATATATCTAAATTAAATATTAAGGTTATTAGGGTTGAGAACCTGTCTACCTCTGCTGTATAGCACATTGCAAACTGATAAACAAATGAGAATGTTTGTTGCCTCCAGAGTGATCTTAGCTGGAAGAGACTATGAACAAAAGAAAAAAATTAATCTGCATGATAGTGCAGAGCATTGTGCCAGTAGACCACTGGGTCAGTGTGGAATATGCATTACTGTATATAGGTTAATGTGTGAATTTATAATACATGCTTTCTGCAAGTTACAGCTTTTTCAATTGCTATTTAAGATTTTGCATTGGAGCTGATTGGGACAATCTGCGTGACACCCTTGTTTTGTTAACAATACCCGTTCCATTACCCTTTAAGTTTACACCATGCCATTCCTTTGACAGAATAAGAAATGTAATCATCAGAGGGTTTGGGATTTTAATTGGAGCAGGGAACTAAAGAGCCTGCTTTATTTTGCAAGTAGTGAAGGGGATGGATTTCCAGCAACTCTTCCAAGAATGTGGATATAACTCGCTGTCTTTAAGTTACATTTAACTTGCAACATTTAGGTTTTTAGCTTGATCAATGTGATAATGGAACATTATGTTGTGTCTTAGATTAAGTGGTATTCTTTGGGAGGCAGGGGGCTTATCTTTGTAGTTGGAAAGCCTCTTTGACTTCAGTGGGCTTTGCATTGGCCTTTAGCAAGCCTATGAATGCTTTTGGCATTGGGAGAAAGGATAGCTTTTATTACAGTACTACAAATCTCTTTAGGACAGTTACTGCTGCTCGCTATTTGTGTACAGGAGCTCATTCCTTGACTACTTATGGTAGGAGTGGTAGTAATCACTATAGTTAAGATTGTGTAAGATAATCCATTCTAAGCCCCCATTTTCAATTGCTTGTAGGCTTCAGAAACCTTTTTATTTTAGTCTATGCTTTTAAGGCTGGGGCTCTACTGATCAGTGAACTTTAAGCAAAAACTGCTGAGCCATTTTGGGGTACAAGCAGAAAGGTGGAAAACTTCATAAGAAGCTATTTCGAAAAAGGTCCCAGCCCTCGCAACAAATGACTAGATAGAAGTTTTGAAATTTGGCTAGGAAACAACCCTCCATTGAGAAGTACCTTAGTGTTCCAGAGAACTGGTTTTTTGTTTTGAAAGAGCTATGAATTCTTAATTATTACACTTGTGCAGTAAAACCAGTGCAATATTTTTAAAGCACTTTCTAGCAATGTTCACAGGGATGGTAGTCTGGCTACACATGTATTCGCAGCAGAACGCTCAAAGTGCGCAGTGAAGGGCTGATCCAAAGTTCATTAAATTGTAGGTATCTTTTGTTGACTTCCATGGGCGATTGAATAGGACTGGTTGAAAATCTTCATCCATTTAAAAAACAAAACACAAATTGAGTTTTTGACCAAACCAAACTTTTAGTGAAAAAATGGCTGCTTTCCATGGAAAATTTCATTTTTCTCAGTGAAAGTTTCCACAGGGAAAAAAATTCAGACTAGCTTTAGCATTGCTTCAAGGCCTGAATGAAGCATGGCTTTGTAAGGGGGGGCGGAGTCTGTATTTGAGAAAAAAGTATTCTTGTGTAACTACACTGCAATTGCAGCAAAGAGTCCTGTGGCACCTTATAGACTAACAGACGAAGTGGGTATTCACCCACGAAAGCTCATGCTCCAATACGTCTGTTAGTCTGTAAGGTGCCACAGGACTCTTTGCTGCTTTTACAGATCCAGACTAACACGGCTACCCCTCTGATACCTGACACTGCAATTCTAATGCACAAGGGAACAGAGTTAGATTTGCACATGCATGCTTACCCCTAGTGTTCTGCTTTATTAGAGAAGGGGAAACAAAACTATGAATATTCCGTCAAAGAAAGATGCTTTCAATAATGCCATTAAATAACAGCATCCACTTGGAGACATAATTTCAAATCAAAAAGATAATGAAAAGGTAAATTAACAGTCGTTGTGGTGATCAAAGTAGTGATACTCTTCACTGCTGGACTACAATATTTGGAGGCATCTAGATGTCTTGCTGTTGCTTCATTAATTTAACCAGTTTAATGCGAGTATTTTCTGAATAACCGGCCTCTTTAGGTTACACGGTAAAGATGTGCACAGGTGCTGTGACTCTGATTCTGGGATCATACATTCAGAGCTATTCGTTATTTGTACCTACACAGAACTGGGCTCAGAAAAAAAAAAAAAAAGACCATGAAATCAATGTCCATGTACACTAAAGAAACATGATAAAACATCACCTGGATGGCACAGTTAATGCTAAACTAACTTGGAATGTTGGGAATGTAATTTTCTGTTGACCACACAGGAGGAGGTGGCCGT
This sequence comes from Malaclemys terrapin pileata, assembly GCF_027887155.1. Taxonomy (NCBI): domain Eukaryota; kingdom Metazoa; phylum Chordata; order Testudines; family Emydidae; genus Malaclemys; species Malaclemys terrapin. Next base: position 33,420,580 of record NC_071518.1, read on the forward strand.
CCTGGGTGCAGAGTACAGCTGTGAAAAACATTTAAGGTTCATAAAATTTTGGTGTAATCCTGATTGATGGTCAAGGAAAGTATGCAGTTTCGCAGGGTTTGATGTGAAAATCAATGGCCCTGCCTGAGTTTTAAGTGAAACTCTGAATGTGAACCCACATGGATTAGAATGTAAGGCAATGTTGGCACACAGCAACACATTTAATTTGTGTGTGTGTGTGTGTGTGTATGTATATATAAAAATTAAATTGCCTTACGTTCTAATATATTAAATATAAAATATAAATATAAAACTCTGCTGGGGTTCACTCCAGTACCGTACAGCTGTAGCACGTATCCAGTGCTTCCCTAATCTGTGACTTTACCCTGAATGTTCTCTCTCTACTCTAAAAGCACCAGCTGTAAGCATCTGAGCAATGGTGAGGCAGGGATTTTTAAAGGGCCAAACAAAACATTTTTATCTGAAACATCTTACTTAGGTGAACAGGCCACATAAATCCTTGAAGTCAATGGAATTACAGCAGTTCTCTTTCTATCCTACACCTATCCCTACCTTCCAACCAACCTAAACCAGTTAAAAATGGTAGCCAAAAGTTGTCAGGCTCCTTAACCTTCTCCCCAATTTACTGTAGGACCACCCTATGTAACATATCCATTGTCCTTCCGCCACAGTATCATGCAAATCCTGCCTCTAATAATCCAAAATAGAGGATTCCTGGTATGTCTTGCTTGTATTCCTGCACATCTTTAGAATACAATTATTGTACGGAACCTTTCTGTAGCCTAGCTGATAGAATGTAATGAATTCAGGCAAAGACTTGTATTAAATGGAGTTATATATTATTAGAATAGTGTAGAGCAATGATTAAACCAAGGCTCTCAATTTTCATGCTGTAAAAATTATTAACTTGATACACAAATGTTAAAAGATAATTATAAAATGTTACCTTTGAAAGTGCACTAGTTCAGCTTCTGACTTGTTCATAGGGTAGATGTCTCTCTGGTCATTGCTGCTATCTGTAGAAAAGTAATTTTTAAACTGTTTAGTGCCTTTAATTTCTGTGCAGAGAAATTAATTAAGATTCCCTTTGGTTTGTGGTGTGATAGCTTGCTCCTTCGTAGTCCAGTGTTTTTAAAAGTGCCCTTGCTATCATGTTTTTTTTTGTTTTTTTTTTTGTTCGAGCTCCCTATGAACAGCTAATATGTTGGCTGTTGGAAGCATGCTGCATTCATCCTAGGCCTTAGAGAACTAGCATGTTATCTTCATCTGAAACAAAGCTACAGAACGGTAGAACAAGCAGAGGAGATTGGCTGGTTTGGGCTGGGCTTCTGTTGTGGAGCTTTGGTGGGTTGACCCCTCATTCCTATTGAAGGAAGGCATTTGTAGCTCTAGTTAGGTAAAGGGAACAATTACAGCAATCACATTCTTGCAAGGCAGGGTAAACTAATGTTTATAATGGTTTTTGAGAGACTTTGACAAATAATACTTTGCACACATTCTCTTAGAAGATCTCAAAGCCCTTTACAAACTCAACATCCCTGTGTGGTGTGATAGACCTATTTTATGGTAAGTGAAAATTAGACCTTGTATATACCAGAAATCCTGTACTGCTATACGTGTGCCTCATTGGGGTGTAGTAGATTTTTAATAAATATAGTTATAAGCCCTAGTGTGCATGCAATTATATTGGTGAAAAATGCCTTCTATCACTATAGCTTATTTTGTTTCTTGAAGCAGAGTAAGTTCTATCAGTATAAGCACTCTTAGACCAGTGTAATCACATCATACAGGTGGGTAGTTGGGTTGCTGCTTTAATTTCAATAGTATCGTTAAAGCAGTGAAACTTTCTAGCACACACAAGTTCTTAAGTACAAAGATGAGATGACTTGCCTGAAGTCACACAGTGGATCAGTGGCACAGCTGGAAATAAAATCCAGTTCTTCTGACTCTAGTCAGTGCTTTAAACATAATGAATGCTCCCACTCCCATAGAGTGTGAAGTAACATATATTCCTGTTGGATGAAACAAGTACCCATTTTCTTTCTAAAGACCAACTGGAAATTAAATTTTTCTGAAACATTAATTTGCATGCTCAAATTTTTTTGTGCTGGTTCTTTATCATGGTTCTGAGACTTACTTTTACATTGAACTTCTCACCGTTCATGAACATGTATACTTTAGTGCAAGCTGACTGTAAAGAGCTAATGACAGACATTTTGAAAACCATTCCACCAAAACCCTGCAGATGTACTACCTTGAGATGTGATTGCATCAGAGCTGAGAAGCTAAATAGGCTTAGGGCTGGTCAATGCTTGGATGAGAGATTCAGGGGAGTTCTGTAGGAGTCATTTGTCTGGTTGAATTGGTGAATGAATATCAGCAGGGTTTCAGAGGGGTAGCCGTGTTAGTCTGAATCTGACAAAAGCAACAGAGATAACGAGGTCTCCACACTGATATATACCTGCCTCTGGAGATTTCCATTACTTGCATCTGAAGAAGTGAGGTTCTTACCCACGAAAGCTTATGCTCCCAGTACTTCTGTTAGTCTCAAAGGTGCCACAGGACCCTCTGTTGCTTTTTAAAGATTCCATTATAACTTTTGCAAGCACCCCAGTAAAAAGTGCTCCCAAACATTTAATTGGGGAATTACACCCTGCCTATTTAAATTGGACCTTATATTAAACAATGAATAGTATATATAATTTAACATGAGTTGTTGTGTTGCTGTGCAGTGTTAAACAATTGTGCCCCACCTTGGGAGTTTGCTGCAGTCCAATGATGAGTAAAGTGATTCTAATCTAGTTCGTAAATAATTTCTGGATCCTTAAGTTGCTTACTCCGTCCTGAAATGAAACCATTCTATCCACATACATTTCATAGTCTGTCCCCTGCCCACCCCTTTGATTAGGCAGCTGTCCCTGATCATGCTAGTGTGTGCACATGAGCTGCTTGTACATGCTAGTATGACCAAGGACAGCTACCAGTGAGCCTGGTGCCTGCCCCAGTGGACAGGGCTGGGGGTGGTATAGCCACGCCAGAGGAGTTGCCCGAGCTGGGTGCTGGCTCCTGCAAGTGGAAGCCCAAAATGCTGCTGCTTTCACCATTGCGGTTCCTGGCCTGGTCACTGGCCATGGCCCTGCTGGTGTCGCTTGTTATTGCTAGAGCCCTGCAACTCCGCTGATATCCACTTTATATCCATGGATATACCTGCTCTAACCATGGTGGCACAAGCCTTGCATGTTTTTGTGCACATGGGAGGGAAAAGTAGATAAGCACAACTTTGGCCTTGGGCAATCATTTTTATTTGTATTGCTATCCAAGTCTCAAACCCAAAATTCTGAATAACAGTAGGCCACATTTTCTTGGTTACACTAGCACCTCCAAAGACGTTGTGGTTACTTTAGTGTAAGTCAATGGTCACCAACCAGTAGATTGCGATTGACTGGTCGATCGTGGAGTCTCTGATAGTCGATCCCGATCTCTGGCTGCTAAAAGTCTGGCGGTGCAGCGGGGCTAAGGCAGGCTCCCTGCTTGCCCCAGCCCCATGCCGCTCCTGGAAACGGCCAGCACGCCCCTGAGGCCCCTGGGGGTGAGGGGGGGCAGTAGTCTTGGTGTGCTGCTCTTGCCTACAAGCACCACCCCCGCAACTCCCATTGGCCTGCACCCCAACACTCTGCCCCAGCCTGGAGCCTCCTCCTGCACCCAAACTCCCTCCTAGAACTTGGACCCCTGCCCCAGGCTCAGCTGGAGCCCCCTCCCACTCTCTGAACCCCCCAGCCCAGAGCCCACACCCCAACCCCCACTCAGTGAAAATGAATGAAGGTGGGGGAGAGTGAGCGACGGAGGGAGGGGGGGGATGGAGTGAGAGGGGCGGGGCCTTGGGGAAGAGGCGAGGTAGATCCTGGATTGCACTTAAATTCAAAAAGTGATCTTGTGCATAAAAAGTTTGGAGAGCACTGGTGTAAGTGAAAAGATAATTTGTCCACTGCATTTAACCAACAGTCCTAATATGTATCCAGCCCATTAGAGAATTGGAATATAAGAATTTGTGGTATCATGTCTAGGCCTGGGGATACCTAAGTCACCCAAAGGTCCTGGATATAGACTGTGGTTGACAATGCTAGTCTCTGGCACAACTAAACTCTCTGTTGTAAGAGCAAACCTTATTTGTTCAGAAGGCAACAACTTACTTGGGGAAGGGAGGCTATTTGGTCCCCATGTATGTGACAGATCCCCAAAGGATCTACCTAGTAAACCAGAAGGGTCTCCTGCTTTTCAGAGGGGAAGGACCAGAAAAAAAACAACAACATATGGATCAACTAATTCTTGGGGACAAGAAATGAAAAAAATGGTAACAGGAGTGAGGGACATAGGTTTACAATCAAAGTTCTAGAGCGGGACACTGAGCAGAGAACCACAGATCGTGCCCACAGCTCCTTGACAGAATCCAGGGAGCTGATAGATACCACCCAGAGGAATTCTGCCTGGAGACATGAACATAAAAATACACAAAATTGAGTCCCACAGTCACAATTGCAAGAAATCATCCCATCCAACCCCCTTCTCCTCTAGGAGGAGGTTGACAACAAAATTCTGCGGCTTTGTGGGGCCACAGATGAAGATACATGGAGAGGAGAGAGAGCTGAGATTGTGGAATGAACTCTTAGAGGATCTAAAATTTAGCAGACCTCACCACCTTCCATTCAAAGTGCAAGGGAAACTTCTTGTATTCTGTGCTAATAACACACAGGACAAAAATTTAAATTAGTTTAAAAAAACCACATGGGCTAGATTGCCACCTGGGGAAAAGAGACTAACATGGGTCACATGTTCTCCCCCCCCCATTATTTAATGCACAACTGTAAAGTGCTTAGATAACACCAGGAGTAGATGTCATTCTAGTCAGGTTCTTATGACTTAAAGAACTAAACTAAATTATTGTGAAGACTGAGTAGTCAGTGTCCTTGAAGTCAGATCTCAGCTCACGCAAACAAAATGTAGGAGTCAGATGCACAGACTAAAATGTGGGTGGAAGTAGAGTAAAATACCAAGGAACTTTAGGGAATTAAAACTGGAAGTGATGAATCGATGGTAATTACAAACAAGCCTCGTTGAAAGGGAAATAACGAGTATAAACTAGAATCCACAAATGACAAGGATGGAGTGGAAGACTGAAATGGAGTCTGTCCTGCATGTGTAGGAGTGGTTGTTTCAGGAGATCTTGAGGAGGAAACTAACACCTTATTTTGTGCTCAATATGACTTGCACGGAGGCAGAGGAGGAGAACCATTAAGAGTGATGGAACCAGCAAGACAGATGAGACACCGCAGGAGGTAGAACCAGAAATGGAAGTGGGCCATGACCCCATTTTAATGGGGTTGCCAGGGCTGGTTTAGACTTGCTGGGGCCCAGGGCCAAAGCTGAAGCCCAAGGGCTTCCACCCTGGGCAGTGGGGCTCAGGTTACAGGCCCCTGCCTGTGGCTGAAGTAGGGTAACCAGATGTCCCGATTTTATAGGGACAGTCCCAATTTTTGGGTCTTTTTCTTATATAGGCTCCTATTACCCCCTCACCCCCATCCTGATTTTTCACACTTCCTGTCTGGTCACCCTAGGCTGAAGCCTTTGGGCTTTGGCTGCCCCGCCCAAGGTAGCGGGGCTCGGGCTTTGGCTCCCCCACCCAGGGTGGCAGGGCTTGGGCAGGCTCAAGCTTTGGTTCTCCCTCCTGGGGTTGTGTAGTAATTTGTTGTCAGAAGGGGGTTGCAGTGCAATGAAGTTTGAGAACCCCTGAACTAGATCAAAGGCTCTAAAGTGGTATGTGATTTTAAAAATGAATATTAATATGTGGATCAGAATTATCAATTGAGACATAAAATGACCATCTAAGATTATGGAAAACAAGTGCTACTATTTTGTGAGCTAATGCCTGTTGCTCAGCGTGAAGGGCCGGAGTCCAGGAGTTGAAAAGTCTGGAGAAACATGGCACATGTACTACATTGATTTGAAGGCTCTTTCTATAGAGGAAAGGCTTAAATGAGAGTTAAACATAAACGGAAGAATTTTCAAACAGCCTCTAATTTAAAGCTGCAGTCCTGCTCTGTCAATTGCAGGCGCAAATGACACTGTAGAACACTTGTACCCACAAATCAACTAGAAGTTTGGGGGGCAAGTTTTCATCAGATCTTTAACATTTCTTCATTTTCACATACAGGCCACTTTGGAAAACTTGACCCTTGATGTTCCAGTAATTACTTGCTAGTTCTACAAAAATCATGAAGTTAAATAATTTTGTAGATAGTCTAGGTTGGGTTTTGGTAGAAATTGGCCCAAGATGTACAGATGGATGGTGTAAGGAGGTTTTAATGACTTCAACTTCATCCCACCCAAAGATAATTCTTAGGAAAATAGAGTCTTTTAATTTAGAATGTGCATTTAAAAGATTCTATTTCACATTGAATAACATTCAATCCATTTCCCCCTTTTTGTCAAACTTCCTGTTAATACCAAATGTTAGCAATTGATGGGTAGATGGATGTGTTTTTCAGACTTGTGAAATATTTCTCAAATTCAAAGTTGATTAACTTTATAAATATAAGTAGAAGTTATTTGTACCATTATAGGAAGAGTTTTAAAAATGTACAGTGAGAAGATGAATCTTATTCTTTGAAGTGCTGTCAGATCCTTTCAGACTATGCGGGAGTTATTATACTCACCTCCTTATACTTATTGCTGTGGAAAGTAAGGAGAGTGGGGAAGAGAGAAGTTTTTTTAAAAAAAAAACTGTCAATTTACTAGATGAAGTTCAAGAATGATTATCATTCAGATATTCAAATAACTACATTTTCCAAGTTGCAGAAGAATTTCTAATACATAGACCAGGCAACCTAATTAGATAATAGTATAGTATGGCTCCAAAAGATTATAGATCACAAATTAATATAAAGAATGGGTAGCTTGATAATTATGTAGGTTTAAGTCTTTTGGGTACACAAAATGGGTTTAAATAAACCACTAATGAGATTACATGACAGTGTAAATCAACATTTGCATTGATTTTTTTTTTTCCCCATTTAACTGAAGATCGGAACTACTCTGAAATATGCTTTGGTTTGACAAAAAACAATGCAGTCTAAAGCATCAATAAATCTATGAGTGAAAATCTATTCCCGCTTACTTCAATGTGAAGTGCCAGATAATGCAGCTCTTAGAGATAGATCTTATTCAGACTGATGTTAATGGAAGTCTCAGACTTCTTTGGGCACACCTCAATGCCAGTTATGTTGAATAAAAACTGCAGGATTTGGTTATAGTACAGTGTTTTTCAAACTGTGGGTCGTGACCTAGTACTGGGTCATGGCATGTCAGGCACGGGGTCACCTTGCTCTGGCCAGCACTGCTGACTGGGATGTTAAAAGTCCTGGTGGCGGTGCTACGCAGCTAAGGCAGGCTAGTGCCTATCCTTTCCAACACTGCGCTGGGCCCCGGAAGCAGCCAGCAGCGGATTCGGCTTCTAGGCGGGGGTCCATGGGGCTCCACATGATGCCCCTGCCCCAAGCTCTGCCTCCGCACTTCCGGCCAATGGGAACTGGGGGGCGGGGTGCCTGCAGGTGAGAGTCATGCGAAGTCGCTTGCATGCCTCTGCCTAGGAGCAGGACCCACTGCTGGCCGCTTCAGTGGTGCAGTGTGGTCCACAGTGCCAGAACAGGTGGGAAGCCTGCCTCTGCACCCCGGCTGCGCCGCTGACCAGGAGCAGCCGGAGGTAAGTCTGTGCCCCAACCCTGTGCCCCAAATCCCTGCCCCAGCCATGAGCCCCCCCAAATCTGGAACCCCTTCTTGCCCCTAAACCCCTCATCCCCGACCCCATCCCAGAACCTGCACCCTGAGCCCTTCCTGCACCCCTGCCACAGCCCAGAGTCCCCTTCCACACCCTCATTCCCGGCCCCACTCTACAGCCCTCATCTCCGCACCCCAGCCTTCTGCCCCAGCCCTGAGCCCCTCCCAAACCCCTAATCCCCAGCTCCGTTGGGTCATGGGCATCAATAATTTTCTTCAACTGGGTCCCCAGAAAAAAAGTTTGAAAACCACTGCTATAGTATCTAGACTGGGACTTAGGTTACCTGCATCTTATTCCTGAGTTTGACACAGTCTGGCTGTGTAGCTTGATCATGCTGCTGCAGTATCAGAAAGACACAGGTAACAAAACACAATGCAATAGTTTGTGTGGGAACCAAAATTCCTCTTTGGAACTGGTTTAATTCCTAAAATTAATACAACAAAGAAACTAATGGCCCAGTTTTGCCCCAACAAACTGTTAGCATATAACCGGTAGGCTAGCGGACAGGGTACCCAGAAATCACCTACTACAGGACAGGCCCAACAAGGACAATAACAGAACACCACTGGCCATCACATACAGCCCCCAGCTAAAACCTCTCCAGCGCATTATCCACGACCTACAACCTATCCTGGAAAATGATCCCTCACTCTCACAGACCTTGGGAGGCAGGCCAGTCCTTGCTTACAGACAACCCCCCAACCTGAAGCAAATACTCACCAGCAACTACACACCACACCACAGAAACACCAACCCAGGAACCTATCCCTGTAGCAAACCTCGTTGCCTACTCTGTCCCCATATCTACTCTGGCAACAGCATCAGAGGACCCAACCACATCAGCCACACCATCAGGGGCTCATTCACCTGCACATCCACTAATGTCATATATGCCATCATGTGCCAGCAATGCCCCTCTGCCATGTACATTGGCCAAACCGGACAGTCCCTCCGCAAAAGAATAAATGGACACAAATCGGACATCAGGAATGGTAACATACACAAGCCACTGAGCTATCCCTCCCTCCCCAGTAAGTGAACACTTCAATCTCCCTGGTCATTCTATCACAGATTTAAAAGTCACTGTCATTGAACAAAAAAACTTCAGAAACAGACTTCAAAGAGAAACAGCAGAACTAAAATTCATTTGCAAATTCAACACCATTAATCTGGGCTTGAATAGGGATTGGGAGTGGCTGGCTCACTACAGAAGCAGCTTTTCCTCTCCTGGAATTGACACCTCCTCATCTATTATTGGGAGTGGACTACATCCACCCTGATTGAATTGGCCTTGTCAACACTGGTTCGCCACTTGTGAAGTAACTCCCTGCTCTCCATGTGTCTGTATATAATGCCTGCATCTGTAGCTTTCACTCTATGCATCCGAAGAAGTGAGGTTTTTACTCACGAAAGCTTATGCCCAAATAAATCTGTTAGTCTTTAAGGTGCCACCAGACTCTTTGTTGTTTTTGTAGATACAGACTAACACGGCTACCCCCTGATACTCTTGTTTATGCATCCCCTAAACCTCTCTAGCAGGAAAGGCAGATATGAGGGAGGAGGGCTTTGTGTTTAAAGGCTATGGGCCATTCCTCCATGCAGGCTGCTTCCTGTACAGCTAACCTTTACCAATCATCCTCCCACTTCTGGCTTTTCTTGTAAAGACGTATCTGCCTTTCATTGCCTGTAAGTTAGCCATGCCCATGGGCCATTGGCTGCCCCAGCTGTGCACCCCTGCACAGCCTGACCCCTGTGTATAAAGTGGGGAATCCCTTCCTCAAATGGGTGTGTGCAGGGCAGCCATTCTGCCTATTGCCATTCTGGTCCCTGCTGGATCCAGTCTCATCATGACAGGAGATGACCTCCAGCCTCAACTCCCAGGCCTGCAGGCCACCTGAGTGGACATTCATAAGAGCCCTTCCAATGAGAACTGCTGCAGGAGGCAAGCTGAGCTCTCCAACTCTGCCCCCTGGAACCAAATGAGTGTTTGATGGGGGAGAAGCCAATAGCATTTTCATTTGGGAGGGGGGCATGTATAGAAAATGCCCAGCAGCTCAGGGTGCTATTGCTCCCTCTACTGCTCCTCTCTGAGGAAAATTACTTGGCTACTCTATCTCCATCCCTGTGGGATTACCCCTGGGGAGAGGTAGGGGTGAAAAGCCTCTGGGGCTGGGTTAGCGCCTCCCTCCCAAGCCTCCAGGGCATGGGGGATAGGTTGGGTGATGAGCCTGTGGAGCTATGGGAGTAGAAGTGTGGTGGGGATAAGGGGAAGATGTGGGCCTGGATGGAGACTGAGGACACAAAATTACAAGGCACAGAACTGAGGAGCGGCTGGTGGGTGGTGCACAGTTATTTGATTGAATGGGTAGATGTAGGGCAGCTTCAGCTGGATGATTTGTGTAAGGTGAAACTTTTTTTTTTTTTTTTGCAGGGCAGCTGATGCTAACAGTTTGTGAACTTGCCCAATTTACTTGCCCTAGTATACTAAACATTTTTTTATTCCCTTCAAAATTAACATTCATATTCAGGATAAATTCAAGGTACCTATATTGCACTAGACTTTATTTTATATTAGGTTTTTGTCTGTGGCAGAACTAGTCTCCAAACTTGTAATGTGGCTTATTGTATAGGTATAGTCTGTTACCGAACGCTATATCAAGATGAGATCTCTACAGATAATTACAATACAACCCACTTATTATGTTTATTGAAACTAAAGTCTGAGGCTAGAATCAGTGGAGTCATACATCACACTAATTTGCATTGTACCTTATGAATAAAGAATCCTGCTTGCAAAACATATAATTAGTCAAAGGGAACAACAGACAGTAACAAAACCTCACAGGGCAAGTGCTTTCACACTTTGAATTTACTGAATAATTAGACGAAGCAAACATTGACTACTCGCTCGATTAAGGGGTTGATCCTGTGAGAAGGTGAGTACCCTGAACTCTGGTGACTATGCTGGAGTGGAACTCTTCTACGTAAGTCTTTATACTGTGTTTTCCTAACTGAGGATTTTAGGAACTTGGGATCAATTGATTACAAATTGGTACTTGCTCAGGGGCAGGATAAATGCATTTAAATTACACCCATTTATTAGTAAGCAGTTTTATGTAAGTTAATTTCTTACATGCGAATGTATTAAAAGGCTTTAAATTTATCCTCTGAAATGAAATGTGCTTTGTCTAATAAGAATCATCTACATTTGGATAAGCCAGGAGTTAATATCAGATTAAACAAAAATTACATTTTCACATATCCAAAAATGGGCGGGGAAAGTGTTAGACCAAAAAATGTAGCATGTTGAGGTTTACAGGGAATGTGCTAACAGCGCAACTTTTTATTTCTGGGGACAAGGTCTTAAGTGTTTTTTCCAAAGATGATAATTCTTTAGCAGATGCTCTGGGCCGTCTCCTGATTACTGTTCTCCACGCACAAACAAGTCCAGTGTCTTCTATCTGAGCTATGAAGCAATCTATGATGCTAACGGGAACTGATTTTATGGTAAAGCAATTGCACAGAATTGTGATAGATGTCATTATAATTGCACATTCAGAAGTAATAGCAGGGTAAATAACTGATTTATTTTTTTAGAAAAAGAAAATACTAAATAGAAAAGACCAATGGACATATTCTGGCCTTATTGAAGTCAAAAGTGAAGTTTCCATTGACTTCAGTAGGGATTTGTCTTGCAAGCAGGACACTTAACTGGAACATAGTGCCATGGCCAGTATGTACACATTCAGAAGGATAAGCGCTGAAAAACAGTACAATTCAAATTTATTTTATGTACCAACTTTCGCAGAAGTGATTCCCAAAACATTTTTGAACTTAAATGATACAATTACAGAACATTTTAGGGAACACATCACTTTCTTGTCACTGAGAAACATATATAGAGTTCTGTTTGCTGCATGTGCACTTTTTTTTTCTAGTAAATTTTACATGTGCCTTATAAATGTAAAGTCAGATTTCCACAGTTAGAATGAAAGTATCTTCATTGAAACAGGTTCAGCCTGTTTTGATCACAGGGAAATCAAGTCATGAGGGACTATTGCATTTTTTTTAGCAGGATAGTTAAAAGAGGTTTATAATCTGGTTCTGGCTCTAGTATAATGTTGTTAATGACAAGCTGGGCCAACATAATTGAATAACTGAGAGAAACCCAAAGCAACAGAAGTGCTACCCAGTGCTGTTTCAGAAACAGGGTTGCATAAACAAAAGAAGAATGAAAACAAGAACTTGGCCCATGGGCAATAGTAATAAATACAGCACCAGTCAGCTTTGCTGCTTGAAGTAGTGCTACTTTCAGTCAGATCCAGGTTGACACATGCCTCATTACTTTCTGGTTGGAAATGCATAATGTCAAGTCCCACAAAGCTCTAGAAGCATTTGAGTACATGAAGCCACATTTTCAAAAAAAGCTCAAGGTCAGATTTTTTTAAGTGCTCAACATCTACAATTTGCACCAGATCTTGAAAAGAGCTCAGCACCAATGTGCTAAGCCCTTTTAAAGATCTGTACATTTAGTTTTGTGCCTAAACACTTGAATATCTGGCCCAAATAGCATAGTTTAATGCAGGGGTCAGCAACCTTTCAGAAGTGCTGTGCCGAGTCTTCATTTATTCACTCTAATTTAAGGTTTCACGTGCCAGTAATACATTTTAACGTTTTTAGAAGATCTCTTTCTGTAAGTCTATAATATATAACTAAACTATTGTTGTATGTAAAGTAAATAAGGTTTTTAAAATGTTTAAGAAGCTTCATTTAAAATTAAATTAAAATGCAGAACCCCCCAGACAGGTGGCCAGGACCTGGGCAGCACGAGTGCCACTGAAAATCAGCTTGTGTGCCGCCTTCAGCACACGTGCCATAGGTTGCCTATCCCTGGTTTAATGTTTATTTTGGGAACTTCTGAAGCAGTGGGAACAGCCATAGCATATGCACAGAGAGGTTTGAAATCTGCTCAGTAGCACCCTGTATCTTTCAAATGGGGTCAGAGTTGCATTTCCATGGCTCTAGAGACTGGCTGGGATTTGGGAGTGAGTACTTGGGCTGGTGTGTGCTAGGGCAGGGAGAGAGGATGTGTGTGTGTGTGTGTTGGGGTGGGGGGGTTCCTTCTTGAAAGAAAAAGAAAAGGTAAAGGGTTATTTCTAAATATAGAAAGAGGCAAAAATATTTGGAGGGGAGAAAATGAGTATTGAACCATTTATTTATTTATATATAGAATATATATAAATAGCGAAAGATAATAAAAGTTTACAACATCATAGTTGTAAGTTGAATTCTGTTTTTCACTTACCGCAGGGATTCAACCTCCTTTTCATATGAAAAACACAGCGAGTATGTCTGCACTGCAGTGTAAGTACAGGGTTAGCAGAACTCAAGTTAGCAGAACCTGGGTTTGTTAACTTAGAGCTTGAGCGGCTACACTCGACTGTAACCCCAGGTTAGGAATTATTGAACCCTGGGTCCCAACTTGGAGCTCCGTTGTCTACAGTGTCTGGGCACTCCAGTGTCTACAGGGTCTGGGACCCTCCCACCTCAAGAGTTCTAGAGCCCGGGGTCCAGTCTGAGCCAAAACATCTACACTTCAATCAAATAGCCCCTTAGCCCGAGACCCAAGTACCCAAGTCAACTGTCACGGGCCAGCCATGGATTTTTAATTGTAGTGTAGACATACCCTCAGACTCTCTATTTTGGAGTGCTATATAAACACTTAAACTTCATAAGTAATCATAATGTTGCCCAGTGTGCAGCATCTGCATTGTCTCTATAGTATGCTCCAGACTGCATAAAGGTTGGGTAAACCTTATTATTAAAAACTCTGCTACTATTGAAGTCAATGCAAAACTCCCATTGACTTCAGTGTAAGCGATTCTGGGTGCTTTATTAATGTAGTTAGAGTGAACACAAAATAAATGTTAAATTGAAAAGGTCGTCTTTCATCTAGCTGCCTTTTGACTGACAGAGATGTCAGGGTATGGTAAAGTTTGACTTCCTGCACAGTTACATGATTTGTTAGTTATTACATATTTGTATTCTTTAGAGGATTCCCAATTCTGCCTTTGAATAATTCATCTTAATCTTAAACCAGTTTAAGACAAATCCATTCCTATAATCATGTATTTATCCTGTCCTCTTAACGGGTGGTTGCTCAGCACCTCAAAACTGAATCTTTTAAAAGTCATCATGAGTATTTTATATTAAACACTTAAGTTTTAATCAGGTTTTCTATATTACTCTTCTTGGCTTGATGCCTTTTGTCAGTAGAACTCTTTCTTACTGTAATTGTACTACCTGTATATAAAGACTTAAATAAACCTCTTTACCAGTAAGGCACCAAGAATAATTATATGGATGTGAAATGAACTTGCAAAATATCTAGGGCTCCACATACAGGGAGTCTTCATGATGAATCAAACCCTGGAAAGGTTAAGAAAAAAGTATAGATGAGCTTAATAAAATACATGGATGAGCAACTCAGTTATATTGACCAGTATAGACTGTGCTATATTGACATAGCTATTGCCTCTTGTGGAGCTGTAGTACCTACACCGATAGGAGAAGCTCTACCATCGGCATATGTATTGTCTTGACTAAGTGCTTCAGTGGTGCAGCTGCATCACTGTAAGAGTACACAAGCCCTTAGTTGACTGCTGCAGCTGAGGAAACAAAACATTTTTGTCTGGGAGCTTAGAAGGGGCCATAGGAGATAGTGTGATGGCAAACTACCTTATGGGGAGCTCTGGGAATGACTCTGCCTCAGGGAACACTCTCATGTAAAGAGAGTGCACAGACTGCACCCGTATTTTAATGTGGTGCATCCTGTTTCCCCAGGTGTAATGTACCTGCACTGTCCAGGCAGAGTCACGACTCCTCACCACCCCTCATGGGGCATGAAATCTGCTCTCCCAGCCCTTTGTGCAGGATATGCAAGGGGATTGGGGAAGGACTTTTTTGCATCCTTCCTGGATGAGGATAAGATGAGCCATTATAATATACAAATGTTCAGCTAAACCCCCCACAAAGATCATCATCCCAGTCATCATCTTGGAGAAAGTGTACTGGAGATGTTTCTGTTGAGACCCAGCTTCCTCTCCTTTTTAAAAAGATAACTATTCATTTTTGCATTTCTAGTTTTTCTCTGATCCCATGGATGTTTTTCTGGGAGACTAGATTTCATTTGCTGAGGCTAACCCAGTGAATCTGATTCAGCTCACATCTCATTGACATTGTGAGCCCATTATGACATCATCACTATCAAATTAAGTGCATGTAGATCCTGTTGATCTTTAGTTCCAAACTCCAGTGCTATATGGCAGGAATACTAAGCCTGATGGGATAAAATAAACACAGCTATATTAAGAGGCTATTTCTAATAAGCAAGCAGTTGCCCTAAAGCTACACCTCTACCTCGATATAACGCTGTCCTCGAGAGCCAAAAAATTTTACCGCGTTGTAGGTGAAACCGCGTTATATGGAACTTGCTTTGATCCGCCGGAGTGCGCAGCCCCGCCCCCCTGGAGCACTGATTTACTGCGTTATATCAGAATTCGTGTTATATCGGGTAGTGTTATATCAGGGTAGAGGTGTATTTAGTGTTTAATACATGAATCAACCATCTCTTAAACATGACTAGAGACAACCTAGAATTGGCCCCAAAGACAGAAGACTGCGGTTTGTACAGTTCTGTGTACTGCTTGAAGTTTTCATGCTGAAATAAAAGACAATGCAGTTATCATAATAGTAATAATCCTTACTGATTTCACTGATATCTAATTAACTAGCAGATCAGTGTTTCAACAACCAGTGATTTGTTAAACATTGAAAATATGTCTTCATTAATATTTGTCAGGTATTTAAAAAATGTAAGTACCTACAGAGTGCAATTAAAACATTTATAAAATACAAAATCATAAATATTTACCAACAAAATCCATACCCCAGCCCTCTTTTATGATTGAAGCTACTGTAAACTAATCTTCTTTGCCTGTCCCAAAATATTGTCTTTGTCAGTGGGTGAGTAGTTTTTTATAAGACTGATCTAACGTTCTGTAGAATTCCCTACAGCTTTTCCAAAGAAACTCCCACTCACCTTAAGGCCACTTCATGGAGACTGTATCTTGTTGCTGTTTGATTCAAACTGGCTTCCCTGCACGTTTTGTAGATGTGACTATTTTAAGCGTCTTGAACATTCAGTCAACGCTACTAAATTCCATTAGGCCTTCAAGTTGCTTGAAGCATTTCTGAAATGTAACTGCTTCCATTCCAAATTACTAATCGCTAGAGCTGGTTGGGGAATTTTTCAGCTGAACATTTTTTGTTGAAGCCTACACTGTTCATGAAACGGGGTTGGTTTCAATGAATCTCCTGACTCCAAAATGTTTGTAAAATTTTGAAATTGTCACTTTATTTCTGTGTTTTCAAAACAAAATCATTTTTTTTCCAGTTTCGAACAACTTTTAGTTTCAAAATTTAAAATTGGACTAAAAAAGTCAGAGAAAAATGTATGAACCAAAATAGTTTTGAAATTACTGAAACAAGGTATGTTGGACCCAAACTGAAAAAGCTTTTGAGACTTTGACTTTTCACCCTGATTCGGGATGGGGAAATTTTTTGTACTCAAAAATATTTACAGATGGGAAAATAGTTTCCTTTCCCAACTCTACTGATCACTTTCTGCTTTCAGGTGTGGATGCAGATCCCAAGATACACTGATAATTCTTGAAACCACAGTTGGTGAGATTTGAAGATAGCAAATATACGGACTTAAAGACCAATTAACGGAACTGCTGGGACCTCCCTGCTGATCTGGGAGTGGCAGGGGTGTGGGGAACTAGAACTGAAATTGAGTCAGTTAAAGAGCGGTCTTTAGGTGGCGGTGAGGAGTAGAGGGAAACCTCATGAGAACTGTGAATAGAAGTCATGAGTCCTATGCCAGAAGGAGCAGCCAGAATGAATGTTATAAACTAGAGTGCAAAAGAAAGGAAAAATACAGATCTGAGGAATAAGAAGGATCTGGGTTGTGCTGGTGTAAACAAGAAGAAATAGCCAGCTCCAGCTTTGAAGTCCCCAGCTGTCAACTTATATCTAAACAATTGGCTACAGAGGAATCTTCATAAAAAAGCCATTGAGCAAATCTGTACCATATGTCCTATATAGCACAGTCTTCCTATAGCATATTCACTTACTATCATGTCACATCTCAGCAGACCATGTATTAACTAAAAGATTTTTGGCTGTAGGGACACTTTGCACTATTATAGAGCATTTGAGACTTTTCAGTTCTCCTGATGAAATGTCTAATGCAAGCTTCTGACATTAAAAACAAAATACCCAAAACTCTGTTTTCAGCAACTGGCGATGATTGATTTCTACAGGTCTCTTGTGAAGCCCTAAGGAATTGTCTCAAGCATTAGGCAATTAAAAAAGGGGGGGGAGGGGCGGTGGGATTAAGCATTCAGTGTACATTTGAGAATTGGTCTTGCAGCATGCCTGCACTTTAGCTACTCCTTGCTGTTTGGCAGAGTTTTTACTAAATTATTAAATATCATCCTGCATATAAATCTTAAAAAATAATCTGCTCTGTGTCTTAAACCATCAAAATTCACTTAAGTCTTCCAGGTGCTTTGAAAAGAATGCTGATGTCAGAAATGTTGAGGTTTTGTTGTTTTTTTGGGGGAGTGGGGAATGAGACTGAAGTAGCTGATGAGTAGGGTTGAATGTTCATTCATGACATGAACTGTGACTTGTCTGGATCAGAAGGAGTTTGCTGGCTTAGGCTAGGTCTACACTACCCACCTTAATCGGCGGGTAGAAATCGATCTCTCGGGGATAGAATTATCGCGTCTTGTCGGGACGCGACAATCGATCCCGAATCGACGCTCTTACTCCACCAGTGGAGGTGGAAGTAAGCGCCGTCGACGGGGAGCCGCGGAGGTCGATTTTTGCCGCCGTCCTCACAGCGGGGTAAGTCGGCTCCGATAGGTCGAATTCAGCTACGCTATTCGCGTAGCTGAATTTGCATATCTTAAATCGACCCCCCCCCCGTAGTGAAGACCCGCCCTCAGTTATACCAGCACCACCACCCCCAGTGGGGAGATAGCTTATACCAGCAAAACAGTTCTTTTGACAATGTAGCTTTTATACCAGTTCACTGAATGAAATAAGTCTTACTGGCAAGAGAACTTTTTTTGGTGGTATAATTGTGTCTACACTAGAAACTTTTGCTGTTATAAAAATGTCTCAAAGAATCACACCCCTGACTGACTTATTATACCAGCAAAAACCTTATAATCTTAAGTTCAGACAAGACATTTGGCCCTTTAATTGTGCTATCTAAATAATTATGTAGAAGACAAGGCTCGATTTTTCACAAATTTATCAGCAATTGAAAAATCCTGGGCTGGTTGGAATTTCGATATTGAGAGTTAGATGGAGTGAGGAGTCCTGGATTTAAAAAAATGGCACAATATGGCTTTTAGTATTTACTATAGGACAAATCTAGCATTCCCTCTGCAGATGCTGATTCTCACTTTAAAACAGAATAGGTGGGGTTCTGCTGTCAAATGAACAGCTAACTTTTGGCGGGCTTTGTTGGGGCTCCATTGACTTCAGAGTTCAGGGTGCTGAGCAGCTGGCAGAATTGAGCCCTAAATGTCTTGCCTAAGGTGATATAGTAAATGAATGGCAGACACATAAATAGAACCAAAGAGTTCTGACTTCCAGTTCCATGCTTCAGCCACTAAGCAACATTGCCTCCATCTCAGAGGAATTTGTGGTGTATGCACTATAGTAATAAATATCCTCTCTGGCTTTGACAAATTCCATCTTTCACAAATGCTGCCTAAAGATCATTTTCCTGGCTTGTGGTTTAGAGCGCATAACCCCCCGCTTTTTTTGCATTCTTTCAATAGCTCCATATCCACCTCATCGAAAGAAAGGTACTTGTTTCAATTCTTAAAACCCTTCGAGGCTTATCTCACCATATCCACCTCATCGAAAGAAAGGTACTTGTTTCAATTCTTAAAACCCTTCGAGGCTTATCTCACCTCTATATATCATCTCATGCTCTCGTTGACTCCCACCTCTGTTCTGACAATGGTGCCAGTCTTGATTTCTCATTTATCTTATTTCCAACAAGTACCTTCTCCCGTGGTGCCCCCTTATACATGAGGACCTCCTTGTAAACATCCATGGGACCATTGTTCCAAATCTCCTCCTTAAAACTCTCCTCTTGCTGTGATATTTTCAGAAAACTTCTGCAATGGTTAGGCAGCTGGTGTGCAGTGACTACTGCTTATAATGCTGTTCAGAAGCATCTCATTGTTACCTTGGTGCTTTCCCAGTCTGCATTTCTGTTGTCTTTCATTTGCACTCAGATTGTAAGAACTTCAGAATGTAGACTGTGTTTTGTTAGGTACTTTGTTCAAGAGCTTAGTACAATGGGGTCCTGATCCCTGACTGGAACTCCTAGCCATCCCTGTAATATAAATGCTTCTTTTCTAATTTATCTGATAGCTTTTAGCATATTCTTATCTATAAACAAATACAAAAATGCATTTTTGTTTTTACATTACCAGTGTAACACCCTTCTGTATCTTTTTTTTTTTAATCTTTGTCTACTACAAGAATAACTTGAAACAGATGTGTGATGGGGCAGCTGCCCCTCACTGGCAGAAAAGGGCTTAATAAAGCCCAAGGGAGGCTGTGCAGTAGGCAGCCAATCAGGCCTATAAAAAGGGAGCTGCAGGGCAGAGGAGTTCAGTTCTCTCCTGGGAGCTCAGGGATAAAGGCCTGTGTCTCTGGCGGGCTGAGAGAACTGCCAGCATGCTGGACAGAGCAGTGCTGCTAGCAGGGACTGGGGGAGCAAGAGAGAGCTCCTGGCTGGCTGCTGGGGTTTGCAGGCTGAGGCCCTGAGGCAAGGGCAAAGAGGATAGAGGCTACTGAGGCCACGAGAAAGTGGCCAGACAATTTGCTGCAGTAGCCACTAAGGGAAGTGGCTGAACAGCAGACTGCAGGTCCCCCAGAAGGGGTCAGCACAGAGTGTGGCACAGCTGGAGGGCTGTGTTGCTGAAGCGGATGCCGGAATCCTTGGAGAGACATGGGTCTTAGAGCAGGAGTGATGGTAGTGAGGCACCACCCAAAGAGGGCACACTACCATGCAGAATGAATTCCCAAGATAGCCAGCAGGAGGCGCCACAGTAGTGAGCGAACCCCGTTACATGATGATACAATGTACAGGAGCTTTTTGATAAGCTGATCCTGCAAAGTGCTGAGAATCAATGCTATTAATGGTTTAAATACAGCATAACTTTATCTAGATAGGGATTTCTTTTCGCTAATCAGTAAGTATACCTCTACTCTGAATGACTGATCATGAACCACAAGCTGAATTCCTCCCCCGCCCCCAAGGTTTATATTATTTTTGACAGGACAGCTAGACTAAGAGCCTTCAGGAATCCATCTTTCGTAACGAATGGTGCATTCGGAATAACAATACGCTGTCATTTTTAATGAAGCTGATCGTTTTGCACCTGCATTTCAAAGAACAAGGGATATTTTTATGAACAATATTTATAAAGTCTTTAAATGCTATCAGTGCTTTACAGTAGGTAGAACGTATCAAACAACAAACCTGCTCCAAAGCTGCAATTATTTTATTTTCAAGATCCACAAGATACTGAGGGTTTCTACACTTGATCATTCCATGCTGAGAACGACAGGGAAAAATGTTGCCTTTCATAAATTTTGTCAGTTACAACAATTGCTAACCAAGAAAAGCATCAACTCCTCAGAGAACCTTTGAAGACAGAAGCACTATAGGGTGATAATGAGTTCCAAAAAGAATACATATTTGAAAAGGCAGTGTTTTGCATAGAAATGTTTCCATTGGAAACATGGACCTCAATCTTGTGTTCCATTTCTCTGAAAGCTATATAGATTCATGTGAAACTTTTCAGTGATTCAAGATACGTGAAGGATCCGCTGTGACAGGTTGGATCACAGACAACCCCTTGGGAACTGCCAACTGATGTACTGAGACCACTTCTAACCCACTTTCCCTGCCAGACACACTAGCCTGCTGCAAACCCAGACCCAGGTCTAAACCACATCCCACACAAGCTGCAGGCTAAACTAAAAACAGCTCAAGAAGTGTTCCTGTCTCGAACACTCAGATGCCCAGCTCCCAGTGGGGTCCAAACCCCAAATAAATCCATTTTAACCTGTATAAAGCTTATACGGGGTAAACTCATAAATTGTTCACCCTCTATAACACTAATAGAAAGATATGCACAGCTGTTTGCTCTCCTCCCCCCCCCCCCCCGGTATTAATACATACTCTCGATTAATTAATAAGTAAAAAGTGATTTTTATTAAGTACAAAAAGTAGGATTTAAGTGGTTCCAAGTGATAACAGACAGAACAAAGTGAATTACCAAGTAAAATAAAACAAAACACGCAAGTGTAAACCTAATACAGTAAGAAAATGATTACAGATGAAATCTCACCCTCAGAGATGTTCCAGTAAGCTTCTTTTACAGTCTAGCCTCCTTCTAGTCTGAGTCCAGCAATCACTCACACCCCTGTGGTTACTTTCCTTTGTTCCAGTTTTTCAGGTATCCTTTGGGGGGTGGAGAGGCTATCTCTTGAGCCTGCTGAAGACCAAAATGGAGGTGTCTCCCAAGGACTTAAGTAGACTTTCTCTTGTGGCTGGAGACTCCCTCCTCTCTCCTATCCAGAATTCCGCTCCAAAATGGACTTTTGAAGTCACATGGGCAAGTCACATGTCCGTCCATGACTGAGTTCCATACCAGTCAGGACACATTCCTGGGAAAGCTCAGATGTGGATTGGCATCTCCAAGTTCATTGTTGGCTTAAGTGTTTCTTGATTGGGCACTTACTGAGAATAGTCTTTTCTCAGGAAGCTGACCAACTACTTCACTGAGGCTACTTAAAATTAAACAAGTACATAGCCAATATTCATAACTTGGAATACAAAAAGGATGCATGCATACACATAGGATGAATATATTCAGTAGATCATAACCTTTACAGAGATATGTTACATGACATATGTAGCATAAAAGATATTCCAGTTATGTCATATATACATTCATAAGCATATTCCCATAAAGCATTATGGGGTGCAGTGTCACATATACATCTGTTCACTTTCTTAACGTGCAATCTTCCCTTACTTATTGAATGTTTAAATTATATCATGGAGTAAGAAAGTACTTAGCAGACTTTAAATCTCAGTAAAAACATTATCCACAACCATGGATGTTTCCAGAAAGTTGAGGTATGAATAATGGCATAAAAATATGGCTGTAGGAGAAAAATGACTGCTGCTTTGCCTAGGCAGACAGAGTATACAGATCAGTAGGTTACAATTTCTAAGAAGTAATAATAACACCTACATCTTGTATAGTGCTTTTTATCAGTAGATCTCAGTGTTTCACCGTCTTTTAATGTATTTATTCTTAAACATCTCTGTGAAGTATGGACATAATATCCCCATTTTTCAGAGATGTTACGTGACTTGCTCTGTCATAGACTTCCTAAGTCCCATGCTAGTGCCCTAACTATAGTACTGTCAACTCTCAGCATTAAAAGTAAGATTCCCCAAAATGAGCAGCCTACACTGAAATTTTAAATAACTCCTGAGCCTTTTCGTTTGCCTTCTGGCATTTGAGCCTGTAAGTTTTGTGATTTCCAGCTTCTCTCTGAAATCATGAGGGCTAGACACCTCGTTAAAAGAATGAAGAGTCACATGATTGCAGGAACTGGGCTTTAAGAAAAAGCAAATATGGCAAAAGATGGCAACAATGCTGCAGAATACAGAACAACCATTGTTGTTAATAGGATGTTATGGTTCAAATTTTTCAAAAATTGCATCTAAACTTGTACCAGCAATTTTGACCATAGACCAGACAATTAAATGGCTAAGTCCCATCACTTGCATCCTCAGATAATTGCACCCTCAAAATTTTACCCATAGTTAATTTCACCCATGAAGTTTGAGGTCACAAAATTCAAAGCTGGGTTGAAATCCTGCAGGCACATATATAGGAGCAAAATATTCAAATTACCTGAAAGTGTAAGGAATCCAGGCAAATTAAGAAGATGTATAGGTTGCAAATAGAGAAAATAGTTTAGTATTTATGTTTGTGTTTCAAAACCTATTGAGTGGAAGTGGCTGCTCCACATTGTGAAGCAAAGCAGAATAAAACACTATCCCTTTACAGTTAGAAAAAGCAGACATGGTGAGTGTAATATGAAAGGATTTTTGTGTGCTGCAGGGGGAGAATTACTAAGTATGAAACTAAAATGAAACTGTCTGTAGGTGAATTCATGGGATATTTCACAGGGGCATCACTAACCAGGTTATTTCAGTCAGACATTGTCATACAAAGTCATGCAGCACTGATGCTCTGTTGCATATCTGAAGGGCTGATGGTGTAAAATGCAGGTCTGTTCACAGGTGGATATGAGGTGCTGATTTTCTTAATCCATTCTAGTTAAGGTTTTTGGTATACTGTGCTGTGTTTGTGCTTGTACAATATATATATATCTGCAACATATTTTGTCGTGCAATAGATAATACCTCATTTTAACTTATATTTTGCAACAGGAATCATTTAAAATATATTGTGAACTGTACAATTCTATTGCCCTTTTGGAATGGCAGCTTTGAAAAATTATCTCCTACATAAGCTTACAGCCATTCCACCTTATGGTATCATCCTATCCTATTTCACAAGCTAAGCAACATTGAGCTGGATCACTACTTGGCTGATGCTAAGAGATCCCCCATCTAAATGTTGCTGATGTGTTGATTCAGGTGGTGGTGCTTGTATGCTCCCACCATGATGAAAGGAGACATTGCACACCTTTAGAGACCTACTTCAAGATGTCTTAAAACAGAGAGCTGATTGCTTGCAGTCATTGAAGAGCGCACGGCACTTCTCGTAACAGTGGGGTGTCTGGGCCAAATTCCAACTACATTAGTAGTTTCTGTTGAATTACAGCATTCTTCATTCCAACTGTTATGTAGTGTTCCTATGTGTTAAACAGTTTTTGTGTTCCACCCCAAAGATGACTTACTTAATGGGTGAAGTGTCAGAGGGGTAGCCGTGTTAGTCTGAATGTGTAAAAAGCAATAGAGGGTCCTGTGGCACCTTTAAGACTAACAGAAGTATTGGAGCATAAGCTTTCGTGGGTGAATGCCCACTTCATCAGACGCAAGTAATGGAAATTTCCAGAGGCAGATATAAATCAGTCTGGAGATAATGAGGTTAGTTAAGAACTCCACTGGCCATCACCTACAGTCCTCAGCTTAAACCTCTCCAACGCATCATCAGTGATCTACAACCCATTCTGGACAATGATCCCTTACTTTCACAGAACTTGGGAGGCAGGCCAGTCATCGCCCACAGACAACCCGCCAACCTTAAGCATATTCTCACCAGCAACCACGCACCGCACCATAACAACTCTAACTCAGGAACCAACCCATGCAACAAACCTCAGTGCCAACTCTGCCCACATATCTACACCAGCAACACCATTACAGGACCTAATCAAATCAGCTACAACATCACCGGCTCATTCACCTGCACGTCCACTAATGTTATATATGCCATCATGTGCCAGCAATGCCCCTCTGCTATGTACATTGGTCAAACTGGACAGTCACTACGCAAGAGGATAAATGGACACAAGTCAGCTATCAGGAATGGCAATATACAAAAACCTGTAGGAGAACACTTCAACCTCCCTGGCCACACAATAGCAGATGTAAAGGTAGCCATCTTACAGCAAAAAAACTTCAGGACCAGACTCCAAAGAGAAACTGCTGAGCTCCAGTTCATTTGCAAATTTGACACCATCAGATCAGGATTAAACAAAGACTGTGAATGGCTATCCAACTACAGAAGCGGTTTCTTCTCCCTTGGTGTTCACACCTCAACTGCTAGCAGAGCACCTCACCCTCCCTGACTGAACTAACCTCGTTATCTCCATACTGATTTATACCTGCCTCTGGAAATTTCCATTACTTGCATCTGATGAAGTGGGCATTCACCCACGAAAGCTTATGCTCCAATACTTCTGTTAGTCTTAAAGGTGCCACAGGACCCTCTGTTGCTTTTTAATGGGTGAAGTTATCCATGTGTATAGCTTGCATATGCACTTGCACTGGATCCTTCAGGATGAAACTTTGATTTAAATGTTACTGCCCAAAACTGATCCTGGGCTGATGACAAGCCCTAATAAGTATATGTTTTGGGGCAATTCAGGCATTTGGATTTGCAATGATCTATGCAGCCAAACCTTGAGGCTTTATGCACAATATTTTTGTACTATTAAATTTGGGTGAGAGGGGAGTTTGAGTACTTCTCCCTCACATCCCTAGCTAGCCAAGCAAATTTGCCAAGTACTGGCGACGGACTGAAGAAGGGTACAAGAAGCAGTCAATTGTAGTATCCATAACAGAGGAATTAAAATTATTAGTAGATTGTCTAAAGAGGACACATTTTATTGAAGCTGTCATCTTTCTAAAGCCTTCAGACCCAAATGCATCCTCTGAGCTCATCTTTGTTCAGTTTATGGTCCAATGATGCTCTATGTGGCAAAGTATACTTTTTAGGGCCCATTGAGTTCTATAAAGTATCTTAAAGAGATTGATTGATTGTAAGTTGGTCATAAATTAGAAGTGATTTAACGAATCAGAGGAAGTAGAGCACCCCAAAAGCTGTAGGTTGGGCACCTCACTATATAGTTTGTATCCCTTGTGCTATGCATAAACATTGAGTTGTAGGCTGAAGTGATCTTAATCTGACCCGTGTAAACTGTCTATGCACTGAGTAAAATGCACCTCTGTGCAACATTTGAGTCCTCCTTAAACCTTATTCTGAGGGCTTAAATAATGGCTCTCTGAATAAGAATAAATCTGCCCTGGTAGGTACAAAAGAAACAATATGCGTTCTCAGTGACCTGTTTCAACCTAAGATTTTGTGAAGGTGCACCTCAGCGATACGCAGTGTAGGTGAAATCCTGGCCCTGTTAACTTCAGTGGGGCCATCATTTCTACTCTACCTCAACATTACTTCACAAGACTATAAAACATCATATACACTTCCCTCTAGAAAGCTGTTCTTGGGTTTGAGGGCTACAAATGTTGATTGCATATTATTAAACTATGGAGGGGTGATCAACGTAGCTGAAGTTAGCAACGCGAGCAAGTTCTGCCAAAAGGTACTAAATATGCGTTTCAAAATGCCTGCTAACTTAAAATTGTCATTCCTCTCAGTCTGAAAAATCTAGGCAACCGCCAATCTATTTACAAATTTACTAGGAGGCATATGGCATTGCATATGGTAATTCAGTAAATAGTGATGACCTCTGTATCTTTCCAGAAAGAAGGGCTATATAACGAATGCCAGCTTAACGTGTAGATTGTTTTGTTTACTTTTCATTCGGGAAATGTGTAGAACATGTACTGAAATACTAATGCAATTCACTCAAACTGATATACAACACTTTCAAGTTTAAATATTGTAGTCAAGTCAGATAAACCTGATGGTTATTTCTGACTTTTTTCCCCCCATGCAAATAACACGTGCATTTCAGCATTCTGTGTAAACCAATGTGTCCTTCACAAACCAACCTATTTTGAAAATGGAAGAAACTTCCTTATGTCCAATTCGTGCATTCAATGGAAGTCTTGCCCGAGTTACTCTTGAGTAACTCATAGCAGGATTTTGGCCTAAATAAACATGTTTCTACAATATGGGACACTTCTTCTGAGGGAAATATTGACCATAACTGTCGTTTTTTTTGTTTGAGTGGTAATTCTGCCTCTGAATATCTTTATTGTGTAGTAACAGATTTCCTTCAAACTTGTCACTAAAGTTATTTATTGGAAATAAACTCCTCAAAGTTTAACTCAAACTATGCTACGTAACGCACATACATATGTAACTGGCATCTTATAGCTTAATAGTTTGTGTCTCATCTAAAAGACAGTAAATTTGATATCTTCACCGCTGGTGATTATTTAAGAGCCTATGGCACTTCTTGCATGAGCAGAAGGCTTAGTAACTCAAATTAGGATTTGGTCCCAGCTCCAAAACTAATTACATCTTGCCTGCCTACATTTCTCCTGCCATTTCAATGGGCTCTGATATTCTTTGCTTTGTTTTAAATTGTTGCACACTGTTAAACAGCTGCTGCATTGTGTCCCAAAGGTATTAGCATTTTACTGGTTGGTGAAATCAATCCTGTACATACATGGAGCCCAAACTTGACACTAATGGAACTACTTGATTTAGTAGGCACTAAGCTCACTAGCGTTTGGTGGCTATAGCTTCTAGCTTATATGGTAATCTAGGATCCTTTAGGATGGTAGATGCTGTTTTACAAGTAAACTGTTTCCAATTTCAAAATAATTTAAGACTTGCATTAAACCTTGAAACTGGAGAAAATGGATCCTACAATTCAAGCCTTCCTAGCTTATCTGATGGGCGGCGTGCAGATGCTGCAATAGCATATGCCTCCCAATATGAGACCTGTTTATCAGCAGAGAATTGCTTCTGAAGGGAAGTTTCGTTTGATTAGGTTTCTCTCTTGGGACTGGCTTGATGGTATTTTTCATGTGAAGAGCTAAACATGGCAAACTGTGAAGAGAAGCAAATGAAAGCAAAAGGTAGCTTTGTGTGTCAAAGTATCAGTTACAGATAGTAGGCTAGTGAAAACTTGTATGTGTAGGTTGCCATGGCTAACTTTTAGAATCTGTGCATTGCAGCAGGAGAGTTAGGGAAAGAGTGAGGTCACAAATATTTTATGAAAGTTCTGGCTGTTGTAAGACATTGTATGAGGCCAGCAAGATTTGTATATACTTTCAGGTGTTTATGAACTTCTCTAGTACAATGTGAAGTCTCCTTTTAAATACTGAGGACTTGTCTACATAGTCCGGCAATGTGCACTAAAAGGGTGTGAATTTTAAAGTTTGCACCAACATGTTGCACATTAGCTGGTCTGTGTAGACCATTCTGGTGTGCACTAAAAGTCCCTTAATGGTGTTTGTAGTACAGCTGAGTGCCAAGAGCCAAGCATTGTGCATATCGGTGTATGATCTCATAACATTCCTCCATGTCTAACTTCTAAACATTTAAAGTGTTTCTCTCCCATAGACCATTTTTATAAGGTATTAATCATCCAAACAAAATTTCCCACAGAGAGTGTGAGCTACAGACTAAGTAGCTACAGTTGCAAATTTTTAGCTGCAACAGGTCTGTCTGCCAATAGCAGGCTCCTTTCCTTGACACTAAGGGATTGTCTACATGACGACTTATTGTGCAGCAAGCCAGGATGTAAGCGTACAGTGTGCTAGGCTTCCATGTGCTAAGTTTCCATGTGGACCCTATTACTGAGCAGTAAAATTTCCATAGTGGACTTTGACGTACTGCCATTTCAAAGAGGGGTAGGTCTGCTGCTATAGCCAAACAGCTGATGCAAGTGGGGCCACTGGAGGCTGCTGCGTTCAAAGCCCCACTACTGCCATATATCCAAGAGGAAGGTGGGTGGGATGAGGGAGAAGAAAAGGTGAGAGGAAGGAAAATAGTGAGCGAGAGAAGGGAAACTTACCAAAATTTAACCACACACCTCATGCACCTTGTAGGATGTTCAGATAGACCTACCCAATTCTGGAAGGATTCCTATTTAGTGTGATATGTTTTTTTTTATATATATAAATATTCCGCACTGGGAAGGAAACTGGTGAAGAGTTTATACTCCCAGCAAGTGTTACAAAATAGTTCTACATGCATGTGGACCACCTTTGGCTGATTAGATCAAAGCTTTTTCCCCAAGACATTCTATAATCTCACTTAATCACTGACACAAGGAGTCCGATATAAATGAACAAATAACAAAATTCCTCAGAGGAATCCCATTGATTTTTAGCAGTGAATCAGTCCCTCAGTTCTGTCTCCCCTGTTTCTACACAATGCATGTTGTGCTTGAGTATATTTTCCAAGTGTGAAGAATTCACTAGGATTGGTTCTGTTTCATTTATGCTCTTATTTTTTTTCAAATATTAAAAAAAGCAGGCTAATTTACATCATTTCTCTTTTTGCGGAGATGGTTTGAACATGCCTGATCTTTTCTGCACTCTTTCAAGTCTTGCTGTAGTAGAAACAATTGACCATATGCTTCAGATGAAGTTCAACTAGTAATTTATACAGCAGTAATCCCATCCCCCATCATCTGTAATTAATTTCTCCTTGATATACCGGAAAATGTCTCTCTAGTTTCTTCCCAGACAATATTAAGATTTCATACACTGCAACTTCTGACTAGTGATTATCAGACTTTCTATATAATCTAGTTTTGCACCTTTCACTCATTGCTGCCGGTAACTGAAAGACAAATGAAATGGGGCAGCTGCTATGTTAAAACTGCCATTTCTGGATTTAAGGCCTTTCAGTGTGCCTGCTTGGAATCTGAACTTCACTGTTTTATATTCAGATGTCCAAATCTCCATTGAAGTATGGGCACCTTATGTGATTTTTTTTTTTAACTCCCCTCTTCACCCTCTTGAATAGTGACATTCCAGTGAGTTGTCAGCTTTCCCATCTTTACCTAATCTAAATCAGATAATTCTGTCGAGACACATGAATACTTGAGAGCATCTTATTTGTATCCCCACTTCAGTTAGCTCTCTGGAACATGTCCTATTTTTTAGTATGTCTGTTTGAAAGGGTCTGTACCTTTCACAAGTCAGTTCTGCTTCTATCATTCACTTCTTGATTCTTCATTTTTCTTTTTCTGTAAATTTAATTTTTCAAAGGTCTGCTGTCTTTGTTTCCAAAGGCTAATGCAAAGTAATGGTTTAATCTCAGCCATTTTCTTTTCCTCTAATTCCTGTCTGTATCTGAACCCTCACAATTATTCTTTAGAAGGCCTGACTCTTAAAGCAACAATATATTTTTGGTTCATAATTTTTTTTTAAACCTCGAGTTCACTCAGTCTAGAGACTAAAGAGATTTATTACTGCTTTCTATGCATACTAGAATCATTGATGTGGTGTAATGGATTGAACACAAGACCTAGGAGTCAAGAGATCTGGATTCTATCCCTAATGCTGCCAGTGATTTTTCTTTATGTGATCTTGGGCAAATCTCTGTGTCTGTTACCTCTTTTTTTAAAACAGGACAAATAAGCATGTTGGCCCAGATTGCCAGAAATATTAATTTCAATGGAAGTTAGGAGCCTAAATATCTTTGAGGATCTTGGACTTTATGTATAATTATCTCTTGTACAGAGGGCTAGCAGAAAGCATATGCACTGCTTTAACCCTATTTTAAGGACTCCTTCCTGGGGGAAAATTTCACTCTATGAGCACAAATTTAACAATCTTGTTAAATGTTCCAGTTAAATATAAAGCCTTCCCTTTGGATGACCAACTATTTGTCCTTTGTATTTGTGAAAGTTGTCATTATAACTTTAATAAGTAAACAATTTGAACAATGCCTGATAGTAAAGAAATATTACATCAATGACCTAGTCTGTCTAGATTGTGACTGAATATTGAATATCTCCATCACAAGCCCTGATGCCATAAGGCCAAGATTTGAGGTACCTGAGCAACCTTCTCTAACATCTACCTTACTCCATCAGACTTCTGGCCAAGAGGGACCTTGGGCCAGGGCCAGCTGGTGTGAATTCATACGTACATCTAACCGGAGCTGATCCTAGACCAAATGGCGCCCCAGGCAAGGAGCGTCGTTGGCACCCCTTCTATTTGTTAAACTTTTGACTACCTTATTTTTTTATTGCATTTATAGCCCATTTAACGACTTTGCTTGATTTGCATGCATGATTTATCCCTGTCCTATAAGACGATAAATTTGCACGCTAGGATCTATAAATCTGTATTTATTCTTGCCATATAAGCAAATAAAAATAATCGTTTCCTCTAAGCTTATAAAACTTTTTAATTTTAAGAATAACTGAAATGTACTAACATCAAGAAATTGAACTGTGCATCAGTATTGGGTGGACCAATATTAAATAGTGTTACAGTAGGTGTGACAGCTTTAGAATATTAACCCTAGTCCTTTAGTTCAAAAGGTCGCTTTTCTCGCCTTTTCCCCTCATAAATTGATGCACAGCATCAGAGTACTCCAAAGACTGGCCAATGGCATTTTCAAGTGATAAAATAGCAAGCCATGTCAGTCTTTCGTCGGCCATCATCAATCGAAGATGTTTTAATGACCATGAGCTTTGAAAAGCTGTGCTCACCACTCGCGACTGTGACCGGCAGCGTAAGAATCCTCACAGCTATCCACACACCAGAAACAGATAAAGTGTTCCTTTACTTGAATACAGTCATCCTCGTCGTCAACAAATCTTACTGTAAATGACATTTTTTCACTGTGACTAATGTCAGGAGTGCAGTCCATTATTACATCGTAGTACTTCGCTTTAGTCACAAGTCACATCAATATGTTATCAAGCATCTTCCTTGCCATAAGGTCAATAATTCATTTTGAATTGTTTTGCTGCAGTAAGGGCCCATAGCTTCTTTACGAACTACTCGACATCGATGCTCACGCATGACATTGTCGTATTTCCCACAGAGTTCTACCAAACAAAGGAAATTACCATTATGTTCCGTGAACAACTTATCTGACAAGCCCCAGAAAGCCAAATTATTATTTGCAAGTAAGAGGATAATTGAGCTCATATGCTCGAGCATGATCCTCCAATGCTCGGTTTCTACATTAATAATGCGCTGGTTTTCTGGGCCTATGCATTTATTCAGCTTGAGCCTGGACTCGACCTCCCTTCATTTGGAGTAGGCCGTAAAATCGCCAGGTGACTTTTCATGTTGCTTCAGAGCATCGGCTAAGTTATGTCAGTAATTGTACCCAGAAAGCGCAAGCAATGATTTGGCATTCTTGTCAAATATTTTGCAACAAAAAACGAACACTTTGTTAGTTGATTTCAAACTAGCCAACGCTGATTCAGTTTCTCACCATTGTTAAGCATTCTTTTGCAGTGTGACTTTGAGAAGTGTCACTTCTACTCATTTACTGGAAATGTCATATCCTCGATTTTGCCCGGCCCATTCAAAATTGTATGATCAGTATCTGAAGAGTTTAGGATTGCTGCCCATAAAGCAAGCTCTGATGTATCGATTTGTGGTGTGCAATTTTTCTCACTGCTGCTTCTGTCATCATGTGAGACTGATTCTTCTTTATTGTTTCTCTCATTTTATGTAAACCAGATTTTTCTCTGTCATTACTCTCTCCTTTTCATGTGAGCCACATTCTTTTTTATCATCACTCTCCTTTACGCCGCCAGGAAAATTGGATGATTCTCCATCACTTTTCTCACATTTCCATTCCTTATCTTCAGGTAAACCTGCTAATTCCTTAGTAATAAGACTTCCATCATTTTAAGCTTTGCTCCTCAGTTTCTTCTGCATGATCACTACTGCCTAAAGCCCAGTCTATGTTGTTCTGTTTCAGATATTTTCCCATCAAATTTTCCCCTTGCTGCAAACTAGATTGTAATTGAGCTTTTCACTTCCTATACTGCGCTCCTGAAGGCTTCTTCGGGGCATCTTTTATTTTCTGTGGGGGAAAACAGACAGTATTAGGGAGAGCAAAAGTCTATGTTCCACAGTCTTAGAAAGTCATCAGACATTAGGCGTTAAGCATGGCAAAAGACGTAACAGTATTTCTTTTATATTGTTGAGTAGATAAATATCTCTGGTGTCTCATTAAATATGTCTTTATTAGTCACTACTTACACTCTTGAAGTCTTAAAACACAAGCACACTTTCACAATTGCACAATAAAACAAGGTTTACAATATTGCAACTGGGCTATCACTTTGTTCTTCTATCTCACTGACTGACTGGAGGTG
Organism: Malaclemys terrapin pileata; assembly: GCF_027887155.1. Lineage (NCBI taxonomy): Eukaryota > Metazoa > Chordata > Testudines > Emydidae > Malaclemys > Malaclemys terrapin. Next base: position 33,453,359 of record NC_071518.1, read on the forward strand.
CTCCATCCGTCATATACCCAGGAGGGCGTGGCTGATAACATTCTGGGAGATTTCAGGAAAATATAGTTCTCAAAGTCTGGAAGGTTCCACAAGATTCTACAAAAGTCCAGAACATTCTAGGAGGTTAGTGGAAAAAATGAATCCACATATGGAATACCTGAAACGTTTTACTTTAAACGTTCTATTTTCCCTTTTGTCGCTAACAAAAAAACCAGCACCCCGAGCCTCGCGTCCCCCCAAGCCTGGCACCCCACGCGGTCACCTGGGTTGCCTGCATCTAGCCCTGCATCTAACCCACTAAAATCTACCAGTAACTTTTAGCTACAGTAGATACCAAAGAGAGAGGCACCTTTGTAAAAACTACAAAATACAATGGGTAGAATTAGACACTAAGTGCATGTCTACACTACGAAATTAAGTCAATTTTATAGAAGTCGATTTTTAGAAATCGATTTTATACAGTCGATTGTGTATGTCCCCACTAAGCGCATTAAGTTGGCAGAGTGCATCCTCATTACCTTGGCTAGCATCGACGCACGGAGCAGTGCACTGTGGGAAGCTATCCCACAGTTCCCACAGTCACCGCTGCCGATTGGAATTAAGGATTAAGCGCTCAGTGCCTGATGGGGCAAAAACATTGTCGCAGGTGGTTTTGGGTACATGTCGTCACTCTCCCCTCCCTCCATGAAAGCAACTGCAGACAATCATTTTGTGCCTTTTTGCCTGGGTTACCCGTGTAGACACCACAGCACGGCAAGAATGGAGCCTGCTCAGCTCACTGCTGCTGTGAGCATTGTAAACACCTCCCGCATTATACTGCAGTACGTGCAGAACCTGGCTAAGAGACAGCAGCATGAGGACAATTGTGATGAGGACATGTACACAGATGTTCCTGAAAGCATGGGCTGTGGCAATTGGGACATCATGGCAGCAGTGGGGCTGGTTGATACAGTGGAACACCTGGCAAACAAGCACAGACCGGTGGGACCATGTAGTGTTGCAGGTATGGGATGATTTCCAGTGGCTGTGAAACTTTCGCATGCATAAGGCCACTTTCCTGGAACACTGTGAGTCGGTTTCCCCCATCCTGAAGCGCAGGAATACCAAGATGAGAGCTGCCCTGACTGTTGAGAAGCAAGTGGTGATAGCACTGTGGAACCTTGCAACACCTGACTGCTACCGGTCAGTCAGGAATCAATTTGGAGTGGGCAAATCTACTGTGGGGACTGCTATGATTCAAGTAGCCAATGTTCTGCTATCAAGGGTAGCGACTCTGGGAAATGTGCAGGTCATAGTGGATGGCTTTGCTGTAATGGGTTTCCCTAACTGGTGGGACGATAGATGGAATGCATATCCCTATCTTGGCACCAGACCACCTTGCCAACCAGTACATAAACTACAAGGGGTACTTCTCAATGGTGCTGCAAGCACTGGTGGATCACCAGGGATGTTTCACTGACATCAACGTGGGATGGCTGGGAAAGGTGCATGACGCTCGCATCTTTAGGAACTCCGGGCTGTTTGAGCAGCTGCAAGAAGGGATTTACTTCCCAGATCAGATAATTACTGTTGGGGTTGTTGAAATGCCAATAGTTATCCTTGGAGACCCAGCCTATCCCTTGCTCCCATGGCTCATGAAGCCATACACAGGCAGCCTGGATAGTAGTAAGGAACAGTTCAACTATAGGCTGAGCAAATGCAGAATGGTGGTAGAATGTGCCTTTGGAAGTTTAAAAGCTCGCTGGCGCTGTTTGTTTACTAGGTTAGACCTCAGCGCAACCAGTATTCCCATTGTTATTACTGCTTGCTGTGTGCTTCATAATATCTGTGAGCGTAAGGGGGAGACATTTATGGTGGGGTAGGAGGTTGAGGCAAATCGCCTGGCTGCCAATTTTGAACAGCCAGACACCAGGGCAATTAGAAGAGCACAGGTAGGCGCGCTGCACATTAGAGAGACTTTGAAAACCGGTTTCATGACTGGGCAGGCTACGGTGTGACAGTTGTGTGTGTTTTCTTCTTGATGCAAACCCACCCCCTTTGTTGATTTTTAACTCCCTGTAAGCCAACCACCCTCCCCCTTCGATCACAGCTGGCAAAGGAAATAAAGTCACTATTGTTTTGAAACCATGCTTTCTTTTTCTTTTTTTTTTTTTCTTTTTTTTTAAAGGGGGAGATAACTGATAAGGTATCCCGGGTGGGGGAGGAGGGGACAAGGGAAGGACAAGGCCACATTGCTTGTTGTAGCCACACTACAAATCAAAACTGTTTGAATGACAGCCTTATGTTGCTTGGGCCATCCTCTGGAGTGCAGTGGCTGTGTGCCCGGAACCTCTGCGACCCGCGTTTTTGGGCGTCTGGGTGAGGAGGATATGGAACTTGGGGAGGAGGGCAGGTAGTTGTACAGTGGATGCAGCGGCAGTCTGTGCTCTTGTTGGCTTTCCTGCAGCTCCACCAGATGCCTGAGCATGTCTGTTTGCTCCCCCATTAGCCTCACCATTGCATCCTGCCTCTTCTTATCGTGCTCCCTTAATGCTTTCCTGGACTCTGCCACTGAATGCTTCCATGCATTTAGCTGTGCCCTATCAGTGAAGGAGGACTGCATGAGCTCGGAAAACATGTCATCACGAGTGATAGGGAGAGCATAGAAACATTTGCACCTGCGGGGGGATGAAAAGGGAGAGTAAAATTTAAGATGATACATTTCTGAGAACAAATCAAGCAATTCACAGGAGACAGCACATGTGCTTTAGGTATAAGGTCGCATTTTGCCTTTTATATTGAGCGCCCGCCGGTATGGTGACACATCAGACATGGTTGGGCAACAGAATTCGGTTTACAGGCAGCCATGGTAAGCCAACAGGTACGCGGGTTTGGCTTCTAATGCCTTGATAACATGTGGAAATGTTTTCAAACTGCAGCGCCTTCCTTTCCCATAGCAAGCACTGCCAGTTGGGTTTGCCATTTAAAAGGAGGGGCTGTGGTTTTCAGGTGGATGTGCAGCACACGTCTTCCCTTACCCCTCCGTGTGTCTATTTTGGATGATCACTTCACCCCTCCTCCCACCGCATGGCTATTCTCAAGGATGATCCCTTTTAGCCAAGCGCAAACACCCCAGCAAGAACAGGGTCCTTTTACTGTTCCCTTATAAACATTCTCCTATTTCAACCAGATGATCATGAATGATATCACTCTCCTGAGGCTAACACAGAAAGATATAGACCGAATGTTGCTTGAATGCGACCAAAACCCAGGACCATCCGCTGCCATGCTTTGTGCTGCAATGATTCCAGACTACTTGCTACTGGCTTGGTGTGGTAAAGTGTCCTACCATGGAGGACGAAATAAGGCAGCCCTCCCCAGAAACTTTCTGCAAAGGCTTTCAGAGTACATCCAGGAGAGCTTCATGGAGATGTCCCTGGAGGATTCCTGCTCCATTCCCAGACATGTTAACAGACTTTTCCAGTAGCTGTACTGGCCATGAATGCATCCCAAGTCTTCAGGGCAAATCAAACATTAAACACTATTGTTTTTAAACCCTGTACTGTAGTTACAAATGTGCACTCACCAGAGGAGCCTTCTCCGCCTTCATAGTCTGGGATCCCACCTTGGGAGGGTATTGGCTCCAGGGTGATGAAAAGGTCCTGGCTGCCAGGGAGAACGGATTCACCGCTTGCCTGCTGCGCATTCTCCTTCTCCTCCTCTTCCTCATCCACAAAATCCTCCTCTGTGTTGCATGAGACTCCCCCCTTGCAGGTGTCCACGGACAGTGGTGGGGTAGTGGTAGGGTTTCCCCCCCCCCCAGAATGCCATGCAGCTGATCATAGAAGCAGCATGTATGGGGCTCTGACCCAGAGCGACCGTTTGCCTCCTTTGTCTTCTGGTAGGCTTTCCTGAGCTCCTTGACTTTCGTGTGTCCTTGTTGTAGCTTCTGTCCATCATGGTCTGTGCGATTTTGGCATATATATTCTTTTTGATCAGAGTTCTGCCTGCATAGATTCTTCTCCCCATACAGTAATCAGATCCAGTATCTCCTGTTTGCTCCATGTTGGAGCTCGTTTGCGATTCTGGGGAGACTACATGGTCACCTGTGCTGCTGAGCTTGCCACGCTGACCGAACAGGAAATGAAATTCAAAAGTTCCCGGGGCTTTTCCTGTGTACCTGGCTAGTACATCGGAGTTGAAAGTGCTGTCCAGAGCGGTCATATTGGAGCACTCTGGGATAGCTCCCAGAGGCTAATAACGTCGATTTGCATCCGCACTACCCCATATTCGACCCAGCAAGGTCAATTTAGCGCTACTCCCCTCGCTGGGGAGGAGTACAGAATTTGATTTTAAGAGCCCTTTAGGTCAATGGAACAGGGTTGCTTGTGTACGCATTCATTATAAAATCGACCTAACATGGCTAAATTCGATCTAACCCTGTAGTGTAGACCAGGGCTAACACCAAGAAAATATAGTTATACAGCTTGCTGTTAATTACACTGGAAACAGAGAGGTAACTCTGCTTTACAGATAATGTGTCAATCTGCCCAACTGCACCTGTAAAAACTCATTGGAGTAGTACTGGAGGAAAAAAGCATATTCTAGCTGGTTGTGTCTTATGCCAGAGTTATGCCAGCTGCTTAGGGTTTAAACTACTGATTTTTTGAGAACTCAAACATAGGAAATACAGGAGTTACTCAAAGGGTAAGAGTAAGCACCAATAACAACTTGAATTAACTAATATTTAGCGAAGCTAGATATGCATCAATTTTCACAGCCAGAGTACTGAGACCTGTGAAGAGGGAGAGAAGTTAATTCGCTGAAAGTACAGAATGTACTCCTTCTATCTAAAATATTGTAGCAGCCAGTCACTGAGTGTCTGTATTTCCTGTATCTTATAGGACATGGTTTGGATGTTAATATATTGTACAGTTAATTCTATTATCCTACTGAATGCAATAATTAGTTCTGACTAGTTTCCCATAATCTAGCTATAAGACAAAATGGAAGAAATAAAATTACCTGGCAGCCAAGACAGGCACATAATTTCTGGTATAAACAATAAGAGTGCCACAGTTCCCAGATAATCCTGTAAAGTGGTATTGTTTGCAGTGGTGGCAGTCCATCACAGTTTAATCATGGAGATACAACAGAAACGAATAATATAATTAGCTCCTCAAATCTTTAAAGACTCTACTTTGAGAAGTCTTAAAGCTGACTGATTCTATGATGCTTAAAAATTGGTGACATGATAGTACTAAGGACTCTCTTTGCCTATACACCTCATCCCCGGATCCTGCCCGCATGCTCATCAATGCATAGGGTCAAATGAATCCATGGACTTCAATGAAATTACAGTAGTGATGTATGTGGGCCACTGCAGGATTCATTTCCCCCCATAATGTAACTTTGTTTCCACCAACCTCTGTTGTATCAAAATAATGACCACTCGGGTATTTTCTTCTTCGCAGGCCCTCCTTTATAGGCTTTTCTTTAGGTACATTGTAGACCTTTTTATTTATTTATTAAAGCATAATGATCAGGAAACCTCAAGGTATCCATCAACCTTTTCTCCTTCTGTTTGTGTGTGAGGGTATGTCTTCATTAGCAATGTTAAAGCGCTGTCGCAGCAGCACTTTAATGTGGCTGCGTAGATGTGGCACCCCCATGAGGGGAATTGCTACCAGCCCTGGTACACTGTCTATACTGCCACTTTACAGCGCTGAAACTGCACCCCCCCTGAGCAAGAAAGTTTCAGCGCTGTAGAGTGGCAGTGTAGAGAGGGCCTAAGCTCATGACATTCTGTTAGTGACTGAAAGTCATATAACATTGAGAATTTAAACAATTAGCAGAAAAGTGAAGCTGAACCACATTTAGTGGAAAAGGGCACTGTAAAAACTATAAAAGAACTTGGATTTGCAGTATAGAGAACTATGGATCCTTGAGTTGGACAAGTAACATCCATTTGGTTTTAGTGCCAAATGCTTTCTTCTTAGATATTATTTCAACACAAGGGTCAGTAACTTTTCAGTACAAATCTCCCTTCCAGTAAGAATAGATAACAGGCTTGAGATTTCAGCATTTTATAGCTTTGTGAACTACATAAATCTGTATGCGTCAGACCCTTGCGTCTGATGAAGTGGGCATTCACCAATGAAAGCTTATGCTAGGGTTACCATATTTAACAAATAAAAAAAGAGGACCCTCCACGGGGCCCTGGCCCCGCCCATTTCCCCACCCCAGCCCCACCCAACTCCACCCCTTCCCCGCCCTAACCCCGCCCCCTCCTCCCTCCCACTCCCAGCCACATGAAAAGAGCTGCCCGAGCGCTACCGGCTTCACGGTTTGCCGGGCAGCCCCCAGACCCTGCGCCCCTGGCCGGCGCTTCTCCAGCGCAGCTGGAGCCCGGGAGGGGAAGCGCCCAGCTTGGGCTTTGGGCAGCTCCTATGCCTCCGGACCCTGCGCCCCCAGCCGGGCACTTCCCCTCCCGGGCTCCGGCGGCGCAGGGTCCGGAGGCATGGGGGCTGCCCAAAGCCTGTAGTGCTCGGCTCTTAAACAGAGCCGAACAGTCAGGGGAGGAGCAGAGCCGCCGCGGCCGGAGGCTCTGCTCCTCCCCTGACTCTTCGGCTCTGTTTAAGAGCCGGGCTGCCCGAGCACTACCGGCTTCGGGCAGCCCCAATGCTTCCGGACCCTGTGCCGCCAGAGCCCGGGAGGGGAAGTGCCCGGCCGGTGGCTGGGGTCCAGAGGCAAGGGGGCTGCCTGAACCCTTTAGCGCTTGGGCAGCTCGGCTCTTAAACAGAGCCGAAGAGTCAAGGGAGGAGGAGAGCAGCCGCGGGAGGGGAAGTGCCCGGCCGGCATTTTCCTGGACATGTTCGGCTTTTTGGCAATTCCCCCCGGACGGGGGTTTGATTGCCGAAAAGCAGGATATGTCCGGGAAAAACCGGACGTATGGTAACCCTAGCTTATGCTCCAATACTTCTGTTAGTCTTAAAGGTGCTTTTTACAGATTCAGACTAACACAGCTACCCCTCTGATACTTGATTACATAAATCTGGACAGCCAGGTGCTCACAAACCCTATATTAGCACACTCAACCTGAGTGAATAGGTGTGTGGTGACCTGTCTGCACATGCAAACTCACCTGTGCACCTATGCAGTTGTGGGGATTGTACATGCAAAAGGCAGTGCATGCAAATCTTCAGACAAAACGGAGGCTAATTGAAAATTTGGCCTAAATTCTTGGTTGTCTTTTCCAGAACTAGTTTAAAACCGACTTGTCAGAGAGGCTTGTTGCTTCATTTAAATATGCACAAAATGATTTTTTTGTATATGCCCATGCATACTTGATATTGTATACCTTTTGTACAGAGGATATATGTAAATACCTTAATAAAACCTCTCTGTGAACAATTAATGTGGGACTGAAACTGTCAGTTAGACTTGTTTCCTTTCATATAATATGGCTTGAAAACTACCTTCTGCACCCTCTTTCTTTCAGCAGTTTTTAAATGGATAATTATTTTTAAGATTTAAGGTTGGCTAACCCTTAGACTGTAATTTCCTTGACAATGCCACCTACTTGTCTATTGAGACATGGAATATTAAATCAAAATGACATTATTTAAAATCTCATGTGGAGGTTGTGCTTTAGTAGAATTCTGCATGTACTCAGGTTGGAAGATTGCAGTCATCTGTGCCCAAATTTTTCATGGCTTTAGATCTTTTATTACTTTGAGTTGTTGGGAATCAAGGATTTTTTTATTCTCTAATCAAAATTGAAAAGCTTTTTATGAAAGCTTCAGATTGTCATTACTTTTTCAGACTAATATTTTTGTACTAGATGCAGTTGTAAGGAGATATTGCCAATGATTCCTTTAAAGCTCTGTAAATACACCTAAGTTAATAACAAATGAGGGTTTTCATTGTTTAGAATTTGTCAGTACTTGTCAAATAAGCAGAATTCTTCTGTCTAAGTGAGGTGGTACAGCTGCTATTTTCTCAGATCATAATTCACCAGCAACTGATCTAGAAATTATCTGTTTTGGTTTTGGACCTCAGGAGCTATATCTTGGCAGGCTGAAATATATATTGTAATAAAACCCCGTCAAATAAAGGTTAACTAGAATGCTCTGCTTTCTTTTCTTATTCCACTATAAAGTGTTTTGGAAGGCTGGGGAGTCATGAGAAATGGTACTGCTGCACTGCAAATGAGAAATGGTACTGCTTTGGTAGGTTTATTTTCATAGTGTGTATACATTATAACTGAGTATTTTTTTTGCCATTTTTGCTCTTCTTCTAAACATTACATGATCTACCTGCATATAGTAAATTAAGGTAAGTTTTAGAAGGTATTTAGAAATACAATCTACATATGGACAATCATTTAAATGTTGAATACTTTTGCATATTCTGGAATAAATTTTATGTCTTTCCATAACTGAGATGACTGAGAAGCTATTATTTGCAGTTAAGGAAAAAATGTTATCTAGCTAAATTCATGTGTAATATTTGCAAATGCCAGATGATTCAAGAGAAGTTAGTCTCAAATGTGCTTTGACTCACTCTCATGCTGGATGTTTCATACAGAGAGAGGTTCTATTCTGGAAAACTCTTTATTATATTAAAAAAGCTCTATTAAAAGAATGGTATGGCTGTAAAACCAAGAACTCAAAAGATGAGAAATGCCAAAATTACAGTTGATCACTGCCTCATTCAGTTAACAGGACTGATTGCGTTCTGCAAATCAATCAGGGCTGCATAGTGGCTGAGGCTGTTTAAGATGCTCATCTGCTGCAGAAATTGAAGGTTGTGTAGTGAATGAGACACAGGCGCTCGCAGGAAGAGAAGTGATGAACTTGTGGTTGAGGCAATTGACTCATCCTGGAGAACTGGATTCTATCCATGTAGTTAGGTTGCACAAGGGGACTGAGTTAAGAAGCAGCCCTAATTCTAGCATTTCCTAACTTTTTTGAGTGCTTGAGTTTGTAACTACTGTGTTCTTAACCTGGTTTGCTTTCAAAAACATAGGAAATCAGATAAAACATCTCACACAATTTATCCTGTGGAACTAGATTGACACCATGCAGGTTGTCAACAGGGTTGGAAACTTTAGGTCCACAGCACAGACCTGTCTGTGACACTGGCAGACCAAGTGCCAGCTTATGTCACAGTCCCCATATCTTGACTGAACACTGACAAATACATAGCTGAAATCAGTCTGGCTCACCCGTGTGTCAGTATTGTTAAAATAGGTAGTAGAATTAAAAGAATGTGTTAAGACTTTACTGACTGCATCTGAGTTGCTGCATGCATTAAACCCTCTTAGAGCAACTGTATCCCATATTGGATGATAATATTTAAGTGGTTGTATCCTAAGTCTCTGTAGTATATAAATCACCAGAGAGAAGAGACATTAATTACATCAACACCAGATGGACTATTGTGGGACATTAAAGAGGACAAAACATGGTTTTTGTTGTGCTCTCTCTCTTCTTCACCCCAAAGATGAGTCATGTAAGGGGATTCCTCCCATCAGCTGAGTTTGCAGCTCAGAGTGCATAGCAGGAGGGGGATAAAAAACCCTAACAAGAAATAACAGATTATCTTTATGCTGTTTGGACTTGGGGGTGGGGGGGACGCAAGTGTTTTCTAGGCATAAGCAAGAGATCCTCAGCTGCTTAGTCTGGGTTAGCCCTAAAGGACATATAGAGCTTACTTGTCATAGAAGTGTCTATTAACTTTTGAAACTTAAGATTGTAACTTATTTGTGTGTGTGTGTGTGTGTATATATCTATCTTTACCTCCTTTAACTTTGTAAATAAATTAAATTTCCTTTTCCTATTTAATACCTCTTTATATAGTTTATTATAGGATTGGCTACAAGCATGTCTTTGGTGTGAGATCTAGGGTGTAATTGACTTTGACTTTGGCACTGGGAGTAATCTGAATATTGCTGTGATTCTTGGTGTAAGAGACCATCCACCACAAAGGTATGCTGACCTGACTGGTGAGATAGATCAGCGTACCCTAAGAAATGATCTTTGACTCCATGCTATAGTTCCTTGAGAAGTTTACATTTGAGAGTTGGCTGGTGAAATTTAAGTATAGAATTCACAACCAATTTGGGGTTTTTGCTCTGGTTCCTAACAGTCTGCCCCGAAGTTGGTATTAATGCCTTTGAGTCACTGCAGGCAGAGTTATGCTACCATGTGATGAAGTAATGGGTAGAAGTAGTAAGCATATACATTTCCCAGCAGAGAAATGTTCGAAAGGAACACAGAATTCTTGAATCTTAAGTTCTGGAGGAGATGGTGGTCTAGGGGTTAGACCTTTCTACCCTCGTCCCCTCAACAGAAGTAGGATTGGACCAAGACTTAAATTCCCATATATTATTTCCTGAAACCCCGCACATCCTCCCCCAACATGCTATAAAAACTCCAGGGCCCACCGAGGGAGGGAGGGCCTGGGGGCTCCGGGCTTCAGCTGCTGGGCTGGTGGGGGGAGCTCAGGGCTTCTGCTCTGCAGGGAGGCAGGACTCTGGGCTTCAGTTATGGGGAGGGGGTTCTCAGGGCCATAGGACCATGGGAGAGGGGTATGCTGGGGCTTGGTGCTTCAGACCCATTGGGTGCACCGGGGCTCCCTGTGAGTTTGAAAATATTTTATCAGAGCTCCGCTCCAGACAGCTCCGGTTGAATTTAAGCCCTGGATTGGACTCAATATAAGAGAAGAGGAGGATTGGGAAATGTATCTATAGTTTGACCAGGGGTCATGATCTTCTTGTCTGTTTCTAATTCAGCACTCGCAATAATATCTGATACAGTGGTTCAGAAACAGCCAACGAATTAACAAACTATCCTCTGCAACGTGATAATCATTAAAGTTATGAGCGTGAACTAAATGTCTCATTATTTTTTATTTAAACAGTAATGGGGTTATCAATTTCCTGTGTGCAATAAAAGAATAGCCTGCAACCGAATCCTGAAATACTAAAAGATCAATAGCTCCTGGGGAGAGGAATTGGAAAAAGGCACGGACAATTGTACAATAACCATTAAGGAGAGAGAAGATTAGCAGCCCAACACTGTACCCTAACAGGAACTCAACAGCAAGTAACCATCAAATAAACAGATTATTGGTAGGGCCTAACACTGGGAAAAACTTTCTTTGTGAAATCTGAGAACAGCAGAAAGCCACCTGGATTTGGTTTTCATTATACATGTCAAGTATGGCCAGGTTCACCAGTTCTTGATAATGTCAGCAAGCCTGGGACTAGTTTCATGCAAATCTGGATTGAACTATGGCTTCAAGGGGAAACCAAGGGAAATTCTTTTGAGAGTGAAAGAGGGGGAAGGGCAGAGAACAAAGGAGGTAGTTAAAATTTGGCTTGGAGGGAGGGGAATGGAACTTTTATTTAAGCACAGCCTCTGACATACTGGCTGGGTTGGGTGGGAAAGGGAGGAAGATGGTACTTCTTCCATGCTATGAAGCCATGGGCAAAGTGGGCTTCATAGCAATTCAAAAAGGCAGCACCTGACTTAATGATGGTCTACCTAGAGCTGGCTAGCAGCTGCTAGTGTGGTGAATTTAAATGATAAGAGTTTTGAGCAGAAAAGTGTGAGGAGCAGGCTCTCTCTGTTATAAACTAATGGAGGAATTAGTATTTGCCTTTCCTTCACAGCATAGAAAAGCCATTTACAGAACATACTAGCAGTATATGCTATTACAAACACAAGGTCCCTACTCTAAGGGGCATACAATCCAAGGTCCTAGTCAGTGTGCTCTACGTGGGTGCGTCTCTCTGCTGGATGGATCACTGTTGATAGAGGGATTTGTCTGTTGAAACTCATTGCAGGATTAGGGACCTATCCTTTATTTGTGTAAGTAATCCTCTGGGATAACATGCATGGTAAGGGATGCTCAAATAAGTAAGGGTTGCAGGATCAGGCCCTAATTCATTCTACTAGTGTGTTGCATGTGTCCAGCTCAAATGCAAAATCGATACAGTCTGTTGCAATCAGCATTGTAATGCCTGTATGTGTTTCATGGAGGGATATGAAAGAGTTCCGGCTGCAGAAGAAATGGTAGGCAATTCTGAGTAGAGGGGAAACCATGGAAGAATGTAGGGAGCAGAGAGGGAGGCAGGAGAGTAGACAGAGGAGAGGCATGAGGCATTATAATCATGTATGATTCAATTGTGAGCTATATGCTTCCTTTGCATGGGCTATTTATATCACCAGTCTTGGTGGTAGAGTGGGAAGTGCAGCCTCAAAAGGACTGCTTCTCTTCCTCCTGGATAGGCTGGCAGGTGAGTCCAAAACCTTGGTTCTACCCCTACCCCACCACTCCAACACCAGCTAGTGCAGTTGAGCCAGCACAGAGGGAAAAGTAATCTGCCCCAGGTATAGGACTGGTGCTGATTACAGTACTTCCACCCACTTGGAGAAAACCGTGGAAAACCAGGGACATGATTGTGCCAGACAGTTTGGTTCCTGATCTGCTTCAAAGGCTGCACAACTATGTGCTGCCACTTGCTCAGGGCTTGTGGCAAAGATACAGTTAAGCCCTTAATTTTATTTAATACAGTTTGACTATTATAGAATATTGGCAAAATTCTTTAGAAATGTACCTCTATAAATTATGCAGGAAGCAAACCTGTCGTCATGCTCCCTCATCTTGTTCAAATCCTAGATAAAATGCAGATATTAACGAGCCATGAAAAACCTTTATTGTACGTGGCTAATAACTTCTTTATTAATCTCAGGAAAGAAAAATGTTTTGTTCTTGGCTGCAAATAATTTTTTAAAGGGTGGAAAAAAATCCAAGCCACTCAGCACCTCTAAGGTTATCATGTAAATTTGAGCAACGTCATATTTTAATACTCTAATTTTACCTTGCAATATTATTTCAGGGTTGTCTTTTATAAGCTGTATCATGCTGGAAACCAGAATCTAAATATATCAGATAACTTAATGGAAACCTTGCTGATATTATGCCATCCCTTCAGCGAGCAGGCTTACTGGTGATAACACCCCCAAGCAATTTCTGATTGCTAGGATTGTTGAGAGAATTTTTATTCCAGGAAATCATCAGAAAGAACATTTAAAAATTTAGGGATTAATTCCAAACTCACTGAAGTCAGTGGAAAGACTCCCTTTGACGTCAGTGCTTTGAATCAGGCCCTTACAGTGCCCCGTTTTGCAAAGCTGTTAGATCTTCAAGAGCTCCTTCCAGGCTTAGAATGTCTGGCCACATACATACACAGTCGCATCCTGAAAAAAACAATGGTATCAATTTCTGACTGTTGAGATGCCTGGTAGAATTAATAACACATGGCTGACATGATACAGCCTAACAGTAATTTCAAAGCTGTTACGATGCATCATTCATGACAGACAGTAATAGAGATATGTGCCACGATACCCCGCAACAGCCCCCAGGTCAATCCCTTAGTGTGAAACCATCCAGGTGTTAGTAATGCCTGGAGTGTGTCTCAGAAGCCTTGACTGTAAAAATATGTATCTGTCTTTAGCTGTTCAGCACGTTGCTGTTTTCCTGTTTTTATAAAAAAATGCCAAAATGTGCCAGAATGATGACAAGACTGCTGCTAAGTTTCCAAGCTTCTTCACTATGTCATGTAACTTCCATTAAAATCAATGAGGTTCATGTTGGTAAAACCAGAAGGCCAAATTTTCAGAAAGTCTCCCCCCCATGTTAAGTTAAATGTTGGCACATATTTGTGCATACAGTGCTTGTGTGTGTATATGTGTGGAAATGCCAACTTTTACATGTGTAAATGTGTGTGCAGAAAGTTTGAGGGTGCACCTTTGCATACTTACTCAGATAAAACACTTTTAAAAAGTAGCCTATTTTATTTATTATATGTACATTTTATAGGTGAGAAGAACAAATCTGAATGAAGGGGGGTTGGTGTATTTTTGTCTCATTCTAACACTAAAAAACCTCATACTGCTTTTAAACACACTTCAGATTTCTTCTCTTCCATTCTCTTTTGCAATGTAGCTTGTATGTGGGAGACGCAACAGATCTTGGCCATTGCTACCACCTTTTGCGTGGCTCTGATGGCACAAAAGGCTAGTTGAGCTGGCCTAGTCAACCCACTGAGGATTCCCTTACTTTGGGGGAATCCTTGATTGTAGTAGAGCCTTTATTTCTGTAGTAGAGCCTTTTGTAATTGGCCTTTATCACCCCTCCCTTCAGTGCCCCAACTTAGTTGTGTGGCTGGGGAAACTGGACATGCTGAAATGCTGCTGCTTTCTGGTGATTTCCCAGCTGGCCTTGCAGCCCTATAGGGGATTGTTCACCTCTGTGCATTAGCTTCCCCATCTGTAAATGTGGATAGTAGCTGCCTATATCATAGGAGTGTTGTGGTGTAAATAATGCTTTTAAAATGTGTGAAGATAACAGGTAGCATTTTTGACAGTAACTTTTATCATATTTTATCCTGTCACAGTATATTTGACACTGACCTGAGCAAAAAGCATCAGGGACAATATTTTGCTTTCTCTCCTTGCTTTCTCTCCTCCTTTTCTCTCACCTCACATTAAATTTAAAGTGTAGTATTTGAATGTTGGGGCCACAAAGAGAATCAATATAATCTGACCCAAATCCGTTTATAAAGAGACTATTTACAATAGAAAAGGAATTTAAACCCTATTTCCGTTAATTTCCATGTCCTGTGTGTTAAATGTTTTCCTCCAAAAGATGGACATTTATGTTGGGTATCATTAGGTGACATCATTTTAAAGCCACTAACGTGATCACAGGCAACTCAAGAATTGTCACTCTGATCATGAAATGTAAGAACATGTCATTTTGGGCTCCTTACAGACCCTGCAATTCATTTTAAAAATATATATTCTATTGCCTTTTAAATGTGAGAGAAAGAATACTGTCTGAAGCTCCATGAGTTCTTGGCTAGAAATCTTTGGAAATGTATATTTTTAACAGAGGCAATTTTTACAGAAGGTTGGCAAGGAAGAGTGGTTGCTGCCTCTTTATGCCTCCAAGTAAGGTGAAAATTGCAATTTCATTTCCTTTGGTGGTAGAGGTGAACGCTGAAACTATTGCGGAGAAGGCTCTCAAAACCAGCATAAGGGCTTGATGATCTGAGTCTGACATGCACATTAAAAAAGCAGTCTTCTTGGTTTCAGTATGCAGAAGGGCTATGCTACCTCTGACTCCAGCCCAACAAGGAGGTTATACTCTTATTTAGACATAGCACAGAGAATCTTTAAGCATTAGTATATTTGTCACGTGGCAATTGTAATAAATTAAATCTTGACTTGAGACATGATTGAGCCTTGTACACATTTAAGGGCAGATATTGTTTTCTAATGGTCAAAACACAGGACCTAGATTATGTATTCCTGGTTTTGCCACACACTTTACCTGGGGTAATTTGCTTAAATTTTCTGGGGCCTTTTCTCCATCTGCAAAATGGGAATACTACTTTGCAATCTTTTCGTGGAAAAGGTATTTTAAGTTGAGAGTACTATTATTATATTCCGTATGCCAGCCAATAATTTTTTTGCCTATGTTTGTATCCTACTTGTTCTTGAGTTATTGGGAAGGCACAAAATGAGGTGGATTTAGGAGAGAAGAGACATCTTTTTTTTAAATGCTATCTGATTATTTATTATAACTCCTATTTCTTCTTCTGGTTACAATCCTAAATATATTCCCTATTAACTCACTTAACAGGCTCTTCTTTTATTAGCATCACACACTGGCAGTATTTTGCTGATTTTTTTTTTTATAATAGGGGGGTGTCTATCAATTAGTATATTTATTTCTTTAGCAGAAAGGGTGCTGTTGAATGCTGATGCGTATCATTTGTACAGTTCATGTATCACTTTAAGTGATTGTGACATATCAAGGGTACAATACAGACTAATGAGTAGGTGTGTCACTCCTGCCCTCTAACCTGGGGTGCCCTTTACACTGCTTTGCTGCTCTAGCCTACAGTCTGGACACCTTACAGACCGCCTCCAGCATGCAAGTCACTCCCAGCTATGACTGTAAGTGTAACCAATCAACCATACCTTGGCTCTTACCAGCCTGGGTTATATTGCAGGGTGACCCCAACACACACTCAGTCCTAGATTTTTCCTTAAGGAAACGTATATCCTGTACTACCCAGCCCTCTCCTGGACAATACAAATGTATATAAAGTCCGTTATTTGAATATTAGCAATGATATGCACACATCTTGTTACTCCAAATGGCATTTCCCAGACACTTGGATTTAAAGACAATGGATTAGGTAAATCAATAAAACAAGTTTATTAATTACAGAGAGAGATTTTAATTGAATACAAGTAATGAGGCATAAACGTCAGAAATGATTATAAGAAAAATAAAGATAAAATGCAACTGGTGCCTAATTTAACAAACTATGCTAAATTCAAGGCAAAGTTTTTCTCACTATATGGTCTCAGCAGTCTTACTAGCCGAACATTTTAGGCCAGGACCCCTTCTCTGGTTCAATGGCGGCTTTCTTTGTTCCTTCTGGTGTAGTGAATCGATGGAAAGAGAGAAAAGAGAAGGGGTACCTGAGGGTGTCTTCCCCTTCTTTTTATAGTCCTGTCCCCGCTTTGAGAAGCATTTCCAGCTGGGAACAAGGCAACAGTCAGTCTGTGTGGAAGGGAACTTCCCCTTGCTGTTTCTTTTCTAAGATGTGGATTTTATGCCAAAGAATGCCCACTTAGGAAGTAATGGTCCATCAGCCTTGTTTACACCTGGCTGAGGTGTCAGCTTGCCCTTTGTCTCTGAGGAACTGGTTTGGCCACTCCCCAGATGTCTTTGGAGAACATACTTTTAGTCATGATCTCAGTTTGTTTATAACTTCACATGTAACGCTGCTACGTGCATTTCGCCATCATCAACAAATGATGAGCTTTTAAATGATATCTCACAAGGCACACTTTGTACAAAGGTTATTACAGTAGCGTGAAGGATGTGGATCTGGGTGCATTCTGTCACAAATCTTATACTAGCAGTTTAAGAGAAATTCATCACCTGGTAATCTGAAAGAAGTGATTCTATATGCCATGTTGGTTGGCTAGAGCTCTGATGGTGAGAGACAAGAATAGAACTATGACCATTGCAAGTCTTTTATTGCTTCACTGTGTGACTTTTGGATGTGCATGAGTCTAATCATCTGTTAAATGGACATGTATGGGTGGTGATATTTATTTGTATTACAATACCACCTTGGGGCTGAAACCAATCATTGTCCTAGGCACTTACACATAGATGGTCCCTAGGCTGAGTAGTTTATTTTCTGAATTGACAAGGAAAAAAGGGGTGAGTGAAAGAGAGAGAACATTCAAACCAAAAAATAAGAATTGAGGCAAAGAGAGGTTAAGTGACTTTGCCAAGATAACATAATAAGTCTGTGGCAGATTTGAGTTGAGTTCTCAGCTTTCTTCTTCAAGTGATTGCTCATGTCAATTCCAAGTAGGGATGTGTGTGTGCGCCGTGTGCACAATCATCGGAAGGTTTTTCCCATAGTGGTACCAGTCAGGTTGGCCCCCTGGAAAGACGCCTTCATGGCCCTGTATATATGGTTCATTGGAGCAGCTCTCTCTCTTGGGTTTGCAAGGGCTTCCCTAGTGGTTTTCTTTCTTGTCTATCTGTAAATAGTTATATACAACTCTCGTTGTAGTTTAGTATAATTTAGTTTACTTTGCGGGTCCCCCCCATAACTTCTTCCCCAGGACCGAGGCATGCCTCTGTCTCGGCTTCATGTCGTGTGGGTCGTGCCTTAAGCCCATGCCCAGAAGGAACCCACACAATTCCCATCTCAAGTGCCTGGGTGAAAGTCACCAGCCAACAGGTGCAAAATCTGCAGGTGCTTTACCTCCAGAACTGAAAAGGAGCTGGACTCTTGGCTGAAACTCCTCCTCATGGAGTTAGCCCTTCGACCCCAGGCGGTGTCGGACCTGGCACTGGGAACTTCGGTGTGCAGTGCTCCGGCCTCGGTACGGGAGGCTTCAGCGCTGAAGAAGGACTCATCTAAGGAGCCCTGGCACTGAGAACCAGCTCCAGTGTGCGGCACCGCTCTCAGTCCCTAGTGCACACAAGAAGAAAAGGGCTGATAGGGGGCTCTCCCCTACCAAGCCATCAGAGTGTGCGGGCACTAGTGGGATGCGTCTCCTTTACCCACCCCCAGTCCATTAAGAGCGGTAGGGGCAACTGGGGCCCATGCCTAAATCCAAGGAATCCAAGAAGCTGGATCTCTTTGGTCGAAAAGTATACTCCACCAGGGAGGCTCCAGCTTTGAATAGCTTACCAGCATGTGGTCCTAAGCCACTACACTTATAATTCCTGGAACACTTTGGCAAAGTTCCAGGAATTGCTGCCGGCAGACTCATGCTCCAAATTTGCAGCAGTGGTAGACTTCCACTCCAATCCTCAATCCTCTTTATACTGGACTATTTACTCTACTTAAAGCAACGGGGGCTGGCAGTCTGATCAATTAAGGTGCACCTGGTTGCTATTTCTGCTTTCCACCAAGGTGTGGCGGGGCGGTCAGTATTTGCTAACCCCATAGTTAAACACTTCCTTAAGGGGCTAGACAGACTATACCCACAGGTGCGGCAACCGATCCCCACGTGGGACCTCAACCTCGTCCCCTCCAAGCTCATGGAACCCCCCCTTCAAGCCTCTAGAAACCTGCTCTTTGCTCTACCTCTATTGCAAGGTGGCTTTCCTAGTGGTCATAACTTCAGCCAGAAAGGTGTCTGAGCTCAAAGCGTTAACTTCTGAGCCCCCTTATATAGTTTTCTATAAGGACAAGGTGCAGTTGTGGCCGCACCCAGCCTTTCTCCCCAAAGTAGTTTTGCAGTTCCATGTGAATCAGGACATTTTCCTGACAGTGTTTTTCTCGAAACCGCATGCCAATGACAGGGAGTGTATGCTCCATTCCCTGGACGTTAGACTTGCACTGGCTTTTTACGTTGAGCATACAAAGCCGTTTAGAAAGTCAATGCAACTCTTCATCGCCATTACTGAAAGCATGAAAGGGCTTCCTATCTCATCCCAACAAAATTCTTCTTGGATCATGGCCAGCATCAGGATGTGCTATGACCTGGCAAAGATTCCGGCCCCAGCGTTGACTGCACACTCCACCAGAGCGCAGGCTTCATCTGCAGCATTCCTGGAGCAGGTCCCAATTCAGGACATCTGCAGGGCAGCGATGTGGTCATCTATCCATGTCTTTACATCGCACTATACCATCACACAGCAGGCTAGGGATGATGCTGCATTTGGAAGAGCAATGCTTCAGTCTGCAACTTGGTGAACTCTCACCCCTCCTCTGGGGAACTGCTTGGGAGTCGCCTACTTGCAATTGACATGAGCAATCACTCGAAGAGAGAACGGTTACCTACGTTTTGTAACTGTTGTTCTTCGAGATGTATTGCTCTTGTCCTTTCCAAGACCCACCCACCTCCCCTCTGTCGGCGTATCCAGCAAGAAGGAATTGAAGAGGCAGTGGGTTGGCAGGAACCTATATACACGTCCATGAAGGCACCACTCCAGAGGGCTCCACAGCTGACCCGATGGGTATAGCTAGGGGAAAAACCTTCTGACGATTGTGCATGCGGTGCACACACACACATACACACTTGGAATGGACATAAGCAATACATCTAGAAGAACAACAGTTACGAAAGGTAGGTAACTGTTTTTTCTTGGTCCAAGTGTCTTAACCATAAAACCTTATGTTCCTCCTAGAGAGTTAGGTCCTGATTCTGGAAAGAGTTGGGCCTTGATGGGCAGTTACTTCCATTTGGAACTATAGGTGGATGTAATCTTTTGCAGACTGGGGCCTTAAATTAATTATTGTAAAATGCTTGAAAATATTTGTTCCATATAAAGGCATATATATAATTCTTCTATAATAGAATAGTATTCATTATGGTATTTTTATTAACAATGTAATTCTGTGTTTTTTTTGCCTTAATAAAATAAACAAATATATTTGAGAAACAACGTTAATAACATTCTTCCTCTTGGCAACCATGACTATTTTTAACCAAAGAAGTGGAAATTTGTTAAGAGCAAATATAATTTCCCAATCACGAACACTTACATAAGGCATAAGCAGTGCAGAATCCTTTTTTCATCCACTTTTTTTAATTAGTCATCTGGCCAGGCAGCAGAGACTTTCTTTAATTGAATTTTAATAAAAAGCATTGGTGGGAGCACACCAAAATCATCTTTTTATTTCTTGGAAGATTACCCAAATCTTATCACCTATTGGGGAAACTTCTCTTAGTCAACAGAGCTAATGTATTTCTAGGAAATCTGTGCCTTGTTTGTCATTTTTAGTAGGAAGGCTGCACTGGCTGCTGGCTGTAAAATTAATCCAGATGAACTCTCTGTCTTAGTCTTAAAGATCTTTTGAGCATTTTCCATATTTGGAAAAAGCCTGTAGAAGGATGCACAAAAGGCATCCTCCTTTCCCTTTTGATCTATTACACAGGCAGCATCAGTTCTCCATGTTTTTAATGGAAGTCCAAACATTGCCTGGTGGTGGGAGAGCTCAATTTCTTCTTTTCCCCTCCTTCAGCAACAGTATGTCCTGCCACTCAACCACCTTCTTCTGTAGCTCCTCCCCATTTCAGCCCATTCCTACTTAAAGAAAAGCGTACTTTACTGCGTTCACTCCTAGCCCTGGGACTTTAGCTGCCAAGAGAGACACTATGTCCCTAGGACTGGCTCTGTTGGCAGGACTATTTTCTTTGTCCTTCCACAGAGAGTCAAACAATGAATGCAGACTTTGTATACCCTTACTCCTCACAGAAGTTGAATGATTATATCCTAATGTAGTTTTTCCATGTGGCTGCTGCAAAGCTTTTTTTTCACATTTATCACAATTCTGAACATGGACTAGTTGTAGCTGATTCTTCTTCACTCAAAGATGAGCAAACTCAGGAGAACTTGCTGTGAGAGTATTCCTCTCTGGGGCTGCTGCACATTAACACCTATAAGTAGATGTGCACATCCCATCTTCGCTGTTTGGCCTGCCTGTGTGATGAGTGAGCCTTCAAATGGCCACAGGCGTGGTTCATTGGTATTTCAGATTCTTATTTGAACCGTCTGGTCTCTGGAAGCCGGTTGAATGACCATATTGTTTGGGATGTCCCATTTCTCCTGAGTAGGTCTCCTTTTCAGAAAGCCCATTTACCCTAATTCATGTTAAGCATAATGGGATAAAAAAAGTTGGGAGGTGATAAGATCTCTCCTTCCATTATTCCTTCAAGATTACTAGTTCTCCCAGGAAAGTATGGAGTGTTCATTTCCCTGTGGCAAATATTGTCTTTGCCCTGTGTTTGAATGAAGTGATTAGATACTGCTTTTAGTGCCTAACTTGGGCATCCAGATATGAAAATTGGGTTATTTGGAACTGAAAATGGTAGTTAATTATCTATCCATGAGGAATTTAGCCTTTTGCTCTCAGTAGTTCTGAAATGCATGAGCACAACAGAGTCTCAGCTCAATGCATTCTCATCAATGCTAGTAGAGTTACATAACTAAAGCCCAGCCCATCAAGCTGAAAGTCTATTATGAAAACAAAGGGTTGTGCCCTTTCCATTGCTAGACAAAATGTTTCTTTTATAGCAAAAAAGGCCATATTTTGTGCAATTTAATGAGTTATTTTGCTAGTAAAACATGCCTATTGTTATACAAGCAATTTTCTTGCAAAGTATGGTGTTGTATTTTAGACTTCAGCATTACATTATTTTTGTCCTTTCAGGAAACTAAAGCATTCTATTTAACTAGTGTTAGCATTATAGATTTTAAGATTCCAGTCCTAGTCTGGATTGAATAGTAACATATTTGGCAGCAGCTCTTATGATATTATTAATTGCATACTTAAGAAAAGTTATCTAGAGAGCTTTTTTTTGTTGTTTTTTTTTTTTACATGAATAAGTAAAATATAAGTGTTTGCATTTTTACCATCATCATAGTAGAAAAAAGTGTAGATTTTGCTCCTGGGCTGGGAAATTTTCATGGCAAACTTGCAAATTTGAATTATTATCTGTAAAGTACCTATGACTAAAGTATGCAGGTACAGTAAAATAATTACAATACTGAACACAGTAGATTTGATTTACATACAAAATCATGTCCTGAACGAAAGCTTGTATGGCCTAAAGCATCGATTAAAAAAAATATTGTGTTTGTGTGGGGGGGAACAGTCCAAATCCTGACTAATTATTAAAAACATTAAAGAGGATTTGACATTGCCAAACTCAGGATTAGACCCTTGGGAACAAATGGGAGCTCCAGAGGTCAGGCACCCACAACTGGGAATGCTCACCCACATGCACGCACGCACGCGCACACACACACACACACACACACTGACCCCAGAATGATGTATTCTAGGCACTAACAGGTATGTTGGCTCAGTGAAACATCACTTCAAATGGGTTTTGTGGTTGGTTGCACAAAGTACAAGTGAGTGCATGACTTGGTCCCTGAAATGCATTAATTTTAGGAGCCTGTGAGGGGGATTTCCATGAGTGATAAATGGCAGACAATTCCTGTTGGCTTCTTAACTAACATGCTAGCAAGTTTACACAGTGTGGTAGTTATGGTTTCATTAAGAGAGCCACATTGCTGCACTGACAAAATGAAAAGGGAAGAAAAATACATGGGTCACCCTAGAGGTGGTGGTACTTTACATGACTCACCTTGTCTCAACAGAAGTAACAAGTAAGAGCTTTAAGGGAACAGTCAGACCAATATCTTCCATATTGCACTTGCAGACTATTGCTTTCCAACTGTCTGCTAATTTCAGCTGCTAGACTTAGGTTTGGGAAAACATGGTTACATGCATCTATTTGACTATCTGGGGTGTTTATGATCCATATTTTTATATGGCTTTTTAGTGGAATATGTTTGTATATATTAAAAGCCTGGAATGCACTAAAAGCAAACAGACTGTTTTTCCCACTAGTCTGTTTCTCCTGCCAGTTGCTTTCAAAACAGTGATCTTTTGTCCTTTGTGAATGACTAAGGGCTTGTCTTCAAGGTGGGGTAATATGTTCTTTGGAGATGTCATTTCTAAAGTGCACTAAAATGTTGTGCATTAATTTGTCTGTGTAGACCCTGGTGGTGTGTGCTAAAGGTTCCCTAGGCCTAGTGCATGTTAATATAATGCTGTTTCAAATAGCACTATGTAAAGCGCACCAGCAGGGTCTACTTGCACCAATGAATACACAATATATTAGTGTTCTTGAGAAATCACACCTCTGTAGTTCAGCATTACCCCACCATGTAAACAAGCCCTAACTGTGCAGCATGTCCCTTAGATGAATTAAGCAGCACTTTAGTAGTGGATCACAAACTCCTGCCTTGTTCTGCTTTTAGCAAATGTCTTCTCAATTTTCTAGCTAGTTTTCTGGAACAGGAGAGACTCTGGTAACGAAGAGAGATATCTAGGGCCCTACCAAATTCACGGCCATTAAAAATGTGTCAGACTGTGAAATGTGGTCTCCCTCTGTGAAATCTGATCTTTTGTGTGCTTTTACCCTATATTATACAGATTTCACAGGGCAGACCAGCCTTTCTCAAATTGGGAGTCCTGACCCAAAAGGAAGTTGAAGGGGGGTTGCAAGGTTATTTTAATGGGATTGTGGTATTTCTACCCTGCTTCTGTGCTGCTTTCAGGGCCGGCTCTGGCTTTTTTTGCTGCCCTACGCAAAAAAGCCACCCGCCGCACCCCCCCCCCCCCAGTGCGGTAGGGCAGGGCGCCGAGCCCGGCCACGGGCCCGCAATCCCCGACCAGCCGGAGCGCTGGGGGGAGGGCGGCGAGCCCGGCCGGGGCCCCGCTGCGCCGCCCCCCTCCAGGCGCCGCCCCAAGCACATGCTTGGTGGGCTGGTGCCTGGAGCCGGCCCTGGCTGCTTTCAGAGCTGCGTGGCTGGAAAGCTGTTGCCCGGGTGCCCAGCTCTGAAAGCAGTGCCCCGCCAGCAGCCATGCAGAAGTAAGGGTGGCAATACCATGCCACCCTTACTTCTGTGCTGCTGCCTTCAGAGCTGGGCGGCTGGAGAGTGATGGCTGCTGATTTGAGGGCCCAGCTCTGCAGGCAGCAGCACAGAAGTAAGGGTGGCAATGCCATACCATGCAATCCTTCCTTCTGCAATGCTTCTGACAGTGGCTCTGCCTTCTGAGCTGGGATCCTTGCCAACAGCTGCCGCTCTCTGAAGGCAGCGCTGCTGTCAGCAGCAGCACAGAAGTAAGGGTAGCAGTACCACAACCCCCCATACAAAAATCTTGCGACTCCCACCCCAATTCCTTTTTGGATCAGGACCCCTACAATTACACCACAATGAAATTTTGGATTTAAATAGCTGAAATCATGAAATTTATTATTTTTAAAATCCTATGACCATGAAATTGACCAAAATGGACCTTAAATTTGGTAGGGCATTAAACATATCTCATGCCCTGGAACTGTTATTTCAGTTTATTATTATAAGTTTATTTTTAAAGACTGTTTAAATAAAAAACATAGATAAAGCTTTTCTCCGATATGTGAACAATTTAACTACGGTAGTTGCATAGTGTTACTAAATATGTTTTTCTTTGTACAGACTTTCATACAAGTTGGCATATATCAGAATCACCTGCAGTGACATTAAATGGGAACTGCATGTGGAATGTATATATAAAAAGAGGAATCATTAATGTATTAAAGAGGATGCTTTTTCTTGTAAACTACAACACTAAAAGA
Source organism: Malaclemys terrapin pileata (assembly GCF_027887155.1). Taxonomy (NCBI): domain Eukaryota; kingdom Metazoa; phylum Chordata; order Testudines; family Emydidae; genus Malaclemys; species Malaclemys terrapin. Next base: position 33,478,111 of record NC_071518.1, read on the forward strand.
TTCAGTGGTTCAGAACGGGATTCTTTGGTTTGTCTCCAAGCCTGTAGAAGACTTGAAACTTCAAGGGGAGGAAATATTCAGAATGTTTCTCCTGGGAAATAAACTGCATTTTCTAGCACTTAGCTACATATGTAGAAATATACACACTTTATTTGAGAAGTTCCAGGAGAGAGGGGGGTGGAACAATTTCACCTAGAGTATACAAAGTTCAGTGTTATTGTCTGGCGAACGTCACACTAAAGAACCTGGAAAACATCAGAAGTCTTGTTACTTAGGCTGGAATTTCTTCTGTTCCATAACTGTTAATGTATTAGGTATAGTATAGTGCATGCTACGTACCTACTTAGCCTGTAAGGTATTCTGTATACTGTAGGGCCCAGATCCACAACCCTTATTTATCATGGATAGATACTGCAGGGTAGTAATCCCATCATACCCAACAGGATTACTAAGCATGAGTAGGGGTTACAGGGGCTGGTTTGTTCAACATCTTTATTAATGATCTGGATGATGGGATTAATTGCACCCTCAGCAAGTTCACAAATGACACTAAGCTGGGGGGAGAGGTAGATACGCTGGAGGGTAGGGATAGGGTCCAGAGTGACCTAGACAAATTGGAGGACTGGGCCAAAAGAAATCTGATGAGGTTCAACAAGGACAAGTGCAGAGTCCTACATTTAGGAAGGAAGAATCCCATGCTACAGGCTGGGGACCGACTGGCTAAGCAGCAGTTCTGCAGAAAAGGACCCAGGGATTACAGTGGATGAGAAGCAGGATGAGAGTCAGCAGTGTGCCCTCATTGCCAAGAAAGCCAATGGCATATTGGGCTGTATTAGTAGGAGCATTGCCAGCAGATCGAAGGAAGTGATTATTCCACTCTATTTGACACTGGTGAGGCCACACCTGGAGTATTGTGTCCAGTTTTGGTCCCCCCACTACAGAATGGATGTGGACAAATTGGACAGAGTCCAGCAGAGGGCAACGAAAATGATTAGGGGACTGGGGCACATGACTTACGAGGAGAGGCTGTGGGAACTCGGCTTATTTAGTCTGCAGAAGAGAAGAGTGAGGGGGGATTTGATATCAGCCTTCAACTACCTGAACTGGGGTTCCAAAGAGGATGGAGCTCAGCTATTCTCAGTGGTGGCAGATGACAGAACAAGAAGCAATGGTCTCAAGTTGCAGTGGGGGAGGTCTAGGTTGGATATTAGGAAACTCTGTGTCACTAGGAGAGTGGTGAAGCACTGGAATGGGTTACCTAGGGAAGTGGTGGAATCTCCATCCTTAAAGGTTTTTAAGACCTGGCTTGATAAAGCCCTGGCTGCGATGATTTTGTTGGGGTTGGTCCTGCTTTGAGCAGGGGATTGGACTAGATGACCTCCTGAGAGCTCTTCCAACCCTAATCTTCTATTATTCTAATTGGGGCATTAGATATTACTCTAAAGAAGACAGTTATGGTGTTTCCTCTTGCTTCCATTAAAGTCAATGGAAAATTTACTGCTGACTTTACTGAGAGCAGGATTAGGGCCAATGTGTACATTTCTATCTTTTATAAATGTACATGGATCTAGAGTGTTGTTGCAAGATCTTTTCAATCTTTGGGAGTAGAGAGTGCTCAGACCTTAGTGAGGCTCTCAGCGTTTTCCAGCATTCTTCTCCCCCCCCTCCCATTTTTCCCACTTGAGTAGGGTTATCATATTTGAACATTCAAAAAAAGGACATTCCATGGGGGGTGTCGGTCCCGCCCCCTCTCCACTCAGCCCCGCCACCACACCGCTCCTCACCCCCTGGCCCGCCACTGCGTTGCTGCATCCCTCCTCAGTCCCCCACCCACTGCTTGCCTCCTCCCACCTCATAGAATATCAGGGTTGGAAGGGACCTCAGGAGGTCATCTAGCCCAACCCCCTGCCACTCACCTCCTCACTCCCCTGCCAGAAACCCCCATGCCCGCCCCAAGAACCCCCCCGCCATTGGCTCACAGCTTCTTGCCTCCTCACCCCCACCCGCCCACCTGCCACTGGCCTCTTCAACCGCCGCTGGCCTTTTCACCCCGCCCCACTCACCTACCCCTCACTTACTCAACCCCCACTGCTCACCATTCACCTTTTCACCTCCCCCCCCACGCCTACTCACCCCTCCTGCCACAGGTCCCTCTGGCTCCTAGGATTAGGGGCAGACGAGGGATCTCCACGTGCTGCACTCGCCACAAGCGCAATGTCAATGGCTCCCATTGGCCGGGAAAAGCACCAATGGGAGCTGTCGGAGCTACGGAGCGGGGCTTGCAGGTGCTGGCAGCGTGCAGAGAGCCCTCTGCGCCCCTCCCCACCCAACCCTAAGAGCTAGAGGGACCTGCTGGGGGGCAAGGTGGGGAGTCCTGGCGGTGCTTGCAGGTCCTTCTGGCTCCTTGGGACGGAGACGGAGGACTCTCTGCCTGCTGCTGGTGCCTGCAAGCCCCGTCCCCGCAGCTCTGATTGGGCAGTCCCCCTCTGCCTCTGTGCCTAGGGGCTGCCCACACTGCAGGCTCCTGCTGGTGGGCAGGCGCCGGGAGCTGCCCCAGGAAGCGCTGCCAGCCCCGGGACTTTGGACTTGGGGTTACCATACGTCCGTATTTTCCCAGACGTTTTTAGATATTTAAAAATTCCTCCCGGATGGCGATTTAAGAAAAAAAGCCGGACATATCCGGGAAAATACGGACATATGGTAACCCTACACTTGAGGTCCAAACCACCTTCCAAACTGCTTATATTAGAGATACAGAGGGGCAGTGGCTACTATTCCAGCCTGTAGGCTGAAGTAGTAGCTGCAGAGAGACTGTGCTCTAGCCTCACTGCCTACCCATGGATTTGAGTTGGTGGATTTTATTTTTCAAACGCCTACATAGAGGCTGCAGGCAGCGATGAATTTTACTCTGTTATTTAACTAGAGGATGCAATGCTAAAATACTTTAGTATTCACTGTGTACAAGCCAGTTTAAAATATTGATAATTTAAGTGCCTAAAGGCCAACCAAGAATGGGTCTGCTGGTGCACAGAGTAGGAGACAGTCCCTGCCCTAAAGAGCTTACAATCTAAATAGACATGACAGACCCGGTTGGGTGAGGGGCAGAACACACCAGCAGAGTGAACAGTGTGTTGACAACAAATGTCATGTTAGTGCAATGATTTCTTTCTTTCTTGGTGGGTTTAGTTAGGAGGGCATCAGCTAAATGGAAAGAACAGGAAAGGGAAGAGGGGACATTGAAAGGAAGAGGAAGAAAGGGTAAGAGGAGTGATGCAGAGGTGAAGAGACTGTGGGGAAGAGGGAGGGTGGGAGCAAATAGTCAATCAGCACAAGGTAGAGAAAGTCCAGTCAGAACTGTAGAAAGATTTCCAAAGGTCCCTTCTTTGTCTACTTTTGCCCCTACTGAGTCCTAGCTGGTTCCTCTTTGCAGCTTTCTCCCAAGCCTATGTGTGTGGGGAGTGGTGGTGAAGGGGAGATACCTCCTGGGTCCTAATGCCCCCAGAGTTGGAAATAAATACCTTACATCTCTTGGCATTTATTGACCACTAATCATATGCAATCCCTTTAATTAAAGAAAAATAGCTTATCATCATCCTCACATTACTATAAAGGTGCTCTGTCTGTCTTTGTTCACCCTATACCTCTTGATTGTCTTTTCATACAGCTGTACTGTCTTTCTCTTGTACTTAAGTTTCTTCCACTTGCTGTACAAAAGTCCCGCCAGATTTTTCCAGTGTTTTAATGAGACATAATAATCTGAACATCTCGAACCATTTTCAACTTGAATAGGACAGGGAGAGATGATGTTCCCTGTCTTTCCACTCCCATTCAGGAGTGTTTTTAATTTTAACCCTTTGAACCATAGTGGCAAAATTCAAAACCTCTTCCCATATACCTTTGGCCCTAGAGCATATCCATTACTGGCAAAATCCTGTTCATGTGAGTAATGGGATGTGAATAGGGGAGCATTAATTGGCCCAACATATGTGACACAATTTATTTCTCTGCCTATTTGACAAGGAAACTTTATTTCTTTTGCAACCAATTTGTTGCATGTGCACATTAAAATTTAAAAAGTCGAGTTTTTTTGTTTCAAGTTTCATCTTTATCCATATACATTTCACTGTGGTTTGATACTTAGAAAGTTTAAGCTGTTAAAATACTATATTTTATGCTTGTTGACTTACTATTAATTGGAGAAAACTAAGTTTTATTTTGTTTGTGGCTCATGAATGAATCATTACATCCCATTTAAATTGGAGGACATGTAAATATTAGGAGACTGTTTTGAAAAATTGTGCTTATAGAATTGTGTATTCAAAAATGCTCATGCAATTTAGGTGCCTCATTCTTGTGTAGTTACTACAATTGTATTTTTATGCCAGATAGTTTTGGTTGCATGGTTGTCATAAACATACATACACCGTATATAGGCTAACTTACATACCAAATATTGGAACAATATAGTAGTCTAACACTAAGATAAGTTTCTATAGCATGTATAAGTAATTGATGCAACTGCTTTACCCATCTTCATAAGAAATCTTACATAATGTAAATCTAATTTCAGGTGAAGAAATTTTCAGAGACGCTTATACAGAAGCAGCAAGGATTGAATGAAAACTTGAAACAGAAAGAACCAACTATACACGTTCTTTTCCAGGTATATTAATTTTGCTTTTATAATTGTGCCTTAACTTAAAATTTGATGACCCAACCTTGGAAACAATGTTAGTTTACTAATGGCATGGTATTTCTTTGTTATAATCATAAAAATACTAGAAGAATTGCACTCTTGCTTTAGTCTTAAGTAAACAACCAAAACAAAAACTGGTTAAGAACATATTCTAGCAGATAATCTGCACATGAACTATATATTAATTTCCATATTCCCTGTCCACCTGACACTTGTTCAGTTGCATGAAATGGCACTCTGATTGATTAATTATTTGTGTTTCTGGTGGTACCAACCGAGATCAGAGCCACATTTCTCTAGCACTATATATACATAGTAAAAGATAATTGCGGCCCCTAAGAGTGTACAAAGGCTGGAAGAAAGTACATTTTATCTGGTTTTACAGAGAGGTAAGTGTTTTGCCAGTTAGAGGAGATATACCGTAATTTTTTAGAATGAATTAATATATAAGCATGGATGACTCTTATGTTTCAGGTAGTATTGTTTAGTTTCTATGATTTGTCATTGTTGCCTATAAACATAATTTAGAAGCATGGGAAAATAGCACTTTGTGAAATCCATTCACACACATGGCAGGGTGGATTAAGCAGAGGAATGTAGACAGGACTCAAGTTCATCAACATCAGCTCTGCAAACCCAGGAACTTGAGTCTGTGGTGTACACTCAGAGATGAAGATAGCTCCATGCCCTACAGAAAGGTGGATGGATGCCCAGGGTTGTTGCTAATGTACCATGGCCGAGACCATCACCAAAGTTAGTGATCAGTTCAGTCATATGAGTGGGAACAAGACCTATTGTCTAACCCCCACTTATCCTGTTGGTATCTAAAGCCAGTCAAATTTGAAATTGGTTCCTGTGAAGATTTCAGATGAAACACTTTAACTGGAGAATTTGTTTTGATTCGAGATTTTTGTTTGAAAAATTTGTTTCAAGTTGAAATTTTCATTTCAGTCTTCGAAAACGAAAAATTTCAGTTTTCAGATTTGTGATATTCTCTGTCCCTGCTGCCCCTTACTTTTAGTTAGATTAAACTACACTGCAGTAATTTTGAAGCATTCAAATGAAACACTGCTTTGTGCAGAACAGAGTCAGCCTGTAGGACTTGCCTTCACAGGAGGTTACTGAAACAAACATTGTGGCTGGATTTTTAAATGAGCTATGTAATTTTGACCATTAGTAACACCTACAGCTACACAAGCTAAGAGATGAGTAACCACATTTCATGGTTCAAAGCATGGCATGATTTTTTTTTTTTATCACTTGAGAATGTGGGGTTAGGAAGGAATTTCTCATATGCAGAATTGGGGTTGTTGAGATTTTGTTTTGGGGTTTTTTGGAGTGGGGGAAAGAGGGAAAAGTCCCTTTTCTCTTCGGTATCTGATACTGAACACTATTGGAAGAAACTGAATGCTGAATTGCTTGCGCCAAAAGATCTGTTCTAAGTTCCTTTGGTTTAACTGTCACTGTTTATTTGCAATACAATACACAGTGCCTGAATTCCCTGCATACCAAATATATCTTATTATGTAATGTTTATTTTGTTTATACAATAACGATGATTTTGGCATGCAGTTTATTTATAAAATGGTTTTGCTGCAACTGCCTTGATTGCAGTGAAAATAGTTCCAACAGTCTCCTCAACCTTTATGGATGAGGACTCAGGCTTTATTGCACATTTATCAAGCTACTACTAAAAGGCACCAACTGTATCATACCAGTAAATAACATCCTCTGTAGATGTTCTCAGAACTCCTAAAGAGGAATTGCTTGGGTCATTTTATCGATGCCCATTTTCATGCCTTATTTACAACAAGAGAGTAGCTTTGGTGCTGAGGGTCTGCTCCTAAAACATTAGGCCTGCTTGGATTATCATTTTTCAAGTTACTTTACACATAATGTTGAGAGCCATTCAGTAATAGATGCTTAATCCATCTCTAAATTAATGAACAGCAAAAACAGGATTCAGGATGGGCTAGCATGTCAGGTTTCAAGCTGCTTTCTTGAAAGGCCATCTTTTATTGGAGATAACACCGATGACTAGGTCAGTTTTTTTTATCTTGGATTTCCACCGCAGCACGTCAATACATGACTTGTGAGACTATCCAGTTCCTTTCAGTTTCTAGCCACAGGTTTAAAATGATTTTAGTCACACATTTGTTCTGCATTTTAACAGCTATATAAAAACTTAAAAGAAGTTGAATAGTAAATTTTCTTACACTGGAAATATTGTTAAACTGCTTCTACTTCCGATGCCCTATATGAAATTATCCTAAAATCACACTGCTCTCTAGTTACACCTCAAATAGGAACCCACTAACTCTTCCATTTTCCAGGTTAAACTCTTTAATTTATATATGATGAGAGATTGCAAAGGACATTATAGGCCTGATTGTGCAAGGTCTCAAGTGCATAAAAAAATAAGAATGGGCATACTGGGTTAGATCCAGTATCCTGTCTTCCGACAGTGGCCATTGCCAGATGCTTCAGAGGGAATGAACAGAACAGGGCAATTTATCGAGTGATCCATCCCTAGGGTTGCCAGGCATCCAGTTTTTGACCAGAACGCCTGGTAGAAAAGGGACCCCGGCGGCTACAGTCAGCCCAGCTGACCAAGCCACTAAAAGTCCGGCTGGCTGCAGCATCTGGCTCCACATGGCTCCCGGAAGCGGCTGGCATGTCCCACCGGCTCCTAGGTGCAGGGGCGGTCAGGGGGGCAGCTCCCCGCTCTGCCCCTGCCCATGGTGCAGGGGCTGCCCCAAGCACCAGCTCCACAGCTCCCATTGGCTGGGAACTGTGGCCAATGGGAGCTGTGGGGGCGGTGCCTGCGGACAGGGGTAGTACATGGAGACCCCCTGGCCCTGGCCGCCCCTGTGCCTAGGAGCTGGAGGGACATGCCGTTGCTTCCCAGGAGCCACTTGAGGCAAGCGCCACTGGGAGCCTGCGCCCTCACCTCCTTCCACACCCTAAGCCTCTGCCCCAGCCTTGAGCCTCCTCCCAGAGCCCCGAGCCTCCTCCCGCATCCAAACTTCCTCCCAGACCCCATGCTCCGCACCCCCTCCAGCATCCCAATGCCCTCCCATGGTCCAAACCCCTCGGCGCCAGCCTGGAGCCCTTTCCTGCACCCCAAACCCCTTATCCCTGGCCCCACCCCAGAGCCTGCACCCCTAGTTGGAGCTCTCACTCCCTCCCACATTCCAACACCCCCTGCCCTAGCCTGGTGAAAAAGAGCAAGTGAGCGAGGGTGGAGGAGAGTGAGCGGAGGGTTGGGCTCACAGAAGAGCTAGGGGCAGGGCCTTGGGGGCATGGCAAGAGTGTTCAGTTTTCTGCAGTCAGAAAGTTGGCAACCCTATCCATCCCCTGTCATCCGGTCCCAGCTTCTGGCAGTAAGAAGTTTAGTGACACCTAGAGCATGGGATTTTATCCCTGACCATCTTGGCTAATAGTCATTAATGGACCTATCCTCTGTGAATGTATCTAATTATTTTTTTAACACAGTTATATTTTTGGCCTTCACAATATCCCTTGGCAATGAGTTCCACAGTTTTGACTGTGCCTTATGTAAAGTTCTTCCTTATTCTTGTTTTAAACTTGCTGCCTATTAATTTCATTAGGTGGCCCCTAGTTCTTGTGTTATGTGAAGAGGTAAATAACATCTCCTTATTCACTTTATCCATACCATTCTTGATTTTGTAGACTTCTATTATATCCTCTCCAGTCATCTCTTTTCTAAACTAAACAGTCCCAGTCTTTTTAATTTCTCCTCATACGAACTCTGTTCCATACCACTATCATTTTTGTTGTCCTTTTCTGTATTTTTTCCAATTCTAATATCTTTTTTGAGGTGGGGCAATCAGAAATGCATGCAGTATTCAAGGTGTTGGTTTACCATGGATTTTATATGATGGCATTATGATACTTTCTGTCTTTTATTATCTAACCCTTCCTAATCTATCTCGTTCCTAGGATTCTGTTAGCTTTTTTGACTGCTGCTGCACATTGAGCAGATGGTTTTTAGAGGACTATCCACAATGAGTCTAATATTTTCTAGAGTGGTGACGGCTAATTTAGACCCCATCATTTTGTATGCGTTGGGGATTGTTTTCCAGTGTGCATTTCTTTGCATTTATCTGAATTGAATTTCATCTGCCATTTTATTTCCCAGTCAACCAGTTTTGTGAGATCTGTTTATAACTCTTTGCAGTCAGCTTTGGACTTAACTATCTTGAGTAATTTTGTGTCTGCAAATCATGTCACCTCACTGTTTACCCCTTTTTCCAGATCATCGCTGAATGTTTTGAACAGCACTGGTCCCTCAACTCCCATTGAAAAACATTTCAAGTAAATGTACTCAGCACTAGAGCTCGTCAGGAAATTTTTGATAAACCTTTTTCTGTTTGAAAAATACTGTACATTGAAACCAAAACTTTTACCGAGAAAGGATTGGTTTTGGCAAATTTCCCATTTCAATTTTTTTTTTTAAGTTTTCCCATTGTCAAACTCTTCATTATGGCATTGTCAGAACAAAGTAATTTTTTTTTTTCAGTTTGAAATGACTTTATTTTAAAAATTTAAGATAATTTATAATAAAAAATAAAATAAAATAACTTAAAACCAAACTGGAATGTTTCATAATTATCAAAATGAAACATTTTGATTGACCCAAACTGAATTTTTTTCCAGTTTGCCAACATTTTTGAGATTTTTTTGACTTTCTGTTCCAATTTAGGATGGGGAAAAATTTTCCTGTCCTGGAAAAAATTGAGATTTAGGGGAAAAAAAAAATTCTGCCCAGCATCTCACAATAGATTCAGCACTGTGCAGATTTGAATCCTATTTATATTAGAAGCTCTTTGGGGCAAGGACTGCCATTTTGTACACCACCTACCACAATGGGGTCCTGGTGCGCGATTGGGGCTCTTAAGCACTACAGTAATTCAAATAATACATAATGATACAAAAGCTAGACAGAAATAAATGTTCGACTGACTGATTACAGTTACAGCAAGGACTGGGTTCTAACCACCATAAGAGACTTCTGCACTACTTTGGCATACCAAAGGCTTGCTGCATGTAATTTTATTATTAGAGTGCCTAGAAGGCCCAGCTGTGTTTGAATCTCAGTTGTTTTGGACATTGTACAAACATATAGTAAGGCAGTCCTTGCCCCAAAGAGATTACACTTCGAGGAGACAAGTCACACAAAAGGAGGGTGGAGAAATAGAGTGCAGAAGGAGGAAGTGACTTGCCCATGGTCGCACAGCAGGCCAGTGACAGAGCCAGAGATAGACTCCATGTCTCCTGAATGCCAGTCGAAGGCTCTATCGGTAGAGGGACTACAATGCCTCTAGATGAGTCATTGCAAGAGATCAAATGGACAAAAATTATACTTTCACACATGTTTTCTATTTCTCTATTGCCATCTATAATGTTCTGCCATTCATTACTTTATCACTTTTTTTGAATGCAGGTTCTTTTTCTCTCTCCTTAGTTGCCATGTTTTTGACACGTTTGTGGTTGACAAAGATTCTTCTGCCATATTTTACTTTTGAGATTTTATTTCCTGGTTTTGCCTCAGGATACTTTATATTTTATAGTCTGATTTTTTTTTTCCTCCCCACTTCTTTTTTCTTGGTTTTGCAACGGTTTTTCTGCTCTTCTTCTTAGTCCATTTTTTAATATTGTTTTGGTTTGTTTTTATAATTTCTAGACACCAAATGGGATTCATGTCATTCTTAGTTCCTTTGGCCTGACACAGAAATGCTGTGTGTCAACTGAGACAGATACACAAATATCTGTTTAATACAGCTACTTTGAGGCACATTGGAATTAATTTTCTTTTATATTTATGCCTCTAACAGTATACCCATTGCCTCCCTCGCTCCCCTTCCTGGATTAGGCCAGCTTTGCAAATTCCCTGCCTCCTTTTCCCAGAAGAAGAATCTACTCCAACAGAAATTTCTCAGTATGTTCCCCTCTCAGGGTATCACTTATTTTAACTTAATGTCCTTTTAATCCTAGCCTCCCTGGCCTAAATTCAGGGTTTACAAAAGTTCTTCCAACAGCTGGCTTCAATACCAGCTTGCCCCTTCAATTTAGCCTTTCACCACAGTTCTTGCAACTTCTCTCCAGCTCCCTGGCTGTCTTCCTGACTGCTAATGAGCATCTTGCAGCAATATCACCCCCTACACCCTCCCTCCACAACTTCCCCTATAAAAGGTCTGTTTTCTCCCTTTTAGGTCTGTCCATAGGGACGTCCTTCCTGTCCAGACAGAGCTCTCTGTCTCTATATTCCCTGCCTTTCTTTCCCAGAGTAACAATTAATCATCCTCTGTCAAACTCCCTTATTGGTAGAGTATTCCAAACAAATTCCCCCATCTTCCAGGGCCTAATTAATCAATTAGCTTAGGGTTGAATCATTCAGGCATAGGTGCCCGGGCCCTGTCTTAATCCCCAGGGCCAATCACCCTGTGACAGTCTTTATTGGGATAGTGCAATACTTAAAAATATCCCCTGCAATTGGCTTTTTAATTCCAATATTGTGTAGAAAAGGCCTCACCTGACTATTGTTAAGCCAAATCTGATATTGCCATATGAATGTGGGTATTGCAGTGCAAGTTCTACATGGTTTATAGAGCACTTCAGTATACTTTGTGCAGATCCTCTGATTTGACACTTTATATCCTACTGGGAAGATTAGGCTGAACACGTTTTTGCATTCAGCGTTTACTGGTCAGTTTCTCTCATTTCTCTCCACCCAACTTTAAAAAGAAAAAACATCAGAAGCTACATTTGGTATAATAACCATATATTTTGTTTCTGTGACTTCTCTGGCACTTGCCCTGAGTTTTAGACAACGCCATACATTTAACAGACAACTGGAAAAACTCAGGAATGGAAGTTTTGTTTTGAAAATCTTAAACTTCCAATTACTGTCCCTTCTTTGTATGTCTGTTTGGAGCCTACCATGTTCTAGATGTTACTGCAAATGATTTAATTAAGTTAGCACATGAGTTTCCTTTGGATATCATTATTAGATTTTTACATCTGAGGCCATTTGTGTAGACAGATGGAAAATTTAAAGTTTGTGGGTCTATCCATTGCATTTGTAAAACCCCATTTATACATATAGATACAGGTTTTTTCTGTTTAGGAGGTATTTGCCTGCGAATATTGTGGGTACAGTTAAAATAGCTCAGCCATCCTCAAAGCCAAACTTTAAAATTGCACCTGCAAGTTTTGCTTACATAGGGCTTACATAAGAAGATTCCTGCTGACTTATACTGTATTTGAACCAGGGCCATAGATTGTTGCGATGAGCAGTAATTCAGGTTTCCCATGCATAGCTGTTCACGTGTGGAAAAGCCTAGAACAGTTCTAAGGATGGTCTTTGAAAATTTGTCACACTTATTCTGAAAGCTTGACTTCTCCCATGATGGAAGAACTGTCACAGTAGTGAAATCAGAGTCCACAGACCCAATCTTCTTCTTTTTCATCAAAAGTAACATCTGACCAAACTATTAAACTAACAGCATGGCTTTTCCCCTTACTTAGCCACAGGGTACAACTCTCAGGTCTTTAGCTGATGCTAATCTAATGCTGAACCCCACTGAGGGCGAAAAGTTGCTGCATAATGATTAGCAATGATTAGCAAATAACTGTTTAAAATTAGAAATCAGTATGTTTGCTGGGAAATGGCTAAATTTTTGTAGTCTGCAATTAAAGTGCAAAAGATTTTTTGAAATCTGTATATTTAGTACTGTGGGTTTAAGCAAAAGCAGCTATAATCTGGTGTTCACTAAAGTTCTCACAATGGATTTTTGGTAATGCAATGTACAGCAGTTTGGGGGGGAGGGGATAGCTCAGTGGTTTGAGCATTGGCCTGCTAAACCCAGGGTTGTTAATTCAGTCCTTGAGGGGGCCATTTAGGGATCTGGGGCAAAAAAACAAAACAAAACACCTGTCAGGGACAATACTTGGTCCTGCTAGTAAAGGCAGGGGACTGGACTCTCAATGACCTTTCAAGGTCCCTTCCAGTTCTATGAGATAGGTATATCTCCAAATATTATTATTATTATTATTAGATTGGCTCTTTAATATAGAAGACTTCAAAAATGCAGCATTACTAGAGAACTTGGACTAGCATCTGAGGTTTGAGGATCCCTTCACATCACCTCCAGTCAAGAAGGTTGTTTTAGGTTTTGACCTTTGGGTTTTGACTTATGCATTTCAATAGTCCCATTTAAGTAGAGATGTGTGTTCACAGGATCAGCCCCTTATTAATAAGAGTCCAGAAGTCCATTCTGTCCTGAAGAAGATTCACTTAAATATTCCAAATATTTTAACATTTCATACTGTCAAGTTTATTTGGATGTCTTTCACACTCCTCCCTGACTGAAGCAGGGCTTTTATCATTAGAAATGCTGTTATTAACCCTTAGATATCGTATGGGTAAATATTCAGCACAACGCATGAGAATTTACCTATGTGACTCCCATTAAAATTAATTGAGTTGTGTAGCTAATTTCCCAGGCTATATGCTAGGGGCCAGATTCCCTCATGCAGTGTGGTTTGGTTGTGCTGTACTTCCACTGCAGTGTAGCCCTACAGTGGTGTCTCTGCTCCTTGGAATATTCCTGCCCGAACAAAGGGGATTCTCTGGTAGGGAGCTGGCATGGAGATTCTTATGCCAGCTACGCCCATGTTCCTACTATACCAGACAGATGGAGGGTGAATGGTGTATCTCTACAACATACTAATCCCTGGCTGCAGCTTATGCAGCTAGTGTCTGTCAAAGTAGCCTCAGGATGCTCTAATAACACAGGGGAACAGACTCAACATATAGTGGTCCCAGGAACAGGAGAATGCAAAGAGTTTTGCACGCGCACACACACACACAAAATACCTGACCTATTCTGTGTGCACTTCAGCTATGAAAGGATCTGGAGAGAAATAGGTATGTATGCCTTATGACCACTGGAAAACTAAGGAAAACACGTGTAAATCTTTGATGTGTTTATAACTGTTACCAAACTGGAGAAAAAAACGTATTTACTTAAATATTAGTTTTTTAAAAATTGTCCTCTGGTTGAAGAATTTTTAATTTGTTAAAAATCTATTTTCCCTTCACTACAAGCCCAATCCTTGAAGATGCTGAGCACACTAATGGGCATTGAGGCTGCTCTGCATGTCACAGGAAACTTGTAGAATTGGGCCCTGCATGTGTGGAATTCCTATTGATGGCAAAATGCATATACTAAAGGGAAAATGGACACCTTAAGAAATACAGTCTGAAACATCTGCGTGCCAGTGCTGCACACTGCACTGTATGTCCTGTTGCTACAGGAACAGGTGGAGCCTGGCAGATGGGAAGACTGTATTGAAGAGCTTGATATTAAAATCTTTAAGATGACTGAAAATGTGTCTCTGCCCCCCCCCCCCCCCCCATTTCCCCACCTGGTATTTTAGAACTGCCTTAGGGAATGGAAAAGTGACCGTATTTTTCCAATCTCGGTACTGGGACAGTTCTTTGTTTTTAAACTTAAAAATTTGGAGCATATTCAAGCTGCTTTTGAGCAGGAAGAGGAAAGGAAAGTTCTCATTCTCCAGAACTCCTCTGTTTGGAGTCAGCCCAAGAGTAAAAGCATTCCTTGGGGGTGTGGGGGAGAGGAGGAATAAAGAAAGAAAGGGCTTGCTGGTTGATCCCTGGGAGTGTTTATAAAAGAAACCTGTTTTAGAAGCCGTAATTTATTTGTCGAGAAGAGGCCAAGGAAATTTTTGCTCCCTTGCCCTCCCACAAACATGCATTCACATTTTCTGAGACTTGCTATTTGTTTGGACTTTTTAAGTGTTCAGGTGACTTTCCAGACAGGGATTATGTTTTCCCTTCCGCCTTTACGTAACTTTGAGATTTACATTATTTACTCAGAATATTTATAACATTGACCGTTGTCTGCAGTTTCTGGTCTGTGTGACTTCAGCAGTCCCAACTGTAGCCTCATGGTGAGGAGAATGCAATAAAAATCTGAACACAATAGAAGCCCTAGAAATTTCACAAAGACATAATTGTTTGGAAGGATTTCTTAAGTATAGATGGGTTGAAACCAGAGAATTATCTCTCGGTTCTTCCAGACTTCAGGGAAGTTCATATTCAGATCAAAATTTCTAGTTTGGTGCACTAAAAAGAGTGCCAAGAACTGAAAATCTTATCCAAACACGTCTCAGCTTTGGAGACTTCCATAACACAGGCCTACTCCCAGTTGTAACATGTCGAAAAATCTTTTTTCTGTCATCTGCACAATAGCTCTAGCAGTGTGCCAACCATTCCTCGGCATCCTGCATGAGCACACCGGAACAGATGCTGTCAGACTAGTTCAGCTAGTAGTTTATAGGTAGAGGCCCACACTATAAAAATTGATACACTTGGCAAAGCGGTTTTTTCTTTTATCTCAGCCTTGTGCTTTTAGCCGTAAATAGTTTAACCATTGTTAGTTGTTAAGTAGCTGTTAAGCATTAGTTAGTGTCCCAGCTGGGATGTTTCCCTAGGCGGGGCATACCCCAGTCCCTGGGTTTTAAGCCGTGCTTCACATGTAACAGGCCTACATGTTGTCTAAGCTGTCTCATAGAATCCCCATAAAGAAGCGCTGTTGCATCTGTAAAAACTTTTGTCCTCTGACTCAGAGGGAGTGTGACTTATGTATCAGGGCCCTCCTGAGGCAGGCTGCCTTGTGCCCAGCTTTGAAGCCAGAGCAGCCCAATGAGGCACCTAGTGCTTCTACTTTGGTGCGGTGTGCACCCACAGCACTGGGTTCCTCCCGGCACCGATCCCCATTGCCAGCGCTGAGGAAGAAACCTAAGAAGATGGCACCAAGCAAGCCCAACCGAGCTTATGCCCACTCTGGACCTGCAAAAGGGCTTGGCCCCAGGGAGTTCCTTCCCCCAAAAGGACTCACCACCAACTCCAGGGAGCAGTAAAGGGCCCAAGCCAACAGTGCAGTTGACACCCTCCCAGTTCCCAGTCACCGGCAGCAACAGTGAGCTGCCAGACCCAAGCCTCGACGGCCCTGCCCTGGTCACCGGAGGGAGATGACTTCTTGGGCTTGGAGGCGCAGTTCAGCCCCTTGCCCAGATAGCAATGCGATTAGGCTCTGGAGGGCGCGTCTACTGCATTGGTGCCAACCTGGCAGCAAGGCCAGTGGCTGACCCAATGGCCTTATTGGAACGCCTGGGGCGTTCCCATGCTGCCGCACTCCCACCAGTCCTCAGTCACCAAACCAGACAGACTGAAGGCAGCGCCGATGGCACCGGGCTCGATGCAGAACGCTCTGGTAGCCGCCATGGGTGAGGAGCCACTACTCACCCCTAGGCCACCCTCTCTGGCTGGGGAGGACACCACCAGCCCTTCCTCGGTAGTCCAATCATCCTCCTCCTCTCTGGATAAGTCAGTGGTGGGTCCCTCAAGAGCTAGCCCGCCGGACAATTTTAGGGAGCATCAGGTGCTACTCCGCATCAGGGTGGCTTCCAACTTGGGCCTCAAGGCAGAGGAGATGGAGCAGACAGACACATTGTTTCATGTGTTATCAGCATCCACCCCGGCCCACGTCGCATTCCTGGTGCGGTCCTGAACATTGCCAAAAACATCTGGCAAACCCTGTCCTCCATTCTGCCCACTTCCAAGAGGGCAGAAAAGAAGTATTTAGTTTCAGCGAAAGAGTTTGAGTACCTGTACACCCACCGGGATCGTTGGTCGTGTCAGCAGCCAGCAAGAGGGATAAACAGGGGCCACCACTTTCACCCCTAAGAATAAAGAGGCCAAAAGGCTGGATTTCTTCAGTCGAAAAATTTATTCTACAGCCAGCTTCCAGTTTTGGGAGGCGAACCACCAGTCCCTCTTGGGTCACTATAACTTTAACTTGTGGGACTGGCTCATCAAGGGCAGGTCTCCGGGGCAGGTGCGCAGGACCTTGATCTGGTGCGGTCCACCAGCAGCGACCTGGGCCTGTTGTTAAACACAGAAAATCCACATTAACGCCAGTCCAATGCATAGAGTTCATCGGAGCATTTCTCAACTCCATGTGGGCCGGGCCTTCCTTCAGGCGTTTTCAGGCCATGTCAAGTTTAATCTCCCACATAAAGAGCCACCTGCTTACCCTGGCCCACAAATGCCTGCAACTGATGGGCCGCATGCACAAACGTGGTCAGCTATGCCCATCTTCATCTGTGGCTAGCCTCAGTCTACACCTCCAGCAGGCCCCTCAGGACTGAGTGATCACAGTGCTGAACCATGTCCTCCTGTCTCTGGATTGATGGCAGGATCCTAGGTTGGTGCTGCAGGGAGTCCCCTTTGCGATCCCATTACAGCGATCACCCTGGTCTTGGACGCATCAGATCTGGGTTGGGGAGCCCATCTGGGCGAGCTCAGCACTCAGGGCCGGCTGCTGGCTCCACAACAATCTCGCCCTTCATTTCAACGTCAGGGAGCTCAAAGTGGTTCGCGTGGCCTGCCTGCCCTTCTTGCCCCAACTGAAAGGCAAGGTGGTACAGGTCCTCCAGACAATACTGCTGTGATATATTGCATCAATAGGCAGGGCGGCACCAGGTCTTCGGCCCTTTGTCGGGAAGCGCTCAGCCTCTGGGACTTTTGTGTGTGACATGCCATTCATCTGGTAGCCGCCCACCTGCCCAGAGCCAAGAGTGTCCTGGCAGATCACCTCAGCAGGACCTTCTCGTCTGGCCACGAATGGTTGCTCCATCTGGAGGTGGTAGCCTAATCTTCCACAGATGGGGGACTCCCCAGGTGGACCTGTTTGCTTCCAGGCAGAACAGAAAGTGCCACATGTTCTGTTCTCTGCATGGCAGGGACAAGGGCTCCCTGTCAGACTTCCTGATTCCATGGTTGGGAGCGCTGATGTACGCCTTCCTGCCAGTGCCATTAATCCACAGAGTCCAGCTCAAGGTGAAGCAAGACAAAGCAACGATCATCCTTATAGCCCCAGCGTGGCTTTGTCAACATTGGTTTGGCATGTTGCTGAGTATTTCGGCAGCTCTGCTGCTGCAGCTGCCTCTTCAGCCGGATTCGCTGTCCCAGAGCCATGGCAATCGGCTGCATCTGAACCTGTCGGCGCTGCACTTAACAGACTGGCTACTGCATGGCTGAGTGGGGATGAGCGGCTGTGTTCTGCTGCTTTCCAGCAGGCTCTGCTGGGTAACAGGAACCCCTCCAGAAGGGGCACCTATGTGGCGAAATGGTAGCAGTTCATGCGTTGGGCCTTGGATCGTCACATTCGTGCAGAAGAGGCCCCACTGCAAGGCATCCTGAACTATTTGCAGCGTCTTAAGCTCCAGGGTCTGTTACTATCCTCGGTTAAGTTTCACCTGGCAGCCATTTCAGCATTCCACTCTCCGTTCCAAGGCAGGTCGGTCTTCGCCCATCCGATGATGGCATGGTTCCTGAAAGGTCTGGACCACCTTTACCCGCATATCCAGGACCCGGTCCCTTGTTGGAACCTGAATCTTTTACTGTCAAGACTCGTGCTCCGTCGAGCCCTTGGCCTCCTACTCCCTCCTGCTTCTCTCATGGAAGGTTGCGTTCTTGGTTGCTATAACTGTGGCCCGTATGATGTCCAAAATAAGGTTGCTCACATCAGAACTGCCGTATATGGTCTTCTATGAGGACAAGGTCCAGCTGCGCCCGCACCCGGTCTTTTTGCCCAAGGTCATCTCCCAATTCCATGCTGGTCAAGACCTATACCTACTGGTCCTGTGTTTAAATCCTCACACAACAAATGAGGAACATAGGCTGCCTCCCCTTCTACATAGAATAAACGAAGCCGTTCCAGGTCTACGCAGATATTTGTTGCTGTCATAGACAGATAAAAGGGTTGCCCAGTCTCTTCCCAGGGAATCTTGTCCTGGATCACTGCCTGCATCCTCTACAGTTATGAGCTGGTGAAGGTGCCCCTGCCGGCGATTGTGACTGCTCATTCAACTAGGGCGCAGGCGTCATCAGCAGCCTTCCTCGCTTGGGTGCTGATCCAAGAAATTTGTAGGGCCGTGACCTCGTCATCCGTCCCCGCATTCTCTTTGCATTATGCCCTGACCCAGCATGCTCAGTTTCAGCACAGCGATGCTCCAGTCTGCAAGTCTGAACTCTGAGCCTACCTCCAAGGATTCTGCTTGTGAGTCACCTAGAGTGGAATTGACATGAGCAAGCACTCAAAGAAAAAACGCTTACCCACCTTTCATAACTATTGTTCTTCTTCGAGATGTGTTGCTCATGTCCATTCCATTACCCGCCCTCTTACCCCTCCGTTGGAGTTGTCAGCAAGAAGAAACAGAGAGGGCGTAGGTCCGGTGGTACCTGATATACCGTGTTGTGAGCACGGCACCCCAGAGAGTGCCACAGCCGGCCCTACAGATACTGCTAAGGCAAAAGTCTCTGATGTCCATGCACATGGGCGCACACATACCTAGAATGTAATGGACGTGAGCAACACATCTTGAAGAACTACAGTTACGAAAGGTGGGTAACCGTTTTTTCCTCTGTGGCAGCATAGCCCCCCTGCCTTATGTGGTTAATGCAGAATTTGCATGTAGAAGGTTCCCCTTTTCACTTGGATCTTTTGGGGCACAGTCTGGCCCTAATATAAAAATAATGTTTTATTAAATGAGAACCTGAAAAAACCTTCAGTTAAAGTATGACCAAGCCCTTTCACTGATACCTGCAGATTTAAGAAACAGCAGTGGAGATTATCTTATTTTTATTTATGGATACAAAAAAGTTGAATCATTGTCTCTAAAGGCCTGTGCAGAGAGCAGTATGTTTCTTTTTATGGGTGGCTGCTTCTGAACAAGGTAGCTGCGGGGTACTCAATAGGAAGTACCCATTGTCTTGTGCTATTGGCTCATTTTCACTATTCAGATGAAAAAAGAATGAGGAGTACTTGTGGCATCTTAGAAACTAACAAATTTATTTGAGCATAAGCTTTTGTGGGCTAAAACCCACTTCATCGGCTGCATGCAGTGGAAAATACAGTAGGAAAATATATATACACAGAGGACATGAAAAAATGGGTGTTGCCATACTAACTATAACGAGAGTAATCAGTTAAGGTGGGCTATTATCAGCAGGAGGGAAAAAAAAACTTTTGTAGTAATAATTTACATTTACTACTGTATTTTCCACTGCATGCGTCCGATGAAGTGGGGTTTTAGCCCACGAAAGCTTATGCTCAAATAAATTTGTTAGTCTCTAAGGTGCCACAAGTACTCCTCATTCTCTTTGCTGATACAGACTAACAAAGCTACCACTCTGAAACCTGTCACTATTCAGATGATGACTGTAAGGCTAACTAGCATGCAGATATACAGTACATGATGATGTGGTAATGTTAACAAAATCTTCATACATGAGTTTGGAGTGACTGCATAACTCACAAAGAGTAAAGCCTTCATCCCAAATAAGTGCCAATAATCTGTATAACACCACATAGCTATGCATCTCGTTGATGCCATATTTTACAGTAAAATTCTAAAGTATTTCTGAAATAGTTGTAATAGATACTATTATTCATACACCTCCATTTCCAAAGCCGGATTTATTTAGGACCATGAGTCCAACTGTGCAGGCTTGAGAGGAAGAGAAGCTGTGTCATGTACTTCTAATTAACTGCACCCAGGATGTGAAGAAGGTGGGAGTGGCTCTCTAGCGAGGGAACTAGAAGCTAGGACACAGGAGGTGCTGGAGGGTAACGTTAGATGATAGGTATAACCTTAAAGCATAGGGTTTCCAGGTGTCTCTTTTTTTTGACCGGAAAGTCCAGTTGAAAAGTCAGCCAGAGGCAATGCGTAGGAGGGGCTTGCAGGGTCAAGTGACCTCCCCCGCCCCCAGATTGGCTTGCCGGGGGTGGGGGAAGGAGAGGGGTTCTGTCCTTCTCTCTCTCTCTGCGCCTCCTTCTGGCACGTTCGGCCACTCTCCTTGGCAGCTGTGTGCGGGACGGAACCGCTTCTGCCTGAGAGAGCCTGGCTAGGAGGCAGCGGAGGCCCGGGGACAGGGGCTGAGCATGCGGTGGGGAGGCGGGTAACGACTGTGGCTCGCTTGGTCCCTGTCTTCGTCAGCAGGGCCCAGGCAGGGGGCGGCCTTATGCTGCCCTAGCTGCTAGGGGCAGGGGTTGAATGAGCGGGAGCCCCCTCCCCCCCGGCATGTTTCTGGTTCACTTGGTCCTGTCCCTGGCAGCTGGGCCTGGGGTAGGGGGGGGGATGGAATGGGAGGAGGCGGTGCCTCAGGGGAAGAGGCAGAGCAGGGGTGTCCGGTTTTCAGCAATTAGAAAATTGGCAAACCTACTAAAGCAGCTCCTTTAACTTGTTAGTTCTACTTACTCTCCCCAATGCACAGTTGCTGTCTGGGCTTGTCTATACTTACGCGCTGGTTCGGCGGCTGGCAATCAAACTTCTGGGTTCGATTTATCGCGTCTTGTCTGGACGCGATAAATCGAACCCAGAAGTGCTCCCCGTCGATTCCGGTAATCCTGCTCGGTGCGAGGAGTACGCGGAGTCGACGGGGGAGCCTGCCTGCCGCGTCTGGACCGCGGTAAGTTCGAACTAAGGTACGTCGACTTCAGCTACGTTATTCATGTAGCTGAAGTTGCGTACCTTAGTTCGAATTGGGGGGTTAGTGTAGACCAGGCCTCGAGGCATGCTTCCCCCAGCATGTCTTTCTAGAATTGGCCCTTTAAATTTGGCAGAGACAGTCAGCTGTGACTCCGAAGTGGCCATTTTGTAGTTAGTATCTGCTGGCTGTATCTTTCTCTTCTTAAGTACCTGTTATGCTTTTCCCTGGCTTTCCCTTTTTTATTGCTGAGGAGGACATAGCATGGGGACAGCTGAGCTCAGGGAAGAAGGTTAGGCTGGTGTTTGTTTCATTAGAATTTGTCGTGTACCATAAAGCTATATGCCAGGAAGGGGGGAGAGTTTGGATTTAAACTCGGGCTGTGTGCTCTGTTGACATGGTCATGCCATTCACATTTGTTACTAGAGGGAGGATTTGCAGACACTCCCTGCACAAAAGAACAGTGGCGGGCAGAACAACAGCTGCAGCAGCAGTAAGCAGAGACTGTATCCCCATAGCAGCACACAAGGCTTTAATTGCAGTTTATGAAAGAGTAAAAAGCCCAAGTTGCAGCTCCACAGGAATTGCAACAAGGCCAAAATTTTGGTGGAATTATTTTTGTAGCAAGTTGTTTGTGTGTGTTGGGGTTTTTTTGTTTTTGTTTTTTTTAAAGACCATGGCTGCTGGGAAGCTGCTCAGAGGTGTGAAATGTTAGTAGTTGTGACAGAAATGGATGACTAGATAGTGTAGATGATTCAGTCAAAAGTGCAAGATAAATGGGCCGAGATGGTATCCCTAGCTTCTGTTTGTCAGAAGCTGGGAATGGGCGACAGGGGGATGGATCACTTGGTGATTACCTGTTCTATTCATTCCCTCTGGGGCACCTGGCATTGGCCACTGTCGGAAGACAGGATACTGGGCTAGATGGACTTTTGATCTGACCCTGTATGGCCATTCTTATGTTCTTAAATCACATAACATGAGAAGTTACTTTTAGAACGTATTTTGACTACTTTGCTAAAGCCCTACTTTATGTGATAGACATGCTGGTGAATTCAGGCTTGGTAACTTAACTAATGGCAACTCTATCATGTCATGGAAGAGATTAGGCAAAAGCAGATACACAAGAATCACTTTAGAGACAATAGACATTTAAAAGTTGCATTTTTTAAAAAATGGTATTTAAGGAGCAGGTCAGTATTAGCCCAAATGATATTTTACCGGTAAAGGGAAGGGGGAATTAATTTTATCACGTTACCTAAAAGATTTTTACTCTATATTGCTTAA
This sequence comes from Malaclemys terrapin pileata, assembly GCF_027887155.1. NCBI lineage: Eukaryota > Metazoa > Chordata > Testudines > Emydidae > Malaclemys > Malaclemys terrapin. Next base: position 33,500,697 of record NC_071518.1, read on the forward strand.
GAATATGTACTGTCTACGTTTGCAGAGTCCTGTAGTTGTAGACATTAGAAGTACGTAGCTCATTTTTGTTAATCTTAATTGGTAGCTGAGCTTAAAGCATCATAAAATATGACCCTTTTCAATTCAGATGATAGCAACCCTCTTTTATGCAGCTTACCACTTCTCATGCCTAGCTCAGTGACAATGTTTTCTGATTATACCCATTTAAAGTGAAAATCCTTCTGAGTTTCTGTGACTAGAAAGTATGGATTGTTTGAGCCATTGGTGAAACACATTTAGAACATGCATATTTATTTTTATTACTGCTTCTGGTACCAAAACTTTATGCTCAACTAGTCTTTTCAATATGAGATAGCTGCTTGGAAATATTCTTGTCCATTCTTATTCACAGTGTCTTGCTAGATAATAAAGGGGTTGTTATCCATGACTGGCCAGGCAGTCTAATAGCAGCCTGATGCAGAGAAACAATCTTTGGGTCATGAGCACAGCTCAAGCTTGTGGGGTGGAAGCATTGCAAAGGTGGCATGCTCAGCACCTAAGAGGAAGAGAAGAGAGCACTTGTATGCTGCTGTATAGAGACTTGACCATCTTTGGCCCAAGCATTGGCTTGCCCCATGTCTCTCTCTCTTCTTCTTTGACTGTTACAAAACCCTAACATGGGATTTAGGATATGTTGGAAGCACAGCATTAGAAAGGAGGAAGAGGAATTATTTCAGGAGACCAAAGAGGATATAAATTCGGAAGGCTGACAAATTTAAGGTGGATGGAACACACAGTTCAGACAACAGTTAACAAAATGAATAAAGAGCTACAAGAACTGATTAAAGAAGAAGATTAACAGTACTAATGTGTCTAGTTTGGAGGACAGCAGCAGATCCTTTGAGCTACATTAGTTACTAAAAAATAAATTCTCTACTAGGAAGTCTCAATAGCTTCCAAATATTGGCAGATGGTACAGTACTCTAATAGTTTGCCAAGTACAAGGAACAAATTGGATTATTAATACAAACCTGGAGGTCCACTAATGTAAATGATTTGTCTTTACTTCTGAATGATTTCATATGCAACACACTGTAAGAGGCTTGCTGTTCTCTTGTTATACAAAACCTGAAAAAATAAAAATGTGACTAGTTCAGCCCCCATTAAGTTTTCAGGTAGAATAATCCATATCATCAACTGCGATATGACGACTTAACGGGAGGCTGAAACTTTTAGTTTACAACCACATGCTGTGGAAGTTCACCAAAATATTCCATGAATATACCTCAGTTCCGGAATGGATAATTTAAAAGATAGGAAGGAATGAAAGAAACAAAGTAACCTCTAGCTCTTCAAATTGTCCCATTCAGGTTCCAATTTCCTGCAGGTTACTGTGTCAGAAAACTTGGAGATAAGAGGGTAAACATGGAGTGGCAGGTGTTTACTTCAACTTTCACTCCCTATAACAGCAGCCAAGAGGCTACTCTGGATCCTCCATGTATGTAGTCAAAGGGGTATTCTGGGTTTAGGGTAGGAGGCTGTGGACCTGATTCAGTTGCACACCAGCCTGAGATTCAATTTATGAAGTTGAGACAGTTTGACAGAGACAGTGCATTTATAGGGGTTTATTTGCATGGTTGTAACAATATTCAGATAGGCTCCCACCCAAAGCACAAATCAAAAGTGGTATGCTGTATTTGTTTCTGTTTATGCATCATTACCAGCAATAACCAAAAAGGAGTATCAAATTCAGATTAGAGATGATGCATGAGCCAGAATGAATGTAGCTTTACATGTAGATTCCAGGTAGAGTTTGGAGTGGAAAAAAATCTTATCTTAAGCAAATTTGGTATGGAGTTTGAAAGGCTATAAGCATGGTGATCTAAGAAACCTTCCACCCGCTTCCCCAACCCGCACTTAGATTACAGCTTCCTTATAGTATTCTGGTATATATGCCCTATATTGGGACTAAGGAATACATTTGGTCAGAAAATGGTGAATGTCTTTCCAATAAAATTTTTACCTCTTTTTGACAATTTGTCAGTTTAAAAAGTTTTTTTTTACTAGCTCTATTAATTTAAAAAAAGGCAATGGTTTTGAACATTTGTGATTTTTTTTTTTTCACCAAAATTTCAAAAATTCGGACGCGCTTTTGTACTGAAAGTCTATAGAGGATCATTATAGCAGTTTGGCTAAGGAAGTGTTTGACCCATGCATGACTGAAGTGCGTTCAGAAGCTCATAATTGTGACAGCAGACCAGTATATTCCTTAGAATTTATTGTATTGCTTTGTCTGTTTCTCCCTGTCTCAGCTGCTTTCCATCTAAAGTAACTCAGCCAATTTCTGCTGTCAGATATAATGGTGCAAGTCCAGAATATCTCCTTTGATTTAATTGACACTTCTGGTGGTGTGAATCTGGAGCAAAATTTTTCCTGCTGATTTCCCCTGCCTCCCCAAGTCTTCCTGCTTTTGCTCTCTCTTGCCTATTTGTTTTTAAAGACAAGCAGGTCGTGACTTTCATTTTTTGAATGCAGAAAATCAGGCTGTGGAAAAGAACAGCTCTCTACTCTGTTGCGTCTGACCTTTTAGAAGCAGAGGGCCCAATTTCCTGATCCAGACAGCTGAGGAAATATTTCCAATAGAATAAGCAAATGGTTCATTAATAATTCAAATTGCCTGAATTAAAACAGCCAGCCCATTCGTTATTCAGTGTTTGAATTAGTATAATCTTATTTCCTTTTATTTCCTGTGCTGCCTTTATTAAATCCCGTCTCGTCCTTGCATGTGATTAGGTCACGTCATGAAATAACCAAAACAGTTACTGTGCTTCTTAACAACATGTTATGTTCATTCTGAGAGTGAAGACTGGACTGAATGGATACAAGTGGAAAATTTATATAAACAACTGAAATGCTTCTAAAGAGCTTACAGCCATAAATCACTTTTGCTGTGATCCCAAGCAGATCTCAAACTAACCGCAAATTTAGACCAACCCAGTACTTTGGCAAGAGACTTATAAGAGACGACCAGGTGCTGCAGAATGAATTAATATGTGGAGTGTTTCATTCTGTATCAGCACTGAACTCTGGTGGTACTTGGGTACTGCCATGTTTTTAGACAATTTAAGAAACTAAAATCCTGGAAACTTGTGGTCAATAGAGATACTGTGCTATTGCATTCTTCACAAGAATAAGGCTGTTAACTATTGTACCCTGACCAAATTTCTTCCCAGGTAATTACGCTCTCCAGCTCTGTAGTATCATCTGCATACAGAATTCTTTACTTCCTACCATATGGTATTGTTCAATGTTGTTCTGAGTTCTATTCTGTATACTATTCTACTGAGTTTTTTAAATGTGCCTATTTCTATAGTATCTGAGCACCTGTTAAACAGCTGCTGCATTTCAGTTTTAAAGATGATTTGGGAGGAGAGGTGCTATACACAGGCAAAGGTATTTTTTTTCATAGCTGTAAGACAGATGGTACTGCACGAGGAAAGTGAGAATGTAGAACTCAGCTCTGTGTTAAAATACAGATGTTCAGTTCCTAAATAAAATACATCTAGGTTTCCAAATTATACGAAAAACCTATGATGGGTGAGATTGTGTGGCCTGCGTTGTGCAGGAGGTCAGACTAGATGATCATAATGGTCCCTTCTGACCTTAAAGTCTGAGTCTATGGTCATGATGTAGAGAGGAATCAAAACTTTGTTTCTATTCCATAGCTGTGTAATGCAATCCTGCATTTCCTCATTGGTTCCAGCCTTTATAAATTAATCACGAGCCACAAGCCTAAGGCTGATACCCAGAGATTATTGCAAATAAATTGGAGACAGTGTCAATATGCCTGAATCTGAGTAGGTTTTTTAAATGGGTTCTGTAGACTTATAGATCAGCTTACGTTTAAATTTGCCTACTATACTTGCACTGCTTTCCATGAACAAATTTGGATGATGAAGTGTCCAAAAATGCATTTGAAGGATTTCCATTTGCAGCTAACCTCTGAACATGTTTAGTATTGAGATTCACGTACCACTATTTTATTTTTATTAAGACTGAAATGTACTGATAGTTTTTGTTTTGTAACATGATCATAAATGTGGGACAGTAGCAATTTTACGAGCCAGGAGAACAATATGCAACCCACCCTTATAAGAATCCAGATGCTGGAAATAAAATTGCACCATGTATTGCTGTAGGATCTAAATATACTAGTCAGTCCTGTGCTACGCTGTTTTATTCAGGAATGTCTTAAAGCTCTTGTTTTAGAGGCAATTCGTTCTTTCCAGTGGCGAAACAAAGATGACCAGGAGGTTACATTCCTCACAGTGTAGTAAAAATATAACTCTGGTCATTATCAATGCTATTTCTGCCTGTAATTATTAGGCATAAGTAGAGTAGTATATGTAACCGGGATTCCATTCTCAGAATAAAGTGAGCAGTTTAGTATTATTCAGCTTCAAACAGTGAAATATTTTGACCTAACATCCACCTGGTCCCCAGTGATTTGGCAAAAATGTGCTGAACACTCACAGGGGGAGAGGGTAGGGAGGGTTAGACTTCCATTGGTGGGATGACATTAACCTAGCGCGGTTACGAAACAAAACAATCTCAGGGTCACAGGGTAAATCATGAGGGTTGAGAAGTGTGGGATGATTATTTGAAATCAGTGAATTTACATAAATTAATTCAACTCTTTACCTTAGTGTTCCACGACAAAGGTGTCCTGGGAAAGAATGCCTAGGATTTAATTTGTTCTGCTGCCAAGAATAGAAATAGTGTGTGGGTAACCAATAAAGGGAAATAAACAGAACACTTCTGAAATAGATGTGATTTAAAAACTAGAGAAAAATCTCTTTGCATTAATCTGAGGAATGAATGACTCTCTGTGAAAAAACAATTTACAATGTAAGAAATAGATTTGGCAGTACAAATAATTCAGGGGGGCGGGGGGGAAGGGGAAATCCATAAACCATCAAGCTAAATTCTACCTACATTTCTGCAAGCAGAGGGATGGTCCTAGTTGTACTGCAATAAAGCATCACTTACTATAGTTGCCCAGGGCATAGTTTCAATTAATGCATTTTCTAACTACTGTAGAAATGCCAGGATATTATAAAAGCATCTCAAACAGTTTGATTGAAAAGGTAATGCATTATGTTAAAGTTCAGTAAAGTCATTAGATACCATAGTAGTTATTCTTAGCACCAATATAGTGATGTTTAATTTCAAGGTGTTTTTATAAGTGTTAATTAGTTAATCTTCACAACAGCTGTCAGATACTATAGGTAAACAGAACTGGGTCAAGTTTATCCGTGATGTACATTTACAAATAGGGAAAACAGAGCAGTGATGGGAAATAGGTAAATTATGTTAGAGATGAGATTACAATCCAGTGATCCTGGTTCCCATTCCTTTTTCTCTTCTCTGATATGCAAAGACATGCTTAATTACGCTGCAGGTCATGTTTCCAGATGAATATCCAGGAGATAGCTTGAAGAACGACTCCTTTGTCCTTCATTAAAGCCGTTAAAACAAAAACAATTTGCATATTAACTGTCTCACTATGTATAAAACCAAATCCTAATGTGGTTATTCTAAAATAACTTGGGGCAAATTCTGTTCCGTTTGAAAACAACCTAAGTCACTTACTTTAAATAAACTGGTTTTAAAACAAAGAAATAGTAGCTTTCTAGGAATTTAATATTAATGGATTAAATTCTGATCTCTGTCACACTTCTGCATTTCCACTAAAGTCATTGGATTTGAGTGGGAGCAAGAGTAGAATTTGGCCCATTTCTCTTTCTTTTGGGGTTTGGGACCCTTTTAGTTGTGTAGGAGTCAGGCCCCATTTAGTCTTAATTACTGTCCAGTGACATTCTAATCCTTCTGAAAGATTTTTATTTCATTTAAGTGTGTGACCCATTTAAATTCCAAATGGAAGATTATGAACCCACCCTTTCTGACTTACATTTTTAACTTCCCTGACCTTTTAAAAATATTCTGTTATTATTAGGCTACCATAGCTACAGAAGCCAAGACCTTTCCTCTGGTACTGAATTGCTTTCATTATCCATATTTTAATTACATTGATCTGGATTCTACATACTTGTCATTCAAATTTGCTTTTCAATTAGAGGAAAATGACTAAGGAAAAACCTTTGTCTGCTATGTATGCTGTGTAAGGATAGATGTCTTGCTTGGTTTAGTACTCAAAGTCGTGACCTTTGAGTTCAGTACTCATTTTTATGGGGTTCACAAATAGTCTTTATCACCAAAAATACCAAAACATACCTGTTCCCAAACAACTATCAAACAAATAAAATGTTGGTCTACAGTAGGACCTTCCTGTAGGTCCCACGGTGTGTTTTATATTGTCTGATGACAGTTGTAATCTAGTTGGGGGTCAGGACTATGTCTTTCATCTGTGTAATGCTTTCTTCTGTACCAACCCTCAGGCATGAAACAATTTTCCAAACTCACTCATAAAATTACTACCCTGTCTGTCTTCAAATCCCTTCACAGTGATACATGTGGGAAAGTGCCACCTGATAACAGCCAGCCATCCGACAAGTCAGGATTACTGATAAGACTAATATTTCTTGTTTGTTTATATCTTAAAACTAAAAAACCCAACAGCATAGCTGATTTTGAGTAAAAATGAGGTTACTGTGTACACAGGGCTAGTACTTCAAGTTGCTGAGCACTCTGGCCCTGATCTAGCAAAGCACATACTTAAACACATGAATAGTCCCATTGGGATCATACATATTGGATACATATGATTGGAATGAATGGGACTACTTATGTTTAAAGTTAAATATGTGCTTTGCTGGATGGGGATCAGACCCTTTAGTACCTTGTAGGGCAGAGTCCATAGTTTATAATACATTTATCATGGTCACCCTCTATTGAAGATAACAGAATAGAATACAAAATACATTAGACTAAGTTGTATGAGATCATATCTGGACTACTATAAAACTCCGATATTCATCTCACTAGTAAAGTTCCTTCTCCACATTTAAATTTCACACTAAAAATATATATCCGAAGTGTGTGAGCAAAACTCAGCTAGGAGCAAATTTTAAAACACTGGGAAAATTGTGCATTCAGTTACACAGTACAATCCTTGTGATTTTCATAGATTTTCATGGTTATAACAGAAGAATTTATCTCAGACCCGTATGTCGTTGCCAAAATCCTGAAAACTGAGGATATACTTAGAAAACAGATATATTTAGAGCAAATTAAATAGTCACTTTGCCGATAGATTAGTGGGCAGAACCATTAAGGGCTAAAAATTTGTATCAGTTAAACAGGAGTAAATCTATTGGGCCCAAAGCTCAGGCCTGGCTGACATATGGCTGGTCTTATGTGATATAGCCCCCAAGGCAATTTAGAGTAACCAGGGATTGCCAACCTCTTGACAGGCTCTGGCATTTTCTATACCAGGGGGTGTGAAATTCAGTGGTATAGAGACATCTCTGTGCCACTGGAGGATTTCCACACACACCAGGGGACTCTGGCCACTTTTGTCAGGTTCAAACTATCTTCAGGCCTGGGGGTGGGGGAGCCTAGGGAGATGGAGGAGTTTCCCTTGGCAATGGGAAGAAAGGGAGAAGATAGACAGTCTTGGGGGCTCCTTTTAGGGTGACCAGACAGCAAGTGTGAAAAATCGGGACGGGGTGGGGGGTAATAGGATCCTATATAAGAAAAAGACCCCAAAATTGGGACTATCCCTATAAAATCGGGACATCTGGTCACCCTAGCTCCTTTAGACAACTGAGAAATACATTCTCCTTTGAAAAATGTGATGCAATAAAGCCATTTGAGACAATGGTTATGTATTTCACAATCTGCCATGTAAGGAGCATGTATTGGAAAGGAAAAGGGAGGTAACCAAGAATCTTTTTTTCACTCACACTACCTGTTTCTTAGCACATTACTAACTTCTCTTTTCATATGGTTTCTCTGTACTGAAATGTTATACTCTTGCCTTGCAGACCTACAGCAGATGCTACATGTGAGGTAGTATAACCCAGTTGGCTGTTACACAGTTTAAGCCATGAGACGTTTTTATTAATCCTGTTACCCTCAGTGTATTAGTTCTTATGTGGGACATGGCAGCTTCAGCACTCCCTCTCTCCCTCCCTAACTGTGATATGGTAATTGCTGTTAGACTTAATCAGATAAACAGTTGTCCTGGGGTGGTAGAGAAGATCGGTGAAGCCCCCTATAGGTAACTATGTTCAGATTGACTAAAAGGCTTTGATATCAGAATTCTCTTCAGCTACTGTGTCAAGGAGAAAAACAAACAACCATGTATGATTTTTTTTCCAGACCAATCTGTCCATCTTCATCCAAGTTTTGTTTGAATTGCTCTACAATCTGTGGCCAGTTGTGCTTGTGTTGCTCTCTCCTGCTGGGTTAGCTGCAGCTTTAAATAAACCACCTCCCCCCACACCAACCAGTGCTATCAATCAGTATTTACCTGATCCTGAAGCTAACAGAAAACAGTCATATGGCTGTTAATGGTGGGGGGGGGAAAGCCATAGAACCTGCAGTTACCATGGCAACACTGTTCCCTGGGGTGTAACCAAGCAGAGATGAATGCTGTGAAATTAAGCTCTGCTCAATCGGTAGGGGGTACCTTTCCATGGGGTGGGGAGAGGAGTTTGTTACACTAAATCCCCAGGTAGATTATATACTGCAACTGGCATATTAGTGTTTTACATTAATTCTGTCTTTCTGTCATTCTCCGCACCCCACTCACATGCTTCAGTGGGTTATCGCCATATAGTATGAGGGAGCTCTGCATCTTAAGGCACAGGACAGAGAAATCCATCTTCCATGTAAGGTGTTACAAGATGTATGTGTAAGAAAGGGGAGAGTGAATTCTGACTCTAATCTGATCTGCAACCCAGTCATCCTGACAAGCAGTCAAGTACTTGAAGCCAAATCCTACCCTCATTTAGTATGCACCCACACAGCCCCATTAGTAGTAGTTGCAAAGGGGATAAGTGAGGCTTTACATAGTGGAACTGCCTTTGCTTTGCAGCTCAGGGACCTTTTGGACTGTGGCAGAACTTACTCCAAAGTGCACTTGTATTTTTGACATGCTGTGTGTGTGTGTTGTTTAAGACAGACCCATAAGTGTACATGGTGCTGTGCAATAGGTAACTTACTATTTATTAGTTGTATTACTATAGTGCCTATGAGCTCCAGTCATGGACCAAGACCCCCGGTATAGTCCCTGCCCCAAAGAGCCCTACAGTCCCTGCCGCAAAGAGCTTACAATCTGAGTGTAAAACAAGAGACAGCAACTGGACTGTGCCAAACGAATAGCAGATTTCTGCTTCAAAGATAAGTCTTAAGTAGTGGTCCTCAAACTTATTTGATTGGAGCTCCCCTTCTTTATGTCTAGTTGTTTACACCCCCCCCACCCCCCCAAACATATGAAGGCAGAGCAGTGGCTGCTGGCTGGGCGTCCAGGTCCGAAGGCAGTGGCATGTCAGCAGCAGCACAGAAGTAAGAGTGGCAATATGAAAAGTTATATTAATCAATATCACTTTTCACAGCATACTTAGTACCCAATTGCCGCCCTGACTTCTGCACTCCCGGTGAGGAATTGAGGGGTTGGAGGGGGGGTAGAGGGGAAGGGCTCTGGCTGTCCCCTTTTATCCCCAATTCCCGGGTATGAACAGTCCTTCTGCATGAGTCCCAGTCACCCAGGGTTGACAGCCAGACCACTTTAAAAAAAAAAAGGGGGGCACACAGCTCGCACCTCCCTTGGGATGGATCAAGTGATCCATCCCATAGTTTGAGAGCCGCTGGTCTAAAGGAATAAGTAGCCAAACTATAGTAGGTCATGTTACAATGTAGAAGATGCACAACCACATCTAAGAGACCATGAAGGGTACCATTCCACACAGCAACTAATAGGTGTCTCATTAATGTATGGGGAATGATATGAAAAGAGAATTGTTTTTAAACTGAGGAATGTTTATTGTCTTGTAAAATAGAAACAGAGGTAAGAAGAAGATATTTGGGTTTTTAAAGAGTGCAGTCTTATGCCCTCTCCCACTACCTGTTGGTGATTAGTCATAAAAAACATGCAGGTTTCAGTCAGAGCTTCACAAGAAACCCAGTCTGATCCATCCATGGGCTAGTTTAGACCTGTAAGGCACATCCCAGAGTGAGATAAAGTGCAGAGCTCCTCTGTGCAGGGCAGTATCAGGAAAGCAGAATTCCTCTCTGGGCACCCTCCAAAAGCCCAACATGCCAGGTATGCACATCTAATACTAAACACTCCTCGGGGCACAGCCTGCTTCCTGTTGCAAACTGTTTCTTCTTTGCAGCCAGCATAAAGAAGGGGTGGGACAATTGCATGGCTTTCTCCCTGCTCCCTTTGGGTGCCTTATACCCCCGCGGATGTAAAGACAGAACAGTCTGCTCTTTACTGAGCTCAAGGACTGCAATTCTTTGAGACAGTTAAGCAGACACTGCAAGTGGTAGGGAGGCCTCCTTTTTCCTCTCCCAATTATCATACACTTGTATAAGTCCTGGGCAGAATCTGGCTCAGAATAAGAGGCTGGTTACTCATGAGCAGAGCTTGTACAAGTAATGGTGATTTTTATGGCCATCATATACACTAATTGTAACTATACGTTTTAAGTGTCTTTGATGGATATGGGCAGGGGAGAGGGAGAGCTGGGGAGGGAGAGGATACATGCTAAATACAGATATAATCATTTATACTTACTATATATGCCAGGTTTGTTTACTTGAACTTTCCTGGAAAAAACAGAGTTATGTAAGTGGAAATTCTGTGTGTTTTTTTGCTAATGCTTTTTCAATCATTCTAGAAATTGCATTGTTTAGTGTAAAACCTGGGTTGGAAGACATCCATGAAGACTGAAAGCTTTATAAAGACCAGGCAGCTGCAAAACTTACTAGTCTTTGTTAGATTAAGTAGAAGTGTCTTTGGCAAAATAACAGCTAATTAGAAACCTCTAAATTACAATAGTTTTACCTCTGTTACACTGCTTTTACTTCAGAGCCATAAAACAATGGAGTAGAATGAATACTAAATACATTTAAATAATGTCCTTCATGAGATTTTTTTCTGGAACATGGCACTCAAATGCTATTCAGTATAGCAACAAAGAAGAGTGTCTTTAATTTACATTTAAAAGTAAAAATGCAGCCAACTTGTCAAATCCAAGCTAAAAGCTAATTAAACAAATTTCGAGTTTACTGTAGATACTAGGAACATAAGAACGGCCATACTGGGTCAGACCAAAGGTCCATCTAGCCCAGTATCCTGTCTTCTGACAGTGGCCAATGGCATGTGCCCCAGAGGGAATAAACAGAAAAGGTAATCATCAAGTGATCCATCCCCTGTCGCCCATTCCCAGCTTCTGGCAAACATCCATCTGTCCATCCCTGTCCATCCTGGCTAATAGCCATTGATGGACCTATCCTCCATGAATGTACAGTGTATCCAGTTCTTTTTTGAACTGTTATAGTCTTGGCTTCACAACATCCTCTGGCAAGGAGTTCCACAGGTTTGTGTAAAAAAATACTTTCTTTTGTTTGTTTTAAACCTGCTGCCTATTAAGAATTTAAAGGACTTATTGAACCTAAACATGGAACAAATCAAAGAGCGGGTTTGCCACTGGACATACATCACTGTCTAGAAAGTTAAGATGGCTAAAGCTCTGGAACATCGATTAGACCTACTGGAGGCAGTTGAGTATATTGTAGCTATAAGAGTTTAAAGATGATTTTACTATCACACAGATAAGTGTTATAAATAATAATCTACCCAAAAATTATAAAGGACAGCAGCTCCATTGTCAAGTCTTTCTTGTTAGGCACTGGTTTTGCCTGGATGTATCATTTACATGTGGCAGAAGAAAGTCTTCCATATTCCAGAGAGAACCTTCAAAAGGTAAATCCAATTCCCAGGTACTTTCTCAGTAAGGCTGAGAAGGGGGAATAGATATTGAAATTCTAACTGGGAGTCGTGTAACAGATTACATTGTTAATACAGAATTTAAATATGTACATACATGGAGATGGTATACAGGTGATAAATCAGAAAGCCATGTGATACATTTATTTATCATGCACTTTTGACTGCCTCACCTGCCCTATACACACTAAAGTATTTTCCTGTGACCTATTTTAATATATGAAGACCCTTATCTGCCAGTGCTTTTTTGTTGTTTTGTTTTAGTCAGCCTCCAAAATGTTTGCTTCAAATGTTTGTACCCCAAAAATATGAAAATACCCCAGAATCAGAAGTAGCTCAGGCCCAGGATTGGCAATTAGAGCTGAGCAAATATTTGTTAGGTTGGTTTGGTGGCCAAACCAAAAAGCATGAAGGTGGGGGGAGGGGAATAGATTCATTTTGAACTGAAACTGATTTGCTTTTGTTTTTCCCAACAGAATAAAAAAAATCCCACCCAAAATTAGTTCAGGTCAAACAAAGCATTTTGCGTGTTGGTTCCTTGATATTTAATTTCAGAAATATAACTTTGAATTTTGCTTTCAGGGTGGTTTGTATGTATGTGTTTATTTATTTTCCAAAAGCATATGCAAAATTCACAAACAGTTTCAATCCCCTGAAAGTTCCATTTTTCAGAGAATTTACAATTTTCCAAAAATATTTCATTGAGCTCTGTTGAGTGCTAGGCCAGTGACAGGTTTTCTAGACCCAAAGTGTCATGATTTTAAAGTTCAATATCTTGTGATCCGAGAAGGATATAAACAGGAACTTAATCCATTAGGTTGTAGCCAGCACTCAAGTCTAGCCCTGGAAGGGTCTGAGATGTTGGACTTTATATTATCACATTACTATGTATAAAAAGCTATCTGGTGTCATTTTTAGAGGTTTAAAAATGTCATTTTTTCCTCCATATCTGATCCCTGCACAGCTGGAGTCTTTGTTAAGCCTGGTGTCTTAGTTACCAACAGATGGATACAAAAATTGTCCCAAGTAAAATAAATAAATAAATAAAATGTAAAAACTGTTTTAGGAAAGTTTTATTTAAAATGTGGGATACACAGAATACATGATGATGTGGTATGATATGTAAGTATGATTGGTGATAACTCACCTATGGCTTTGCCACTTGAGAATAATGCTTCCAAACCAGACTCATTAATAAAATCTTCATATTACATCATCAGTAGTCTTTTTAGTATATGAATGCCATTTAAGATGAATTTGTCTTAGTGTGCACTCCTAAATCTGGCATTATGACGATGTTAGTGTAGAGCAGCTGCGGTACAGTGCAAGGTGATCTTGACACATGAGCGGGTCATCTCACTCATGGGATAGCACCATTTACTTCAGTAACACTACTTATGTAAGTAAGGCAGGATTTAGCCAATGCTTTGTAATATAAGTTGCAATTCTTCAGGATGAAAAGTGAAATTTACATATGTAACAGAATGATTTAGCCACTGAAGCTTGAGAACTATACACCTGACTTGCAAAACATTTTGTCAGCCACAAATCTTCACAGTAAGGTGTTATTAACACTGCTGAGAGAATAATTTGGAGTAATAACTTACTCAACAAAGTTTACCTTTTTTCCTGTTCATGGAATTTCCTTGAACAGATCAAATTTCCCAAAATTATTTACAAATTTAATTTACTGTGTCTAGCTATTTGAAATCATGAGATTTGAACTGTTGGTTGTTTGTGATTGGTCACAACACATTTTTTTGTTTTGTTTTGTTCCTTGATTGGATGAACATAACTCTTAGAATCAGATTTCTAGGGCAATGCTTGATCAATTTCTCTTTTTTCCTGGATACTTTTAGTGTACACCTTACTGAGTTTTGAACTTGTGGAGCTCATCATAAATGTTTGATATACTATGGGCACCAGAGATTGTATAATGATCACCCATAATAGACTTCTTACTGTTAGTGTTTACCATTATGAAAATGTCAGTGACTCAGCAGCATTGTGGCACAGTTATCCTTGAGAGACAAAAAGTTGTAAGTTCTAATCTTATTGCTGTCTTAGAATCCCTCTATTGTCATAGACAGCTCATATTTTCTAAGAGCTAAATATTATTAGTAGGCCAAATACTGTAGTCAATACTAAGATGAAACTGCCATTGAAGGCAATGGAATAACAATAGATTCATAGTTTTCAAGGCCAGAAGGAACCATTGTGATCATCTACTTTGACCTTATATATAACATAGTCCAAAGAACTTGCCTGAAATAATTCCTAGAGTAGATGTTTTAGAAAACATCCAATCTTGATTTTAAAATAGTCAGTGATAGAGAATATACCGCAACCCTTAGTAAATTGTTCCAGTGGTTGATTACTCTCACCGTTAAAACTTTTCACGTCCTTTTCTATCTGAATTTGTCTAGCTTTAACTTCTAACCATTGGATAATGTTATACCTTTATCTGCTAGGTTGAAGAACCATTATTAAATATTTGTTCCCCATGTAGATACTTATGGACTGTAATAAAGTCACCCCTTATCTGTCTCATTGCTGAGATAAATAGATTGAACTCTTGTAAATCATATTTTCTAATCCTTTAATCATTGTCGTGGCTCTTCTCTAACCTCTCTCCAATTTATCTACATCCTTCTTGATTGTGGGCACCAGAACTGGACACAGTATTCCAGTGCCTCTCTACTCTACCTTGTTTGTGCATCCCAAGATTGCATTGTCTCTTTTCACCATAGCGTTTACACTGGGAGTTCATGATCAGCTGGTTATCCACTATGACCCCCCCAAAATCTTTTTTTTGGGAGGGGGGGGTCATAGAGTCACTGCTTCCCAGGATAGTGTCTCCCACCCTGTTAGTATGACCTGTATTCTTTGTTCCTAGATGTGCACATGAACAGGTAGCCATATTAAAACAGACATTGTTTACTTGCATCTAGTTTACCAAGCAATCCAGATCACCCTGCAGCAATGCACTCCTCCAATTTTTGTGTCATCTGCAAATTTTATCAGTGATGAGTTTTTCTTTTAGATCATTGATAACTCTGAGGGATCTCACTGGAAACAAAATCTGACAGTATTTTATTGTAGACCTGCTAGTGCTACATAATACTCAGTCTGCCACCCTTATTGACATTTATGACGTTACTCTGAACATGCTGGTTTTTTGTTTTTGCCTTTTTTTTTAAGTCCCTTGTTCTTGCTGTCAAATAGACAAAGTAGGGGAATAAATTAAGTAACATTTTAAAAAACTTATAAATTCACACCCTATGAAGTGTGGTGTGCTTGGCTAAGCAAGAGCTAGATAGTATGGAAACCAGTTGACACGGGGCATGACAGCCAGGTTAAGACAACATACAATATATATGTCTATTCACCGAGATTAAACTTTAAAAATTTCATCCTCTAAGCAGTAATAAGCAGGTTTGTGGCTAACACAAAGCCTTTAATCCTGAACTAGCACAAACCAAAGCTAAAGACACTTTAATCTTACACCATGCATTGTTCAGGCAGAACAGATGAAAACCTGATTTAAGAGGTAACTCTATTCACTCCATCTGCCTCCTACTAAACAGGAAATGAACTTTGTATTCTGATGCATAAGTGAAGCTCTGCCCCGAATTAAAACGCATCAGATTGCCTGAATGCGGAAATTAACCACCTGATTGAAAGTACACCTTATACATATTAACTCTGACTGCATTCTAAAAATAGAAGGCATCTTAAAACATCAAGCATAATAAACATATGGCCTCTCCTTCGCACTCGTTACTCTTTATCCACTCCATTTTCTGCTGGGATGTTGCCGGAGAAACCTGTCACTTGACCTTTCCCTCCGTGGATTAATTTGTTGAATAAGGAGTAGAGTCTGGAGTTTACAGCTGGATCCACTAGGGTGCTGGTGTGCTAATCCTACTCCACTGAGCCGCTTTTGGATTTAAATCCTGAAAGATGTGCTTATAGATTGAATGTTACTAAAATAGCCTTGATTTGTGAAGAAACAGAGGGGGAGAAAATTGAAACTCAGGAAGGGGCTATGATTGCACTGGATGTTGATGCTGATCTAATACAAACATTAGGGATTTTGGTTAAAGATGTTAAGAATAGCATTATGCTGTGGTTGGTCTGGTCTCCGAGGCATCCATTTGAATGTTTATGTCCATGCTGCAGAGCTCTGTGATTAGAGCTTTCCAAGATGATAGTAAGGTCTGACACGCTTCCTGAAATAGCTGTAGAATTTCACTTAGAAATTCTCCATCATTTCACCCCAGCTAATTACCACTTAGACTCAGATAGAGCTTAAATTACACCATATGATGAAGCTATGAAAGTCTCCCAACAAAGGTTCTCCTAATATGATCATAACTACAATTGATAAACATTAATTACTGGTTGCTGGAAGTCTCTGAAGATACTTACCGAGCAGGTCTCAATGCAGGCTCTGTTTCTTGGAGGAGAGAGATGTTCCTGCCATTTGGAAAAGTATTTGTCTACTTCTGCCAGTGGATCATGCTAGCTGTCAAACAAACAAACAAAAAAACCCCACAAACCAGCCAAGTAATAATACCCTTAAAACAAATAAACACAAATAAACAAACCTACCATGATTGTTTTCTAAGTCTTGTTTGTAGTGGTGGCAAGGTAATGTGATACTTGTTCCTATTTGAAAGTTTGTTTTTTAATGCCTCTGGTGATATATTTTTGTGGTAACATTAATTGTCAGAGCACCTAGAAATCTTATAGGTCTGTGTTTTCGTATTTATAACTAAATAAATACAGTTATATATACAAGCAGTGAAAAGTACAAATACAGGGTAGCATATTAGAGGGTAAAATGTGGACTTCTAATACCAGCGCATGTTGTTTCTATTAACACAGGTTAGTAAACTATTCTATACTAGCTAATACTGGTGACAATATCATTTTTACATGCTAATATAAGAGTAATTTTTTTTGTCTTCACTGTGACTACCATTAAACTCAACAGGTATTGCACATAGTTGTTATATATTTAATACTGTTGATCAAAATATTTACTAGTAGTCAAAGTTGGAAATGAATACAATTAAAAAGAGATGTAAGCAATGGAAAAATGTGTTTTAGAAGAAAGATGGAGAGCTGAAGAAGGGGAGATGCAGGAAGGATGCTCTGTGTGATGGCAGCTGTAGGGAAGGCTTTTTCACATGTCAACATAGGTGAGATTGCATGAAAAGAGTGATTGAAGAAGGGAGTAAAGAGAAATAAGATCTGTGAAGTAAATTATGTTAGAAGACCACTATTTTGCATGAAGTTTCTTTAAAACCAATAAAATATTGCAATATACGTGCTGTAGTTTTCTAATAGTTGCATTTTAAAAAAGCAAGACAAAATGTGAGTTGGAAAATCCATCCCAGGATTCAAATTCCCACCTGCGTATATTTAGATTGTAAGTTTTTTGGGCAGGGGCTACCTCTTTCTATGTGTTTTCTATAGAGTCTCCATGATGAGGCACCCAGGCACTATTGTAATACAAGTTAATTGTAATATTTCACCCCTATTGTCTATATTTCAATGCCAGCTTGCATTCCAATAACACTCTGATTGTGGTGTTCTTGTAAAGATTCTGACCCTCACTGCTGTCACTGAAAAGGAGGTGAATGAGTCTACAAATGTTTAATGATTTCTATTGAACAGATGAGCAGGAATCTATCTATAGTCCGTGAAATTTCCTATCCCCACAACGCTATTTGTTTTCAAAACCATGTGAATAATACAGGTATCTTAGTAGGAAATTGCATACTTTCTGTAACAGTCAATTTCAGAAACAAAAGTACATTTTCTTTGTCATTAGACAGCTCCCTATGGCATACAGCCTCTAGCTACTATACTTTTGTGCTCTTAAATTTCTTTGGTATGTCTTTCCAGTGTCCCTTCTCGTCTGAATGCTTCTGATGACAACAGCAGTATATACTGGTGATGAGAGGCAAGATCGTTACTATAGTATATCTACCACATAGTTTGCTAATCAACTTGCATTGTCTGTTCAAACCAGACCTTTGTTTCACAAAAACTTGTGTTCTCCCATTCATTTCACAATCCAGTTCAAATTTGCTCTCAAAGATTGTAAAGTCTTCCATAAATTTGCTTCAGTCTTGTGACAGACTGACCTGTATTATCCTGGACAAACTTTATGGAATTAAGATTAAACTTAAACCTTACTGAATAAGTTTTAATGTCTTTGGAGTTCATGGTATTAAAAATGCCATTACATGTGTGTTATTGTGGAAATGTGTGTACTTCCATGGGAGAACAGCAGGGGGTGATTAGGCAAATTCACTAGGTTATAATATCTTCAGAGAAGCCAAGCTCCCCCTTCCCCCAACTCTGCCCCGATTGGTATGCATATACTAATTCAAATTGGATTCTCCAGGGAGAGACAGACAATGAAAGGGGTTTCGGATAAATAGTTTGGTTTTAAACTGGCTCATGGACTTCTTTCTGATCCAGCAAATGGACAAGACAACCGATCCACGGAGGACCCCAATCATTAGGGTAGGGTTGGAAAGACTGGGTGCTGGTTTTGAGATGAACCTGTAATGAACTGGTAACCACAAGGAATCTCCCTTGGGTGAGGGGTTGACTGACTGGTCCTGTCAGAATCCATGTTAGGATTGGGGTTAATTCTCGTAAGCCTGTTGGTTTTTTATTGTTTAATGTGTACTCTGTACTGCTTTTTACCTTAGGAATAAAACAGGCTTGATAGAAGAATCTGTGTGGTACTTAAAAATGTACCAATTGCAACTACACCTACATCTGTGCAATTACATCTGTCAACCATCTCTTAAGAAAAAGTCAGCAGGTGTCCTGGCAACTTGCCTGTGTTGGGAAATACACAGTGAAGGAATTCAATTGGAGCGAGTCTACACTACCTGCCTGGATCGGCGGGTAGAAATCGATCTCTCGGGGATCGATTCATCGCATCTCATGTAGATGGATAAATCGATCCCCGAATCGACGCGCGTACTCCCACCTTGTCAGGAGGAGTAAGTGCCGTCGACAGGGGAGCCGCGGCGGTCGATTTGCTGCCGTCCTCACAGCTAGGTAAGTCGAATAAGATACGTTGAATTCAGCTACGCTATTTGCGTAGCTGAATTTGCGTGTCTTAAATCGATCTCCCTCCCCCTCCCAGCGTAGACCTATCCTTGGAAATACCCCAGTCAGAAGAGAGAGGGATGCATGTCTCCATCCAGTAGGGTGACCAGATGTCCCGATTTTATAGGGACAGTCCCGATAATTGGGTTTTTTTTTTTTTTGTATGGGCTCCTATTACTCCCTACCCCATCCCGATTTGTCACACTTGCTATCTGGTCACCCTACCATCCAGGCAACAGCTGGAGAGCTGGAAGTCTGAGGTTTGGGTGCACTTTCTGGACTGCTGAGGAAAAATACAAGTGCAGTTGCCCTGAACTGTGACAAGTCTATTTTCCCTTTATTATATTTCTTTACTTGACTCCCAACATTGGTCTTTTCTGTCCCTTCATGGTCTCACTAATTATGGTGAGACAACTTTTTTGTCTGCCTTTCCTGCCACTTGGAGCATCCTTTGCCAGCTCATTAGCTCTTTTCGAATCTCATCGGAACACTTATCTTTTCTTCCTTGTCTGCACCTTCTAATTTCTGTTTCCACCTGCTATTGTTTATTGTTAGAGTTCAGCAAAGCATACGGGAAAAATTCCATGATAATCCATTTGAATTTGAATACTAATTTTATTTAGTCCCCCTGCATGACCCTCTGGATTCCCTTTTCTGCAAATATTCAAGTGGTCAAGTTTCACTGCATAAGTACTGGGGGTGGGGGTTTAAATTCAACTATCCACTAAAAATGAAATTATATGTAAAAATACATAAGGTTTCAGTATCTGAAATTCAAACTTTGCACTATGTTGGTTAATTCCATAAGCCCATCAGTCAGAGAATGAAAACAGTGCTATGTGATGCATGTGGCTTACCAACATTGAGCAAATTCTGAATATTTTAATGACCTTTTTCATAAACAGTTCTTATTGGGGAAAAATATTCGAAGAATCAAATAAATTAATTTCAAACTCTGTTCATGAACCTCTAGCAAACAGGAAAAGAGACTACTGTACTCATCTCAATTTATTATTCAACTCTTTTATCTGAAAAAAATTGTACCAAATTGTTACAGCACTCCCTTCAGCATTCTTTTCTGCTGTCTAATTGCAAAGGGACTTCCTCACTAGTCATATGAAACCTCTTAAAACTTAAATTTGAGGCTCAATCTTACCTATAGACCTTGTAAAGGATATATTGTGTGCTTAAAAAGTCTCTGCAAAGCATCTCCCTACAGTATGCAGTGTCCCTGTACTTCCTGGAGAGACACACATGCTTTAAGACAAATCAGCAGTGTTTGTTCAAGAAAAGCAATACATTACCCTTCATCGTTTTCCTTAAGTTAAATTGAAATAAAGAAGTAAAGAACAATACTCGATTTTATTTGCTGACTAAGAGAAATAATTTTTCAAAATTTCACAAGGTTATCTAATTTAGTGGTAGTCAATTCAGTTCCTATTGCAAATAATTAGACAAATAAGAACATAAGTACAGCCATACTGGATCAGGCCAATGGTCCATCTAGCCAAGTGTCCTGTCTTCTGACAGTGGCCAATGCCAGGTGCTTCAGAGGGAATGAACAGAACAGGTGATCATTCAGTGATCCATCCCCTGTCATCAACTCGCAGCTTCTTGTGTTATGTGAAGAGATAAATAACACTTCCTTATTCACTTTCTCCACACCATTCTTGATTTTGTAGACCTCTATCATATCCCCCTTTAGTCATCTCTTTTCTAAATTAAACAGTCCCATTCTTTATAATCTCTCTTTATATGGACTCTGTCCATACCCCTATCATTTTTGTTGCCCTTTTCTGAATTTTTCCCAATTCTAATATCTTTTTGGAGGTGGGGCAACCAGAACTGTGCACAGTATTCAAGATGTATTCATACATCATGCAGATTTTTTTTTCTGTGAAGATTTAACTTCTGTGTACAATTTGTGCGCATTAGAGAGACGATAGGTTCACAGGTGTGTTTAGGGTGATATAGAACTTTATTTGTTAGACTCCTGTCACCTTGTCTGAACTGAAAATGTCTATGTGACAATGATATAAAGCCTGTGCCTTGTATGCACTGCTGCTAGCCCTGGTGATTCTGTACTGGTGCTAGAGCATTGGAGAGAAAATTTGAGAGACAGCCAGTTAGATTTCTCCTTACACTCTGTCTGTGAGAAAGAGAGAGAGGTTTTGCCTGCAGTGTGGATTTGCCCTGATTACTGCGATTGCTGTAACTGCATCAGTGCAATCTCCTAGTTTTAGAGAGGGTAAACAGCTGTAAGCCATGATCTGACGTGGTGCAGCTTATCCTGGCTTCAGGAGGTAGTAGCAGTACATATTCTTTAAAAGAATAAGAGAAGGAGAAGATTGTCCACGAACACTAAATATGCTTGAGAATGGTGCTTAGCCACGTTTCTCACCTATCAGAAATCATTCTAGAAGGAGTCAATTTTAATTTTTCCCTCTACTATTCCTTTCTGACTCATTATCAGTGAAAAAAGAGGAAGGAGTGGAAAATAAACCCTGTTGTTTCATGGATAAAGGGATTCAGAGAGAAATCCTGTTGACTTCCAAACAAAAATTTAAAGGAAATGGCTTTGATTTAGTACAGTGGTTCTCAAACTGTGGGTCGGGACCCCAAAGTGGGTCGCGACTCCTTTTGAATGGGGTTGCCAGGGCTGGCTTAGACTTGCTGGGGCCTGGGGCTGAAGCCCAAGGCCCACTGCCCGGGGCCGAAGCTAAAGCTTCAGCCCTGGATGGAAGTGCTCAGGTTACAGGCCCCCTGCCTGGGGCTGAAGCCCTTGAGCTTTGGCCCTCCTGCCTGAAACAGTGGGGCTCGGGTTTTGGTCATCCCTCTTCTGTCTCCTCCTCTTCCCCTCCCCCCCCTCCCAGGGCAGTGGGGCTTGGGCGAGCTCAGACTTTGGTCCCCCCTCCTGGGGTTGTGACGTAATTTTTGTTGTCAGAAGGGGATTGCGGTGCAATGAAGTTTGAGAACCTCTGATTTAGTATAATATTAGGGTAAATCAGGAAACCAACAGGACTATTATTATCTGAATCAGGTGTGTGTCAGGGTCCGTGTCAGCATGATGGTGAGCAAACTTATTTCTTATACTGCTCAAGGAAGAATAATTGATATAAATTGGCTACCTCAGCAGGACTGGTTACTTTGAGGTGAGTGACAGAAATAATATTAAAAATTTTATTATAGGAAACTGTTATAACCCTACAGGCAGCATGAAAAGAAAGGCAAAGATTTGGTATGATGAGGGATATCTGCAAACAGGCCAAGACACTGATCATAGTGTAATTGTGTATTGACTGGAATTGTAATTTCAAAACAACAATGGAAATAGGCTGCTGCTGCTTTTTTTTTTTTTAAGAATCACTTCAGAGCTCCTTCTTTTCAGAGGAAGGTCAACAGCTTCCCAGCTGAAAGACAGTGATACATTTACCTTAGGAAATGAGCCGATATATATATAAAAGACACAAAACAGTGTGAGCCTCAGTGATTGATCATTTGATATTGTAATTAGAAGTGAGATTATACATTAGGGCAGGCTCAGGAAGTAACTGAACAAATATAGTGGACTAGCTTTGGAAGGAAAATGAAATGATGTATTGACAACTGATTGGAACCCACTGGAGAAAGGAGAGAGATGTATAGAACAGTTATTTAGGGAAGCGATAAAGTCATGGATTCTGTTATGCTCTGAGAAGAAAGCTTGCAAATTGCTTGCATGAAATAATGACATACAAAATCTGTTATCATAGGGATCCTGTTAGGAGTATACTTTTTTGTAAAATTGTACTATTTCATTAGGAATGACTGAGGGAAAACATAACAGGAGTTAAGTTTACTTAGTATCTAAAAGAGAGAGAGAGGTAGTAATACTCAGATGGAAAATAGCTGCTCTGGTTTTTCTCTGCCAGATTCAAAGGACTAGGCCCAGAAAGACATGCTGGAAAAAGAGCTCTTATGAGGGCAACCTTACAATGAGAAGAGTTGGTGGGAAGTATCTAGTCATCAGTGTAGGTTTTCACTGAGGGAGGAATTGTCTGTTTATTATATTTTTGTTTTGTGCTTTGATAAAGTTAAATATAAGTGTGAATGTCAGTCCCACCAAGAGAGAAAACACCACACTCAGAAGTTATTGAAATTTTACACAATTGAGGAATACCAATAGCAACATGAGATATTACGGTAGAAGGGTGGGATGGGTGTATGCGCGCATGCATATGTGGATGCATGTGCTGATGCTGAAGCCACTAGTAGTAGCCAAGACAGCAAAGGACATAAATCAGCATAGAACGCATCTATTAACACTGAACAGCTTGGTTTATTAAGTTAGTTGCCTGTATTTATTTGAATCTGAATCCTTCCTGTGCCGTCAGATATCACGTAGGGCATGAACAAGGCTCCAGCATCTCTGTCTAATCTGAGTCACACTTTCTTGTCTTTTTTGTTAAGTCCCATAAGACCCTGGCAACTAAAATGATTAGCGGTTTGGAATGGGTCCCATATGAGGAAAGATTAAAGAGGCTAGGACTTTTCAGCTTGGAAAAGAGGAGACTAAAGGGGGATATGATAAAGATATATAAAATCATGAGTGGTGTGGATAAAGTGAATAAGGAAGTTATTTACTCGTTCCCATAATATAAGAACTAGGGCCACCAAATGAAATTAATGGGCAGCAGGTTTAAAACAAATAAAAGGAAGTTCTTCTTCACACAGCACGCAGTCAACCTGTGGAACTCCTTCCTTGAGGAGGTTGTGAAGGCTAGGACTATAACGGGGTTTAAAAAAGAACTAGATAAATTCATGGAGGTTAAGTCCATTAATGGCTATTAGCCAGGATGGGTAAGAAATGGTGTCCCTAGCCTCTGTTTGTCAGAGGGTGGAGATGGATGGCAGGAGAGAGATCACTTGATCATTAACTGTTAGGTTCACTCCCTCTGGGGCACCCAGCATTGGCCACCATCGGTAGACAGGATACTGGGCTGGATGGACCTTTGGTCTGATCCAGTATGGCCGTTCTTATGTTCCCTCTCTAAGTACTGTTCAATGGAGGGATTCTTTTAGTTGGCCACTTTCACATTTTCCTCCAGCTGCCCAGTGGCATGCCTGCCATGGCAGATGTTCTAGCTTCCTTCTCAACACTGGTCCCAAATATGTCTCTCTTCTTTGCTGGATAACTTTAGAGACCGAGGGTTGTTGAACTCTGACTAATTTTGGCATTGTTATAAATTCATTCCATTTAATACTTGATATGTCTTTGAGGTGTTTGCTTTTGAAGATATTTAGATATCTGTCCAGAAGTCTTTATAATTGTGTTTTATAATAAAAGTATGTTGGGGAGAAATGTTAAAGAGAACAATTATTATAGTAAAAGACAGTGAACAATGGAGAGTGATGACTCAGAATATGAAAAAATAGTAGTGATGGGCTTAAGCCAAAACCCTAGGTTCACTCCTCACCAAACTATGCATAAAGCCCAGATTTGGTTCCAAACTTTGCAGCTGATCCCTATCTCTGTACTGAGCTGAACCAAAACCTTTGATCTTAACCCAAATTTAGAGAAGTTTGGGCATGCATCCTGAAAGGCCCTGTCTAGTTATATTCCATTGTGAAAAGCCCTGTGCTGGCCTCCCTGAACCTGTGGACAGTTATCCTAGCCCAATAGGGGAGATGCAGTGACTGCTTAGATGAGAGCAAATAACTCATACAAATTAGATCTCTGTCCCCATGATCACAGTCCCTTCTAGGTAATGGCCTGCCTCTCTGCCAGAATAACTGGTATCAGTGGTCTGTCAATGAGGGGCTCAAGTAGAGCCCCCCCAAAATCTCAGTGGGTGAAGGGATTATTAAGATATATCTTATAGACCTTCGCCATTCCATCATTGTCCCTGGTGCCTGCTGGCTCAGAGCTAGGCAATTAGGGCCACTTGGATGATATCCCTGTCTATTTGTCAGCCACTAAATCTGGGAGACTCCACCCTTTCATGAACTGAAGTAGAGGGAGGTGTTGCTTTCCCACTTCACATCGCTCCCTAGTGGTTTTGCCCCTACTCCTCTTTGCTGTACCTGGAAAAAGGAGGTGGGGCTGGTTCCTTTTAAGGCACTCTGAAGAGGGTTCTTGCCCTTCTAAGTACAACTAGCACTCTGTAGTTATGGAGCCTAACCAGGTTGCAGAGATGCAGGTCAGCTCTCTACCTGCAGAGTGCTAAAATCAGGATTTACCCATCTTCAAAAAATCATGAAATTCAGTAGGAAATAAAAGTCATGAATCAATATCTTATTGGCTATTACAGCCAGAGTAGATACAATGAACACCTTCTTCTCTTGACTCTTCAGACACCATTTAAGCCTTGAGTAATGATGAATATGTTGCCATATTTTGCTCATGTTTTATTTACCAAATAAACTGAGATTTTATACAACAGCAAAAGCTCACTTCAGTGAGGTTGGAAGGCTAAGTCTGCCAAGATGACACAGAGAAGTGAGGGTTATGCCACTTGTATAACCTGTATTCATTCCCAGGAAAGGCAGGTATTATTACTCTCTGAATTCCATTGGGGTTTCCATTGGGGAGGCCAGGTATAAATGTCTATTGAGGCTGCATATGAATTCTGCAGGTAGAGGGTTCACTGTATCAGCATCAGCTCATCACATCCACTCCAGCCAACACCAACTACATTGGACTGGCCCTCTGTGTTCCTCTGATACAGGCAGGTTGCTGCCTGCTTACCATTTCTTCTTAATAGACTTTCCACTAGTGTAGACTCAAGTGACTCTGGGTTCATCACTTTTAAAAATACGCTATTTCCCTCCCTTTTTTGCCCCAAGGCATCCTTAGAAATGAAATAATTCATCTCAGTGTATTTTTTGCCTGGTGAAATAGTGCAAATGAATAAAATAGCTGAGCTTTGAAGTACCTGAGATGAGGGACCATTCTGAGGTCACGTATAAGGAAGAGGCAAAGATATGAAAATGAATTACAACTGTTTGAAATCCTATGGTTAGGTAAAAGAGAGCATAATTAAGAAAACCTTTGAGGAATATGGCATGCTTTCCATTAAATGACCGATGTGAGGGTAACAGCAGCTGCAAGAATCATTATAAAAACATTGCTGTTATTTGGCATATGTATACTTCAGTCATAGTGAATGACATATTTCTTTCCGAAGACAGGATTTTCTCTAGAGTCCGTTTGATTAGGCTTTATCTCTGCATGTGACCTTTTTTTAAACTTTTGCGTACTTGAAAAATAATCAGCTTCCTCTGCCTACCTATATGGATTCACTCTATAGAATAAGATCACATCATATGAAGTGCATGTGTTGCTATAGCAGATAGATGAAAAGGAAAACAAAAATAGCAATTGTCTCTCCTTAATAAATTGCAGGGGGTTATTTTTTCAACAGGGTTGTTCAGAAAGGCTGTAAAAGGAAAACTGTAGGTTATTCTATCTGTCTGTCTGTCTATCTAGGATTCTCCCGTGTGTTTGAAACTTCATACTGGCTCAGTGAAATCCAGAATGACCTGTTGGTTGTACTTTTGCTCTAGATTTGTACCTTAATGTCAGACATTAACTGTGCTATGGTAGCAGCTGTATTCCTGGGGGTAATTTAGGATCCACCTGCATTGCAGTTTGGGCCATGTCCAGAAACTGATTTAAATAACTATTCTTGAAAATGGTTTCACTTAAAACAATTGTGTTGTCAAGTGACGGCTAGCAAGCAGAGAACAAACCCTTCCATAAAATGGTTATTGTAAAATGTTCTTGACACAGTAGTGACCTTGAACAGTTCAGCAAAACAATTTTCAAGAGCTGATATTGAACTGGTTTTTGGATACAGCCCAAATTGTAGCGTTAAGCTGTGCAGCAGTGTGGACTACAGGGTGTGAATTGCAGAGAGCACCGAAGTGTTTTGCTCTGGCTGTAGAACACTGATGGTGTGCACCAAAAGGCTGTTGTTTGAAAGAGGACTACTGTACATTATTGTGAACTAGGTACATTTTATTTTGCTCCAGCAGCATCCACATGGGGCAGTTAGAGCACAACGTTTTGGTATCCTCTGCAATTCACACAATTCACACCCCCTGTAGTCAACACTGTGGTTCAGTGCAGGCATAGCCTTAGTCTCAAGGAAAAAAATTGTCCATGAACCTAAAAATTATTCTCTTTCTACTAACCTAACTTATCAGGTACAAAGAGGAGAATTTATTTTGCTGAAGTTAGAACCTATTGAGGCATGAATTCCTACCTATGGGGAAAGGTTTTTTTAAAAAAAATGGTCATGTTTAGTCTTGAGAGAAGAAGACCAAGCAGGGACCTGATAAATCTTCAAATATGCTAAGAGCTGTTATAAAGAAGACAGTGATAAGTTGTTCTCCATGTCCACTGAAGGTAGAACAAGAAGTAATGGGCTTAATCTGCAGCTGGGGAGGTTTTGTTTGAGTATTAGAAAAAATTTTCTAACTATAAGGATGGTTAAACTCTGGAATAGGCTTCCAAAGGAGGTTATGGAATCCCCATCATTGGAGGTTTTTAAGAACAGGGTGGACAATCACCTCTTAGGTATGGTCTATGTTTACTTTGTCTTCCCTTAGCACAGGGGACTGGACTTGATGACTTCTTGAGTTACCTTCCAGCCCTACATTTCTATGATTCTATTATTCTGTGAAACTCTAGATTTCAAAGGGAATGCCAAACTTTTGATATACAAACTACACTGAGCTCTAGCAAAAAGATAAGTTTGAAGCGTCTGCATGCCTTTTTATTACTACTATTGTACTCCTCCAGTAGTTCTAGAAGAGTGTTTTCAACCTTTTTTTCATTGTGAAGACCCCTAAAAAATTTCAAATGGAGGTGCAGATGCCTTTGGAAATCTTAGGCTAGGTCTACACTACGGCGGGGGTGGGGGTCGACCTAAGATACGCAACTTCAGCTTCGTGAATAGCGTAGCTGAAGTTGTGTATTTTAGGTCGACTTACCTGGCTGTGAGGACGGCGGCGAGTCGATCGCTGCCGCGCCGCTGTTGACTCCGCTTCCGTCTCTTGCCGCGGTGGATTTCTGGAGTCGACGGCAGAGCCATCGGGGATCAATTTTATCACGTCTTCACTAGACGCGATAAGTCGATCCCCAATAGATCAATTGCTACCCGCTGATCCAGCAGGTAGTGAAGACGTGCCCTTAGACATAGTCAATGGACCCCCAGGGATCCGTGGACCACAGGTTGAAAACCATAGTTCTAGAAGCAGGCTAGATTATTGATGAGGAAGGATATATGGTTTGTGTAGCACAGGCTATCATTTAATTAGAACTACATATTTTAAAAGTAAGATTCTCATGAAAAATAATGGTTTAAATGAAGGAAAATCTCTTGTTAAACTTGAATATGCTAAAACACATGGGATTCTTCCATCCCTAAGTTGGTAACTAATTTGGATATATCAAACACATGAGTTTTACTAAACTCTGATCATTTATTTCTTAGTCATGGTGTTTATTCGTACAGGTTTGCCTGAGCGGACTAGCCCTTGAACACAACACATTTCTTTCTAGGTACAGTGTCTTCATGTAGCTGTTAACTCTGTGCACACTCCTTTCTTCTGAAGGCATTCAGGAGTCTGATATGCAGAGGAGTTCAAGTGGGCAAGATTGCTTCAGTGTGTGCTGCACATCTGTCTCCTTGCTCAGGAATCTGAAAATGGACTCATGATTCTAAATGGTGGATTTCAGACATGCTGTTTCCTGTTAGATCTTTGAATATCCATTCTGCAATTGTAGCCCACGCTGGTCTCTGTCTTTGTTCTGCTGATGGCAAGGAGACAGCATCTTATTGTGTTCCAGAAAACAGTGCTTGTATATAAAAAATTCAAATGTGTGTACATGGATTTAAAACATATTATGACAAATAGTTGTCACTTGGAATAGTGTGACCTTTTCCATTAGCAGAACCCCTTAAAGTGCTTCTTGGTCATTGTATTTTGCTTGTATTGGGGAGTATTTCACTCTTAATTCCAAGAAAGTGAATAAATCTATGTCAGTGTTTTTGCAGTAGTGGAGCACAGCATTGATTTCTAATGCTAGGAAAAAGAGCAATAAGAACTGCAAGACTTCCTTGTTGGCTTCCTTTCTTAACTAAAGGGGAGATTTTCAAAGGTGCAAAGATCTCTTATGTGCCTAACTGCCCTTTGGAAAATCCCTCTCCTATCTTTCTAAGGTCATTCAAAAAGATTTTTCTTATTTGAACAGATTTTTCTTTAAATCAGTTTTACAGTTGCAGTTCAAACCTTTGTAAGCTAACTTGCAGTCACTTAGCAATAAAACTCACCTTCCCAAATGCGTTGTTCATAATACAGGCAACCACAATGACTATTGGAATAACAGGTCTTAAATTTTTGTGGAAAGGATGAGTCTCATGAAGGAAAATTGAAAAATGCTACCTAAAAATGGCAGAGCTTTATTGTTGACTATTGAATAAATATGTTAGCTTTCCTAATACTCATCTTCATGGCTCCAGTCTGCAACAAAAATGAAGGATTTGTTATTCCTATTATGCTTCCCTGTTCGTTTATTGCTAGTTGTAAAATATGTTGGCTTAGGTTCAGGTCCCACTGAAGTAAATTGTTTGACTTCATTGTACCCATATTTGCTCTAGACTTCAGTTTTGTCAGAGGTGTCTATATATAAGTTCTTTTCTATACTAACATTTCTATCACCAACAACTAACTACTGTGAATAATTAAAATACTTCATGCTTATTCCTTGGATGTGGAAGCTCAACTCCTTGTCACTCAGTCAATTATATATATACAGTAACATCTAGAGGCCCCAATTAGATCAGGACTCCATTTTAGTGGATACTGTATGGACATGTAGTAAGATAGTCCCTGCTCCAAAGAGTTGAAAATGTTACTTTAAGAAAAGCCTTAACAAGCAGGTGAAACAAAGAGGGTTCTGATGGACCGGTCATGGTAATAGTAATATTAGGGTGCTTTTCCTAGTTTTGTTGTTTGCCTAACACACATCCATGAGCAGATACATTTCAATAATAATTTAAATAACATCACCTCAGAAAATATTCTGTTTTCATAGATAGGAATGTTTTTATTTTATGATAAATATACAACTCCTACAACTCCTGTGAAGAAATGTGATGCATTCATGCTTTGTTGCTCAGTGGCTGGCATTAGTTTCCTTATTTTCAGTTAATGCCACAATATATATTTAAAATTAATAGCTACTTTGTTGCAAAAGCAAAACCCTATTGATGGAGCTGAAATTTTCTTATCTACACAAATTACCCCTGAATGATACAGTCTATGATTCTGCATGCCATGTGGCACCAGCCTATAATACTTGTCGTCCCCCTCCCCCCGCAGCCCGTAGTAGACATTTCACTTCCCCAACTCATAGTAGACAATAGATGCTTTCCTGTTTGCTGATGAACTGAAAGGAGATAAAGTATTCCACCATTTTAGTTGTGTTGAGTCTGACTGGAAAAACTGAATTGTAATGAATTGTGTGCTTTTTTTTCTTTGCAAATTACAGGAAAAGAGAAGGCTAGTACAAATGAGAAAGAAAGGGGTTTAGAAGTCTGGCTTTTGCACAATTGGAGATTTCTTGCAATTTACTTGTTTGCAGGTGCCATCTGCTTCAGAAAGCAATAATAAGCCACTAGTTGGCATGTTGGCTGATTAGAAACCTCTGCCAATTTAGAGAGGATTGATGGATTACTGATGCGTGACTGTTCAAAAGCACACCTCTCCCTGCCATTGCAAATTAGAAGGGATCTCTCATTTCAGCATATAAATTACCTTATCCTCTTAGAGACAGAGAGATATTTACACTTGCAGTGTGATGTTCTAGGAATATAAAAATTCACCACGTGTTCTATTTGAGGTTCTGTTTTCAATGGATTGAGTGCAAACAGTAGGGTTACCACATCTAACAAATAAAAAAAGAGGACTCTCCACGGGCCCTGGCCCCGCCCATTTCCCCGCCCCTAGCCCCGCCCCAACTCCGCCCCTTCCCCGCCCTAACTCCGCCCCCTCCTCCCTCCCACTCCCAACCACGCGGAAAGGGCTGCCCGAGCGCTACCAGCTTCACGGTTGGGTGCTTCCCCTCCCGGGCTTCAGCTGCGCTCGGGAAGCGCCGGCCGGGGGTGCAGGGTCTGGGGGCTGCCCGGCAAACCGTGAAGCCGGTAGCACTCGGGCTTTGGGCAGCCCCCTTGCCTCCGGACCCTGCGCCGCCGGAGCCCGGGAGGGGAAGTGCCCGGCCGGCGGCTGGGGTCCGGAGGCAAGAGGGCTGCCTGAAGCCCATAGCGCTCGGGCAGCTCGGCTCTTAAACAGAGCCGAAGAGTCAGGGGAGGAGCAGAGCCGCCATTTTCCCAGACATGTTCGGCTTTTTGGCAATTCCCCCCGGACGGGGGTTTGAGTGCCGAAAAGCCGAACATGTCCGGGAAAAAGAGGACATATGGTAACCCTAGCAAACAGCATCTTTTGCTCTGGCAAAGACACTTCATATGTTACCCTAGTAGGCACTGATCGGCCTAATATTATGCAAGTGAAGGTGCTATTGTAACGCAGGAAGATACATGTGTGCTACCTTTAATTTTGTGAGCATGGTAACGAAGCACGTGTAAATGTGATGGTATAGCCGCCTGAGTACAAGCTGGCTGCAGAACCTTGGGTGCATGCTGAGGTGGCTAGCTCACGCTGGAGCCCAGGCAGCTATAGCTACATGACTATTGGTACCTGTGCTAGCTAGACTAAAACTACAATCCCACTCTCGCTTTCAGCATAGACATACCCTTAGAATAGCTGGTCTTTCAGGGGGAGATTTTCAGAGGCACAAAGAGCAGTTAAATGCCTAATTCCTATATAAAGTCAATAGGAGTCGGGTGCCTAACTCCCATTTGTGGCTTTGAAACTCTCCTACCCCCCTTTCCAAATGGTCAGGTGAAAATGCTTAATAGTATATTTTGACGTTTCTTTATATACTGTTTTAGAAGGATCCAGAATGGACCTGTCTCCAAGTCTATGAGAAATTTCCCTCACTCCCCCTTGGGATCATTGCACAGTAAAATTACCCCTGCTGATTCCAAAGCTGCTGTGATGAATATTTAAGCATGACATTCTGTGCAGTGGAGAGAAAAGACTGTATGAAGAGAACACTGCTGCAGCCTTTTATTCTATTCTTCTCTGTCTCCACTATTATATTTTATGGTAAATTAAAGTGTGTGTGTGTGTGTGTGTGTATGTATATATATATATATATATAAAATATTCTGCATTGCGTGAATGAAAGCACTCCCCCATAGAGCCATTAGCACCAGACAGAGGGAAGACAAGCAGTGTTAGGTAGGCAGACCAGAACCAAGAAAAAGCCCCCAATTCTTTCCTGCTATTATTAAGCTGCTGTGTAATCACATAACAGCGTTACCAGCCAATATTAATATATGCAAATATACAATTTAAAGTTTATGCACACCTACACACTCATTAATTCACACAGACAAAATCTTAGTGGAAAAGTCAAGCAGGCATGTGCAGTACAAATGAACAACTCACATAAAGACTAAGATTCCGATCCTCCAAGTTGTTCTGCCTGAGCAGGTTCCCAGAGTGTATGCCAAGCCCTGTTAATTTTATCAGGGCTCAACATGGGTGCAGGGGTCTGCCCATATGGAACAAACTAGAAAGATTGGGGCCTATGGACAAATTCTGCTCTGAGATACATCTAGCTCCCATTGAGTCTATTGTAACCTAATCTGAAGGAGGAATCTGGCCCAGAGGAAAAAATACAGCATTATCAATTGTAATGTGGGCCATGGTCTGCACTTAGTTACAGTTGTGCAGCCCCACTGAGGTGCAAAAACTGCACAAGTGTAATACATGTAGAACTGGGCCCATTATATTCAAATAATGTGAAGTATGGGGTTGGGCATTTATCATAGCCACACTGTTCAAATACACTGATGTGGTTTGAAGAAGTGCTAATATTTAGTAATTACCATCTGATTAACTACTAAGCATTTCTCATTACTTTGTGATCCCACCCTTGCACATACATGATTTTTATAAGAAAAAATACTTGGATTGTAACTTTACTGTGTCCCATTGATTATTCTCATTCCACCAATTTTCAGTGTTGCCTCTTATATCAATATCCTTATTTAATATGAGGCACTCTAGTTCACCCATCTCATTATTTAGATTTCTAGCATTTGTATATTAAGCACTCTAAAAAACTTGCCATTGTCAGCCAGTGAATGCCTAAGGGTGAAATCCCTCCCGGAGGGCTTTAGTCTGAATTAAGAAGTATGTAGGCCTTGTGCTGGCCCTCTGTATAGGGGTGAAATTTGGCACCCATTCAAGAGCCTAGGGGATGGGGGGAACTATTTACAAACCAGCAACACAATGAAAGCCTTTGCATTTACTTGAATCGGCATTGGATCAGATCCAGAGATAAAATTACTCAGTCACTTGGGAACCCAACATGTGTTTCTTGGGGATTAAAACTTTGTTACAATAAATTTTAATCTGTAGGATGGAGTAAAGTGCTACTCACCATGAGTATAAGTGGCAGAATTGGATGATAAAGGACAGACTTGACTGACAAATAAGATAGTAATATACACGAGGAAAGCACAGGGTTAAGGTAGGACATAGATTATGGGAACATGATGACATGGTTAGTGGGTTAGGGATACATACATCTAGGTGGTTCCAGAAAGCTTTCTTTTAAGTGTAAACAATTTGCACAAGTAACAGTAAAAAATAGCTGGGGAAAATTCTCTTGCATCTCTCCAGGTGAATTCTTTCAGTTGCAAAGAATTTGAAGGGGTAAAGTCTAAATTTTTGCTTTTTTATTTGCAAGACTGGGAGACTGAGAATAGATTTGGACAGAGGAGAAAAGGAAATGTTTTGATAAAAGGTCTGAGGGGGCTTACAAGAAACTGATTGTGGTATTAAAGACTAACTTTGGGGGGGGGGGCGCTTTTAAATATTTACTTTTAATCCATGAATGCTGTGTGACTCCATTCTTCTCTAGATGTAAAGTGGAAATATTGAAACTTAACTACATTTGCTAAGTACTTTGAGATCTCTAGATGAAAGATGCTATTTAAATACAAAGTGTTGTTGTTGTTAGTTAAATTGGTGCTCTTACTTTCTATGCAATAATACCTAGTTGATTCAAACCCCTTTAATCTGAGACTTCCTTTCATCTCCGTTTTCATTATGTCAATTGGTTTGAATCACTTATCTGGTCATTTCCCAATGATCTTAAATCCATATTATTTCTAATTGTGTTTGTTCGCCAGAATATTTTGACTAACCTGGCTTTGGTAGTGTTTATATTCAAAAGCTGTTAGTTAAACTTTGTATCAGTGGAGTTGCATAACTGTAAAAGCAGTGTAACCAGTCTCACTCCAACCCCATTGTGGACTCCTGATACTGGCTCTGACCACTGGGCCTGACAGCCATGACTTCGACCTCTAGGCCTGATCATCCCCATCACAGTTTCTGACAACGGGAACCTTCTGTCTGAGGTACCTGAAAGGCTGTGCCCTTCACTAGTAAATCTAAGCAAAATTCTCATGGCTGCTATCACTGGTCCAACTACACTGGAATAGTAGTGGTGGGAGCCCAAGTATTAACAAAACTGTAGCACCTTCCTGCATCTTAACTACCTGGTAATGAAACCCAGTCAAGAGTCAGTTGAATTGACCCAGAGCTTTTCCCATTATGTCATTAAGCTGCTGAGAAACCCCCTTGGGAGCTGCCACCTGATGTGCAAAGGCTACCTCTGCTTCTGTTTTCCCTGCCAGCTCAGGACTCCAGCACCCTGTCTTGCTGAGCCAGACACTCCCGTCTGGCTCCAGACAGAGACCCAGGGTCTGAATCACTTGTCCCAAAGCTGCAAGTTTACCTGAAAACAGGTCCCAGTAGTGTGCTTGTCTTTAGCACTCAGATGCCCAACTCCCAATGGGGTCTAAACCCAGATAAATCTGTTTTACCCTGCATAAAGCTTATGCAGGGCAAACTCATAAATTGTTCGCCCTCTATAACACTGATAGAGAGAGATGCACAGTTGTTTGCTCCCCCAGGTATTAATACATACTCTGAGTAAATTACTAAATAAAAAGTGATTTTATTAAATACAGACAGTAGGATTTAAGTGGTTCAAAGTAGTAACAGACAGAACAAAGTAAGTCACCAAACAAAATAAAATAAAATGCGCAAATCTATGCCTAATCAAACTGAATACAGATAATTTCCTCACCAGTTCCAGAGTGCTCCCTTTTACAGGCTAATCTCCTTTTAGCCTGGGTCCAGCAATCACTCATACTCCCTGTAGTTACTGTCCTTTGTTTCAGTCTCCTTCAAGTATCCCGGGGGCGGGGGGTGGAGAGGCTCCTTCTTTAGCCAGCTGAAGACAAAATGGAGGGGTCTCCCTCGGGTTTAAATAGACTCTTGTGGGTGGGGACCCCCCTCCGCCTTCCTATGCAAAGTCCAGCTCCAAGATGGAGTTTTGGAGTCACCTGGGCAAGTCACATGCTCCTGCATGACTCAGCCTTTACAGGCCGACGCCATTGTCCACACGGTGTCTTGCATGTCTCCAGGAAGACTTCTTATGTGGATTGGAGCATTCCAAGATGCATTGTTCTCCAAGTGTTTCCTGATCAGGTACTTAACCTGGCGAATTCCTTCCTAAAGAAGCTGACCAAATGCCTCCAAAAGCTTACTTAGAAACCAAGCAAGCATACAGCTCATATTCTTAACCTCAAGTAGAAAATGATATATGTACAAATAGGATGAATAGATATAGTAGACCATAACCTTTATGGAGATATGTTACCTGGCACAGGCAGCACAAAACATATTCCAGTTATGTCCTACATACATTTATAAGCACCCCCTCCCCATAAAGCCTTATGGGGTACACTGTCACAGGAGCCTTGCCCTGCATTAGGGGAACCAGCAATGCAGCTAAATGGATTGTAGCACAAGTAAGAATTTTTATCGGTGGGCATTAAACTATGGTGCAATGATTGGTTTCTCTCTATTTTGAAAATTGCATGTTAATTGTAGGGGATTTTGTAACCATCTTGATTCAGTTGATGAAATGAGATGAGCCTAAAACAAAAACAAACTTCCTGAAACCAACATCTCATTCTCAGTGTGACTGTAGTGAAGATACCTGACAGTAACTCTCCCAATAATACTCTCTGTTCACCATTGAGAAAATAAATTAAAGATATTATGACTGTCTATTACACTGTTTCCAGTAAGAAAGCCACTGTGTTGGGCAAATGCTTGTTCCTAATGGGCAAGTATAGTGTCCTGTGTTGTTTTTTGTTTTGTTCCTGTTTTGGCTGAACAAGTTAAAATACAATAGAATCAAATCCAGTTTTGTTTGCATAGTATTCACAATAAAGGTAAGACAAGTCCCTTTACAAGGAATGAGTTAACCCTTGAGGGCTCAGCCAAATGCTAGTTCATCATTTAGCAGTAAGGCATTCCCTGGAAAATATCCCACCCTCTGACTCCTCCACCTCAAGCAAGCTTCACAATCATCATCACTGGTACCATTATTAAATTGTTTATTTAAAACTTATACTCTGTGTGTGTGTGTGTGTATGTGTATATATAGATAGATAGATATAGATATAAAATATAACCCAGTGTTTCTCAAATGGGGGTCGCCGCTTGTTTAGGGAAAGCCCCTGGCAGGCCAGGCCGGTTTGTTTACCTGCCCCATCCGCAGGTCCGGCCGATCGTGGCTCCCACTGGCAGCGGTTTGCCGCTGCAGGCCAATGGGAGCTGCTGGAAGCGGCGGCTAGTAAGTCCCTCGGCCTGCGCCGCTTCCAGCAGCCCCCATTGGCCTGGGACAGCGAACCGCGGCCAGCTGGAGCCGCGATCGGCCGGACCTGTGGATGGGGCTGGTAAATAAACCAGCCCAGCCCACCAGGGGCTTTCCCTACACAAGCGGCGACCACAGTTTGAGAAACACTGATGTAACTAGTCCCCCTGCTGGGAAGTCAGGCATATGTACAGTAACTCGTCATTTAACGTTGTAGTTATGTTCCTGAAAAATGCGACTTTAAGCGAAACGATGCTAAGCAAATCCAATTTCCCCATAAGATTTAATGTAAATGAGGGGGTTATGTTCCAGGGAAATTTTTCTTTTCCCATCAGCATAGAATCTGAGCCCCTCCATAGGAGACCTCCAGAAGACACTCTCCAGGAAAGCTAAAGGTCACAAGGCACGTTTTGAAAAGAACAAGGAATAAACCTACAGCCTCTACTCTCCTGTTTCAAGTCAGGAATAGCTGCCATTAAATCTGACTTGAAACAGGAAGAAGAAATGCAAAGAAAAGAAAAGCAGAAAGAAACAGTGAATCATTGGAAATCCACTTGGACCTGTTCACATTGGGCTTAGTCCTGAAGTCCTTGTATTGGCAAAGAGGGGTTTCGTAAGGACGTCAGGGTTTGGGGCTCCAGTGTGGCACCTGAACCCCCTCTGAAGCTGTGCTCCAGAGCGCAGTCTTAAACTGTGGCATGGAACAAGCTCCTTATTCCCCTGTCCCTCTTTTTCTTTGCTGCATTAGGATTGGTGCTGCTGCAGATTATCACAGTCAGTTAGTAATAAAGAATTTCAATCCAAAAAAAGAGAGCATGCGCACTGTTGGGTTATGGGAGCACCAGTGAATTGCATAACTGACAGTCGCATCATGGTTGCTGATCTGACACCACATAACAATAATGTATGATGGCTAGAGATACTATGATCTTTGAGCCCCTCCATGCTCATGTTCTTTAGCTGCTGTATTCATTGCTGGTAATTCAGTAGGCTAGGAAACCACAGAGAAAATGCATCTGCTGACCTTCAGTGAGTGCTTTGGTCCCCATGCTGAGACACTCGTTGAAGCAGATGGGGTAGAGCAGCATTCAGTTTGAAAGAATCTCCAAGAGAGGATGGATTTTCAGACATTTCGAAGTCTGGGAGGCATAAGAGTAGGCCCTGTTTCAAGTTTCCAGGCATGAGCATGCATGCGATTCATGAGGGCATGTCCTGTCTGCTTTGTTCTGCCTGCTGGCTCTGCTATTGTGAGCCTGCAGAGTATTGAAATGGACAACAATCCTGCCCATAAACACAGGATCCTCATAGATTTCAATGGGAAGCCCACGGGGTATTGACACATACAATAATCTAGTGCTGAAGCCCAGGATTCCCGTAAATTTCAGTATTCTACCAGCTCAAATCAAGTGAGAATAGCAATTAAAGCTAGAATACCATACAGCATCCATGCACGCTGTAAAATGTATGCCCAAAAAACGCATGAGGCCTAACTCCCTGACGTTGGTGTTTTTGTCCACCCAGAATCAGGGATTTGTTTTCATTTTGGTGGGATGATAGCACTGTGGTATCAGATGAAATTTTTTTCTAATATAATTATCTGGAGTTAGGGGTACAGGGTGAGAGCAATCCATTTTCTGTCTGTGAAATTTGACAGTATATTTAAAATGTTTAAATGTAGGCTGTATCTCCAGTCTGGAGGGCAGGGGAACAGGCTTTTGGGTTTTTTTGTGAGGGTCTGACAAAGATAGGGTTTTTTATTTCAAATGTTTTTGTTAAGTAAACTGGACAAAAATTGTGCGTGTGGGTGGAGTTTAAAGAAAGAGAGGATGCTGCTTTTTCTCCAGCCTTTGCAGTTCCCCACTAATGTTTGGATAGGTGGAAAGAGAGTGACTGAAACTCCTCTGTTGCCCAGTAGCTAAGAAGGAGAGAAAGCTCTTTGGATGACTTGAAAACTGCATGCTTAAGACCGTGCACTAATCTGCTACTGAACTTCCACTGATGTTGGTCGGAGCTGCACATGCAGACTGAGGACACTATATAGCTCATGAGCTCTGTATCTGTGCTCACACATAATGATTCTGCACTTGTAGTAAATAAATAGATAAATAACTTATAGTTGTAGATTTGTCACGACATCTAACTAGTATATGCATTTCCCCAGTGAATTTCCTCAGTAACAACACAATTGAGGAATAAACCCTATAAAACAATCTGATCAACATATAGCAAATAATTATGACAGGAATAAGCATTTATTCATAATAACCAGCAAACCTGTATACTAAACGTTCAGATATTTAGATTAAAATTCAAGTGAAGCCCAACCACCGCTAACTAATTCCTTGGAAATAATCATTGCTCAAGTGCATATTGAACTTTTTCACCTGACCATTATAGGAATGTGTCTAAGTGCTGCTCCTCAGTGAGATGTTAATATTCAGATCATGTCAGTGACCTGCTCACAAGAGCTGAAAGACCAAATATATATATGTGTATATGTGTGTATATATATATATATCATCTATATAGATACTCATCTATATATATATATAAACTGACATAGGTTAATGATCATTTTTAACCTTAACAGGATGGGAATGCAATATCTTTGATGTATACAACAGACACTTCTAGACAAGAGACAGGAGTCAAAGAAGGGAACAAAAGAGATTCAGGATTTCTGGGGA
The DNA here is from genome assembly GCF_027887155.1 of Malaclemys terrapin pileata. Classification (NCBI taxonomy): domain Eukaryota; kingdom Metazoa; phylum Chordata; order Testudines; family Emydidae; genus Malaclemys; species Malaclemys terrapin. The sequence continues at coordinate 33,540,343 of NC_071518.1, forward strand.
TAATACACAATAACTGGTTGATCAGTAAACTAGTCACTCAACAGTTACAAAACTGACTTATCTGATAACATAGAGGCTGGGATTTTCATAGCAGCATGGAAGATACTCATCTTGCATTACTTTTTTAACTCAGGAAAAACTTCTCCAGTCCAGACATAAAATCCCTGGCTGAGATTTTCATATTAAAGCATCAATTTGGATTCCAACATCACTGTTTGAAATCAAGAAACCAGTTAAACTCTCAACATCTCTCAGCTTCTTCATTTCAGACCCAGCCTTCAAAACCAAATGATGCTCCCAGAAAGTTTTCCCTGAAGTTGTCACAGTAACAACGGATGATCTGTCTGGTATGTTGTGATTCCTGGGAAAGCTCAAGTGTTTTGCCTCAGACAGAGAGCAGCTCTTTCATAAACAACTAGAGAGTTCAACCTAAGGGTGATTGAAAAACAAATGCATGTTTTAAAATATCAGCAGTTGTACCAAAACGCAGATTTACCTAGAGACACTGACAGTTTATACTTGGCGGATAATGCATGCACCACAATAAGAGATCTTATTAATATTAAATACCTGTTTAATTAGATGACTGGGAAGCTCCTTATGAATTTCTAAAACTTACACAATAGCAAGTAAGGGAATACAATTAAAAAAAACCCCAAGAATGCATTACAAAAAGTACTTTAATATTGGCAAATTGCTGTTTAGTTTTACTTATGATGTATTAGTAAATTAATTGTTACTGATTTTGTAGACGTAAGAAAGACTTAGTAATAGATCTCAATAGAGCCCTCTTTTAAATCTTTGCTGTGAATTTGGGAGAAACAACCAATATGTTGTGCAGCTTACTGAAGAACTGACAAGGAAGTTTCTACTGTAATATGTAGCTGAGGAGCCTTTATGTATATTTTGATGTATCCACAAGATTATTCTCCTCTTTTTAAACACTCCCTCCCGCCCCCAGCAGTTATTTAAAGGTTGGGGAACTGAAATTCTCTGCTTAACCAGATACAGCATGTTCTGCAGCATTTTAAGCCTTCTCAGCTTGCTCCATCACTCCCATCAGTGTGTCTTTAGGATGAAGTCAAAAGTTCACATGGATTTGTGAATCTACTCTGGCATATCCAGCTACTACTGTTGCAGTCAGAATGCTGGATACCTTAACTATTTTTGTGTCCAAATGCCTTATTTCCATTCAAAGATAGGGGGATAAATGTGCACGCAAAATATGCAAAAAATGTGCGGTCATTGGGCCTGTAGATTTATGCCAATAAGCTGTAGTGTATTTTGGTTTCTGTAGGGTTACCATACGTCCGGATTTTCCCGGACATGTCTGGCTTTTTGGTCCTCAAATCCCCGTCCTGGGGGAATTGCCAAAAAGCCGAACATGTCCGGGAAAATGCCGGCATCCCTTCCCCAGTCCCCTGCTTACCTGAGCGGCTCCAGCAGGCTGCAAGCTGCCCAAGCACTACCAGCTTCACGGTTTGCCGGGCAGCCTCCAGACCCGCTGCGCCCCCCGGCCGGGCGCTTCCCCAGCGCAGCCAGAGCCCGGGAGGGTAAGCGCCTGGTCTGGGGCGCAGCGGGTCTGGGGTCTGCCCGGCAAACCGTGAAGCCGGTAGCGCTCGGGCAGCTGTTTCGCGTGGCTGGGAGGGAGGAGGGGGAATGCAGGGCGCTCAGGGGAGGGGGCGGAGTTGGGGCGGGGACGTTGGGGGAGGGACGGAGTTGGGTGGGGCTGGGGCGGAGTTGGGGCGGGGACTTGGGAGAAGGGGCGGAGTTGGGGCGGGGAAGGGACGGGGCCAGGGCCCCGTGTAGTGTCCTCTTTTTTAAAACCTTAAATATGGTAACCCTAGTTTCTGTGATGTGGGTACTCATGTACTAGGAAATCGGCTGAGATCACCAACTTAGTTCACGTGGACTTCTGAACACTCTTTTGAGGGTGACTATTTTGATCATTTTTTACTCACAATATTGCCTGTTGAGGCCTAAATATTTCAAGGTGTCTACTGATTTTCATAGATTGCAAGGACAGAAGGGACCATTGCAATCAACAAGTCTGACCTCCTATATAACACAGGCTATCGAACTTCCCCAAAATAATTCCTAGACTCTAGAGCATATCTTTGGCTGGGGGGAGGGGGAGGGACTTCAGTTTTTGGATGCTTTAAGTGGCCTGATCTTCAGAAAGCGCTGAGCACCCACTTTTTGAAGGGCAGGGTGCTTGCATATGCCCATTGTACTGTAGGTGTGTCCGCATCCCATGCACAGGTCACAGAGAGGTTTCCTAGCAGTCATCCTGCCTACAGCAGAGGTCCTTGAACTACAAAGTAAGAGTATTAAGGGGAGAGCTGTGCCAGTCCTCTTTCAGTTTCTTCCCGACTTGCAAACTGCATGCTATCATCTGTGGTTGGAACTTTTATGTTCCCTAAGAACACAAACTTTTCACATACTCTAAAAATCTTTATTTTATTTTATTTCAAGAACTTTTCGTTCTGTTTTGTTTTGTTTTTCCCAGTCAGCTGGGCCTCTGGGTCCTGCCCAGTATTGGAAGAGTCTATGCCAAGGTCCCAGGTTTAAAACCATGCTCAGGCTGCAGAAAGCCTATGCTTGTCAGTGACCTTCATTCATGCTGTCTCAAGTGCTTAGGTAAGGGTTACATTAGAGATGGGTGTTGTATTTGTCCTGGTTTTAAGACCAGGACAAAGGAGCTGAGGGAGGAAAGTCTCCATTATGTCCTCATGGAGGCTACCCTTAAACTGGCATTGGAACCCCTGTAGTGGTCCAAGGGTAGTTCTTTGACTCCATCCTGAAGTGCTCCCCCAGCTTTGCCTGCATACAAGACCCATAGGAGATCTGATACTTCGGAACAGTCTTCTTCGAGGCCCAAGACTTCAGATCAGGCCCAGTCACAGAAACATAAGAAGAATTCAGCATTGGTTTCTTCAAAGTCCAGAACCCAGGATTCCTCTATAGAAGATCATTCTGGTACCACAGTTCCCTGGTACCAGCTCACATGGAGAGATCTGAGTATCGACTCCAGTGCCCTCCCAGGGACCAACAAGACTGGTTACCTCTCTGGTGGCAATGGAGCAGTCATCCATGCTCACGGTGGGAGAGAAGCTCATGTCTGTACCAACTATGCCAGAGGCTTATTCCACAGCCAGGGACTTGTTAAGCCTGTTGGTATCGTCATCACCATTGCTTCAGGTCAAAGTCCCTTATCTGGCACCAGTGCAACTGCTGAGACTGTTGGCACCAGTACGCTCCATTTTGGGGCCATCAGCTTTGAGCTCTGTACTGCCTCCTTCCACCTCTTCTGGCACAGTACTGGATCCCCCACACTGCACATTCCTGGCAGCCAGGAGGCAGTGCATGCTTTCTCTGGTACTGCATCCCCAATGCAGATTTAGATCTTGGTCACCAAGGACACCTCCAAGTACTGTGCCACTTTGGGTCAGGATACTCTGATTCTTCATCAGACTGCGAGGTAGCCTCTTAGGTGTCTCAGTGCTGAGAGTCCAGCACTTTCTGCCAATCCCGTTCCTGCACATATTGGCCTGGGTTGGAGAAGACTTCAGTCAGGGATTGGGACACTTGGCCAGACATGCCTTGGGGGATGCCTCCAGCATCCGGATCTAGATCACCCATTCCTCATATGGTGCTTTCCCAAGGGAGAGCCTTCTCTTGCCGGTATCAAGAGAGCAGTGATGATTGGTACCAATCAGTCTTCAGATTCCCAAGCTCAGGATTTACTGCAGCCTGCCCTGGTACCACAGGAACAGCCTCAGGAGAAATCTTTTCCTTTCCTTCAGGCATCCTCATCAACTGATGAGACTCTGATACCAGAGGCATCATCCTCAGTTCCTGATTACTTTAATACATATCAGGAGCTCTTCTTCAGGAAATGGTAGCTTCTCTGGGATTCATGTGGAGGAAAAAACTTACAAACTGACATTCTCCATCCCACTATGGAAGGAAAAGCTCTGCCTATCAGCAAGGCCATTATGCAGCAAGCCAAAACACTCTGGCAACCCTCTTCTTCCAGTCCCCCTGTGGACAGACAAATGAAACATAAATACCAGGTTCTGTCCAATGGGTCTGAGCAGTTCTATATACGTCCCATACCTGGCTCACATTGAAGGAGAAGAGCTGGCAGAGATGGGCTAAGGCTACTCCTGAAGACAAAGACGCCAAAAAGCTCAACCTGTTCGGTAGAAAAATTTATTCTGCAGCAAGTTTACATTGCCAGTCACCATTGTTATGCTCATACAAAGCACATGGGATCTTTATAGAGGAAGGTAAATACGCAGCATTTATTGAGAATACCACAGTTAGCATATGCTTTTTAGACACACACACCTACACACATAGTCCTGCAGTGATGTTTATAGTTACCAGTCCAGAGTCTGGATCAATCTAGTGGCCAGCCAGATTGGTCGCAGAGGGGAGCGGGGCTCTATCGGTCGCGATCCGATGCTCCTGGAGTGTGGCAAGACGAACCCAAAGTCCCAGGGCCAAGCACCCTGTTCTTATAGGGTTTTTTTCTCTGTTGAAGCCTATGGATTTTGCTGTGTCAGTTTGTGACCAGTTACTTCTTAATTGGTGTAAACATTCCAATTCACCTCAAGAGGGTCATCCTGTTCTTTGTTCCAATTTAATCAATTGTCCTTAGGGGTGCCAGCCTTCACCTCAGGGTCGTCAATCTGCCCTTCATTATGGATGCGCGTTGATGATTCTTTGATGTCCTTTAAGTCTCTTCACGCCTTCTTCCTTGACTCTGGCTATAACAATTACCTTCACACCTTATCTTTTCCTGATGCATGCATTCCTCATTTACACAAACAGATTGAGAATACAAACAGTAGTGTTTTATATTGAGCAAAAAGACATTGCAAATTAAACCTTGCTAAGTTTTACAATCAATAACCAAGACAATTTACATTGAGACCCAGGCCTTCAATGTTCCTCTAATCTACTTAACATAGATACAATAGAGAATCCTGTCTCTTACTTACTAAAACCTTAAAACAAAGAAATGTATATTTAACTAGAGTGCCTAATTTGTAACATATAGGAAACCATTGCATTTCATAGAAGGCTAGAGACACTATGGTTATGTCTACACTATGGGATTAATCCGAATTTATATAATTCGAATTTTGGAAACAGATTGTATAAAGTTGAATGTATGTGGCCACACTAAGCACATTAATTCGGCGGTGTGCGTCCATGTACCGGGGCTAGCGTCGATTTCCGGAGCGTTGCACTGTGGGTAGCTATCCCATAGCTATCCCATAGTTCCCGCAGTCTCCTCCGCCCATTGGAATTCTGGGTTGAGATCCCAATGCCTGATGGGGCCAAAAACATTGTCGCGGGTGGTTCTGGGTACATCCTCCCCCCTCTCCAGGGAAGCAACGGCAGACAACCGTTTTGCGCCTTTTTCCTGGGTGAACAGTGCAGACGCCATACCACGGCAAGCATGGAGCCAGCTCAGCTCAAGACAGCAGTCATGAACATTGTAAACACCTCGCGCGTTATCGTGCAGTTTATGCTGAACCAGAACCTGCAAAACCAGGCGGCAAGGAGTTGGCTATGGCAGTGCAGCGGTGAGAGTGATGAGGACATGGACATGGAATTCTATCAAACCGCGGGCCCTGGTGCTTTGGAGATCATGCTGTTAATGGGGCAGGTTATAGCCGTGGAACGCCGATTCTGGGCCCGGGAAACAAGCACAGACTGGTGGGACCGCATAGTGTTGCAGGTGTGGGACGATTCCCAGTCGCTGCGAAACTTTCGCATGTGTAAGGGCACTTTCATGGAACTTTGTGACTTGCTTTCCCCTGCCCTGAAGCGCCAGAATACCAAGATGAGAGCAGCCCTCACAGTTGAGAAGCGAGTGGCGATAGTCCTGTGGAAGCTTGCAACGCCAGACAGCTACCGGTCAGTCGGGAATCAGTTTGGAGTGGGGAAATCTACTGTGGGGGCTGCTGTGATGCAAGTAGCCAAAGCAATCACTGAGCTACTGCTACGAAAGGTAGTGACTCTGGGAAATGTGCAGGTCATAGTGGATAGCTTTGATGCAATGGGATTCCCTAACTGTGGCGGGGTGATAGATGGAACCCATATCCCTATCTTGGCACCGGAGCACCAGGGTACCCAGTACATAAACCGCAAGGGGTACTTTTCAGTGGTGCTGCAAGCACTTGTGGATCACAAGGGACGTTTCACCAACATCAACGTGGGCTTGCCGGGAAGGGTTCATGATGCTCGCGTCTTCAGGAACACTACTCTGTTTAAACGGCTGCAGCAAAGGACTTACTTCCCGGACCAGAAAATAACCATTGGGGATGTTGAAATGTCTATAGTTATCTTTGGGGACCCAGCCTGCCCCTTAATGCCATGGCTCATGAAGCCATACACAGGCAGCCTGGACAGGAGTCAAGAGCTGTTCAACTACAGGCTGAGCAAGTGCAGAATGGTGGTAGAATGTGCATTTGGCCGTTTAAAAGGTCGCTGGCACTCATTACTGACTTGGTCAGACCTCAGCCAAACCAATATCCCCATTGTTATTGCTACTTGCTGTGTGCTCCACAATCTCTGTGAGAGTAAGGGGGAGACCTTTATGGCGGGGTGGGAGGCTGAGGCAAATCGCCTGGCTGCTGGTTATGCGCAGCCTGACACCAGGGCGATTAGAAGATCACACTAGGAAGCGCTGCGCATCAGAGAAGCTTTGAAAGCCAGTTTCATGACTGGCCAGGCTACGGTGTGAAAGTTCTGTTTGTTGAAAACCTGCCCTCTTGATTGACTCATTCCCTGTAAGCAAACCACCCTCCCCCCTTAAATCACAGCTTGCTTTTAAAGGAAATAAAGTCACTATAATTTAAAAATCATGTATTCTTTATTAATTGATTATAAACATAGGGAGAGAACCGACAAGGTAACCCGGATGAGGTTTGGATGGAGGATAGGAGGGAAGTAAAAGGCCACTGAAAAAACTCAATATAATGACAGCCTTTTGGTTGGGCTGTCCACTGGGGTGGAGTTGGAGGGTGCACGGAGCCTCTCCCCCCCCCCCACGTTCTTACAAATCTGGGTGAGGAGGCTATGGAACATGGTGAGGGGGGAGGGAGGTTATACAGCGGTTGCAGCGGCACTCTGTTATCCTGCTGCTGTTCCTGAAGCTCCACCAGACGCTGGAGCATGTCCGTTTGATCATGCAGCAGCCCCAGCGTTGCAGCCTGCCACCTCTCATCTCGAGCGTCCCTCATGACTTCACGTTCACTGGCATCTTTCCTGTACTTAGATACCGTGTCCTTCCACTCATTCAAATGAGCTCTTTCACTGCGGGTGCATTCCATTATTTCCGAGAACATCTCGTCTCGCATCCTCTTTCTCCGCCACCTTATCTGAGATAGCCTTTGGGACTGAGGAGGGAGGCTTGAAAAATTTGCAGCTGCTGGAGGGATGGAAAAAAGAAGAGAAGTTTTTAAAAAGATACATTTTACAGAACAATGCTTATACTCTTTCACGGTGAAAAACACTATTCACATTACATAGCACACGTGATTTCAGTACAAGATCGCATTTTCCATCTTAATATTGAGTGCCTGTGGCTTTGGTGTTAGAGATCACAGACGCAGGTCCGGGCAACCGAATTCGGCTTGCATGTGGCCATGGTAAGCCATTGTCTTTCGGCTTCTGCGCCCTCCTTTCCCACATACCAAGCAAAGCCCGTTGACTGCTGCGGTTTTTCCTGTTAACCTTCAGCAGCAGAAAACAAACTACACCCCCCATCCAATTCTCTGGGATGATCGCTTTATCCCTCCCCCAATATCAGGGAAGATCCCTTCAGAAACGAAACTAACCCCCTGCCCCTCCCCCCCCGCCGCCATGAATTATCTGGGATGATCGCTGTACCCCTCCCCCCACCGCGTGGCTGGTATCAGGGAAGATCCCTGCTACCCAAAGGCGAAAAGCTCAGCGCCAATCCCCCCCCACCCCGCGCTTGGCTAACTGCAGGGAAGGATTTCTTTTCAGCCACAGGCAAACAGCCCAGTAGGAACGGCCACCTCTGTCCCCTTAATTAAATTATTGTATTTCAACCAGGTTACCGTGAGCGATATCACTCTCCTGAGGATTACACAGCGAGATAAAGAACGGATGTTGCTTGAATGCCAGCAAACACTGGGACCATACGCTGCCAGGCTTTGTCATGCAATGATACCAGATTACTTGCTACTAGCATGGCGTGGTCAAGTGTCCTACCATGGAGGACAAAATAAGGCTGCACTGCCCAGAAACCTTCTGCAAAGGCTTTTGGAGTACCTCCAGGAGAGCTTCATGGAGATGTCCCTGGAGGATTTCCGCTCCATCCCCAGACACGTTAACAGACTTTTCCAGTAGCTGTACTGGCCGCGAATGCATCCCAAGTCCTCAGGGCAAATTAATCATTTAAAAACGCTTGCTTTTAAACCATGTTTTATATTTTAAAAGGTAAACTCACCTGAGGTCCCTTCCATGGGGTCATGGTCTTGGGTACTGGCTTAGGAGGCTTGGGAGGGTACTTCAGTCAGGCTGAGAAAAAGATCCTGGCTGTTGGAGAGAACGGAGTGCTGGGTGCTCTCCGCAAGCTCATCCTCCTCCTCCTCCTCCTCCTCTTCCCCATCCACAGAATCCTCAGGTGTGGCTGATGAGATTACCCCCGCCTCGGAATCCACGGTCAGAGGTGGGGTAGTGGTGGTGGCTCCCCCTAGAATTGCATGCAGCTCAGCGTAGAAGCGGCATGTCTGCGGCTCTGACCCGGAGTGACCGTTTGCCTCCTTTGTTTTCTGATAGGCTTGTCTGAGCTCCTTGACTTTCAAGCGGCACTGCTCTGAGTCCCTATTGTGGCCTCTCTCCATCATGTGCTTGGAGATTTTTTCAAAAGTTTTGGCATTTCATCTTTTCGAACAAAGTTCTGCTAGCACTGAATCCTCTCCCCATTTAGCCATCAGATCCAGTACCTCCTGTACGGTCCATGCTGGTGCTCTTTTTCGATTATCGGCCTGCATGGTTATCTGTGCTGATGAGCTCTCTGTGGTCACCTATGCTCTCCTGTGCTGGGCAAACAGGAAATGAAATTCAAATGTTCGCGGGGCTTTTCTTGTCTACCTGGCCAGTGCATCCGAGTTCAGATTGCTGTCCAGAGCGGTCACAATGGTGCACTGTGGGATAGCTCCCGGAGGCCAATACCATTGAATTGCGGCCACACTAACCCTAATTCGAAATGACAATATCGATTTTGGCGCTACTCTGCTCGTCGGGGAGGAGTGCAGAAATCGATTTTAAGAGCCCTTTATTTCGAAATAAATGGCTTCGTTGTGTGGACGGGTGCAGGGTTAATTCAATTTAACGCTGCTAAATTCGAATTAAACTCATAGTGAAGACCAGGCCTATGTCCTTCTGGATGGGTTGCAGCATCTTCCCAACATCAATGCTGCGTGAAAGCTCCTTGTATCTCTATAGCAGAACTGGTACTCAGCTGCTTTGGTGTTTCAAGAATTTACAGGAAACATCACAGTGTCTGTTCAGTAATAAATGGACAAATGAGTGTTGTGCATCCAGTGTTACTAAAGTCTTGAAGCCTGTGACATTTATTTAAAAATATAGCACTGGCAATAAAGAGTATTAACCTGTGTTTTTAAGCATATTGCTTTTATAACATAATCTACCCCTTGATTATGAAAGTAGGCCATGTTAGGAGCCCTGAGGGGATGCAGCTTAAGTACATGAGTGGGTAGGAGGACAATACAAAATTGATCATTATTAAAGTTATTTTTTTCCCCTGGAAAGCCCATAAACCTCTTTGTTGTTTTAGCCTTCCAAATATACTATTGAGAGCAACACAATGGAGGAACATTTGAACTGAACTGTACCCTATTAGATAATCAGTGACTAAAGTAGTGCAAAAGGAATGCTAAGCATGAGGTTCCTGGCCCTCTTCAGTACCAATCATCTTTTGTTTCACAGCACTTCATCTCACAGTAGATTCCGGATAGATTCCTATACTTGGTAAAAGATAATATGTAGACTGGCATTGAGCATTAGTGACTGCAAAACTGAGTGGGCTGAATGGCATTGTTGAAGAGACCCAGCTATGGAGAGACTGCTTAGAATTGGTTGACTCAAATTGTTTGTTGCAATCAATTACCCAGGGAACTTCACACTTCTTTCTGTTGGAGACCTGTTTGCTGATTGATCCTGGTGTGTGTGTGTGTGTGTGTGTGTGTGTGTGTGTGTGTGTGTGTGTGTGTGTGTGGACAGTGGGTCCTAAGCAAGTAGTCAAAGTGAACATTTCACAATTTCTGGTGTGTGGTTGGTTACCCATATCATATAATGTCATTTTTCCTGCCTGACTGGGTGACTGAAACTGGCTGAATAGAAGGATAACAAATGGTGAACAGCCAACATTCTTTTTCGCCTGGGGAAACATGGGTTGGTATTAAAAATGGCCATTCCCCAAACATTTGAGCAAACAAAACCTGCGTGTGAGAATGTTTGTTTGCAAATAGAGTCAAACAGAATAGCTATTTGGAATCCAAACAAAGGTTCGCAAACACAACATTTTAAAAAAATATTTAATCAGCTTTATTTTGTATGTCCTATCACAAAGACAAAACTAGGAAGTATCTGTTTTTGGGTGTGTCTAGAGATAATGTCACAGTAAAGAAAGTTCTGAGTGCTGTGGAGAATATTCAGTGTGACAATATTTAACCTAATAATTAATGTCTGATTTTAAAGAGAGGATTTCATTCTTGGATAAAGTTTTCAGAACATACCAAATTTAAATACTAATCCATAGCATTGCATATTCCTGCTCTTTGTTTTTCTTTCTCTTGTAATTTTAGTGGTGTATGTATACATGTATGTTCATATGTGTATATAATATATATTTATAATTGTACATGTACATAAGTCATGGAAAGGCTACAGATAATTATATACAAGGAATCATGTTCAAGAGCCCCAAGCAACCATGCTTAAACATAAATGTTTCTAGACTGCTGTTTATCTAGATTGGAGTTGTCAAAGAGGCCTGTGAGACTTGGGTGCCTAAATCCTTTACACTCTGAAAATTCCAGCCCTAAGGGCATGAGCAACAGCAAGATCTTACTGCCTTTACTGCTCACTATCTGTGCCTCTTTGCTTCAGTGAAGTCACACTGGTCTACACTGGGGGGGGATTGATCTAAGATACGCAACTTCAGCTATGAGAATAGCGTAGCTGAAGTCAACGTATCTTAGATCGAATTAAAATTACTTACTTCGCGTCCTCGCGGCGCAGGATCGACGGCTGCGGCTCCCCCACGTCGACTTTGCTTCCGCCTCTCGCACTGCTGGAGTTCAGCAGTCAACAGGAGAGCGATCGGGGATCGATTTATCATGTTTACACTACACGCGATAAATCGATCCCCGATAGATCGATCGCTACCCGCCGATCCGGCGGGTAGTGTAGCCTTACCCTGGGCACAGCTGGTGACAGAACTGTCACTTACAAAGTGATTGGCTGTGATCTTAATCACAGGGTGATGAATTCATTGTATGCTCAAGACAAGATGTGCTATAAGGAAGAGAATTCTCATTAGAACATATCTTCAATGGTAATACCAAAGGGAACAATTAAAAATGCTGGACAAGCAAAAATGTCCTTTGGTACGATAGTTCATAGCTTAGGGAGACTGGATGCTTAGGAAATTGCTAATGGGCTATCCAGCCTTTTATCTCTATGTCATCTGTTCAGTCCAGCACAGGCAGTTATAGCCAAAAGTTGAACCAGCTGAAGGCTGTTTATTGCCCCATGTGAGTTTATAGTCTCCCATCCCCAATAGATAGATAGATGTCTCTCACAAAACTATTTAGCATTGCCTGCTAACAGTGAAGGAGCATGGAGATAACTACCTTCTCCACAAATTATGATATAGAGGTACTTGTATAATATACAGATTTGGGGCATGTCTTTCAGTGGCTGGACCCAAAGATTTTAACAGCCTGCTACATACAGTCAAGGGAGTTACTCCTTTAGGTCATGTTGTAGTAGCTTGTACTTCTGGTTCTGAGCATCCAAGTTTGTCCTGTTCATGAAAATGGTTTCTGTATGTATGTGGCCATGGCACACTGGACTTTCAGGTACTTTATATACTGTACTGTTCTCTGTGGATACCCTTCAGTTCCTAGTGCTGAAAATCTATCACTTGTCTGAAGCTAAATTCACATGATATACACCTCTACCTCGATATAACGCTGTCCTCAGGAGCCAAAAAATCTTACCGCATTATAGGTGAAACCGTGTTATATTGAACTTGCTTTGATCCACTGGAGCGCTGCTTTACCGTGTTATATCCGAATTCATGTTATATCGAGTCACGTTATATTGAGGTAGGGGTGTATTAGGAGTAGAATTAAATAAGGGTTCTTCTTTTAGCAGGTTTGCTCTTGTGTTTGTTCCAGTTTTTGTTGTTGTTTTTTCAGTCTTACAGTTCACACTTGTGAACCCTGCAATAATTATCTCAGAAATCTACTGTGTTTGACTCCCATTGATAGTGAAGCTCATTAGCCCCCTATTATAATTATTACCCTCTTTATGTACACCTTGTTAAACACTTAAAAAGCTAGGAATCCAGGGGGTGCTGTTTTAAGAATGTATTTAAATTATCAGGATGAATTATGTAAAGTGCTTAACAGTATGTTCCCTCCACTTCACTTACAATTTTACAGAACTCAGGATGCATAATAATCAGTTATTCTACTTACCAGTGCTCTGATGCTCAGTATGCATTTGCTTCATTAATGCAAATTTGTCTCTGGAAATAATCCCTGTAAAGGCTGGGTGGGAGATCTAGGCATGACCAACTAAGGGCTGCTTTACCTGCAGCATTTATATGAGTGTACCTGATAGGACCTGCAAAATATAGCACAGGCACAGGGAGTTCCCAGCAATGGCACTGCACACAACCAGTAACAACTAATGAAGAGAACTGTGGTTGCCATTAAAAAGCCAACAGATGCCACTTGGTCACTATCATTTTAACCTATTCAGAGTACAGTGAGACAGTCAGACCACCAGTAGGTGATAAGGGTGGACTTTTTTAGTGGCAACCACTTTGATGCCAAATGGAAGCACTTGCACAAAATTAGGCTTGGCAGAATCTGATTTTTTTTTAATATAACTTCACCAGCAAATAGCGATTTTTATTTTTAAGCATTTTTTAGATTTAAATTGATGAAAACTTGCACAGTTGCATGAAATTGGGGCGGGGGGAGGAGAGAAGCCAACATCACATGTTAAAATATACAAAGTAAATTTCCTTAATTCAAACTCTAATAAGTTCTCAAGCATTATTTTCCTTACTTTGCCTATCTGTACATTCAGATTATTATCTATGGAAATATTTTGTTCTTCAGTTTGTTTGTACAGTGAAATCACTGTTTATTGGCATTTACCAATACAATTATAATCCTCTCAAGCCTACTCATAATAGAATGGGAGTTCCATTTCCACTGGGTTTCATGACCAAGATATCTTATGGCAGAGTTGAGCATGTGACATGCACAGCTATTTATCCTAATAAAAAGCAAGAGAGAGTCCTGTGGTACCTTTAAGACTAACAGATGTGCCACAGGACTCTCTGTTGTTTTTTACAGATCCAGACTAACAAGGCTACCCCTCTGATACTATCCTAATAAAGAATCTGCAAGGGTTCCTTAATGCTTTTAGAGATGCATTTCTGCTACATAAATTGACTCTTTAAAAATTATATGGGGTCCCACATTTATCATTGCCTGGTGATTTCCAAATCATTTGTTTAGTTATAAGTAAAAACTTTCAACGCTGCAGGCTCATCATTGGATTTGAAAATCTGCTATCTTTATGGCTCATGCATCTCCAATAATAAAGATTCTACAAATGCTGCCCTCATTTGCACCCGCGCAACCCTATTAACTTCCGTGGTGATTTACAGATGTTACTGAGGGTACCATTTGAAGATAATGGGCCGCACAAATGGCCCTGTAAATTTTATTTAGTTAATGAATATATTGATGATCCACATGCCCCCCCCATCCCCAAATCAAGTTCAGTTCCCAGAGTTGTGCTGACTCTGCAGGGGCTGATTAGTAAAAACAAAATTTTTCACATTAAACTTAGTTGCTCTGGCTCTGAATATACACACACAAAGCAGCCCTGTTGAATAAAAAGGCGCCATTTTTACATGGTCACTCTTTTGATCATCATCAAACTTTAATCCACCATGATCACTTTTTCAATTAAATAATTATACTACCAAGATATTGTCTTGCCCAGATATTGTTTTCCTAATGGCTCCTCTTCAATACCATTATAGCAGTAGAACCGCAATTGAGAAAATAGGGATCTGGGAGATGTTTGTATGCTAAAAGTTCTGAGGACCATACTGTTCATATTGGAGATAAGCCCAAGTCTAAATGAAGATGCAGATTTCCAACACCTTAAAAATCAGTGTTGTTTTGATTTGTTGAGTTTGATTGATTTGTTGTCTCATCTCCTACTCTAGTTAGGCACATAGCCTCTGCTGATTGGTTATGTAACAACTGCTGTTTTAGTTAAACATTTTACTTTCATTGCAAGTAAAAGAATTTATGACAGTGTTGGCTCAGTAAAATTTAAAAAACCCAGTATATTAAATATTAACCATATTTACCTTCAGTTCAGTGCTACTATATCTTCATATGATGATGCTAAAAGAAAACTGTAGTTATTAATTTTAAAATGCTAAATATTCTCTAGAAAGAGTATGTTTGTGTATAAATATACATACACACAAAGATCTATAGACCTATAGAAATGATATTTCAAAACAGTTTTTAAAAATCCTATCACTAATGCCAATACTTCATTAGATGGGGTCACCTCTTCCGGAAAAAAGGTGAGACAGAAAATGCACCTCACCATTGGAACAAATGGAAGATTTGACACTTTCAAAGCTGTTGCAACATGAATTAAGAAAAAATAGAACTTTGGTCAATTTAACTATTGGTTAACTCATGACTATAACCACACGTAACTGAAGGACAATTAAAATGACAAAATTTAAGAAAAATATAGAATTTAACCTCCAGAAACTTTTGAGACATATAATTTCCAACTGATAACAATACTGAGATGCATTTCCTGTGCTCTAACATGCAACACCAAATTATCTGAATAGTTGCTTGTTTGCTTGTTCATTAATCTTTCTATTATATTTAAGATGCCAGTAAAAGTCTCTTACTAATATATTATTTTGTATTATATAGTGAGGTATAATGACACAGCTAGGGTTACCATACGTCCGGATTTTCCCAGACATGTCCGGCTTTTTGGGCCTCAAATCCCCGTCCAGGAGGAAATCCCCAAAAGCCGGACATGTCCGGGAAAATAGGGAGGGAGAGACCGGCGGTTCTCGGCCAGGGGCCGGAGCCGCTGGGGCCAGCAGCGCGGGGCCGGGCGGTGCTCGGCCGGGGGCAAGTGGCTGGCGGTGCAGGGCTGGTGGCCGGCGGTGCTCAGCCCGGGGGCTGGGCTGGGGCCGGCGGTGCTCGGCCCGGGGCCGGTGCTGCTCGGGCCGGGGCCGGTGCTGCTCGGGCCGGGGGCTGGGCCGGGGCTGGTGGTGCTCATCCCGGGGGCCGGGCCGGGGCCGGAGCCGACGGTGCGGGGCCCGGGGCCGGGCGGTGCTCAGCCAGGGGCCAGTGGTGCGGGACCGGCAGTGCGGGGCCGGGGCAGGTGGTGCTCGGCCGGGGGCCGGCGCCCCAGGGCCCGAGCCAAGCCAGGCGGGAGACGCCTGGGCCAGAGCCTATTGGACGTGCCCCCCCGCCCCAGCTTGCCTGCTGCTTCAGGCTTCCTGCGAATCAAATGTTCGTGGGAAGCAGGGGAGGGGGAGGGGCAGGGGGGCGAAGCGTCCAGGGGAGGGGGCGAAGTCGGGGCGGGGCCAGGAAGGGGCGGGGCTGGGGCAGGGGGCGGGGAAGGGGCGGAATTGGGCCGGGGCCCGTGGAGTGTCCTCTTTTTGGACACTTAAAATATGGTAACCCTAACACAGCTGCCTCTGACACAGTTTTGCTTGCCTGTTTTCTTTTAAACAAGGATCACTTTTCAAACAACAGACATGAGCAGTAGCAAGATTGCTCTTATTCTTTCTCTTCTTATACAAAGATTTAAAATATTTTGACTGGCTGGCACCAGCAGCTATAAATGAGAAAAATACTTCTGCGGTTTCACACTATTTGGCTGTGCTAAATGTGCCCACCCATTCATATATATAAACACAATGGAGCACATGGACTAGGAACCTCTGGAAATTTGAGACTGAAAGGCAGCACTGTAATGCAATTAGAGACATTCTGACATGAGCGAGTATCTGTTAGCAAACAATAAGAACAGAAGAGTTATAGGCTATAGACAAGAAACCTGGTTCTTGTCAATCAGTGTCAATACATTTCAAAAGATGCTTTATTAGTGAGCAGTGCTTCCTATACTAAAGCCTTCCGATCATACGGAACATATATTTTGTAATTTTTCAGGATTTCTAAATAGGATTCCTAAAGGAGAGGAACAGATTTTATCGATACTGATTTTTGTCTTTTGAAAAACTGTAAAGTTATTATGCTTAAAACTGAAAAAGAAGTTTAACTTTAAGATTAAGTAGGAGTGTGTTGCGATCAGCCATTTTTTCTTGTAATGTGAGAGTCGGAAAGACTGTTCAGTGATGCTCTTTTGGGACCATGAATAAAAAGTAAATAATTGAGAGCAAAGCTGATGCCGGATAGCATGTCAAAGAATTTCATTATGATGGGGAATTGAATGGACAGCTGCATATGCAAATGCTAATTACCCCCTTTGTATGTATGAAAGACTAGAAATGGGTCTTTATCAAACCCTTGGATCTGAACCCATGTGAATGTCACACATTTTATGATCCAGTTCCTGTTCCAAACTGTCTAGCAGGTCCTCATCACTACACTAAGCCCCGGCCTCTTAACCATGGCTCTAGAATCCTGCTAACTTTGGGAAAGTTCTGACCTGGATTCTGATCCAAACTTTGATTCCAGTCTCCCTTGATCAAAATCAGATGGGATTATCTATCAAATATTGTAGGCACCAGTGCTTAAGAGGAAAATATTTTGTAAAATCTGAGCAAAATTCAGCCATAGCTTGTTTTAAAATGTCAAGAAATCCCTCTGTTCCCCCAGCCAAAGTACAGGTTAACTAGACTGAATATAAAAATCCTATTATGCTATATATCTTCTCTGTTGCATATATGGATATGAAAGAATTAAAACAGTCTAGTCTAACAATGTTATAGTGATGGAGTGGGTTTAAAAACTAAACAAAAAACATTTCTGATAGAAACTGGAACAGATTTGAAATACCATGATGCAAGAAGTAGTGCCCTAATCTTGCTTAAATTCCTGATTTACGGAAAGTCAAATTAAACTGGTTGAGGATGCAGTGAGCTGTGTTTGGTGAATCTCAAAAATTTGGGTTTTGATGAGAATTTCAGTGGTTGGATATTTCTTTGTAAATCTGTCATGAGGACTGCAACTCTTATGAAAACAGGGTATCTCGAAAGATTCTCAATACATGCTGTTTCTGAGCCTGACCACTACTCGGTGAATTTTGGCAAGCGCTGACTCTTTTATGATCACCACAGTACAATATTAATTCTTTCTGCTCAAAGGCAACATGATCAGGATAGGATATGGGAGTGGGAGTCAGGAAACCTGATTTCCATTACCAGCTCTGTTTCAGACTCTGTGACACGTTGGCCAAGTCATAACCTGTCAGCCTTTCAACTTTTCCATATGTGAATAATTGTAATTAATTTCTCCTATGTACTTTGAGAGCAGTAGATGAGAACCTCTATAGAAGTACTATTATTTATTAGCAAGGACTTATGTGTTTACTGTAGCTTAGAGTAACTTGTTACCAGGTGGTAAGAACCAGTTCAGCAGTATAAAGAGACCAGTGCTATGGAGAATGATCACTGATTGACCCATAGTTGGCTAATGAGAAGCTTGAAGGTCTTGGGTGTCACATGAGAATGAATAGCCTCGCCGCTTAATGGGAAACCCCCACACAATGTATGCAGCAGATGTTGTATTCTGGCCTCTTTGTCAGTTTTAGCAGCGATGGTGACATATGAATAGGAAAAGTTTTCTCTCAAATTCTGGCTCTGGCAGCCAAAGTTAATATTGTTTTCCCTCACTAAGATTAATTAAACAACCTGTCCACAAAGATCAGATTTATTTGGCCATTATTGAGTTACACCAGCTCCTATGAAATAGGAGGCTAAACCAGACCAAAAATGATTTTGTAAATAGAGCCCATTCCAGTTCTATTGTATAAACAGAGCTTAGTAGCACAGATTCACACGCTTGCATGCTGTGGTTGACCAACTACAACTCTGCACCAAATAAGGACTCAAAATAAAGATTGTTCTACTTTTCAGGTATTCAATGAGATCAGCAAGTGGGTGGATGAGATTTTTCCAAGTCCTGCCCAATAGCAAGTCTCCCTTGAAACCCCTAGTTGTATGCCTGCTGTTTTTCCACACTTGGCAGAAGTATGTTATAGAGTCTTACTTCCATCACTTGCCAGTCCAGGAGACTGCGAGAACCTTCTTAAGATTTATTGCAATGCGCTATTATAGGAGCATTCTGAGAATCTGAGAGACACGTTCTGTGCAACTGCATAATATATAAGCAGAGGTAGCTTTGGATTTTTTATTTTTTGTTTGTTTTATTTTTTGCCTATCCCCTCCTCAGTTTGTATAGAACTGCACACCCTAAAATGCAGGTTTCCACATGGCAGATGTCTAACAGCTTTGTTTGTACAAATTCCTGGGGCACACACAAACTTGGATGATGCAAAATTATAGGCCATTTTTGCAAATTTGACACTATCTTTTCAAAATGCCTAACAAAACTGCCCTAATCATTAATAAAACACGCATTAACAAAAGCCATTTACTGAGCCCTCTGGCCTAAGAGTATATGCTCTACACTGCTATGCAGGAGTCAGAAGTTTGCATCACAGTCCCAATCTCTTGCTCTTCAGGGTGGAAGCGTTTGGGAGTACTGTGGTAGAAGCATATCCATCTCTTGGGGCTGAGAGAGGAGTATCCTACATCACTCAATCATAATGCTTCAACTGATTAAAGAACAGCCTGGGTGACATCCCATAAAGACTTCACGTGGAAGAAAAAGTGTAATGACATCACCCACAAAATAAGGGTTTTAATAATGAAGTATGTATCCCTGGTCTTTATACATCACTAAAAGAATTGAGTGTGCATGTTTGTTTTCATGCCCACATAACTTGGGGCTTGCATTTTTGAGGCACTTCCATTTGGAGGTTCCATTGATAGGGCAGAGGACTTTAATAAAATTAATGGCCAAAATTCTTCTTTCAGCAATGAGGATAACTGAGAGCCTCCATTCTCTGCCATACTAAACTCTGTGAAGTTCTACCGATAATGCTAAATTAAAGTTATTTTTGACATCTTATCAGCTACTCATTCTAGTGTCTGAGAAAATGCTTCTATCCTTTCTCTTTATTGTATGGCAGTCATGCAGAGCTCTCCAAGCAATACCACAACCCAAACAAGTGATATGTTTGTTCTCATGCATTGTCCAAATGCACCTGTGTTCAAGGTCATGTCCCCAGCCAAATGAGAATTAGTAGTTTTCTAAAGCAATGCATGTAGCTCACTTGTGACATTTATTCAGGTTTCATGAGACAGTTTGCAAAAGAATAAAAAATGACATTGCACAGTTCTTTTACCTGGAAACATGCTTCCATCTTTTTTGTTATGATCCTAAATCTGCAACCTAATTTGCATGGACAGACCCCAATTAAATCAATAGGGCTCCATTTGGGCACAATTGTAGGATTAATGCCCAGATTATGGGGGCATTGGTTGTGATTCCATTGTTAGAGCTGAGCTTTACATTGAAAGCAACGGTTAAATCTCGTATGACTGAATGATATAGTGTATCATCTCCAAATTTACAGCACTTTCAGTACAAAAATAAATTCTCAGAAATTTTAAAACAAATCTGTTGCAACGGGGCAGAATCAAGGCTACTTGCAGGGCTGGTCAAACATTTTTAGCAATTTTGATTGAAAAAAGAGTGACAATTTTAATTAAAAATGTATCCCATTCTTCAGCAAGCTCCCATTATTTGTCTTATAAACATGCATTTTCATATATTAACATGTTCAGATTTTAAATCTAAACTTAACTCTGAATTTCCTGGATATACAATACTTGTATTCTGGTTAATTACTGTCATTTAAAGTTAGTGATATGTACTTTTAACCTTAACTCCAGTTTGATATAGGGTTTGAGGTTTTTTTGGTCTGAGAATTTGTAGAGAATTTGCGACTGGTAAAAATACCTGATTGAGAGCTCTGGAGATGGTAGTAGTTTCCTGTCTATCCACACAAGAGGCAAAGCACAGTGCAAGCATCACCATTTAGACCACCAGTCGGTCTCAACCCTGAAATAGAGAAACCCACCTCTAGGTGTGAGAGAGTAGCTTAGGTTCCATGCCAGTTCAGTGCTTAGTTTCTCTGCTAAGGGAGACAGGAAGGATGTCAATTAAAACCAAATGCTGTGTTGAGTGAACACAACTGCAACCGCCAACTCATGTTATATAAGCTGTTAAGTAGCCAACAGAAGGTAACTTTCTCTTCCTACTGATCTGACTGTAATAGAGTTGGACAGTTACCCCAGGACTGAATTAGATCTATAAAGTTGATATGCTTCGTATCCCATTCCAAATACCCTGAACTACCAAGGCTGTGCCAAAGGGAGTTAGGTGCCCAGCTCTTATACAAATTCAATAGTAGTAATGTGCCTGACTCCTTTAGGCTCCTTTGAAAATTCCAGCCCAAGTCCTCAATACCTTTTTGTTCTTATAAAAGGTTGCAGAGTGTATAGCACTGAACTCCTCAATAAGCATGCCAAACGCAGTGCTGGGTCCATTCATTTAAACAAAAAGTTAATCTGAGCATTTGTGGATTTTTGCTTCATTTGCTGGCTGATAGCCCTGGATAGGCATCCTACAAGACTTATGAATACACATTTAAATACATTTTTACAGGATAGCTCAATTAAACTTGACAGCATGTTTACAATGGGTTACACCTGATGATAGCGAATAGATTCAAGTTACAGGGCATTTGGAGATTGTTTGATTAGTTCATTTTAAAAGATCATGAAAAATGTGCCAAATTCACATGAAAATTCAAGTCTGTAACAACACGCTTTCCTCCCTGCATAACAAATCCTTAGTTAGACTGTATGCAGCTTTATTCATCTGCGTAAGTAATGCTCTTATTTCAATACCATGTGCCATAGACCCTGTGGGGATTCACATCCGGGAGTTGTTGGTGGGCAGAACTTGCAAAAGCTGTAAAACTCTCATTGACTTCAGTGGGAGTAGACTGAGAGTGCTTTTGAAATTCTCTCACCATATATCTACAACGACTGCCCAGAGCTGCATCACCATGTCATGTTCTCAGATAGGACAACAGGATTTCAGTAAAAATTTTGGATCTGTAATGATTTAAGATAGCAACCCCTATCTTTAGGGTGCTTAACACTTTCCATTATAAAAGATACTTGTGACTTTGTCTTTGAGAAAGTGTCACAGCCTATTGTTTGGAGACTTCTACCAGTGTGACGCATATGCAAAACTTCCAACAGTCCCAGTTTTCGCAGGACTGTCCTGCTTTGACCCACAAACCCCCTTGCCCTGTGCTGATTGACGTGGCTCCTGTCCTATGGGGCTGGCTCCCCATCCCAGGCATTGCAACCCAGCTCCAGCAATCAGGTTATAGTGCTGCTTGGATCTGGGGAGGGAGCCAAATTCGAGCGAGTGGCATTGTGACCTCCTGCGCCATGTCACAATGTCATGCAACGCACTTAAATTTTGCTTGGCTGGCCCCCCATTGGGGTTAATAAGAAGAAACTCTGTCTAGAATGAACACACATTCTCTAAAAAATCCAGATAGTATTTACTGAAATATTCCAGAAATGTGCCTTTTTCCCCTCACCCGTTTTAAATCAGTGACAATGAAACAGTACAATACAACTGAGGTATAATATGGCATACACAATACAGCTGAGCAAATAATTAAAATTAATTGATTCAGTTAACATTTTCTCTTTATTTACATTTAGAAACTCTCATCACTAATGAATCATTAGCAAAATCCAAGTATTATACTAAAGAAAAAGAAAAATATATATTATGTAATTTTGTCAGATAATTCAATTAACGGTATCAACTCAGGAAAAAGACCTGAGCATCATTAACTGTCTATGCCAGAAGGACAGGAGACCCTGGATGTGGTTTAATTAGGTCGCAACTTTATTAACAACTGTCTGGGAGTGAACTGTGCAGGTAAAAGTGTACAGTGCATGATCATTTCAGTATGTAACTGGGGGACTTCTGTCAGCCTTCCCCCTTTGCCATCCTGGTCCGCAGTCTACCCACTACTTGGACCTTACTATCCCCCCCTCAAATGAGGGTTAAGGTGAGCTATAAAGGAGAGGGATTGACTCCCTGCCATGCCAGTCATAGGAGCCCAGATCTCCCACCCCCCATTTCCACTCCTTTAATAAATACCTTCTTCAAATCCTTTACCAATGCATTTATCTGATCACTGTATCCCTTCACTGTGGACAGTTCAATGAAGACATCTGCTCAATGTGCAGCAGCAATCAAAAAAGCAAACAAACTGTTAGGGTGCATGAGGAGTGTCATGGACAATAATATCAAAAATGTCATCATTATGCAAATTAATAATACACCTTCACCTGGAATACTGTGTTCCGTTCCAGTCGCTCTGTCTCACAAAGGCAGAAATACAGGGGGTTCTGAGATAGGTGGCAAATGACTGGAGGTATGAAAAACTCTTGTGAAGACAGATTGAAAAGATTGGGACTGTTTAGAGAGGAGATGAATAAGAGGAGACATGATAAGAATAACGGACATGATTTGTTCTTGACAAATCCATGCTGACTAACCAACCTGATAGCTTTCTTTGACAAAGTAACAAGCTTTGTGGATAGAGGAGAAGCAGTATATGTGATATAACTTGACTTTAGTAAGGCTTTTGATACTGTTTTGCATGACCTTCTCATAAACAAACTAGGGAAATACAACCTAGATGGAACTACTGTAAGGTGGGTGCATAACTGGTTGGAAAACCATTCCCACAGAGTAGTTATCAGTGGTTCAGTCAAGCTGACAGGGCATATTGAGTGGAGTCCTACAGGGATCAGTTCTGGGTCCAGCTCTGTTCAATATCTTCATCAATGATTTAGATCAGTGGTTCCCAAACTTGTTCCGCCGCTTGTTCAGGGAAAGCCCCTGGCGGGCCGGGCCGGTTTGTTTACCTACCGCGTCTGCAGTTTTGGACGATCGCGGCTCCCAGTGGCCGTGGTTCGCTGCTCCAGGCCAATGGGAGCTGCTGGAAGCGGCACGGGCCGAGGGACGTACTGGCCGCCACTTCCAGCAGCTCCCATTGGCCTGGAGCAGCGAACCGCAGCCACTGGGAGCAGCGATCGGCCGAAACTGCGGACGCGGCAGGTAAACAAAGCAGTCCAGCCCACCAGGGGCTTTCCCTGCACAAGCAGCGGAACAAGTTTGGGAACCACTGATTTAGATAATGGCAAAGAGAGTACACTTATAAAGTTTGCAGATGATACTAAGCTGGGAGGGGTTGCAAGTGCTTTGGAACTGGGAGCTGCAGGCGGTCGTGCCTGCGGACAGTCAGTGTAAACAAACTGTCTCGTGGCCCGCCCGCGGATTACCCTGATGGGCCACAGGTTGCCCACCACTGATGTAGACAAACACCTGTCAGGGATGGTGTAGATAATATTTAGTCATGCCATAAGTCCAGGGGACTGGACTAGATGACCTCTTGAGTCCTATGATTCTGTGATAAAAGTAATATATACAGAAGGTAGATGGGGAACTTCTATTCTCCCTGCCTAATAAAGATGAATTCTGGAAGTAAAAGATAAATCCTCATGCTTCAGGGCGTACATCAACCTCTAATTACTTGTGCTTAGAGGTACAGCTGGACAAAATTTTTCATCCAAAACTTTTTTCCCTGAAAAATGCAGATTTGGATTGATCAAAACATTTTGTGAATTTGTGTTGAATCCGCTGAATTGTTTGTCAAAAAAATCAAAATGTGTCATTTTGACAGTTTGCAAACAAAACATTTAATTTTTTTTTATTCAAAATTAATTTTGTTTAGAAATGTACTTAGTTTAAGTTTAAAAAAAATTAACATCTTAAAAAGCTGAGCCAAAATATTTAGTTAGACTGGAAACAAAATTTAAAAAACTTTTTTGGTTCGATGAAAAATTTGATTTTTTTTTATTTTTATTTTTTATTGGGTCAATCCAAAACAGAGGTTTTTTTTCATTTTTTTGTAACAGCTAGTGAATCAAAAGATCAATTATTTACACAACTCTAATTTGGAGGGAACTTTGCCTAGGGACAGGTTATCTCATAACTGCCTTTTACAGGAGTTCTTGAGCACAGTTCTGAAGCAGCCAGCACTGGCTATAATCAGAGAGAGGCTATGGAACTAGATGGACCACTTGTCTGATCCAGTATGGCAGTTTTGGGTGTCAGCTTCACCACAGAGATGCATTGTCTATAACAATAACACCATTTAAGGTCTCTGAGTTCTGTATTCAAACTCTGTGTTATTATATTCCAATTTATTTATAAGTTAATCAATAGATTCTAAGAGTAAAATTTTCAAAAGCTCCCAAGCTAATTTCCCTCTAAGCTGTATGGCCGTGCAGCTGCCTATTAAGCTCCGCGCAGGCGCTCAGGGCTGTAACGGGAAGAGATGCCTCTCCCCAAGCTCCGGATCTGCTGCAGCGCCCCTCCCCTGACTCCGACCCAGCCCAGTCCTGGACCTGCTGCAGCTGGGGGACAGGCATCCCTCCCCTGGCCCTGAACCAGCCTGGCCTGGACCTGTCGCAGCCAGGGGAGAGGCTCCCTCCCACCCCCCCAGCCCAGGTGCTGCTGTGGGAGGAGAGAGCTGGATGGGGGAGTCCTCTCTCCCCACTGGAGCCACAGGGAGCCCAACTGTACCCCAAACCTCTCATCCCCAGCCCCACCCCAGAGCCCACACCCCGAACTGGAGCCCTCACCCCCCTGCACCGCAACCCTCTGCTTCAGCCCTGAGCCCCCTCCCACACTCCGAATGCCTCGGTCCCACCCCACCACATGAATAACAAAATTCATTCCACACATGGGTGGGAAAAATTAGAGGGAACACTGCTCCTAAATTGCTTAGGAGCTTAAATCTCATTGACTTGAGGGATTTAAGAGCTTTTTAAAATTCTACCCTTTACAGTCATGCAAATTTGATTGTAGAATGGTAATTCAGAAACCTTAAATGGTATTGTAGTTACAAGACGATGCTTCTCTTTGTGGTAAAGATGACTCACATAGGACCTGCCATAGTGGATCAAACCAGTGGACCATTTAGTTCAGTAGCTTAAGTCCCATTTTCAAAAAAGGCAGTTCGGAGACTAAACTCACTGTAAGCCTATTTGATGTAACCTTCTAAGTCACTTAAGTGCTTTTGAAAATGGGACTTATGCTCCCAAATCACTTAGAGTAAAATTTTCTGAAGCTCCTAACTCTTCATCAAATCACTATGCAAGTAGATAGGGAATTTTTAATTTATTTTTTAATAGGTGCATCTATTGTTAAATTAATAAAACATGCAAATAAACAATCCAAGGAACCACTAGAGCTTGTGTCTCTCACCAAGAGAAGTTGGTCCAATAAAAGATATTACCTCACCTTCTCTTTAGTGCACTTTTGGGGGCACTCTAGATAACAGAAAATACTAATTCTAAAAATCTTTAGTTGAAATCTTTTAACCAGATGCCTTGCTATCACTTCAACCAAGAACTTCCACACCAGCAGGTTTAAAAAATAAATTAAGTTCTTTTTTTAAGACTTCAAACATTTAGTAAACAACTAAAGACAACTGCTGTTTACCTTCTGTATGCTATAAGAATACGTTTCATTGCATGATCTTCAGTTCTCCCTTAATCACTCCAACCCCTGTGAATAAAGCATTGGATTACCAAGTAATATCCTTCAACATGAGGAATTATGCACTTAGCCTCAGATTCCATTTAAACCACTGCTCTAGGAGAAATATTACTGACGTCATTGTTCATGTTTTCAAAACCACAAACTGCTGCTGACACATACAGAGCCCTTTTCTTCTTAGCATCACAGAGAGCTGGAGTGGCACAAATTTCATATTTCTTCCTCTCTTTTGTTCTGTTTGTTCATTTGTTCTTTGTGCCTCTTGGAGGTGATGGGGTGGGGGGGGGGGCATGTTCTGGTGGCTAAGGTACAGGAAAGTCAGGGGTCTGGGATCTGTTCCTGGCTCTGCCACTGATTGTCTGACAGGGAAATCACTTAACTTCTCTCTTTGTTTCTGTAAAATGGGGATATTTTACTGCGTCAGGGGTATTGTGAGAGGTATTTTTAGTTAGGGCTAGTTTGTTCCCAGTCCTTCTGTATGTTTGTGTGCAATAGGTAGGACATGTGTTGCCGTGGCCCTTATTGTTTACAAAGTTCTACATTCTTGCTAAATATTATTAAAACAGTGTCAACCCTACATCTGAATTGATTTGCTTTTGCCATTAGAAGTCCTAGTCAACAATATTTTTGTACAAATCTTTTTTTTTTTTTTTATAGCATATTGAGATCATGGTTTGAATGCAAGAGTTCTTTATGCTTGTATAATCGACTCTGAAGCCATTTTCATTGATCATATTATGGTTTACTTGAAGAATACTTAATTTGCAGTTGATTGACCCTTAAGTCCATAAGAGGCTTGCATTGAGTGTGTGAAGGCCTACTCCAGTTAGCTTTTGTGTGTCCTGTCATCCAGTAGGTGTTGACTATATTATTTACAAAACTGACACCAGGAATCATATGTCCCCCTGGGAGCCATTGGATCTACCATGATCTATTTAGGGATGCTTTTGTCCAAGCTAAATTATTATGTCTCTATCATAGTTCTATTTGTTTGGTATGGTATTTTTAAAGAGGTAGAAAAGAGAGGAAATATTAAATTCAAATTGAGCTTCTAGTGTAGAACAGAATCAGTCCCACCAAAATCTTACATATCATTAGACAGAAAACTGGAATATAAATCCATGTTCCACCCTCTCTTCCCATGCCCCAAACAATTGTGTGTTATTTACCCAGGAGACTTGCAGATTAGAGCCTATCAGGCCTACTGGGTAATTATGTAATTAGCCAGGGATTAAAAAAAAAACCATTTTAAGTACCCAGTAGATTAGAGAGGGTTCTTCACACATCTTCTTATCTACTGAATAATGACATAATTGGATGGGGTTTAAGTTACTTTGATTTGTACATGCCAGACTGGAAAGACTCTTTTCTCTGTAGTCTCATTACATTATTTTAAATGCCCTAAAATCTTTTGGAAAAATTCAGGAGAGCAAATTTATTAGTTTTTCTCCATCAGTACCACCCCAAAGTCCCAACAACAGTTAGATGGTAAATAGTAAATCAGTTGCTTGACACTTGAAAAATAAGACTTTTCTTTAAACTAAGTAACTGATTTTGTTGTTTATGATATTATGGAAAAATGTGTTGAGCTGATTTAAAAAAAAATTGACACTTCTCAGTCAGACTCTGAGAGGCTGGAGCAGTTCCATCAGCCCAGAGAACTGAGAGACTTGTAGGGCTCACTGAAACTCCAGTGAATAATGTTGGCCTCCTGACATTAGCAAAGGATGTGGTTAGCTTTTGAGTGATGGGGAGAATATGACTCTTCTCAAATTGAGGACTTGGTGTCAGCTATTTAGGGAAAGGGACTCCTTTTAATTTTTCATTTGAACCCTCTTTCTAGTGTTGCTATATCTGTACTTGTGTGGAGCATTGATGGTGAGCCAGATTCTCCTCTCTACACTATTTTTTTTGCTGATGTATTACCATTGACTTAAATAGTTACTCCACTAGTGTAAATGAGAGGAGATTCAAGCTGATAGAATTTTGGTTGAAGGGCACCCCTGCTTTTATGAACACTTTCATGGGATCTTTACTGTTCACATAAAACAGACAAGAACTTCAGCTTTCAGGCATCTTATTCAGCAAAGCATTTAAGCATGTGGTGAAGTTCCATTTAAGTCAATAGGAGCTTAAGCATGTGCTTAATTGCATTTCTGAATAGGGATTGACTTGAAGTCTCATCCATCTGACCTCCACACAGTAAAAACTGTCCAAAAACTCAGTTCATCTTCCTTAAAAGGTTGAACAACTGAGCTGATGCTGAAACTTTAACCTGTGATCCCAAGGAATCTAGAAACAGATTCAGATCTGATGCATAGACTTCTAAGCTCTTTGCTCCAGAGAAGGATCAGACAAAGATTTGCAAAATTTGAATCTTAACGCATCCTCCAAACCAAGCACTCTAGACATCCATTTTTTAATTAAAATAATAGGGAATGTTCCACATCCTTAGTAAAGGTTCAGATCCTCCTGTACTATCACTGAAGTCAATGGAAGTTCAGCCTTTTACCTGCATGGAAGAAGGAGTGGGGCTGAAATGTAATTTTTGGGCGGAACTTAAATTTCCTCTTTAATGTGGTGGTCAGATTTTACAAGGCATTGTCATATAGAAAAAAAAATCAGCCTAATGACTGGGTAATGTAGATTTTTGTTTGCACTTTCCAGAACAAAACAGGCTCATTGCCAATGATAGTTTTGTGTGGAAAGAAAATTCCAGTTCATCTTAATGATCATTGGTTTCAAGTCTTCAATTGTAGAAATGTGATGTGAAGGCTTTATCACAATGGAAAGAAAACCTAGAACTAGGGAAGAATTTCTCATCAATTTTAAACTGACACTGATTTAAATTTATTTAGCCTAAGGTGAAGAATATAAAATCCTTTTATTCACACTTACTCTCTTATTTCATGCTCCTTTATCATGGCTATACTGATTACCTACCTTTTCCTGTCTTCACTGCTGTCCACCTGTTGGTTAACTCCCCTGTTTCTAGGTTTAAGCAGAGTGGAGTTGCCATAATTGTTGCTACCCTAATGCAAATTTTAGAGACCAGCATAGCTAAGACTTTTTTGTTTTGGTAAACAAGCATCAAATTGTTCTCAGCCCTTTATCACAATGTGCCTTTGCCTTCAAACCCACATCACATAAATCTTTTCTTGTTCATCCAAGGACTTTTATGTCACTCCAAGACTGATTAACTTAAGTGATAAGATGCTAAATATAATACTGTTTTAGAACTACCTACAAATAACTGGCAAATAGAATTTGATGAGATGTAGATATATTTGATTTAAATAACAGTGCAGCCTTTAAAGAGAGAGAGATTATAAAATTCAAAAAAACTGCTAATGTAGTACTCAGGTTAAGACTTTAAATTTGCAAGAACAGAGAATTCAGTGTTATAATTTTCATGGCAACCTTAAGGTCATTTGCATTGAATGGGCCAGATTCAGAGGTACAAGTGAATAGAGTTACTGCAGATTTACATCCAATAGCTGAAAGAAGATATCACCCAATGTTTAGCAGACAGTCACATTGCCATGTAAAATGAAATGACAACAACCAAAAGGAAAATAACCATTGACTTAGAAGAAAAATTGGTATGAGTGTGGGAAAAACATGCTTCAAACCTTGAGTAAAAATTAAGTATATTTTTACTTTTTTGTCTCTACAGGTTTTTCATCTGCCGCATCTGAGATTCATTATGGTACCTTGCAATGAGCAATGACCTCCTCTGAAGAATATAGGTGCCAAAAAGACAGAGAGACAGTGGCCTTGTTTCCCTCTTACTTGACAAAGTGAAATGGTGCTCTTAAGGTGATAAGTGTTTACTACACTTGGAAACCCAAACTGTTGGCTGGACGATTTTTCCCTGACCTCCACCCCAGTGTTCTGATGGACGGTTGACAGTGACATCATGTAGTAGTCCCTGAAGTGTTGTCATAACTGAGTTGCAATGGTTTTATACACTTCCCCATTTCCCAACAGCTTTCTATCAGTTCTGCATTCCTTTTCCTGGGGCCTGATTTTCCCATGTTATTGGTTTGCAGACAGGCTTGTGGCCTCCTTTGTTCCTACCACCTATGAGAAACGACAAAGGGCAGATGATCCGTGCTACTTTCAAGCACTCTGCATCATTATTACCACTCCCATCTACTTGGCACTGCTGGTGGCATCTCTTCCTTTTGCCCTGATTGGCTTCTTGTTATGGTCACCTCTCCAGTCAGCTAGAAGGCCATATATCTACTCCAGGCTAGGAGACAAGAGCCAGGCCAATGGCGCTACACTACTTACTGAATGGAAAGCTACAGGCAATGGGAAAAGCTTCTGCTTTGGTAGTGCCAATGTTTGTCTGCTACCAGACTCTCTGGCAAGATTTAACAATGTTTTCAACACACAGGCACGGGCTAGAGAAATTGGGCGGAGAATCAGAAATGGGGCAAGCAGACCACAGATAAAAATATATATAGATTCCCCCACTAACACATCCATCAGTGCAGCCAGTTTCAGCAGCTTGGTCTCTCCCCAAGTTGGAGATAGCACTAATCGTGCTGTCAATGTAGGCATCAAAAGGACATCATCTATGGAGTACAAGGGAGACAATTCTGGTTCAAATAACAGTGAGGATAGCAGAGATGCTAAAGCTGGAGGGGAACTAAATGAAGGAGAGGACAACAACACATGTATCGTGCGCATAAGTGGGGAGGATAATGGCCACATTTCAGACCCAGAAGTGGATGCCATTAGTGGCCAGGCTAATATCAGTAGCCCAGCAGAACACTCCTTGGAAGGTGAAAGAGAGAGTCCAAAGGGTCAAATACCCAACCATAAACAGAAAGAAGGAGATTCTGGGAGTTTAGACAGCTACACTGCCTCGCGAGAGTCCCTGGTTAAGGTTCGCATTGGAGATGGCACAGTGGACCAAAGTAACATCAACAACAAGCTCCTTTACAAAGCCTCGGTCATGAAGAAGACCTCTGTGAGGAAAAAGAAGCATATGGATGAAATCTTTGACCATGAGATCTCTGCTTTCTTTCCTGCCAACTTGGACTTCCTGTGCTTGCAGGAAGTGTTTGACAAAAGAGCAGCAGAGAAGTTGAAACAGCAGCTCCATCACTATTTTGAATACGTTCTATATGATGTTGGGGTCTATGGCTGCCATGGCTGCTGTAGCTTTAAGTTTGTTAACAGTGGCCTGCTTTTTGCCAGCCGCTACCCGATTATGGATGCTGCCTATCACTGTTACCCCAATGGAAAAGGAACGGACTCCTTGGCTTCCAAGGGGGCCTTGTTTCTCAAGGTAAGGCCCTTTCTTTTTGAAACCTATAACTGTCTCTTGTACATGCTTGGTTATAAATCAACTGTATTGCTGGTCAATAAACTCTGTTAGAGATGGGTCAGAGAAGCAGTGATCAGATCTGGATTACATTTAGGCTAGAATTTGTGGCTTAGAGAATGTACTAAGATGATAGACATGCATGAAACGTTGAAGATTTGGGGCTAGGGTTTGAGTTCAGATTTAAGGGTGTCAAAGTATCAAGCTCTTCTCTTGGGATTTTGCTCTCATTTTGAATAAATCTCTTTTTAATAAAACATGTATGCTTTAAATAAGCCTCAAGAGAGACACATTAACAGGTGAGGGACAATGACACTAACAAATTCACTCATGCTGTGTGTTTACGGAGCAAATTGGGGATGTTTGAGGGACAGTCAGCCTCAAAACAAAACAAAAACTAAAATTATTTCATGAGATATTTGAACTGTCCTTTTAGCATGTAATGATGCCTCTCCCATTGTGTGAGGTGATAGTTGATAAAGAAGTAAGCAAAACCAAAGGAAAATGTTTGGCACTGAAAATTATGATAGTAGTTTATGCAGAGTGAAACTTGTAGTGGAGGACAGTGGTGAGTACCAAGTGCAGAACAAGTGGACCAAAAAGTCTGGGGAGCCTGTTTCACGTAGTGATCATTCAAGAGGGTTGTCTTGTAAAATTTCCCAGGCTTTGGAGAGCACGTCTGAGATGCTTCTCTTTGGTAGGACGGTTTTCTACACTCAGAGTGCAGCTGCCTGTTCTATTTTCCACTTCAGAAGTTTGGGAGCATTATGTTTTTTTCACTTTCTTAGGATAATTAATTTAAATAAGATGATGGTTGTGAGAATATGTGGTTTGAAGTAAAGAGTTGTGCTTGTCAGGGTCAGAGGAGGGAGATACTAGACATCTCCATGAAATGAGCTGGTTTTGCAAGACTGGCAACACATTGTGTTGAATTCTTATGAGATTGGCTGTATATCTCACTAGAAACCAGACCCCTTCTCATTTTGGATTTGACCAAGAACCAAAACTGTAAGGCTAGGCTCAGATCCAGGGTTTCCAATCTAAACGTATCCAAAAATCCCCAGGAGTATTAGATTTCAGGTTCTGGCCATTGACATAGTGTGAGGGGTTTTCCCAGGTTGCAACCTGGACTGTGGGACCGCTGAGTCCTCTGTCCAACCAACCTGGGCTCCCTCTTAAACTGTGATGCTGTTGGCAAGCTACAAGCCTCTGGCAGGTACTGCACTTACGCAGACATCCACAGGCAGGGACATACCCAACTGAGTTGCACGAATGCTTCTCCTAACCACTCATGAACCAACAATAGAAGGCTCCAGCCAATTCCCCCCAGCTCCCCAGCCTTGAATCCCAGAACTGTACTACCTTGCCCTGGACAGAAGTCTGACCAGTTTAAGTTCATTACCCAGCCTGACCCTTCCTCGAATTGGAGAGGACACAAACTATCTTGTATCTTGAGCTGAGATTTCCCATGCACTTCAACCAAAACACACTGTTTTAGGTAAAATATAAAACAAATGTATAAACTACAGAAAGAGAGATTTCAAGTGATTATAAGTAATAAGTATAGAGATCAAGGTTGGTTACCTAAGAAATAAAAGTAAATTTGCTATCTGAGTTCTGTAAACTAAACAGGATTTGAATCGAGCAGTGTCTCACCCTGATAGTATAAACAGGTCACAGATCTTCAGTACTCAGGCTCGAACTCTCCTCCAGCCCAGGACCACCCTTCCCTGTTCAAAATATTTGTCCTCCAGACATGTTTCCAGGTGTTGAGTTGTGGGGAGTGTGAGGCCAAGTCATAATGTCACTTCTCTTGATAGTTTCTTCCAGCTTGCTGGAAAGATCTATGCTTGTAACATGGAGAACCATTCCCATTGATCAAGCATCCTCCATAGTCTATATGATCTCTCTGAGAAACCTTCTGGGATGGTTGTTAGGAGTGTGGATTCCCTTTAATGGACCATGAGCACATCTGGCTACTCCATTGTTGTACCTAAAAGGCTGGTTGTGGGTGTTCCCAACCTCAAACATTTCAGTAACACACACAGCGCAAACTTCATGACTTCACATACAATGATAGCACATACAATCCAACAGGATATTAAAGTTTAACAAATC
Source organism: Malaclemys terrapin pileata (assembly GCF_027887155.1). Taxonomy (NCBI): domain Eukaryota; kingdom Metazoa; phylum Chordata; order Testudines; family Emydidae; genus Malaclemys; species Malaclemys terrapin. Next base: position 33,573,949 of record NC_071518.1, read on the forward strand.
AAGAATTTTAAAATGATACCTCATAAGGCATACTTTGTACAAAACATATCATTATGTGACAGTGGTGAATATGGGGTTCCAGGCTGCTGCTTTAAGGTACAGAGTGCTACACATACCTCCAGTTTAAGAATTATTTCTCCAATAATTTAAGTCCAAGCTTTCATTTACAAATAATAAAATGTTTCAGGTGCTCAAAGCAGATACATTTTTCTTGCAAAAGTCCACCTTAGATTGTTCAGTACAGCTTAATAAGGTTCAGTGCAAGTGATGAACAATGGGAGTGCCTGTAATTTTGTCTATAAGGTCTACGGGTGGATGTATAGCTGATAGAATGTTTTGGTAAACCCTAATAACAATCAAATCAGAACCTTTAAATATGGGTATTAGAAGATAAGCAAACATACACATACATATATAGTTCGTAATAATTTACCATTCCTTATATATATTACAGAACCAAAATCCTAGGTCTGTACACCATGAGCTAATGAGGTTTACATTTTGGATCTGAATTTTGTAGCCTGGGGTCGTTTTTTATTGATGAACATAGCTAAAGTTTGTTCTCTAATCATTCAAAGCTGCATACATAAAATGAGCATAAACTCTCTAGAATATGGAAACTACTCAGGTCACAATGATTCCACTTCAATTTGTGCATATATTAAGGATTAAGAGATTGTTTTTAATCTGCTTTCAGCTGCCCATTGCTGCGTCATTGATTTGTTACCCTGCTAGGAAGTCAGCAGTGTTTCCATTCCCCTTGCAGAAAATTAAGCCTCTTTTCCAGATACCATTGGGATGATAGACTTAATTATTGATTCAAGTTCTTAAAGTCACAGTTTAGCAGAGGATGAGGGACCAATTTACTATAAAGACTCCTGAAGGGCCAAGATCACTTAAACTGGTACAGATCTCAGACCCAGCCTGAAAACAATATTTGTCTCATGCCTGTGTGATTCTGACATGTATTTTATTCCCCGAAATGTTTTTTATTCTGAATTAAGTGTACTCTGTGCTATGAAATGCTTTTCAGTTTGCATTGTACATTAAGTGGTCACAGATCATTTTCTTTCATGAGAAGATGCAGGATGATCTATGTAGTTTAGTTTGACACAACTTATTTGTTTAGTAAAAGAAGTTTTTAACACTTTGCAAACAGCAAAGTTTATGTATTACTGAAACAATAACCTACAACAAATGAGGGGCTTGGATATTATGGGCCTGAGCCAAAGACCACTGAAGTTAGCGGGAATCTCCAATGATTTCAATGGGCTTTAGATAAGGGTTTATATGGGGATGTCTGCATCTGTACAGAACATATAGTCCTGCAGACATCTCTGCAGCTGGGAAGTGTATTTCCTGCAGGAAGCAAATACCATTCAGTGAAACACACCCTGGTATTGTAAAGCTCTAGAGCTCTTATCACAAAGTGACATAATTAATTTTGTTGTGTTTGGAACAATAGTGATGAGATTTCATAGGACAGACAACTGTGTTTTTAATAAAAGCTTAACTAGACTACATGTGAGGAGAGGCCAATCTTGGTAATTTTCAGTAGAACTCTGTTCCTAAAAGTCATCCAAGTGCCAGTACATTAAACCAAGGGAGCACTAAGTTAAATCATCACATCATCAGCATAAAATCTATCTGATTGTAAGATACTGTTTTTTGCCACACCTGAAAGATGTCTTTTCAAATTAACTATTTCACAGAAAATATGGTGACCATGCTTAAGAGTAATACAGGAGAGTAGCATCTGAGCTTCTCCCTTGACCATGGGGGTGTTACCAGATTTGCCCATTACTTTGGGGTATGCTCATTTATTCGGGTTACTCCTCTGGGGAAGGGTGTTCTGTAATCCTGTCAATGTACTGCTTGTGTCACTTGTGTTTACATATGGAGCTCTACTTCTCCCTTCTGCAAGTCCCCTCCCAATGGAGCTAGCTTGCAGGACCTAGGGTCCCTAGGGCTGGGTTACTCCCACCCCAGAACCGGATGAACATCCACACACCCACACGTACATTAACAGAGCAAGTCTGAGCGGACTGGGTCAATCAGCACTGTCAAGCTGACCCCTTATATGTCTCTGGACTCACTGGGCTGGAGGAAGCAGCACTTTCAAGCTGTCTCTCCTTATATGCCCCTGGGCTCCATGGACTGGGTCAAGCAGCACTTTCAAGCTGTTACCCTTATGCATCCCAAATTCAGCACGTCCCTATCCCCACTTCCCCAACACAATTGTACTGGCAGTAACCTACTCGATGAGCAAACCCCACAGTATTTTGGGCGCTGCAGGGATCTTTAGCTTAGGTAAAAGAAGCGTTGCTGTAGAGTGAATGGGGGAAGCTAAAAACACAAACAAGTAAAGTTCAGCAAGAGAGAGAGAAGTTTAACCATAGAAGTTATTTATTGAATAATAGTAATAACTACACAAGGAGGACTAAACCAACATAACATACATGATTAAATTAAAGGTTAATACCTCAGGTAGAAAGGAAAACAGAGAGAGAGAGAAAGAGGGGGGGTCTCACCCACTCCATGAGGCTTGAACTGGTCAGGGTTCCCAGATGATGGTGGTAGCTGAGGGTTCTGAATGCTGGAGACAGGCAGAGCCCCCAGCACGATCAGACAGGAGATGGAGTTCCAGTGGAACTGATGCATAGTGTGGATCTAAGCATCAGAACCCTGACTAGAGGGTGAGTAGGGATTTTTGTAGAGAAATTACACTGGTTCAAGGGAGAACACTAGATTTGTTTATAGGTAAGCTGATGACTCAAGGGTTTTCTTTAGACTAGAAAATAGGAGCTGATCACTCTTGGCTATGGGTGGTGTTTTCTTCCAGGGAGCTCACAATGCAACCAGGTTGCTTCAGTATTTGGATATCAATTAAGGATTCATTACTAGAATTGATCTGATAACTGCTGAGCTGGGTGTGTTTGCAGGCGTAGGTTCATTAGCATCTAGAGCAGAGATTCCCAGGATGCAGTGCTTCCCTGCTTTTTCTGGTCCCAGAATTCAGTGTGGTTTTCTGTTCTCCGTTCTGTATGTAAATTGAGATGTCTTCCTGTCCCATCTTTTATGCAGATGAGGCTAGGGGAGTTGTCTCTGCTCTCCATTCTGTATGCTAATGTAGATGTCTTAATCTTGTCACCCTTATCAGGAGGGGTCTAGGTGTGTCTCCCAACGCCCTTCACTGCTCTCTGCAAGTTTTCTTTTTCTGATGGGTTTTGGTTTAAGCAGAGGCTGGGGGGGGGGTGTCTTTCATGAGTCTGGCTGGATACTGCACCCTAGTTCCCCAGGAACACAGAGATGTCTGGTATCAGGGGAGCCACGTGGCCATGAGGTAATCAGCTGCCTATTTCCTTCAAGCTGGAACATTCTGTGTTTTATAAAGGTTATAACATGGAAAATGTCCCTGACATAACGCAAGGTGTCTGGTAGTCTTATTCTCCACTAATTTTACAGGCTTCATCATCTGTCTCTTCTTAGTCTAATCTCATTCTTCATTCTCAGCCTCCAAATGCTCCCTGGAACCCCTCTTCAACTTGCTGTCCCCCACATGCTCATTTTGCAACTATATTCCCAAGCAATCCTCATCTATCTTCTCACAAAGTACATTCTTTAGAGCCTGTTTTGATTATCCATAATCATTTGGGAGCCAGTGATTGGAACTGGACGTTACTAGTTTCCAGATTAAGATTTTCATTTACTGGTAGTTATTCCCACATTGCTTTGGACCATATCCAACCTAATCTGATTTAAATTAAGGGTTTATCTCAGCATGAGTTCATGTAGTCTTGTTGAGGAAGAGCCTAGCTGCTCCCCATTCTAATGTCAGGGATGGAGTTAAAATTACTCCTTATGCAGGCTGGCATATTGCAGGATTGTGAGATTATATTCTGTCAGCCTCATGTGGAAAGGAGAACATTCTGCCATTTTAGGAAGAGGAAAGCTATCTCTTTCAAAAACAGAGTAGTACTTCAGAATCTTCCCCTTACCTCTCCTGTACCACAGATTCAGCTGTCAAGGTAAAAGAGGAATGCCGTCTGTACTACGGGGAAGAGGGCAGAGGATGGGGGGGAAGAAGAGTTGATTGGGGTGAGTGTCATGGGGTCGCATATTTAATCACATACAGTTTCCAGCCATCATGATGACAAACCCTTAAACCTTGCAGAATCTCAGAAAAAAAGCTAGCTTCCAAAATCAGAAGAATTTTTCACAGGGGAAAGGAGGGTATGGGTGTGCGTCTTATTTTATTGGTACCATCTGTCCCCTGCTATAGAGCAAAGGCAGCAAGAAGCTAGATTCAATTCAAATTAAATTCAAAACTATTTGAGATTTGATGACTGAAACTTTGCATTACAAAATGAGGCTATTTCACCAAAAAGTTCCCTACATTTCACACACGTGCATCTTTGAAATGGGCCCTTTTTTCCAGTGAAGAGGGAGCTCTGTTATACAGTAGGATTACCCTGCCCCCGATTGTGAAGTTCTGGATTTTGAGAGATTTGTGTAGACAAACAATATAGTTTATCTGGGGCTATAGATAGCTGAAGTATCATTAGTAATATCCGTAAAACACTCAGCTCTTACCTAGTGCTTTTCATCCATAGATCTCAAAGCACTTTACAAAGAAAGGTCTGTATCCTTATCCCTATTTTGCAGAAGAAGAAATGGAGGCACAAAAAGCTGACGTGACATATTCAAGGTAACATAGTAGGTCAGTGGCAGAGCCAGGGCTAGAAAGAGAGAGAGAGAAATGGAATTCAGAGCCTTTTAACATTGGTTCAAACCTAGCTTGATCAGTGGCGGCTGACTTGATGCCAGCTGACTGCTTTTCATGGGCCTGCGTAAAGGTGAATTTTATACGTCTGGGTAAGGGTGGATTTTATAGTCCATCACAGAAGCCATCATCGTCCTTGGCACTTTGGCTGGCAATTTCATGAGCTAGACCATGGATTTGGCATGGAAGCTTGAACTAATTTCTCCTCTGTAGGTGATATCTCCGGGTCAAGATTAAGGCATATTAATAGGCTTGGCAGAACTCAGTTTTTATTATTTTTCAAATGTTGACAATTGATACTGATTTTTTTTATTTTTTCCCCCTGATTTTTAATTATTTTTACAGTTGTGGGAAATTGAGAGGGTAGAATTGGGATTAGGGGTAGGGCAGCGCTGACAGCAGGGCTACAGGGGGTTGCCAGCACTGATAACAGGACTGCAAGGGGCTCCCTATGGGGCAGCAGGACCGAAGACAGCTGGGCAGAATGTGCAGGGGAAACTGTAGTTCTGGGCCAGCAGAGCAGAGACCCTGGGCCAGGGTTGCAAGGAGGAGAACAAGCTTTGGGGGGAGGCCACCCCACTTCTGACCAGTTCCTGCCCAGGGTGGGCTCCAACACTCTTGGCTGGTGAGAAAATGAGCAGAGCCATGACAGCAGAGCAGCAAAGGGCTCCCTGTGCTGCTTAGGGTGACCAGATGTCCCGATTTTATAGGGACAGTCCTGATATTTGGGGCTTTTTCTTATATAGGCTCCTATTGCCCCCCACCTTTTGTCCCGATTTTTCACATTTGCTGTCTGGTCACCCTAGTGCTGCTGCAGGGCTGATGGCACTTGATCCCAGCAGGTGCAAGGTGTAGGGAAGGCTGCAGTCCTGGTGGGGCAGAGCAGAGACCCCTGGCCAGGATTGCGAGGAAGATGAGCCTCCGGTCACTGAGGAGACCTCCCCACTTGAACGGCTCCATCCCCAGGCAGGAGCCATTCAGCAGTGGGATGGCCTCCCACACAGCCGGGGTTTGGCGTTCTCCTCATGGCCCTGGCTCAGGGTCTCTGCTCTGCCCTGCCAAGACTGCAGCCTTCCACAACCCTGTGCCTATAGGAATCCAGTGTCACTGGCCTTGTGGCTGTGCAAGGAGCCATCTGCAGCTCCATTGTCACAATACTGGTCCTTCCCTCCCTCCCATAACCGCAGGGCTGAAGAGCATTCTCTGCGCTGCCGCAGGTCGGTGACATCCAATCACTGCAGGCACAAGATGTTGCACCGAGTCACCTACTGTTACTGATGGAATTTTTTTTCTATTTCAATGTGTGAGCTGAAATCGATGTTTACTGACGGCTCTCGATTTAAATAGAATCCTGCCAAGCCTATGTATTAGCAAGGAAGTGAGGGGCTGTTGCTCCCTGTATTCTCCCTGTTCTATGGATAAGTGGAGAACTTAAGTCTTCAGAACTGTCAACCCAGCACCTTGTACCCTTGAACCTCCAGCAGTGTTCTCCATCTCAAACATGAGGATCCCTTTGGTACATAATAAGAGAGATCTAGGAGAAAAAATTGCTACTCACATCTAAGAGATAATTTAATGTGTAATGCATTAAATCAACTGGTCTCTGCTGCCACTGAAGACTAATGAGAAAAAGTTAACAAACACGCCAGAAAACCAATCCATTTTCATACTCTGACAACTTGGGACTTGCAAGACTCTGCCTTGGATTTGGTGACATTGTGTTCTAGCACAGAGTTCCCCATTTGTTTATAACTCCCTCAAGACACTACCTTGGACTCTGTTTTGCAGATTTTACGTTTCCTATCATAGCCTTTAATGCTGTTTCACTCCAAAAAGGGCAGAGATATCTTTGCAAAGTATGACTGGCACGCTTGCTCTTCTGTGCTCAGGATGCTGTCTGATAAGCCAGATTGCCTCCTGAGTGGATGAAAGTGAATACAAGCGGGACCTTGTGCACGTACATGGTAGTCATGAACTTTGCTTTAACATGAACGCATTCATACACAGGCACACACTTTTTTTTGTTCTACACTCAGCTGAAGAATAACTTAACACATGCTCTTTTATATAAAATTTATGATACTATCTCCACTAGGTAAGGGAAAAAATCAAACAGTTTTTATTCTGAACAAACAGTGCACTGTATTTGTCAGAAGGTGAGGTTTTATCCACAACCTCTTTTAAGCATTGACTTTTCTCATCCACTTGTTCCACCCAAGAGTGTGTGCCATAAAATTTGTCCACTTCCCTGCCACTGAAACTCCAATGCTCTTCCAAGCTGGGTTCTGATTTTTGATATTTTTTTGTCTGCATTGTGATATCATTTTGTACCCTATGACCTCAACTTCTTTCCTACCCCGGTACAGGTTGGGGATCTCAATAGGCTGTTAGCTCCCCATCTCACTATAATACATTCTGGCTAATATTAACACCCTGTATCTCTCCCCTTCTGAACAAAGACTAGCACAGTGCTGTAGTGAGGTGTCCTGGTATGCGGACATCTTTACTTACACATAACATACTACAGAATACATCATGTCCTCTGTTACTATGTATTTGTGTCTACTTCGTAGGTGCTTACAAATACAATGTTACTGCATAGAACAGAAAAATGGCTTAAAATAAACCAGTTTATCTAATGGTTTAGATAAACTCAGAAATGTGTACATTTCTGTATTGACAGTGGCCTGTTCTTTATAAATCAGTGTTTCTGCTGAAAGGACAAAGACAAGAAAATATTTGTGAGTTCTCATCAGGGGTCCTAGTTTTCCATGATAAAAAAACCTCAAACGTCTTCAATCAAAAAACATAAAAGTCTGCATTTTTCCGCAACTAAAATGAAATCTGACTGTGGGACCCCTGCTGCCCGGGGCTGACGCGTCAGTTTCCCATACTCCTGTGTGAGCATTGGAAGTACGGGGTTATACTGGATGTGTTTTTATTTTTTACAAAATATAAAAATTAAAGATTCTCTGTAAAAATGCAAATTTTGCATTTTTCCATGGCAATGGATTTCTTTAGTTTTCATCAACACAAGATATTTCTACACCGTGACAGTGCCTGGATAAGCTGGCTTGGGCTTGGGCTGCAGGGCTAAGGATAGCAGTGTAGACATTCAGGCTCAGGCTGGAGTCCTGTCTCTGAGACCTATCTTCCTCATGGGGTTCATGGAGCCTGGGTACCAGCCCAAGCCTGACTGTCTACACTGCAGTTTTATAACACCCCTGAACCCAAGTCAACTGACTCAGACAAACTGTGGCTTTGCTGCAGATCTTTTATTGAAGTGTCGATACACCCATAGTTTTTCTCATAGAGCAGTGTGTTCTATGGCATTTTGCCCTGCATTTGAGTGGGAAAACTATGCCACCTCCTAATCTTAATTCAGAACTCTCTGAAGTGGGAAGTTTATTTGAAAAGGAGGCTCCAGTTGTGTGCAATTTCAATCAAATAGTTAATGGAGCTTTCATCCACAGTGCCTACTAATTGTTTAGTAGTAGCAGCAGCATGACATATAGAAAAGGAGTGTAGTTTCCTTGCAGATCAAGCACCATCTGGTTCATAGAAATGTAAGGCTGGAAGGGACCTCAAGAGATCACTAGTTCAGGCCCCTCTTCCCTCCCGCCCCATGTTCAGGCAGGGCCAAGTAAACCTAGAGACCATCTACTAAGGTGAGTTTGTACAACCCCTAACACAGTGAGCTACACATTGTGAGCTTAGAACTTAAGGCAATAAGATATAAGAATAATTTCCATAACCCACTACAAGTACAAGCACCTAATGAATGTTCCACACTTCAGGCAGAAAGTTTGCCAAACCAATCATACAAATAAAACTAAATGATGGTAACTTATGGTATCTGTAATCACATTACGACTTAGTGTTCTACAAAACATAGGTATTTGTTGAATGTGCTATTGAAACAGAGAGTCTGGTGAAAAAATACCAGGAAGAGCTGGTGAGGGAGAGTGAAGAAACTTTATCAAAGTAAAAGCTATTCAAATCACTAATGTAAAAAGAAAATCTCTCCCTAGAGGGTGATTCAAGGAACTCCTCTTTGATCTGCTAAAAGAAACCTCCAGGGAGTGACAAATGCTAAAAAGTGCATTTCAGAGCAGACTTGGAATAGAATCAGCCGCATTCAGAGCTATTGGCTGTCCTATAATCTATTATGGAGATATTAGTAGTAAATCCATAATTAACGATGTGTTGTGCTGTGCACCTGAAGTAGAGATTAAAACTCTTCTTTTGGGAATGTATGAAAAATATAATGTATCCTCACTAAAACTACAGCACTGACTCTGAAGAGTCTGAGTACAGAATGAATTTCTGAGAATTTACAAGTAAATCTGTTCATTACTTTAGGAATTGAAATTCCTATGGGTTCATAAAGAAATTTAGCAACCAGTTTCAGACTTTTTTATTTTTTCTTTCCCTCAGTGATCTCAGTAACACAACACCTTCAAACTTCTGATATACTTAAAACTCACTCTAATCTTATGCATTGTTTACATTTGAATATTTTGTTTTAGGACATATGATCACTTTTTCTCATTATTCTTCATAGCTGAAGTTTATCTTGCAGGAGAGGCTGAAGGATACAATAGTTTCCTACTGAGAATTCCACAAAGAACTGCCTTCTTTCAAAATAGCAGCCATCTTTCATTGTTTTCAATGGGACTGAAACCACAGCTGCCCTCAGTTGGTGGTCATTTTGAGAAAGATCTCTCATTGTTCTCAGTGGTTGTCTGAGTATCCTAACTCTGCATGTACATACCCTTAAAATGTTTGGAATTCTTTTAAGTTTAACCTGTGAATTTCCTAGGGTTATAAAGCTTATTTTTGGAACAGTTACAAGGTCCCTGTAGTTTACCTTAAATTGCAGGTATTTACTCTTACCTTTAACTCTACTTAAACATAGTTTTTGTCTGGGAATTTTATATTTATTCTGGCAAATTGTGAAGCGGTGATCATATTTGTAGCCGAATCCAGCAATCCATCAGGACTAGTTAGGTTTTAGTGGCTTTCTTGATAGACGCATTATTAGGATAGAATCCAACAAATTACACAACACATTTATCAAGAAATGCTGCTATACAGGGTCAACAATCACATGGTCACCAAAAGCTTCGGTCGCGTGATAAGATTGCCAGTAATGGACACAGAGTCATAGAATCATAGAATATCAGGGTTGGAAGAGACCTCAGGAGGTCATCTAGTCCAACCCCCTGCTCAAAGCAGGACCAATTCCCAACTAAATCATCCCAGCCAGGGGTCCTTCTTTATCAAGCCTGACCTTAAAAACCTCTAAGGAAGGAGATTCCACCACCTCCCTAGGTAACCCATTCCAGTGCTTCACCACCCTCCTAGTAAAAAAGTTTTTCCTAATATCCAACCTAAACCTCCCCAACTGCAACTTGAGACCATTACTCCTTGTTCTGTCATCAGGTACCACTGAGAACAGTCTAGATCCATCCTCTTTGGAACCCCCTTTCAGGTAGTTGAAAGCAGCTATCAAATCCCCCCTCATTCTTCTCTTCTGCAGACTAAACAATCCCAGTTCCCTCAGCCTCTCCTCATAAGTCATGTGCTCCAGCCCCCTAATCATTTTTGTTGCCCTCCGCTGGACTCTTTCCAATTTTTTCACATCCTTCTTGTAGTGTGGGGCCCAAAACTGGACACAGTACTCCAGATGAGGTCTCACCAATGTCGAATAGAGGGGAACGATCACGTCCCTCGATCCGCTGGCAATGCCCCTACTTATACAGCCCAGAATGCCGTTAGCCTTCTTGGCAACAAGGGCACACTGTTGACTCATATCTAGCTTCTCGTCCACTGTAACCCCTAGGTCCTTTTCTGCGGAACTGCTTCCTAGCCATTCGGTCCCTAGTCTGTAACAGTGCATGGGATTCTTCCGTCCTAAGTGAAGGACTCTGCACTTGTCCTTGTTGAACCTCATCAGGTTTTTTTTGGCCAAATCTTCTAATTTGTCCAGGTTCCTCTGTATCCTGTCCCTACCCTCCAGCGTATCTACCACTCCTCCCAGTTTAGTGTCATCTGTAAACTTGCTGAGAGTGCAGTCCATGCCATCCTCCAGATCATTAATGAAGATATTGAACAAAACCGGCCCCAGGACCGACCCCTGGGGCACTCCACTTGAAACCGGTTGCCAACTAGACATGGAGACATTGATCACTACCCATTGAGCCCGACGATCTAGCCAGCTTTCTATCCACCTTATAGTCCATTCATCCAGCCCATAGTTCTTTAACTTGCTAGCAAGAATACTGTGGGAGACTATCAAAAGCTTTGCTAAAGTTAAGGAATAACACATCCACTGCTTTCCCCTCATCCACAGACCCAGTTATCTCCTCATAGAAGGCAATTAGGTTAGTCAGGCATGACTTGCCCTTGGTGAATCCATGCTGACTGTTCCTGATCACTCTCCTCTCCTCTAAGTGCTTCAGAATTGATTCCTTGAGGAGCTGCTCCATGATTTTTCCAGGGACTGAAGTGAGGCTGACTGGCCTGTAGATCCCCGGATCCTCCTCCTTCCCTTTTTTAAAGATGGGCACTACATTAGCCTTTTTCCAGTCATCCGGGACCTCCCCCAATCGCCATGAGTTTTCAAAGATAATGGCCAATGGCTCTGCAATCACATCCGCCAACTCCTTTAGCACCCTCGGATGCAACGCATCCGGCCCCATGGACTTGTGCTCGTCCAGTTTTTCTAAATAGTCCCAAACCACTTCTTTCTCCACAGAGAGCTGGTCACCTTCTCCCCATACTGTGCTGCCTAGTGCAGCAGTCTGGGAGCTGACCTTGTTCGTGAAGACAGAGGCAAAAAAATCATTGAGTACATTAGCTTTTTCCACATCCTCTGTTACTAGGTTGCCTCCCTCATTCAGTAAGGGGCCCACACTTTCCTTGACTTTCTTCTTGTTGTTAACATACCTGAAGAAACCCTTCTTGTTACTCTTAACATCTCTTGCTAGCTGCAACTCCAAGTGTGATTCGGCCTTCCTGATTTCACTCCTGCATGCCTGAGCAATATTTTTATACTCCTCCCTGGTCATTTGTCCAATCTTCCACTTCTTGTAAGCTTCTTTTTTGCGTTTAAGGTCAGCAAGGATTTCACTGTTAAGCCAAGCTGGTCGCCTGCCATATTTACTGTTCTTTCTACACATTGGGATGTTTTTTTCCTGCAACCTCAATAAGGATTCTTTAAAATACAGCCAGCTCTCCTGGACTCCTTTTCCCCTCACGTTATTCTCCCAGGGGATCCTGCCCATCAGTTCCCTGAGGGAGTCAAAGTCTGATTTTCTGAAGTCCAGTGTCCATATTCTGCTGCTTTCCTTTCTTCCTTGTGTCAGGATCCTGAACTCGACCATCTCATGGTCACTGCCTCCCAGGTTCCCATCCACTTTTGCTTCCCCTACTAATTCTTCCCGGTTTGTGAGCAGCAGGTCTAGAAGAGCTCTGCCCCTAGTTGGTTCCTCCAGCACTTGCACCAGGAAATTGTCCCCTACACTTTCCAAAAACTTCCTGGATTGTCTGTGCACCACTGTATTGCTCTCCCAGCAGATATCAGGGTGATTAAAGTCTCCCATGAGAACCAGGGCCTGCAATCTAGTAACTTCTGCTAGTTGCCGGAAGAAAGCCTCGTCCACCTCATCCCCCTGGTCTGGTGGTCTATAGCAGACTCCCACCACAACATCACCCTTGTTGCTCACACTTCTAAACTTAATCCAGAGACTCTCAGGTTTCATACCGGAGCTCTGAGCAGTCATACACCTCTCTTACATACAATGCAACTCCCCCACCTTTTCTGCCCTGCCTGTCCTTCCTGAACAGTTTATATCCATCCATGACAGTACTCCAGTCATGTGAGTTATCCCACCAAGTCTCTGTTATTCCAATGACATCATAGTTCCTTGACTGTGCCAGGAATTCCAGTTCTCCCTGCTTGTTTCCCAGGCTTCTTGCCTTTGTGTATAGGCACTTTAGATAACACGCTGATTGTCCCGCTTTCTCAGTCTGAGACAGGAGTCCTCCCCTCTTGCACTCTCCTGCTCATGCTTCCTCCCGGTATCCCATTTCTCCACTTACCTCAAGGCTTTGGTCTCCTTCCTCTGGTGAACCTAGTTTAAAGTCAACATCCACATAGGTCATTTGTCTAGGGCCCTCAGATATCAACTTTAACTACTCAGATATCTGTTGGAAAAGTAATACAGCAAAATACAAAATCTCCATTTAGTTCTTGCACTGTACCTGGGACTACTTCTAGGTTCAGCAGGTGGGGGAAGTAACCAGGAGGTCAGCCATTTTAGACTGGCTTCTGACTAACAGGGAAGAAATGGTTGTGAATTTGAAGGTAGAAGGCAATTTGGGTGAAAGTGAACGTGAAAGCGTATGTAATTCTAAATATAGGAAAGAATGAGAGCAACAAAGTAAGGAAAATGGAGTTCACAAAAGCAGACTTTAACAAACTCAGAGAACTGGTAGGTAAGGTCCCATGGGAAGAAAATCTGAGGGAAAAGGGAGTATAGGAGAGCTGGCAAGTCCTCAAAGAGACACCAACACAAAAGCACAATAGCAAACTATCTCAATGCAAAGAAAATATAGGAAAAATAGTATAAAGCCAATACGGCCCCATCAGTAGTTCTTTAATGACCTGAAAATCAAAATAGAATCCTACAGAAAGTGGGAACATGGCAAAAGAATAGCAAAAGCATGTTGGGACAAAATCAGAAAGGGTAGGGACACAATTTGTTATACCTAACAAAGCACATAAAAGGCAATAAGAAGGGGTTCTATAAATACATTCAGAGCAAGAGAAAGATAAAGGGAAGGAGTACTTGTGGCATCTTAGAGACTCTAAGGTGCCACAAGTACTCCTGTTCTTTTTGCAGATACAGACTAACACGGCTGCTACTCTGAAACCTGTCATAAAGGGAAGTGCAGTTCCACTAGTTGGTGGGGAACGAGAGGTAATAATGTATGACATCAAAAAGGCTCAGATGTTTAATACCTATTTTGTTTAACTTGACACTAAAAAGGTTAATTTTGACCAGATGCTTAACACCGTTAATATTAACAACAAGGGTGAAAGCCTTTGTTGGTCAGAAGGTGGAGATGGATGGCGGGAGAGAGATCACTTGATCATTTCCTGTTAGGTTCACTCCCTCTGGGCCACTTGGCATTGGTCACTGTCGGTAGACAGGATACTGGGCTGGATGGACCTTTGGTCTGACCCAGTATGGCCATTCTTATGTTCTTATGTTCTAACACAAGCCAGAATAGGGAAACAACAGGCTAAAGAATATTTAGATAAGTTACATGTATTCAAGTTGCAAAGTCTGACGAAATTTACCCAGGAGTATTTAGGAACTAGCTGAAACAATATCGAAAATATTAGCGATTATCTTTGAGAGGTCATGGAGGACAGGTGAGGTCCCAGAGGACTGGAGAAGGACAAATATAGCACCTCTTTTTAAAAAGGGGAACAATGAGAATTATAGACCAGTCAGCCTAACTTCAATATCTGGAAAGATACTGGAACAGTATCAGTTTGTAAATACCTATAAGATAACAGATAATAGGCAAGATGGATTTGTCAAGAACAAATCATGCCAAACCAACCTAATTTCCTTCTTTGACAGGATTACCGTCCTACTGGATGGGAGGAAAGCAGTAGACAGAATATATTTTGGTATTAGTGAGGCTTTTCATGCAGTCACACATGATGTTCTCATAAGCAAACTAGGGAAATGTGGTCTAGATTAAATTACTATAAGGTGGGTACAAAACTGGTTGAAAGACCGTACTCAGAGTAGTTATAAATAGATCCCTGTAAAAGTGGGAGGATCTATCTAGTGGGGTCCTACAGGGGTCAGACCTGGGTCTAGTACAATTCAACATTTTCAGTAATGACTTGGATAATGGAGTGGAGAGTATGCTTATAAAATTTGTGGATGACACCAAGCTAGGAGGAGTTAGGAAAACTCTCTATTAGGATAGTTAAGTACTGGAATAGGCTTCCAAGGGAGTTTGTGCAATGTCTATCATTGGAGGATTTTAAGAACAGGTTAGACAAACAGCTTACTACTAAATAGACAAGGCAGCAAAAGATGGCAAAAGTTGTATAAATCACAAGCAGGAAGAGCAGTGTGATGGCAGCAAATGTATCGTGATTTTTGTTGCAGTGTGGTGGGTTTTCTTAGGATGGGATCAGCTGAATGGAAGAAGGCATGAAGAGGACAGGAAGTTAAGATGGGTGGTCTCTGGAACTCGCAACATTCAGGAAAGCAGCCAACCCAGAGTAGGTGTTTAGATTTGCTGGTGCTCAAAGATGGATTTCAGCATTGGTAGGAATCATATGCCTCTTTGGGACTGGGAAGGGGTGAGTATGTATGTATAAAGGTAGTTTACTTATTTATTTTGTGAACTGAATAAAAGATTATTTGGGGATCTGGGCTGAGGGCTGGGATGGTTCTTGATTTTTTTTAATAAATCCGTTACCTCCATACCTGCAGTTATCCTAATATGTATAAAAGGGGCATATACTGCCATGCATAGCTTTGTTTAAACAACTTTTAAAAGCAGTTCCATTTAAGTCAGGGAGGTGACCTAAATATTTTCTACACACTCAACCTCTGTCATCATATAATTTTAATGCAAAAATTATTTAGTGTCTGCTAGGCCTGGATGTGTCAGACACTTGTGTATTTTGGGGTTTTTTTTTGTCAGTTTTTAATACCATGTATCTCCACCCTGTTACAATTAATATCTTTAAGAAGGATATTTTTCCCTCTTTAGTGACAGGAAAGTCTGAATTACCGGCCCCGTCCTTTCCCTTTTTGCGCTTGGGAGAAGTTAAAATGCCACGAGGATAGGGCATGGGTGGAGAGATTATGGAGCATAGGTTCGGTCCTTTCCACAGCCAGTAATTGCTAGTTAATGGTATTGATTATATTCAAATAGTTTCACTTTCCCTCTTCACTCCACTTTAAAACTCGTGCAAATCTTGCTAGTCATATTTTCCCTTGCGGTTGTTTCAGCATCATATTTCTCCCCCACTTCAATGTGGAGTCAACTGCCGTGACATGAACTCAGAGCAGTAGTTGGTAGGATGGGTACCAAAGAGAGTTTTGAGCTAATCTCACTAACATTTTAACTTATATTTAATTTATTTAAATTTAACATGCTTAAATAATATAGTAATAATAAATTATTAACATAACATAACTAATGTATCTCCTTTAGAAACTACAACAGATCCCTGAAGGCAAGAGAGACAGAAAGCTGCCAAAATAGTAAAATAACGATTTTTGCAGATCTTGTAGAACCTATCTAAGCTAATCAAGAGATACTACAGACTGATGGTGTAGGAATAAAATATATCTTCTTCGGAAGCTACACGGAGTCATTAGGCTTGGTCACCTAACCCATAGGATAGCAATGCAAGGGAATCACCAGTAGAACTGGTTGACGTTTTTCCATTCCAGATTTTTTTTCAATAGAAAAGTTAGTTTTTGTTTTATGAAAAAAGACTGGTTTCTGCAGAAAATTTAGACTTATAATCAAAGAGCAGAACAACCACAAAATTTTAACTGAAAATGTTCAGGCAAAACTCAAAAACTTAATTTGGACATGTTGAAATACTTTTTTAGACATTTTTGGTCAAAATGATATGGTTCACCATTTGTAAATCAAAATATTTTGGCTTGGTTCAACATTAAACCAATTCCAATATAGCAGAATTCTTTCTTGCAATATATTTTAAGTGCTTTTTCTAATCTAGTTTAGATATTCCAAGCAATGGGATTTCCACCACTTTTCTTGGAGATTATTCCAGTCTAATTAATCTATGAGGAAGATTTTTCCCAATATTCAATCTAAATTTTCTCTTCTGGTAGTTTCATCCCCTTATGGTTAATTATATCTCTCAATAATCCCTCTGCATTATTGGTTTTTATGGGAATTGTAGATGGCCATCATATCACCCCTTAAATATAGCTTGGCTATGGAATGTGTATATAGCCCTTCACTCATTCCTCATAAGTGAATCCGTCCAACCCAGCAATCATTTTGTTGCTATTATCCTTTCCAATATGTTTGTACCATTCTGGCTCTTAGGTGCTTAAAGCAAATTCAGTATTGTATTCGATTTATGGCCTTGCCTCTTGACTGTGATTTGAAAAGACAGGTTGTAACTTCAGTATCATGCAAGATTTCTGAACCCAATCCTGAAAGTGAAGTCTTCAATTAAGTATATAAATAGCTTTGCCTAGTCACAAGAGCTGAGATAGCTTCATGAGAAGCAATTGCTTGAAAAAAAGAAAAGGAGAAACTGAAGGAAGAAGATAGAAAACATCTCTCAACAATAGGAAGTAGGGTTTGTCTGCTGCAGAGAAATTGCTCAGATATGCTGGTCAGTTTCCCTGGATTAGACATGTCCCTTAGAGAATGTTTTGCCATGGGAAATGGTTGAGGCACTATTGATAGACGTATTCATTAGGTGATTTGTTGAAACAATTTGAGAGATTACTATCATGGAATATTCTTACTCCAATCACAGGGATAAATTAGATACTCCCGTTTTTTCCCTTTATTATGTGCGTTGTCTCTCAATATGCATCTATTACTATTAGCTTTTATATAGAGATAGATATTTAGCTTTTATTTATACATATGCAGACTCTTTCTCCCTTTCTCAATAGCTCTGTCTATAACTCATAGTTCAAACTCACACTTTCTGTTCTTCTCGAGATTTCTCAGTATTCCCTTGCATTTGAGCCACGTTGACAAAATATAATTAGGAGGATTTTCCTGTAGTGATAGCCTACTGTGCTATATATTATAAAGTCTATTTATGTGTCATGCTCCTGTTCTTAATCTGGGATGCTTTATTTCCATGGAAAATAATAACACCATTCAGTCTACTTATATATCAGAATGGAAAGCCCCTGTTTGAGTAGTTTGTTTGAACAGCAGTGCTCCTAAACACAATTTTTGTTGTTAAGGAGAGAGTAGTATTGCTGTAATCTCAAACCACTGTGCTTGTCAGTTTGAGCTAGTCTTACCTTGCTGTATTAAGGTAACTGACTGGAGTTTTGCCATGATGTTAGGCAAATTTATCATGGAGCTCTATCATTTGGAGGCAGATCTTCAAATTAACTCATGTCACTATGACAGCTTGTGTTTTGTTATTCATTATAAAGGCAAATTTAGAATCTGAATGGGCAGCCAAAGCCTATCAAATGAATGATTTTTCTCACCCATAACAGAGGGTGCTGGATGTATACTGCATCACACAGTTCCTGTCTTTTGGAGGGATTTGCGGCATTACATTGTTTTCTCCCCTTTTCCAACTTGGGGCTTCTCGGAAATCAATGTCTTATTCTGTTAGACCCGACTCAATGCTATGGTATTTTGGGGAGTGGTGTAGGAAAAGAAGGAATCCCCTTTCTAGGGCTTTTTATTGATTTCAGTCTCCTGGGAATGAAAATGAAGGCTGCAGAGCTGTTTACTGATTTAATAGTTCACAAGTGAAGGTCCAATGTAAACAAGGAGCAACAGAGACTTATGCTTGTTTCCTAGCAGAATTGCCTCCTAAACCCTTTTTGAAATAAAAAGCTCTTTTCAGAGTCTTACTTGCTGAGTAACTAACAAGCTTCAGATTTCCAATGGTGTAACAGAGATGAGAATCTGTCCTTGGATGTTTCCATACCTGTCCTAATGTTTGATTAATGAGTGTGCATTTATATCTTGTTTTACCTTTGCAGATGTACTATGAATTGGAACATGTTTTATATGTTGCAGTATAATACTGAGAGAGGTACTAATTTTGCATTTGTCAATGTACAATTATATAAACAGGACACTTTATTCAATCACATACACATTCTCTCAACTTGAATTCAGCTTTAGATAACATCAGAATTTAGCAGGATGTATGTATGTATGTCAAGTATAAGGGGGTAGCCGTGTTAGTCTGTATCCACAAAAACAAAGAGGAGTCTGGTGGCACCTTAAAGACTAATAGATTTATTTGGGCATAAGCTTTCGTGGGTAAAAAGCCCACTTCTTCAGATGCATGGAGTGGGTCTTTTACCCACGAAAGCTTATGCCCAAATAAATCTGTTAGTCTGTAAGGTGCCACCAGACTCCTCGTTGTTTTTGTAGGTATGTATGTATCTATGTATGGCCATTATAAATTAGCTCCTCTTGCTGTGGTTTACCTAACCAAAAATGGTTTGGAATCTTTAAAGGCATATTTTAATATTAGTTTATTGGAATTTTCCCTAGTAGATGCAGTTTGAGAAGGAGTCTATATTTCATATAGATACACTTCAGAAATGTCCACATGAGCAAATATTGAGCCTGATACTGCAATGGGATTTTGAATTTGCATGGGATGCAGTTTCAGGCACTTCTTCACAATCCCA
This sequence comes from Malaclemys terrapin pileata, assembly GCF_027887155.1. Lineage (NCBI taxonomy): Eukaryota > Metazoa > Chordata > Testudines > Emydidae > Malaclemys > Malaclemys terrapin. The sequence continues at coordinate 33,593,179 of NC_071518.1, forward strand.
TGCCATTATAACAGGAGACTCAATAGAAGGTTGCAGTGGCAGGTGACAATAAATTATGCATTTTGAGCTATGTTTTGCCTTTAGGCACATTCCAGAGTAAGGGTTGGTGTGAAAATGGCACCACTGCAGGAGTTTAGCCCTGAGAGACACTGTGTACTTCAGGCACCCCTCTGCAATGCAATTCCTGTGGTCCTCTGAGCTGATGCTGAGGCAGAAGTAATCTATTACAGGCCTGTAGAGCACAGCATATTCCCTTCTCATGTCTTGCCAGCTTCACAGTGGGGAACATCAGAAATGGAACCCTGGTCTCGTCCCCACACCTGGAATCACAATCTGGGCAGTTCTAATGCAACTAGAGTTAAGGGTCTTACTCTCCCATATTGCCCTGTGCAGCTGTATTAGAGCCATAGTGTAGCCCGTAATATAGTTTTCCAAAACTGCCTAATTTGGGGTTCTTACTCTTGCATTGATCAGAGCAAGGTTTTTCCTTTAAGTTCATATGTGCTGTAAAATATTCTCTGTAACAAGACAGAAAGGGGGACTGAAAGGCCATTCCTGAGATTATTGACACCAAACATTTGTTTTAGTGAGAGAACCCAGGATATTTCCTGCTGTCAGGCTAATAGTCACATGATATGAAAATCAGTTGTGTTGTGACAATGGTCATATTTGACACTTATCACCCTTCAACCTGAAACATACGAAAGGGCACTTTAAAAGCTATTGCTTAAATGCTCCATCCTTTACTATGTGAATAGTCCATGGACTCTAATTGTGGTGCTTTGGGATGTGGTCTGCAATCGCACTGTCCAGACGCTACTATTTTGTTTTGTAATCTAGGCTCTTGGGGGTCCCACATCCCCAGTCTTATGCACAGTGAGTGTATCTTACTTTGCTAATAGTCCCATTGAATAGACTACAATATTTTCAAAGGAAAGGTGGGAAGATTGGGCCCTGGGTTCAGTAAACAGGGTTTATGTGAACTTTAGCCTGCGGTCTATCTGACATTTTGGGAAAACACTGTGTTAGGATAATGCCTCAAGGGACAGTCTTCTAGATTATCTGTTCTGATACTGACCTTCTAGCACCAACAGTGTAGTTCAGGTAAAGTTAATTCCTATTTGGGTGATTTTGAATTGGGTTGCCCTAGTATAATTGCTATTTTCTCTACAAAAGTGGATTAGAGAGCACCTTCTGTGTTTGGCAGCAAGAACCAGAACTAGACACTTATTTCTTGTCCCAGACTTGAGCAATCTGCTGGTCAAATACTGACCACATAACTGAGTTCTGTGAAGGTGGAAACTCCTTCCAAAGCTAAACTAACACATCAAGATCTGTGTTGCAAGGACAGTGAATGCTCTGGGTTGTTTTCCCACTGTCCTGCCTGCAGAGCTGTCCAGATGGCATTCTCACAATATCATGCAGCCATTAAAATGGAGCACTCGCAAAACAATGCACTGCTTAGGTGTACAATTATAGGGTTAGCTACTAGACCTCCACAGTATTACTATCATGGCTGTCCATACTTTAGTGCTTTTTCATTTACAGAATAACAAATAGAGTCTGTAATCAAATTTTATTTAATAATATTTAGTTTGCTGGGGGTTTTTGCTGTACTGGGCTAGAGGTTATAAGAATTTTGTTTTCCCGTTGTAACCATGGATCTTTTCTTCCATCATGTCTGCTTACAGAGATCCTGCCCAATAGTTTAGGGTAATGGTGCCACTCAGTGAAACAGAAAAATCAGCTCCCTGTTACAAAATGGCAGAATTTTAAGTTTGGGAAAAGGACTATGCAGCAAGCACTTGAACATTGATACTTTCCATGGAAATATTGGCCATGTTAACTTTTTGGCTGTTACTTGGTACTATTTTTTTTTTTTGGAACTTCAAAAACAGCTAGAGAGACCTCTTCCATTTCTGTTCACACACATACATATTATGCTTGTACTTTTTGTTTCGGTGTGAGATATGTGTATAAAATACAGTTTGATATATAATGTAAATACAATTACTTGTACATACATAAATCATAGTTGTGCTTCTCAGATCAATTATAAAGGTAATGTGGCATAAGTGATTTCATTCTAACAGGCCTTTTCAGCTGGCTATAAAACTTACTCAGACTGACCTTTCAGACTGAAACTTTCCACGTTTGGTCACAGCCTGAAAGTGAAAATGGTTCCGCCAGTTTTGGACACAGAGGTGTGAAGTGTACACTCTTGCCACAATAAAGAACAATTTTGCAACGTCTGTTTTTCCCTTTGCAGGGCAGAGTGGGAGGCTCGTCTCTCCTCAGATGTGGGAGAAATGTGTAATTTGCCAGAAACTCTAGAGGTGAAGATGTCCTTTTTGATAGTTGAGTGAAAAATCTCGTTTCGCTTGGCTGCAGTTAGATGGCTTGAAAAATATATATTGTGCCCTGGTTTGTATTATAGGATAGAGGCTTGCTGTTCTTAAACTAACAAACCCACAATGTTGTATTGGCGCTGCACCTGCTGCATAAGACTCTCATTTAATGTGTACGTGAAAAATGGTGTGCATGTAATGAGGCAGCCTGCAGGAACAACTGCAGTAAGGCTCCTGCAAGAGTTCGTGGCATCCAGCCAGGATTCCCTCATATCCGTGTGGATCTGCAAGGATCCACTGGCTTTGGGGTAAAACTGCTGAGTTAATTCCAAACCTCCCCTGTCTTCGTTCCCCTTCCACTTCAATTAAGAACACAAAGTCTGAACACTGAATTTCTCTACCTCTGTGCAAGTGTAACCCATCTAGGGCAACGAAAGTAGTTTCTATAGGAATTTATATACTATTATATTAAAAACACTTTCCATAAAGCCACCTATAGTCTCAGCATAGCATCTCTATAGAAAAGCATCACTTAGCTGGAAATGATCTTTAGAGTAGTTAACTGTGTGTGAACGGTAATGAGCTCCCAAAGTCCAGTTGGAAAACTGGTTAAAAGATGAGTGAGGAAGCTAGGCCCAGAGCAATGTAAGATTTTTATTATGTGCCTTCTTTTTCCAGACGGAAAAATAATGAACATTGACAGGACATTATCAAGCATAAATGACCTGTAAATTCACTGCCTGCAAAGCCTGTAAAATTAATAGGATATTTCTCAGACAGTTGGAGAAGCTGAAAAATCCAAAGAAATGGACAAAACTCTACTCCTCTTAAAACCAGGTTGCATTTTTATTTAAGGGTGTCAGATTAAATTTAAGGTGGCTTCATCAAGTCCAGTGATACAGGAGTCATCAGCAAAGCTATGGGTTTTATTTTTTTGAGGCTCTGATAAAACTTTCCCTTCCAGGAATTTTCTTTGATAGCGGTACTGTATTGTTTTAAATCCTGAGCAGGAAAATCAAGCACCTGCAGCAGCTTCTCTGTTCCATTCATCTAGGGCCAAATCCTGATCTCATTTAAGTTGGTGGGAGTTTTGGTGTTAACTTCAGTGGGGCCAGATCATATTCTGTACACATGCTCCACCCTTATTCAGTTTTTAAAAAATCCATCTGAAGTCATTGTCTATCAAGTGATTTTCATGATGTTCTCTTGTATTATTATGTTCTGTGTTCATAAGTTCTATGCAAGCAGACCTTCCTCAGAATTCTACTCTCTAGAAATCTGGTAGAGGGTTGGTTTGATTTGCATGCAGTATATGTGCCCTCCGTCTATAAAGCATAGCTGGTAGGTTTCATCTTAGTCTTGCCATTGATGACTATTTTCCCATTAAGGGCTAAGTTGTGTCTGCTGACCACATGCCCTCATTGGGGTTTTACAAAGATGCACCACTCTACGGGGAGAAGTTTTCAGACTCCTAGGAGGAGTGTCCACATTATTGTACTCTTTTAAGGAGTGTAGCGTACTTCCTCATCTTTGGGTACAGCTGGCCAGTACTTTGGGGGAACAAGCCATGATTCCATTACAGCAGGGCTCCCACAAGAACTAGCTAATGATCAGTCCTTGTGCTTTCATGAAGGCAGTGACTGCAAATCTGCCTAACCCTTACACAGATCATATAAAGTATGGGAAAGTTCCTCACTTCATAGATTCTAAGGCCAGAAGAGACTATTATGATCATCTAGTCTGGTCTCCTGTACAACATAGGCAATAGAATTCCCCCCAAAATAATACCTAGAACAAATCTTTTTTTAAAAAATCCAATCTTGATTTTAAAATTGTCATTGATGGAGAATCCACCATGACCCCCGGTAGATTGTTCCAATGGTTAATTACTCTCACATTTAAAAATGTACACCTTTTTTCTAGTCTGAATTTATCTAGCTTCAGGTTCCAACCATTGGCTCTCATTATACCTTTCTCTGCTAGATGGAAGAGGCCATTATTAAATAGTTTTCCCCATGTAGGCACTTACAAACTGTAATCAAAAAGTACCCCTTAACCTTCTCCTTTTTAAACTAAATAAATTGAGGTTTGTGAGTCTATCATTATAAGGCATGTTTTCTAATCCTTTAATCATTCTCATGGCTCTTTTCTGAATCCTCTCCAATTTATCAATATCATTCTTGAATTGTGGGTACCAGAACTGGGCATAGTATTTGCGCAGTGGTCACACCAGTGCCAAATACAGAGGTGAAATAACTTCTCTACTCCTACTCGAGATTCCCCTGCTTATGCATCCCAAGATAGCATTGTCTCTTCCGGTCACAGTCACACTGGGTGCTCATGTTCAGCTGATTATCTACCCCTCAAATGTTTTTCAGTCACTGCTTCCCATGATAGAGTCCCCCATCCTGTGAGTATGGCCTTCATTCTTTGTTCCTAAATTTAGCCATATTAAAACTCATATTGTTTGCTTGCACGCAGTTTACCAAGTGATCCAGATCACTCTGAATAAATGATCTGTCCTCTTCATTTACCACTCCCCCAATTTTTGTGTCATCTGCAAATTTTATCTGTGATGATTTTATATTTTCTTCCAGATTGCTGATAAAATTGTTAAATAATGTAGGGCTAAGAACTGGTCCATTGGGACCCCACTGGAAACACATCTACTTGAGGCTGATTCCCAGTTTTTAATCCATTTATATGTGCCATGTTCATTTTACATCATTCTAGTTTTTAATCAACATCCTGCAGTACCAATTCAACACCTTGCAGACATCTAAGTATATTATATCAACACTATTACTTTTACAACCAAACTTGTAATCTCATAAAAAAAGGAATCAAGTTAGTTAGACAGGATCTATTTTCCATAAACCTATGTTGTTTTGCATTAATTACATTATCCTTCTTTAGTTCTTTATTAATCGAGTCTTGTAACAGCCGCTGTATTATCTTGCTTGTGATCAAGGACAGGGTGGCAGGCCTATACTTACTTGGCTCATTCCATTTACTCTTTTTAAAAATCTAGCACATTAGCTTTCTTCCAGTCTTCTGGAACTTCTCCAGTGCATCAAGACTTATTGAAAATCAGTATTAATGTTCCAGCAAGCTCCTCATCCAACTCTTTTTAAACTCTTGAATGCAAATTACCTAGACATCCTGATTTTAAAATGTCTATCTTTTGTAGCTGATGTTTAACATCCTCCCAAGATGCCAGTGGAAAGGAAAGTATGTTATCACTATCTGATGAGACGATACCATCTTTTTTCCCCCCCCAAATACAGAACAGAAATATTTATTGAGCACTTGTGCCTGTTCTTCATTATTATTGATAATTCTAGCATTTCCATCTAGTAATGGACCAATACCATTGTCAGGATTCTTTTTGTTCCTAATATATTTTTAAATCTCTTCTTTATTATCTTTCTTTTTTCACCACTATTATTTGGTGGCTGAATAAGACTGAGGCAGATCTAGTGCTAATTAAGATTAAAAGAATAAAGCACAACTTAGTTCTAGTGCCTGTGTGTCCTCCAAGAGGTTTGTCTTACAGACCTACAGTCTAACGTGTGTGTGGGAGAGACATTACACTGTAGCAAAATGGGCTTCCGAAACCCCCTCTACACCTACCATGGAAGTAAACCCTTGTAAGGAAGAATCCCCTACCTGTGTTTTAGAGGGTCTGGAATGCCCTAGTTGGGGGGGAATCTAGAAGAGTGAGGAAAAAATTTACATTTTCCCTGCTCTGGTTGACAGGTACAGAGGCTGCTGCTGTGAAAATCTGCAGGAGGAAAATGTAAATGTCTCATTGAAACACAAAGCAAAATTCTCCAATACCTTTACTCCCTCTCCCCCATCAACAAAAAACAGTACTGGGCAATAGAGAAAATAATGGGAAAACATAGTGAAATAGAGAAAATAGTGTACAGTTTTGTTTTGTTTTCCAAAGCCTCCTTCCCTTTTTCTGAATTCCAGTTTTCTGTAAATGTCTAGATTTTTGTGTGTGTGGAGACTGCTACTTAGTCTCATGGGATGCTTCTGCGTGGGGTTTTAATCCTGCACATGCCAGGAGGACCTGGGAGGCTTGGGGCTGGCAAGTTGTTTGCAGGCAGATAACCACTGAGATGTGGACAGGCAAGAGAGAGTAACAGGGAATGCTTTGCAGTTTGAAGTAGCAGTGGACAGAGAAGAAGTTAGGCAGTGAACAGACAGGACAAGTAGGACTTCTATTAAAGCAAAATCTCCTGTGGTTTTTGTCTCTCTTAGATCCATTTAAGTGCTTAAAGTGGCATTGGATGAGAGAGGGAAGGCGTATTTTCAGGGGTGTAACTCAAGAGCTCCTATTGAACAACTGAAATCTTGTATTCTGCACAGGACAGAGGGCCTTGACCATAGTAGTGACATGTTCATTAACAGCCTTCTTTCTTCCTTCCTTAGGTACAAGTGGGAAATACACCTCAGGACCAAAGAATTGTGGGATACATTTCCTGCACTCATTTGCAAGCTCTGGCAGGTATTGTCTCGATTTCCTTTTCTCAATGTTGTTCTCATGGTGTTCCTAGTTCTGTGCCGGAAGTTTCTCTAATCAAGTGCAAGAGCAGCATATTAGCAAAACATCTTTCCCCATCCTGCATTTGTAACAGTGTCATGCAAGTAGCAAGGGGATGGAAAGAGAAAATAAGATATCTGTAAAAGCCACACATCATAGATTCTTCAGCCACTTCTTGAAACACAACCAAAAGTTGCACACCAGTAAAGATTTTACTGATGGCATGTTGGGACCTGAACCTGGGTAGTGCTGAGCTCCCACTACACTCTTTTGGCTTAAAAATTAAGACTGCCCATCACCATGCCAGATCAGGCCGATAGGTATCAAAGCAACTCCCAAGCATTAGCTACAATGGAGAAATAAACCATTTATTTTCTGAAGCATTTGTTGTTGAGCCAAAACTGTCACTATTTTATATATTACGCTGCAACTCTCACTGCTGCACCAAGAAGAATAAAAAAAAAATTGTTAATGAAAATACCATAATTGGTCAGGAATTTTCCATGAAAATGTTTGAGACAGAAAATATAATTTTCACAAAATTGAAACATTCTCATGGGAAAATGGAAATATTTCAATTTTCTGTTGGGAAAATCTAAAGAAAATATTTAGTTAGGGTCAGATTAACCCAAATCAAAACACATTTCTGATCAGGCAGACACATTAATGTTGAACTGAGATGCCACAGTTCCTAATGGTAATTGCCTATGGGCCTGGCTCCCTGGCCTGTAGAGGACAATAGTGGCATGAAGAAACCAGACCCCTAAGGAGAACTGGGGGCATGAGACTCCTGAATTCAGCAGCTCAGGGGGACACAGATTACTGTCAGACCAAGTCTACACAAAATATTTTGACATTCCCAAATCAACATCATCCAGTCCATGAAAAATTTTGAATTTTTCATCCCAACTTGGGGACAAAAACAAACTTTGAAATACCAAGTTTCTGATTTTTGACCTGCTCCTATAACAAGATTTTTCCCAGAATCAAAGGTATAGTGTTTTCTGAGACTCATTGTAACACACCAGAAAATCATAATAAAAGTTTATATATAGAATAACTTCCTGCACCCTGAAAAACCATGCTAAGTGAAGCCGATCAGTCATCACACAGAGCAGTTCAAGTAGAAATCAAAAAGTTGGAAGAAGCCCAGATTCTCTGCCTGATTTTTGCTTGCCATTTCCAACATAAATTGTTACTAAGTTTATGCTCTGTTTAGAAAATATTGCTTGTCCTATTTTAAAAACATGTTTCACTTCTTCGGCTACTACCATATATAGCTTGCTATGTTATATGCATTGTTTCATGAAATGATACAGGATGCTGGAAAGTAAAACAAACTATATAAAATAGAATAAAAAGCCCCGCAGTGGCTGGGAGACTATGAATTGTATATGTTTGAACTCTTTTTAAAAGAATGGGGAAGATGTTCTTTATCAGCAGATTTCTCAGTTCTTCTTAGTGTATGTATCAGTGCGGATCCCACTGTAGGTACATATGCCCCTTATGTACATGAGACCAGAGGCTTGAATAGCAGTGTCTGTCGGGGCTGTGCATGTGCCCTGCATCTCCTTAAGCTCTCTCTGTACAGCGAGACAGAACCTGGAAACGGTCTGACCAACTAAGCTTTACCACCCACTAAGTCTTTTTGAAATTCTTTGAGACGTTCAGAACTTTTCTGATCCATTGATAAAGAACCACGAACAAAATCAACCCATCTGGTAGAGCCTGGTAAAATTCTGACTTTTTTTTTGTCTCCCCTCCCCTACCCCCACAAACAATGCAGATTTGGATCAACCAAATCATTTAAAGAATTTATGTCAATATTGGCTAATTGTTTCAGTTGAAAAACCATTTACGATTAAAAAAGAGAGTCAAAATGTTTGACATTTTCAAAATATTTCATTTCAAAATTACTTTTAAGTTTATTTTTTAAATTAAAGGTAGAAAAGCTTGAAATTTAAATAAAACATTGTTTTGGATTGAAAGAATTTTTCCAAATGTTTTTGGACTTATCAGCTAACCAGAAAAATTTCCTACCACCTGGACTGAATGTTGACAGACAGACTGTCTTGTATGCCCCCAGTCGGTACAGAGCACCTGAACATGGCAGATTCTACACCTGCAGATTTTAAGCCCTGCTCTTCTTGCAAAGGATTAATTCCCCTGTAAGATGGATACAGTAGATGCCCCTTCTGTTTAGGAGAGACCCATATACTGGAGAGGTGCTTGGTATGCACACAACAGCTTTAATGTTTAGATAAGATGTAAAATGGAGGGATCTGAGCACTTGTGACTATGGCACTTACTGCAAGATATGTCCTGGCCAAATTCTGTTGTAAGCAGTTATATATCTTTTTATACCTAAAATTCACCTTTTTCATTAAAATGGAACCGGCTATAGGTTTTTTTTCATTTACTGCCCTGGAACTGTTTTATAGTGTTCCTGTTATTAAATTACTGCTTAGAACCATTCCAGAAGTAGCTGCATTTCAGTGGTAGATGGAGTGTTCCTTTAATGAGGCTTGAACTTCTTACCTACCTACTTCACAGGGGGATTACGAAGCTTGGTTGGTTCTTTCATGCCTGTAAAATGTTCAGCAATCCACTGATAAAAGCTGCTTTAAAAGTGCCAGGGATTATTGTTTGGAAGGTGGCCATCTTCTGGCTTGGCTGAAGTCAGAGACCTTATTGCAAATGTAAGGATAATTTTTTTTCAGTGAAGTACAACTAACACTTCAGCTGTTAATGGCCCAGGAGGAGTTTTCATGTCACTATTCATGTGAACAAGTGGATCTCCAAACTATATTATTAATTAATTTGAAGATGCTTCCTGTTTACAAGGTAACAACAGTCCTGAATGTACTCTGAGGTTGACATGTTTACAGCAGAACAAATCAACCAAAAAATCCCATTTAAATCTTCAAGGATTTAAGCTGAGGAGTTTTAGCACAGGATATGGTCATTACACAGTGAACAGACAGTACTCCGAAATTATTATTATTGAATTACAATTTGTAAGTAAATATTCATATTTTAAATGAAAGAAAAATACAAAAATCAAGATGAGCCAAGTTGACAAAGGGTAGGTTTTATTAAAAACAAAAAAATTAAAAATCCACATTTCACTTTTCATTCGTTCCCCACTTGTCACCAGCCTTCACCCACTCCCATGTTTTTTACCACCTTATTTCCCTTTTAAAAACAGCATAGTTTTTCCCTACAGATAACCAAGGCCCTCCTCTCCAGCTTTATATTAATCAATGGGAGCTTTGCTAGTGACTTCACTGGGGCCAGGAACTCACCCATTGCTTTTCAAAAATGAATGGAAAGGAGAAGCTGTGATTTTCCACTAGAAACACAAACAAGCCATTTATTCTGGGCAAAAAGGCCTGGCTGACCTGGAGGAAGTGGGAGAGCGAACCCAGAAGGTTTAAAAAAAATTTCCCTTTCTTTGGTTTGACAGTTTGTTTTTTGTTGCTCTTTGGTATTTCCCACCATGCTCTTCCTTGTAAATGGTGGCGTTGAAGGGATTAGGAGCATCTTTCTTGCTGGCAAGAACTTGAAAATGTTGAATGCAGGAACTAGTTAAAACAGAGGATTTTGTCTTTTTCCAAATCAGTTGTAGAGACATAACTGTAGAGCAATTAGTGCAGATCTCTGTACTTTGGTTAAGTAATGATGTTAGCCAATCAGACACAGAGATTCTGAGTCTGAACAGTTACTGAGAATTGCGTGCCTGGGGGAAAAGAAATTACAGTTTCTAGTTACAGTCCGGCATCCCTATTCTAAGATTTGCTGGGACAATTCTGTTTCAGTGAACAGTAAGTGAGTGGTTTGTGGAATGACTACTTGGTTGGCTACTCTGTATTCTGGCAGGACTTCTCCATTCTTAGTTGTCCTTAGTTTCGCATCAGAAGCTATTGATTGCTTGGGTCTGGTAAGACTGAGTACCACCAATAGTCCCCCTGCTGCTAGATACACAGTGTAGAGTAGCTGTCGTGCAGCTCTGGACTTCCTGCACTCCTGAAGGAATTCTTCATGGGGCTGGCCTCTGAGGATCAGTTAACCTTAGTTTCCCAGATGTGGGGAATGGGGTTTCTTCAAGTAGTGTCCCCATGAGTGCCCCACTTTAGGTGCGCTAGCACCCCCTGCACCTTTGATCGGAGATTTCTCATAGCAGTGTCTGTTCGTCCCGCGCATGCGTGTTAGTCAGTCTTAAGTGCCCTGTGCCATTTTTATATAGCACTGCACGGGTGAACTGCCCTCAGTTCTGATGGAGCTCTGGCCGTTGTCCTATTGAGATTTCCTCAATCAATTTCTTGGTCTTACTGATATTAGTCTTAGTGGTAGTTTTCCATAATTAGTAAATACTTTTGATATAGATTGTTTTCTTTAAAAAAATTTCTTTTTTCTATATAGTATTTAGATATTAGATAGTTACTACTACTTAGTGGGAGATAATGCCCAGTTCTCCTGGCTTCATGTACTGTCTGTTGTGCTGGGAGGTGATCCCGGTCAGCGATGGGCACTCCTGCTGTATCCATTGCCTCGGGGAATTGCACATTGCTCAAAAATGCAGCTTTTGTCTGGCATGGAAATCAACACCCAGAAAAAACAGGGAGAAAGTTTCATCTCCTTATGATGGAGAGCTCTCTACATTCAACCTCTGACCCAGGCCTAGGAACACTCACCCTCCCCCGTATGTTGGTCCCCAAGCAAGTCTGCTGCCTCTGAATCCCACACTTCCAGGGTATCTAAGAGGAAGACACAGGACTCCTCTCATAAGCCCTTGAAAGAATATGCCCCTGGCTTGCCATGCCAGGTAGAGAACCTCTCTCTAAAAAGCAGAGGTCATTGGTTTTCTCAGCTACCACAGCACTACTAGCTCTTCAGTCAGGTACTGTTGAGGCTCTCGGTTCCTCAGGACCCAGGGCACAGCTAGACTGCAAGGCAGCAAAGCCACAGGCCCAGAGAGACCATCGGTACCATTTGATGTGCAGAAGAAAAGTGAGATTATTTTACATTAGAATTAATGTAATTAAGGTGAGTGAGTGGAGGGAGTTGTTCAGCAGATATCTGTCCAAGTTGCCTACTGCTAAAAGACTTACGGCTTGTTTACACTACCACTTAAGACAATGTAAGTTACATTGCCAGTGGCTTTTTCGAGCTTTTGTAAGTTACATTGACTTAAAACTGTGTCTAGGCACGCTCATGAATACAAGGACAGATCCGCATCCAGGTCTGTTCCTAAGAAGAGAGATCCCTCCCTGGCCCCGTACAAATCCAGTGAACCTTAACATGTGGATCATAAGGAGTCTTAGACTGCTTAAGACTTCCAAGAAGGAGGGTAAAGCGTGGAAGAGAAAAAGATCTGTTGGTGGCACCGACATCTAAACATAAAGGCTGACATCCACCAGTTTCATCAAAGACTGTTGGACTTGATTCTTCAGTGGTACAGGCCCACCCTTCTAAGGATGGGCCACCCGCAACATCTCTGGATGCATTGGAATGGTCAGTCCCGACTGCAGGAATACCCCAAACATCAGGATGTGCAGACACTTATTCACCAGACGATATCTTTTTCTGTTATCCTCAATCCCCTCTCCTTTCCGGCCCTTCTGAGACATTGACACACTGATGGACGAATCTATTTTGGTAATACAGCAACCCTCTCCACGCTAACCCTCAGGCATGAGCATTCACCCTCCAGTACTAATGTTCCCGTCAGTGGAGCAAGAGTAGAATTCCAACTTGGATGAATCAAACACTCCGGCCGGTCATTCATCTCCTCACAGATGAGTCTTAACAGGGAGGTGAGGAGATCCAGATGCAACTTTCCCAGGGACTCCTGGTACCCAATGCCGTGGGATCCCCATTAACCAGTCAATCCCTCATAGGCCAGTGGGACCCATATGGCAGGTGCCAGAATCCATCCATAAGTCCTACTGCACCTCTCCCACACAACATCTCCTGGATCGACAGGCTATGAGGAAGAGGAGGAAATCATCTCCAGATGAAATGATCACTCAATCTTAATCATCTCTGCTGGACGACCATAAGCAGTACCAGGCTCTACTACAGAAGACAGCAAGTTACTTTCAGATACAAGTAAGGTGGCACACTCAGAAGTGAGGCCATCTTAGAGCGAGCCAGGTGGCACACTCAGAAGTGAGGCCATCTTAGAGCGAGCCAGCCAGAGTGGTTTGGCACACTTGGCCTTCTGAGCCCTTACACCTAAAAGAGTTGAGAGGCACTAATTCATACTGGCCAGATGAGCTGAGTTCCTTTTCACCCACCCAGTGGTCCATTTGCTGCTGAGGCAGGCAGCCATGGAAAGAGCAAGGTCACAACATCCTAGCACCACCCTGGCCGACAAGGGCTCAAAGAGGTTCCACCTTTCAGGAGGAAAGGTATTCTCCTCTACAAACCTGCAATGCTTTATCACTATCAGGCTTTGTTAGCAAAATATGATTTAACAACTACCATAGGCTGGCAGACTTTACAGGACAAACGTCCCCCTGAGGACAGAGCCCAATTTTAATCCTTCATTGAGGAAGGTGAAATAGTGGCAAAAAATTCCTACCGGCTGCAGTGAATCCAGCAGACAAGGCACCTAGAGAGCTAGCCACTGGTATAGTTATAAATAGGGCCCTACCAAATTCACAGTCTATTTTGCTCAATTTCCCGGTCATAGAATTTTAAAAATAATCAATTTCACAGTTTAAGATGTTTACATCTGAAATTTCAGAGTGTTTTAACCATGGGAATCCCCACCCAAAAAGGGGTTATGGGGGGGGTCACAAAGCTGTTGTAGATTTAGGGTATGTCTACACTGCATTGTTAACTTGGATGTGACACTTCTTGAGGCATCCTGGGCTGATAGTTGGGAGTCTTGCCTGTACTAACTGGTTGTTAGCTCCCTATGGATCCCTCCGCCTTCTGGCAGTTAGCATCAAGAGGTCGTCAGTCACACCAGGTTTACAATTGCTGGACCCAGGTCTGATGGCCATGCTAATGCATCCATACTGCACTACGCAGACCTTCTGACTCAGGTCTGAAGTTTGACCTGTGTCCACACTGCAAAATGGGCTTGGACCAGAGTCACAGCGGGACTTAGACTCTGACCCACTCCCTTTAGCCAGGTCATAGGACCTGGCTCCTGGGTGCTTGCTGAGCTGAGTCAGACTGATTTGTATGTGGACAGAAGGCAGGTTTGGGCTCAAACCTGAGTCAGAGCCTAGGCTTAATGCGCAATGTATATGTACCCAAAGCCACAGAATGAATCAGTGGCAGAGCCATGAATATAATCCAGAGCCCCATCCCCTGATCTATTAGACTATGTTCCCACTGGCATAAAATCGTAAATCAGAGTTTTCACCTTGGGGAGCTTTTGCTGCCCTTCACATAGCTGCACACTTTAGTGGTGTTAAGTTATGCACATTGTTATCCAGGCTGAGCTGAGAGTAACAGTCCCCTTTAGAAGATATTCAGATGCACATTTTTCATTGAGTATTCAAAGATATGTTACCAAATTATCAAAGGCATTAGTCACATATCCTGAAGGCTTAACCTCACATTCCTTACATTAAAACCATTAGCATAACTCAAAACACCCTTTGCCATCTGTCTTAATGTAAGCATGCTTGCTCAGTATGTTTACCAAATATCCTGACATATAAACCAATGTGCATATATACAAGTTCTCTAATTTCCCTTCTGAACACTAATAAAAACCAGTGATGTGGGTATAAACCAACACTTGTCCCCTCTCTGTGCTCACCATCTTTGGGATTAGAAAAGCCTATCTGGTAACTGAGGTGAGGAAATATCTTATATTAGGCCAAGTTCTGTTGACGAAAGAGACAAAATCAACAGAAATTGGTCCAATAAAAGATATTACCTCACCCACCTAGTCTCTCTAATACTATGGGACCAGCACGGCTACAACAACATTGCAAATATCTGGTAACAGACACATTTGCAAGTCTTATAGGACGTGCATGCTATAAAACACACACTTGAAGTTCTTATCAGGACTACCAGTGCAGATCTCACAAGATATGCATCTAAGGAGGTCTCTTCCTTAACCTTACGCCAAGGAGTGTGTGGTGGGTGTTTTCCCCAAGCCAGAAAAGCCCAGCTTTCCCGTCCCCTTTATGCACGTAAGTTAACATCTTGACATTATGGCTTACTTACCATATATGGCTGAGAAAAAGCAGATATGTATTTTATAAGCACAAATAACCCTCAGTATTAAACAATCACCATCTGCATACCGTGTGATCAGTGAAAGCAGATGTCTGAGATAGTCTTGACATGCCTGGGACATTTTAAAACACTGAATAATATAACATACAAATCAAGCTATTTCATCATAACGAGTGATTCTGAGCATGTTGTTCACCATATACTCGGAGCATGACATTTCAAATCAAATCTTCATTTCATGTGGAAGGAAAGAAACATTGTTCTTTCTTACCTTGACATGTTTATCATTTGGAGGCTGAGCCAGCTATCTCACTGGGTTCACACTGTAGTTCCAGAAAATCAAAGATAATCATCATTTTTTACGAGTATCATGCACAGCTTGTTATTTTGTGTGTAGCAAACAGAACAAAAGTGGGAGTGAGAATACAGTAATAATTATTTTAGGAACAAATTTTCTCCCTCTCATCCACCCACTCCACCAGTCGGACTTTTACTGGCTTTTTTAAAGTAATTACAACAACTAAATTTGATTTTGATAAAATCTATTGATCAAGTCTATCATTTAGGTTGGAACACACAGCAGTGTTTTCTGCGTATTTCCTCAGAAGTGGCTGGCATACTACTGGGAGCTATAAAATAAATGATTTTAAAAGTGTTCTCAATGAGCTCCAAGATGGATTAGCTATTGTATTCCTTTGGTAAAATATACTCTCATATACTTTTGTGTATAGTTCCTTTCTTCTACTCCAAAACCCTAGAGTAGTTTAGTAGCTAATATGGATGATCAGAGACATTCCTGCTATATCTTATTCAGCTGAGAAAATGTTTCCAATCAGTCAAAAATGCACAAATATCCAGAGATGCCCAACTGGAGTGAAAGCTGAGCACAATTTTTTTCTTCTTTGAGTGTCCAGATGTATGGATCCACCAATTTTTTCCCAGAGGAACGTCATTTTTCAAAGATATGCTGAATGGATGGAGTATTATTGGTAGCACAGGGCTAGTTTTAAAAAATGATAAATTATCTGAAAAATCAGGCCACAGGGCTCTCAAATTGGGTACCCATTTTTGACATTAACATCTGTGCTTCAGTTGCCATTAAAAGGGGAGTTGTGAAGCTAAATCCATCAGTTTCTGTGTAGCACACAGATGCTAAATAGGACTGGAAGGGACTTCCTGGATCATCTCA
Source organism: Malaclemys terrapin pileata (assembly GCF_027887155.1). Classification (NCBI taxonomy): domain Eukaryota; kingdom Metazoa; phylum Chordata; order Testudines; family Emydidae; genus Malaclemys; species Malaclemys terrapin. Next base: position 33,609,479 of record NC_071518.1, read on the forward strand.
TGCAGTCCTTTGCTATTTCAGGAAACAGTGTCATATAATCAGGGGTGAAAGTAATTTACAGGACTTACTGGTATTGCCAGAGTCCTGAGGGGTGCATGGCCTCAACCGGAAGAGGCGGGGCCTCTCAAGATTTAAAGGCCCTGGCTGGGAGCAGTGGCGTAGCCAGGTTCTAACATCAGGGGGAGCGAACACATAAAAAAAGGCGCCACCCGACATATCAAATTACTAATTACATACTTTTAAATTCGTTATACATATTTGTTTGTACTTAAAATGAAAGCACAAGAATGATCCAGCCACGGAAGGGTTGCACAGCTGGCATTTCACAGGAGAACTTTAGATTATACTGCGATATACTTTAGATTCTAGAAAGTAAATCACAGAATACAGTAGTTTGTAATTGTCACCCCTTGCCCCCGGAGCAGAGCGGCGGCTCGGCTGTGGCAGAGTCATTCCCCGGGCTGCCGCTGCTCGCGGAGAAAAGATGCCGCTGAAGAGAGACCACAAGAAAAAAACATCCCCCTCTCCCCCCCTTTTCCTTCCTTCTCCACCTCCTCCGCCGGCACCAGCTGGGCTTCATAGCCACTAGGAGCTCTGCCCACCAGATTGTGGCTTTTGTGCTGTTCTGTTGAAGTCCCCTTGGATGTCCTGATGTGAGAAAACGGAAAGCTTGGAAGCCGTGTTAACTTCCAAGTGACAGGTGCCTACTGTAGTGCTGCACGCTTGGTTTCCAGCCAATGGTTCCCTTATTTCTTGGTGGCATATTAATTATTATTAATAACAAGTCCAGTAGGGCCTAGAAGCCTCACGTGAAGTCAGGTTGTGCTAGAAGCTGTACATATAGAGTACAAAGAGTTTACAGAGGGTGGACGAAAGGAAGTATCCCCATGATTTGGGGTATGTTTACACTGGAAAAGGGAGGTGTAATTTCCGGCTTGTGTAGACATACCAGTGCTAGCGCTGATCAAGCTAGTGTGCTAAAAATAGAAATGGAGCCACAGTGGTGCAAAGAGCTAGCCATCCTGAGTGTGATCCCACCTGAGACCCTTGATAAGCATTCAGGTGATTAGCCCCTCCTGGTGCTCATGCCATTACACTTCTATTTTTAGCACTCTAGTTTGATCCGAGCTAGCACCAGTATGTCTCCTCCAGCTGGGCATGATGCCTCCAGCTCCAATGTAGACGTACCTACAGATGGAGAACAGAGGCACAGTCAGACTAAGTGACTTGTTCAAAGTCACCCAGGGAGTCACTGGCAGAGCTGTGAATTGAACGCATGTCTCCGGCTTCCATACAGTTGGATTGCCGCTTCACCTGGAGGTCTCAGGACAGTAATAGGCTGATTAGGCCTCAGCTGGACTATTGTGTCCAGTTCTGGGCACCATCTTTCAGGAAGGATGTGGACAAATTGGAGAAAGTCCAGAGAAGAGCAACAAAAATGATTCAAGATTTAGAAAACATGAGCTATGAGGGAAAACTGAAAACATTGGGTTTGTTTAGTCTGGAAAAGAGAAGACTGAAAGGGGACATGAGAACAGTTTTCAAGTACATAAAAGGAGGAGAGAGAGCAGGAGAAAGAAAAATTGTTCTTCTTAACCTCTGAGGATAGGACAAGAAGCAATGGGCTTACATTGCAGCAAGTGAGGTTTAGGTTGGATATTAGGAAAAAGTTCCTAACTGTCAGGGTGGTGATCCCTGAGCCCTTTCAATCCCCGCCATGGAAGCCAGTGTGGTCCGGCACGGCGTACTGGCTCTTGCCGGTACGCCGGACCAGACCGGACCGGCTTACTTTCACCTCTGCATATAATCCTGTTCATAAATTTATCAAGCTTCAGCTTAAAACTACCCAAACGTATTGTCTATGAAAATGAGAGAGTCCAGAGATATCCAAGGAGACAGTGGAACCAGCACAGTATATAAAGCCATCCTAGCAACCCCCAATAGGCTCAAATCCTGGTTCTAAACAGACGTGAATGGAATCTGCTCATAACATTGGCCCTACCCAGTCTTGGCATAGGAAAAAGGAGATGATGATCTGTGGTATTTATTTAGATGGAATATATGGGCCCAGAGAGTCAAAGGTGTTAATACGATCCTTTAGCTGTCCAACATTAAATAGTTTTAAACAAAGTTTTATATACAGAGACCTCAGCCTGCTAAATACTATGGCAAACACAGTTAAAAATCCTTTAAACCTTTTATTAAAGATACAGAAAATGAAGAAAAAACAGTTAAAGCATTTGAAATGTAACATATTAAGTAAGGCTTTTATTTTAACAACATCCTTTGTTCCCTTTCCCTTTCTCTAAAGTTAGTCTTTAGAAGGAACAAACCCCTTGTCTAACAGTCTCTTAGAGGGTATTCTTTTGGGGTGGGAAAGAAGTTAATTGAGATGGGCTGGAGCTACCATTGTTGTTAAAGCTCGATCCTGTTTCCTAGAAAGCAAAACAAGACAAAACACACACAAAAGCAGAAGAAAGAAAATGCAGGTTCTTTCTCTGGCGTTTACTCTCAATTACAACTTCACTGCTGGCAAAACATGGGCACAGCATACAGGCTTTTCAACCACTACAAGAACTGGCAGATTTATACCAGCATCAGGCTGTTTAGGGGATTGCTTTTATCTCCCTCTCTGCTCACAGGCTTACAGTAATGTTGCAAAATATGCAGTCTTGGCCGGCTAAGCCAGACTCTTGTTAGAAGACAAAACGAGAAGCATAGGACACAGAAGAAAAATGGTGGGAAAGGAAAAAGACACACTGGGTTCAGGTGACAGTCTCACATTCCTGGTGGCAGTCAAGATTCAGCCAGAACTGGTGGAGGTGGCAATGTCATCCGTCCCTCTGATAGCTTGGTCTGGTAAGGACAGCTCTTGGGATCAAGACTACAAAGGCCCACTGATGTTACAGTGGATCTCAAGGATAAATGAAGGTGGCAACCATGATAGTGAAGCTTGCTCTTTTCCCTTTTTTTCATCAGCAGTTGTCCCCCTACACTTCCTCTATAACAACTTTGATCTCAAAGCCTCTTTTATTTTAAGGACCCTGAAAGGGAGTGAAAGGCGGAATAGTCCATCCTCCCACTATTTTGTCCACCAGCAGGCCTAATTTCTGATACCAAGTTCGGTTCATTGATTTCTGGGCTCAAATTGTTCTTGTTTATCTGGCATGCTCATAACAGTCCTTGAATTACATCAGTAGGTCTTTTTGTTTGGACTGATTCAGTCTCTCTCTTTTTTGCACCTTTCCCCACCAACATTTGTTGTTAGGTTATTGAAACATTTTATTAATTTTCATTCACTTTTCACAGATGAGCTCACACTTAGGATAAACTAATTCGGTTGTTTGTGCCCACTACTCAAGTTGGAAGGCTGTTCCAGAACCTCACTAGTATGATTTTAGAAACCACCTTCTAATTTCCAGCCTATTCCTGGTCATTTGTTGTTGTGCCAACGCTGTCATATAGCTTAAATAGCTCTTCTCCATCCATGGTGTTTACAGTGGTGCATGCCATAGTAAAGCCCCTGGGGAAACTTATAATTCTGTAGTCCGAGGAGGGTTTGAATGGTTAGCCTCATATCAAACAATGAGTATAAAATGAAATCTTGACCATCCATTCTGAGCACTGAATGGAGTGGAGGTCCTGTGGACAAAATAGTTTGTGATCATGTAATTAAAGACTGTATCATAATGCATATGCAGCCTTAATTCTAGAACTTCTTAACTTATGAATGCTTTACTCTGCAACCTTAACATTATACAACTTACATATAAAAAACTACATTTAAAGAGAGTGTAATTCACCCCGTGCAGAGAGCCAGCAGAAGGTCTACAAACTATTTAAGTCCCATTTCAACCTTATGTCAAGGACTTACGCAGTGTGTAGGCCTCATGCAAGGTCTCTGCACAGAGGATGAATTTTATTTATACTGTCCAAAACAATACCAGCCACTTTACATACAAATAGTAAGATATTCCTTGCCCCAAATTGTTTAAATATACACCATGCAGTAGGGGAAAAGATGCAATACAAGGGCTTGTTTTGGGAGGAGGTGGGTAGGAGGGGTTGGAGTGGTTTTGTGCTTTTATTTTTTTTATCTCCCTCCTGCGTTTTTTGCTTTATGTCCCTAACAACGTCTGTTAGCTGCACAAGAGGAATGCAGCATTCTGAGTATCTATCTGTAAAGTTAAATGTTGTTTTAAGCACATTTCCTTGTACTCAGGCTTTTTCATATTGTGCTTCCCGTAGGAGACACTACAGTTCGATGTGAGCAACTTGATCTGCTTCAAGATTGGCTGGCTGATTTCCGAAAATCTACCTCCTCCTCCAGCACAGCCAATCCAGAGGAGCTGGTGGCTTTTGATGTGATCTGTGGAGATCTCAACTTTGACAACTGCTCATCTGGTGAGACAAGCTTTTCCCCTTCCTCTTGAATACGTAGCATCACAGTGAGCTACTAAGATTTTGTAATGTCTCCTCTAACTGCTTTAGAGCAGTGATCTGCAATTGTACATGGCTTGCGATCACATTTAAATAAGAATAAATTGCTATAAAAACTTTTAAAAATGGGAGTAAAGATTGTTAATCTGAGTGGGCAAACCCAATGTTTAAGAGATGCCTATTCATTAAAGGGGAAATTTCTAAGGCACAAAGGGCAGTTCTATCATTTGTGCCTTTGACAGTCTCCACCAAACTCTAAAAGAATCAGACAGGTAGCTCTTACCTGCTCTGCACTTTTATTGTCACTATGGCACCTATATACCCTTTCTTTCTAGTTACTAATATATATCAACAGGCATATAATCACTGGGTACCTGTGGAAAAAATCTTACATAACTGTGTAGTTAAAGACTATATCATAATGCATACGCACAAGGGGGCTGAATTAATGTTCCAAAGGCAACTTTAATTCTGGCATTTACTATCTTTAAGGACTTGACTGTGCAACCTTAATATTCTTTTAACTTATTTTTTGGAAGTTATTCCATATATGGAGGGCAAAGGACACCATTAAAAGTAGACATTTACTACAAACAGATGTTAAATTTGCAGTGGAATTCTGAGTAAAGAATATCTCACACACTAGGATAAAGTCAAACATGATTCAGTAAATGTTATTTTTAATGTGTATGTGTTTGCACAATGTGTATAGGCAGTTACATAAACGGATGTTAATTTATTTCAACTGGCTCATCACTACACTAGCTGGGCATACCACAGAAATTAAAAAGAACAATTATTACCAGCAATTGGCACAAATCAAAAAATCCATCCCAACTTCTACCACTACTGTCTGTTAATTTGGGATCCCCTCCAAATTATGTTCTAAAATTAAGAAATATTCCAAGTAAAAAAAGTCTTGCATTATGTTCCATAAATAAGTGAATCGGGACTCTGGTGGACTGTAGGAGAGCGCAAATTTCAGAACCAAAGGCTGTCTACTAGTGATGTCTTGCTGCTTGCTCAAAGGAGTTTAAACCTGGGTCCAAACAACAGAAGCTTTTCTAGAAAAGCAACTGATCTGAAAAGTATAGGGAGAGGGGTTGTCTAAGACAACCAGCATTATAGATACTAGCTACCACCACCAAGTAGCAGCTTGGAAGCCAGCACAGAGTATAAATCACAGGTGATGTATATTCGTGTGTGTGTGCCCCACTAAATAGGCAGGTAATTGCAAAATGCTCTTGCTGAAGCAGCCAAATGACCTCCAATGGTAGCCTAAATAGAACACATTATGGTAGTCCAGCCTGGAGCTGGCAAAAGGCATGGAGAGGGCAACATCTGAGAGGAAAGGGCACGGTGTCTGGCTACTATGCGGGCATACAAAGAGATGGATACACTAGGACCGTCAGAGTGTGAACCAGTGAGACCAGGGGTAGGAACAATCATGATCACCGTAAGTCTCTTAATATGTTCTCTATTGTGCATATTGGTTTATACTGTGCTTTTAGTCAGCTAGGTTAGAGATAAATTCAAGCTTCAGTGCTCAGATTGGGCTCTAAAGTTTAGGACCAGCAGGTTTATGGATTCTTAGTCACTGTTCAGGCCCATTTGCTTAGTGGAGATATTAGTGTCCATAGGGAATCCATCCCCTCTAATGAAGCTGGGTGTACCAGTTATGTCAAAGAAAAAGATATCTCCTGTACAGTCCAAAATAACTACTATTCTTTCATATCATGTCTTTGAATGTGCTTTTATTTTGAAACTGTTGAGGAGATCGATATAGTGCTAATCACCACTGCCGAGGTTAATTAAGCTGGTTTGGATAGATAGTTGTTCAAATGAAAAAATTCAAAATGTTGACTGCCCCTGCATTGCCTGGTCTTCTCTCATATTTACATGTGCTACTACTTGGCAGCCAGGATTCTCAGGAGATGAATAACCTATCATACTCCGCTTTGGATCAAATGCTCACGGTCAATTTAGTTATTGCATCTCCAATCTCAAATGAACCCTGAAGTTGAGTAGAAAAGTATCTGAAGAACAGAACATGAAGTTGGCAGACACTCTGACTTGGCATCTGGAATTATGAATCAACATTCTAGAGCTGAAAGTCAAGATTTGTTGACCAGAGTTTTAGTAAAGCAAAAATTTCCCTATGCTTTATTAGCTCAGAGGTAAATCAATTTTAGCTGAATTCAGATACATCCAATCAGAATTCAGTTATTTACATACTTGTGTAGCTTTGCTCCAAATCTTAAAATTGTTGACCTCTGATGAGATTAAGAAACTTCCTGGTTTGTAAACATGATCATTTCATCCAATGAATGATCTAGAATAATCTTTTTGTACAATATGTAGCAAACATAGTATGTGCATTTTAGCCAATGTCAGATGTTACTTGGTTGACAATATATTTTTATACTTGTGAAGCTGGAGTACAGTGGTTGAGTTTTTGTAGGCATGTTTGCATAGGGGTTTAAATTATTGAAACGTAACCGTTGTTGAAACGTAACCAATGCTAACAAGGTAAAAGCTGTTCTTAGATGTGTTGCTAACAATTAAAATCATTAAAAGCATTGAAAATCTGTTTTATTTTTGCTATTAATGCAGTTTACTATTTTGCACTTTTGAAATGGAAGTGGAAATTAAGTTGATCGCTTTCATTTTCTATTTATAGTCAGTCTCACTTTTTGGTTCTCACGCATTAAATTAGAACAGTGCTGCAGTGTTTATGTTCACAACTCTGCAGGGGAATGTTTTTAATTTTAAAAGTCACATATCTTTGTTAGGTAATGTACTTCAGACCGAAAATGTAGGTTTTGTATTTTTAAGTGCTAAATCTTGGTACAGTATTTACCAATTTTGCACTGTAAAGAGTCTGGAAGATTTTAAGGAAAAAAATTAACTGAATATTTTTAGACTTGCCAGCTCTCTTTACAAATTGTGAAATTGTAGAATAGTTTGTTTCCTCCCGTGAAAATCCAGCTCTAACTCTGTGTTGAAAGTTATACCATTAATCCATCTGACATTCGCAAGTTCCTTAGTCACCCCATGTTTTAGGGCCATTTGCAGCAAGTCATTTGTACCCTAGTACTAGAGAGTTATCACACTTCTAACATCAGTACATTGAATTCTCAGTTATCAGGAACTTTATTATAAGGATGTCTTTAATGTCAGGCTGATGTAGTCTGACTGTGATGGAAATCTATTATATTTTAAACCTTTTGCTACGAGATAAAAACCGGTTCAATGAGAGGGGCTAGGCTGTACCTCTCAGCCATGAATAGTAACAATTGGTGCATGGTAGTGGATTAATCATCACAGAATTTTATTCCTTTCCATGGCTTCTCCAATGAAGGTTTGTAGGCATCTGAAACCCTGAGACAGAGCAAAACTTGAAGAAATAAAATTGCAGATTTCATCTGGTCCTTAAATAAAAATACCTGAACAAAATCAATAACCTGCTGAGAGAGGAGGGATTTGATTTAAGTGTACCTGTCAAATCTTAAATAACCTCGTTTTCTGCAATTCCTCCAAGACGTCTCTGCTAATTTATTACTGCCTCAGCCCCAGAATCGTCTTGTGGTTCTAAAGACGGCAACTTCCAAGGCAGCTGAGACAATGCGGGTGCAATAGTTGAACTGGAGCTATGAGTTCTCAGCTCAGTAAGATACACTGAACAAAATGCAAGAATGGGATCCTGTGGCCCTATAGCTAGGGCCAAAACAGATACAATGACGCAAAAGCCTATAACAGCCTCGGGGCAGTGGATGTTTAGTACAAATGTGGCTACAGACTGAACATGTTTCCTTTTTCTGACCCCTTCTAGTTGGAATTGAGATAGTCACACATCATCATCCCTTGGCAAGAATGATGTTGCTTTCCTGTAGAAGCAGGTCTGGTTTGCTCTGTTGATGCAGGGCAACGTCGTCCTTAGGTGATACATCTAGCTCAAACTTCAAAGAAGTTCCCCCTCCCTTGTTTTGAGTGTGTCCATTTTCATACACATTTATGGATTTTGTTGCCTTGACAATAGCCTGTGACAAATGACATCATTAGTTCCAAGTGCAGGGACTTGTGAATGTTCCAAGGATCCCTAGAGGGAACTTGAACTGTTGATAAGAAATTCTAAAATCTAAAATGGTGGAAGTGCTGCAAAGAAGAAAATTATCAAGGGACGCTGCCAGTTTAATAGGTTTTTAAAAAAAATTACTGGATTTACAGCAGTGCTGGTATTTTCAGTTTGAGGGTCTGATCCTGCAAATACTACTAGATATGAGATTTACTATAATAAATAGTACACCCTGAATTTTAATTCTCCTAGCTCCTTCATCCAGTGCCAATAGTACTAGTTTGTTGTTACATTAAATAATCTTAGAGGCATATATTTGCTATTAGACTTGAAGTAGATAAATTGGTACTAATTATGCTCCTGGAGAAATTAAGCATTGAGAATGCATGTGGTATGCTGCTTGTAATTTGGACTACTTTAATACTACTTTAATACTCAGGATAACAATATCAACACGAAATATCATTTCTCAGTCAGTTATGTAACCTAAGTGTTTCGTGAACAGTGCATCTTGTGAGGCAGTCAGACCACAAGTTTCTAACTTCAACAAATGCGTTGCAGAGACTATGTACATACCCAACTCACCATCGGTCCTGTCAATATGAAGCCAGCGGGTGTAGTTCTGCACTGCCTAACATTTAACACCTACATTGTGTCGTCATTTACGTCAGTACACAGCGCAAGGCAATGGAGAATCAGGCCCATTAATTACTCCCAAAAATCAGATGGGCAGGAGTTCGCAGTGAATCTTTTGTTGTTGTTGTTGTTGATACATTTTCTTCAGTTTTAAAGTGCTCTATTTTCCAACAGTGACTCTTTGTTCTTAGTGGAGTTTTGTTGGCGGGGGCAATTATTTGGAGAGTTCAGGCAGTGGAGAATAGGATATTAACAACTAATTGTATACCGTAGCACCAACCAGCTCCAATGGCATTAGGGCTCCATTATGCTGGGTGCTGTACCAATGCATAGTAACAGTAAGGGACAGGTTTTTAAAAGGTATTTAGACACCTAAAAATGCAGTTAGGGTGCCTAAACAATTTTGAAAAATTCCCCACTAGGCACCTATCTGCACCTCTGTGTGCCCAAGTCCCTTTAAAAATCTGGCCCTAAAGTGTTTAGGGTCCCTATTAAGACAAGATGCAACAAGACAGTATAACAAGGGAGTGGAGGTGACCAGGGATAGGAAAGTGGCCTATTTTTCATGATTTACAGTTTTGGAGGATTTGAAATATACAGGTAACATTTTTAATGCCATTAATCTCAACTGACCTAAGGTCTTTCACCTTTAGGTCACCAGTTCAAATCCAGCCCAGGTAATTAGTGCCCAAAAGTCATCATTTGCAGTCTGTTCAGTGGGCCAGTTGAAATGAGTTGGTGATATTAACCCAGTTCCTCAAACATGTGCCACCACCACAACTGGCACTAATTGGTATGCTGTTGGCAGTCTTGCAGACTAAAAATTGAAAGGGCATGGAGACTGGTCCCTCCAGGATAGGGGTTATGTAAATTACCCAAGCAAGATGGGAAATCCACATTGCCATTGCCTGCAATCAAACCTGTTTTGAAGATAAATAAGGGGCATCAGTTCCTTCAGCTGTCAATTTAGCATTAAACTAGTGATAAATGGGAGACATTTAGGAAATGCTTTTGTCAAATCTGAGGACTAAGATTTAGAGAATTTATAAAAATGTAGCTCATGGTTAATAAGAATCTTGACTACAATTGTGAGTTTTGGTTTATTTGTTTTTTTTTTAAATTCATTACAGAATGTTGCTAATATCACCTTAGAAACCAAAATGAAATCAGGTTCCAAATTAAATCTGTGCTCTGTAGTCTTGACCAGAAAGGTTGCTTCAGAGTGATGGGAGGAACCTCCTCTCCCTTCCAGGGGCACGAGCTGAGGGGACAGATCGGAGAGTCAAGTTTGCCTTTTGCATGGTACCAGTTTTTGCACTGTATTTTAAAGCTTGCACTATGTGATTGATTTGCCTTTCCCTGGACTTGTTCTTTCCTTGCAGAGGACAAGCTGGAGCAGCAGCACTCCCTGTTTACACGCTACAAAGATCCATGCCGGCTTGGTCCTGGGGAAGAAAAACCATGGGCAGTTGGTAAGGTTTTGTCTCAAACTGTCAGAGGCAACCGATTTTATCCTTATATGGCCCTGAGACACCACCTGCAGGCAGCATATGGTATAACTAAGGGGCAGTAACAATTAAGTGGGGACTAAAGATTTACAAACCATGGTTTAAAAGTGTCATGTCTTTTGTAAGCCTCAGAGTGCTTTATTGTATTATAAACTGTACCCAAATAGTGGAGAGCTGATTTCTACCAAAATGCAGCCCCTGCTGGAATTGAACATGGCATCAATTTATAAGATTACTCAAGTACCCTGCCACAGTTTAGCCATTTTAAAATTAGTTTTTAAAACCCAGTTGAACCATTGTGGTTTCTCTGTATTCCAATTCTAGTCTCTCAGTTACACCAAGCTATTTGTATGTAAACTGAAGCATTCAACTTATGATTCGATTCTTCCAGCCCCATTAATTGCTGATGTTCTAAATCAGTGTTTGTGACAAGATAATTAAACAATTCGATTGGCACAGTTTTCATTTTCACATCCACTTCAAACTGCATACCTTAATAAAAATTCATTCCTGGTGTAATTCCACTGATTTCAACTGAGTTACACTAGAGATTACTTTGCCCACTGCACTTCCATGAAAAACTTTAAAAACAGGAGTGATGATCGAGATACAAAAGGAGCGCTTAAACACGATAAAGTCATTGCGGAGATACTAAATGGATTCTTTGCTTCAGTCTTCATGGCTGAGGATGTTAGGGAGATTCCCAAACCTGAGCCGGCTTTTGTAGGTGACAAATCTGAGGAACTGTCACAGATTGAAGTGTCACTAGAGGAGGTTTTGGAATTAATTGATAAACTCAACATTAACAAGTCACCAGGACCAGATGGCATTCACCCAAGAGTTCTGAAAGAACTCAAATGTGAAGTTGCGGAACTATTAACTATGGTTTGTAACCTGTTCTTTAAATCGGCTTCTGTACCCAGTGATTGGAAGTTAGCTAATGTAACACCAATATTTAAAAAGGGCTCTAAAGGTGATCCCAGCAATTACAGACCGGTAAGTCTAACGTCAGTACCGGGCAAATTAGTTGAAACAATAGTAAAGAATAAAATTGTCAGACACATAGAAAAACAAACTGTTGAGCAATAGTCAACATGGTTTCTGTAAAGGGAAATCGTGTCTTACTAATCTATTAGAGTTCTTTGAAGGGGTCAACAAACATGTGGACAAGGGGGATCCAGCAGACATAGTATACTTAGATTTCCAGAAAGCCTTTGACAAGGCCCCTCACCAAAGGCTCTTACGTAAATTAAGCTGCCATGAGATAAAAGGGAAGGTCCTTTCATGGATTGAGAACTGGTTAAAAGACAGGGAACAAAGGGTAGGAATTAATGGTAAATTCTCAGAATGGAGAGGGGTAACTAGTGGTGTTCCCCAAGGGCCAGTCCTCGGACCGATCCTATTCAACTTATTCATAAATGATCTGGAGAAAGGGGTAAACAGTGAGGTGGCAAAGTTTGCAGATGATACTAAACTGCTCAAGATAGTTAAGACCAAAGCAGACTGTGAAGAACTTCAAAAAGATCTCACAAAACGGCAAATGAAATTTAATGTGGATAAATGTAAAGTAATGCACATTGGAAAAAATAACCCCAACTATACGTACAATATGATGGGGGTTAATTTAGGTACAGCGAGTCAGGAAAAAGATCTTGGCATTATTGTGGATAGTTCTCTGAAGATGTCCACGCAGTGTGCAGAGGCAGTCAAAAAAGCAAACAGGATGTTAGGAATCATTAAAAAGGGGATTGAGAATATATTATTGCCCTTATATAAATCAATGGTACGCCCACATCTCAAATACTGCGTACAGATGTGGTCTCCTCATCTCAAAAAATACTGGCACTAGAAAAGGTTCAGAAAAGGGCAACTAAAATGATTGGGGGTTTGGAATGGGTCCCCTATGAGGAGAGAGAAAAGAGGAGACAGGGAGGATATGATAGAGGTATATAAAATCATGAGTGATGTAGAGAAAGTGGATAAGGAAAAGTTATTTACTTATTCCCATAATACAAGAACTAGGGTTCACCAAATGAAATTAATAGGCAGCAGGTTTAAAACAAATAAAAGGAAGTTCTTCTTCACACAGCGCACAGTTAACTTGTGGAACTCCTTACCTGAGGTGATTGTAAAGGCTAGGACTACAACAGCGTTTAAAAAGAGAACTGGATAAATTCATGGTGGTTAAGTCCATTAATGGCTATTAGCCAGGATGGGTAAGGAATGTTGTCCCTAGCCTCTGTTGGAGATGGATGGCAGGAAAGAGATCACTTGATCATTGCCTGTTAGGTTCACTCTCTCTGGGGCACCTGGCATTGGCCACTGTCGGTAGACAGGATACTGGTCTAGATGGACCTTTGGTCTGACACGGTATGGCCGTTCTTATGTTCTTAAGAGTGGTGGTTTCACTTAATTAATTACCTTGATTTGATTGATTGAGGAAGTGGTTAGAGTAGGTCAGATTGGGTAGTTTGCCCGGAAGGTTTAAAAAGCTTTGGGGGAGAGGGTTCTGTGCAGGAGGCAAGGGAGAAGAGACACTTAAGGATCAGAAAGAGGGAGGGTGGAGGAACTGAGTGCAAGCATTCCCATCCTCATTGCTATTAGGGAGGGGTTTTTGCATTCATTCTGAAATGGACGAGTCCCATTAGATCAAAAGCATTAGCCTGCATGGGCAAGATACAGTCCCTGAAGGGAGGACATATCTTAAACCAATAGCACCCTTGTCCAAAGCAAATGCAGAGTGAGTATAAAATGCTATCAAATCAGAAAGGAACACTTTCTGATTCCACTCCCTTTGCACCACTACAACTAACTACACAAGGTGCAAGTAGCAATAGGTATGCTGAGCTAGTCACGTGTTCCTTTTTGTTCACAGGTACCTTGTTAGATCCTGAAGGATTGTATGACGAAGAAGTGTGCACTCCAGATAACCTACAGAAGTATGCACTCAGTCTCTCTTTCACTGTTTACAGACAATTCATTGAAAAGCTAGTTTGTCATTTTCCATTTAATATTTTAATTCAGGTGATAAATGACTACACTTTACTATCCGATGGCTGTTTGGTGGCCTTTGAGAGATGTGTTGCTTACGTTTGATTTGGCAATAGCAGCAGAGGTACTAAGGATTTAATTAACTCTAGACACTGTACTGACTTTGCATCTCTAGAGGTGGTCCCGCCTGACCCGCAGGAATACTGTGAATGTGGCATGATGTAAATATGTATAGATAATAAAAGGTTAAAGCACTATAGTATTACTGCCCAAGCCAGATAGGGGAGTCATGCTGTCTTATGGCCAAGTGAAAAACTTCAGATTCTAGAGATGTCACTTTGACATCTTTAACCAGCACTAGATTTACACCAAAACATTTTAAAAAAATAAAATGGCTGTGGAGGGGGGGTAAAAACAAAGTAAACTCTGGGTCTAACCAACCTTGAATTTTGGGCAAGTTTGGATCATGACTCCAAACCCTGTGGCTATTAACCATATTATCAAAAGAGGCATGCACTACAAAATTCAAAGCTGGTTAATATTCAATGAATTCACACCTATGTATACATTCAGTTTGTAGGAACAGGACAATAAAACCAAGTTTTGAATGCTACCAGACTAGGCATAGCACAGCCTGTTTGAAGATCTCTCCACAGCTGACCAGTCCAGCAGACTTGGTACTAACAATGAGGGAACTAGTTGAATAAAATAACTGGCCCAAGAACTAAAACTCAACCCAGACTAACCCTATGAGGTTATGTAGATTCTGTCATAGTAGTAGAAAGCTCCCATAGTTCATTGTACATAAACCATGAATGGGGGAGAGGGGGGAAATGATCATCACATCAAACATGCCATGGGAAAAAGAAAAGCGGAGTATCAGCCAACAGTACTGGCCTGTACTTGCAGTTTATTTTCATGATATGTTTGATTTAGCTGTGTGTCTTGGGCATGTTCCAACTCACTGCTGCAAAAGACCACTTACCAAAGGCTGACGAAACCTTAGGAGACATTTCTTTAAGGACTATATGAGGCCTATGCTTAGATAATATACTGTTGAAGCAATTCTGATGCTAGTTTAGTACTTTGCTGAGCAACATCTTTAACAGACAAGCACATGCTTGTCCTTTGGCCATCTTGTCTTCATTAGTAGATTGTATAAATCATAATAAGTATAGAAGAGCCAACTGCTACATGTATCAAAACATACTTACCGGTACTTTCTACGGTGTTTCTGGAAGTCTATAAATGAAATATACTACGGTGATAATAAGGTTGTCTGAATAGGTACTGGGTTAAATATGTGAAACAAGGGTAGTCATGAAACTCAACTAAGTTAAAATTTAGTTGTATGGAACTTACTGATTTTAAAAGATAAAATCTGTGTCTAGCCTATATTCAACAATTTACAAGCTGTAGCCTGTTTTAGGAACACCGTATTAATAAGTAGCCAGGAGCAGTTATTAAGGGCAAACTTTTTAACAGGCCTCCAAAATCTACAAATCTATTTACATTTGCAGATTTGCCTGAGCAGGCCAAATGACCCCTCTCTTACATGCACATTTGCAGGCACATCCATTCAGATGTACAAGATGCAAAACTATCCTGTACTAAAGACATTTATGCAAGTAAAAGAGGGGTCTATTTGGCCTGCACAGGCAAATCTGCAACTGTAAATATGCATGTGCACGTGATTCCCCATTTTATGGCTCCAAGTGCAGGCATGGAGATTTACAAACTGGAGCGCCCTAAAATTTCTGTGGATTAATTTTCAAGGGGTCCTTTGGGACAATTTGTCATTTAACAGATTTACTGTTCCTATTAAAATAAAAAACAAATATACAAAAAACCCAACCATAAAAAAGGAGCTATTTGAATTTAGTAATAAACATGGGTCACATTGATAAATGGTTTATAAAGGATTAATACTTAGTTACATACATGAATAAGTGAATAGTATAGATGGCTATGAGCAATCCACTGAACTCTTAATTTATTAGCCATTTATTCAAACTTCTGTCATTTATTAACTATTTAGAAATTATTTTATGTGCAACCGTAATATAAAGTATGACTGAAAAAAGGTGTTCAGGAGTTTTGTTACAGGATTAAATGAAAGCTTTACCTGCTAAGATTAGCATCGGGGCTCCTCTTCTCCTGGAAGACTTAGCAATTCCCTCACCCTCTGAAGTCCTCATCCAAAGCCTACTGCAGTCCATGGGAATCTTTCCATTGACTTGAATGGACTTTTAATCAGGCCTTAAAGGAGGACAGGGATTTTCATTCATAGCTTTTCTGAAAGTGATTTAAGGCTTTAGAGAGGCCATCCCCTATAGGAGGGAACCATTGGAACTTGAATTCAGGCCTTGGCCAGTGATTTGCAGGTACTATTTATAACAACATTTATCTGTAATTTTAGAGTCCACATTACATTAATGATTTTAGATTGTAAAAGTTAATTAAAATGCTTTTAAAAACCAAATCAAAGCTCATTCATAACTGATATAGAGGTGAAATGCATAGAGAATCTAAAATGGTATCATCAGCATAAAGATGGAGAGGAGCTTCCAGCTGTCCGACTTATATTGTTAATGTAGATGGCAAACCAGATTGGGCTTAAAGTAGATGCTTGCAGAAATCCTTCAGTAGTAAAATTTGGCTTTGACGTAAACCCATCCAATTTAACAAACTGTTTATATTGGCATAGGTAGCTCTGGGAAACGGTTCAGCAAATCAGGAGTCAATGCCAATCTCCTACAGTCTATTAATAAAATCACATTAATTGCTTTAGATAAGTCAATGAAGGTACAGCACAGACTTGTCCCTTATTAAAAGGATAAGTAATGGGAACTATCATATGAGCTAGAAAAAGCTTGACCCCCTGATTAGCAGAATATAATAAGCATCAATAGTGAGCAAGCTGTTTATTAACTCATTTTTCTGTAAATCTGGGACAAGTTAATAAGGTAGATATTGATCTTTTACAACTTGGACTCCACCTCTGAACAATGGTTCAATGTAAACACACTTCCATTTTGAAGGAGCCTTAGCTGTAAAGCTGACCTTTTAATTTAGGGCAAGTAATTTCTTCTCACAGAAGGTGAAATTTACCCTGATGCAGAGGGCCAACACAAGGCCATCTGCATCATTTAAGCACCACACAAGGTCGGTGGGGTGTGGAGTATTCACTGGTTGTACAGATGTACCAGGACTCTATACTGGAACAAGGTCTCCATAGTCCAGCACAGAAGGCCCCATTAGGGACCAGTCAAGAGATGAGATTCAGATCTACATTTATGAAGATTCAGTGACCCCAAAGCATTCTGTGTGGAGAGAGTGTGGCCCACAATTCCATGCCACAAGCTGGAACAGCAGCAGAAAGGCTGTGGGGCCTGCACAATTTCCTGCGCCCCTGGGTTGTGGGATGGCTTACCCAAGCTTTGTGCAGGTGGAGTGAAATTGACTCCAGAATGTCAGACACCAGATCACATTCTCTCACTCATGTATCATACTTTTTGCAGGTGTGGAGTCATCAGACAGTCTGATATTCAATATTAAAAATGAGCTGTGCTGATTAGCTGTGATTGGCCACTATAGTCACATGGTATTGTTTCCATGCTCTAATTGGAGGAGTCATAACTTTTGTAATAGGCAGGAAGGTTTTAAAAAAAGCCACCTGGGGGTATTAAATCTCTCAAGGTTTTTTTAAACCCTTTCTGTGTCCTAGGTCTTATCTGAGGCATTAGGCCTATAATGTGTATATCATATTGGCCAGGCATAACTTATTACATTCACATGAAGTAGTTATGTGCTACTTCTGTGGCATGGCATACACCTTCTGCACCTGCTGTGTCAAGCAGCAGCCCCTCACATATAAGTGATCTGAATTTTACTGAGAATACAGGTGCATGAAAATTTAAAATTCATTGTCCTGGAATATTTGAGATGAAAATTCCTTTTCCATAAACACTTGGGTAGATGACTCCATCGCTGAAATGGGCACAGGAAGTGAATGTAAAAGGGGTGCAAGTGCAGCTCAAGCAAAGTCATCTTTTAAATGAAGTGACTGCACAGATGAAAATTGTGGGGTTTGGGTTTTTGTTGCAGTATTGGTCCAGTTCTGCGCAGCTTTTGCTCAACTTTGTTGTTTAATTTTCACTTACCAAGTCTGTGTGGGCTGCTGCTTTTCAATGGAGGTCAGCTTGATTAGAGCCAGATCTTTCTGAAAGTCTCATTTAGATTCAAGAAAATGAGCACCGTTTTCAGGAACAAGCTGTAGAATGAACAGTCTGACTCTCCATTTCACGGAATCAGCGTGTTCTAGTAAGCTAATTTAACACAATTAATCACATGACCGTCCAAATTTGAAACATCCTATATGAAAGAAAATTTCCTTTTATAAGATGGTTATTAAAAATAATCTGTCTGGGCTTAGATAACTATCAGAACATTCATATTTAAATTAATCAGAGGAAACAAATGAACTGCAATACATTTCTTTTCCATAGACTTATTAGCCAACCATAACATGTTATGGTGGATTATCATCTTGTAAAGGTGGGTATAAGAATCAACTTTAGTCAATTATAATTTGCATTTACTCCCAATTCGCCAAAAAACTAAATCAGTCCTCTTAAGTGTTGCAGTTCTTGCCTTGTCCCAGGTCAGATTCTTTTGAAGGATGGAATTTTGAGAGATGATGATAAAACCAGGGACTATTTCTCTTCCTAACTTCAAATCATTTCATAAGAGTCCTGTGCTTGTCACCCTTTAACACACACACACACACACACACACCATTTAATCCTTTCATGATCATTTTAAAAAGCCAGGACATCAAAATGTCATTTTTTTATCAAGATGAACTTAAAGGCTTTGTACCTGCTAGGACCCAAGTTCATGGCTCAGTGTTTCTGCTGCAACAGTTGATGATGTAGCTTTAAGATGTAATCAACTTTTACAAGGGAAACCACAGACCTCTGAGCTCAGGTTCTGGCAGGTAAGTAAAGTAAATCATTTTCAACTACATTCAACATTTTAGCCCCGATTTTCATAAGAGGGCATGCACAAAAGGGTGTACATATCTGCATGCCTAAATTAACACTCAAAATTTCTATGATTGCACATGCTGATGACCAGTTAAGTTTGATAGCCTGCATATGGCGTTGCTGCAGGTATCTGCAAATGCAGTAATTGTATATACAAAATTCACATGGTGGATCTTTATGCCAATATTCTATTTTCCTTCCCAATGCAAAACTCCTATTGACATCAGGGTCAGATCCACACACATAGTGGAATATCAGTATTGAGACTCATTGTGAGAACGTCCAAGCAGAACTGTCCCCTCAGTCAGCTGCAGATTAATATAACCTTATGCTGTAAAATGCATGCCTGAAACAATGGATTTCACTCCGCTACTGGTTACACTGTAGACGCCTCCAGATAGCACAATGTGTGTGTGTGGGGGGGGGGGGGGGAGGCTGCAATAAAAATACTGCTGATAGCTTATTCTACTCACAGGGGTAGAGCTGGGAGATATTTAACAGGCTTGTGTTTTTTGTAAACCAGGGTGCTGGAAAGCGAAGAAGGGAGGAAAGGATACCTGGTCTATCCCACCAGCAAGAACCATTCTTCAAGTCAAAAGGGGAGGAAGGCATCACTAAAAGGCAGTGGGAGGAGGATTGACTACATGCTTTACACAGAAGAGGGTGTCTACCTGGAATGGAAAGTGGTGAGTTCTACAGTGAAGTGAACTGTAACTCAGAATGTAAAGTGCTTGGATGGCACACAAGGCCCTGCAGATTTGCTCATAGGGCTAAATTCAAACTCGCATCTCCAAAGGGAACTCACCATTCAGACCCTCTCTCCTGCTTCTGTCCTGGGCGGTCTGGGACTTCTTGGAAGTAAGAGACGGTGCCTTTGAGGTGGGGTGGAGTAAAGAGGTTAACCGGCTACTCAAGTGTTTAAGCAACCTAAGATAATGTTTGCCAAACTTCCATGAGCATGGGCTCTGTTCAAGAACGCATCAGATCTCAAAAATAGGCTCAGTTCAAATGGGTTTGATTCTAATATCTCACATATCCTGGGGGTAGGGATAGCTCAGTGGTTTGAGCATTGGCCTGCTAAACCCAGGGTTGTGAGTTCAGTCCTTGAGGGGGCCACTTGGAGATCTGGGGCAAAATCAGTACTTGGTCCTGCTAGTGAAGACAGGGGGCTGGACTCAATGACCTGTCAAGGTCCCTTCCAGTTCTAGGAGATGGGATATCTTTATTAATTATAATTATACATAGCACCAGTGAGTACATCCTCTACTCTACCTTACTTCATGTTTATATAGTGACTAGCATAATGGAATTCAATCTTAGTAGGGGCCTCTAGGGTGGTAGTATTATTAGCTACAGTAATACAGATAATACTGCATACGGATTCTTGGAAAGTAGAAGGATGTTACAAAATAAAAATGGGAATTTTTTTCCCTCCAGCCTTAAATTTGGCAGGGGTAATTTTGGGGGGGCAGAAGGTGCTTTTTCTTATGCCCTCTAGCATTACTCTCTAGTTTTTCATTTGATGGTCACCAGTTTTTGAACTTTTTGTAAAACCTTATAGAATATCCTGGCCAGTGTAACATGATATAATGATAAAACAAATACACTGTGAGTCTAGGAGATCCTCAAAGTAATTTTAAATCTGCTATGTGATACTATATGCAGAGTTGATAAAGCTGCCGATTCTTAAGGCTGCCCGAAATGTCTCATTATAAGGCCACTGAGTGAGGCAGAAGGGAAAAAAAAATGTGATCACGTACTTAAATATTATCATAATACATGCACACAAGGGATCCAAATTAAGTCTGCATGTAGTTTTTTGTGAAATTATATAATTGGTGCAGATAGTGGCATCCTATGATGCCTGCAGCCGTATGCATAGTGTGTACCATTGGCAGTGGTGAGGAGGAGCGTCACTGATAGCCCCGCTGCCCACTCAGGTTTGGCCTGGTAGCCCTTCAATTATGTCTTTGTGGCCAAAATTAAGTGAGCAGCATTGGGACCACAGTGCACAGGGGTTGCAACACTCTTCAGATTTTAGCCTATGGCTCCTTTGTCACGATGGAGGGGCTAAAAATTGAGTGGCATTATGACCCTGTACACGTAATGTAGTGGCTTTGGGGCCAAACCTGAGTTGTGTGGTGACGCCTTGTGCAGCAGGTCGCAACACCAGTTTGGCCCAGCTGTACCACCTCATTTGCCCCATCATGAGAGAGGGGCAATGGAGCCAAACCTGAGTGGGAAAGGGGTGACCAGCACTGCTGCTTTGGGGCCAGCTCCTTCACTAGGGCTCCCTGCCACACAAGGAGTCTGCCCACCCTCGCCCTTCTTCCAGAAGCCTGTGTCCCTCCTCAGAGATGGGAAGTGACACTGCACCTGGGCAGGCCGGGCTGCAAGGTGGGGGCTGAGTGTGGCACAGATTTGGTGGATGAAGCACTGGGATCAGCAGCTGCATTGGGGATGGCTCCACAGGGAGAGATGGTGCATAGCATGGGGAAAAATTGTGGGGGCATCCCTGGAGACCTCAGTAGTTAAAGTTGCTCCAACACTTCCCAATAGAAGACCACGTTTTTGGTACCTTATAATTTTGCCAAACTTCAGTCAATTTGGGCTGAAATTTTCTGTGCCAGATGTCAGCCTGATTTTTTTTTCCCCAAAAGAATTCAAAGTTCATCTCTTTCTGAGATTGAGGTTAGGGGAAAACATACTTTGTTTTGTCCAGGTTAAAGGATTTGCATAGCCATTTTATTGACAAGCGCTAGCTCCTCCATGCTTTGATGCAGGAGTTTGTAATTTGACCGTGCGGGGGAAGAAGTCTTGTTAGGGTCAGGGGTGTGCCTTTTGCCATCCCTGTGAACAGCTATCCAAATTATGAGCCTCTGAAAGTCTCAGTTCACAGATGCTCACAGACTCATTAAAGTTTGGCAGCTAAACTGTCTGAAGGTTCTGTCTGCACTGGGCATGCACCACCCAAGGGCTGTGGGGACTGAGCAGGACTTTCCCTGCTATTGTTCCTCCTGGCTGCTGGGGACCATTGTGACACGGGTCCAGAACTGGGAACAGGGAGACTGTCTCCTGTGCTCTGAATATCAAAATGCTCCTGCTGTTGAAGTACAGTTGTAGCACAGAAGAGGAGAAGGAATCAGCTTGACTTGAATTCAGAGGGGAGAGCCTGGGATGAGGACTGGGACAAGGACAGACTGGAAGGCCAAGTGGCAGAAGGCTCTGTAATAAACTAGAGTACACTCCTCCAAATCTGGGATTGAAAACAGGATTCCTGAGTCTCAGTATTCTTCTAGGGCTAGCAAATAGCTTTGATGCCCACTGGCAAAATGTGTGCCATATCTCCCTCTAGTGGCTGGCCAAAGAGTTTGTCAACTTACTAGTGCTAACAAGCGTTCCTCAAATAGCAGAGGTCTGTGACATAGATTAAAAGTTCTAACCCTGCTGATATCAATATGGTTACACATGACCGAATTTGTTTTTTCCTGTTTTCCTGTGTCCTTAAAAAAAAAAAGTTACATTAAAGAAGGTTGAGGTTGCTAAGCACACAAGAGTTAGGAAATGCCAAAATTAAGATTGTCTTTACAGCCTTAAATTCAGCCACATCATGCATATGCATTATGACAGTCTTGAATTACATGAGCACATGCTATTTTTCCCCAAACGGGATACTTGTCTCATCCAGTAGGTGTGTATATATATATATGTTACAGGTGTAACCTTTGCACTCCAGCAGACAGAACCCCACTCCCAGAACACTGATTACACTCTCCCCTGGAGCTTTCTGTGGCAGCTTACTCCATCTCTAGCACAGTGGAGCCACTGTCTTTGGGAAGCAGGGAGACAGGTTTGGGGCTTAAGAAAGTAAACTGGGAGGAGATGTAGAAAATCTAAACCTGGTGCATTTTTAATACCCTGCATTGATTTTTGCACTCCCCTTTTGTTCCTTTGCAGGAAGTGGAAGAGTTCAACTTTATTACACAGTTAGCAGGTTTGACAGACCACCTGCCAGTCGCTATGCGTCTGATGGTATCTACAGGGGAAGAGGATTCTTAAAACTGACCAGCGTAGACAGAAGATTAGAAGAGGAAAGTTTCAATTTATGACCTATATCAGAGGATGGGAAAGAACTTTTCTGGTGCCACGTTAGGAAAGATGACTAGACCTGACCCAGGCTATCCCCCTTCCCCCCCCACACACACACAACTCAACTGGCTTTCAAGTTCCTTCAAAATGTACCAGCATCGGAGGATATAAAGGGAAGAAATTGTGTGGGTTGGGACTAGTAACAAACCATTGTCACAAGTTGGTCAGGCAACAGGGCAGGGCTGTATCTCAACGCTTTCACTGTGGACCGAAAGGAACCAAGATGGAAGTCCTTATTCCTTTTGAACCAGTGCCATTCTTACTAAAACATGTTTTTATACTAATATATAGCACAATTTAGTTTGTAATCCGTCTGTGAGTTAGTGCTGCTCAATGGATTTTTGCATAATATCTTTGTGAAACTAAGCTAAAGCTTTTTTTTTTCCCTCCTTTTCTTTTTCCAAGCCTGTTAATGTCGTAGTAGCATGCCTGCATCAGTAGCATGCGCCCGCATTGCATGCCACTCTAAGATAGTCATTAAGATACCATGGGGGAAATAAGAATAGAAATGGGAATTCAAAATCTGAAACTAGCCAAAGAAAAGCATTCTGGGACTGGCTAAACATTTTCCAATCGACTTGATGGGCTTCAAAACAAAAAGCTGTATCCAATTGGCAGATAAGAATCTTACTTTTTCAAAGTCCTCCATTTAAGGATTATGATTAAAAATCAGACATTAAAGTTTAGAAATCCAGTCTCACAATCCTTACTCCAACTATATTCCCATTAAAATCAACAAGAGTTTTGCTTGAGTAACAGCTCCTGAATAGAGCACAAGTTTGCTATCCACAGGATATCACTTTTACTTTGAAAAAGAATATGGTCCCCTTTTAATGTCATAGGCTTCCTTTCCCACATTTAGGGCAGTTCTGATTTACAGTGTACGGTAACAGAGAATATTATGGTTATTTTGAATAGATTCACGTGGTACCATTGGTAATACCAGAGTCAATTCTCTACCTTGACTGGATACAATGAATAAGGAAGGCTTTTAACAAACATGCGAGACATAGGAAAAACAAAGGAAGTGACAATTTCGGAGAACAGATGAAGAAAGAGTGTGATTGACAAAAGACTGATTAGGACACTGATTTTCAAAGGAACAAAAAGTGGTGGCAGAATAAAGAAAGAAAAAAAGGGGAAGTGAAATGTGAAGACTTCTGTAAAGGAGAAAATAATTTGTAATGTGTGGAACACAACACTGCATTCTTTGTGCCCTCAGTCTTCGAGTTTTGGCCAGTTAATTTGTATAATTTTGGTGGTGGTTTTCTCTTTCCACTGCACAAAGATGTACATCAGCCCCTTTGTTAGCAGCGAGTTCTCTCTTTATTGTCCCATCCCAGTACCCTACCCTTTTCACCTTCCTACCTCCCTGACTCATGTAATTCAATAGTGGGATTCATAACTGAGCTTCTCGGCCCTTTGTCCATGTAGGGAAGTAAAACGGGGCAAGAGCAAAGGAGGGGATGGAAGCAAAAGCGAACACCACACTAAAGAAATAGGCTTCTCTTCCTAGGGAGAAGAGTATTCTGCTCAAAAAGGATACCTCTGGGCCCACACAATCCGCTAATTACCTGGTGCTCCTTAATCCAAGCCATTCATTTCTCCCTAATCTTGTTCCATTTTTACAGTGTTTTCCCCATTCTCTACCATAAATATTGAATTCACATCGCATCTGGGCCCAAACATGCACCAGTTTAAACAAACAATTTTTAGCCAACCGGATACAAACATCTCTGTGAACACTTATTGTGCTTTAGTTTAAACCTGCTATAGACTTAAACTGAAATAAGCCTGTTTAAAACAGAAACAAGTCCATGCAGATTCTTGCATCAGTTTAACTACCTAAATTTAAAAACCAAACACTTAGTTAAACCTGTGTCACTCTGCATGCAGAGAAGCCCTTAGTGTTAATGAAAGAGACAGCTCTCACTGGCTAGAGCCAGGCAGGTGCTAGCAAGTTTTCCCCTCACACAGCTCTGCCATTGCACCTCAATCTTGACCCATCACATCCCTCATATTCCAGTCCAGGGCTCCCTTGAACACATTCTGCCTCTCACAACTGAATTGTGCCAAACTGCATGGGGGTTTGTGACAGATAACAAATGGAGACTAGAAAGAGACCAAATTTAGCACCCCTTTTGGTCTAAACAAGAATTGAAACCAAGTGCCAAGAGGTAGAAGCCGAATGCACTACTTATTTCCTTCTGTAGCTTTCTCTGTATACACAGAGAGTGCGCGTGCACAGTTTCCTGGTTTCTTAGCTCTGCAGTTAACTCAGAAAGACTTTGAAAAAATGCTTGTAATCCTATTTTCTATCTTGCTTGTATTTTATTAACCTTTTTTAAAAAAAAAAAAAAACACACAGTACCAATAGCAATTTGTGTACTGCCCAGCAGCTATGCTGCCATATTGCTATCAGTAGTAGAACTAAATCTGAGGTACAGTATTTTTCATAGCTTTCCTAACAATGTAAATTAGTTTGATATCAAATTCACTGAGTATCAATTACAGTTGCTGAATTTATTGACACAATGTGGGATGTAAACAAACAATTACTGCCAATGTTACGCTATTTACAGTAAAAACTAATGTCTAAATTACTTTGTTTAGTTCTGTGAAGTCATGCTGACTCTAAAACACAGGCACTTTCCTTGCCCTTTTGAGATAGGATGAGAGATCTTTTCAATTTTGAAGTAAGCAGTTTCTTAGATTTTGATGTTCTTAATTTTTCAGTGCTCTCTGTTTTTAATGGTTGATAAATGGATAGTTGTAAAACAGTCTCTATTTAAAACAAAACAAAATACACCACTAACCAATATAGTTAGTTGTTACTAATCTTATGGATCTAACTTTGCAAGAGGATGATGCTGGGAGGTGCAGTATTGTGACTCCATTGTACAAATGCTCTTTGCTTTATTGCATCGATCCTGTGCCTTCTGATGCCTTGATACACTTTGGGGATTTAGAAAATGCATTTAGAAGATTGTAGAACACACACTTCCCACTCCAGAGAACAGTGCACCACGTGAAAGAGGAACAGAAACCATATTCTCCACGCTGACTCAAAAAGAACCACTCAGCCACTCTATTGGCAGAATATCCATCCAAAAAAGCCTTAGAACCCAGGTCATGTGATGGGATATTTTCATTTTCCCTTTTTTTTTTATAAAATAACTACTACAGGAAATTAAGACGCAAGCAGTTCCTCTAAAATAAATTCCAGCCTGATTAAGGACAGCGTGACTAGCCCCCTTAGCAATATATAAATTACAAAGAGTTTGAGTTAAACTTTCAACAGCTACTCACCCTATTAGGCATAGGAACTTCAGGTCTCTCTAAAGAGTGGGTGATAATACTTCTTTGTGTTTAATAATGTAACATCATTGAACATCAGTGCCAATTCTTTATGGGATGACTATGGACATTTTAGCTGAAGTGTCACATAATACACACACGCCCTAAAGCTTCTACTTGTGTTACACTCAATTCTCATTTTACAAGAGCAGGAGAATGTTCCTTAAGTAAGTATAAACTAAGGATAGCATTTTTAAAAAGGCCTAAAGGTGTTAGGTGCCCAAAAGAACAGGCTTTAGCCTTTCTGGGCTCATTCAAATCTGGTTAATCTGTGCATGATTTGTTTGCTGGCCTGGGGCTCTGAAAGGCATCACTGGACTATATGCAATCAAATGAGATCCCACGCTACAGCCTGCATCAAGCACTGAGGAAGAGTGCTTGTGACATCATGGCTGAATTCCACCTAGTGTAATGTTGTACTTATGAGAGTTATATTTTGGCTAATGTATTCTGATGGAGTTGGCTTAGCATGCAGTTAGACTCAACTTAAGCAACCATTCAAGCTACCAACAAAAAATGGGCTGCTCGATAAAGGTGACCTAATAAAGGTGAATTTTACTCAATATTGGCTTCAAGAAGAGTTGCAGGTACTCTGCATCCTGCTGAATTAAGGTCACTTTGAGGAAAGGATGTTGCCGAATAAAAATTCTCTTTTACACCTCACTGCAATGTCTTGTTCCAGCAGCTGTCGCAGCCAGGCCCTGACTCCTACCTGTTGACTAAAGCATGAAGTTTTATTATGGGTCCTGCAATTATTTTCCTTTAAAAAGTTGTTGTTTTTTTTAAATGGCACTTGTCCAGTGATTCAGATTAAACAGATCTGACTGTCCTCAGGTTAATATGAGCCACTCCCAGGCCACTTTTGGTTGGCCTGAGTTCATCCCAGCTCAGAAAATTATTTTCCCCCTCTCCTGCTCGGTCAAGAGGGATGAAAGGAGAGGAACGCATAGGAGTCAAGAGTGTTGAAGAATTTCTGGCTCTCCTCCATCACGACGAGGGTCACTAAAAATAGGTATTAAGATTGTCCATAATCATCTTGTTTTAAATATGACTATTAATCTTGATGTTTTTTAAATATTGTATTAATGCTGAGGTTTAGAAACCCAATATAAAAATGACTTTTTTATTTCAATGATTTTTTCTTTTGGTATTGTATCCTTCTGGGACCTAATGTTTTTTATATGGTAAGCACACAGCTGACATTTTGTTATAAATGTATAAAAAACAAGAAACCAAACATGTTCATTGTTTTCTTTGCCTGTAAGAAAACCACAGTCTAACACCTGATAAAAACGAGATATTTTGGGGGAAAAATAGCTTTTTTCTTTACTGGTGCTGAAAGGAATTAATGGTTGATGCAAACAAGATAATAAAATTTCAAGGCTCAAACATTTCTCTGCAGTCCACTTATTACTTTGGTTTCAATGTGTTGGAGTCTAAAAATATTAATGCTGAAGAGAGTCTAATGCAGCTGATAAAACTATGATACAAACACACATAGGAAGACATTAGATTGCAGAGCTCTTCGTGACGGGAACTAAACTACTGAAGGAAGGGAGAAAAAGTATTAGCCCTATTTTATAGATGGAGGGATCAGTAGCACAGAGATTAAGTGACTTTCACAGCATCCCCCAGGAAATCTAGGGTAGACCATAGCACTGAACCTAGATTTCTCAAGTCCCAGTCCAGTACCTTAGCCACAAGACCATCTTCCTTCCTCTTTCTATAATAGATGCTAATTGCAAAGGAAAACTTCACAGAGCCAGTGTTTCTTGGTATATAATTGTAAATCTTGGTACCTCTGTGACTTTAGTCCAATCCCTGAACCAGTTAGTATAGATTCAAAAAAAGCCTGTGCTTTGAGTCAATTCAGTTAAAATTAATCAAAAAATACGAGTGTTCAGCGTTCAGTTTCTATTGACTCACTTCACTTTACTAAGAAGAGAATCCACTATGGTGTTTCAGCCCTTTTTGCCCATTCCCAAAAGCACCTGAAAAGAACCCTACTAGAATTTTTTTTTATTCTTTGATCACAGAAAAAGAAATCACTAGACTACAAGCCAATAAGAATCTGTACAGTGCATGCATTTCTTTTAATTAGCTAGGAAGGGACCTTTTCATCTTGTGAAACAGGAAATCAGAGACTGGCCCCTGTAGCCTCCTCCCTTATTACCCCCTTGATCCTGTCTGCATCCTACTGTCACTGTTGCACCTTGGGTTGGCAGGCAGTTTGACCATTGCTGTGGTGAACCCCTGGGGTGTCAG
Organism: Malaclemys terrapin pileata; assembly: GCF_027887155.1. Taxonomy (NCBI): domain Eukaryota; kingdom Metazoa; phylum Chordata; order Testudines; family Emydidae; genus Malaclemys; species Malaclemys terrapin. The sequence goes on from NC_071518.1 coordinate 33,637,948, forward strand.
ACTTACTCCTTCCTTGACATTCTTCTTGGTCTGTACCTCTTCACCACCTGCAAACTCTCTCTTTACCAGCAGCAGTGTTAGCTCTCACATGTTATTGTTTTGCACTGCAATAGGACCTAGAGGTCCCAATCAAGATTAGGTCCCCACCATCACAGGCATTATGGAAACACACAGATACAATCTCTGCCCCAGACAGTTTACAATCTAATTAGTTAAAGGCTTATACAACACTTCATATGTATAAAGCACTATGACAGAATTATAGCACTGCTAAGAATTAGAATTCCCTCCTTCTCCCCAGTTTTTGATTTGGTTAATTATGAGTTTATGCACAGCACCCTGAGCTTCATAGAAATGGGGTTGCTTTATGCATTTATACTCAATTAGCCTCAGTTAGCTTCTAACTGCCCGAAGCTGGGTGTGGATGACAGGAGATGGATCACTTAATGACTGCATGTTCTGTTCATTCCCTCTGAAGCACCTGGCATTGACCACTGTCAGAAGACAGGATACTGGGTTAGATAGACCATTGGTCTGACCCAGTGTGGCCATTCTTATGTTCAATTATCTCACCACACAGGATGGGGCTGTAGAATTCTTCACAACAGTTCTGAGCACATATTCTCTTCATTCTCATTAAGTTGAGAGCCTGCCTGAAAACTTATTTCTTGCCAACTTCAAATGGTCATTTGATTACAAAAACGGGGGGGTACCTCCCACGTGCAGGTTTGCTGAAGACAGACTCCTGCTGACTCTGTCCCTGTGGCAGTGTTCCAAAGTCCACTTTTAACCTCACTCATTTCCCAAATGAGCCTCTGTTATAGATTATCTCACTTACTTATATACCCCTCCACTTCCATACCTTCTTCCTCCTCTCTCTCATGTCAATTGGCCTTTGGTTCCCAGAACTTAGCATCACTGGAAATGAAAACCATTGGCATCTGCTTCAGGTGTACACTATTTGAAACTGGAAGTGACACAAAGCATCCCCTTATATACATTACTCCTGGGGGAATTCTGCGCCAAAAATTAAAAATTCTGCACACAATATTTTAGAATTTGACAAATAAAATATGCAGAAATTACAATATAATCACGAGTTTCAATTATTTTTGGTCATTTATTTCAAAATACCTGTCAGCAAGTACATCTAACAATACAGACAACAAAAAAGATTCAGGAAATGTTTTTTGACAAATAGATTCCTTACTAGGCATGTTAATACAGAACTCTGAATAATAATTCATTTAAACTACAATACAGAACTGTATTTCCCCACACCCCTCAGAACCGATGCAAAGGCTTGGGGGAGTCAGGGGTAATGGAGGAGCTGAGGGAGAGGAAAGTAAATTGCTGGGAAGGAGCTTAGGTGTGAACTTGGAGGATTGTGGGTATTGGTGGGAAAAGTATGGAACAGGGTTGTTGTTGTTTTTTGGGGGGGGGATTGTTAGGGAGCTTTCCCCATGCTGACCCCTAGCCTCTCCCATTCAGTCAGGCACATCTGTCCTCCTACCCCCCCCCCCCGTGTTCCTGCACTCCCCATGTATCCTTCCATCCCTTGTCCATATGTCTCTGCCTCCACCCCCACTCCCCCCATCCCCACATGGCCCTGCATCCCCTCCCCCATCCCTGTGTCCCCGTACCCCCTCCCCATCTCTGTGCTCCCACCCAGCTAGTCCCCTGTCCCTATGTGTCCCTGTACCCCTCCCCCATCCCCATGTGTCTCTGTGCCCCTACTCAGCCATCCCTATCCTATGTAGCTCTGCACCTCCTCCCCCATGTGGCCGTGCTCCTCCCTCCCCCTTGGCCCTGTGCCTCCACTCCCATTCAGCCCCTGCCCCAGTCTGTCCTCCCTCACTAGCCCTTATGAGCCCCTGTCTGACCCCACTCCTACCACTCCATGCGGTCTCCTGATCTGGCCTGACAGGTGCTGTAAAGAAGGCAGGCTCTTTCTCTTCCCTAACTGTCCGGGAGTTGCTGCTTTGTTCTATCACCACAGTGCCCTCTGGTGGGCAAGAGGCAGAACTGCAGCAACATTTCAGCAGAAGCTTTTTTTCTGCACAAAAAAATAAAAATAAATGTAGCTCATTAATTATGCACATGTGCAGTAGTGCAGAATTCCCCCAGGAGTCATATAAAAACACTAGAGTAAAACCCCAAAGCACCACTATCTCTAATTTATTGTGTAGCATTTTGCATTGTTGCTGTAGTACAACAGTAGTTTTTACCTATCGTTTTGGCAGGTTCCCCCCCCACCACATTTATATAAAGACCCTCACTCAAAAAAATCAGTAGAATCTAAATCTGCAAAAGGAAGAATTTTAGTTCACCCTCCATACTGTATGTGTGTAGGATGGGTGTATAATCCAGGCCAGTTCACTGCTCAGAGTGCTCACAAGTGTGTCAATTAACATTAGCTGTAGGGATAAATTTTGTGGTGTGGACGCGTGCTGACTGCAAAATGGGAAATAGGACCAGACCATTTCACACAGCCCACCAAATATTCCCATAGTAAGAAAAGTTGGTTCAAATCTCTATCAGGTTAAGTAGCAAACAACAACCTAGGCTGTATCTCCCATTACAGACTTCTAGAGTCATCCAGTCCCCACCGAGGAAGAGCTTTTAAAAACATTTTAAAAGTAGATACAAATGCACAACACCTAAATTAGCAGAGCTTTGCACAAAACCCGAACCAAACACTGCAAATCATGATGTAACATAGTCACGTTAATACCACCCAGTAAACTTGTAAACTCAACCTCATACTGGAAAAACAAACAGCAGACACACGTTTGCCTCTGACACTTTTGCAAAGCATAGCAACAGGAAACGTCCGTCTGATGAGCTTTGGAGGGAACCCTAATGCATTCTTCACTGCTGTGCTGTCATTAGCATAGTGAATATTGATGTCTCTGACCACTTTTCATCTAGCTAAAATGGAATTTGCCTCACAGATACGTATGCCAAGCACTATATTAGCTAGTAATTGATACAAATCCATTTGCTTTAACTATATGAAATGCAGGGGTTATTACTAGCTTACTGCTGTATTGTGTCAGAGGAGCTGTGCTGCTTGCAAATAATGGTGAAGGATAGAAGTGCATTTCCAAAGAGGAAAAGGATTACAATTTAACCTTGTTAAACCACTGACCCGTGTGAATGCCAAGCAGGATAATGTGTGCACATGGTACAGTGCAGTATGCTGACTATGGGATGAGTGTGTCTGTGTCAACGAACAGCTTTAATAATTATAGAAGAGTTTCAAATTATGGACAAAACGGCAGACACACCCTATATGGGAAAGAGAAACTTTACAATGGGTAAAGGACTAAACAGTGGTTTCATGATCACGGCATAAAGTAGCAAAGTGTGTCAGTAGTTCAGGGTACAGATTTTAAAAACTGGAACTACAAATAAAATGAAAACTACAAGCTATGTGCCTAACATTGCCGCAATCATTTTTGCTTTTGTGTTGTAATCCTTTCCCCCACCCTTCATTTGCTTTTGTTTAAAATTGTAAACCCTTCAGGCCCAGGAACTGTTCTCTTACAATTCTGTGCTCTATTTATATGATGAAGCAATACAGTCATTCTAAACTATTGTAGTTACCACGGCACCCATATCACCTTATGCTGGGATCCCATTGAGCGCTCACATACTCAGTATGGGCTAGCTCAGTTCTTGAATGGGAGACCTCCAAAGAATAGCTAGGTACTTGTGGAAAGTGATGGATTCACTGTTCAGTAGAAAGAACAGGAGTACTTGTGGCACCTTAGAGACTAACAAATTTATTTGAGCATAAGCTTTCGTGGGCTACAGCCCACTTCTTCGGATGCATAGAATGGAACATATAGTAAGAAGAGCTATATACATACAGAGAACATGAAAAAGTGGAAGTAGCCATACCAACTGTAAGAGGCTAATTAAGATGAGCTATTATCAGCAGTAGAAAAAAAAAAAAACATTTGTCGTGATAATGTTCTTTGTGTGTGTATATATATATATATATATATATATATATATATATATATATATATATATATATATATAAAAAATCTTCTTACTATATGTTCCATTCTATGCATCTGATGAAGTGGGCTGTAGCCCACAAAAGCTTATGCTCAGATAAATTTGTTAGTCTCTAAGGTGCCACAAGTACTCCTGTTCTTTTTGCGGATTCAGACTAACACGGCTGCTACTCTGAAAACTGTTCAGTAGTGGCACTTGTCCATATAAGCATGAATTCTGAATGAATCCTGCAGTGGAATGTAAGGGACAACGTGATGGTGAAGGTGCCGTCTTTCACATGGGTTGGAAGCAGAGATCCTGACTATTTTTTTAATTAAAGATGCCAAGGAATCACAAGAGTTTTGGGGCGTTGTTAACTTCAGCATCCTGGCCAAATTACAATTTCAATAACATTCTTGATACCTAAATTCTCTCTACTATTTCAACTGAATATATTATTCTTCACTTCTTGGTTTAAACTACAATTGTGTAGTGTTGCAGTGTGCTGCTAAATACTTGATGCATGCCAATCAAGAAGTGGTTGCATTTCATTGGTGGTTAAAGTGATCTCTTTGGGTGAAATCCTGGCCATGCTAAAGTCAGAACTCCCACTGAGTGTTTGTATGGCAGATGATTAAGCACATAACGCCCTTTGGAATCCCAAGGGATGAATGGCAGGACACATACAAGACACTAATTAAGTGAAATTTACCCTTAGTCTAATAGGATGCCAGCAACTGTGCTCAAAATACTTTGCTAATGACATTTACTATTTTCCAATGTACTCAAACTAATCCTCTGTACTAACCTACCCCCAAAATAAAGTTGTTTATAAAAATGGCAGTTCAGACTCTGGTCAAAATCTCTTTTTGGTTACATATAATTTCCCTTTGCGATGTTTGCTGGAGAAGCTATTTGTAGCCATGGTACACTCTGCTTTCTAATAGAGAGGGTCTTGTAGTTCACAGCAAGGACCTTATGCTATAGTTGCTTCTTTAACTACTTGGAACGGGATTGCGGGAGGGGGACTCTTGGCAAATAGGACACATTGCTGCTTACCCCAGTGAGGAATTCTCCACTAACCCTCAATTGGCCTCTAGTATGTTTCCACCTCACCTTGGAACCCTTCCCAGCTCTGCTATTCTTTGGACCGACTGTTTGCTCCACTGTTAAACGCCACATTTACATGGTCTAACTTACGTGTTGACAGAAATAATAGCGGATAAATATTGTATGGCCAGTCAAAAAATCAGGTTTCTGTCCATCCAAAGCACTCAGGTGTACTGGATTTTTGCAGAACATTCCAGCTAAATCAGCATGTCCACTAAACCTTAAGAGGAGCTACGTACACACAAAGAGGTCAAGAGGGGAAAAGGCCCATTGGTTTGCCCTGAAAATCATTCATTTAGAGAATACGCAAACTGCTGGCCAAAGACATTCCAAGGGAAAAATCAAAGAGGAGGCCATTTGCATGCATCTTCCTGCTGGGGAGGGAAGGGAACTGTTCCTCCTGGAAGTGTTTTTCCATTTCTTTAATCATGGATAACCCCCGGGTTCCCCCCCAGGTTTTACCTATTCAGGGCCAGACCCAATCAGGGTCCAAGACAACTCAATGAAACACAGTGATTATTCTAATCAAGTTTGTTGCTTAGGACTAGAAAGGTGTGCCTTTACCATTGTCTCATGACAGAGGCAAAAAGCACCAACAACCTTCCTCCTTCTTTCATACGTAGACATCAGAGCTTGATGTCTAAGTTTGTGCCCATTTGTGGCAACTCTGGTAGGGTCGGAGAGCGGCCTCAAGAGCCTGGTTCAAGATCTACAATCAAGTAGATAAGGAGGTAGATGCAGAGCTGGAATCCTGAGTCTCCTTGGGGTGAGTCCATTCTGTGAGGACATCATTTCTGGCTCCCTGACAGCACGGATAACCTGTGCATGGTAAAGGGTTAGTGGTGCTCTTGTCCAAGAGTTCGTGAACTGTTGTAGCAAAAAGACATTGTCAGATCAGCAATGGTGTCAGCAGGAGTGAGATCCCTCCCCCGACTACGAGCAGGCCTTTTCATTGGCACTGTATGTTGCTTCCTGACTGAGAATGGGGTACCAGTCAACCAGAGATGTAACAGGTTGGTTTCATCTGGTCACAGCTCTCCAGGCAGACGTAACAGTAACGGCATCTCAAAGGTCTGGCAGAACTACATGCACTAGCATATACAGCCTGGAGACTGGTGTATAGTTCAAGCAGCCCCAAATAATAAGAGTGGCAAAATTCAGCTCCACGTCAATAAGCTGAGTGTGGTGACTGAGCCCCCAGACCACACAGCAATTTTCAGCTACAGCAAACAGTAGAGCCAAAATAGATGTACGAAGGACTGAAGGGTCTGCTCCCCAGGAGGTTCCCAGTAGTTTTCTTTTCAAGGTGATACGGAAAAATTCTTCATTTTCAGGTGTTCCTGGCGAGGGCAATATGTCAGGCTACAGTCAAGTTTTACTCCCAAATATGAGATAGCTGGTGGGAATGGCAATAGCCATCCTTGGACATGGATTGAGATGAGCTGATGGGCAAGATGATTGTTTAGGTGGAAAGTAGTTGCCCCTCTCTTGGTTTCACTAAAAATTACTTTCCATTGCTGAAAGTAAGTGGACAAAGTATCCATGTCTTGTCTGAGATTCTCTCCAATCCTGTGCAAGTTGTTTCCAGTGTCACCAATACAGATGTCATCAGCATACAGTTTTCGGCCTGTTTTTCAGGAAGGTTGTACGTGTATATATTGAACAAACAGAGGCAAAATTGACCCTTGTGGAGGGCCACTGTGGAGCTGTTTAGGCAACTGATTTTCTTCACTTGCAGGATGAAGCTTTGGTTATGAATAATTTCTTGGATGAACTGCACCATCAGCCTACAAGGTATGGCTGCAGCATTCTGGCAGTCAAGACGACGCACCACACAGCACTGGAGGCTGCTGTCGGATCAACCAGCACTGCACCAATTCTATTTCCTTTTTCAAGTGTATTTTCTATGTCTTGAGTCATACAAGATCTTGGGTGCATTGTCCTCTCCTGAATCAAGTCTGAATGTGAGATTTGACTACCTCATTAGTCTGCATCAATATTAGCCTCTCCATCAGTTTATAGGTAACAAAAGGCAGAGAAACTGGTTGGTAGCTCTTTGGTCGGTCACAGCTGTTCCCAAGCCGGGGAAACCATTAACAGCTATAACCTTTGCTCTGTAAGAGACTTTTGAATGTTATAATCCTAGGGGGCAACAAAAATCAAAGCAGCCATCTCTTGGTGATTGGGTCAAAGTGAGAGATGACCTAGTTGTGGAGGTTATCTAGACCAGGAGCCTTGTTAGGCTGCAGTTGATGCATAGCCAGGTCAAGCTCTTGAACAGTAAAAGGAAACATCAGGTTTGCGTCCACACTCATAGCCTTCCATCTCTCAACAACCAACATTTTAACTACGTCTCAAAGTTTTGTCTTGAACAGGGATTTTGCCATTGGCCACCAGCTGTGATGCAATGGAGTTTGCTGTGACTGGGTATTCTCTCTTGCCCAGACTAAAATCTCAGCTCAGTCTCTGAATAGTTTGTCAGGCTTTGAAGTGAATGCATTCCAGGCACAACGTGGTAACAGTATCTTTCCATCGCTCTTGCCTGGTTTGATCATAAAGGTGAAAATGGTCTCTACTTTTATCAAAAGCCTCCTTTTCGTTCTTGCTGGATCTAAATTCCTGGTATAAGCTGGTTGCATCAGATGACCATCCAGTAATAAATTGTTGATGAAATCGCTGTATAGATTTCTTTACAGCGGCCAGAACTTTATTGCAGACACTGATGTTTTTTGGAATATCTGATTCTGAGTCTTTACCCACAAGAGACTCCAACTTGGATTGGAACAGATCCCAGATTGCTTTCTGGAAATTCCACTGAGGTTTCTGGAGAGTGCTTGTTGATGGATTTGCATGTCTCTTGTGATCAGGCATGGCTGATGCTGGAATCGAGGAAACTTATCAAGCACTTTACACTCTATGACCACAAGGTGTTGTCTAGATGTAGAAAAGGAAAAGTTAAGAAAAGAACTCAATGTCTTTATGTCACTGTAGAAAGTGCGTGGCTGCATAGGATCACATAGAAGCTGCAGGCCAACCATCAATGGCCACTCCTCTAGCTTTACTTTATCCACATCATTAACAGGGCATACTGAGTGGGAATTATGTGAATTAAAATTGCCACATTAGACTGAAGGTCCTGAGAAGGCGGGTAAGACAACAATAGGCCAGTTGGAAGTTTGTAGATGTTAATAACAAAAAATCAGGTCCTTCACTTTTATAGCCTACCAATCAATGACATCATTTGGATCTGATGCTGGAATACCTTCCCTAACATAGGATGCCATTTTGTATTGTCTGTGATGGAAGTGAGAGACATCAAAGCCAATAATTGATAGTTGAGTCTGAGTAGTAGAGTGTGTTTCCGGAAGCAAGATGATGTGCGCTTTGTATTCTGCAGACAGCTGGAGGAGGACATCCCTCTTAGCCACTGAGATTCCCTCAATATTGAGGTGCAGCACCTTGAGAGCTGATCCCAGCACCAAGATTTGTGATGACAGCCTTGCAAAGCTCCCCCATATGGCCCCAGACCTAGACACTGCCTGAGAAGGGAGTTTTGCCAAGAGGATTTGATAAATCAGTGCACCTCCTTACTGCACTAGCAATCCCAGTACAGGGCTTTTTGAGGAAGGTACAGTTCCCAGCACAATGGGATCCTGGTCCATGACTAGGACTCCTAGGTGCAATTCTAATACAAATAATACATTTAAGAGGGGAGGGAATTATTTGTTGCTTTCATTTATTAGCTGGCTGAATTAGTTTGTTATCTGTACAGGGAGATACAGAAGGGAGAACTGCCACCTGACCACCTTCCGATGAATTCCCTTCCAATGTGCAGTGGGCCAGGCAAGTGCAAGAAGGTGGCACTTGAAACTCCCTGTTCTGGCTGGGATCAACCCAGCCCTCCTCTGCCATGGGAGAATTCACAGATCCTGTTGAACACCTAAAACTTCTTGTTTTTTAAGTGGGACAACTGTTCTCTTCTGAGCCCTGATGAGGAATGTTCAATGTTGAGTTTCCTAGCTACCTTGGAACCACTCCAGTTGTGCATGTTTCTGAGAAGAACAGCAGGTCTAGTTCTGTTTATGAAAAGTACAAGTTTAAATATGTTATTCAAATGGTACCTTTTGCTTTACTATAATTTTCTTGCTATTGCTAATAAATCTTATTTTTAAACAATTATTTTATCTGAAGTCCATTGGCTGGTCAGGTAATTTCATGTAGGCTGCCTCAAAAGACAGCAAAATCCCTCAACTCTAAGAAGAGGTAAAGAAGGCTACAGGGTGTGTGAAGCCCTGAGTCCCATTGAGGAAGTCAGTTTAAGGGGCATGGACAGAGTTGTCTTCTCTTATTAAGCTCCATAATAAAAGGCTATGGGTGTGTGAAGACAAAGAAAAACTGCAAGTTGGCAAGGATGTCTTGGCTATAATGTGTTACATAGTTCTGAATTGCTGATCTGTTGGGTGATTATATGTTTATGTTAGTGTGGCAGACTGAATGACTCAGCTGATTGGCTGTGTGACACAAGGAAACAGCAGGGTTCTAAATGGGGATGTATTCTCCCAATGACTGATGCTACAACAGGCCTAAAATCATAGTTAGCACAGAAGGGCCAAGCTCTGATTTTAATCTGTGCACAAGCCTCCCATTGACATCAGCATGAACTCCATTGTGGATTGAAGAATATGGAATTCTGCATACATGCTCTACACCACAAACCATCATGGAAGGAATTCAGCACTCTCCAGAGAATAAGCCCTAAAGCCCCGTTCTAGGAACAAACAGCTCCTCAGCTGGTGTAAAATGAAGACAAAGGGGCAACATCGATTTACACCAGAAGAGAACCTGGCCATAGATATAAGAGCAGCCCTCTCCATCAGCATTGTCTCATCCCCATGCCTGCGAGTCACATCATACCTCCTCCTTCCATTACTGTTATCATTTGGTTATTATCTGTATTACATCATTGCTTAAGTGCCAGCTAAAATCAGGGCCTCATTGTGCAGACAGTGCACAAACTTAGTGAGAGAGAGTCCCTGCCCAAAAGAATTTACCCTTTAAATAAAGACAGACACAGAAAGTGTTCTCTATTTTACAGACGGGAAATAGTGGCACAGAGAGATTAAGTGATTTCCCCATAGTTACACAAGAAGTCTGTGGCAGATCCAAGAACTGAACTCTGATCTGATCCCCAGTCTGATGCATTAACCACAAAGTCATCCTATTCGTTATTAAAAACTAATGACAAAGTCTCTCCGATTCTGACTGTCTGATTCCCCATTTCATCCTTTGGAATGATTATGAGTTTTTGACATTTATTTCTGTGTAAATGCCTAGATCTGGTAACATCGGGCCCCTAGGGCTGGTGGGATAGACTGGTTAATACAAAGGTTGCCCTTATAATTAACTTATTCTGCTGTGCAATATAAGCTGTGCTGCTAGTATTTCTGGGACTGTTCTAGGTCAATTATGGCATCATGCAAAAACAAAATAAATGCACTTATGGAAGAGCACGGGCGGGGGTGGGGGGGGGAGAGGGTGTCATGACCACAGCACCTTCTTACAAGACAGTGATGCATGCTTTAGAATGCTGATTTGTAAGCAGGTAGGAAGTGAGAGTCTGTGAAAGCAAGCAGAACCATCATACTGTACTGGGGCCACTCTGGTTCTGTCAAAAGAGCAAATTTGACATCAGTGGAAGACCCATGCTGTATGAAAGTTTCCCAGAGACTTTCCCCTTTGAGACAATTTGATCTCAATTATTTATTTATAGCTGGAGTGTTCTAACACTACAAAGAAATTTTTAAGAGAAAAGAAAAACTTGTATCAAGATAAACCTAAAACACTTAACCACAAGACAATTCACAGGTCACCCTGAAACTCTGACCTTCACACTTCCTGTTCAAAGACAGGATTTCAGACAATGACTATACGGTAATCTGCAACATACATTCCAATACTGGAATAAATATCCCTCACCCACTGAGATTTTCCATTCTGAGCCAAATGCACCTTATTTGAATGGGGACTCTGTTAGCTTATTGGCATTCTAATGCCAATGGAGGCAAGGATGGTACATGCTTTGTTATAAACCCCCATCTATCCCCTCCCCCGCTTCTCTCCACCCCCCCGCCGAAAGTTCATGTTATTTTGGCCAGATGCAGCTCCAATGGTAGAAAGAAACATTTTTAACATCTAACCTCATTTGTAGGCAGAGAGTCTTTTTGTTGGAGGGGAATGGGAGTGCTTGACCACCTTACCTTGTTCTGGGATACTTTTTGGTTTGTGCTGCACTAATTAGTCTGTGGGGACTGAAAGGTACAAATACACTAGCCCCCCAGTGCAGACAAGGTCATGTGTTTCATCCAAAAATTGGATCACAAATGACACCACCACCAACCACCATCACTGCAAAGCAGCAGCAGAGCTCGGCAACGTACTCTGCTCCTTTCACCTCCGAGGAGAAAGAACTCAGACTCTCGTCCTCTCCCTATCAGAACTACCTTATGCAGTAAATTCCAATCTCAGCTAGGCATCTAGCCTCCACATGTGCCACCACCAATCTTAATGCACAGAGTTTCAACACACCTTTATGGTAGGAAACAACTTGGTTAACCGATGGCTTGGCCAGCCGTTGCCCTCTCATCCTCTTCCCCCACAACTCCAATACAATGATTTGCACTTTGTGTGTGGATGTGCATGTGGACATGCATACATAGTCTCCTGCTTCCCCCACTTCCCATACGCCTGGCTCCAGGGATGAAATCCTGACTCCATTAAAGTCAATGGGAGTTTAGACACTGACTTAATGGCGCCAGAATTTCATCCCAGCACTCTTACAGCAGCAGCATCTGCATGGTGGTCCCTGTACAAACTCGGTGGACAAAAGGACTTCATGCACTACCAGACTTGGAGTCTGGAGAAATGAGATCCCAGTCTCTTGGAGGACCCTGGGACACAGCTGGCATGTGGGAGGACAGTGGACATTTTATCGGTAGATTGGGGAGAAACCACTCCAAGTCATCAAGCCGTAGGAATGGATCTACAAGCAGGTACCTGAGGTCAATCCCATTGGCACCCTTACCTAACACACTATCAGGGCAATATTGTCTCAAGCGCTTTCTGATGGCCAATAAACTCCTGTGATAAAAGGGACCAGGAATGGTTATGTCTTAACATAATGGACCTGCTCCCATTCAAGTTAGCAGCAAAGCGCCCACAGGATGCAAGCCCCGTCTCAAAGAAATTGTGCTGCACAACTGGTTTGTTTTTTTTTCCAAATCCCCAACCAGACACCAGACCCCATCCAAAAAGCAAGACATTCACTCCCCAAGAACAAAGGAGACTGTGAAACCATTAGCATTAGTATGCACACAGCACGATGCATAATTGTACGGTGCTTAAATACTGCAGCTATATATATCGGTGCCTTAAAACAAAACCATCTTCAGTCCTACAAGTTTGTTCAGTAACCGACCGGGCCCAGACACTATGGCTTAGAGCTGCTTTCAATGGTTTTAAAGGCATCTCTAAAGGAAGAGCTGAGGCTCTCCTCCAAACTGGGCCCTAAAAGAAACTACTTAAACATTTCTCCCTCCATGGAGAGACTGACCATATTCAGTAGCACATACACCTCAGAACATTTTCCTTCCCCTCACAGGCTTCCCATTGAAAGGCATGAGACAGAGGTTTCATTCATGGGAAGTATGGGGTCACAGGAGGTGTTCTGCACAGATATGCAACAACATCAATAAGGAGAAAAACTGACCCAGTAACATTCAGGGTGTTGATTACACAACCACACACAGGGGAGTTCTAAGGTAAGGCCATTGCCCTGTCCTTAATTCCCCCTGCTTGGTACAGTGCCCAAGCAAGCTGGGCTACACACCGCCGTGACACGGAGTGGGGCATTATTCAGGAGTAACAGGGTGGCCGTATTAGCAGGGAACTTTCTTGCCTTTCTCAGTTTGAAAAGTCACAGTGGTGTATGTGTACACACACACACACACACAACCAAGCTGTGAATTCAGGCACCTTTATCACTTTATCAGCTTTATCACAAAGAACTGGCACCTCCTCTGGCCCAGTCACAGTAAAAAGCCCCTAATCCCGCTCTCCCGGCGCTCCGGGGAGGCCCCACAGACCCCTCGAGGGACAGCCCGTCAGTGGGCATCGGATGGCTAGTGCTGCTGCTGACGTGGGCTGTTCCCACCAGCTCCACACGTTACCATGGTTATGAACCCAAAGGGGAATTAGATGAGGTAAAAGCCCCCCCCCCCCCCCCCCGCATTAATGTACCTACAGAGTTTTGCATGCGAGAGGTAGCCTCCCCCTACAGCTCGCCTGAGAGGGAACTGCGACCGGTTCGGCCGGGAGGTTTAGCTGGACTAGCTGAACATATGACAGCCTCCCCCAGGCTACGTGCCTATCTGGCCTCACACCAGCCCCCTTCAAGCCTACCTGGGGGTGTCTGCGTCGGGGAAGGTCTGCTCCTTCCACCAGCCTCTTCAGAGCCACTAGCCCCCCTCAAAGCTGGGCCAGCCTTGGGAGTACAGGGCCACCAGGAGTCCTGCTGCACCACCGGCTGGGGCAGCCACCTGGCTCTCAGAGCCTGCACATATCAACTCTCCCACTGAGAAAGTGTCTCAGAATGGTGGCCTGTGCTAACCCCTGAGCATAGGGGAAGGCTCAGCCAATCAGGGAGAACCACCCAGGCAGCCTGAGTTCAGGTGCTGGGCGCTGCATGCTGGGGCATTCCCTCACCACAGGTCTGGGGCCCAGATTGGCTGCCACTGAAGTCAATGGTAACACAATGTTAAATAGGAGCAGGGGGAAGGCACTTTAGATCTAATGATGTGGGGAAAACACAGAGGACTTGAATTCAGCTGGTGGCTGGCAAGTGAAGAAGGCAGTGCTTTTTCTGTGTTGTAATCAGCATCGTAAAGTGCTGTTTTAATGCCTGGGGAAATCTGTGATGTCAGTATAAGAGGGGTAACATGTGCTGTATTGAAAACTCTGTTCAAATTGTAGGCGGTCATCTTAAATGTCAGGGTTGGTTGGTTTGTTTGTTTTCCTGGCCCTGCTTGCAGGCTAGGAAGCTCTATAGGGAAGTGTTTGTCGGGCCTAGCAAACAGTGAGCCTGTGCGAAGCTGGAGTGTACTATGCCCCTCAGATTTAGGGAGCAGCCTGTATTGTCTCTGTTTTGGATTCTTGTGAGTTAGCAGCTGAATGTTAGGACATAATGTAATGTTGTATTGCAACCTTCCAACAGGAGTATTTAGATTTTTATCTATCCTTTCTGTATGTCATTAACATAAGGCTTCAGCATTTTGCAATCACCATTGCTTGGAGATGGTTGTTTTAGGGAGATTTCCTGTTAGGATTCCTCACTCTCTTGCCCTTCTAGCTGCTTGTCTGCTCTATCCAAATTCTCATTTCACTGCTTCTCACCTGCAGTTTCTATCTTGGAGCTCCAATACAGTCCCTGGGGCACTAATAATACTGGGCATTTCTGTCGCCTCTTTCATCCAAAAAAAGAACAGGAGTACTTGTGGCACCTTAGAGACTAACAAATTTATTAGAGCATAAGCTTTCCTGTTCTTTTTGCGGATTCAGACTAACACGGCTGCTACTCTGAAATCTTTCATCCAAGGATATCAAAGAACTTCATAATCATTCATTCACTAAGCCTCACACCATGCTTGTGAGGTAGGAGGGGGATTATATACATGGCTCACACCAGCCACCGTGGAATGACAGCAGCTTTAACAGCTCATAAACACACTACAAGAGGGAAGGCAGGGGGATCTTGATGCAGCATTTCCTAATGCACTTGAGAAGGCTGTTGAAGTCCCCCCTGCACCCACATGGGCCCCAAAGGCTTTTGTGACCTCTTTGCTGGGCCCTAAGACTGTGGATGATTCCCTGTAGGCTTCAGTAATGTGTAGTGAATTCTTGCTTTAATTAGACATGGCATGTACACTAGACAAAAATGTAGCTGAGTCATTAATCTAAGTAGGATGTTGGTGCAATACTGTATGCAATCTTGCTTAAGTGAAACCCTGTGCCACAAAAGTCTGAGGGGGAGAGCAGTCTCCTCTTACTTGGAGTAATTGCAAAGCAAGGCCCTGATCCTCCAGCTGAGTTCACCTGGGTGCAGAGGTCTGCCCAAGGAGATTCAGTTGCAGAATCTGGGCCTAAATCATTGCAGCCAGGAGGGTAATTATCTAAAATCATTATTATTACTCTTATCCATCAAGACAAGGAAGTGCTGAACCCTGTCATTTGTGCCTGAAGCTGGTGAAAAACAGGAAGATAATTTCATGCCACTGCATCAAACATCAAGCCCTGTTGTTAAATCCTTGTTTTCACCTGATTTTCTTGCCACAGGTGTGAGGGATAAACCAATGATTTACTGCTACCAAGCCTCTTTGCTGCATCTCACAGTAAAACTTCATAAGGTTGCAGTATTGTATGTGCATTAAAGAAACAAACAATTAAAGCAGAGCAACTGCAAGTCAGGGCATGACTTTTATTCCTGAGTCTGTCAGAGGTACGTGGCCTTGAGCAAATGATTTAAGCTCTAAGGCCCTGATCCTGCAATGAGCTCTGCGTAGGTGAATCACTACATTCACACAGAGCACCATTAGTTTCTTAATCTGAACAATGGGGATAATACCTACCTATCTCTCAGGGGCTCAGTGTCTTAATTCACTAATGTGTAAAGTGCTTGTAGCTCTCTGGAAAGAAGGCGCTGTAAATCATTACTACAAGGCCCCAAACACACACTGACCACTCGTTGTCAGGGGATGTTTCTTGTCATTCTTCACATTTGATGGAGGCTCTTTTTATGATGCTTATCTGTTCATTATACGTAAGTCCATAGCAGTCTTGTTAGCAATGGTAAATTGCAGTCTTTTAGGGCCAGATTTTTCAAAGTAGGTGCATGCATATATGGTGTGTCTAATTTAGCACCAAATGTGCACACAAGCCAACCCCATTATGTACTTTTCTGAGGGGAGAGGTAAGCCTAGAACAGCTCCAAAAATACATTTAAAAAAACAAAACTAAAATGGATTAGAAAGTGAATTTTCAGCACCCTCCAGTGGCTCACCGGTATCAGTCTCAGCTGCTCTAAGGAGTATTGTTGTTCCTCTTAGTTACTAAACATGGAAACAATGACAGTAACACTTATGTGTGAAGACTGAAAGGAAGAGAGAATGATTTTAGAGCAGATTATTACAACCTGGAAAAAAAGAGTTAAAACTGAAACGTGAGGAAGGTGCTACACCCCCATGTACCTTCACATCCAAAATACTCACCTCACACTACCTGTTCATAATGATTTTGGCACACTACAATATATCTGAATAGGAACTATGCTAATTGTCTCCTAGTGCCTCCATGAAAGAGTGACTAGTTAAATCCTGACCCTCCTGTATATAAAAATGTAAGCTATAATTCTCCCTGGTGGTTTCTACTGCTGATCGCATACAAGCTTGGGCATGTCTGAGCTGGGATCAAACCTGCTGCCTGTTGTGGCAGGGCTGACTCTAGTCATTATAAAGCAATCTGCAAAGCTTGGTCTGCTTATTTGGATGCCGCAGCTCTAGCTCAGACACTACATTAGTGCAGTGCTGGTGTCAGATCTGGGAATAAATGGGAGTTTGAGCATTGCTGTTGGGTAAAGCGTGCTTTTCTATTAAAGTGGCTTATTTCTTGGTGTGCCTCGTGGCATAGTACAGAGAGAGAAAAATGTTTTTTCTTAAAGATATGTACAATGTCAGGGATGATAGTCTTTTCAGAGCGGTGGTTATTCAAGCAATTACAGGTAGTGCAGTATCATAATTCCACCTGGAAGGGTCCACAGCACAGGGAGATCAATACAGCTGTTTGGACATGAACATGTTGCATCTGAAAGCACTCATTTCCCACCAAATCATTTAAATGCTTAGACATCAGAACAATTACATTAGGTACACAGTAAGCATGTAATGTCTTGATGTGTGTTGCATGTCAGAAAGGCAAATTGTGCCTCAAATTTATGCATCAGATCACACCATCTACTTTGTAGGCATCTGCTGCCATACCAACAGAAGAGTCTCATGCAGATCTGCCAAGTCCATAATTGTGTGCATATCAGTGCTTGTCTAAATATATTTGGCTCCATCTGCAAATAGTAGTGGTGTTGGCCCTCAGCATTGCAGGTTGAAATAGGATCAGAAAGTCTGCTGCACATGTCCACTTGATGTGGTCTTTTACCACAGAGGCTAGAGTTGCAGTGCTCCACCTTTTCTCAAATTGCAGCAACATCACTGTGCAGGGGGCAGTTTGAAATTTTAAATTCCTTTCCTTATGTGTGGATGGTGCATGGGTTAACTTCTGCAGCTTAGGTCTGTAGTACAGTTATGCATATTTTAGCTTTTCCCATTATAAGAGAAACATCTAGCCCCTGGTTTTAATTTACAGCTTGATTCTGGTGTATCCACCCCACTATTAAAACCCAAAAAAGATTTTTTTCAAATTTTAGTTGATGGGCAGAAAAAGTCCCTCTAGGTCACTATGTTCATACAGGGCCTAGCACAGTGGCTCTCTGGCCTCCCCAATACAAATAATAACCAAGTCCACTTCCAGTAGGAGTAGAGATTTCTTCTTCACTACTCCTTCAGGAGTTAACTAATTTGACTCTAGCAAGAATAACTCAGCCACCTCCTTGTATAAAACTTATTTCCCATTGCTTAATCTGCCCTCACTCTTCTTTTTCTCCCAGAAGGTTATTTCCCCCATCTAGCTGTTATTTTTAAATCATTCATTTTTGCCATACTGCTACAAGTCACTGTAGTCAATCTTCTCCTGTACTTATTTTTATTTTACACTTTTAAAAACCAGTGAATTCCAATAATTTCTATTGCTACCCTTGGCTCCTCGATTCCCTTTAGAGCTTTGTAGATCTCTAGTAAATATCTTTCCCAAACCAATTTTAAAAAAATCATTTACCTACTTCCTACCATCTCTTGCAAACTATGACCCAGATCATCAGTTGGTGTAAGTCAACATAGCTCCACTGTGACACCAAACTGCAGATGTGGCTCTATGCATCTTCCTGGCGACCTCCTGCTACATTCATTGACAGTATTAGGGGGTAGCCGTGTTAGTCTGCATCCACAAAAACAATGAGGAGTCCACAGGCACCTTAAAGACTAACATTTATTTGGGCATAAGCTTTTGTGAGTAAAAAACCCACTTCAGATGCATGGAGTGAAAATTACAGACACAGGCTCAAATATATATTGGCACATGAAGAGAAGGGAGTTACCTTACATGTGGAGAACCAATGTTGAAGGCCAATTTAGTCAGGGTAGATGTGGTCCACTCCCAATAATTGATGAGGAGGGGTCAATACCAAGAGAGGGAAAATTGCTTTTGTAGTGAGCCAGCCACTCCCAGTCCTTATTCAAGCCCAAATTGATGGTGTTAAGTTTGCAAATGAATTGTAGCTCTGAAGTTTCTCAGCAGACTGGGAGTGGCAGGCTCACTACAAAAGCAATTTTCCCCTCTCTTGGTATTGACACCTCCTCATCAATTATTGGGAGTGGACCACATCCACCCTGACTGAATTGGCCTTCAACACTGGTTCGCCACTTGTAAGGCAATGCCCTTTTCTTCATGTGCCAATATATATTTGTGCCTGTGTCTGTAATTTTCACTCCATGCATCTGAAGAAGTGATTTTTTTTACCCACAAAATCTTATGCCCAAATAAATGTTAGTCTTTAAGGTGCCACCGGACCCTTCATTATTCATTGACAGTGCTAGAAATAACATCTCTCTTCCCCCTCACCCATCCTACCTCTCAAAAAGAGAGGCACCTGAATGGCAGAGTGTTGCTGTGTGACCTTATTAAACTTTATTCAGTACAGAATGATTTCTATCACACATACTATAGGTATTTATTCCTCACCAAACTAGGTTTGCTTTTGTACCATAAATATTCAGTGTTAATTTCTTTACCCTAACCACAGTAGCATACTTATTCTTACTCTAGTCAATCAAGGAAAAGTCAACTATTTATGTGAACTATTTATTGATTCCAGTGTGTCCATGTCTCATACAGTTATTGCCCTTTTCCTCTGCATTAACTTTGCTTCCTACATTTTTTTTTCCCCATGAGCAATATAGTTTCATTCTATATTCCTGCTTGTAGCTTATACTAGTGGACAAGAATTGGGCCCAGTATCAATCCTTGTGGTATTCTGTTCATTATCGCCACATTGAACTGTTCCACAATCAAGTCCAAGGTGTTAGATAGCCAAGCTAGTTCCCTTACTTATTCTAATAGATTATGCATGTTTCAATGAGGTAGTCATGTAAATTTGAGGTTAGAAAGCTTACAATGTAAAGACATCTGAGGAATTCTTCCAATTAGGGTAAAACATTTTCATTGTAATATCTACAGTGGTGGATAGATGGTCAGAAATGGGCCCTTACATACCTGATCATTATGAATGAGGATTGAATACAATTCTATTTGGTAACTTAGCTTGCATGCTTCATTTCTGCTCCTGATTAAATGGTAAAGTATCTCTATTTACAGAGACTACTACCACCAACTTGTCATTTCCAATTTATCTTAATTATACACACACACACACACACACACACACACACACCCCTTCTAAATTCCCATTACTCCCTTCCAGTTTTTTTGTCTGCAGCAGTTTTCAGTCAACTGTTGGGTAAAGGTCTCTTCAGAGCTGCAATGCCTTAGACACTGGCTGAATCCAAATGTTGTCACAAAATACTTTATCACAGACAACTTTTCTGTAATTAATCACAACCTGCAAAAGGTTTCTTGGTTATCTTTAAGTGGTGTCCCTTTCCATATTAAATGCACTACTTCATGAATTTTCCAACATATCCCATCATGGGATTTCTACTGATAGAGTCTGAAGTCAACATCCCATATTCTGAATAAAATAGTGACAGGTGCTATAGAAAACAGAGGTAAATAGATTAATTTTACTGTCCTAGCAAGGGACTAGATAAATTACCAGGTTAACTCATTTTCAACTAATGTCAAAGCAGGATTTAATCTGTTCATCCCTTAGGATGCTAAATTAATGTTTAAGATTTAAGAAATTTGCTTTAGATCTCCAAAATAACCGCAAAGCACTTCAGTTCTCATGCTATAGCAGGCAATGGCAGATGGATTTATAGTCCGATCAGCATTATGCCATCTGGCAAACCCAGCAAGTGCTTTTCTCTCTCCTTCTCCAGTTGTGTACTTTGAAAACAAAACCAGATATAGTTGAGGTAGGTTACAAAGCAGTCAGCTTGATCACAATAAAATCTTTGCTGTGAAAAGGAAACACTATCACCATCTCTCAATATATTTATTATAACTTAGAAAAGTGTCAAGTAAAAGCAGAATGTTTTATGATAATGGTTTAAAACTCATGGCAATCTCGCCTGTCTTTGGGTTAAAATTTATAGCGTACGTGATAGCACTAGGGAGGTCTGTCAGAGTTTCTGGTTCAAGTGCAGAACTGAAGAAATAGACAGCTTGCTTGCAGTGGGGATTCCATTTGCAACTGCCCTGTAGAAAAAAAGAAAAAATAATGCACGACTCCAAGACACTAAGCAGTAATACCCTGATACTCTTAAAAACAAGAGAAAAACAATTCTTGTCACCAGTCCAAACACACAGATCAACATTAACCATTGATTACATCCCTGTCAACTCTTACAGGAGTGAATATATTATCCATTTCCCCCACTGCAACATTTTGTATTGCACAGTGCAATGTGAAAAAGAAAACAATGTGGTCACAGCACACTTAGGGTGCGATGAAGTTAGTGAATATTTATTGTTCTTTTCCCTCAAATGTTTTGCTTTTACTGAATTAGGCAGAGCAAGAAGAATTAATCATAACTTCAAACTACAAATGGGTCTGAGCTGTGAATTTTAGCTCCAGAACTACAGGAGTGTTTGGATTTGGTTCAGACCTCTCTGTTTAAACTACTTTTTTCACATCTAAATAGACAATTCTACTTACATAGTACTACAATGAATTGTAGTGAACAACTAAATCTAATAAAAAGCAGCACCAAGTAAGAGAGAACCAAGACTGTGTGTCCAGGAGAGGTGGGTATTTCACTGTTGTAAGTCTATAAACCTTTTCCTTCCTCTCAAAGAATACAGGTTAAATGAAATTAAGAAAATACCTTTTCATCTGAAATCTGCACAAGTCCTGTGCTCACTGAGATATCAGCAGTCAGATGATATTCCATCCACAGAACTGCTCCATGGCTCTTCCCAGTCCTGGAAAGAAACAAGTAAATTGATTCTTTTCTGATAACTTTATAGAACACTTGTACCTAAAACAATGGCTCTATTTTTTGTGAACACAGTATTTGTGTTTTATGGTATTCACCCAATCAGTTGCCTGGGGAGGAGCTGAGTAGCTGAATAGGTCAGTCATGGATGGCAACTGTATAACCAATTGCTGACCTGTAAGTCTGACAAAATGCAGGGAAATGATATTGGAGCAGGCCATGAGTGTGTGTGTTTGGGTCCGTGATGATTAAAAATGCGTTCCAGGTTAGTAGGTAACAAGGCACACATTGACAGGGAATTCTCCTCCTCCTGCCTGGAAGGTTGGGTGGGAACGGGTTTCCTCTGCCTTCATACCACATCATTTCCCCCTTTTTTCCTGAATCCTACAGATGCCTTTACCACATCTGCTGTTTCACTTCACCCACCTCCTGCTCCACAGAGCTTGGCTGGAAGAGATAAATACAGGACCAAGTCTGCATTCTATTTTCCACCGAGCCCCCTAGTGCCTCAGGGGCAATCTCTGGCAGTATGGCTACACAAATCATGCTGCCAGGGAACACAGCTGGTGCTGAAGCACAGGGAACGTGCACGGAACACACACAGATGAGTCTGGCCTCTCATGGATCTCCATGATCCACAAATAACTCTCAAGTACCTGCCAACTTTGGGGGAAGACTTTACGATCTATTCTGTAAGGTGGGGACAAACCTCATCCTTGCAATAAAATGAGAATTCCTCTCCTATCAGGGGATCCTCGGAGTCTTCTCTACCAGAGCTCCGTCCTGTGAGTTTTACCACAAGAAGGTATGATCTGGGCCACGTAAGTACCCATAAAGTGTGTATCACACAGAGAAAGCCAAGTTACAGACATTTATGTTAGCATGACACAGTTTTGCCTTTAAATTTGAAGAGTAGAAGTCCTGAAGTAATGGAAGTTCAAACCAAGTTTTTTTACTTACAAGTTTTTTGCACTAGTTACACAGTATTTCAGAATTATAGCCTACACTGCAGAACTATTTGAAGTTACTTCAATTTTAGAGACATGTGGCTATGAAAAGCCAGTTGGAATTATCTCAAAATACACGCTGCATATAATATTTAAGTAAATGTGAACTAGCTACCTACAAAAATTGATAATTACAGCAAAGAATGTTATATACTTACAGCTAGTAAAATGAAACCACCATAATTTGGAAGATAAACCATGTGCTGGTTCAGAAAGAACTGATCAACCACAGAACAGATGGTTATATTTGGAAAGGGGAAATAAACACCCAGATCTTGGTCTGGTTGACCTAACCTATAAATTAATTCAATCAAACGGTTAATATTTAACTCATGGTAACATACTCTATATCCGTTTGCTCATATCCTCCTCCTTAATAACAGTGCTATTTTTAAAATACAAGTCCCTTTTCCAAGAAATGATGTACCTCTAATCTCTGTCCCAATTCCCTTTTACTTCAGCTGACAACTGACAGATCGCTACCCACGAAGGTAGGTAAAGCCTGGGTTTGAGGGTAGACAGCAAGAAGTTACAGTGGGGTGTAGTTTTGAGTTTCTGTGGCTTTTGCAACTTCAGGTCACACGTTTAATACTTACCTGTTACCTGTAGTAATGTATAAAGCATTTGAGTGCAAGCAAAGGAAAAACTCATTATGCTTTTCTTAGACAATAATTCTCACCTTAACAGATTTACAGAGCCATCTGTGCTGAGAGTTTGTTGTGGTACAGTCAGTCTGAAGTCAAATGTCATAACCTCTTGGGGGTCAGACAGTGATTTGCAAGGGTATTCCCACAATGGGTGAGGCTCTGCCTCTTTGGACTCCCTAAAATTCAGAGAATTCTGAGGAAAGAGAAAAAACCTGGTAAAGACAATCAAGTTTGCATCTGACAAGTACACTCCTTAATCAGTTATGCTGGGTATAATGTATGATGTGGTTTGTGTGCCTCCTAGCTAGACTACAACAACATAGATAAGCATGAAGACATCAGCCCTTCAAAGATTCCAACTAGTATACAGAATGCTGCATAAGTCTCATCAGCAACACAGACTATTGCAAAAACATAAGAACTGTTCTTCCTTCTCTAAACTTGATATTCTATGGGAAGCAAGTCAAGTTTATGTCTGTCCCTATCTTCAAGGCTCTCAATGGCCTGGCCCAGGTTGTCTAAAAGATCACCTAAAGCTCCAGCATGAGGACTGTGGTCAATAACTCTGGTCCTCAAACACAATAGAACTTCCAATCATAAGGGTAAAGCTTATTTTATACAGGAAGCAGAGATTTCTGAGCTTTCTTAGGTGCCAGTCTGAGGTTGTGGAACCAGCTCCCATCACAAACCTCATCACTTTCTGTCCCAAAAGCAAGGTACATTTCTTTGATCTGCATTCTCTAGCACTCACATTCCCTAGCAGCATTTCCATAAAAGTTTTAAAATGTAGCATTCCAAGACTCCATTGCACACACAATTCTCCCCTGGGAAGAGGAAAAGAGAAAGAATGACCCACACATTGGTTGCCCCAACTTTTTTGTTAACTGTAAAATCTGTATTAGAAGAACCTTCCTTCCTATCCACTATACTTCATAAGAGTATTGCCAAGTTACTTATACATTCATTTAGTTTCATGAAAACTCTGCTCTTGATAGAAAGATAAAGCAACTACTGGGACCTACCTACAGAAACGCTCTCATTTAACAGCTATAGCTCCACAGCAGATGAAGTGTCTCTATAACCAGTCACGTTAGAGAGGTCTTTCAGAAATGCTTGAAAATGACCATACACAATTTTTGCAATAAAGCTGATTAGTCCTCAGGCTTTCCAAGCTCACCTCGTTACTGGTAATGGGACATGCCAGTAAAGTTGGTGTCAAAGGATTAACCACTACTAGCCACGACCGCCAGTAAAGTTGGTGTCAAAGGATTAACCACTACTAGCCACGTCTCATCGCTGGTTCTTGGAAAGCGTCTGAGTCTAAGTAACTGCACTGATTACAAGGGTGTGAGGAAAAGAAGTTAATAAAACTATTGCTAGATGATTTGATTTCCAGCATAAAACGCAATTAACTTTGAGAATACATTTTCTAATCCCTATTTTGAATCAACAAAGACTATGTTTTTCTGAATGCTTGAAGACAGCAAAACAGCTTTGTCAGATCAAAAAGAAATACAAGGCTAGAAATCAAGAAAGGATTTCCCCCCCAGGAATTACGTTATGTCTAACTGAGAATACCACTGACATCACTTTAGGATGAAACAATGTTCTGTGTGTCACATGCACAGATGTAAAACACACATTATTCACTCATATCTTCCACTAAATTACAGCTCTTTTTCCTTGTAAAGTTAAAACTTAGCCATAATGTCACATTTTGCCTAAAGACTTTAGATGATCCCTCACTTACCTTAATCATGTCATCCATAATGTGAACATCAAACCCTTCACAGGTACCACATGGGCTTCGAATTCGCCACAAGTCCTAAGGAGGGAAAACAAGTATTCCTTTTAGGGAAGAATTTTAATTATGAACCAAGCTCTTAACTATATACTGCAGCCAGTTGAAAAAGATAGGAAAAGTATTTTTTTTTAAATGTGCTCAGACCAGTTGAATCAGGGGATTAATAATGGGACATATCACCTTCAATCTTTAGGTTGTAGGACAGAAAACAGATCCCGTTCAGGAGCAACCTAAGGTTTTTACTATCTTAGTTTGTTGGCTTTTGTTAAAGAATTGGTCTCAGTTCAGTTTCCAGAGGACAAATGCCTAAATCACAAGGGGTATCTTTTTGCTGTCTAGACACAAAGGGCATGTAGACGGTTATCCTTTCAGCGGTGGATCCTCCAGGTTGGGAGGCATGCTTATGGTGTGGAAACTCTGCATTTCTTCCACCTCTGCAGTTCCATCACTGTGGATTAATACAAGACTTCAGTTATCTGGCACTTTTCAATTTAATTTTTTCCTGTAATTCTTACATGAAGACTGACAATTTAAAGTGCTGTAACAGCACTTCACCTCAACCATTAAAATTGAAGAAACAAAACCACGTAGACCAGTGGTTTTTAACCTGTGGCCCACAGATCCCTGGGGAACTGCAGACTATGTCTAAAACTTTCAAAGGGGTCCACACCTCCATTCAAAGCTTTTTTAGGGGGTCTGCAAATGAAAAAAGGTTGAAAACCACTGATATAGACAAGCAGTTTTCCTAAATGAAAGAACATTTCAAATGTGTATTTTAGTTTTATTGTTGTAGCATAGGACTTCATTTTCATTCTTGCTTCCTATTTATTTGCTATTCAGCTATATCCTGATAAGACAAACCAAGCTGAGTTTACTGAAGATAAATAAATTCTACATTAATCATATTTTGTTAACCCAAAGTATTCCAGCCTCTGAAATCAACCCACCTATATGCATCTATGAAGTGAACTTTTTTTTCCCTTCAGCTAGACTTTTCCCACTCATGATCAACAGGAAGAAACAAACTTTTTTTAAACCACATGGTCCAAATGCCTGTCACATGAGTATTTTGGTTGAGGTTTAATAACCAGAGCTACATTAATGATAAGGCAACACTAGAATCAAAAGTTGAAGCCACTGAGAACTGGAGGGGTCCACAAGTGAACATTTTTTACTGAATTTTCTTTTTCTGGCTGTAAAGTTTGTTGCACTATTCCAGTCACAATCATACCAAGATCATCTACAAAATTACCTATTCTAGCTGGTTGAATGAATTTGGACAGACCAAAAAAAATTTTTTTGTGTGTGGCAGATCTAGTTTCAAAACACTTGCCTGAAAGTTCAGAGCAGCATCTATACATTTCACCCAGTAATAAGTACACCTTAGTACCTATCCTGGACGCACTGTGAGATTACTAAAATCAGGTTTTTAAGAAAATGCATATAGTGTGTAGTAGTGTTCCTAAATGACACTGTCATCTAAAATAAACCAATATATCAATTCTATTTCTACAGCCTGGAATCTGTATTACAATGATTACGAATGATAAGCAATCCTTTTAATACAAGTCAAAATGCTACCATACAGATGAATACAAAATTACCCTGCCCGCATACTCTGCCTTGCCTACTGGAAATCAGGAGGCAAGGAAAGAGGGTATACCGAAGTCAAATATTTTGGACAAGTAGACTAGGGGAGTGAAACAGGTTTCTGGTAAGGTGCACTGGTCCCAAATAACAAGTTGGATGCAGGAAAAGTGTTTTGTTTATGTAGTGGATGTTTGAAGAATTTGGGATTAATGCTCTATGAGAGATTTTTGCATATCCTTAACAGTTTTGTTTCAGAACTAAAAAAATGCTACTGTCACTAAAGGTATGGGTGTTTTTATAGTTCATTGAACTTTTATCACTGTTCAGAGCATAAAATAATAAAACACTACCTCTAAATGCACATACTAGAAACTTAACAGAGCAGATAATAAAATTGCTCAAAATATGATGTTATAGTCATAAAAATGATAATATTGCCATTGCTTTAAAACAGCGGGTGTGGCAGTTGTGCAATCCTAGAATCATAGAATATCAGGGTTGGAAGGGCCCTCAGGAGGTCATCGAGTCCAACCCCCTGCTCAAAGCAGGACCAATCCCCAGACAGATTTTTGCCACAAATGGCCCCCTTAAGGATTAAACTCACAACCCTGGGTTTAGCAGGCCAATGCTCAAACCAGTGAGCTAGCCCTCCCCATTGGATATCCTGCATGCATATCCACAACCATTCCTTCTGATGTAGGCCCTATTGAACGCTTACACAGGATGAAGCTTGAACCCCATCTTGTATCTAACAACATGGGAATGACATTTTGAGAGATGTGGCATTAATCAGATTAGAGTATGGCTCTAAATCATTAAAACCTACATTTCTCAGATATTATGCCTTCGATAAGGCAAGATGCAGTTTGTCAATGGAATAAAATTTATCTTTTGACAATAAATGCAGCATGGTCAAACTAAACCTCTGTTTGTAATTTACCATACTACTAAGAAACCACAGAACTAGAAGCACAGGTATAGTTCTGAATCTGGTCCCCTAAGACTACATCTTACACAGCAAAGAAAAAACCCCAGTTACTGAGTAACAGCCAACTTGGGCTCACAGGGTTGTTTCATTGCTGTGTAGACATCCAGGCTTCAGCTCTGGGAACCTCCCACCCCACAGAAAGTCTACATAGCAATGGAACAGCCCAGCGAGCCCAAGTCGGCTGGCATTGGCCAGCTGCGGGTTTTCTTTGCTATGCAGACATCCCCTCACAGACCAAAAGCTGACCAATTATGGAGCCTTTGTAGTAAATAAATCCTATTGTACTCTCTAGAATCTTGTGTTCTTCAGTCAAAAAAAAATGTACATCTTCCACTCAGGTTGGGAGAAAAAGCATTTAAAATACCTGGGATTAAAATATTCAAAATAGATTTGTGTTTCAGAAGGAAAGGCCGATATATTAAAGCCACCAGCTACAGAATCTTTCATACAAGATGTATAGGCAAGGCTCTAAATGAAGGATGTAGGCATTATTACCTCCTCAAGCAATTACCTGCAGTTTTGCTAGCTTCGCCCTCTCTTCCCCCAATAGATTTCTTTAGAAATCTGAACTGTTTTATGGTTCCTCAAAATGGACATTAGACCACCTTTGCATGCCTGGTGAGTTTATTTTACCCATCATATAGTTCTTTGTACTCTGCATTATGAACATATATAATATTCCCCTGGATATTTGAACACCACCACCCACTGAAGCCATGAAAAGCAGCCTTTGTTATGTCATCTGCTTCTTTGCTTATTAATGACACATTTTCCTGCAGCACACTCCAAAACCTGATCTCAAAAGTCCTTCCGAGTTGGGGCTCTCTTTCTTTCTTCCTCACCATACTTCTCCCTCCAGTCCATTATAGTTCTTACCATAAGGGTTAAGAATCCTAAAATAATTGTAATTGTAGGCTCAGACAGACACTTGGTGACAAAATCAGATAAAAAAAAAACTTTAAGATTGGTCTTCAATGGCACAGTGAATGCAGAGATAACTGCCACTAAAATCACCTAACAGAACGTTCTGGGAACATGTCAGTGTTCCAGATGAGTTGCTTCTGTACCTCGTTCTTTTTCAAATTGAACTTATCTGAAGAAATGCCAAAGTTTCATAATATCCCTAACTAAAATCTGTCTTACGGCATGCATGCTGTGTACTGAAATGTTTCTGAACCTTTAAACAGAACACAAATTGGGCACACGGTGCTTTGATGAAAAACGCACACTCAGACAAGCCATTACAGATGTAAGTGTTTAGTCTTCCACAGAAACACTGCAAACTGTTCTGTATTCTCAGAGCAGCCTAGACAGGAAGAGTAATAGGGTCCTAGGAAGAAAGAACAAACACCCCTGATCATCAAAACAAAGCTGAACAGTCATTTTAGAGGTCCATGGTATCAGATGCTACAGGAAATCTGAAAGCATGAAGACCTCTACAAAACGTGAGTGCTAGTTGCACAAAGTCTTTCCAGAATTCACAAAGAACTTTTACAACTCATTATTATAACAGACAACACATAGTATCAACTGAGGATCTGCCTCATTATTTCTTCAAAGAGGAATGAGGTGGGGGGAATATGCAAGGCTCTGTGAACTGCATATAATTTTGACATATTATTACAGCCTCTCCCTTTCTTGTGGCAGGATTCTATCACTCAGACAGAGGCAGAGTTATTTCTTATGAAGGATTTTACTAGCTATAGTGCTCTCAAAATTTCCCTTCAGCAACAGTTATTGGAAGACAGCAGCTTTTATTGTATCTAATGGGTCAATGAACAGGTAGTATTTCAGTTCAATGGTCATCTATTTACAAGACTGTTGTGCCAATCTTTAGTGGAGGAGCAAACTCACCAGTTTCAGAAAGACTCATTTTATTCCCATTTATTGCTATAAACAGTTAGCTCATCAATGTTTCTGCTCACACCAGGTCTTGTTCACTGAATTTCTACTTTACAAAGGTCACAGTTATGCCATGAGCCAGATAAAGACTGTTCTAAATTATGCTGAATGCATCAAAAGCTAGGGTAATTATGAAGCATCTCTAACCAGCCTTCTATCCAATAACCTTTAGTACATTTGAAAGGATTTAGATCAATAAGTGGAACAAATAATTTAGTGCAATTCTCTGGAATGGTGGTGAATTTCCCCGCTTTTATGACATTTGTCTTTTGGGTTTTAGATTGCTCTGGAACTTCTAGGGTTATTCAACAGTGGCAAGTATTAAGAAATGTACGCTTAACCTTTTCTTTAACTGCAGTCATCAGTTAGGTTATATTTTGTATAAAAACTGATCAAAGAAAGGCCTACAGAACAAATGGTTCCTGCTCTCCATTCATTCATGTTGCAGGAAGAAAAGGTGAAAATCAGCACACTCTCTGAGGGAGGGGAGAAGAACCCCACTACTATCTTTAGCACCATAAGATTTGTTAAATTACAGAGCTTTCTTGTACAATGAAATTTATTCAAAGCAGCTTAAATTTTCATAAGTGACTATGATTGTTGGTGCTTCAGTTTTTGAGTGTTCAACTTGACACATCATACAAGGGCCCAACTTTCAGAGGGTAGGAGCTCATCACTTTGTGAGAATCAGGCTTTTTCAATAAGTCTTGAGCTGGGCATCCAAAAATGAAGGCACCCAAAATCACTAGGAAAATTTAGGTCATGTCTATTTTAAAGCCATGCAGATACAGAATTCTAAACTAAGTAAATATTCTAACATCATGAGTTTCACTGTACATGCAAAAATATCCAAGGAATATTTACAGTATTAGTTGATTACCAAAACAAATTTGCTGCTTGACACACTTTGTTTAATCAAAAACAGACTTATGTTTCCAAAGCAGACAGCTTAGCAATACCAGTCAGGTTACATGGACCTGCCCTTCATGGATTTGTTCTCAGGAAGAAGAGCTAAACATCAAATGGCTGGATATGAAGATGAGTGTACAAGAAGTTTAAGGAGACTATCCTGCTCTAGATATGTATTTAACTGCCACTGCCAGCAAAGGGAGCTATGCACGCTTGTGCGTAACGAAGGAAGATATAACCCTAAGTCTGCAATGTTCTAATGTGCACCTTTATTCTTAATGGAAGAAAACTCATTTATCTATTGTTCTGTTTTGTGTGAGTGCAACACATTAATGTTTTGTAATGTTATATTTTATAACACACTATATTTGATATGACACACACTAAACAGCTCTAAACAGCTCGTCTTTCCTCAGGATAAGAAACTTTTTATATGATGGAGACAAAGGCAACACTGATTAATAGCTATGGAAAGACTAAGGATCAATACAGATTATTTACACATACAAAAGACATTATACATTTTTAATGAACTACAGATGTCTTGTCTGAATGGCTTTTCTACCCTCACTATGAGTGATAGGTAAATTTGGCTAGAGATGTACAGGGAGGTAAATACACACGTGTTGTAAAACAGGGACTAATCCCAGGTCTCCCAAGTCCTAGGTAAGTGCAAAAACCTGGACCATCCTTCCTCTGGTCTACTGTAAAGCAAATCCACGTGATGATCATGCATCTCCTCATTTGATCAACTTGAAAAAGAAGTCACTTTTCTCTAAGTTCTTTTAAAAACCTATTGTGGTTACAAGCAACACCTATGATTCCTAAAATAGAAATGGGAGAGGAGCTAGTACATAAGATAATTATTAAGATGTGGTCCATGAGATGAAAAGGTTGAGATTCACCCCTCCACTAGAATGTTGCAAACTTAATATTAAAAATTACTATAAAGTTGCTGTAGCCTGCCCAGTCTTATAATTGAAAAGTGTCATTTATAGTTTAACTTACAGTTTTTCAGAACACAGCACTTACTGGCAAAACAATTTTGATTTATTTCCAATAGTTTCTCTTCACTCTTCAGATCAATTTAAAAATATTCACACCATTTAATTATAAAAAAAACCCCCAAAACCCTTCAGTTTCAAAGTAACTGAGAATCTTGGTTTCTGCTGTGCAGAGGGAATGTAAAAAATAGCAGTGTTTCAGTTGTTGAATGGTCTTTAAAAAATGCAGTCTTCCATTCTGAAGTGCTTTTAACTCTCTGAAGCACAGCTCCTAATGAATGTGTAAAACAGTGTGTGCCACGCAGACTGCTAAAAACTTAATTGGTTCTGCCAATAAAAAATAAGTTCAGGTCAAGATAAGGACTGAAATGACAACACACTACCTTCAATCTGAGATGTCAAATTGCTCTCATTGTGCTCTGTTGTGATGCTGAAAATACAAGGTGCTCAGATATGATAAACCTGAAATGTAAAATACTGTTGACGAGAGCCAATTCGGTTCAGTTTTGGCTATGTAAATATAAACTGCATAATTCCAACCATCTCACCTTGAACTCCACGACCATCATATAAAGGGAAGCAGACTGTGGCAGGACAGTGACACCATTTGTGAGGTGGGCTGCCACTGCTGTCCTAGCATACAGGAAGTATAGGTTGTGCCATGGTAACAGGCTTGTAGTGAAAAACGGTTCTCCAATGAGGACTGAGACCTTGACAAAAAGGAAAGGCAAAGCCATTTTAAAAAAGGAATAAAGACTCAAATAAACAAGCAATTTACAGAACTCCTAACTTGTCATATTGCAATGTTAGTACGTAAAGCCATCCAAAAGTGAGGCTCCCTTTTGAGGCTGCATATTCTGTACTGCAGAATAGACAAGTGTATCTGTTTTTTAGAATTCACTGGCAAACAAAGGTATTTTCCTATAATACTAAGTGTGAGGCAAATGTAATTATGATTAGATCAGAAGAGTTTTGTAACTGAATTCTGATAATCTGTAGTATTTGAACTTAAGGATGTGAGCAAGCAACACTTCTAGACAGTCAGTCTTTGACCCTGGGTTCAGGATATTTAACTGTTCCACGTACAGCTCATCCACATATAAAAGTTGTGCCACTCTGGCTTTAACTTATCCCCTAGTGTGAATGCAGTTCTACTGATACAGATGTGCTAATACAAGTATAGCTTATTCTCATGCAAGTATAATGTACCTTTATACCAGTAGAACTACGGCCTTGCTAGGGGTTGGTTGTACAACTCTTGTGGTTAAAAATAAATCAGCACACTAACCAACAGTTAGTATTACCATAACACCTAGGAGCCCTGCTCATGGATTAAGATCCCATTGTGCTCGATCCTGTGCAAACACAGAACAAAGAGCTGGTTCCTGACACAAAGAGCTTGGAACTTGTGTATAAAACACGAGAGGATGATGATGAATACTGAGAGGTGGAGAACCACAAGGAAACAATGAGACAATACTGGTCAGCATGAGAGGCAGTGGTCTCAGCACATCAGTCGCTTAACCAGTGTCAAGTTTTTTGTGGTCATCATGGCAAAGGAAAATTTTAAAGGAGGGTTTTGAAGGGGGATGAGGTAGCATTGCAGGTGTTTACGGGAAGCTCCTTCCAAAAATGAGAGGCAGCGTGGGAGAAAATACAAAGGTGCTTGTTTAGAAATGTAACAAGTGAGTGATGGAGGCTGGCATCATGGGCCAATCAAGGCAGGAGTCAACTTCTCAACAGTGAATAATAGAGGATAGGTAAAGTGGGGATAGGCCATGAAGGGTCTTGAAAATGAAGACAAGTAGCTTTGTTTGATGCAAAGGACAAGGGGGAACTGGTAGAGGGATATAAAGTGGGCATGGCACGGTGAAAACAACAGGTTAGGAAAATGATCTTTGCAGATACATTCTGAAGGGATATGAGTGAAGACCAGGCCTCATTTATTTTTCAGTGGGACAAAATCTGGACTACCTACTCACTGTTGCACCACAGACATGAAGAGAATGCACAGACAGCTTTGGCTTTAACAGCATTGATTGGAGCTATTCTATCCCAATAGAAAGGAAAGGTACTTTTCAGTCTGTTTATTTTAAGTGGTTTTAGTGCCAAAACAGAACAAGTGTTACTTACCTTTTTATCTTCCAAATCAGAAGCAGTCAGTAATTCAGGACGTTTCTCTATTATTTTAATTTTATCTCCTACATGGTTGGCTTTAAATATCTTAAAGAGAAAAGTAAGTCATTTATACTTTTTCCTTTAGTACAACTTTGAGTATTTCATATTTTGACTTTAGAATAAGCTACTATTTTAAACAACGTTCTGAAGATGGAAACCACCATCTGGAAGGTAAATTCATAAACCCAAACTAATTAGTGGTTCTTCTCAATGTGAGCGTTCAGTAAACAAATACCAGAATAGGGAAAATACTTTTGAAATATATATAATCTTATTTTAATTAAGTAATGATACATCTACAGATAAATTTTAATCACTCATGCCCAGAAACAAGGTAAGTAAAAACTATGCCACGCTAGATCAAACCACTGATATATCACATCAGTTATCTGGCCTTTGTCATGGCCTATATCTGATATTTCACTAAGACAGGAGTCAACAGACAACATGCACCAGGCTTCAGTAAGTGTTCTGTTTGTGTGGCATATGTTCATGTTGGAGACTTCCTGCTGTTAATAGAAGAATCACTATATGTCTACCGCACTGTTATTTTTATATGTATCTATACATATACACACTTTTGTTTAATGATCAGAATTGTATTTTGTTACCAGAACACTACATCATGGCATCACCATTAATTTCTCATTTTTAACGTTGGAATCAAAGGACTGGAAGGGACCTTGAGAGGTCATCTAGTCAAGTCCCCTGCACAGTATTTTTTAGACCATTCCTGTTTGTCTAACCTGCTCTTAAAAATCTCCAATGATGGAGATTCCACAACCTCCCTAGGCAATTTATTCCAGTGCTTAACCACCCTGACAGGTAGGAAGTTTTTCCTAAAGTCCAACCTAAACCTCCTTTGCTGCAATTTAAACCCATTGCTTCTTGTCCTATCCTCAAAGGATAAATGAGAATCCCATACCTGGACACCACCATAGAAAACTATATTTCTTTAACACAGACACTGCAGTCTGGAAACTTTGCAAATGTGAATGGTTTCCTACGTTTTTCACAAAGTCGGAGACTTACATTTTTCAGGATCTGAGTCAGCAAGGAGATACTAGCTAGGGTTAAGGACCATATCAACGCTTCATGCTTCCGGGATTAAATCAATCTCTATTAGTGATTAGGATGAGATCTTCATGTGGGGGCAGATTATCCTCCAACTACCTACTGCAGGGTTTCTTGCACCTTACTTTGAAGCATCTGGTGCTGGCCAATGTCAGAGGCAGGATACTGGACTAAGGGTTGGATCAAGTATAGCAATTCCAATGGTCCCAGTGTTAACTGGAGTCACAGGCATAAACCTCAATACAGAGATGACATTATCCCCAAATTTCTTTTCCTTATAGTGCCTCACAACCTTGAAGAGCTTAAGTGAATACTGATAGCTCTTTCCATATATACCACAAACACAATGCAATACATATGAGATGCTACTATACTAGAATAATCTGCTTTATTATTAAAGGAACCTAAGCATCAGATATCAGAGGTAAATAAATCAACTGTATAAATTTTTAGACTTACTGACATCACCTGAATTCTCTTAGCCATAAGAACGGCCATAATGGGTCAGACCAAAGGTCCATCTAGTCAAATATCCTGTCTTCCGACAGTGGCCAATGCAGGTGCCCCACAGGGAATGAACAGAACAGGTAATCATCAAATGATCCATCCTGTCGCCCATTCCCAGCTTCTGGCAAACAGAGGCTAGGGACACCATTCCTGCCCATCCTGGCTAATAGCCATTGATGGATCTATCCTCCATGAATTTATCTAGTTCTTTTTTGAACCCTGTTATAGTCTTGCCCTCCCCAACATCGTCTGACAAAGAGTTCTACAGGTTGACTGTGGATCACGGATAAATACAGAATGCATGGATTAATAGTCCTCCTTATACATCAAAGCCCTTTTCAAAAGTAGATGCTAATAGTCACATTTTACAGAAAAAGAAACAGAGAAAGTGACTTGCCACGGTCACACAGCAAGCCAGCATCAGAGTTGGGAACAGAAACCCATCTCTCAATTCACTGGACCATACTGCCTCATCTCCTAATGTAGTAGTGCACCCGATTCTGAGAGATGCTGAACACATTCCACTCCCATTAGAATCAATCAGAATAGAGGCCGCTTATCACCTCTAAGGAGGCACTCACCCTTTTGCAGAGTCAAGGACACTAACTGCATACTGTGACCTCAGCAGAGCATTGTGGATATCATGGTGAGTCCAATCACCTCACCAGGTGATTGTTTGTAGGTCATCTGACCTCTCACAGCTACAGATGGTCTAGCTCCAAAGTATCAATAATACTACTGCCAAACGCATTATTTGGTTTTGGAGGACAGATTGTTTTTGGAGTGAGGGGGATGGAGGAAAAAGATGATCAGTTAGACACAGCTTTTGCTCAGTACGTCAGTTTTGTAACACCTGACAATTTTATTCTCACGGTTTCTACAGGAAGGGGACATTTTGAACATTGACTACTAGAAAATCTGAAGGCAAATTAAACAAACTCGAACGACTGATGCTACTTTGGTATATTGCACAATTTTTCCAAGGAAGTCTTGTCAAATTGGATGATCAAATATGTTAAAGTGGATTTCATCCCTGGATTGCCAATGCACCCATGACCATCGTTATTTATCTGGCATGCCTTGTGTGCTGGACATGAGATTGTGAAACCTATAGGGAGTCCATTTATTTGTTTAAGTAAAAGGATTAACTACTCACTTTCTCCATGAGACAATGGGATACTGCAGAGTTCTCTACTGTAAACACCTAGAGAGAAAACTGTACAATCAGTCATACTGGCTTAATCATTCAAAATGCATTAAAATGACTTCATACCTATTCAGTGTTATGGTTTTGTGGCATGCTCATAAATATCCAAGTGAACTACACATGCTCATTTTTAGCTCATGACACCAATATATATTTCCCTTTTGTCACATTGTCTCTACATAATACGATTACTGCAGAACTACAAGTTAAACTTTGCTTGCACAGCTGTAAAATGAACAAAATTTGACTGTAGAACATTGATATTTGTTCTAGTCTTTCCCACAGGAAAATCTATCTTATTTTCTTAAAATTAAATTGCAACAGAACCTCATTAATCCAAATTCTGGTTAATTGCAAATCCAAAAATCCACACTACACAGATTTCAGAATTTGCAGTTTATTGAAGCACAGACTACCAAGATTCTGCTACAGTTGGGGTTGGGAAGGACAGATCACACTGCCTGTGGGACAATAGATGTGTCATTATGTCAACTCCTGGTCCCACTCCAGTACTTAATGACCACCTGAAACAGGGGTAGGGCACTTACAACTGGCCATAATGCCAGTGCTCCACCCCCACTGGGTCTCACTCCTTAAGTGTGGCTTAATGGGATCCTACTGTACTAGTTGGAAATACCACTGAAATGCACTACAGCATACACACCTTTTGACCTATGGGCACCCAGTCTAGACTTAGTCAAAATTTTCCTATATTTGACATCTCATTAGTTCTCATTTTTTCTTCTTTAGAGCTTGTTATTAAGTTATAAGCGTTCTCCAAGTCTGGTGCACTTGGGAGATCTTTTCATGTGTTTAAGTATTTCAAAGGAAATGAAGCATATACCCATCCACCTGCCATGCCCAGAGGACAGCTTTACTTCACTTTGCATATCAAATTTGGACGAAATTGCCACCTGAATCCTCCATAGTTATACCACTGCTTCCATTAATATTCATGACTGAAGAAGACACCCAACTGTACACTTCTACCCCTCAGAAGACCCTTGCTAAAAGTCTCCAGAACACCAAGATGAATTTCTCACAAATGGAAGATAGGTGCAGCAGCCACACACCAGCCTGTTGTCAGCCCAGGATGAGTCACAAGTGAAGCTATGTGCATAGCTGAATAACACCAGATCATGTGTGTAATTTGGGCTTTGAGACGTCGTGGAGAATGGTTGCCAGCCACTTAACTCACGGAGTAGTGCAGCCATCATTTTTCTGCCAGACAAAAGCAAAATACTTGCATTTGCCTACTGAAGGACTTGCTTTGCCAGAGACCTGTGCCTAAATGGCAAAACACTGTTGAATACTTTCTCTCTCACTGCATCTTTTATGATTGTTAGTTTAGGCATCAAATAGCAATAGCATGCAGCTGTGAGAATATCTGAGCACCTAGGGCAAACCCAAGTGTTCAATATGTGTTAACTAGAGACACCAAAGTACTATTGAAGAGGGAACATTCCCTTCCTCAATCAGGGGATTACTTTTTAGAGCACAATTTTCAGAAACTACCTTAGAGACTGACATTAATCACTTTTCATTTTTGGGTCATCATCCTTGCTGTTGATTACAAACAATTTAACTAAGTTAATTTCAACAGTTGCAAGGAAAAGTGCTGGCAATCTGGGTGTTTTGGAATCATGAGCTAGTTAGTTTATTGAAGAGAGTCACTGGAATAGGCTACCACATGGTTATGCTTAGGCTTAGGCTTGTCACTAGACTAGAACTTAACCTGTCAAAATCTCAGGTACTGTCAAGTAGGGTGATATAGTGGAAACTATATCGTTGTGACTGATCAGGGACTCTGCAGTTTTATTATGCACAGTCTTTTTACACTTACACTGTAGATGTGCATTTCTTAAACACTGCCCAATTATCAACTCTACAGAGCTGCATTATCTATTTTCCTCCACTAATTCACTCTCATACTTACAGATTAGTGAAGGTATTAAAAGCTTAAATAAAAAAAAAAACCTTAAAAAAAAAAGGAGTGAGAGAAATGGTTTGGGCCTCAATCCACACACAGGTGGATATCACAAATGGATCATCTAGCAAATAGCATAAGAAACTCATACGGGGTGATGAGATGTGCCCAGCTAGTTCCCAGCTATTCAGTCTCAGAGTGAAGTACGTTTTCATTGGAATGACCCTGTCAGAAAATGAAACTAGAGGCGTCACAACAGCCCAATTGTGGCTGGGGAGAGGAAGTGCGTGAGGGAAGGGGAATGGATGTGAAACACGTAGGTAACATACATAAAATACTTTGAGTACTGGGTGCATCTCACAGTTACACTCACTCCATTTCTCACTAGAGGATAAACCTAATCCCACCCCAGAATAGCATAGGAATGGTAAACAACAAAAGGAGAAAGTTACCTACTCTTCTTACAGTGAAATGAACATTAACAGCAAGAGGGGTAATTCAGAAAGGAACCAATGAGGAAACGCAGGACACAGCTGGAGCCTTTGGCTACAGTTTGGGTTATAAGTAACCAAAAAACGGCAGCTGCTCCTGCTATATAGTGTAGAGTTTGGATGTCACATACAGCTGAAGTTCACCTCCACTGCTGATCTAGTGGACTGGACCTGAATATTACTAAAAAGCAACACTGAAATGTTCCAAAGGACTGAAAACATCTGTCTAAAAAATAAAGACCAGAAAAACCAACTGGAAGCAGTGAAGCATTATACCTGCTCTGCTCCAAGATACTGAGCCAGCAGAGGAAGCAGGCTGCCGTCACTGATGCAGAGGCAAATACTGTCTTTTTCCAGCACCTGCAGAAAATAAGACAAGATGTCAGCATTATTCTTATTCCAGATTAAAAAGTTTTCAGATAGAATTTCTAGACTTGTTTGTTTGTTGAAACTTAGCCAAAATTTAACACATTCCTCTAAGACAATAGGGATTTGGGGAGCTAAAAACCAAACCAAGAAATATCATCTGCAAGAGTTTTTTCCAAGCTGAAATTCAGAATATAAGATTTTAACAGAGGAGTACCAGAAGTGTTTATATCATGCCCAAAGTAGGTTGCAGAGAACTTACTACTCATCACACATGTACAAAACTCATGTTTTAGTTTCCTCTTGCAGTTACTAAAAGCCTGTCTGTGTCTCTTAGTGACTACTCTCAATAGCAGGGACTCTTTCATAAATAAATTACAGAACTAGAATGGTTTCACATTTATAAGTCTTGTGGATATCTGCAGTTCAAAATAATTTGATACTAGATATTTCATGACTAAGTCTGATTTAGTGTTTCTAGCTCAGACAAAATGCAGTGTGCATTGTGAACAAACCTAGCACATACTCCCTTCGGAAAGGAACATGAACCACCCAGTAGTAATCTATTGGAATGGAAAGATGCACATGGACACCCTGGTGGAGAGAGCAAGAGAGAGAAAGAGTTGATGTCACCATGAGTGGTGGAAGAACCGCACTTACTGTCATCAGAGCCTGGATGTATTGGTTTGTTCGATTCTGATCATTTAGCTCTCCAAAGCGTGGCCTGTTCCAAAGCAGATGAGCCTGACAGCTACAAAGAGGACTCCCAACATAGGCATCTTTTTTGTCCTCTTCATTTCTAAAATAGAATATGAAAAACCTTGTATGCAGTGTTGTTGTAGCTGTGTCAGTCCCAGGATATTAGAGACATGGTGGGTGAGGTAATACCTTTAACTGGTGAGAGAGACAAGCTTTCAAGCTTATAGCTCTGTGTAAGTTCGAAAGCTTGTCTCTCTCACCAATAGAAGTTGGTCCAATAAAAGATATTACCTCACCCACCTTGTTTCTCATGAAAAACATTGACTAGAGTATCGAGTTATATGCTGTTCCAAATCAGCGAATGTGTGTGTTCTAACCAATGAACATATGAAATACAGATTACAGATGGCAGTTTACTAGACATGCTTTCCTGAGGATTTTTAAATCTGTCTCTGTATTTTTGCATCCAATGTTATCAAGCTTTTATCCGGCCTTCATTTTTAAAAGAATGAGCATCCTACTCACTTCTATGGAAGAGACCAGGTGCTCAGAAATTGTGAAAAAAATCAGGCTGCTAGTTTAGGTGCCTAAATATGGAAAAAGAAGTCTAACTTTAGGCACCTGTTTTTAAAAATCTTGTCCCCTGTTGTCATTATGACTTAAATACTGAGTGAGTTTCTCTATCTTCACGATGAGGTTGATGGTCTTGCCAAATTGTGTGGGATTGACATTAGCTGTTTTCATGCTCTCTTCATGATTTACTTGACTTTCTAATCTTATTGTAAGAATTATAAATTATAAGGTCAGAAGGAACAACTGTGATCATCTAGTGTGACCTCCTATATGACAGAGGCTATATGACTTCTCCGAATTCATTACTGTTTGAATGATTGAGCTACACAGGGTCCTGTTAGGAATTGGGTCTTGTTCCTGTTACAGAACACTGAAGACAGACATGCTAAGTACCAGAGACAAGGCAGGGTCCCTTAGAAACTCAAATTGTGCTCTAGCTACTGCGCATATTTTTTTACTCCAGTCCCACCAAGTGGCTTTCTGTTATCTGCTAGCATGTTTACCCTACTCCATAATTTAAGTGATATTGCTATACATAAATAGGGAATCTATGATGATGGAGAGGAGCCTACAAATTCAACCCTTGACTATGAGACCTGGCAAAGTAAGTAATGACTTTAGTTTCTTGCCTTCATCCTTCCCCAAAATACCCAAGCTTTTGGGTAGCAGCACAGACCCATAACTTCACATCATTAGTTTGAGCACCAGCTCCTCTCCCTCACATCTATAGTTACCTGGCCTTCTGGAGCTTATACCACACGGAATATTCATCACGGTATGCAGTCAGGTACACATTCTCACCCTGAAGAACTGGCTCCTCATTTGGAAGAAAATATACACACTGCATCCAATGATCTCTCCACTGGAAACAACAAAAACCCAGGTATTTGTTTGTAAGTAATTAAAAGTGATCTTCATTCAACAACAAATACTCCAGTTTGGTCCAAAGAGAAGTTATCCCAGTTCTAGTAAGCACTGGCAGGACTTTGCAATACCAGCCAGTAAATGAATGAGTGTGGCAATCACTGTTCTATTTCAATAGTACTGAGAAAGAGGTGGATGCTGTAAATGCAAATGCAGTAAGCAAATGCTTACATAGAAGATGTGTTATGCCAAATGGAATGGATGTCAGCCAATAAGCTTGCTGGATAGCTAACCATTATTCTTTAAGTAAAAAAAAAAAAAAAAAAAAAAAAACACACCAACCCCAAAACCCATAAAATAGCACTTATAAAGTGCAAGAGAGAGCTACCCTTCTCCCACCCCCCCACAGCAACATACACTAGCCCAGTGGTTTTCAAACTTTTTTTCTGGCGACCCAGTTGAAGAAAAGTGTTGATGCCCACGACCCAATGGAGCTGGGGATGAGGAGTTTGGGGCATGGGAGGGGCTCAGGGCTGGGGCAGAGGGTTGGGGTGCATGGGTGAGACCAGGAATGAGCAGTTCAGAGTGTGGGAGTACAGGGCTCTGGGCTGGGAGTACAGGCTCTGGGGTGGGGCTGGGGATGAGGGGCTTAGGGTGCAGGAAGGGGCTCTGGGTTTGGGCGGGGGCTCAGGGCTCGGGCAGGGGATTGGGGCATGGGCTTACCTCAGATGGCTTGCAGTCAGTGGTGCAGCAGGGGTGCTAAGGCAGGCCTCCTGCCTGTCCTGGCACCACGGACTGCGCTGTGCCCCAGAAGCAGCCAGCAGCAGGTCCGGCTCCTAGGCAGAGGTGCACAAGTGGCTCAGTGTGGCTCTCGTCCGCAAGCACCCTCTACCCCCAGCTCCCATTGGCCGAGAGCCGGTGCTCAGGGCGGGGGCAGCTCGTGGAGCCCCATGGGCCCCCGCCTAGGAGCCGGACCTGACACTGGCCACTTCCGGGGTACAGCACAGTGTCAAAACAGGTACGAACTAGCCTGCCTTAGCCGGGCAGCATCGCCGACGGGACTTTTAATGGCCCACCGACTTTTAATGGCCCAGTCGGTGGTGCTGACCAGAACCGCTGCGACCCAGTGCCTGGGTCGCAACCCACAGTTTGAAAACCACTGCATTGTCCAGATAATGAAACCAATTGCACCACATTTTGTCATTTTGGAAATCTTCTGAAAAGGCTGTTTCAGACAACGTTTGGGTTTCAAAAATCCCTATGGAACATTGCCAGGCTTCCAAGATGGCCATTATCATGTCTGCTTTTTAACTTTCATTTCAGGTAGCTGTTTTCATTAGCCTTTTCCCCTCCATTATTGTCAGTTTGTCTATTGTCTTAATAGTAAATGTATTCCTAAAAAGCAAGTCTGTGCTCCAATAGTGATTAATACAAATATAACTTCAACCCAATACCGGCATATAAACTCACTATTATAACCTTAGCTAACATTATCCCTTAAAGATTTAGTACAAAGATTATGCTACAAACCCAAAACACAGGTGAATAATCCCCATCCTGGTTATAATACTATAACTAAGAAAATAAGTCATTTCAGAAAGCCTTATTTCATGGAAGCAAGAATCAAGTACCAAGAATTATAACTGAAAGAAGA
The DNA here is from genome assembly GCF_027887155.1 of Malaclemys terrapin pileata. Classification (NCBI taxonomy): domain Eukaryota; kingdom Metazoa; phylum Chordata; order Testudines; family Emydidae; genus Malaclemys; species Malaclemys terrapin. Next base: position 33,680,788 of record NC_071518.1, read on the forward strand.
GATGAATTTCAAATACTTTATATTACAAAAGTGAAGGTGGTCTTAAAATAGGTTGGTTTCTTGGTTAACATACATTTAATATGCATGTATTTAGAATCTTGCAATAAATGGAGTGCTAGTCAAGTTACTACACTTCAAGAGCCACCTGCTCAAGCACGTCACCACACCCATGTCATTGAAATAAAAAACATTACATGCCTTTATTTAAAATAATTAATTGGATGGTGGAAATTTACCAAGACCGTACCTGGACATCATTAGAGGTGGGTTGTACCCAGTATGGTGCCATAGTACATTTTATCATCCCAGAGGGGTCCATGTCAACATCCCACCAGGAGAGGATCACTTGTGCCATGCCGGATTTTATGGGCTCCAACTTCGCTGTGTAATAGGTTGAGGAGCTGTTTACTTGCTTACTGAAATCCACACTGCACAGAGAAGCATCAATTGTACTCAAATATATTTTAAATTACATATATTCATTCCGATAGTTATGCAACCTTAAGAGTGTTTCTTTTGGGAAATGCAGCAAGTAGAAGAATAAATACGGGGAGAGGAGGGTTTAAGTAACATTATACAAATGGGACAGAGTTTAAAAGCTGTAAAAATCGTTACACTGAAATCAAATCATACACTAAATTTCAGCAACAGAAAGAAAATAAAATGGCTTATCAAAAATGTCACCTAAGTATTATTCAAATGTTCAATGTCAGCTCCCCCCAAACTTTGCTTGCCATCAGTTACTTCAGCTGAATAATCTGTGTTTTTTTGGAAGGCGTAACAAAGATTTTGTTTAGTTTTACTACTACTAAGTCTGTCAATCACCTGAACATAGTCACAACATCGCTGAGGACAGTGAAGTCACTCCGAGGCACCTGGTTTAGCTGGATGTCATAGACCGAAGGAACACCAGGACAGTTCTCTATTTCTGAAGGGAAGACAATAATTTTCTCATCATCTTCTCCTTGGACGTGAACAGGAAATAGCTTGTTCCAGGACCACATTCTTTTGGATTCCACTAACTGGGCATATACTCTTGCCCTGTGTGGCACTGCCTCACATCCTTCCTAAGCATTTAAAAACAAAGAATAAATGCATTCAACAAAGCTGAGTTACTAACATGCAAGGAAAATAAAATAACTTATTTTAAAATGTAGTCCAATGTAAGGGAAAAGGTGGACTAAGCACAGGATTGGTAGCCAGGATTTCTTAAACTCTAATTACTTCCTTCTTAAACCTTCCTTTTGGAGCCTTAGCCTTCAGTTTTCGGTCTGCTTCCCCACCTGTAACACAGAACTAACGCACATCCCTACCTCATAGGAGTAGAGTTGCCAACCCTTCAGGATTGTCCGGGAGACTCCAGGAATTGAAGATTATTATGTCATGTGATGAAATCTCCAGGAATTCGTCCAACCAAAGTTGGCAACCCTACACAGGGGTGCTGTGAGGCTTAATGAGCTAATTTTTGTGAAATAAATACTAATGCTATTCTAGGTCTAAAACAACAGACATTGGTGCCAAGCTTCAACTACATTCATGTCTTTATTCTCATACTGAAGGTATCAGATCTACCTTAACTTTTGAAGGCAAATAACCACTAAGCTATAATCATCAATATAAAACTTACAATTGCAATGAGTGCAGGGGAGAAAAATAATGACTCAAAATAAATGACAAATGTTTGTGACAAATTATTTACCTAGTTAGAAATTAATGCAGCCGACTGGTTCAGTAATATAACATACCAGGCCAAATTCAATCCTCATGCAACACCACAGAAGAAAAAGGAATTACACCAGGGATGAATTCAGCACACTATCTACAACCATTTTCTTACCTGTACAAGATATTTGTGGGCATGTTCATAGGATGGCAAAGCCCCTTCTCCTATCAGCTCTGTATCAAATAGTTCTGTTATCAGGATGTTTGCACGACACTGCATGTCTCCATCTATAAAAATAAGTTAATACAATGACACTCTGTGTTATCTTAGAGACTGTATGGCCCTCCTACAAGGTGTAGCACTGAGAATATAAATCATGCAAAACCTCATTTCTATAGTGATGTTTATATATCCACTGGGATGCTTAAACATTAGAGTCAAGTAATTTATCTTCAGGGGTCACACAATTTAAATGAAAAGTTCTGCTTTGTATTTCAGGTTTCCCGAACACATTCCAGATTAAATGCATTTTTTTTTTTTTAAATTAAGCTAAATTTTAAAAAGTTAAACAGAGTGTCTCCTGGCAGTTTTGAAGTACTTTAGTTAACACTTGTTTTTTTTATTTGAGTTCTTCTCACCTGGCCCAACTGTGACTTCAGTAGAGTGCTTGTTGATTACCTTGATCTTGTCACTAAAGCCATTTTTCTCCACTATCTTCACTGCAGCAATAGCCATAGGCGTGAAGACCTTGAAATTATATCAAGAATGCAACATGTTTATAGGATTAACATCAGCATCTAATTACCACCACAAAATGAGTCTATTAACTAAACCTTGTTAAAGAAAAGCCTTTATTTTAACCATACTTAGTCCTGTGAAAGTGCAGTACATTGTGGGAGTATTATTTTCTAAGGGTAAAATTCACCACCATGCACAGTAGCAGCATGAATCCTATGCACCATTTACACTTTCAAAACAGGGTAGAAGTGGAACATCAGAAGTTCACATGCCTTGCACTGCCTCTCCGTAGAGAAGTGAATTTCCCCTGTATGAAAAACCCACTGTATAAGTTATCTCCCACTGTGGCAGTCACGCCAACTTTTCTAAGCTTTCAAAAGTGTGAGGAAGCTGTGTCAAGAAACTTTAAACAACAACATCTAAAATAAACTCCAGTTTACAAATGAGAAGTTCCTCACATGAGACCTCCCCAAGACCTAACTGAACTGGGAACCAAAATAAGACTGACACTGAAACAAAGATGTCGATCTTGTTAAAATTTGCACCTAGCAATGGTGTTAACAGTGGCAAAACACACTGCTCTCCATATCTACAGCTGTCATGGGAACTTTTTTTTTATTCCTGCCAGAATGTAAGCGTGAAGACAGGGATGGAAAAAACAGCAGCTGCAGCACATCACTGGGCTAAAAATGAATGTGCTTAATACACACAGAGAATGTTTTAAAACAACAGTATCAATCTTTCTAACTAATTTCTATACTATACAAGACTTTGTACTGGGAACTTTTAAATATCTGGTCTGGCTGTAGAACCCGATTGTTTAGGATTAGTCACCAGTTTTGGATCTGATCCATCATTTTCAGAGCAGGTTAATGTGCGCCTAGTTTGCGACGTTAAACAAACTAAAAGGGCTCCTCCTACTAAATTAGGTTAAGCAAATGCAAAACTTTTGGAGCTACTTAAAATTACTGAGCACTATTCCCAAATTGTGGTCTGCAGGCCACGAGTGATCTGTGGAGAGCTGGCTGGTTACATGGTGTTTCCAGCTGCTAACTTGCATAAAGAGACATTAAATATGCATTAAATAGGTTAAGAACATAAGAGCAGCCATACTAGGTCAGACCAAAGGTCCACCTAGCCCAGTATCCTATCTTCCGACAGTGGCTAATGCCAGATGCCCCAGAGGGAATGAACAGAACAGGTAATTATCAAGTGATCCATCCCCTATTGCCCATTCCCAGCTTCTGGCAAACAGAGGCTAGGGACACCATCCCTGCCCATCCTGGCTAACAGCCACTGATGGAACTATTCTCCGTGAACTTATCTAGTTCTTTTCTGAACCCTGTTATAGTCTTGACCTTCACAATATCCTCTGACAAAGAGTTCCACAGACTGGCTATGCATTGTGTGAAAAAATACTTCCTTTTGTTTGTTTTAAAACTTCTGCCTATTAATTTCATTTAGTGACCCCTAGTTCATGTGTTATGAGGAGTAAATAACACTTCCTTATTGACTTTCTCCACACCAGTGATGATTTTATAGTCCTCAAGCATATCCCCCCCCTTAGTCATCTCTTTTCCAAGCTGAAAAGTCCCAGTCTTATTAATCTCTCCTCATACGGAAGCTGTTCCATACCTCTAATAATTTTTGTTGCCCTTTACCGAATCTTTTCCAATTCCAATACATCTTTTTTGAGATGGGGCGACCACATCTGCATGCAGTATTCACAATGTGTGCCTACCCTGGATTTATATAGAGGCAATATGATATTTTCTGTCATATTATCTATTCCCTTTTTAATGATTCCCAACATTCTGTTCACTTTTTTTGACTGCCGCTGCACACTGAGTGGATGTTTTCAGAGAACTATCCACAATGACTCCAAGATCTCTTTCTTGAGTGGTAACAGCTAATTTATACCCCATCATTTTATGTATAGTTGGGATTATGTTTTCCAATGTGAATTACTTTGCATTTATCACCACCGAATTTCATCTACCATTTTGTTGTCCAGTCCCCCCAGTTTTGAGAGATCCTTTTGTAGCTCTTTACAGTCTGCCTGGGACTTAACTATCTTGAGTAGTTTTGGGTCATCTGCAAATTTTTACACCTCACTGTTTAACCCTTTTTCTAGATCATTTATGACTATGTTGCATAAGACTGGGCCCAGTACAAATTCATGGGGGACACCACTATTTACCTCTCTCCATTCTGAAAACTGACCATTTATTCCTACCCTTTGTTTCCTATCTTTTAACCAGTTACTGATCCATGAGAGGACTTTCCTTCTTATCCCATGACAGCTTACTTTGCTTAAGAGCCTTTGGTGAGGGACCTTGTCAAAGGCTTTCTGAAAATCTAAGTACATTATATCCACTGGAACCCCTTGTCCACATGTTTGTTGACCCCCTCAAAGAATTCCATACGTTGGTGAGGCATGATTTCCCTTTACAAAAACCATGTTGAATTGCCGGGATCACTTCTGGAGCCCTTTTTTAAAATTGGCATCATATTAGCTATGCTCTAGTCATTTGATACAGGAGCTGATTTAAATGATAAGTTACAGACTACAGTTAGTAGTTCTTCAATTTCACATTTGAGTTCCTTCAGAACTCTTAGGGGAATACCTGGTGACTTATTACTGTTTAGTTTATCAATTTGTTCCAAAACTTCCTCTAATGACACCTCAAACTGGGACAACTAGATTTGTCACCTAAAAATAATGGCTCAGCTTTGGGAATCTCCCTCACATCCTCAGCTGTGAAGACTGATGCAAAAAATTCATTTAGTTTCTCCGCAATGGCCTTATCGCCCTTGAGTGCTCCTTTAGCATCTTGATCATCCAGTGGTCCCATTGGTTGTTTAGCTGGCTTCCTGCTCCTGATGTACTTAAAATTTGTTTTTGCTATTACTTTTTGAGTCTTTGGCTAGCTGTTCTTCACATTATTTTTTGGCCTTCCTAATTATATTTTTACTCTTCACTTGCCAGAGTTTATGTTCCTTTTTATTTTCCTAACTAGGATTTAACTTTCACTTTTTAAAGGATGCCTTTTTGTCTCTCACTGCTTCTTTTACTTTGTTGTTTAGCCACAGTGGCTTTTTTTGATTCTCTTACTATGTTTTTTAATTTGGGGGTATACATTTAAGTTGAGCCTCTATTATAGTGTCTTTAAAAAGTTTCCATGCAACTTGCAGGGATTTCACTTTTGGCACTGTACCTTTTAACTTCTGTTTAACTAACTTCCTCATTTTTATGTAGTATAACTGAATTCAAAAAAGAATTAGGTACGTTTATGGTCCATCAATGGTTATTAGCCAAGGTGGTCAGGAACACAATCCCGTGCTCTGGATGTCCCTAAACCTCTGACTGCCAGAAGCTGGGACTGTACGACTGGGGATGGATCACTGGATAATTGCCCTGTTCTGTTCATTCCCTCTGAAACATCTGGCACTGGCCACTGTTGGATACTGGGGTAGATGGACCACTGGTCTGACCCAGTGTGGCCATTCTTATGTTCTATGCAATCACAAATAGATGGGGAAAAGGTACATATAGCAGTCTCTCTATTAAGATGTGGTGCACGAAATGAAAAAACTTGAGAACTCCTGGTCCAAGAGAAAATGAAACTTAAGAAAAGCCACAATGTGGTTTGAGAGTACTAGCATTTTTCTGAACAACATTCATTAACTCCTCCATGCCACGTATCAGTCACAAGGAATACAGAAAATACAGTACAAGAAACCTAATTTCCAACTATTCTAAGATTTTTCTGTCAAGTTTAGAAAAAATTGTCCATCTAGAGAAAATTAAAACTAATTTCTATACATTCTCATAAGGGCTCTTTCCATATGGTCTACTTCCTCCACCCACACCCCTATAGGTTATATTATAAAAGCTACCTTCAGACAACATGACACCCACACTACTCATTTTGTAGAGGGAACTACTGGACTGCGGCTCTAAAAGCCATATTATGCATTCACTCCTACCTACATACTGGGCCACTTCCATCTCTTGAACAGCAGGTGTCAATGAGGAATTGCTCACCTCAATGGCATAGCAGAAGTCTGCACCTGCTGTAACTGCCATCATGGACAGGAGTCCGGTGCCAGTCCCAATGTCTAGAACAATTGCTTTCTCACCCCTTTCTTTCACCCGGCTCACTGCAGCACGGATGCCCTGGTAGTACTTCAGATTCTGTAAGAAAGAGAGACAGACCAAGATCAGCCACCCCAATGGAATTCTCTTATATCATCAACTCTTGAGCAGAGGTCCTGCAGTCTCACTCCTTGGGAGTTTGTCGATACACCTCTACCCCGATATAACGCGACCCGATATAACACGAATTCGGATATAATGCGGTAAAGCAGTGCTCCGGCGGATCAAAGCAAGTTCGATATAACACGGTTTCACCTATAACGCAGTAAGATTTTTTTTGGCTCCCAAGGACAGTGTTATATCGAGGTAGAGGTGTATCTGCTTTTGCCTTCATGGGGGAACAGTTAAACACCTAGGATCTAAACTGAATAAAGCACCTCAAAATGCAAGCAGGCAAAATTACTGACAAGACTATAATGATTTATAAGCATAGCGCTAAACTTTGAGCAAAAAGGTCCCTAGAAACCTGTTTGGAAAAGACAAGAATATGATGATTTTAGGGCATATTGTTCTCCATAACTTTTCTACTCAATAAATAAAGGATATGTTAATGAATATTTTAGGATGATCCAGGTATACTGAGTTATGATATTAAATATGAAGAAAATTGCTGACAATAAGGGTTATGTTTTATTAGTTTAATGTTGAGTTCTATTGATGTTATGTTAACAATTTATAACAACATAGAATGGAGAATGAAAAACAAATTATGAAAGTTTGGGTAAATGTATAATTGAGTATGTTTAATGATAAATAAGGTTGACTGGAGGAAAGCTAATGAATACGTGACATGGAAAGGTATACAAAAGCAAGGGAACAAGGGCCCAAGTTGGAGAGTACTAGTGCAGAAACTGAGGCAACTATCATGAAGTGCAGAAGAGCTTCCTGGTACTCCGGAATTTGGAAACTTGGACTCCTTCCTGTTCTGTCATATATTTGTATGATGAGAAACGCTAAGTCATAATGATTCTGCCTGAAAATAAATAAAGGTGAAAACTGGTTGAGCCCAAATTGACAAGACTCCTGCCTCACTTTCCCACATTACACTTCAAAATATAATAAAGATCAGTAGAAAGAAGTGTTCATCTGAACAACATCTGTTCCATTTACAATTGATCTATAATTAAAATAAGTTATCTGGAACTACACTGCTGCCAACTAAACCAAACAAATGAAAGCTTCTTTTGGTGATTACTACCAAATATTTTCCTTTTTTTGACAGAGAAATTTACAGTGCCAGCCACAAACTGTCCCTGACATCACCGGTGCTGTATATTCCTGTTGTAGCTCATTCATTTGGGTTAGTGCACTACAATACTGTGTAGATGTGCTGGGCAGATTTCGCAACGGACACTGCATTTTACCCAACATTAAAATATTAGAGCCTTGACAAATATTCAATACTAAAAAGGAAAGATCAGGTTTGCTCTTCGGGGACAGAAATGGGAAGGAGCTTAGGGTTAGTGGCCCATTCAGAGTGCAATATAAAACCCCATTCTAGTCCATAGGATAGTAAGACTAGGGAATATGTACAAAATGCTTTCAAGTGATGTAGCATAAGCTAGCTCTTAGCTAACCGCTCCAGTGATTTACAAAGCAGCCATTCTGTGATTTTACCACAAAGCCTGCAAAACAAATAAAATCCAAACTCTGTCATGCATTTCATTTTGTATAAATGTTAGTCGTATAACTAACTACGACAACTGGCTGCATATTCTTTGCTTCTTTATAATATCAGCTGGTATAAAGGCAAGTTTCTTTGTCATTTATTTTTAATGCAATATAACATGAGTGATAATTACATGGAAGACAAATTTGAAAGCTTTCTTCCTTGGCAGATGGAGGTGTTTTGGATGGGTTTATTTTCTGTACTAAGGGATGAATTTCCATTCCCAAGGTGAACACTGAGGTAACAGATAGAGACTGAAACTAACTTTCCTGCTTAACAGACAGAAGAACCTGAACCATGAGAACTTACTTAATTAGCAAAAACTAGATAATTCAGGGTGTTTTTAGTAGCCCCGTGCCCTATTCAGTACTCCTTATGTAGGCAAAACTCCAGCTGAAGTTATGGAGTTTTGCCCCAAGTTTAGAGGGATGATTATGTCTCTTGACTGTTTGAGTTGATGCGGAATAGCCATTTTCCTTCTTTTTGGAGTCTTACAGTTCACAGAAAATGTGTACGCTGACATTCGGACAGCTCCGTTGCAGGATTTTTCATTTCAATGACATCCCACAGATGTGTCTTGCACCTACTATTTTACAAGCGGGAACCTGACCACTGTCTAGACTGTGGTAATCTCAGTATGACATTTGGTCTATATGTACTATTTTGGTATGGAAACGTGATAGTAATATTTACTATCATTAACAACATACATAACAAAAATTAAAAAACACCCTATGCAAGGAAGGTTGAAACACCAAGATATACATTTAAGCAGAAATAAGCTCTTCCTACTCAAGACCTCTAATCCTCAATACATATTGAAAACTATAAATATTGTTTAGTCAGGTTCTTGACTTGTGTCCCACTCCGCCAAAGACTTATGCTCATAAGATTAATACCACTAAAGTCAATGGGCCTACTCATGCTTAAAGTCTTTCCAGGATCAGGGCCTCAATGTTTTCACTCTGTTAGTTCACATCCATCTGTATCAGGAAAAACGATTTTGATGCTGATAAATAAACAAAGCTTCAGCTGAATTAGGCAAACTTATTAATAGTTCTATAGTAGTTTGTGTAGGAGTATCAGTTGAGACATTCTGCTGAAGATATTATTAAGCAGGCTGGGTACATTTTAAAGCAAGAAACATATACTACTCAGATAATTTTATACTTTAGATTTTTGTAGAATGGAATTTTAACAGAAAGATGAAAACTGCATAATTTCCCCTAAAGGATCCACAATGCCTGGCCAGAGTCCACTATAATTACTTTGAGAGGTTGTTGTGAAACAAGTGTGTGTAATTCAAGCTTGTAAAATTTCCTTATTTTATGTTGGAGAAAGTTTATGACTAACAGCTGGCAGTTTGTGAAAAGGTAGTGTGTGCACTTAAAGTATATTGTTTAAGCAATGAATTTTGCAAAACTGTGTTTGTCAACATCTTTGATTAATAGAACTATACAAACTAATCTGCAGGAGCAGGATTTCAGCTTACATGGCCGACAGCAATCCTCCCCCTATAAAAATTCCTACAACACAAGTAAACTAGTTCACAACAGAAAGAAACTAAAACACTGCCTAACCAGTCCAATCTTTTATAAAAATGGAAACCTTTGAACTGTCTTTTTAAAAAAAAAAAAAAAAAACAATGCTCCTGTAAATTCACAGTCTACAAATGACACCACTAGCTTGTAAAATACTCTAAAAACATTTCCCACTGAACAGAACGGAAATCTATATTTACAAATTAGAAGTTTTTCCATATACAAGAACAAACCCAAGTGACACAAAAAAGGCAGAGTTCACAGAGGCCTTGTCTAAGCTAGGATAGATGTGTGACGTCAAGAATGTTATTAGAAGACTAAGGCACATCATCTTTAACATGTGCTAAACTGGCAGAATTAAAGCCTAAGGGCAAGTCTAACTCTAGACGTGGAACATATTAAAGTATACACTGCTTTACTAAACTGGTTAGTTAAACCATTGATGTGTTCTAGCATCACACCTCTAAATCCTAGTCCAGGTAAGACCTGAGTGGCAAAAGTCTTCAAACCAGGCCTGTTGATTAATCGCAGGTAACTCATGCGATTAATGCAGTTTTAATCACACTGTTAAATGGAATACCAATTGAAATGTATTAAATATTTTTTATTTTTCTACGTTTTCAAATATGTTGCTTGAAATTACAACACAGAATACAGGGCTCACTTTATATTATTATTTTTATTGCAAATATTTGCACTGTAAAAATGATAAACAAAAGAAATCATATTTTTCAATTCACCTCATACAAGTACCATAATGCAATCTCTTTATTGTGAAAGTGCAACTTACAAATGTAGATTTTTTTTTGTTACATGACTGCACTTTCAGGTGACATTGTAAACAAGAAGAGAGCAGCATTATCTCCTGCAAATGTAAACAAACTTGTTTGTCTGAGTGACTTGCTGAACAAGAAATAGGACTGAATGGACTTACAAGCGCTAACGCAGTGGTGAGCAACCTGCGGCCCGCGGACCACACGCAGCCTATCAGGGTAATCCGCTGGCGGGCCGCCCGCAGCTCCGTGGCCGCAGTTCGTCGTTCCCTGCCAACGGGAGTTGCAGAAAGCGGCACGGGCTGCAGGGATGTGCTGGATGCCACTTCCCACAGCTCCCATTGGCCGAGAATGGCAAACCGCGGCCACTGGGAGATGCGGGCGGGCATACAAATTTAAACAAACTGTCTGGCGGCCCGCCAGCAGATTTGGCCCGTGGGCCGCAGGTTGCCCATCATTGTTCCAAAGTTTTAGATTGTTTTATTTTTGAATGCAGTTTTTTTTGTACCTAATTCACATTTGTAAGTTCAACTTTTGTTATAGATTGCATAACAGAACTTGAATGAGGTGAATTGAAAAATACTATTTCTTTTGGTTTTTACAGCATAAATATTTGTTTTATATATATATATATACACACACACACACACAAATATAAGTGAGCACTGTACACTGAGTTCTGTGTTGCAATTGAAATCAATATATTTTAAAATGTAGAAAACTTCCAAAATATTTAAATAAATGGTATTCTATTATTGTCTAACAGTGCGATTGAGATTAATTTTTTAATTCCGCGATTAAACATGATTAATTTTTTTAATCACTTGACAGCCCTTCTTCAAACCACTGTAACCTTGGAAGAGGGGGGAAAAACCCCCAAAACAGAGGGCTGTTACCACCTCCCAAATCAAGTTTTACCTTGGTAGGATACTCAAGATTTTGTTCACCCTTCCAATTTGATCAAAGGCCATGAAGGGCTTTTGATGTAGCTAAAATAAGATTCCTGACCCTGAAAATGGATCTCAAGCCTATGCAACAACTTCAGAACTTTACTCCTCAGACCAAAAGTCAGAAGTTCAACAAGCAGGACATGGGTCATTATCCAATAGTTCTTCCTAGAAATCAGAAGTGTCATACCACATTTCACAACAAAATCAAGTTGATGCAGTCCCAGGAACTTGGAATCCATTTGGAACCGCAGCTTCTCTTCTGTTCTACTCACTGTCGAGTCCTACTAGTGATTATTTTAATTCAAGCTTGTACTCTAACTCAAAGCTTTAAAATCTGTGGTACTGTCACACAAAACATTACCATGGCCATCCACTGCTGTTTCCAAAGCTTCAATGTCATTCTCCTCCTCTGTGATCTTAAACCACTGGTCTCATCAGTGGAATTCACTGAAGCCTGCATCACATATAATTCCTTGCCAATATCCACAGAGGTATTTTTTGATTAAATCACACTTTGGGAGAGAGTTTACAGTTCTGTAAAGCCAGATGCAGATGTGCATAATTCCTAGCTAGAGGCAGAGTTTGACAGCCCATTCTGATCTATTGCCATCTACAAAAAAAAAAAAACTTAAAATTAATTAAAGGAATCAAATTGCAAAGAGAAAATAATACATAAACTACTGAGTTATGAAACATCCCTGAACTTTGGCTTGTGAACTAATTTTTTTGGTGGTGTCGAATAGCTGAAAGGGAAAGAAAGGACAGAGTACTGATGACCCAGCACTTTGAAACAGCAATTCATACCTCTCAGAGACATGATTTCACGGGCTCTGCAAACTCAGGCGGACATTGCTGTATGGGTTACACTCATATCACATCTTGGAGGTTTTCTTTGCAAGCATACCAGCTAAATGGTTTTTCAAATTAAATCGAACTTTGATAACAACAGAGAAGTCTGTGTGCCTCCTTTACTAATCTATCACATACCCACCCAAAGGAGAGGAGGGTGTAAGACACAGCACACTCTTTAGGGAGCACTGGGTTAAATATTCAAAACACCACCTGCAAGTTAGTTTGCTTTAGTAGAAAACTGGGTTTCAGAAATTCCAATTTTGGAAGTGGCTAAATTTCCAGAGGATGGAAGACCCATCAGATGAACATGGAAAGCTGAATGGTCTGGCCTGTGTGTCTAGTTTCTCAGGGAATCTTCAACATTATCCATTTGGCAATTATGCATTTTCTTGTTCTTAATTGCATAATCCATGGAAGCCTCATTCTATTACTTCTTAGGTACTAAAGCTCCAAATAATCCCTGAGCTGTCAAGACCTCCAGCTTCGTCCTTAACTTCTCTAACACATTTTCAAATCAAAATACTGCAGCATATGAATATTAAAGGGAAACACAGAAGAAACTGAATGCAATATCAAATAAATTAACAAAGGGGACACTGCATTGATTATATTAGGACAAGTCTACACTACCACACTACATTGCCTCTGAAATGCATCTGGTGAAGATGCATTATGCTGACGGGAGAGCGCTCTCCCACCAGGATAATTATTCCACCTTCGCAAGAGGCGCCTGGTGTGAATACCATGTTAAGTCAATGTAACTTACGTCGCTCGGAGGGAGTGGGGGAGGAGGGGTGTGTGTGTGTGTGTCTCATTTTCACTCCCCTGAACAACGTAAGTTACATTGACTTGAGCAGTAGAGTAGACCAGCCCTGAGTCTTACATTCCTCACATTTTTAATTTATCTGAGATTGCCAAGGAAACTTCCAGTGTACTGTACTGAATACTACAGATGTCAGGTCAAGTTTGCTGCAGAGTACGCAACTTGTACTTATGGTATTTATTAGAATAAAGAAACTGCCTTCCTCACATCTTACATTGTCTGCTCATTGCAGCGAGGTATTTACATCAGGGTATGTAAATGGGAACTGAACGGAAAGGCATCCCCAAGCATGCGGAACACATGTACTCCACTTCTCTGCACACAGAGCCAAAATGTGTTGCAACAGACCAAAATAAATAGACTTGATAATGTTAATATAACATATACAAACAAGAGAACTACCTAAATCGAATCTTCATTTTATTCTTAAATACTCAATGGTATTCATAGTCCAACATGTTTATTATTGGTAGGCCAAGTACAGTACATTGGCCCCAGGACCTACAGAACAATCCTGTATGAATAATACGTTTTAGGGCTTCTGGTAACAGGTGTGAATCTAGAGTACAGTTTAAGTGTTGACTTGGTCTCCTTGGAATCATATCTACTACATTCATATCTTGTCCGTTAAATCTGTTGCAGAAATGATGCATTTTTTCCATTACAAGTGAATTACTGTATGTCACTATATTAAGAAACAGAAATTCCTGCCAAAATATTGGCTTATTTGCGTTCATTGCTTTGAGAGAGTCTGAGCATACTCAGATTAATGCTAGGAAGATAAAGCAAAGTGCTGAAAGGCCATCTGTCCAACTGTAGTACACCTTATACAGAAGAGAGTGAACAAAACAGTGTATTTCAATTAAAAAAACATTGTAATTTTTAAGGCTTCCTTGCATATGATTTGCTAAGCTTTTACAAATAGCCTGTGTTTCTTTTACTGTCTGGATTTAACAGGGTCAGCTCTATCCTTTACCACAATCAAGCTGCATCTATACTACAGAGACTACACCAGAATAATTCATTAGCATAGATGCAACCTATTCTTCCATCGACATAGCTGCAGTGGGGTTAGGTCAGCATAGCTATGTTGGTCAGAGATGTGGGTTTTTTTCACATCCCTGATCAATGTAGCTATGTCGACCTAACTTTTAAGTGTAGACCAAGCCTCAGTTCTGCTGTGGCAATTTTGACATAATTAGAGTACAGCTATTTAACGGCTTTGTCCCACCATCTCCCTCTAAATCTTGGTATTGGAGTGCTGTTACCACTATAGGCATGTGTGACGTTATGAGTGTAATATAATATTTCATTGGAAGATGACAGGGCCAGAAAGAGTTAATTAACTCACCAACTGACCTGACCCGTGGGTGAACTGTAGAAACTGGTTAGGAAGATATGTAAACGAATAGAGCTTTGAAATGCAAGTCTGCATTGTTAGAGATCTCAAGGGTAGATGTTTGCTCAGGTCTTGTGATGTAAGAAAACAAGTCTTGTCCATTGCTATAACTTTAATTCAAAGATCAAAAAAGGAATATTAACATTTATGATGATACTTGAGTGAAACAGTATTATTGTCTATATGTCTCTCTGAAGGTTGTGGTAACCTGTATCTGAACTGTTTAATGGATAGATTACCCTGTGCTAATTGCCAGGATGTTTGAGAGAAGGAGAATTAAGCCTATTGTTTTCTCAGGCGGAAAGAAGAACCCTGGGACATGATCCTACTGCATATCTCAGATCTGCTTTGGGTTTCAAGAGGGGGAAACCTTAAGCCATAAGGATTGAGATCCCCAGTCACCGACTGGAGCCACCCTGAATATGCACATTGGACTATAACCTATGGACTATTTCTAAAAGGACTTTTGTCAACTACAAGCTCACCTCTGCTATGTATCTGAACCTCAAGAATTGAATTCAAGTCTGTATGTATATTGATCTTTTAACCAACTCTTTCTCTTTTCTTTTTTTTTAAAGAATTTTAGCTTAGTTAATAAGAAGAGGCTATTAGCGTGTATTTTGGGTAAGATCTAAGTTATAATTAGACCTGGGTATGTGGCTGATCCTTTGGGATTGAAAGAACCTTTTCTTTTATATGATGAAGTAAGATTTTCAGTAATCATCATCATATCTGACAGGTGTGTCTGGACAGAGGCCTGAGGCTGGGTACTTTAAGGGAACTGCGTTGTTTGGACTTCTCAGTAACCAGTGAGGTACTACAGGAGCTGTTTTGTGCTGGCTTTGGTAAACCTAGTATGGGAATATCCACCAGCTTTTGGAGTTTGTCTGCCCTGTTTTGTTTGCAGTTCACCCTAACTGAGTGACCTCAGCTGGCTCCCACGGGCAGCACCGTCACAGCATGCTCCCGGAATACATACAGTAGATAATCATAAGAATCGCTTAGGAGACTATTCACCCATAGATGGAGCAGAAAGATCTCCAATCCTTTAAGACATTTTTTTTTTTTTAAGTCCTCAACTTATTTGAAGACATTTGTATTCGCCTCAACTTCTCCCTTAGCATAAACTGGAAGATTTAAGAACACAGCATAAGTGGAGGAGAATAAAAAGAACTTAGTTACAGCCACATGTAGGCAGACAAGGCTAGATGGAATTACTGCAGAAACTGAATTTTATAAGATGAGTCTAAAGTGCCCTCTGAAGGTATGACAGAAAATTACAAGTCTAAAATCAACATAACCGAAAAGCAGCTCCTCCTTTACTTACCTGGCAAGAGAAGAGGTGACCCGTGCCTGCTGATAGGTGGGTTGGGGGAGGAAGGGGGAGTGAGGGCAGCGGCTTCAGCAGCATTACTGAGCATGCTCAGTACAGGCCAAGCAGCAAATCTGCAGGCTGGCCGACCCTGCCCCCCACCCCTTTCAGTATTTTCCCTTCAAGAGTTGAGAGCATCACTATTACTCATACAAAAGTATTTTTCTTCATTCTCTGCTCCTTAACATCAGTTCTTGCAGAAGAAACAGTGTTTCCATCTATCCTAACAAAATGTTTAGAAAAGTTCCCCACTATTGCTATATTAGCAACACTGGGAGCCCTGGAAGCAGTGGCTCATTGGATGCCAGTGCAATTTTTAACACTGTTAATTAGATGTTGGCTAGCCCACCATGGTCAGGCTTGCATGGATATCATTGCAGGATTGGGGCCTGTGACCCAAGAACCCCTTAATGCCAACTGGCAGAGGGGTTATAAGAATATCCTGATTCTGGCTCACCAAAGAATGTCCATGTGAGGTCATAAATGAAAGTGAAGGTCACGTTAGTGGTTGTTAATATTGTTGGGAAATATATGTACAGAGACTACATATGGAATTATGTATTACTCCTGGGGGCATTCTGCACCAAAAAAATAAAAATTCTGCAAAATTCTGAAAATTGTATTTGTCAAATAAATGTGGAGACTCTAGCATGGCATTCGGGAGCAGAGGCCACTGGCTGCACAGATGTGAGTGATAACAGGCGCATCAGGTGTGGGCAGGCAGGCTCAGCAAGCCAGGACCAAGTGTGGAGAGGTTTAGTATGGGGGGGGATCCAGGTGTGGATTGAGAGGGTTCTGTATGAGGCAATCTGGGTTCAGGCGGCTCAATGGGGGATCCGAGTGTGGGGGGCATCTGGGTGCAACGGTAATGGGACTCTGCAGGGGGGTCCAAGTGACGTTGGAAGCGGCTCAGTGGGGGGCGGTGACTTGGAAGGATAGAGCTCGGCACGGGGGTTTGGGTGAGGGGAGCTCAATGGGGGGAGTCCAGATGCTGGGGGAGTGGGGCTCAGTGGGGTGGGGATCCAGGGGCAGCTGGTTGAGGCTCGGTGGGGTGGGGATCAAAGTGCTGGTGGCTCATCAGGGTGGTCCAGGTGCAGGGGGAGAGGGGCTCAGCGGGGAGGGTTCTGGGTGTGTGTGTGTGTGGGGGGAGAGGCTTGGTGGAACGGTCTGGGTATGAGGGATCTGGATGCACGGGGGTTGGGCGGATGGGAGAGCATCTCCCCATACAGTGATCCCTCCCACTGCAGCTGAAGAGCAATGGATGCAGGAAGCGGGGGGTGAGGTGGAGGGGAGATAGGGGAAGAGTTTGCAGAGCTTCCTGCAGCCTGGGGATAAATCTTGGGGTGGATCTGACCCAGCCCTGGATGCCATGCAGGGGAATACGAAGTCCCATTCTCCCCAGCCCAGCCAGGACTAGCTGAGCCCAGCACAGGGTAGAAGCCACCAGCCAAGTATCCCCCAGCCCTGCCCTCTAGCCCACTGTGATTTACCTGTGTGGGCTGCCCTAGGCACCCAAAACATACTGCCGGGAGGGTCACATGACCGCTCTTGTGGCTTCCCTTTCCTTCCCCATCAGAAAGTCATTTTTCTGCGGGGAAGCAAGGAAATCTGCACGGGACATGAATTCTGCGCATGCACAGTGGTGCGGAATTCTCCCAGGAATAACAAGCAAGTCTTCCTCACACTGGAGGCAGGAGGTTAACAAGGTGGCTCAGAGTCCTCGGTACCCCAAGAATCATCACTGGGTCTTAGAAAATTCAGGTAGCAAAATTCTTCAACTTCCAGAGGAACCTGTACAATCATGGAGTGGGAGCTGCTGAGGGGAAGGGAACACTACATTTTTTCACCATGCAAGTTACTTTCTATACTCACTCTGTCTTTGTCATGCAGCATGTCTGCATAGCATGATCTGAAAATAAAATAGAATTTACAGATCAAAACACTGCATATTAACAATCACAATATAAATTTGTTAGCAGATATAAGAATCATCACTGTGAAGCAATTATTCCTAGTGAGTGAGTAAGTTACTGTGACACAGTCATTTGTCCATTTAAGAGGCTGTTTGATTCCACACCCCTAGCCTCAAGAATTCAGGTCACTTTATGATTCCGGGTTTTCCCATTTTGAGTGGCATGAGTATATGAATTAATGGGCTATGAATTAAGTGTTACATGTAGTATAATCTTTTGTTTTTTCTGTTAATTCCTGCAGTATACTCTATCTTGAGCATTCTTAGAAAAATCAGTACAGAGCAAATACATGAACCTATGGGTGAGTTACTGTCAACAACTACTAATGACAGAGAATGTCAGTTAGTAATTAGGAACTAGGGAAAGAAAACGGTCCTCTTTTTATAGACAGCTCTGAAATCTATAGAAAGGGAGTACTAACCACAGAGGACTGGTTTGGAGCTGGCTAGTAAGTCAAAATCCTCATGCTATTTAAAGTGGTACTGATAATAGGCTGAGTGATTTTATAACTCACTCTCTCTCTCACACACATACATAATCACTCAGGTTATCATCAGTACCAATTTAAATACCATGAGGATCTTAATATACCCGCCACTGTATTCTCCCCGCCGCCCCCCCCCTCCCCCCACACACACTCTCCCCCCAACCTGAGGAGGACAAATAAATGCATGTTTTTTTTAATTTGTCTGATTTGAACACTATTTTAAAAAACCCAATAAGCTGACCCAGTCATTTGATCTCTTTGATCACTACTTTCAACTACTAAAAGGTTGTTACAAGAATATGATCAATGAGAAACCATTATGGCTAGGATTTTCAGAGGAGCTTGAGAGTCAGATACTTAACTCCCACTACATTTTGATAGGATTCAGACACTTATTTCACTTCAGGGCCTATCAAAATCCCAGCCTAGATAACCATTCGTTAATAAAGGAAACGCTTGGGTGAAGCTACTTAAATTAGTATTTTTACAACGTTCCACTTGGTATAAGTTAAGATACAGGTGAACATAGCCTAAATGACTGTCTAAATAATGTTATTAATCCCAGGCTCCACAGGCTTTTTCTGTAAAGGTAAATTTAAGTAATATCTTAATTTCAAATTATTCTTGTTTTAACTAGTGATGCAGAAAGCCTGCTAAGAAAAGTGTTTCCACCCTCCCCTATACTCACTTATAAAAGATACACACAATTTATTTGAAACTCTGTTATCGTCACACTGCATTCATTTTTTTACATTTCATTAATCTGCATCTAAGGAGAGCGTCAAGTGTTTTCTCCCATCATACCTTGCAATCTCCTGATGGTAGTCATAGTTCTCATCTTCCGCTAACCATTCCACAGAACCTGTGGTTGGATTGGCCCTTCCACAGAAGACCTTCATAGTTTGTATTCTTTGTGTATTGTGAGGACAGTTTTATGGAGCTGGCTTCAATTCAAATAATTGCAAATTTTTGTCCTGTTATCAGAAACCTGTTTAAACAAAATACAAGTTATGTTATGACATATACTAACTCTTCCTCCTCCCTGTTTTATAGGCTTCATTCCTAAGCATCTCATTAGTAAGGCTGCGAGTCTTTAATGGAGATCATGGAAGTCACAGATCCCATGACTTTCTGGGACATCCGTGACTTCTGCAGCAGCAGGTGCAGCTGACAACAAGGCCGCCCGAGCAGCTGATCCCAGAGCAGCAGTCCGGGAGTAGTGGCGGGTCCCTGGGCTGCCCCCAGCCACAGCAGTGGTGGCGTGCCAGAGCTCCCCACAGAGCAGCAGTAGCATTGCCGGCATGTCCCACCTCCCTCATCCCCAGCACCTACGATTTAGTCAGAGGTATTTATAGTATAAGTCATGGACAGGTCACATGCCATGATTTTTTTGTTTATTGCCCGAGACCTGTGCATGACTTTTACTAAAAATACCCATGACTAAATTGTAGTCTTACTCATTAGTAGCCTCCTTGCTCTTCCACCTTTTGCTTTATTCTATTACACTCTTGACACTTGTAACTTTCTCCTAATCCTTATATGCCATCTTCTCATTTATGATTACTCACTATGATGCACTTCTTCTGTGAACACTACCAATATGACAATCCAGAAGAGAAATAAAAAAAACTAGTAATAAAAGGCTATTTCTAACCTCTGTGAAGTATGCCCCTCATTCACTGTATGATGTCTTTTAATATTTCTTTATCTAATTCAGGGGTCGGCAACCTTTCAGAAGTGGTGTGCCGAATCTTCATTTATTCACTCTAATTTAAGGTTTTGCGCGCCTGTAATACATTTTAATGTTTTTAGAAGGTCTCTTTCTATAAGTCTTCAATATATAACTAAACTATTGTTGTATGTAAAGTAAATAAGGTTTTTAAAATGTTTAAGAAGCCTCATTTAAAATTAAATTAAAATGCAGAGCCCCCGGACTGGTGGCCAGGACCCGGGCAGTGTAAATGCCACTGAAAATCAGCTCGCGTGCCGCCTTTGGCGCACGTGCCATAGGTTGCCTACCCTGATCTAATTCAAAGGATTCTTTAGAGCAGGATCTTGTCTTTTCTTCTGCTTTTTTTTTTTTTACAAAGATGGAGCACAACAAATATTTATATAACCTATAAAAACATGTATATGGAGAAAAAATTAGTAATTTGACACACAAGCTGAAGAGCAACATACTGTGCAAAAGGAAAATGGTTAGTCCTGACTCCTGATGGCCAGAGATTAAAGAAAATATACAAGGACTTGTAAACAGATGAGACTATTTAACCTCCAGTAGGGGATTCTCTCAAGACATGGCATTTATTCTATTCTGTATAGGTTCTTATAGTAGGCACATCACTATAGTGTCTTGAGCACCTTCCAGATGAGCATTAAGCAATGTGACTACACTTCTGTAGTGTGTTGTTTGTTGTCCATACAATAACTGAAGAGAGATCAATGCACAAGTTCAACAATTTTGATAATATATCAAAAAGTCAATACCCTTTTTGTAACTGATCTATGGAAAACCATAAGTGGTTTCTTATGATGCACGTTTTGCGGAACTGTTTTGTAGAGCTTGCTACACTATCTGCAAATAAGATGTTAAATTAACACCACGTTAAACACTGAGCATTAAAAACAACCCTAGACGTCCATTTCAACTCCTCTTTTAATTATCAAGTTTATGTTTTAAAAAACTCAACCCAAATCTCTGCATGTATCATTTCTGAAAGACACAGAAACAGCAGCCGTGACAAACTCCGCTTGGTCACAGAACAGACAGAGAGGGAAATGGCAATAACAAAAAATCCCACTGACAGGCCACACAGCCTCAGTTTCGGAGGGCTCAGGCATGCACAGGTGCTGCAGAGCAATTAACCTACTTCTCCTGTAACACTTTCCGCCCCCAGATCTCCAGGCCCTTGGCACAGAAAAGCGCCAGACCTGGACTGGGCTGGGGCCCGGGGGTGTTGCTCCTGCTCTGAGCAGGGGGTGGGACTAGCTGACCCCCTGAGGTCTCTTCCAGCCCTGACACTCTGGGATTCTGTGGACTTGGCAGCTGCCTGGGGCGCTCAGGGGCAGAAACAAGGGCAGGTGCCTCAGGGCGGGAGTGGGGGAGGGGCCCCACCTCAAGGCCTGGAAGATGGTGGTGGGAGCCCGATGGCTAGAAGTGGCCCTAGGACAAGAGCCGGGCGCTGCCCGCTCCCGGGAGCAGGGAGGACCCGGGGACGCGTTACCGGCCCGGGGACCTGCACGGGCGGAGGCTCCGCCTTGCGACGGCGCTGGGAGCCAAGGGCAGAGCCCAACTGCGGCCCAACCCAGCCGACGGGCCGGCTCCCCGAGCCGAGCCCCGCCCCCCAGGGCCAGCGCCGCACGGCGGGGCCGCCGAGCCTTACCGCCCTGTCAGGCGCGGGAACAGCAGGCCACCATCTTCCCAGCCTGCATTGCGAGAAAAAAGAACCGCACGCGACCGGAGAGAGGCGAGTCAAGGGGGCGGGGCTTCTAGTCCGGACCCTGCCCACTAGGGGGCGGGTTAGTGCATGATAAAAGCTCCGCCCCTAGTAGGTAAAGGGCGGGGTTTAGCGTTGTCCGTGGCGGGTCTCTATCCCGGCATGCTGTGCGGCCCGATGGCCGGCATGGAGCGCGCGGCGGTGCTGCGCGTGAAGCGGAAGCGCGGCGGGTCGGAGCCGGCCGAGGCCCTGGTGATCGCCTGCAAGCGGCAGCGCAGCGAGCCGGGCCCCGCGCCCCCCCGCGACCCGGTGGAGAAGAACCTCTTCAAGCTGGTGGCCACCGTGCCCTCGCAGGTACCGCAGGTTCCTGTCTGGTCCGCCCCCCGCGGGCTCTGGGGGGCCTCCCCCAGCCCAGAGCGGGCTCCGTCCCTGAGATGCTCTGTGGGGAGCCCGGCCCTTGCCCACCCTCTGGGTTAGCGGGGGCCTCCAGGCTGGGCCAGTCTGCCTGACCCCCAGAGACTAGCCTGGTAGTGAATGGGCTTTTATGATAACTAGGTGCCCATTGAACACTTCCTGTCTCACCAGGGCTCTCCTGCTTGGGCACCGGACACCTCTTTGTCCTGCCCTTTAAGTTCCTCTGGGTGATGATACCGCTGCGCAGCCATTTAATGGTCTGCCGTGTTAGCACCTACAAACCAAGCCCAGAAGAGGGGGTGGTTTCATATTGAAAACTAGTCAACCTCAAAAAGTGAATTCGATGTTGCTTTGGGTCCTCCACTTGCCTCAAAGCCCCCCTACTCATTTTAATGTTTTTTCTCCATAATCTGATTTTAAATGTATTTCTTCCCCCATTGTCGCCTGGAAATCCTGCGCAAATACAGAGAAACGTACTGATGAGTCCTCTCTCACATGAGAGAGGTGGTAAGGGTCCAGTGTAAAGGGCTAAAATATTTGAGTCTTTCCTGGAGGGATTGCCCCAATGAGTAGTGATGGGGAAGCTGTACATCCACAACTAGGTTCCTTGCTTGTGGACTCCCACCAAGATCAGTTCTCTCTCTGGTACTTTTTGACATCTATATATAGCCATTAGGTGAACTAGTCAGACAACATGGACTCAGATTTCTGCAGTATGTAGATGACACACAGTTCAGCCTATCCTTCCCAACATGTGACCACCAAGATGGCCCAGGACTTGGATGAGCTCAGCTCTTGAATGGAAAAATAGCTGGCTGAATGAGCAAGACAGAAGTTATGCTGGTGGACAGAGGAAAGCATCTTGAAGAGTTCACAGCCATGGTGTGGTCTCATTTGATTGAAGGTGTACACCCACAATTGGTCAGGTAAGTGCATAGTTTAGAAGGGCTCTTTAATTCCTCGCTGAAATGGTCATGTAGCAGTGTTCATGAGTAACACTTTATCTCCTGTGCGTGGGTGATTGTCTCATCCTGGTGCACGATGACCTCAGTTATCATGCCTTCATCGCCTCTCAGCTGGACTACAGCAATGCTTTGTACCTGGCCCCGAAGTCTTCCGTGCTTAGGAAATTCCAACTACTACAGAATGCTGTAGCATGTCTCCTCAGCAACACAGGCTACCACAAGCATATTGGCCCTCTCCTCTGCTCTCTATGCTAGCTTCTCCTAGAACTTCAAATAAGGGCTAGGACCTTGACTTCATTTTTAAAATACTTCACGGCCTGGGCCCAGGATACATAAAAGACCAACTGAAACTCTGGGATGAAGACAGTGTTTGACAGCTTCACTCCTCTGGCACAATGGAACTCCCTGCAATGAGGGTAAAGCTCATCTGTGCAGAAGACAGAACTTTCTTGGGGACTAGCCTGAGACTGTGGAATGAACTCCCACAAGTACAAGGACCATCACAAACCTCACCACCTTCCACTTCAAGCATGTTTTTTGACCTTGTCTTTAACACATACATAGTAATAACTTTATATTCCAAATAACCCACCATACCATAACAAGACACTCCACAGTGCACACTTCTCCTGAGTGGTGGATAAGAGAACAAACAGGACATATTCCTCATGTTGGTTAATGCACTGTTGGAAGACATGCAGATACAATGATGTGTGGTATAAGAACCTATATAGAATAGAAATAGATTACTTTGTTCATTTGACAACAGGCTAAACCTCTTTTTTTTTTTTTTTTTTTTTTTTTTTAACTTGCATCTTAGTTTACTCCAATCTTGGTAATTACTTGTAACAATAATAGGCACAAATTAAGCACTGGAATGGGTTACCTAGGGAGGTGGTGGAATATTTTTTAGAGGTTTTTAAGGTCAGACTTGACAAAGCCCTGGCTGGAATGATTTAGTTAAGAATTGGTTCTGCTTTGAGCAGGGGGTTGGACTAGCTGATCTCCTGAGGTCCCTTCCAACCCTGATATTCTATGATTCAAAGCTCTTTCAGGAAGGAGGGTGATTCTGTTTTAAGTCAATGGTTTGACTTTTTTTTTTTTTTTTTTTTCCCCACTTTCTCTCTCTGTCCAGAATGAGCCTGTTCAGAAGTATGTACAAGAAGCTATTACTCGAGATAAAGCAGCAGAGATTCTGCGACCCTCTTTAGGAAGCACTCAAAGAATAATTCAGGACCTTCGCTCCTCCAAGCAGGTGAAGAGGCAGGAAAACCGGTACCACATCATAACCAGCCATCGGCCAAACTGTGCTGAAAGAGAAACAATTGTGCTTGACACAAATGGCGGGGAGACAAATGAGGGTGCCGAACTGGACCCTGAAGCAAAAAAAGACACTTCACAACAAGGAAGCACTGCTACTTATGATAGTTCAAGTTATTTTGGGGAATTCCAGTTGTTTGATGTAGTACAAGAGGAGGAAGTAGAGAGAGACCCCAATATCACTGCAGTAGACACACAGGTTGGTATTGAGACTTCTGCACTACTGACTAGCCAAATTACATTCCATTTTGGTGCAGTAAAATTGTATAAGTGGGCATGCTGGATGTTTGCCAGTGATTTTGAATCTATACTGTTTAGACAACATAAAGGCATTTAACTAGACACTTAATAGCTGGAGGATTAAACCTAGCCTGAGCAAAATATAAAAGATACGGGTGAGGTGGGTCTTACTACTTAATTCCTAGTGAGAAGTGCAGCCTCCTGGAACAACCTCTATGGCAGAGGTGGGCAAACTACGGCCCGCGGGACCATCCTGCCTGGCCCTTGAGCTCCCAGGCCCCTCCCCTGCTGTCCCTGCTCCCCCACATCCTCAGCTCACCGTGCCGTCAGCACACTGGGCAGTGGGGCTGCGAGCTCCTGACCCGGTGCTCTGACTGCGCAGCAGCGTGGTTGGCTCCGGCCAGGCAGCGCGGCTGCCAGTCCTGGTGCTCTGAGTGGCATAGTTAGGGGTTGGGGAGTGGGGGGGGTTGGATAAGGGGCAGGGGATTCTGGGGAGCAGTCGGGACCAGGAGCAGTTGGATCGGCATGGGAGTCCCAGGGGGCCTGTCGGGGGCAGAGGTGTGGATAGGGATCGGGGCAGTCAGGGGACAGGGAGCAGGGGGAGGGAGGGGTTGGATAGGGGGTGGATCTCGGTGGAGGGCGGTTAGGGGAGGGGGCCATCAGGGGACAAGGAGCTGGGGAGTGGGCAGATAGGGGGCGGGAGGTAGGCTGTTTGGGGAGGCACAGCCTTCCCTACCTGGCCCTCCATACAGTTTTGGAACCCCGATGTGGCCCTCAGGCCAAAAAGTTTGCCCACCCCTGCTCTATGGGGTAGGGGAGGGTGCATGGATTTCTACTAGTGTCTTCTCTGTGGCCTAGGTGGGGGTTTAATCTCTCAAATAAGCCTGGCTAATAGACGTATAAAACACACAGCTTCACCTTATTTAGTTGTTAGAAAGGAGAAGCTGCGTGTGCAAGTCCCCAACCCTTCAGAATTCCCTGTCGCCTGCAAAGAAGGCTAGTGGAGAGAAGAGGCCTCTGTTCTTTGACTGAGCTTCCCCCTTCTGAATAACCCCAACACCTGCTTCTGCTGATGCTCATAGTTCCCTCAAGCAGCAGCAAAGTGAGATTGATACAGTATTTCAGGACTTTATTTTTCAATAGCAGCTGTGAAACCAGTCTGAGCCTTCTTATTTTAACTCTGCTGCTTGACAAGTCTGAGCAGCAGTAGGGGCATGGACTCTTCCTGTAGACTTAAGAGAACACTGTGTATTTAGTTCACGCTGGGAAGATTATTTTAGCAACTCCAACTAGAAATATTCCAATTTTTCTGAAATTAATGCTTTAGGCCGCTGTGCTTGACACCCTTCTCACTGAGAGCTTTTTGAGCGCTACATGTTTTCAGTGTGCCGTGTTTATTTTTATAATCTTGCAATCATCTTGCACCCATATTTTAAGTTGCAGGAATCTCTGCTCGGTTTCTGGTGGAATTCTAAGTGTGACGAAGTTGTCTGTTTCCCATGGTTGCTATATGTACAGCACATTATGAACCTTCTAAACTTTTTCATGACTGTGGCAGGTCACAGAATATTGTGCTTGTGTGGGGTGGGAGAAGGGTGATATTGAAGGAAGCATTGTATTATAGCATATATGAGAATAAACCCATTCAGCATTTCCATTACCAATGGATCCCAGCTCTGAGAAAACAAAAACCTTTCCATGTTGGAGAGAGAAGTAAACATCAGTGTGGGCAAGGAGAATGTGGTAACTGTTTTTAAATCCATTCTACTTCCATCAGTAAAAATTGAGCAACTCCAGCTGAAAATGCTGCATCTTGATAAACAGCTGGCAGCTCAGTGCAATAATACATTGTTTTTGATTCTGAAACATTCCCATCCTAGAATGAGTGCTTGTCCAAATGACTTGTTTATCCATACACAGCATTCAATAATTGTACAACCCAGCACTCAGTGCATGTTAGCTTCTTTTAAAAACAAAAACATTCTGTTCAGACTAGACTACTTGCAGCTATTGCACATTCCCCTCAGTCAGCTTCAGTCTCTTTCCCCCTAATACGCATGAGAAAAGCAAGGTGGGAAGGAGTAGTGGCTCTCAAAATGTGACTCAGTAGGATTTGCTTTTAGGAAATGGAACTATAATGTGCAGTCAAAATCCCAGCTTGTGCTAGATACGGTCTCCTCTACTTACTCGTTTTGTTCTTGTGTGTGTTTGAGATTGGACTTCAATTCAGTCCTCAGGAGCAGTAGTAGCTGCACCTCTACAAAAAGGTAGAGATGCAACCTGCTCAATTTATTTCTTCTCTCAAATACAGAAATGCTTTTAATATGGAAATATCATTAATGGTTTGGAAATGAGGCTCCACAAATCAGCTTTGTCCTTCTCTGTTGCATTTAAAAGTTCCTTCTGAATTAGAACTTACAGATTTTTAAAATGCATCGCAGTGCTACCTGACACTGGGACTGACCAAACAGCGGTAGAATTATGGCACTACAGAAGCCCAATAGCGTTGTTACTAATAAATCTTAATTGTGAGGTGTCTAGGCAAAAAAAAAAAAAAAATTCAAACCAGGCCAACGTTTGCTTCATTCTCCATTTCCCTCTCCCCTTTTAATTTTTTCCCTTTCTATAGAGGTTAGGATGAGAGAGACAGTCTTACTGGTTTTCCTATTCTCACCTCAGAATTGACTAAATAGTTCAGAAAGCACTTGAACTTGATGGGTGGAATTTCTCTCAAGCACCTGTTCCAGCAAGGGGAGAGTTTGTGCCAACCTCAATGGAACTGAAACAGTGGGCCTGCCAAAGCCAACAATTTGCAAATGATTCTGGCTATGGGAAAGAATCTGCCGGAAAGCTTGTTTTTTCTCCTGTGAATGTGGAACACAGAAACAATAGGGGCAGACTCAGCGGGTCCAGCAGCCTTTTCCTGTCTTTTGGACTTGTTCATTGGTCTCATATTTACAGGGGAAAACAATCTAAACTTTTGTATAGGTGTCATTTTTTACCTATACGTAACTGCACAATTCTACTACAACAGATGTTACTGTAATAGAACAGTGTCATACTGTACAAAATATTTAACTATTCACTTTAAGCATGTGTATCCACTTGCACAACTATATGTATTAAATCCTATCTGAGGCAGACAAACCTTTGTAGTGTATTAACCATTTATTTAAAGAGTAATGTGTAAATTAGTGATCTAAGTTTTGATTATAGATTTCATGACTAAAACTGCATTTTTTTTTTTTAGAAGCAGCTACCATCTTTGCAAGGTGAACTCTGGATATTTCCACTTTTTTTTCCCAGCAATAAAGATATAAGAATAAGACAGCATAACTGCTGATGATTCACATTTTGAGGGGGGGGGGTGTGTGTATATGTATATGTATATGTATATATATATATGTATATATATAATTTCCATCACTAATATGAATTTGTATATGGATGGTGGTAGTTCAGAGTGGATTATATTTTAGCCATAGAACACATCCTTATATTGTGTACAGAAATATCAGTAACACAGATGAGGTTTATAGTGAACATATTAACATTTCCATTGTAAAATACCAATTTTTAGTTGTATGTACCTTGTGCATAATTTTAGTGCTAAGATTCTTTAATATAAAATCTGTTCAGGATCAGGTTTCTTTGAGGAACAGCCTGTGCTTTTTTCAAAGATAAAAACAAATACACTGATCTAATATTTTGTCTTTTAACGGAAAGCAATGAGTGTACAAATGCTTGAAAACTCTGCCTTCAACTTGCAAATGTCCAAATCACAAAGAATAAACTGGGAGCGTTTTTCATGTCAGAATGAGAAGACAAGGGGTGGACAGTGTGCCCTTGGAGCCTGTTTCTGATTATTATTTGGGGGAGGGGGGAGGTGGTTAATAGCTGCATAGATGTGAATTTAAGGCCCAAAACTTTGGAGGGGAAAGCTTTTTGAAATATTAACATGAAATTGCTTTGCAAATTAAGATTTCTTTTGAGTATGGAAAACCCACCAACTTTGAACACGTGAAACCCTGAAATGGAAATTGACATCTGTTTTTGTTCAAGTTGAATGATGCAAAAAACAATTCTGTTTAATATTAAGGGCTATCAGTGACACATGAGTTGAGAAAGGAGGAGAGCTGATTAGAATATCTCAATAACTAAAGTTTTTATGCAGCGTGTATAGCACTGGTCTTGACCTAACAGAAACAGTCCTTGGATGCTTTTCACAAATAACTCCCTGTGCTAAAACATACATACATACATACACACACACTTTCATTATTACCCATGAATAAACCAGACAAAAGACACAAGACAAGATGACTTTCCAACCCATCCAGTTTACTTTGAAGCTGATGTACTAACTCATGTTTCACCTTTAATCAGTTATCTGCTTACACAGTAAAGTAGCAGTAGTTTCAAGCAAGAAAGCAGTTGCTTTCGTTTACAGCTGCCTCTAGCCTTTATTTTTAAAATGCTGTAGTAGGAAAATTACACCAGTGCTACTGCTTCTCTCTAGAGAAGGCCGACCATGGCTTAACTTTCTGAGGGGGAGACTGTACACCTCTACCTCGATATAGCGCTGTCCTGGGGAGCCAAAAAATCGTACCGCGTTATAGGTGAAACTGTATTATATCAAACTTGCTTTGATCCGCTGGAGCGCAGCCCCGCCCCCCCGGAGCGCTGCTTTACCGTGTTATATCTGAATTTGTGTTATATCGGGGTAGAGGTGTATTTGAATTTCTTCAGGCTACAGTCGTTATTTATGGGTGATATGGAGTCTGAGTTAAAGCTATATGCAAATCTTCCTGCCTAACAAATGTATGTATGAAGAGCCCTCCATCCAAAAACAGAAAAAAACACTAATGAAATTGCTCCCTAAAATAAAATGCTAAAACTGACTGGAAACTGTTTAGTTGGTATGTGGGCCTCTGAACTACTGATGTAGATTCACTTTTCAGTGGGTTGACATCTGCCAGCAGTACACTTGGCAATGCCCATTTAAATCAGTATTTCCATTTCTAGGTTGAGGTGTTGTAAATGGACAGATTGGTGAGCTGAGCAAAATGGGTGGATTTTCTATTTAGTGTTCAATGTTTCATTTTCAAACATAAGCTGAAAGTCTCAAATTCTATTATTAAAAACTGCTGTGAGCACACAATATCCATTAACTATACAGAAAATGTTTGGATTATGGAAAGGCTCTCCAGTGCACCCCCTCCCAGATAAAGTCATACTACAATTTATTTGGAGCATCAGCAATCTAAAGCTTTCAATAGTAAAACTTTTTAAATAACTTGCGAAATATTTTTACTTTGCCCTATTTGGGGCATTAAGGATAAATGTTTTAGTTGTAGCTCACTTAAACTCACTATGTGTGACTTCAATGAAATATTGGTGGTGGTTTTTTTGATAACAGAAAACTGATGATCCAGATGTGATTCTTTGCAATGCAGTAGAAATGATCCGTGAGCGTTTAACTGTATCTGAGAATGATAAAGGATTAGAACACCATGGGAAGGAAGATGATTATGTTTATGATATTTACTACATGGAAACATCGACTCCTGGCTGGATCCAGAACATCCTCTCTGTGCAGCCGTACACACAGGAATATGAACTGGTAAGGACGAGGAAATCAAAAACCAGACTTTATGTAGTAATGAAAGAAGCTAATGGAAACAAACCTGCTTCAATTACATTGTCCTAGTCTGAAAATCATGACCATGCAAAATGGCATTTTGTAGTTCAATGACTTTTGTATCAAATGTGCTTTTTCTAACTACCAGTCTTGCAAACTCAATCAGGGTTCTTTCCATATTGTCAGGGAAAATTATGCCCGACATAACACACCTATAACTCCCATTGTCTTCGTGTTTGCACAGGTGTAACTGACTGGAACTTGGTAAACAATGCACAAGAAAAGAATCTGGGTCATTCATACTTCAGTTGTGTGGGTCTCTAGGACTAACAAGTCACACTTGCTTCTTGTTGATGAGCAGCTATGCCTACACACAAGATGGCACAAAGAGGGCCAAAATAAGGTTGCATAGGCAGCCTTATTTCTGGCATTTCCTAATTTGAGTACTTACCTTTAAACTATTACGGTTTCAGTCAAGTTTTGTGCATTATATATAATGAGAGAACTGTGCTTCAGTTGTGATGTGATTTCATATTTCAACAGAAAGCACTGGTAAGAAGCTTTCTTTCATTGCATATCCTCTGTTCCCTTTGCCAAAATTAAACACTGCTTTATCACTTCAAATAGCTAACTTTCCTCAAAATTACTATTCATTCAACCACTGAAGTACAACTGGAGTGGGTGGAATTAATTTTGCAATTTCAGCAGTGCCCAAAATAGGTAATGGTGCAACCACATCAGTGTTGTTCTATTAGGATAGTTTTATTTCCTTAACACAGTACTAAACTTATTGCATGCACTAACAAAAGTTATGCCAGGCCTGAACAGACTGATCTGCCCATTGAGGCTACAATACATCATTTTAACTTTTGGATGGTGTCACTGTAACTAAGTATCACTAGTGAATATTTTTTTTTCTTCCTCATCTTACGCTATGTAGACTGATGGAGAAATCATTTAATTTTTCTGTGACTCTCTTCCTCCTCTGAATAGTCCTTTCCCTATTGACATGCAGGTAGATGATGATCATATTTCTGAAGAAATATATGATGATGAAGATGATGAGAACAATGAGAATAATTGGCGTAATGACTATCCTGATGAAGATGAGTTCCTTCCTGAGGAAGATGAAGACAGAGAAGGAAAAGATAGAGGTATTTCATTGTCAGTACTACCTGCCCTTCTGCCCATTTAGGGGATGAGGCTTAAATCTTCTGATGGTGTTCACTTTTGCTAGCTATAATGTCACAATCTAAGGTGCAATCATTACTGAATGGGGATGTTCATGGGGAATGGGAGGGTTCATTAAATTGGAGACTTCAAAGGTAGTCTTGAATGATTTGTTCCACAACTATCAGTGGATGATAGGAATAAACTGTTCCTCATTTTCACACATCTCACACTTGTTCAAGTACACCTCTACCTCGATATAACGCTGTCCTTGGGAGCCAAAAAATCTTACCACGTTATAGTGAAACTGCGTTATATCGAACTTGCTTTGATCCACCGGAGTGTGCAGCCCCACCCCCCCTGGAGCACTGCTTTACCACGTTATATCCGAATTCGTGTTATAGCGGGTCGTGTTATATTGAGGTAGAGGTGTATTGGCAAGTAGAACTTAAACTCCTCAATTCCTTTTTAAGTCTTTCAGTGTTGTGAAAGCCCATTAGAACTGAGGTGATGGAGACTTCTGCAAACCCTTCTTTCCATGAAAAATCTTAGGGAACAAAGGGAAAATACTTCATATGGCATAGAGGGGCCAGGTAGGAGTAAACTTCATTAGTGGATTCTCATTTGATGTTTGTCTTAAATGGATGAACTCATCTTTATTGGCTGACTGAGGAATTTCTTCATTAGAAATCCTTATCAAGCTGTTTTAACTATCAAGAGTTGCACTATAAGGCATATGAGGTTTGGAGACTTAATTCAGTTCCTAACTCTTGCCACCGATCTTGGGCAAATCCTGTTTTTCTATTCTTAAAATTGAGACTTCTTAGCTACATTGAAACCCTCAGTTAAAAGATGCTATATGTGCAAAGTTAGCATCACTGCCTTGAAAAGGAGTATAACTCAAAACTCATCTGATGCAGAACTTGTAATTCTTTGGCAGTGGGCAGGTGGGAAACTCTTGCATTACCATATAAAGTTAAGTATTTAATAGTTCCTGAATCATAACTGATCTTTAACTACAAAGAGATTTTAACATGCAGTTTGAAACATTTAATGTTTTCTCTCTAGAATCTGATGGGAGCTTCAGTGATGAAGATGGCAGGGGTATCAGAAGCAGAACATGGGTCAAATACCACTGTGATATTCTGCAGGAGTTTGAATATGATGGGGTCCAGGACTTAGATTCTGATTAACACTAAATAATCTGAATACTAGCATACTGCCAGCAAAGTGTTCTTGACCTCCCTCCAAAAGTCCAGAAAATTATTGCTGCTTTTGGTAGCTCTTTATGGAAATGTTAAGGTGAGACCTCAAAGAATGGAAAAGCATTTCCTTCTGGTAAAACAAATAGCTTCCCACTGTTGTACAAAATGCCACATTTTAAAAGGAAGCGGTCCTTGTCCATCTGTTTGATCTGTAGAATTGATACAGTATTTGATTATATACATTAAGCCTGAAGTGGCCATTTCCTACCCTGAGCCATTGGGAAAGTAGAAGTCTGTAAAAATTGAACTTTCTGGCATGAAGTTCACTTAAGAAATAACTTAAAATCCAGGAAGCATCTGCAATTTCAGGTTGGTAGTATTTAACTCCATGAGTGAGTGTTAAGTAAAGCAAGTCATTCATAATGTGACTTTTTATCCAGGAGCAAACTTGTTTGAGTGAAAGCTTCATTTTCTAATTTGAGTATTACAAATGAGGGCAAGTAGAGAAGCAATCTTGGCTTTAAGAAAAAGAGCTGCATTACTATCCTATGAGCCGCTTTCTCTGTATACATGAAAAGAATGGTCAGTCTCTAGACATGTCCTAGGGCTTTTTGGCTGGACACCTTTTCCTTTGTATCCCTGAAATAGAGTAATGTAAAGTATTTATGCACTTAAATTTGTAAATAAAAATTTGTTTAATTATTTTGCTGTAAATAGCCATTTCTTTAAAAAAGCTTGGATTCTACCCCTTAACTGAGCTAAAAGATTCAAAATGCTGAAATGTAAGCCGCCTTCTACAGTGAGTAGCTCTAATGGGGACATCAACTTCTATACGAAGCTACAATAAAGTCATCTTCGTATAAATCCAAACCTCAGATTGTAGGCCTCAGCTGATTAATATACACACCTGCTTTCATCTTCTGCTCCTTCAACTCTGTCTTCTGTTCTCTTAACTTGGAATGGTAGATCTGTGCAGTAGAGTGTTTATTTTGTAAAGAAGAAAGTGGTTGGGAAACCCATCTCTTGAACATATAAAGGCACTTTAGGACATTAGCTTTTCCTAACCTTAATAGTATAATACAATACTATCACAAGAACCATGCTAAGTGGTTAGAGGGACTCAATTTAATTAGTTTTAAGTTACTTTAGTTTGCCATCATCACAGCTGTGGCTTTATTTATTTATTTATTTTGTTAACATTATACTTACTTTCCTAAGCTATTGGACAGAACTATTTTGGGGCAACTGTTGTGGTAGCTGGTGCCTATATTGCAGTAGCCCTTTCCCTTCCCACCTGGGATAAGGGGATTTATGTAAAACTCATCACTGTCTCAGGGTTGTTATGGCCTTCTCATATCAGACATTCCCATTGCTGCAGCCTCCACCTTCTGGATTTTAATGGTAAAGTGCTAATAGGGCAGAATTAATTGTCAGTGCACTCAAAAATGGTACTTGAAATTGAGGAAGAAGCAAATACAGTTTTGTGGCTATTTCCCTTGCACTAGTAGCTAATAGGACAGCAGTGACTGTACTGATAGCAAAGCAACTTTTAGAGAGAAGGTGTGTGATCTTTTATTGGACTAACTGTTGGTGAGAGACAACCTTTTGAGCTTACACAGCTCTTCAGACCTGTGTAAACACAAGCTTTTCTCTCACCAAACAGAAGTTGGTCCCATAAAAGATACTACCTCACGTGACCACCTTGTCTCTAATATCCTGGGACTGACATGGATACAACATTGCATACAAACCTACTTCTGTCAATATCAAACTGAAATACAGGTTTTTGTGGTGCACAACTCATGAAGATTGGCCACAAACATCAACTAGCATTCTCTGCTAAAGCTCTAGTGAAGTTACACTAAAGCAATGCCAGGGACTGAATCGGAGACAAAAAATAGAGTTCAATAAATCACTCAAAGCAATTACAACTTGTGTAAGTGAAGTTAAGTTCTTTAAAATAAGAACTTTGAGTGATTTATTGAACTCTATTCTTGGTCCCCTGATTCAGTCCCTGGCATTCTACAAGCAAGAGTAGTTAGGCAGCTAGTGGGGTAGCAATGGGTGCAGCATGCATGTCAGTGGTCTAGCAATGTTTGCAAAGCCAAATATATAGTGAGTGTCAGCTATGATTTTTGGGAAAGCTGGCTTGAGGATTAGCACTATAGTTACTTTTTAGGCCATGAAAATTTGAGAAATCAACCTCAGTTTGTGGAATTTGGACGTCAGCATGATTTTTGGCCATTATCTAAAACTAGGAAAATAACTTATTGCCATTGTATATAAGACTTCTGAAAATGCAACTGTGGTCTAGGATAAAATATTAGTCTCAACTCTCATCTTACAAGTCTGCCTCAAAAAAATCATTTTCCTTTCCTACCTTTGAACACTGGCTGCTAATAATCCACTCTTACTCTCTTCCCCCCCCCCCCCCCCTTTGCATTTAAGTTCAGGAGAGCCTATGCCGTGGCTAATAGGACACTGATTAATTTAAAATCACTTAATGAAAATCATTGCATTTATCAGAATTTCTAGCTTGCAGCACTGACTGTGAGGAGCACTTAATTCCCATCACTGGAAAGGACTTCAGCATAGTGGAATTTATGAGACTGTATTTTTTCATTTAAAGTTCAAGCCTATCCTAAGCCCTCAAAGAAACTATGCACAACCTTCTTAATAAAACCACAGTGTGTTGGAGAGACCTTGAACTGCCTATTATAATCCTTTAAACAAATCTCAAACTTCAAATGTATGGAATTTGTCATAATAGCACATTGGATTGTAATAAGCCACAACAAGATTTAAGTGTTAAATGCCACTTTTTATTAAATGGTCAGGAAAACAAGGAAAAGGTTTGAGGTTTAAATCAACTCCTGGACTGGACTTTGCTTCAATTTACTAGGAATAAGATGGTAAATTAAATGTACTGCTTTCTAAACCTAGCAAAAGCCTGCAAGTTTACATAAAAAAATAAAACCACAATTGAGACAAGGTAGAAGTTATGGCACGCTTAAAATAAGTGCCAGAGAACTAAATACCTCTGATGTTGTTTTAAAATATAGTTAGAGATTTTAGATTCCAAAAGAAAGAGCCTTTCAATTCAGCATGCAATGGGATTTATTTTAAACCTCACTTTTCAGCTACAGAGAAATAAATTAGCATGGAATAGAAAGTAACTAAGATTGCAAGGTTCCAGTTTACGTAGTTAAAAAAAAAAAATAGCCTAATGTTTTAAATAAGTTGAGATATAGATAGTATAAAAAATTTAACAAGATTGCAAAACAGGGTCATCCCACTGTGCCACAAAGAAGACAGGATACAAGACCCATTTTTGCAGCTGTATTTCATCTTAATTTAGCTATATTTGCAACAAAATTGGCTTTTATAGTACACCTCTACCCCGATAAAACGCTGTCCTCGGAAGCCAAAAAAATCTTACTGTGTTATAGGTGAAGCCGCATTATATCGAACTTGCTTTGATCCTCCGGAGCGCACAGCTCTGCCCACCCGAAGAGCTGCTTTACCGCACTATATCCGAATTCGTGTTATATTGGGTCGCGTTATATCAGGGTAGAGGTGTATTTGAATCTCTCAAGCACAGGCAAATAAGCAGACATGTATTCATATTGCACCACAGGACTATAGTTTGCTGTCCCGCTAATCATCTCAAATTTTGAACCTCTAAAAACAAATGATACCCAGGTGTTTCAGCTCTCAACTTAAGTGTTATATTTACAATATTGTCTAACATTGGTATGTAAAGTGACTAGGAGCAGACCCAGCAAGAAGGTGTGATTAGAAGAACCTCAGTATCTTGAAGGTGATTTGATCTTTACTTCAGTAGTACAATTATTTCTAGTATTTATTACTAACTGTTGAGGTGAACTAATAGCACATCAGATCAAGAATGTATTTCCCCTTTCCCCACAATGTTTCTCACAGTTGAATGCTATGTACAAATAGATTTCTCTTCTATGCCAGTCACTATTATACATCTAAATTTTCAAACTGAGATGACAGCCACGGTATTACATATTAGTTCTACTATAAAGTCTTTATAATATGTAAAAGTACTGCCTCTGGTGAACAGTATTGAAAATCAGAAACTAGAATTTCTGGTCTCTTTGCTGTAACAGTGCTTGTAAACTCATTTAAGAAACAATTAAATATGGAAACTTTAAAGTTTTTGCCTCTTAAGTATTTTACTTTTTGGGGTTCTATTTGAACCAGTTAGAAACAAATCAGTCACCACCACAAAACAGGTAACAATCCATTGGTAAATGTTAACATTTTAATCAAGTCTAAGTTTTTTCTGTGAAAAGGCAATTTGGAGCATGTGAAAGGTGCAGAATAAAACAGCTTTGGAGATTGGAGTTCTCTCGCTGCAGACCCCACCACTTTTCACTGAAATGATAGTTTCTAGAGGAGAAAGGGTAGATCAATCTTTATATGCCGATTCAATCTGCTGCAACTGCCAATGATGAATGTTTGTTATGGATGCTTATCTACTGGGATAAGGGGCAGATTCCCAAGCAAGTCACTTCACATAGGCCACTGAGCATCCATCAGATACAAAAGGCTTTTGGTCACTTCTGACTTGGAGTAGTTTTAAATTGTTCTTAAAATGATTCAGTACTCTGCTACCTAGTTCTCCAAAGTACGTTTAATGTGATCACTCAGCTCTACTATTATATAATCTGTTTCCCCTCTTACTACTTAAATCCCATTTCTACGAGATTTTCCATTGGCCTCAAACTATAATAAATAGTTCAGACTCTGTTTCCATGTCTGAAGTGACTGGTTAATGATTACCCATAATAATGTGAATTGACAGTATTTTAACTACAGACCATGGCAGGGAGTATGATGCACCCAAGCATCCCTCCTCAGTAATAGCTGGTATATCTGTTCCTGGCTCCAATGGTTCTTCAGTTGCCCCATATTCCCTGTTGATCCTCTTCTGTTTCTGTTAGCAACTTTTGCTTGGTTCTCTGCTGTTTTTGGAACTGCTTTAAACTTTTAGATAGATTTGGTCTCTAATTTCTTATCTTCACTGTCCATCTCTGTCAAAACACTGTAACAAAGCACCTGGGTGGCTCGAGTGATAGCACCTGCATAGGAAATTGAAGATAAACCAAGTGAATATCCAAGTGAATATCAAGTATCATCAAGTTTCTTTTCAAGTATCATCAAAGCAGCAAATTATTTAAACAGAACTTTAAGCCAACTGGACTACATATAGATCAGTGAAAGTTAGCCTTGAAGTGTGTTCCGTTATATTTTCTTTAAAATATACACAAAGAGGATACATTTTCAACACAAGGTAAAGTTCCATTGTTGGTCGAGTCTGGTTTTTTTTTTTTTTTTAAACAAACCAACAATATGTCTAAAAGATGCCCTAATGGTGACAGTTTTTTCTCCCAGGCACCCTGTAGGGTATACAATACACTGAAATTTGTTTTCCCTGCTCAAAGAGACTGATAAGGCTTACAAAGCAAAAGCTCCAAATAGTGTGTGGGGGAAGGGAGAAGGGCTTCTGTATACATTTAAGAAATTGATAAGGTTTGATAATTGATCCATGCACTGACTGATGAAGCCATGTAACCTATTTCATTTAACGGTGGATTTATGAACAACCCCTGTGGGAACTTTTACCGAACTGTAAAAAACAAAGCAGGAGGCTGCAATGAGAAGATTGAGTAATCCTTAACTGGACAATTCAACAAAGGGATACTGGCAGGCAAAGCTCCAGAGAACATTCCCCCCCCTCTCCCCCCCCAACTTTGCATAGCAAACACATTACATATTTTCAAGCAGCTGATCAAACTCCAACTAAAGTGAAGCAAGACAACATGTTTGCTTGAGTCCAGAAAGATTTAGTGATTTTAGAATTACAGCCAGCCTTGCTTTCGGATTTAGATTTTTCAATGTGATACAAATATAATGAGACTGATAGATGCTATAAAATATACACTAAAAGAAATGTAAAATACAGAAAAATAATGATTTTTTCCCCCAATTACTGCCATTCAGCTCATGTGTGATCACTCACATGAATTTAAAATTTATTGTAAATGTCTTCATTCAAGTCTAGCAAATAGTGAAATCTCCCAATCTACATGCGCTTACCTAAGATGTTGTTGATAAATGGAGGCCTTCTGGAAATGGGCAAGTAGACTCCAATGAAGTAGACTGGAATTCCAGATATAGCAATGCCAATTCCAATCAATGAATTAATGGTGTCACTATATAGAGGCACCACCACCAGAAATACTGAGCATACACAGAAAGCTATTGGGAAAAATAGGCTCAGCTGTAGAAAAGGAGAAAAAAAGATTAGGATATTCTTGGAATGTTTTTGTATATCAACAGTTACATGCATTCCGATAGGAATGCAATTTTCTGTAATTGTAACTTTTAATACATAACATTTTTCCAAATCAAGTTTTTAATTCCCATAGACACAACAGCACGGGGTGGACTTGTATTTGGCTAGTTAGAAACATGTTAAGTGGATATAAGGACAACAGTCTATACAGCAGAACCACAGAACAGAAGCTAAAATTCACATGTGCAATAGTGTAAGATTATAACTATGCAGTGTTGAAAGAAGCTTTTCACTGCAGCAGAGTGGCTTTTAGACAAATCCACTGCACTGAGACATTGCCCTTCAGGAGTCAAGAATGGCATGAAGAAGAACAGGAGTACTTGTGGCACCTTAGAGACTAACAAATTTATTAGAGCATAAGCTTTCGTGGACTACAGCCCACTTCTTCGGAAAAAGAATGGCATGGTTTGTTTAATGAAGTGCATCAAACTTTACCAGAGAAAGGTGCTAAAGGAATTACGAATTCAGACATACCATAACAGCTCCAAATATTGCCTTGGTAGCAAAGGTGCTACCAGCATGATTAATTTGCCCTCCCTAACTTTCACACAATAGTGCTGGGACTAAGGAGGAGAGGAAGAGAGAGAGAGTCATAATCCATTGACCTATAATCCAAAGAGCAAGAGTATCTCCTGTTTTCAACCACATGAACCATTTTTCAGATAGCAGAAGGATGGACTAGTGACTGAACTGAAAAAATGAA
This sequence comes from Malaclemys terrapin pileata, assembly GCF_027887155.1. NCBI lineage: Eukaryota > Metazoa > Chordata > Testudines > Emydidae > Malaclemys > Malaclemys terrapin. The sequence continues at coordinate 33,720,670 of NC_071518.1, forward strand.
GAGGAATATCAGTCAGTCATTTTCACCTAGTAGTTGAGCCAGTCTGCTAGAGCAGGAATATTTACTGAGCACTTGACAGCAACGCATGGCATTTTACAAAAATTAAGACATGGCTTGTGCCCTGAAAGTTTACAATCTAACACTTCAGACATAACGCATATGGGTTCAAATTTCAGACAGTGCTGTAGGATGTACTGGGGTAGGGGAATGATCTTAAAAAAAACTAATTCTGCTTACATTAATTCATTAATTTGTACCTTGAGAGGCCTGGGTCGATCTGGTTCCTTCCAGCGGAGGTATAATTGCCCAGCTATTGATAGTCCCACAAAAAACCAGTAACTGAAACTGAAGTAGTTAATAAGCTGAAAGACATCTTCTACAGTCAGATAAATGAGGGCCATAGTACACTGTTGGGAAAGAACATGAGTACCATGAAGAACTATAAGTGATACATAGGTTTTTCAAGTTTTTTTTTGCTTTGTATATTAATGTCATCTTTCATGCCTGAGTGCTTTATATGATTATATTCTTACAAATCTCACCCTTACAGAAATGGGCTTTTTGGGGGGGAAACAGTTATTTCTGATTATTCCTAGAGATGGGATTTTACTGAGATTTCTCAAGGTGGTGGGGACACAAGGATGATGTTTCTTGCAATTCACCAAAGACGGAAGTGAATAAAGTGCTGAATTTAGCACCAAAGTCCAGCTACCTAGCTACTGTCAAAGATACTTACAGTGGCAAAATACATTAAGCAAGTTTACCAGAGCATAAAGGCGTTCATAAACAGCTAGATTTTTACCATACATAGTTCAATCATATCCTGACGACTAAATAGCCTGAATGTATTATCTATTTGATTTGCTAACAAGAAGTCAAAGAAAATTTAAGATGGATCTTAGACTAGCTTGAGTCTTCCTTGTGCACGAGAAATGGAAGTCTGCAAACAACTGCACCCAACAGCAACAAAGCCAAAGTATTCAGTCACTTTATTCCTGTTCCAGTTTTCTTTATATTTAGAGACTTTGTAGTTTGACTTACATTAAGAATTTTTAGGAATTATCAACCTAATGCAACTCTCCAGAGACTAATTAATTAATTGTGAATTCATACAAGTGAAAGATCATTTAATGTAATATACAATACAGACCTTATCTGTCAATGAACTCCAACCCAAGTACAAAAAAATCCATTCTGGATCTATTTCATATCCCAAACACTTTCAAACAGCTTAAAAGCAGCAGCAGCAACTTACATTGAAGAGTAGTGCTGGTACAGGTGTGAACCTCCCTATATGGATCATGGACAATAGATCAGGGAGATGACCTTCCCGGGATCCTACAAAAAATAGCCTGTAAAGGACACAACACGTAGTAAATCTTGAGCCAAGGAAAGAAAGACAGCTGTGTAAAAATATGTTATGAGAACAACCTCAAATAAACCTGCATGTATATTCAACTATTCTTGTACTGTATCTAGATCTGTATAAGTAAATCTCTACATATTTAAAATAAAACAGTGCTAAAGGTAAACTTCTGTGATTACTGAAGTAGGTTTTCATTGTTATGAGACAGAAACCATCCACAATTACAGCTGTATACCGTTAGTTAAACATTTTGGTACAATTTTAAGTATTGACATCAAGTTAGTAATTTTCATGACGTAACAATGAGAAATGATTTATGTTAGATCCTGAAGGAGGTGACTGTACATAAGAATTTCTATAAATAATTCTAACAATATTCTAATTTTATCTATTGTATAATTTCAAAATAACATTTCTTTCCAGTATGGGGAGGTTAAATATGCATGTTAATGGACAAACAAGTATTATAAAAACTCTTTTGAAGCTTGTACTGGTCATGTCTGTAGTCAATGCATAGGAGAAAATTTCCATGACATCTCTGAAGCTTTAAAAAGACTGTCACACCAATTAAAACTTTTAAAGCTTCACACACAAGGTCAGAAATTTAATACATTTTTAAGCTTTAAACATAGTATTTAAACAGGAAAACAAGAAAATTAAGTTATTAACTCCACAAGAAAACTGGAGAATAATCCAATTCTTGACCACGGGCATGAAACAATGTGGTTAATTACCTAGTATACAACATTTATTATACCTTACAATGTATTGTTCATATTGCTATGCAGTCACATTTTGCGAGTTGGGGGGGGGGGGGGGGGGGGGGGAGAAATGGGACAGACCTGTGATATGGAATATACAACCTAAAGTCTATTGAGGACAGTTATTTTATTGTGACATTCTTTAATGGCACGGACATTAAAAGTGTTAGTTTATCACACATAAAATAAATGAAGTTGGCTAAGAGTGCTTATGAACATCTTTTTTTATTATTATTATATGGAGATATACCTATCTCATAGAACTGGAAGGGACCCTGAAAGGTCATCAAGTCCAGTCCCCTGCTTTCAATAGCAGGACCAAGTACTGATTTTGCAAGATCTTAAAACAGAACCAAAATGTGTATTACCTAGATGATGCTAAAATTGATGCATTAAGTCCACCAAAACATGAAACAGCTACAGCAACAGGAACTGTCCAACTGAAAATGCCGAACACCTGGTCAGCAAATGTCTAATGAATGAAGACAAGGGAAAAAAATTAAAATTTTTGCAATGTCCGGACATAAATGGAACAGTAAAATTAAACCTGTTTTAATAATATTTGTGTGAGAAAAAAACAGCATTTAACACATACATTAGTAATCTTCCACAGAGCTGTATAAATTGGCAGCCATTCCTTTCACCTATTTTAGTTATAGCATCCACACAAAATGAAGCTCAAGTCAGGCAATTTAGTTTGGGTTTACTGCTCAGTGAACCCAAGAAGTCTTTTCTTTAAGCAATTCACAAAGAATTATGCTCATAAATCTAAAACAGATTTCTAAGATGCTTTGGTTTCTCTGGTTTACCCACATCATATGCTGTGTGATACACCTTAATTATAAAAAGTCAGTATAACAGAGTCACTTCCAGAGCAACAAATAAATAGGTCTCCAAGGGGAAAAACATACAATCCAAGATCCAATTAGGGAGGTGGTATTTCAGAAGGCAAAGCACAACTGAGGGAACTTCTCCCCAAAACCCTCCATCACATGAGCATTTCTATAAAGTTATTGTTCTCGGAGCCAGTCTATAATCCTTCTTTTTCTTTTCCCTCCCCCTATCCTCAAACCAGCACATTCTGTCCCCTAGACAGCCCTTCCCCTTCTTTGAACCACAGGGGCTTTGGTCCTACAACACTGTAGCTGCAGAGCAGCTGGTATTCTGTTAGCCAGCGTCAACTTCCTCACTGCTGATGCTGCCAGACCACTTACATGCCATTGCAGAGATCGCCAGTACCAGTGACTCTAGAGCAAGGTGGCTAGGTGCACAGGATTTCTTAGTAGGCGAATGAGCAAAAGCCTCCAGAGGCCAGTGCTCTGGAAACTATCATGCAAATGTTTAATAGCAGAATTTGCTAGAGAGCACGTTGAATAACGTTCTGTTCACCATAATCTATTTCTCCCAGGTGAAGGAAATAGGCTAGAATCTCTTAGAATATCAGGTCTCAAAATATTTAAAAAAAAAAAAAAAATCAAGTGGTTTAATATATAATGAAAGACAATTGCTTAGATACAGTAGTTTCTCTCCCACCACCTGGGCCCTGTATCTTTAACTTTTCTCTTTTGGGGTATGTGCTAGGGGATGGAAGGGGAGCTATGCCCTCCCACCCCCCCCCCCCAAATATTCCCTTATCCTCGCAGAGTTGTGTTCATCTGGGAGGGAAGAAAGCCTTCATTTGCAAATATGGAAGCTATCAATTAGGGCTGTTGATTCATCGCAGCTAACTCACGCGATTAACTCAAAAAAACTAATCACGATTTAAAAAATGAATCGCAATTTTAATCGCACTGTTAAACAATAGAATACCAATTGAAATGTATTATATTTTGGATGTTTTTCTACATTTTCATATATATTGTATTCTGTGTTGTAATTAAAATCAAAGCGTGTATTATTTTTGATTACAAATATTTGCACTGTAAAAATGATAAACAAAAGAAATAGTATTTTTCAATTCACTTCGTACAAGTACTGTAGTGCAATCTCTTTGTTGTGAAAGTGCAATTTACAAATTTAGATTTTTTTTGTTACATAACTGCACTCAAAAATAAAACAATATAAAACTTCAGAGCCTACAAGTTCACTCAGTCCTACTTCTTGTTCAGCCAGTCGCTAAGACAAACAAGTTTGTTTACATTTACAGGATATAGTACTGCCATCTTCTTATTTATCATGTCACCAAAAAGTGAGAACAGGCATTTACATGGCACGTTTGTAGCCGGCATTGCAAGGTATTTACGTGCCAGATATGCTAAACATTCATATGCCTCTTCATGCTATGGAATGTCCCATTCCAGAGGACATGCTTCCATGCTGATGACGCCCGTTAAAAAAATAATGCGTTAATTAAATTTGTGACTGAGCTCCCTGGGGGAGAATTGTATGTCCCCTGCTGTTTTACCCACTTTCTGCCATATATTTCATGTTATAGCAGTTTCATGTTTCACAAAATGCAAAGAAGGTACCAATATGAGATTTCTAAACATAGCTACAGTACTCGACCCAAGGTTTAAGAATCTGAAGTGCCTTCCAAAATCTGAGAGGGACGAGTTGTGGAGCATGCTTTCAGAAGTCTTAAAAGAGCAATAATCTGATGTGGAAACTACAGAACCCGAAACACCAAAAAAGAAAATCAACCTTCTGTTGGTGGCATCAGACTCAAGATAATGAAAATGAACATGCGTTGGTCCGCATTGCTTTGGATTGTTATCGAGCAGAACCCGTCATCAGCATGGACACATGTCCCCTGGAATGGTAGTTGAAGCATAAAGGGACATAAGAATCTTTAGCACATCTGGCACATAAATATCTTGTGACACTGGCTACAACAGTGCCGTGAGAACGCCTGTTCTCGCTTTCAGGTGACATTGTAAACAAGAAGCGGGCAGCATTATCTCCTGCAAATGTAAACAAACTTGTTTGTCTGAGCGATTGGCTGAACAAGAAGGACTGAGTGGACTTGTAGGCCCTAAAGTTTTACACTGTTTTGTTTTTGAGTGCAGTTTTTTTGTACATAAATCTACATCTGTAAATTCAACTTTCATGATAAAGAGATTGCACTACAGTACTTCTATTAGGTGAATTGAAACAATTTTTTGTTTTTTTACAGTGCAAATACTTGTAATCAAAAATAAATATAAAGTGAGTACTGTATACTTTGTATTCTGTGTTGTAACTGAAATCAGTATATTTGAAAATGTAGCTAACATCCAAATATATTTAAATAAATGGTTTTTTATTATTTTTTAACAATGCAATTAATCGCAATAAATTTTTTTAATCGCTTGACAGTCCTACTATCAATGATTTCTTTGCTGAATTTTATCAAATGGCATGTTACTTCTATTATACCATTTTCTGAGCAAACTAGTAGTGATGGCAGCAGCTGCTTAGTGTCTTGCATTAAATCAATCAATTGCTGCACTAAATCATTCTACATCATTTACAGGCTACGAATTGCACACTTTTTTTATATCTATAAAGGAAGAAACAGCTAGTTAGTATCCAAGTGACATTCGCAGCACACTAGTTGCAGGAGATATCAAGCTTCTTTGTTGTCCATACAGTAGGTATTTTATATTTCTGTATTTGCATAGTACATATGTAGGTGTACATGGTCATCTAAATATTTCCAGTAATTCCTCCCCTAATTCTTTCTTAGCTTTCTTCTTCTTCAGCCTCAAGAGCAAGATACCAAATGGCAAGAGCTGCAAAAATTAGTCCCTGCTTTCTGCGTGTTTTCTGTCTTTTCAGTCATAAATATTCATTTTCAGGCCAACAGTGAACCACCAGCTGTTAGTATTTTGACCCCCACAATACACCCTTTTCAGATGGCTTTTCACTCATGCAACTATGGACTAAGCAGGTCACTCAAAATGGGTAAATATTCAATACTGCACTTTGTTCATAGTGTACAAAGACATCTGGAGTTAAAGGTGGCCTGAAATATTTCTAATTGGCTTCTCCTCAACCACCACCTAAAGTAACACAGAATGCTTTGTTTCCTATCTTCCTCAGATGGCTCTAGACACAAGTGATATCACACCATGGCCAAGGTATGTGCAGTTTAAAGAAATGTCACGAGGCCCAAGTTGGGCAAAATCTGAACTAGAGTTTCAGGTTTATTTTTCTTGTGAAAGGAAAGAAAAAACCCTAAAGTTTTCATGTGACTTAAATCCTTCAGCTACCAAAAATAGATAGTTTTATAAACACAAAACAAAGCTTGCCTATCCTCAAGTACCCTGTCCAAACTTCTAGACAGCAAAGTGCTTTCTCCAGCATTTAAGTAGTCCAGCTAGTTTAAGGATCTGAACTTAATTCTGCTTACAGCATGTGATGACCTGCAGTATAAACCAGAATGTATTCCATCTCTATGTAACTCTCAGCAAATTTAATTGAGCATCAGCACAGGGGAATGAATTTCTTGATGTGATGTGCCAATGCAAAAATGTATTCATGCTTACAGAAATCTGCACCAACAGGTTAAAAGCTACTCAGGGCTTTACTACATGGTGGTGTAATACATTCTGTGGAGGTGTGATTTCTAAAATGCACTAACATGCTGGACTTGAATTGATCCATGCAGACTTTGCTGGTAGTAGTATTACATTAAAACACATTAGGGGACCTTTAGTGTATACCAGAAAGGTCTTAATACACAGCAACTTAGCGTGCTTTAAAAATCAGACCCCCTTACAGCACGTTATCCCACTGTGTAGACAAGCCCATAGTCAACTGTGTAGGTAAAGTGAAAGTTGCCTTTCCTTCTTAAGTCTCCAGAAAAATTGTACACAGTGGCATAATTCCCTCATTATTAAGCAACTACAGAGGAAAAAGTGAATGCAAAAAAAGACGACATTTGCTTCTTTAAATGGTCAGATTAAATATAAACTATTGCCCCGAGGCTCTAAAGAAAAAAATTTTAACTTGACACCTCTTGCTCCTTCATATTACCCCACTTGTTAAAAAGTTCACCAAGATTATTCTTTGTAAAGAGCCCTCAGTTCAAAATACAGAAATCCAGGCTTTATACTATACTGTTTGTGTCTATATTGCTTTGATTTTTAATGGGGCCCTTTTTTGCATTTTCATCGTTTTATTTTTACTTTTTCCAAATAAATCCTAATTAAGGTTTCCTTTGTCAGCAAAAGATGGCTAACATGAACAGATTTAATTCACCAGAAGGGGCAAATAGTAAAGTCAGGACAAAAGCCAATCAATAAAACTTGTAGGAAATGTGTAAGAAAACTTAGATAATGTATGAAGGAGAACTTCAGAGTTCTCTCACTGCTTCCATGAGGGTGGAGAGAGAGACAGAGGATTCTGGCCTCAAAAAGGGAAAAACAGCCTTCCAAATGTGAGCAATGAAAACTGACCATTGCAAGGAATCAGCATATAGACTTCGTATTGCCCAGCCTCTGGCTCTCCCTGTCGACAAGGTTCCCTCTGTGTGGGAAGTACAAGTGCAAAGCTGAAACTAATGTCGCTAAAGGCAACATTAATAGGACTACAAAAACAACAAGGAGTCTGGTGGCATTCAATCAGGGTGGATGTAGTCTACTCCCAATAATAGATGAGGAGGTGTCAATTCCAGGAGAGGAAAAGATGCTTCTGTAATGAGCCAGCCACTCCCAATCTGATTGAATTGGCCCTGTCAACACTGGTTCTCCACTTGCGAAGTAACTCCCTGCTCTCCATGTGTCAGTATATAATGCCTGCATCTATAACTTTCACTCTATGCATCTGAAGAAGTGAGGTTTTTACCCACGAAAGCTTATGCCCAAATAAATCTGTTAGTCTTTAAGGTGCCACCAGACTCCTTGTTGTTTTTGTAGATACAGACTAACATGGCTACCCCCTGATAATTAATAGGACTGCAGCTATCTGCTGTCTCAGATTGGGGCTTTTTGCAAAGAGTGGTTTGTCCTCTTGCTGTCATCCAGAGACCCTAAGGCCCAGAGCTGTCTGCAGAGGTCACTCTTGCATAGGAACATGCAACATTGGCTTTATATCTCCCCACCTAGTTCATTTGGAATTTTCTGCCTTAAATTATTTGCTCCTTTCCTTCTTCGCCTCACAGAATGAACATACAGTATGTAGACAAGAAATCCTCCATACTGAAACAGATCATGGCCCTGTAAAAAAGCAGTAGCATACAGGATGTCCACAAAGACTATACCCTTCAAAAGAAGAGAACTGCCTTTCTCTAAAGCCAGAAGTATGATGCCATATGCAAAGAAAGCAAAACTATTTTGGAATTTACATAATCCAGCCTCACAGAAGCTGTCATGAAAGTCTGCCAACTCAGGAGGGTAAGTCTACTTATCTGTACTTTACAATGATTGATCAAAATAATTGTAAATGTTTCCTTATCCAATAGACTACCTATTGCTTGTCCATCAAAAAAGTCCTCGAGGAAAGGAGAATTATGCAAAGCTGATTATAGTCCATTATATCAGATCATAAAAATGAGCGGGAGGAAACAGAAGAGGATAAATAAAGGAACTGAATAGTGCAAAAAGCTGACTGCAAAAACTGGAGGCTATCAAGTATAACAATAGCTTGATACCATAGGAATAACATTCTCCAGACTGGATTGCCCAATTCAAATTGACTGGTGATTCCAGTGGGTATCTTTCTTGGTCTGCAAACATCCTACACATGGAGTATTGTAAACTTATAGATGCCTCTTTTGTATCATCAGATCCATATGCCTATTGGAATTAAGGCAAAGGCAGCTCAGAGAAATCAGGTCTCCCAAGGAAGAACGTGATGGCTGATGATCCAATAATGAAGTAATTGTGAAAGATTCTTCAGAACAAATAAGCTGTGTCAAGAGATGAAAATTCCTACAGACAACTGTTGCAATAGAAGAATAAGAAATCTGGTCTCCAAAGTTGGGCAATCCAAAGACCAAATTGAAATTAAGAGATTCCAAAATTTAAATCTGATGAAGGACATGATAAAAAAACCTACACACCACTGCACAACTAACTGTGGAACTCTCGTCCACAAGATGTCACGGAGGCAAAAAGCTTCCAAGTAGAATAGAGAGACATGATGGGTGAGGTAATATCTTTTATTGGATCTTCTGTTGGAGAGAGAGAGAGACAAGCTTTCAAGCTTACAAAGAGCTCTTCAGTTCTTGGAAAACTTACTCAGAGTGTCACAGCTAAATACAAGATGGAACAGATTGTTTAGCATAAGTAGTTAACACATATTTCAAGAGACCATTCAAGATGAAGTGGCCTGTTAATATAGGTGATTTGACATTTATATGGATGATTAACAGCTAGAGTTACATTAGCCAGAGTTACAGAGATAGATGATAAATTTATAAATGATGTAAATTCATACGTTAGGATGTAAGTTAACCAACTGCAGTTAAGAAGAAATCCCCTTTCCCTCCCACCAAATAGGTAGGTTGTCTGACCATTATGGATTTTCCATCTTCTACTGAAGCATCTAGTACTGCCCAGTATAGGAGACAGCATACTGAATTAGGTGGACCATTGGTTCTATCTGGTAAGTCAAATTCTATTCTTGTAAGAAGGAATTAATGTTTCATACAGCTGAACAGACAGAAATCACATTTAACGTGTGACAGGTTTTACATACTCAAGTCTAGAAAAAACTCAGGCCAAGGTAATATAGTATCACTGTGCCAGATAAAATAGATTCAATGTATACTAGATAAGGTTTTGAGGCTCATAAAATGAAACAGTACAATGAATAATCTGGCTCATAAAACCAGGCAGTCAATTATTTTCTGTAAAACCTCACTTGCTCAGTCTTGGAAAGAAGTAAAGAGTAATCTGGTGAAGATGCTACTCTTCAATATATTACCCCCCTAAGAGACGCTTTATAGCACTGTATTCAAGGGTGGGGAAAGTCATGATGCTCTTAGAAGGGAGAAACTGAGAGGTCTGGTGTTCACTTTAAGTAGGAGGGAACCGTTGTGTCATAATTTAAGAACTCTTAAGAAGTTCAGTTTGCTCTGCATATCTTCCACAAGATATTTCAGCCAACTTAAGTTCTTCAAGGTTCTCAGTCACCTGAACTTTCTGGTTAAATTTTTATTTCCAGTGGTGCAAATTCAACAGACAAAGCATAGATGAAGAGCACCTATCAAATGTGTTTTCTGATTCCATAGTTGCAGTGGATAAGTCTGCCTGGTTTCTTTGTTACTTCCTAGACAAAATGCACTTTTTAGTTCATAAATTCATGTTTATAAAATCATCTTTCACTTCCACAGGAAGACTCAATTTCTTACAACTTTTGTCGTAAATTATTCTGTAAACCAGCCAATATCATCTTCAAGGTTGTGCTATATTTTCCTTTGACAAACGATAAAAGAATCCCTACACAGTTACTCATGGCAGTAAAATTTTATGGAGGTGCAACAAAATCGGCCACATGAAAAAAACATTATATTTGTATTGTACAGGGGTTTGGAGGGGGGGGGGCAGAGAAATACTAGAACAGGGATCAAAAACAACAACATCAAGTGCAATGGCATGATAAAAAGGATTAGAGACTGTTTTCCATTATAGGCATGATTACTTGTATGACAACATATCCTCAATTAGTAAATGAGTCATGGAGCTCTCATCTGAGAGCTGACCAACTCCATTTTACCTACCACTGCTTCTGGTGAATGTTCAAGTTCATTTTTACAGACATGTGAAGCAGTAGTGACAAGGGAAAGAATGGAGCATTTGACGGAATATGCAGAGGGTGACAGAAGGGCCTACCTGGAGACAGCTATTACAGAAGCATTTAGTCCGCCATAACAGGAGAAAGCCAACATTATGGGGATGGTCCATTGCATAAATCTCAGGGTTTCTTCTGAGAAAGTCTGAAGAGCAAGAAGCATTAAGATTAAATCATCATCCTCATTATGATCTGACAAGTCCTGAACTAGATCTGTTTCTATAGCCAGAAAACAGTATAAGAAATAAATGGATTATAAATCACTTCCGTTATGGACAATGCCTCCCTCCCAACTATCATACTATGTATAGACACACCCATATTTGTTCCCCTCACTAGCAACCTTAATTCTGAACTTTGTTTTAAGACCACCTTAATGAAAGTACAGAAGCCAGGAGCTTCCAGCTGTGCATTTTACAGCTGAATTGCTAGCATTTTTTTCTGACTGAAGTGTTATGACAAATTAATCCCAGAAGAATGATCACAAAATTAAACACTCAAAAAATCTACTTTGTTAAACAACACAAAAGCCCAATTTACTAAATTTATTTTTCCTGCAGCGAGAAAGTTAGTTTGGCTTCTTGACTTTAACAGCTGGACTCAACATCTGAACAAGATTTGCAAGACTACTACTTTGCCCCCTGAAATGCTGAAATAATAGTTCTGTACAAACAGTTCTATTTAAAGAAGTCTGACTAGAAGCAGAGAAAACTCCCTCAATAAAATGTTGCCACAAAACAAAATTCACAGGGTACTTCCTTGTTTTAGGATCTGTCCCATGTTCAGTAAGCGAGGGTTGCAGGAAGATAAAAGAGTCCTACATTTATTTTAAGAATGTCAACACAAGGACTTTGTCTTCACAACATTCAGTTTGCATTGTAACAAGATGACAAAGATCATCAGACATTGACAGTGCAACGAATCATGATGCAACACTAACAGTTCCAAAACACCACTGTCCTAAAATGATAATTGGAAATAGAGGGTCAGCCTTTCCTGAATTCAGAACTCATGCGAAACAAAAGACCAAAGATGATATTCAGTTTGTGTAGCTCATGTCAGGTTTGTCTCACACATGAGTGAGCTCTTCCAGGTTCCATTTATACAGGTTCTTATATTGCTCTCAGCACTGTTGTATCTGAGCACCTTTCAGTAATACATTAAGTAACTAACATCTCCCCTGTGGGTTTGTTCTTGCTCATTCTCTCCTCAGAGAGAGAAAAGTGGGTGCAGTGTAGCATTTTGTTTTGGATTCCCCCTGACAGCCTAGGTCTGTGCACTGTAGGGCAAAGGCAGGGAACAGAAAAATCTGGCGTGAGAACGTAGAACAGTTTTCCCCCTTTTAGCTTCCCGACCTTTGAGAATTGTTTCCTAAAGGAAATAAGGAAACTGACTCATGGTAACCTCATTTGCAAGTAGGAAAACTGCACCTGCAGAAGACCCAAACAAAACAAAATTGCTGAGTGCGTAAAATACTGTGCCACTCACAGAAAGCTTGTTTGTCTAAAGAAAAACACTGGATGAGGTTTGTTCAATTTGATCAAATAAATTCAAGTGACCTGCGCTAAAGTAGTGACTACATCAACTGGAAATGTAATGGGGTACTCTAATTTCTGGTGGTGCAATAGAAAGCAGTTTGTCAGGTTGTGCTATGTTTTTGAAGTGTCTTCCCACTCTGCTTTCAGTGATAATCCTGCTGGCTGGTCCCCACTGCAATCCACATTGCTCCCCTTAAATCATTTGAGATGGAAAATAACTCCTCCCTTTTCCCAGGGACAGAAGGTGCTGCTGCAGTGCAAGGTACAGGGTGGAATCTTTTCTTCATCTTTCAACCACTCAATTAGATCTTAAATAACCGAAATCATGCATGGCATATAGTCCACTGCATGGATATACCCCAGCCTCTTTGGCGGGATCTACACTAAAAAAATTGCATACCCACTTTCCAACAGTGCAGCTACTCAGATCAGAAATTCATGACAATGGTGAAAATGTTTGTGCTTAATCTGCACTAGAGTTTACACTGCTCCTAACCCTAGTGTAGGAGCTGCAACAAGGCTGGAAATGGGTACAAATTCTGCTGAACAGGCAAAGACAAAATGTGTTCCTTTAAAATTACACTAACATGCCAATCCTTCTCCCCAGATCTGACTCCACCCCTTGATCTCAGACCTCCTGTTTGGTGTGTCTACACTCACACACTTTGTAGCTATAAAGCACCACAAGTGCAGCTTCAGTGGAAGCTGTAACAGACAGGGACTAGGTTTGAGGAATGTGGTAAAGATGCTTGAGTCCCATCTATACTATAGTTTCCATGACTGTTTACACTGGTGAAGCTGCACAGGCAGTGAATTACCTCTCAAAAGTTTGCAAATATAAATGCAGTCTTCAAGGGCTAAAGTAACAGAAATATTTCTATTTACACAGCCCCAAAGGTGTGCTAGTAATTTCAGTGCTGAAAATGAGAAGAGATGAGGGACCTACCAATTAACAAGTAAGAACCGGTAAAAAGATCCATAATTCAAATTGAGTGAACTCTTTCAATATGCCTATATCCAACAATCAATGTTGCATATCAAAGAAATTCCAATCAGGTTTTAAGTCAGAAAAGTACAAGATTCATAAGCAGATAAGCAACCCTTTTAAAAATACTCTTAGCAAAATAGTTTTTGTTCTCCAAATGTATTACTTCCATATATTCCACTGAGAGATCATGTGCTCTGCACTGTGCGACAGGAACTCATTTCAGAGAATCTCACCACAGGGAAGGCATGTGCATGTGCCTCTGTTCATGGATTTTAGAACCAACGTTGTAAGTCCCCAACTGTCCCTCAGTTCTTCTCTAACTTCAGGCATATACTTTGGAGAGTTAAAGTAGAGGAGAGAAAGGAGAATCATCTGAATCTGCAGAGGCAATACATTTGGAGAACAACTTGAATCAGTAAGCAACCTCTTCTTCATGACACTGTTTCTGCAGATACTCACAGTTAGACTAGAAAATAGTGGCAAGCCTCAGTAAGAAGGCAGAGTATGAATAACTGAAATGATAGTGAAAACACTGCTCTCCTGAATGGCAACCTAGTCTGATCTGACTCAGTATTGGGAAAGAAGAGAGAATATGCTTTGTGAAGGCATGAATAAAACTTCAGATAGCAGCATTGCAAATCTCAACAATCAGCACGACAGATACTGCAGAAGTTATTACTCCCCTGGTGAAAAGGGCTGCAGGTCCTTCAGCATACTGTATCTGAAAGCAGCGACCCATTACTGCCTCTAATGATAAGTTCTTAAATTAACAGGTGCAGAAGAAGATGCCTTCCTCACAAACTGGTCTTTTTGGAAGATATCAACACAACCAAAGGAAGTGGGTTGGATGCTAGCTGGCAAAGTCAGTCAGGCTCCCAGTTTTCCACTGCAAGAGAAGCTTGCATTGACTGGCTTAAACACCCAAGAACAGTAATAGCCAAATGCAGAAGATGGGCCTAGAAAAGCAATCACAATGGAAAGGGAACTTCAGAAATTGTAAACCCAAAAGGATAACTGCTAGCATACCCAGCCTTTCCCTTCTGGAGCCTCCCCCAGATCCATGTTCCCATTTAATATGACGTAAAGGCAGCTCTGAGAAAAGCATGTCTATTCCAGGGATCTCAGCACAGTGGTTATATGGCCCATCAACCTTGGACTCATAGGACCAGACGCAAAGATTCTGCATAAGTGAACATCTTCACTCTCCCACATGCAAGGGGAAGGCCATATGGCTCCTGGAAAGAGGAGAGGGCAAAGGACTGTTTTGTTTACTTTGCAAATTATTGTTGCCCTGGAAGGGAAATACTGACTTGAAGGAGGGGAGGGGAAATCCCTAAACTACCGAAGCATGAAAGAAAACTGAGGAACTGATGTTTGTCATCTGAGCCATGGCCACACCTAGCAAAGAGGTAGTAATCTGAAATGCTTACAGCCACTATGCTTCCTTTTCTTAGAAGCAGACACAGCACCCCAAATTCTTAGAGGACCTGGCTGTTCTACTCACAAGCAAGAACCCAAACTCTCTCTAATGGATGCAATAACTTCTACAGCTGGGCTCAAACCCAAAGAGCCATGCAGCACCATCCAGCTATTGAGACCTGTTAGATCTGTGGAAGCAGAGAAAGAACTGACAGGAAGGGGATTGCAATGCATGACAGTTTGTTTGCAAGAGTCAGGCTAACTGTAACCCTAATAACGAGATTTGTAGAAGCGAGGAATGTGTGAGGCGAGTGGGAAAGAACTGTTTGAGAAGTTGTTGCGACCTTGTGTAGATAATATGAAATATAGTGAGCAAAACAAGATATCAGAATGACCTATGTATAAACAAAATGCAGCTGTTGCTCATTACAACCCAAATATATGGTTTCCACCTTCAGCACCCCCACTATAAAAATTGTTCTGGCACCCCTGAAAAGGTGTGCTCATTCTGTAGAGTAATAATTAGTTTGTATACGTAAAAATGAAGAGTAGCAAGGACTCTAGTACATAATTTAAGTTGAAATGGAAAACCAGAGTTGAAACCATATCTCTGACAGTTTGCAAGCAACTTTTGACAAATGAGGTGTATTTAGGATTGGCAAACTCCCTGGAGAAAAACTGCAGAGCTAGAAATCTCAAAAAACAAAACAAAACAAAAACAATCTTATATCAGGAATTAGGATGGGGAGAAAGGACAAATTTGCCAGACACTAACACAAGGACTAAGCCTAGTAACCAGAGGCTGACGGCATATACGAAAGGAGAAATGCTTCATCAATTAGGTCTAAAGCTATACTCTGCTGAAGCCACTCCTTCAGCTCCCAGTTACTGAGAAGAGCAAGTATGGTGGATTCCCACACCAAGATGCTATGTCTGGATCCAGCCTCTGGCTAGTATGTGTCAGATCTGAAGCCCTCCCATTCCAGCTTTGGCTGCTGAAAAGGGAAACTGGTCTTCTTTCCTTCACCCCAAAGCCTCCTGACTGACGACAATAGGGAAAGTGACTCTATTCTCAGCTTCAATGTTTCAGGGCCTTCTCCCCACCGTGAACAGGACCAATGCCTATCTTGGATTCTGTTCACAAAGTTTGTAAGTAGTGGCAGAGTGAGATGAACATTAGCAGTTTCACTGCTGCCCTGTATACATCACTGCATATGCTTAGGATAACTTCAGCCTTTTACCCCAGCGTCAAAACTTTCCTTTGTCTACAGTGTGTCCTAATGTGCAATGCATTAGAAAGGAAACCCTAACCCACATTCAATAAATCACTGTGTCAAGATCCACTAAATCAAATATAGATGAGTAGAAATGGAAACTACTTAGTGGTTGCTTTTGAAAAGAAATACTGTGAAAATAGAATTAGAATCCAACTTCCAAGTCATAATTAGAAGACATTGTACCATTTTCCAGGCCAATGGGGGCTGCGGGAAGCGGCGCGGGCCGGGTCACCTCTTCCTGCAGCCCCCATTGGCCTGGAACGGCAAGCCCCAGCCAGTGGGAGCTGCGATCGGCCAAACCTGCGGACACTGTAGGTAAACAAACCGGCCCGGCCCGCCAGCGGCTTTCCGTGGCAGGCCATGTGCCAAAGTTTGCCAATCCTGGATATAGAGGATATATTGTATCTGTAAGACATTATATTATGGAGAATAGGTGAATTACTGAATAAAATTTAGGGTACTTTAAAAAAAACCCACACAAATGAGCATCCAATCCTCCAAATTCAAGATTTTTTTTTTCAATTTTGTACTTCTGTTTTACAGGAGAATTGTAGGAATTGATGCAATTTTAGCATGGCTGGGAAACAATGAGTGATAAAACTTAGTTAGAGAGAAAAGTACAAATATTAGCATGGCTAAATTGCAACATCTCTATTTGCAAACAGATAACAAAGCTACTTCACATTGAAGACAGATTAATTAGTGGCTCAGTACAACATTTTTCAAACACATTTCAAGTTATTAAAGACTATAGCATAAGACTGACTAAGAACATGCTAAGTATTAATGATTCCTATTATTATTCTTTAAATACCTCAAGGAGCATACACCTAGTCAGAATCTTTGCAAAATATGCCAGTGGCTTGGATTAGGTGCTGGTTTTAAATAAGATTGCTATTAAGTTAAAAGAAACCAGTACACAGTATGCTCATTCACAATATTTGTGTTTAAGACTAGATTTAAGTATTTATGATAAATTATTCAATTGGTCTCCCCTTCTAGATTTAGGGGAAATATACATGGCACATGAAGGGACATGAGTAACCAGGGACTTTACCTACAATGTTCACAAGTAGTAAATCTATCCCTAAAATATGAAGTTTTGGCAATACAGCAGTATAGTATATATTTGACTTACCACCGCCACAGCATCACTAGAAAGAACAGCATTAATATCCAGCACCGTATAGTAAGCTATGTTGGTCAAAATATAGATAACCGTCACAATGGGCATAGAAACTGCAATAGCCAGTGGCAGATTCCTGATGAGACAAAAATAGCAAATAGGCTTGGGAAAATTCTAGGTTTTTAAAAAAGATTCCAACAGATATTAATATTTATTTTTAAGCATTTTTGAACTGTTTATCTATTTACATGTCTACAGTTGTGCAAAATTATGGGTTAATTTTTTTTCCCTATTATAAAATAGATTTAAATTTTCACAGCTGCAGAAAATTATGGGGGAAAATCAGACAATAATTACACTAAAAACAGATTCAAAAAGTTAACGCTTTATCACCGTTAAAACACAAACTGTCAACATCACATGTCAAAGTAATATCCTTAAATGAAACTCTAATAAGATCTAAAGTAGCATTTTTCTTACTTTGCCTATCTGTCAATGTCAGATATCAATGGAAATATCTAAGTTATTTCCAGCTAGAATAATCAGAAACATTTATCAAATGTAATCAAACTGAATGCAAGCTCTTCCTCTTTCAAAAATCTCCCGTCAAAACAAAACAAAGTTTTGAAAAAATTGTCACTCGTTCAGGGTGGCAAAGCCAGCAAACTGGATCAATTCTTAGAGAGTGACAAACTCCAAGTCAGCCTCTTGCATTTGTTGGATTTAATACTTTAAAGAGTCATGTACCTTTTAAAAAATAATTTAGTATAGAGTAAGGATTTTTTCATTACTGACTAAATGACACTAAAAAGGGATTCAACACCATTACGATGTCATCACTATCATAAAGTCAAATTGCTGTGGCAAAATGTCAGTGCAATTCAAAAGTAATTAAAAACTCTTTAACTAATAGACCATGATTCTTGGGACTGTTCTCCTAGATAGTGACTAATGCAACACTCATGGTTCAAAGATCTGAGCATCGTACTGGTTAGTGGCTGAGATCCATCCAGAGAGCAATTACTTACTTCAAATACCAGTTTAAGCTACAGTTTAATGATGTGAAACAAGAACAAAAGGAAAGTGCCAGCTCCACAGAGAAGAAAGGAGAGAAAATGGGGAATATATTATAACTACATTCTTCTCAGCAATAGCAATAATTTTCATTGCACCAAAGATTAACCAATATAATTATATCCCACCACATTCTTGGAGAACAAGGAACACAAGGATCATTCCTGAAATATATATTACTAATAGACATTTAGTAACAATCTAGTACCCCAGTGTGATAGGGCGGCTGAAGAAGGGTTAAAGCAGCCTTGCGGAGGCTGCGCAGAACCCAGCCAATTAGAAGAGGGCTTTTTGAGCCAGCCAATAGGGAGAAGGCTTAGTGGAGCAGCCAATCAGGGTCAGGCTGGCCCATATAAGAAGGGCTGCTGAGCAGAACAGAGGCAGTCTCTGCTGGGAGGGCAAGGGAGGAGGGCTGGCTGCCCTGTAGGAGGGTTGAGAGAGAGAGCACCATGGACAGAGCAATGCTGGGCAGGTCAGGGGAGCAAGAGGGAGCTCCAACCTGATGGCTGCCAGACTGAGGCCCTGATACAAGGGCAGAGAAAGTGCTAGGGCTGCGGAGAAGTGGCCCAGGGAAACAGATGGTGGAGTAGGAGGAGGGGCAGTACATGGTTGCTGGCTATAGAGTCCCTGGTCCGGGACCCGGAGTAGCAGGTGGGCCTGGGTCCTCCTCCACTTGCCACCAAGGGAAGTGGCCAGTGCATGCAATGCAGTTTGCCACTGAGTTGAGTGGCTAGACCAGAGACTGCAGTTTGCCACCGAGGCGAGTGGCTGGACTGAGCACTGTCAGGTCCCCCAAAACAGGGGAGAAAACTGAGTGGGGCACAGCCGGAGGGCTGTGTCCAGAAGGACACGCCGCGGGCCGGGGAGCAACATGGGTCCTAGAGGTGGAGGTGAGAATGACAACAGACGAGACACTACTAGATGAGGGCATGCTGGTGAAACGAGAGCTAATTCCCAGGACGGCCAGCAGGAGGCACTTTGGTGGTGAGGCCTGCCCCATTACACCCAGGCAGGAAATGGAAAACGGAGAGATGAGATGCCTTTAAAAAAAAAAAAAAACTGAACACAAAACTACAGAGGAGTATTCATCTTCTCCCATTAATCCCCTAAAAACTCTATGAATGCAGAAGGTGGAAGATTCAGGGTATTTTCAAAACTAGAAAGAACCTTCAAGTCCAAACCTCAATGTCTGATACAACTTTAAGCCCAAGTTCTTTGACAAGAGAATGTAAAATACTGTATGTGGCTTCCCTGTGAGTATCCTAAATATTAATCAGAGGTTGCATACTCTCTCTCTCACATGACTGCCTTCCTACACCTTGACCTGAAATTCACAAAGGCATGGCTAAAAGGGAATGCTAGAATAGGAAAAATTATCTGCTTACCTGAAAATTTCCATTGTGCAAGTAATAAGGTCCACAGATCCATTACCATGAGTACTTCAGCCTGCATTCAGACCTGTCATTCCCTAGCATCAGACGAATGCACCACCTCCTGAAATTCCCTCCAGTTGAGAAATTCTACAGCCAAGATAATTCAAAGCTACTTTTTTAATTAGAGATTGTGTTAAATATACTTTGAGGAAACACATTAAATTTCTCCTACGGCAGTGCATGGTATATTCTACCTAATCACAACAAACCCAAATACTGGGCTGTCAGTTTCCATCTGTATTGTGGATGATCCATTTGTCTCCAGAGTGAGCTGAATCTGTGGATCTTATTACACAGAAAGATAATTTTCAGCTAAGCACAGACACATTTTTCTATTCTTCATGCTAAGGTCTACAAATTAGAGCTGTTGATTAATTGCAGTTAACTCACGCAATTAACTCAAAAAAACTAATCACAATTAAAAAAATTAATCGCAATTAATCGCAGTTTTAATCGCACTGTTAAACAATAGAATACCAATTGAAATTTATTATATTTTGGATGTTTTTCTTCATTTTCATATATATTGATTTCAATTACAACACAGAATACAAGGTGTATATCTTTTATTACAAATATTTGCACTGTAAAAATGATAAACAAAAGAAATAGTATTTTTCAATTCACCTCATACAGGTACTGTAGTACAATCTTTGTCGTGAAAGTGCAACTTACAAATGTATATTTTTTTGTTACATAACTGCACTCAAAAACAAAACAATGTAAAACTTCAGAGCCCACAAGTCCAGTCAGTCCTACTTCTTGTTCAGCCAATCGCTAAGACAAACAAGTTTGTTTACATTTACAGGAGATAATGCTGCCTGCTTCTTATTTACAATGTCACCAGAAAGTGAGAACAGGTATTTGCATGGCACTTTTGTAGCCAGCATTGCAAGGTATTTAAGTGCCAGATTAGCTAAACATTCATATGCCCTTTCATGCTTCGGCCACCATTTCAGAAGACATGCTTCCATGTTGATGATGCTCGTTAAAAAAAAATGCATTAATTAAATTTGTGACTGAACTCCTTGGGGAAGAATTTTATGTTTCCTGCTCTGTTTTACCTGCATTGTGCCATATATTTCATGTTATAGCAGTCTGGGATTATGACCCAGCACATGTTGTTCATTTTAAAGAACAGTTTCACTGCAGATTTTACAAAACGCAAAGAAGGTACCAATATGAGATTTCTAAGATGAACTGTCACAGTCTTTAATCTCTCCTCATACAGAAGCTGTTTCATATCTGGCAAGCAATGGAAAAGTTGGCCAGACAGTGAGGGACCCTGATAAGCTTTACAAGATAACATTCCCCACCTCATGCTCCAAGTCGTGACACAGAGGCTACAGGTCACTTTATTTATTGTTTCCAGCTGCAGAGAAGCTGATCACCAGCCCACCAAACTGACTTACCATGAATGAGATATTTCTGCGTGTAGGAGCCACTCTGCTAATCCAACTTTGCCAAATGTGTTTTGATGTTCATCTCCCCTTTAGTGGGTAGTACACACAGACAGAAGACTCCACCCAGGATGGGAGAATCTCTCTCCAGAGTAGGGTTGATGGTGTTCTTCACAGTTATCAATCAGAGATGTTGATTGACACGACCTCTAAACAGATCTGTTCCAATGGAAGGAGCAGTGCTCTGAGACATCAGTGAATTATGATGTTTCAGCTGGTGGATGCTTTGTCTCCTTCTAGTACCCGTTCTATGAACTAAATCAGGGAATGGTACAAAAAACACTCCAAACCAACAACCCTAATTCTCTGCATTCACCAGTTGTGGGAGCAAATAATATACAACGGGAAGTAGATCTCTAGCTCTCATGCTCATCCCATGAATGAGATAGGGCAAGATGCAGGAGGAGGACCCAGAATTAGTGGATCATATCCACTATGGATTTTTGATCTGTGTTACCACTTGTTTTCCATTATGGCAATCATCTATTACAAGTCTTCTGAGATGAGACCTTTTCCCTGATGCTATTTATCATCTGTCAGAACCTATAACTGACTTCGTTAGTGTCGTGCATTTCTTGAATCCAAGATACTCCAGAAACCGTACCACTCTGTTTGTTTCAGCTTCCTCTCTCTACAGAACCCCAATCAGAAAAACAGTCCAGAAAGAGAAGCAAATTTCCTTTTTCCCTAAAGCCTATAGTATTGCTATCCTGGAGAGACCCTGAGAACACATATAAGATGGTAATGGGTGAAGCTGGGGAAAGAAAAAAAGGCTGCAATCCATCTGCAAAACATAGGAACTGTCCAAGGACCTAAAATGGGACTGTCCTCAAAGACGTTAGTCTTATTTGTCTCTCCTCCCCAACATGGACTCCTTCTGGGTGTCTCAAGAGAGATGTGGGAGTCAACAACGGGCTCCCATAAGCTCAACCCCTTTATTGCATGGGATCCACGTGGGGCAGATGGGTCTGTTTCCCCTGGAGGTCTCAGCATAGGATATGAATAAGGGTCCCTGGGGGGATGTTATAGAGGTGGCAGCAGAGGCTGAGAGTTGGGCCCAAATGCCCCTTACTGCATTCTGGTATTGGTAGGGTCCATGCTGTGTCCAGTACCCTCCACCTGACCTGAGGGGTAGGAGAGATTCAGCTCTGCAGTCAGAGGTATGGCTGCCAGTGTGATCTATATAGGGATTTAGGCATGATCCTCCATTTGGCATGCTGTCTTTCTGGCTTCACTGCCACCGGAGCCTGTTCTTTTCCATTTCTATGTGCCTCCTTTCCTGCCAGGAGAGGGGGCTGAGGCAATCCGGCCTGGTCTTGGCTATATTTTGCCCAGCAGTTAGCCTCTCTAATCCAACCTGGCTCCTTTCCTGCCCAGGGAAAGTTAATAGCGGTGACCTTGCCTGGGCTAAGCTGTGAAGGACGTTGCATTCTGCCCCCAGAACTGGACCAAGCTCCCCAGTGAGATAGGCCTTTCATTTTGCCTTTTCCTCAGCTTAGCTCTGCTGCTAAAGCCTGCAGGGGCACCAGCCACTGCAAACACCTCAGAAGGGGAAGCAGAGCTGAGGGGACTTTCCCCCAAAATCAAATGCAGTTCTAGGACATGGCTGGGAATTAGACAGACACAGAGTGACAGAGATTCAAACAATTCAAAATTAAGAATTTTCATCAGAAAAGCTCTGCAGCCAGGTGGTCTGGTTGAACCTGCCCAGTACCATGGAAGCGGGGGTGGGAGTGGGGGGAGAAACGGAGGAAGGACATTCTCCTGTTGCCAGTGACCGAGAGGTCTGGTTCTGCCCCCTAACTGCAAGCAGCCTGAAGTACCCATTGTAATGGATCTGTGGACCTTAGCATGAAGAAGAAATGCAGACATGTCACCTAATGAAACAAAAAAGCTGGAATGGCTCTTCAAGGGCATTAATCTTCAAGAAAAAAAAAGCCCAGGGACCTTTTCACACGTAATTGTGGACTAGAACTTTCACAGGACAAGCATGAGACAGGATGAGTATGGAAAATTCTACCATACTCTGAAAGGAACTTCAGGAGACCAAAACACCTCCTTATTCTTTTGAGCATTAGTATAATATGGGCAATTAGAATTTGAAGCTTGCTTTATGAGTGAGAGTCACTGCCAGGAATAAAGCCTGTTGCATTAGAAACTTGAGCTTATGAATAACAAATAGATGTAAATGTTAATTAAATTAAATGTTCCTAGCAGAAAGCTTGTTTTTACATGAAATCCAATAGAAAAAAGTTACTTAACTGTTAACACAGCAGAATATTATCTTTAAGGGGAAGGTGGAAAGATATTGCAATAGCACTCAAAAGGGAGTTTTTAAAATAAATGTTCTCTGCCAACAGATGCAGAAAGACAAGATAACTAACGTAAGCACAGTGTTAAATCTCTTATGGGTAGGTGTACACCACTCACTAGCAAAGCAGTTAAAAAGAGACATTGTCAATCTGAAATCTAGTCAGTTAAAAAAGATGGTTGCTAATTGTCATTTTGCAACAACAATTCTTAAAGGAAATTCTCCTTGCTGTGTGAAAGCTCAAACAGGGCAAACTGACTAATAACGCATAAAGCAAGCCAGCTGGGGGAAAAAGGAAACCTCTCTCTCTCATATCTTTCAGCTATAGCAATCTTAGCTGTTACTTGTAATAGGTAAAAATTGTCAGACAGATGTGAATTTTACATTAACCATTTCTGTTTAAAGACTGAGCTACACAATTAACTGACTTGTCAGGCGCACATTTGCAGCATTCATCTGTGCGTGAAGATTATGTTTTGAGACTTTGAAACTGTCATGGCAATTGCACAGATGAAAACATTGTGTGCACCATTTACACTGCAATATTACAGTCTATTTGTAAAGAACTATCCATGATACGTAACTGCAAAGTAACGATTCCTAATCAACTAGTATGCCGTAGTCATCAGGGCTTCCTTACTTTTAAAGTGTTTCAGCCGTTAATAAACCTTACGCTTAATAATCCTGTGTTGGTGATCCAGTATAAAGTTGTGAGAGTTGTGTGTCCATACAGAGTAGTTCTACCATAATCAAATTCCTTGTCAGCTCAGAAAACATTTCAGTGAAAAATAGTCACTACCTTAGTGACTTAAGAACTGTCCAAGTTTAATGAAATAACATCCTTATTAAAAAAATGGATCCTTTACCTTTCTGGGTTTTTTATTTCTTCTGTTACAAAATTAAGGGTATCCCAGCCTGAGTAAGAGAACAGAGCAGAATACAGTGCAAGAGAAATGTCTCCTAGGTCCCAAGAAGATCCCTCAAAGGAGTTCTGAAAGTGTCCTGAATGTCCTGTGTGTTGGGGAGAAATACATATATACATTATTGTATGACAGTAAGTAAAAATGTTTTTTAGTTTGATATACAAAGTTGAAAACAAGCCAAGAACTAGGAATTTTGACATTCCTTCAAGCTCACTCACTGACCCATCCTAACATTCTGCCTGTTACAGCCTTGAGAATAAGCAGGGCACTTAATTTTATAAAAATTTGACTCTATGGGGAACTCAGAAAGCATTATTATTATGCAATAAATACCTGACCTGTTCACAGTAACAGCAGAGACAGAACTGAGGGACAGTGAAGTACAGGCTTGTAACCCAAAATACAGTTCAATCATAGCTCTAACAGCATTGGGGCAGTATCCTTTCGGCTCAAGCCAATGTATACAAATGAAATGATACAATTCTATGGGTCATATCATCTCTGATATTCTGAACCACTTTGTTTGTGTGTGCCAAAACTAAGCCTTTGGGGGGGGGGGGTTGGTAGGCAGGGATTACTCTTTACAAAATGCACGCAGATTGATAAAATCAGTCATTTATCCAAATGGATAAATACCTGTATTTAAATTTTGTTAAAGTTCTGATTTATTTGATGAGTTATAGTTACTTCATAGGTCCAGACTACTATCCATTACATTGTAAACATTTAAGTGCATACAAAAAGATGTGACGAGTCAATGAATATGTGCATATTAAGAGGTAGGCCAATTTAGTTTAAGCATCAAAAGGGCCAAATTGATAGCAATTAAGGGAACGTAAAAATGTAATTAAATAATAGTTGGGAGAAAATCTTCCCAAGTACACTTAAGTCTTGTGTGCTATCAATACTGTTGTGACTAATATCATTTACGTCACTCTTCAACTTGGAGTGATTTTTTTCCAACATGTGCTGACATTGTCATCACAGTGGCAATACAATAGCAATATAAACAGTTTATAATATTGACTACAGGAAGGCGAGTTACTATCTTGTACATTCCAATGCCCAAATATATAGCTATAGTTCTAAACACCTTGTACTTTTTACAGCAATAGGCTGCTATTTGTAGGGTGGGAAAAGCAGTTTATAAGGCATTGCCAAGGTTGACCAGCCCAAATATTTGAGTCCTTTAATGTGTCACTGCATCTCTGTCCTCCTCAGTATCTTGGATGACACTGAGGAAGATGGAGCAACAGCCAAGTTAGGAGCAGGGAAGAAGGTAGGCAGCATCCAGGATGTTAGTGGTAAACATATTAAGGTCAATGGAGCAGCTGATGGTGCAGAGGTGTTTTGTACTCAAGAAGTGACACACTGTTCTCATAGAGGCATGTTCTGTTCCATACCAGTCCAAGAATAAGGAAAGAACATGGGCTACAGTCCCTCAATAATGACTTCACTCTAAACACACAAAGTATAATTTGGGCTAAAGACACATTTTTCATATAATTTAAAATTAGGTTGTGTACTTTTTTAAGCCAATCAAGAAAGCTTCCAAAATACACAGGAGTAAAACTAAAAAAAAAAAGTGCGATGGAAAACATCTTTAAACTAAAATATTAAGACTAATAAGAAAAAGAACCAGCAATAAACTATTTAATGCTGAACAACAAAGAAGAGAAGTCAGGAACTAAGTAAGCTGGGCTGATACTCCTCCTATAGATGCAGTACAGTCACCTTCAGAGGCACACATCTAAGTGTATAGCTCCTTTTAAATGGCTTTGAGCCCATTCAGCTTCACAGACAAATATCTGTGAAGGCATACTTCTGAACAGAAGTATTGCAATTGTACAGTTTTGTGTAACTGCACATTTTATCCAAAATCCAGATTACAAAAAGCTTAGATTGAGGTTCACTGAACCTAACAATATGATAGTATGATTTGTTTACTAGACGGAGAGATCATCTTTCTCTATTCATACAGTATTTTGCAAGTTCTGCATGTTGCTGCTTGCTCTTTCATTCCACTAACGGTTCCAAACCAGAGGGTGTAAAATTGCTTACGTGTGTTAGGCCAATTCAAGTATGATCTTCATTCACAACATTGGCCACGTTGTTAATATCTGGATGGATATGTTGGACCTTATTGCTTAATACAGATATCTGGTATTACATAAATATAAATTTAACATTACAGATTAATTTAAAAATACTGTTTTGCAGCTACTATGGATATTCCTAATGAAAACCAAACTGATTATTCCCCAGCCTTATTGATACATACCAACCTCTAATTAGTTTTATAAGCTTACCCTGGCATAGTTTAACAATTCCTGTTATGATGATGACAATAAGGGCAATGACTTTAGCATACGTGAATACATCCTGCACCCTTGTTCCCCATTTAACACAGGCACAATTTATAAATGTTAGAAGACCTAGGAGACAAAAAAGGAAGATGAAAAGGAAGTTATGCATGATCTTTGTTAAGCACAGATTTTAATTACTGTCCATGTCAGTGTATACATGCTAAATTTAAACTATGCTAAAATAAGCTTAAGAGCCTGGGAAAATTAAACTAGGCAATGTTTATTATGCATTGCTTAATTTATGACAAAAGAACAAGAGAGAGGGGAACATAAATTATAAAGACATATTGGATTCTTTTTGCCAAGGACAGGAAGAAAGACCCTCCACTACATGTCAGACCTGCTGGGCCTGTTCCCATTTTCCTGGTTTTACCCCCTCACTCTTGTGGCCCCGTTCTGCAACTATCATTCAAGCCAAAGGCTGCAGAGAATGTCCTCTCATTTTATCTTTTACAATAATGTTCTGGGTCACCTCAAAACTCCTTTAGACAGAAGTAAAAAATGGTAAGTTAATTATTTTGCCCTTTTCTTGGTAGCTTGAAGATTAGTTCAACATCCAAGATAATTTCACAGGTTTTATAGTCTTTAAAATATGAAATTTGGAAAGCCAACAGTTGAAAAAGACAAGGTTAGAACAGATCTGACCAATTAGCAGGGTAAGCTCCACAGATAAGGCAACATTTGACTGATGGAAAAATTTTTTAATTAAAACTGGTGTTAGTGTGATGAAAATGAAAATAAGGAGTCACCTTAGGGAACACAAATTCACATTCCTGTATAACTGTACTTTAAGATTGGTTCTTCAAAGAGTTGAGCCCCTCTGGGTATAGACAATGTATTCTTTTACTTAAATTATGTAGAGATTACCATTTTATTTTCCTTCAGCATGAGCTATTCACAGACTGCTCAACTCTAGAGGATACTTTACAACATAAAGGCACATAATATTTGGACCACATTAAGTAATGTTGTCTAACCTGAGGTTATTTCCCAAATAGCTCAATAATAGCCCTATTTGACAACTTTAAAATAATTTGAAAACATTCAGTTCTGTCTCTTTGGGAATACACTCTCCCCCATCCCCGCCCCTGGTGAAATTAAAGGAAGATGTTTAATCTCACAAGTATTCCACCTAATTGTGGCTGGCTAAGCAGCAGTTCTGCAGAAAAGGACCTGGAGATTACAGTGGATGAGAAGCTGGATATAAGTCAGCAGTGTGCCCTTGTTGCCAAGAAGGCCAATGGCATATTGGGCTGTATTAGTAGGAGCATTGCCAGCAGATTGAGGGAAGTGATTATTCCCCTCTACTCGGCATTGGTGAGGCCACACCTGGAGTACTGCGTCCAGTTTTGGTCCCCACACTACAGAAGGGATGTGCACAAACTGGAGAGAGAGTCCAGTGGAGGGCAACGAAAATGATTAGGGGGCTTGGGCACATGACTTACAAGGAGAAGCTGAGGGAACTGGAGTTATTTAGTCTGCAGAAGAGACGAGTGAGGGGAGAATTGATAACAGCCTTCAACTACCTGAAGGGGGGTTCCAAAGAGGATGGAGCTCAGCTGTTCTCAGTGGTGGCAGATGACGGAACAAGGAGCAATGGTCTCAAGTTGCAGTGGGGGAGGTCTAGGTTGGATATTAGGAAACACTTTTTCACTAGGAGGATGATGAAGCACTGGAATGGGTTACCTAGGGAGGTGGTGGTGGAATCTCCATCCTTAGAGGTTTTTAAGGCCCGGCTTGACAAAGCCCTGGCTGGGATGATTTAGTGGGTTTTGGTCCTGCTTTGAGTAGGGGATTGGATAGATGACCTCCTGAGGTCTCTTCCAACCCTAATCATCCATGATTCTATGACTTTAGACTTGCTCATGTAACCAAATTTATCAGATCATCTCTCCTCTGATTGCGGTTGCTAGCACTACACTCAACAGTTCGCAGTATTGCTCTATTCTTGTGTTCATTTTTTCCTCAAATATTTTAAAATATTAAACAGCTCCTTCCCATCCTAAGTACCATCTGAATATTCAGGAATTATCTAACTGTATCTTCATTGTTTTTCTACAATTCAGATTTTTGCACTATCCAGATTATAATTAATCTATTTCAATCCTGCATTTTGGGCACTTCCCCAGATGCAGATATTTGCACTAGCAAACAATATATGGTTAGTGAAATTCAATTGTATTTTACTAAGCTTTCTTACTGAAAAAACATGGTATTATAAGGGTATCTTAAACAATGTAGGCACATTGATTGATAAAGTGATGCAGTGGCAAACCAAAACTAACTAATATACAATGCAATTTTCTGGAATAAAGTTCCTTCTCTTATATAGTTTAAAGCTTGGTTAAAGAGCTACAACCCAACAAGGAAAAAAAAGGGGGCAGCACATGGAGATAGGAATGTACTTAGTCCAGTTACCCAATGGAAGAATAATAATTCAAAAATAAAAAACAAGGGTAATGATCCCATACAAGTGTGAAACTGGTGAACTTGAAAAGTTGGCAACTGAAAAGGATGAACCACATTTCCTTCAACTTGTCAAGACTGGGAAAAACAGAAGTATCAAATTTCGAAAACCATGACTGTAGCAGCTCCTGAGAAACACTCAGGGGAAAACAATTGGCATCAGATCTGCCTTCCAACATAAACAAACAGCTGTTTTTGTTACTCTATAATAAACAATACTTATGTGAACAGGATTTTTTATTCTAGCCAACAGTTTTTAGGTAGTGATTTTCCATATGCAAATGATTTTTTATGAAAAATTTTCCTATTGCAAAGATGTTAGAACATTTGGTCTCTGTTTTCATGACAATTTGATTGTGAAGTGCTGTCCTATCTCTGGAGTTTAAAAAATCTAATTAAGAATCTGGACAAATCAAACCATTTCATTTTTAGACTATGCTTTTTTCTGGTTACTAAGAGTATGTCTACACTTACCATGGATCGACACTGCAGCAATCGATCCACCGAGGGTCAATTTAGCGGGTCTAGTGAACACCCGCTAAATCGACTGCAGATTGCTCTTCTGTCGACTCCGGTACTCCACCAGAACGAGAAGCATAAGGTAAGTCGATGGGAGAGTTTCTCCCATCGACCCAACGCAGTGTAGACACTGCAATAAGTCGACTTAAGCTACGTCGACTCCAGGTATGTTATTCACGTAGCTGGAGTTGTGTAACTTAGGCCTGGTCCCCACTAAGCCCCCACTTCGGACTAAGGTACGCAAATTCAGCTACGTTAATAACATAGCTGAATTTGAAGTACCTTAGTCCAAACTTACCGCGGTCCAGACGCGGCAGGAAGGCTCCCCCATCGATGCCGCGTACTCCTCTCGGCGAGCTGGAGTACCGGCGTCGACGACGAGCACTTCCGGGATCGATCCCAGAACATCGATTGCCTGCCGCCGGACCCTCCGGTAAGTGAAGACGTACCCTTAGGTTGACTTCACCCTGCAGTGTAGACCTGCCCTAAGATTACTTCTATCAATTTTGTTGCAGCTGTTGTCAATTTGCTAGCTTATATTGATAGCATTGTAAAGTGTGCCTGTGCATTTTGAGATGATATCCCATGATAGTAAAGATTTCAGAAGTGAGTGGTAAAGTGTCACAACATTTGGAATTTTCAGGAAACAGATGATCTTGCAGTATATCAGCTAATAAACGATTTGTATTTGTTACTATGTATATTGGAAAACAAAATCTCCATTTTTGCACAGGAACTATCCCCAACAATGTTCAGACACACAGCTTATGTTGGTTTTCCTTAACAAGTTAGTACCCTTCACAG
The DNA here is from genome assembly GCF_027887155.1 of Malaclemys terrapin pileata. Classification (NCBI taxonomy): domain Eukaryota; kingdom Metazoa; phylum Chordata; order Testudines; family Emydidae; genus Malaclemys; species Malaclemys terrapin. Next base: position 33,751,216 of record NC_071518.1, read on the forward strand.
ATTTTATTTGATTCTCAATTTTAGGTTGCAAGCTGCTGCCAAGTAGCAAGGGAGGACTTCTGTAGTGACAGAGCTACATATAAAAGTAGTGCAGTGGGGTGAGTCCTAGCAAGGACGTCAAGTGGTTGAGGGCAGGATTTTAAAGTACACAACTGATTTCTAAACAAAGCTTTTCTGCAAAGGTTTCTCCCTGCTGCCATAACCGCAAAGGAGACTGATTTATGAAATTACCTCTCCTTCTCCAAGATAGACACATGTTAAGATCTAATGCTAGGTTAATCAAGCATGAATGCCATACCCTCTTCAGCCAAAAACAATGTGTCTGTTTTTCTCTCATTTCTGTCTTTAACGTAAGAACAGTTATACTGGATCAGACCAATGATCCACATAGCCCAGTATCCAGTCCAGCCCAACAATAGCCAGTGCCAGATGCTTCAGAGGAAATGAACAGAACATGGCAATTTACCAAGTGATACATCTCCTGTCATCCAGTCCCAGCTTCTTGCAGGGAGAGGTTTCGGGAAACCCAATGCATGGGGCTGCATCCATGACCATCTTGGCTCATAGTCATTGATGGATCTATCCTTCATCAACTTATCTAATTCTTTTTGAACCAAGTTATACTTTTGGCCTTCACATCATCCCTGGGCAAAAAGTTCCACAGGGAGAACGTAGGTTGTGTGATCTACTTTCTTTTGTTTTGTTTGTTTCTTTTAAATCTGCTACCTATTAATTTCATTGGGTGACCCTTGGTTTGTGTGTTATGTGAATGGGTAAATAACACTTCCTTATTCACTTTCTCCAGATCATTCATGATTTTATAGACCTCTATCATATCTCTCCCCTTAGTCATCTCTTTTCTAAGCTGATCAGTCCCAGTCTTTTTAATCTCTCCTCCAATGGAAGCTCTTCTTTACCACTTAGAATGTTTGTTGCCCTATTCCAATTGTAATATATCTTTTTGAGATGGGGAGATCAGAACTGCATACAGCATTCAAGGTGTGGTCTTATCATGGATTTAGAAAATATCACAATGCCACTATAATTCTTATCTATCCCTTTCCTAATGGTTCCCAACATTGTTAGTTATTTTGTCTGCTGCTGCACCAGAGCTGAATAACTCTTCGCAATCAGTTTGGACTCAACTATCTTGAATAATTTTGTATCATCTGAAAATTTTGCCACCTCACATGCTTTCCAGATTATTTATGAATATGCTGAACACCCTAAATCCTTGGCAGACCTTGCTATTTACCTCTCTCCATTATGAAAATAGACTGTTTCCTATCTTTTAACCAGTTACTGATCCATGAGATCAGTTTCCTTATTGTACAAAAGGGGATTTTCAACTATTAGAGCCTTATAAAAAACATGTAATTTATAATCGTAGGCACAAAAGGTATTTTCTCATCTGTATGAGAAGGAAAGATTAGTGAAACTTTACTAACCTACCCATGGTGGATAAACATTTTTTTTTTTAAATCAAAAAGTTGGATTTTTAAATTTAAATTTGAAGTCACTGGCTAAGTACTAAACCAGCTTTTGACAGCAATAGCCTCTTCTGCAGGCGCTGAGAGAATATTTTCTTCATTTAAACCAGTTCAGTTGAATAACTAGAGTTCAATCAAAGTTGAGAAACTGTTTGGAAGTTGAAAAAGCTTGTTTTTCTCTTCCAAATCTATAAATAAAAACAATGAGGATGAGATCTACTAGTTCTAAAATCTTGAAGGACCTGGTGACCAGAAACAATCAGTCCAATTCATTAAGTACAGCTAATACTTTGTTTTATTAAATAGTTTTAAATGAGAAATATGTTGTGATTATTTTTCTTGTGTATCCACCACACTTCAGATAATTTTATTTAATAACAATTTGAAAATGCTGATTGTGCATTTTTAATTTAATGTCAATGTCTTCTAAATGCAGCTAGACAAATCACAAACAATTGATCACTCTGTAATAAATAAATGTCATACATCTAAAAAAGTGTAAAAATTAAGAATCGGAAAAAATGTATATTAAGATATAGAATTGCAAAAAGTTAGCAAAAAGTACCAAAATTAGTATAAATTTAGTATTAATAAAAGACTATATTTAGTTGCAAAACACCATGTTTTAACAGTTATACCAATCAACAAGAATCAATTTTTCTTTAGGAAAATAACTGAAAAGTATAAATGCAAAACTAGATTAAAAATCCATTATTTTAATCAAGGTTCCCTATTTACGGATTTAAATAATTATAAAAACCACCTTGATTTAAATCAATTCACCCAACACCCAACTCAAAAAAAAAAAAAAAGTTACTTGAGTCCCAAAAGATAGGCCTCTGTCAATAAAGCTATTCCCTGAAAGTGAAGTTTATAAGTGAATAGTGTGTGTTTGAAAGCACACAAGATTTCGAATAAGAAATTGAGTTTTCTGGAAGTCATGGAGTCATTTTGCGTTCCAAAATTGCCGATCCCTGCTCTAACTCAAACCATTCTAGATTCAGAATGCTACAGTTCTGGAATCTAAACAGGACTATATGTAATAGATGTTCACGGTCAAGATAATAATCGTATTAGTTGTCATAGAATACTTACATATACAAGCAGCTGCGATGAGACGACAGGCAACATAAGGAGGCTCACAAGAAGGGAAGACAGGCTGCACAATGTAGTTAGCAAAGGTTATTGCAATAATTGCCTGACTAGTTGGCTCAACAATTAATAATGAGGTCCATAAGCGAATAAAAGCAACAAAGCTCCCAAAGGCCTCCAAGATATATGCATAGCTGGCTCCTGACTTGATAATAGTGGTTCCCAGTTCAGCATAGCAGAGTGCTCCAAACACTGAAAAAATCCCCCCGGTTGCCCAGATTATTAGCGACAATCCATAGGAGGCACTGTAGATGAGAACTCCTTTAGGTGACACAAAGATACCCGAACCAATCATGTTGCCTACAATGAGGCTGATTCCATTAAGCAAAGAGATTTCTTTCTTCAGCTGCATTGTTTCTTTGTTTCTTTCATACATTTCACAGCTGTCACTTGAATCTGGCTTGCCCGCTTCCTTGATGGGAGAGTATTCAGCCAGTGAGTTATGAGCCACTGTACCATTTGCCCTTTCTTCCATTGTGGAATTCTTGTGTATTCTCTATAACACCAATCCCAATCTGAAACAAAATTACAGACAGCTAAAAATTAATAACATCAATAACTTTTTGTCTAACCCGTCACATCAATTCTTCTTTCTATTTGGAGCATAGGACTGACCTGTGTAACCTCCTCTTGTGTAATATCCCTCTTTTGCTACCTTGTGCTATGTGATTTGGATGGTAAAACATGACATTTGAACAAGTGACCAAGTGACAGTCTCAAAATATCTTGGAAGAAAAAGGTGAAAAGAAAAATACATGGTGTTGATTTGCCAGGGGGGAAGTTGTGGGGAAGCACAGAGCAGAGAAAATTCAAAGGTCATTGACACCGGTCAGTTGAATTGGAAAGATCAAAAGGGGTAATGGAGGTGTATAAGGAAAGAGAAAGCATAGTACAAGAAAGAATAGAAGGTGGAAGTAGTGAAGATGACAGGTTTATTGCAATATAAATAAAAACACATTTCAATAAGTTTCATTCTTTCCTCTTCCATAACTGATTGTTTTTAAAAGCATCCAAGAATACAGAAGTGGAAAAAGTGTGGATAAAGTTTCTGAATGGTTCACATTTATTTTCCAGGACTTCAGAGACTTACATCTCAAGTCTCCAGAGGATCTTACCCTCCCTCCTTCTTATAAAGAATCACTGCTGGCCTCAACACTTAGACATAAGATGATACCAATATCAACAATTCTGAAATACAGACACAATATAGAAGTTTAGAGATGAAAAAATCTGATTAAATACAAACGGATTTTTAATTTGCATTGACACTAGCTTTCATTCAAAATCTAACTTCTGATTGGATTATCAGAAGTTTCATAAGAGTGAGCCTACATCTTTCCTAAAAATGTGCTATCATTTTCGTATGTCTTTGCCAAGCACTAAATCCTGAGTGCACATTTCAGGGGCCTACTGCAGAGCAGAAAGATGCAAGTCTGGGTGAGATTTGGGTGAGATTTGGCAAAGCAGTTGCTCTAGCAGAGAAAGCAACTAGTTTATCTTGGATTATATTTTCTTTATAACAGAAACTTAATTAGGGGTATTTCATTCCAAAATTAAACTTTTTATCTTGAAATTGATCCTGGCACTAACCTAGTAAAGAGGGAAAAGGCACATACAAAGTATTTATGGTCTGATTTTCAGTAGGTCCAACATATAATTATGCACACAATTCAGGTATTTGTGCCTGAAATTAATTAATAGATGCATCTACCTGGACACACAAGTATAAACACACTTGTCCATGTATTTATAGTAATTTGCACTCACTTTTTGTTCATGCAGTTATAGATCCTTCCTTTTGAAAAAAATCAAATCCTTACTTTGTTATATTGTCAACATTATATTCTAAAATGTAAGTTAATTAAAACATTCTGAGCTAATATACTTACAACATGTTCTTACTCTTTCAAGCCATTTTAAATATTTTAAACCAAATAAATATGTAACCTACACGGAAATGGAATGTAAGCCATTTACTAGAATGGAATATAGCCCATTCACATTATGTCCAGTATGAGCCTTCTATCTCTTTGCATAAAAGAAAAAAAAAAGAAAAATTCAGTAAGTATCCAAAAATAGTATTATTTACATAAATTAAAATATTGACTGCATTTGAAAGACTATTATATTATCAGATAGGTCTGCTGTATTATTGAAAAGTCATCCCACACAGAAACATCTGTATGACAGAATATACCATCACAAGTAAAAGAAAAGAGCTTCAGGAAAAAAATTATTAAAAAAAATGGATTTATTCTCCCCAAATGTTAAGGGTTCTGAAAGGTTCAGGCTTTCCCTCTTTCCCCATAGTTATCTGGCATTTATTGTCAGAGGAAAAAGGCCCAACCAGAAAATAGGTCATGGAAAATTTGCTCCAATATAGCCACACACTCACAGCATGGTAGAACATAGCCTCTTCCCTCACTGAAACCTAGGAAGGGAAGGCAAAGTTAGGTCTGTTTATTTCCTTTTAGCAGGGAGTGAGAAAGAATCTAAGGCCCTAAATCATACCAGCTCTTCTACATTCCTGTCAGTGCTGTAAAAACTATTTGGCGAGACGATGTTGACATTCAAGGATGTTATTTGCTAGTGAAGATATAGGTAAAAGCTTTCCTGATTGAGAGAGCCTACCGAGTCTTGAGGAGCTAATTCTACTTTAATTATAAAGCACTATGGAGGTGGATTTGTTTAGTCTAAGTAACTTCACGTATGCTAGTTTAATAAGCAGTCCTATATTTGGAAAACTTCTCTATCCTCTTTTATCCCACCAAGAAGCCCAGCTCACTGGAGAAATGACTAGCTGATGCCAAGCTTAAAGTAAGTTTCTGAGGGAATTCACATACACATAGCAAGAACTTCCATCACTACAATAATCAACATCAGTAGTCTCTTTTGACAGCCAAGTCAGTACAAACTAAAATTTCATACAGATAATGACTTGTTTAAACTGGTCTATATACTATACACTGAAATGTAAATACAATATTTATATTCCAATTGATTTATTTTGTAATTATATGGAAAAATTAGAAAGTAAGCAATTTTTCAGTAATAGGAGACTGTGACACTTTTGTATTTTTATGTCTGATTTCGTAAGTACATAGTTTTTAAGTGAGGTGAAACTTGGGGTATGCAAAACAAATCAGACTCCTGAAAGGGGTACAATAGTCTGCAAAGGTTGAGAGGCGCTGTTCTAACTCAATGCGGATACCGAAACCATTGCTAGGACATCTATAAATGCTATTTTGAAAATATTGGGTATTTATTCTTAGTTTTGTAGTCAAGTTATAAAATAGTACAATATTTTAAAGCCCCCATTTACACTAAGAAACAAGATATGTGCAGCAAGAACTCATCTTAAACACAATTTCAGGAAATATTTGCAGTGTTTAAGGTATTCTTACACTGGCCAGTATAACTGCTTCTATTGAAACAGCTTTCAAAACATGGCCTGTTTCATTGTGTAGACAGAGTCTTAGTGACTCAACAAACATTTTGATGAACTTATTCACACACAAAACCTAATCCTGCGGAAAGATAGTGGATTTAGACTTTCTGTACCAACTCAGAACAAAAGCCACACAAGTTTATGTTCAAATGCTAATCCCAGAGACATATTTAAATAGCTGGAAACCCCTGGTCCAGCCACAGTTCAAATCCCTTCATTTGCTCTTGCCACCACCACAAACTTAAGCTCCTTGCCTACAAGATCCTACACAACTTAGCTTCTCTGTTTTTATCTATTTCCATGCTCTCCCTTGCTCAAGACAACTGCCACAATGTCCTCTCACTCTAGTCTACATTTTCCCATATAGCCCTTTATGTGGAGAATCTCACATTGACAGTCTGCTCCCCACCTTCAAGCCCCTCCTGAAGTCACAATTGTAAGTGTTTACTAAATGGTAAATATTGCAGAAAATGTGGTATTAATACATGCACATAACAGTTCACTCAGTTAGATACCGTACAAGCTATCCTCTAGTCTTATTTTATACTGTCAGTTATGACCTGCAGACCTTGAGGGCAGGGACTGCTTGTTTGTCTATATAAATATCTAGAATGCTACAGATAGTGTCTCTACAAACACTACACCTAATCTTAACTGGCACCAAACTTATCAGTCTCCATGTAACCAAAGAGGAAGAGTGTAGAATATGGAAAAATATTAGTGAACAAAACTGAAGCTGTGTCAAAGTTAGAAAAACACATTCTGAGAACAGAAAAAACTAAAACCCAGATTTCTGCCTGAGGCCATTATTAGGCAGAGAAAATAGAAGGCTGGGAGAGAAGGAGGAGACAAAGGTGCAGTGAGGTGTTTTCTAGTGCATAACAATTCCAGGTTCATACTCCCCAGCATGCCCATTTAGCTCCATGCCATATACCACCAGCATGTCAGTGGCACAATGTTGTTTTATTGCTGAATGTTATTACTCTCAAATGACCTTCTAATAATACCTTTAAAATCACTTTGGTATCCTAAAGGCCACCAAGCAGGATACCTCAGTGGGAACCCCAGACATGGAATTTTATTTCCTACAGAATTTTAAGAGGCTGGATGTAAGGAAATATTTAAAAGTAAGGAGTAAGATCTTTCCCCAGTGGAAGTCTATTTGTGTGGCTCCTGCTTTATAGATAAATCCATGGTAGTTTACAACATATTACAACACTACCAAAAGACCCATGAACTTCAGTTAACTACAATTCAAAGAAAGGTTAGGGGATGCTAACATTAAGTCCCCTGGGGTCAGGATCCCTAACTCTCTTCCAGAGCCAGGATGGGAGCCACTTCCTCTTCTCTCTCTCCAGAGGTGGATTGGGTTACTGCGCCTGACCAGTCACTGTTAGATCCCTCCGCAGCCGATGCCTCCCTTCCTGCCCACAGGTATGCAATTAGCGCTGTTAAAAAATTAACACGTTAATTTTGTCTTCAGTTAATCACAGGCATTAACAGCGATTAATTGACAACCCTAGTTGAAACTATGGTAAAGAACGGAATTATCAGACACTGATGAACACAATATGGTGGGGAAGAGTCAACATGGTTTCTGCAAAGGGAAATCATGCCTCACCGATCTATTAGAATTTTTTGAGGGGGTCAACAAACAGGTGGACAAGGGGGATCCAGTGAATATAATGTACTTGGACTTTCAGAAAGCTTTGACAAGGTCCCTCACCAAAGGCTCTTAAGCAGTCATGGGATAAGAGGGAAGATCCTCTCATGGATCAGTAACTGGTTAAAACATAGGAAACAAAAGGCAGGAATAAATGGTCAGTCTTCCTAATGGAGAGAAGTAAAGTGCCGGGTTCCCCAAGGATCGGTAATGCGACCTGTGTTGTTCAACATATACATAAATGGTCTGGAAAAAGGGGTAAAACAGCAAGGTGGCAAAGTTTGCAGACTATATAAAATCACTCAAGATACTTCAATCTGAAGCAGACCGCAAAGAGTTACAAAGGGATCTCACCAAACTGAGTGATCAGGCAACAAAATGGCAGATGAAATTCAATAATGATAAATGCAAAGTAATGCACATTGGAAAAAAATCCCAACTACTCATAGAAAAGAGAAAGATATTAGAGTCATCGCGGACAGTTCTCTGAAAACTTCTGCCCAATTTGCAGCGGCAGTCAAAAAAGCTAACAGAATGTTAGGAACCATTAGGAAAGGGATAGATAATAAGACAGAAAGTATCATAATGTCACTATATAAATCCATGGTATGCTCACATCTTGAATATTGCATGCAAATCTGGTCGCCCTATCTCAAAAAAGATATATTGGAATTGGAAAAGGTACAGAAAAGGGCAACAAAAATGATTGGGGTATGGTACAGCTTCCAAATGAGGAGAGATTAATAAAGCTGGGACTTTTCAACTTGGAAAAGAGATGACTAATGGGGAATATGATAGAGGTCTATAAAATCATGAATGGTGGGGAGAAAATGTTTTTTACCCATTCACATAACACACAAACCAGGGGTCACCCAATGAAATTAATGTGCAGCAGGTTTAAAACAAAGATAAGCAAGCACTTCTTCAGACAACGCAGTCAACCTGAAGAACTCATGAATACATGAGTAAAAAGGTTTGAGGCAATACTAAGGTCCATTAAAAGCAGAATTTTTTAAAACTATCTTCGATATGAAATTAATTTCAGGTTATTATATAAACGGTATGCTACCAAACTGGATTTTTAAAAAAAGTCAGTTAATAAAAATCCAATTGTCCTTTCTATCAAGGTTCTGATAACAGCATTCATCACCCTTGTTATATGCTAGCAGTCAAACAGAACAACCCATATGGCTAAAGCAGTGGTTCCCAAACTTTAACAACCTGTGAACCCCTTTCACTAAAATGTCAAGTCTCGCGAACCCCCTCCTAAAAATGAATATTTCCAGGTATTTTCTCCTTTACCTGAGTATAAATTATAAGAGCAGTGATCTTGGAAATATAAAATTTGTTTTTATGACATGCTTATTACACACTATTATTAATTATTATTTATCATTACAGTATTTTTATTACATTATGAAAATGGCAACACTCTTCCAAGATCTCACTTTCATAGCTTGTATCACTTTGAATAAGTCTGTTATAAGAGAAGGCTCCTATGTTTCATCAAGGAATATCAGATGTGAAACAGCATGAAGGTATTTAAGAAGACAACTCAAAGAGTTCCTCCTACACAAGCATTCAGGTCTTGAGTAGTCCAGGCAAACAACGCACGTTACAACAAAGCTTAAACTTGTTCTTCATAATAATTTTAAAAACAATACTAGGTGCGTATTTAATTTTAAAACCATCAAAAAAATATCCACCATCCTTTCCATTTTTTATAAGGAGTCTTGAAGTTTAAATCTCCTCAGTGTGATAGATATGCTTGCTTTGATCTGCTTAGCTCTCGGAAGTCCAGGGGCTCCGGACTGCTGGCCCCGGGCTGCCCGGGGTCCCTAGGGACAACTCTGTCCGCCATTAGGGAATTTTTTCCTAAGAACCCCCTGTAACATTTTGCGAACCCCCAGGGATTGGAGTTTGGGAACCACTGGGCTAAAGAGAAGACAAATTTTAACTTCAATAAGCATAAGAAAGACATAATGGTAGTTTCATAACTAAAATGGCTGGGAATTTACACACAGACTTATTACTGGCTGTGACACACCAGAAAATTATAATGCCTGGTAACTGCATTAGAGGAAGAACCGTATCTACAGACATTCACTGTAATTTGAGTCCTTTCAGTACCACAGCAACAGGGTTACGTCTATGAGCTTCACCTCAATTCTCTGAAAGATCTTTGTCGCATCTCTCCTTACTAATAATCAGAAGTTGCAAGAGATTTGAGATGTTCTGAAGGGAAGCCAACTGAAGCTATGTCTACAATGTGCACTTTACAACGGTGCGGCTGTGCCGCTACAGCCATGCCATTGTATGGCGTGCAGTGTAGCTGCTCTTTGTCACTGGGAGAAAGGTCACCCAACAACAAAATAAAACCACCCCCAACGAGGGGTGGTAGTTTTGTCGGCAGGAGAGCGTCCACACCAGCATTTTTTGTTGTTAAAACTTTTGTCTTAACAAAAGTGCAATATAGATAAGGGCTAAGTGCTGTAACACCCTGAGTACAGTAGAGGGTCCCTTAAATTGACCAACTCTGTGTTCTGCATTTTAAGGAGACCTAAAATTCTTCAATTTCAGTTTAAAAAATAAATCAGACTTAAAGGCACTTAAGCGTCTGGTAAGCTCCAGAGAGCAGGGGATGGGTCTTACTCATTTGTGTAAGGCTAGGTCTACACTACCCGCCTGAATCCGCGGGTAGAAATCGACCTCTCGGGGATCGATTTATCGCGTCCCGTTGGGATGCGACAATCGATCCCCGAATCAACGCTCTTACTCCACCAGCGGAGGTGGGAGTAAGCACCGTCGACAGGAAGCCGCAGAGGTCGATTTTGCTGCCGTCCCTACAGCGGGGTAAGTCGGCTGCGATACTTCGAATTCAGCTACACTAAATCGACCCCCCCTGTAGTGTAGATGTAGCCTAATGGTAAATACTTACAGCGATATAACATACCTACTTACAGATCCCCAAGACTACCACAGGCCTCTCACACCATACTTTAAACCTGCTATAGATACACCAGGCTGAGAGCCCAAGCGGACGCTGACAAGCTCTCAGAAATAAATAATAAATAATAATAATAATCAAAACTCGCAACACGTGGCTCTCGGAGGAGTCATCTTGAGGTGCCTGTAAGCCGGCTAAGCTCTGAATGAAGCACTTGTCCAGCCACAGAGCCTCAAAACCTGCAGCACCCGAGCAAGGCGTCAGCGACCCAGCAGAGCTCGGATGGGGAAAAGGGGGGTACATGGGGCGGGCGGGCGGGGATGGTCTCTGAAGCTCAGGACTGGCCGCCGGATTTTCCTCTCCTTCCTCAGCGCCTCGCCCCGCAGCTACAAGAGGGGAGGGCGGGCGGCCGGTTCCCCGCGGCTGCGGGGGATGCGCTGCCCGATACCGGCACGGGGGGGGGGGTGTCCCCGCGCGCCTCGTTACACTGGGGGCGCTGGCAGGAGACGGCCGCGGAACCTGAACCGACCCCAGCCAGACTCCCGCAGCCCCCCGGCAGCCCGGCCACAGCGCTGCGGCATGGGCTGGCTCCCTCCGCCCGTCTCACCGGCGCTCCCCGCCCCGGCCCCAGCCCTCGGCCCCTTCCCTGAGGAGAGTTTTACCCCTCCCGGGGCCCGGCTCCCGGCTCCCGCAGCAGCCCCCGTTACCTCGCCTGCTCCCCGCCGTTACCGCCCCGCTCGCCGCAGCTCGGGGGATGCTCGCAGCCCGCCCGGCCTCTGCGGAGCGGCACGTGATGCCCGGCCCGCTCCGCCCTGGGGGGGGGGGGCGCTCAGGCACCGCCTCCCGCCCTTGTGCCGGGCCCCTCACCTCAGCCATGGCGGGCGAGGCTGAGCCCCCCCCCCCCGGGTGTGTCCAAGTAACGCTCCCCACGGGCGATTTGCGACCCTCCCCCCCCCCCCTGGGCAGCCTGCCCCTCTGTGGGGAGCGGAACTGGCCCGCTCTGGGGACGGGGACTCCGCACTCCCGGCCCCCCCGTGGCTGTGGGACGGGCTTGCCTCAGCGCCAGGCGGGGTAAAGCCGCCCCCACAAAGGTAGGGAAGGGGGGGGAGGGTGCATGAATTCCCCTCCCCCGGGGTGTAAGCGATCTCCTGAGAGCGTCCATCGCTGTCGGGGGAACCCTAGACGTAGGATGGAGGACGGGAGCTCCCTGGAGTATTTAGGCCAGTGCCCTACCCACAGGCAGGACTAAGTGTTCTCTAGACGGTGGGTCTCACTCAGAGCTATGCAGCCCCCTGGGGCTACGCAGAGGTCATCCAGGGGGTACATCCCCGCCTGGAGATATTTGCCTCATTTTACAACAGGCTAGAGCCCTGCAGCAGGACTGGGAATCTCCTGGGTCCCAAAGGACCTGCTGCCATAATAGGGGGAGCAGGATAAAAATTCAACAAACAAAGGAGGAAACGGACATTGTGGGAGAGGAACGGGATTAAAAAAAATAGGCCTCGTGCGCCAACATGAACGCCTCAGCCAGCAGCCACCGCTCGCCGGCTACCCACTTTTAAAGGCAGCACCGCCACCAGCAGCAGCACATTAGGGTGGCACTACCAAACCGTGCAACTCTTATTTCTGCACTGCTGCTGGCCGTAGCACTGCCTTTGGCTGTCTAGCTCTGCAAAGGATACAGTAGTTTGGAGAGGTTGAAAACCACTGCTCTAGACCATCCTGGACAGGTGTTTGTATTTGGGTAAATCTCTCCCACCTCCTCCAGGAGGTAGATAAAGGAGACTCCGAGTATTTGTGGCATCAAAACAGCAGTCTGTGCAGATACTGCACACACAGCAGTTAAAGAATCTGCTAGGGCATATGTGAGGTATATTATGATACTTCTGTGCATGAGTGGACCTTGGACCACAGAGGTTTACATCCAGATGGGCAAATTCATCCCTGTTTTCACCCCACTGCAATTAAAACAGGAGTCTAGCCACTGGTTTCTTTGACTGTTTCCTAGGAGAAGTCCAGGAAAGCCAGACATACCAAGGTCCTGCAGAACTGCTGATTAAGGTAAATGGCCTGGCAAGATGGTTTAGTAAATGAGATTGCCCTCTTTTGCTGCAGATGGCAGGGAAGAGAAGAGTGGTAGGTGGATGAAGGTTTACAAGCTGGTAATGTGGGGTGGGGGGTTATGTAGGTTCCTTACATGTTCTTCCCTTAAATACGTCACTGATTGTAGAATGTCTGTTCCATGGAACTTCAGACTACCCCTCTTGCTCTTGGGGTTTCCCATTACCAGCCCTTGTGCTGTTACCAGCTAGGTAGAAGGAAGGTGAGCCTCTATCTGACCTTGGGTACATCTACACTACAGCGGGGAGTCGATTTAAGATACGCAAATTCAGCTACGTGAATAGCGTAGCTGAATTCGACGTATTGCAGCCGACTTACCCCGTTGTGAGGACGGCGGCAAAATCGACTTCTGCGGCTTTTTGTCGGCGGCGCTTACTACCACCTCTGCTGGTGGAGTTAGAGCGCCGATTCGGGGATCGATTGTCGCGTCCCGACGGGACGCGATAAATCGATCCCCGAGAGGTCGATTTCTACCCGCCGATTCAGGCGGGTAGTATAGACCAGACCCTTGTTGAGAAAGTAGCAGAGGCCCTCAGGAGCTAGGGTGGTCATGCTCTGTCTGACTTTTAAAATCATCTGATCCATCCCTCTGCCAAAACATGGTCCCTTTCTTACATGAGTCACAGGGTGTTTATCGACCAGAGTGTACTGGCTCAGGAATGTGAGGCTCATTAACACACAGCCTAAACTTTATGCTGCCTTAAGCAAAGCGGAAAAATAGTACAGTATGCCTTGCCCCAGCCACACCCCGAGCCCAATCCTGCTACCAGTGAACATAACGAGAGTTTAACTATTGATTTCCCAGGAAGCGATATTGTTTCATTCTTGGCCCCTCCACCCCACCCCCATTGTAGCTCTACTGTTTTAGTGTGCCTTCACTTTCAGAAAAATCATTAGAGTCTGCAGTGACTGCTACCGCCCCATCTCCAGATGTAACCACATACTGCTTTATGGTGAATTTGGAGTAAGTGTAAAATGAGGTGAAGTTTTGGGGTTGGGTTTTTTTTAGGAGGTGGCTGTAATAAACATTTAACCACAGATGTAAGCGAGACACTTCTGAGCCATTATGCAGTACTTTATCTGCAAGGTGTATCATTTCTATCCTGCTGAACATTACAGCATCAGAATAACTCCCATTAGTTAATCAGACCCTGAGGGAGTGGCCTTTGTCCTAGCAGTTTTGGAAAACTATTTGTGACATTAATTAAAGGATGAATATAAAGAGTTACAGGGATTGTAGTTATTACTAATAAACAATTGATTTGCACTCCTGTCCTGCTGCTGTTACATATGGAACCAACTTGACAAGACATACTGCCTCTTAAAACCAGTGTAGAAATATTAGGTGGAATTCAGACAGTTCCTCCTAATGTTTAAACCCTCCCATGACTTCTCATTCTCCAGACATGTTGAGCCCTCTGAAATGATGCAGCACAAATAGTGGTAATTCAGGCTTCCCTGCCTGCCCGCATGCCTTACCCTTGTTTCCTAAACATGTTCAATGGCAAATGAACTCAAGTCATACTGAAGGGTTATCAGATGGTAACAACTTTTAGTCACTACTGATTAACTTGCTGCTTTCTGTCATGCCAGAACACTATCTCCTGTACACAGATGTTTTATTGCTGTCCCCTTAGTAACTAACAGAAGGTGATTGTATGTAGGAAGGAGAGCTGGGGGTAGATATAAAGTCTTGCTGGAGTACCTGGCTAGCTGTGTAATAAACTGCATTCATCAGAGACGTTATTCAGTCCCCGGCATTCTGGGCTCATGACAATTCAGATAATTAGAGCATTACACCTGTCATAACTATAAAGGGAAGGGTAATAGCTGTCCTGTGCACAGTACTATAAAACCCCTCCTGGCCAGAGACTCCAAAATCCTTTTCCCTGTAAAGGGTTAAGAAGCTCAGGTAACCTGGCTGGCATCTGACCTAAAGGACCAATAAGGGGACAAGATACTTTCAAATCTTGTGGGGGAAGGCTGTTTGTGTTCTTTGTTTGGGAGTTGTTCGTTCTCCGGGACTGAGAGGGACCAGACATCAATCCAGGTTCTCCACCTCTTTCTAAACAAGCCTCTCCTATTTCAAACTTGTAAGTAAATAGCCAGGCAAGGCGTGTTAGTTTTCCTTTGTTTTTCTCAACTTGTAAATGTACCTTTTACTAGAGTGTTTATCTTTGTTTGCTGTACTTTGAACCTGAGACTAGAGGGGAGTCCTCTGAGCTCTTTAAGTTTGATTACCCTGTAAGGTTAATTTCCATACTGATTTTACAGAGATGATTTTTACCTTTTTCTTTAATTAAAAACCTTCTTTTTAAGAACCTGATTGATTTTTCCTTGTTTTAGATCCAAAGGGGTTTTGGATCTTGATTCACCAGGAGTTGGTGGGAGGAAGGAGGGGAATGGTTAATTTCTCCTTGTTTTAAGATCCAAGGGGTTTTGGATTTGTTTTCACCAGGGATTTGGTGAGGGTTTTTCAAGGCTTCCCAGGGAGGGAATCCATTGATGGTGGCAGCCGAACCAGAGCTAAGCTGGTAGTTAAGCTTAGAAGTTTTTCACGCAGGCCCCTACATTTGTACCCTAAAGTTCAAAGTGGGGATCTCAGTCCTGACATGGTGAATAGCGGTGGGATCATTTTAAACCCAAAAGCCAGTGAGATTTTTTTTTCCTTCTAGCTGCTTGGAAAGCCGAGCTGGAAGTAGATAGATGCATATCTTATCTCTCCTTGCCTGAAGGCAGAGGTGTTAAGTTTTTTTTACAGGTCCTTTGTTAAGAGAAGGGTTCAATTAGCAAATGACTGGTAAAAGGTATTTACAAGCTGAATTGTTTTTTTTTCTTTTTACATCCTCGGGAGTAGCTAGTTAGAAAGTTACTGTTAACTCTGCAGCAGCCAGAGCTGAGAGCTTCCCAGTTTGTCAACTGCAAAGGGGGTGACCCAGCACAAGAAAACAGGAAAATGACTACCAAAGAAGAAAAAGCCAAAGAGGAGGCCCACAAGAGAGAGATAGAGCTGAGAGACAGAGAGGAGAAAGCCAAAGAGGAGGCCCACAAGAGAGAGATGGAGCTAAAAGAAAGAGAAGAAAAAGCCAAAAAGGAGGCCCATGAAAGAGAGATGGAGCTGGAAAAAGCCAAAGAGGAGGCTCACAAGAGAACTATGGAGCTGAAAGAGAAAGAGATGGAGCTGAAAGAAAAAGAGATGGAGGAGAGAGAAAAAGAAAGGAAGCATGAACTGGAAGTAGCAAAAGCTAAGCAGGATGCACCAGCCAATGCTAACAACCCCCCTCCAGGTACCACTTCCCATCCCAGAAAATTCCCCATCTACATGGCAGGCGATGATACTGAGGCCTTCTTAGAAAATTTTGAAAGGGCCTGCCTTGGATACAGCATCACTGCAGACCAGTACATGGTAGAGCTGAGGCCGCAGCTCAGTGGACCCTTAGCAGAGGTGGCGGCTGAAATGCCTAAGGAACACATGAACAGTTATGAACTTTTTAAAAACAAGGCCAGACTCAGAATGGGGCTAACACCCGAGCATGCCCGTCGGCGGTTCAGAGCCCTAAAGTGGAAACCCGATGTGTCACTTACCCGTCATGCCTACCACATCGACAAAAATTGTGATGCCTGGGTATCAGGAGCAAATGTTAAATCTCTGGAAGATCTGCTTTCCCTAGTAAAAATGGAGCAGTTTTTAGAGGGTGTTCCTGAGGAAATAGAAAGGTACATCCTAGATAGGAAGCCCAAAACTGTAACTGAGGCGGGGGAGATTGGAGCCCAATGGGTGGAGGTGGCAGAAAAGAAAAAAACTAGTAGCAGTTGGAGCGAATATCAGAAGGGGCAAACCGAAACAAAACCTTACCACCGGGGACAACCCAAGGCCCCACCCACATCCCAAGGGAAACCCCAGACGCCTTCTCACCCCACCACACCGGTCTCCACCAACCAACCTCGTCCCGGTGATACCTTAGCAGGGCGATGTTTTAAATGTAATGAACTGGGACATATAAAGGCTCACTGCCCCAAGAACCCCAACCGATTACAGTTCATTACACCCCAATCACACCAAAGATCCCCAAACCCAGATGCCTCTCTCATACCCTCGGAGCGAAAGGAAACCTTGAGAGTGGGCGGAAAGAAGGTTACCGCTTGGAGGGACACTGGGGCTCAAGTGTCAACTATCCACCAATCCCTAGTGGACCCCAAACTCATCAACCCAGAGGCTACAGTGACAATTCAACCCTTCGTGTCACAATCTGTAACCTTGCCTACAGCCACGTTGCATGTCCAGTACAAGGGCTGGTCAGGAATGTGGACTTTTGCAGTCTATGACAATTATCCCATTCCCATGCTGCTGGGGGAAGACTTGGCCAACCATGTGAAGCTAGCCAAGAGGGTGGGAATAGTCACCCGCAGTCAGGCTAAGCAAGCTTTCACCCCCATCCCTGTTCCTGAGCCGTCCACCAGGGCCCCGTCTGTGTTACCGGAGACCCAGACAAAGGTGGTGGAACTGGATCCCCTGCCAACGACTGCAACAGCCGTAGTGGATCCAATCCCAGAGACCCAGCCACAGCCAGTCCCAGAACCGGAACTGGCAACGCAACCAGCACCAGAACCATTGCCAGCCCTGAGTCCAGCGCTTGCAAACCCGTCTACAACTCCAACGCCAGAGGGCACCAGCGAGCCTGAACTGGCAGAAGCAGCAGATAACCCTACCCAAGAGGCTCAGCCAGAGCCTGAGTTACCACATAGTGCACCAGCGGACAGCGGTTCACAGTCAATGGAAACAGCCCCAGCACCTGCATCGCTTCCAGAGGGACCAAGCCCCAGTCCACAGTCCAAGGAGGAACTGATGTCTCCAGCATCAAGGGAACAGTTCCAGGCCGAGCAGGAAGCAGATGACGGCCTTCAGAAAGCTTGGGCGGCGGCGCGGAGCACCCCACCGCCTCTCAGCTCTTCTAACCGATCCCGGTTTGTTGTAGAACAAGGACTTTTATACAAGGAGACTCTTTCTGGTGGGCACCAGGAAGACTGGCATCCTCAAAGGCAGTTGGTAGTTCCCACTAAGTATCGGGTAAAGCTCTTGAGCTTAGCCCATGATCATCCCAGTGGCCATTCTGGGGTGAACAGAACCAAAGACCGGTTGGGGAAGTCCTTCCACTGGGAGGGAATGGGCAAGGACGTTGCTAATTATGTCCGGTCTTGTGAGGTGTGCCAACGAGTGGGAAAACCCCAAGACCAGGTTAAAGCCCCTCTCCAGCCACTACCCATAATTGAGGTCCCATTTCAGCGCGTAGCTGTGGATATTCTGGGTCCTTTCCCAAAGAAGACACCCAGAGGAAAGCAGTACGTACTGACTTTCATGGATTTTGCTACCCGATGGCCGGAAGCAGTACCCTTAAGCAACACCAGGGCTAAAAGTGTGTGCCAGGCATTAACAGACATTTTTGCCAGGGTAGGTTGGCCCTCCGACATCCTTACAGATTCGGGAACTAACTTCCTTGCAGGAACCATGGAAAACCTGTGGGAAGCTCATGGGGTGAATCACTTGGTTGCCACCCCTTACCACCATGAAACCAATGGCCTGGTGGAGAGGTTTAATGGAACTTTGGGGGCCATGATACGTAAATTTGTAAATGAACACTCCAATGATTGGGACCTCGTGTTGCAGCAGTTGCTTTTTGCCTACAGGGCTGTACCACATCCCAGTTTAGGGTTTTCACCATTTGAACTTGTGTATGGCCGTGAGGTTAAGGGGCCATTACAGTTGGTGAAGCAGCAATGGGAGGGGTTTACGCCTTCTCCAGGAACAAACATTCTAGACTTTGTAAGCAACCTACAAAACACCCTCCGACATTCTTTGGCCCTTGCTAAAGAAAACCTAAAGGATGCTCAGGAAGAGCAAAAGGCCTGGTATGATAAACATTCCAGAGAACGGTCCTTCAAAGTAGGAGACCAAGTCATGGTCTTAAAGGCAATCCAGGCCCATAAAATGGAAGCGTCGTGGGAAGGACCATTCACGGTCCAGGAGCGCCTAGGAGCTGTTAACTATCTCATAGCCTCCCCCACCTCCAACATAAAGCCTAAGGTATACCATGTTAATTCTCTTAAGCCCTTTTATTCCAGAGAATTAAACGTTTGCCAGTTTACCGCCCAGGAAACAGATGACGCGGAGTGGCCTGAAGGTGTCTACTACGAAGGAAAAAAGGATGGTGGCGTGGAAGAGGTGAACCTCTCCTTGACCCTTGGACGTCTGCAGCGACAGCAGATCAAGGAGCTGTGCACAAGCTTTGCACCAATTTTCTCAGCCACTCCAGGATGGACCGAACGGGCATACCGCTCCATTGACACAGGTAATGCTCACCCTATTAGAACCCCACCCTACCGGGAGTCACCTCATGCCAAAACTGCTATACAAAGGGAGATCCAGGACATGCTACAGATGGGTATAATCCGCCCCTCTAAGAGTGCATGGGCATCTCCAGTGGTTCTAGTTCCCAAACCAGATGGGGAAATACGCTTTTGCGTGGACTACCGTAAGCTAAATGCTGTAACTCGTCCTGACAACTATCCAATGCCACGCACAGATGAGCTATTGGAGAAATTGGGACATGCCCAATTCATCTCTACTTTAGACTTAACCAAGGGGTACTGGCAAGTACCACTAGATGAACCCGCTAAGGAAAGGTCAGCCTTCGTCACCCAGGCAGGGGTGTATGAATTCAATGTACTCCCTTTCGGGTTGCGAAATGCACCCGCCACCTTCCAAAGACTTGTAGATGGTCTCCTAGCGGGATTGGGAGAATCTGCAGTTGCCTACCTCGATGATGTGGCCATTTTTTCTGATTCATGGGTAGAGCACATGGAGCACCTGGAAAAAGTTTTCGAGCGCATCCAGCAGGCAGGACTAACTGTTAAGGCTAAAAAGTGTCAAATAGGCCAAAACAGAGTGACTTACCTGGGGCACCAGGTGGGTCAAGGAACTATAAATCCCATACAGGCCAAAGTGGATGCTATCCAAAAGTGGCCGGTTCCAAAGTCTAAGAAACAGGTCCAATCCTTCTTAGGCTTGGCTGGATATTATAGGCGATTTGTACCCCACTACAGCCAAATCGCCGCCCCGCTGACAGACCTAACCAGAAAGAAACAGCCAAATGCAGTTCAGTGGACTAATGAGTGTCAAAAGGCCTTTAACCAGCTTAAGGCAACACTCATGTCTGACCCTGTGCTAAGGGCCCCAGACTTTGACAAACCATTCCAAGTAACCACAGATGCGTCCGAGCAAGGCGTGGGAGCAGTTTTAATGCAGGAAGGACCGGATCAAGAATTCCATCCTGTCGTATTTCTCAGTAAGAAACTGTCTGAGAGGGAAAGCCATTGGTCAATCAGCGAAAAGGAATGCTATGCCATTGTGTATGCGCTGGAAAAGCTACGCCCATATGTTTGGGGACGGCGTTTCCAACTACAAACAGACCATGCTGCGCTACAGTGGCTTCATACCGCCAAGGGAAATAACAAAAAACTTCTTCGGTGGAGTTTAGCTCTCCAAGATTTTGATTTTGAAATACAACACATTTCGGGAGCTTCTAACAAAGTGGCTGATGCACTCTCCCGGGAAAGTTTCCCAGAGTTAACTGGTTAACAATTGTTTTTGGAATGAAACATATTGTTAGTTTTTATATAATCAGTAGTATGTCTAAAGGTACATGTGTCTTATTAACTCTGTTTTCTCCTAGAACTCCAGGAAGAAATCACAGCCAGTGTGGAACCGAACATCCAACACTATCTGTGATTTGGGGGGCGTGTCATAACTATAAAGGGAAGGGTAATAGCTGTCCTGTGCACAGTACTATAAAACCCCTCCTGGCCAGAGACTCCAAAATCCTTTTCCCTGTAAAGGGTTAAGAAGCTCAGGTAACCTGGCTGGCATCTGACCTAAAGGACCAATAAGGGGACAAGATACTTTCAAATCTTGTGGGGGAAGGCTGTTGTTTGTGTTCTTTGTTTGGGAGTTGTTCGTTCTCCGGGACTGAGAGGGACCAGACATCAATCCAGGTTCTCCACATCTTTCTAAACAAGCCTCTCCTATTTCAAACTTGTAAGTAAATAGCCAGGCAAGGCGTGTTAGTTTTCCTTTGTTTTTCTCAACTTGTAAATGTACCTTTTACTAGAGTGTTTATCTTTGTTTGCTGTACTTTGAACCTGAGACTAGAGGGGAGTCCTCTGAGCTCTTTAAGTTTGATTACCCTGTAAGGTTAATTTCCATACTGATTTTACAGAGATGATTTTTACCTTTTTCTTTAATTAAAAACCTTCTTTTTAAGAACCTGATTGATTTTTCCTTGTTTTAGATCCAAAGGGGTTTTGGATCTTGATTCACCAGGAGTTGGTGGGAGGAAGGAGGGGGGATGGTTAATTTCTCCCTGTTGTAGATCCCAGGGGGGGGTTGGAACTGATTCACCAGGAGTTGGTGGGAGGAAGGAGGGGAATGGTTAATTTCTCCTTGTTTTAAGATCCAAGGGGTTTTGGATTTGTTTTCACCAGGGATTTGGTGAGGGTTTTTCAAGGCTTCCCAGGGAGGGAATCCATTGATGGTGGCAGCCGAACCAGAGCTAAGCTGGTAGTTAAGCTTAGAAGTTTTTCACGCAGGCCCCTACATTTGTACCCTAAAGTTCAAAGTGGGGATCTCAGTCCTGACAACACCATTAGAGCTAAAAGGATAGACAGATTGTTCTGCTCATGGTGGAGATATAGAGGATGAAATTTCATTTTATGACCTCAGAAAAGATTCCTTATAGAATATACCAGCAAGATGCTTTCAGAACCCAGAGAAGGAGTTCATAGATAAACCCTAAACACTTGTCATATGGAGGGCTTGGGATAAGAAGCTACAATTATTGCTCAGTAATGTGTGTCAAGAGCAGTCCCATAGAGGTACTCACTTTAAAAACACATATTACAAAGCATAGTGCTTAAGTACATCGGAAGCAGGAAGCCTGCTAAACAACCAGTGGGGCCACAGGAAGATCGGGATGGTAAAGGAGCACTCAAGAAAGATAAGGCCATTGCAGAGAAACTAAATGAATTATTTGCATCGGTCTTCATGTCTGATGTCAGGTAGATGTTCTATATCCATCTGTAGGATGGATATGGGCATAGGCACAGTAAGTCACTTCTCCAGTGTCACTCATAGGCAGAGCCTCTAGTCCAAGGGTGGCCAACCTTTGGCTCCGGAGCCACATGCGGCTCTTCAGAAGTTAATATGTGGCTCTTTGTATAGGCACCGACTCTGGGGCTGGAGCTATAGGTGCCAACTTTCCAATTGCCTGGGGGTGCTCACTGCTCAACCCCTGGCTCTGCCCCCACTCCACCCCTTCCCGCACCCTCCCCTGAGCCCGCCGTGCCCTCACTCCTCCTCCTTCTCCCTCAGAGCTTCCTGCACACCGCTAAACAGCTGATCGGGAGGGAGGGAGGGGGAGGCGCTGATCGGCGGAGCTGCCAGTGGGTGGGAGGCGCTGGGGGAGGGGAGCTGATGAGGGGCTGCTGACGTATTACTGTGGCTCTTTGGCAATGTACATTGGTAAATTCTGCCTCCTTCTCAGGCTCAGGTTGGCAACCCCTGCTAGAGTCCTTACTGCGGGTACCCTTCTTTGAACACTAGAGAAGGCTACCGTGGCCCTGATCCTACAAACAAGTAAGCTTACGGACTTGAATAGTTTAACAGAACCTATCATTTTTAACAGTAATTAACCATTGGAACATTTACCAAGGGTCATGATAGATTCTACATCACTATGTCATTGTGAATTTTAAAATCAAGACTGGATGTTTTTCTAAAAGATATGCTCTAGGAATTATAGGGAAGTTCTATAGCCTGCATTATAGACCAGGGGGTCAGACTAGATGATCACGATGGTCTCTTCTGACCTTGGAATCTATAAGTTAAAATTTCCAGGACTTGGAATTGCAAATTACATCTGTTCAGGATGTCTGCTCTGTTAAGAATTTATAGTTTTGCCAAGACAGAATAATAGTGTCATAAGCAAGCTCAAATATAACTTGCTAACAAAATAACAGCTAGGAATATAAAGAATATTGATTGGATATATGAGTATTTTAAAATACACATTTTCTCTAGGAAAAAGGTGTTATAATGCAAGTTAGCTCATACATGACAAAATCATAGCAAAAGATAAGGCAGTTTGTAGTTTTTGCATGACTTAGCAAGTCAAATTAAAGACTATGGAGAAGCCTAGAATTTTTTTCATGCAGCCTTTACCACATATTAGTTAACACAAGGTAAGAGCACACCTTTGTCTCCTTCCCTCCACTCCCCCTCCCCCCAGTGAAGATAATGCCAAACAGGATGTAGGGCGGTTCGGCTGGGGATCTTCCCCCTCCGTGGCAACGGGGAGCCAGACCGCCTCGCTACTTTGGTCAGGTGTGTCGGGAAATTAGCTTGGCTGTGCAGCAGTCAGCTGCTCCGCAATGGTTCGGGCGGTGATACTCCGCAGCGGTACCGCCTGCGGGAAACGGGTAGCATAATCTACTAGCACCAACACATACTGAAATCCCGCAGTGCTTTTCAGGAGGGGCCCCACCAGGTCCATGGCCACGTGTTCGAAGGGCGTTTCGACTATGGGCCTGGGGACCAACGGGGCCCTGGGTGTCCACGCAGGTGCGGCTAGCTGGCACTCTGGGCAGGAGTTACAATAGTTCCTCACTTCCTGATGCACGCCGGGCCAGAAGAAGCATGTCAGTATCCGGGCTAGAGTCTTCTCGTGGCCCAAGTGCCCGGCAGCAGGGATGTTGTGGGCGAGTTTCATTACTGCCCGCTGGTGACATCGAGACACGAGTAGTTGGCTCTGGGGTTCTCTAGTGCGTGGGTCCCGTTCTACCTGATAGAGCCGATCCTGTCGCAGTTTGAAGTGTGGCCATTGCTTCGCCCGGTGCAGGTCAATTATGGCCCCATTGACTGTGGCTAGTTGCTTGTAAGCGTGACTGAGGGTGCGATCTGCCCTTTGGTCACGACAAAAGTCAGTGTGAAGCAGGGGTTCAGCAGCAGCTTCTGGAGGGGAGTCCTCGGGCTCTTCTTCCAGTCCTTTGGGGTCTGGCGCCTCCTCGCCCTCTGACTGGGTCTCAGGGAGGCTCCCTTCCAGTACTGGGTTAGTTGCGGGCCTCTCATCGGCATTGGAGCGGAGGACTTCTGGGAAGTCTGGCCAGTCCCACCTCAGGATCACCGGGTAGGCGAGCCAAGGAGCCAGGCCGACCACCATCGATTGCGTGACCCCATCCACGGTCAGTCGGACTTAGGCACTGGGGTAGGGTTGTACATCGCCGTGAATGCATTGTAGACGGATCGTCCCCAGGCAAGGGACAGCCTGGAGGCCTAGGCTTTGGCAAATCAGTGTCTGGCCGCAGCCTGAGTCAATTAGGGCCAAGGTTGGGCAATCCCCGACAACCACTGGCACCGTAATCTTGGCGGCTTGTGGGCTTCAGGTGCGGGCTTCTCCCGTGCAGACCTGGCTGAAGCTGCAATCCATCTCGGTGCAGTCTCACTGTAAATGGCCATATTTCCCACAGGAAAAACAGGGTCTGATATCCGAGCGCCCAGGCCGGAACAGTGTTCCCGCCTGGCCCCTGAGAGGGCTTCGGTTGGTCCCTGGGACATCTGGTCGAGGTACCGGGGCTTGTCGAACTGGGACCTTGGCAGGTCGGGGTCAGGGCTCCAGGCCCTGTGACGGGTTTCGTGGTTTGCTCCGGGTAGCCCCCCCTTTTCTCTGAGTTAGGGCACTCCAGTCCTGGCGGGGCAGCTCGAGTGATCGGTCCCACTGGTGCTTTGGCGGTGAGGAAATCCTCCATGAGGGTGATGGCAGCAGTTAAGGTTGTAGGCCGATGGCGGAGGACCCAGGCCCTCCCTCGCGATGGGAGTATATGGACAAATTGCTCCAAAATAATTTGTTCAACGAGCTCATCTGGGGTTCGCCTTTTGGGTTGTAGCCACCGCTTGCAGACTTCCCTCAACTCTTGGGCCACCAGCCGGGGTCAGGCCCCCGTAGGGTAGACCAAGCTCCGAAACCACTGTCGGAAAGTCTCCAGTTTAATGTCCAAGGCATCTAAGATTGCCACCTTTACCCGGGTGTAGTCCCGAGTTGCATCCGTGGACAGGCCCCGATATACGGTTTGGGCAGTCCTGGTCAGATATGGGGCCAAAATAGTAGCCCATTGGTTTTGGGCTCAGCCTGCGACTAACGCCACCCTTTCAAAAGTTACCAGAAAAGCTTCTGGGTTGTAGTTGGGGCCCATCTTTGTCAACCAGATGGGAGGGGCCAGGCTGGGGCTCCTCAGGACGGGGCAGCAAGGTCGCCAACTGCTGCAGGTATTGCTGCTGGTGGTCCCGGTTCTGGCGTCCCAGCTCCAAAAGCAGCTGTTGCTGTTGGATCCCGAGCTGCTGGACCAGCTGCTGCTGCTGCTGGAGCTGGGCGGCCTGCTGCTGTTGTTGGCTTTCGGCTAGGAACTTAATAAACTTGTCCATATCCATGGTCGCTCGGGCACGCTCCACCGCGGATCCCTTCTCACAAGGATTGGGGGGATCAGTGCCCACATTCTCCACCATGTGTAGGGCAGTTCGGCCGGGTCTCGTGGTCAGGTGTGTCGGGGAATTAGCTTGGCTGTGCGGCAAACAGTCAGCAGCTCCGGCCCTCTGGCGGGGGCAGAAGAAACAGTTCAATAGTAGCAAGCCCCAGCCCTAGATCACGGCGGGCAATAAACAGTCAGTAGCTGAGGCCCTCAGGCAGGGGCTGAGCAAACACGTTCAATATAACTAGCCCAGGCCCTGGGTCAGGGCAGGGCAAAAAACAGTCAGTAGCTCAGGCAGGGGCTGAGCACACAGGTTCAATATTAGCAGACCCAGGTCCTGGGTCAGGGCAAGGCAACAAACAGTCGGTAGCTCAGGCCCTCAGGCAGGGGCTGAGCAAACAGTTGAACAGCAAACCCCAGGCTCCTGGCTCTGAGCAACCTGGGAGAGGGGGCGACGGCCACCTGTGAGGTGGGTGGCGGGGGGGGGGGGGGACACAGGCCCACCCACTGCACTGCATCCTAGCCCGGGGCCCTAGCAGCGGCAGAAGACCCGTTGCTGTGTCAGTGGGGAGCCTGACCGCAGCACACTGACATTGGCTCTGGCAGTGTTGCAGCCAGACTCGGGTCGGCTGCCCCTGGGCTACTTCCTACCTCCCCCTCTAGAGGTACTTGGGTCCAGACGGCATCCTCCACGGGGTCGCACATCATGGGCTCCTCAGGATAGCTGGCGAGTGGTAGGCCTGGCAGTTCCTCGGGGTAACGGGCAAGCAGTAGGCTTGGCAGTGTCTCTGGGCTCGGGCTAGCATCAGGCGTTGGCTGGTCTGGCCAGTCCTTGGGTCGGCCGCCGATCACCGTGGTCTCCCCACTGGGAGCTACGCCACAAGCATCTGGTCGCTCCTGTGGCTGAGTTCCAAGTGAGCTCTGGGGTCGGGCTCTTATACTTCCTATCCTGCGCCTTAACCTCTGAAGGGCGAGTGCAGGGTTTGCTGGCTCTGCCCACTTTGGTGTCCAGAGAGGCTCATCCCCCTCCGGGGCGGCGGGGAGCCAGACCACATCGCTACACAGGGCTTTATGAAACTTCATGATGTATCCGAGTTTTACCTTTTTTTATGAGCCTGTAGTTCTGCAGCTGCTACTAATCTCCATTTCCCCTTTATCAGAGTTAAGAACTCACATTTTCCACTCACATTCTGAGCCCTAAGTCCTTTGATTCACTCTTCATCAGGCTGGCAACAGAGTTTGTCAAAAACAGAAAAACATCCCAAAACAAATACAGTCTTTCACCAGGTCTAGTTCTACATAGTCTCCTGTTTCTTGGGCTTCCTCACCTTACTATCAGACCTTCTACCTCTAGCAGCTTGAGCTACTTCTTCCATCCATGCAACCAAACCCTCCCTACAACCTCTGGCTGCCTTTTATATTTGAATCACCTGATTCCTCTCAGATGGAGCTCATCTTGTAACCAGGGCTAGCTCAACCCCAGGCTCTTCAGCCCAGGGGCAAGTTACTCTGTTACAGAGCCAAAGATTTCCAAGTAAACACATCAACATAGAAATCAATTGAACAAACTTAAAAAAAAATCTAAACAAATGAAAATAAAACTTGAAGGCAAACCAACATACAAGACTCATGAAATTAAACAAAAGATCAAAATCTGACAAAACCAGGGGAATATCTGCAAATAAGAGAAATCCAAGCACACTAGTCAATTTATTAACTGGTGAAATTTGTCCTGATCTGAAGGGCCAGCATAAGCCCTTCCATACCATTTAACATCCAAGAAGGTGGGGTGCCATTGCTTCTGCATCCCCTGTATAGTGATAGTCCAGTGGAGCTGAGCCTGCAGTAGGCTGGTAGGATTGACAGTTACATGGAACTAGATGACCCAATACCCAATGCAAATGTCATAGAGGGGCTGCTTATAGTGACACATTGGTGAGTACTTATATGGACCCCTGCTGAAATTCTGCCATCAAAGTTGGGTTTTGGGGTCACTTTCTAGCTTCTGTTGATGTTCACTGGACACTCCTATAGTATTCTTGGCAGAGATTTGTCACTGGGGCTCATAAATATGCTTTGGAAGAGAGACTGTATTACCTATGGAATGG
Source organism: Malaclemys terrapin pileata (assembly GCF_027887155.1). Taxonomy (NCBI): domain Eukaryota; kingdom Metazoa; phylum Chordata; order Testudines; family Emydidae; genus Malaclemys; species Malaclemys terrapin. Next base: position 33,778,718 of record NC_071518.1, read on the forward strand.
ACCAGATTTGCCCAAATGGCAGATTTTCCAATTTCTAATGGGACTCCTTCCTTGTAAGATGTTCACGCCAACCTCACCACCTCAAACCATACAACCTGAGCTCAGTGCACTGCTATCCTTACGTTCTGCATAGCTTTCAGGAGAGCAATGGAAATATTTCAAGCTAATGATTTTACACATTTAAGTGCTTTTATCACTATTTTGGATTAAAGTTATGAATGGCTTTTTAAAAATAGGAAAATAAATTCATATATTCTCCCTCAGTGCTTCACATGCTTTTCTGGAACAAGGATTTAATTTTGGATTATTGGGAAAATTTTGGGGTACTCTTTCCTAATACATGGGCAGCACATCACTGGTGCTGCAGTTGCTATCCTGTCCATAAGTATTTATGTTTCATACCCTGATTTAGAAACAAAGAATCATTCTTGTTAGGCAATTGAAGGGCCTGTTGTTGCTTGCTCTGCTTTGCTAAGATGGATATAAAGATAATTATTCTTACCGTTTACCCATGTTCCCCAGTGCTTCATTTGTGGAACAATATTCTACACAAAACAAAGCAACTTTTGTGCCAACAACAGAGACTTTTTTTTTTTTTTAGGTAAGTAGGAGGTTGGAACATTAGGTGTGGTAGAGTTTTGCAACAGAATCTTAACAAGAGCATGTGTATGCCCACTTCAGGTAAGCATGAGTGCAAGCACCATACAACAGACAAAATGTATGCAATGTTGAGGGGGGAGATAAAAAAATGCAGTTAAAGATTTAAAAAAATAAATGTCTACATTTGGGCTTCTAAATCTATATTTAAGCACTTAAATAAGTTGTCTGATTATTCCAAAGTACTGAGCGGCCAGCAACTTCCTTTATTCGGATGCTTTGGAGGCTAATTTTAGGCCCTTATACTGAAAATCTTAGTCTCACTCACTAGTCTGCAAAAGTTCATAGAGGTGAAATAAACTCTCCCATCCCATCTTCCTTCCTCATTTCTCACCCATCTGCCTCGGTTATCTTTCAAGTAACATTTTACTTGTTATTTCCGGACATTGTCTTTTTACCCATTTTTGTCCACAGTCACAGGGTAGCTGGACAGACACAGCCAGGCTCCCCTGGAAATTCAGCTAATTAAAGAGGACTGGGCTACACCTGGGCCTACAAAGGGCTGCTAGTGGGCATCTGAAGGAAGGACTGAGACAGACTGAACCCTGCACTGGCAGAGGAAGCTGTACTGGAGTGGAGCTAACTTCTGTGGCAGTCCCTAGAGCAAGAGGCCAGGGAAACAGTCCTGTGTCTGCTGCTCCAAGTGGGGAGTAGAGCTGAGTGAAGCTGGAAGGCTGCCAGGAGCTGGAATGCCGCCAGAGACCCCTGGAAGAGGTGGCCCTGAAGCCTGGGACCAAGAACTGAGTTAAGACACAGTTTTCTGTTAATTTCCTAAACTCGGTTATGAAAAATAAACCTCCTTGACTGAGACTGGGCATGGCAGCCTATGCTTTGGAGCTGGGGAGAAGTGATGGCCCTGGTGACATCAACACTAATCAGTAATTACCGGTTTGTTGATACACACAACTCGCGCGTGAGTCCAGTTTCTATTTCTTCAACTCTATCTATTGTGACAGACCCAGACCAGTAGGGTATAGGAGTCTGGTAGAGGGCAAATATACTGGTCACTGGATGAGTAGTTTTCTGTTCCCTGAGTGACCAGAGCAGGGGCTGCACTAGAGTAATCAGGAACCTGCTAGAACCAGTTAAGGCAGGCAGGCTAATTCAGACACCTGGAGCCAATTAAGAAGAACCTGCTAGAATCAATTAAGGCAGGCTAATCAGGGCACCTGGGTTTTAAAAAGGAGCTCACTTCAGTTTGTGGTGCGAGTGTGAGGAGCTGGGAGCAAGAGGCGCAAGGAGCTGAGAGTGATAGGGTGTGCTGCTGGAGGACTGAGGAGCACAAGCGTTATCAGACACCAGGAGGAAGGTCCTGTGGTGAGAATAAGGAAGGTGTTTGGAGGAGGCCATGGGGAAGTAGCCCAGGGAGTTGTAGCTGTCATGCAGCTGTTACAGGAGGCACTATAGACAGCTGCAGTCCACAGGGCCCTGGGCTGGAACCCAGAGTAGAGGGCGGGCCCGGGTTCCCCCCAAACCTCCCAATTGACCTGGACTGTGGGTTCTCCCAGAGGGGAAGGTCTCTGGGCTGTTCCTCAACCCGCATGGTGAATCTCTGAGGCAAGACAATCCGCCAATAAGCGCAGGACCCACCAAGATAGAGGAGGAACTTTGTCACACTGGTGTCAGGAGTGGGATCTTGGGGTGCACAGCACGGCGGAAGAAGGAGGGTGATTTAAACAAAAAAAAAAAGAGAGAGGGTTTATTTTTTTTCACTACAATGGATGATGTAGTGCGGGCACTGATACAAGCTACGATGGCCCAGCAGGAGGCTACCCGTGTCCAGGCAGCAGCCCAACAGGAGGCCGTGCGGCTGCAGCAAGACACTAATCACCTGCTGATGGACCAGGCTGCTCAAGACCGAGCTATGTTGTGGGAACTGGTAAACCAGGTAAAGTCCCTTACAGAGCTGAATCGCAGCCATGATGGGACGCGGCTCATACGGGCCAGCCATTGGCTGCAGAAAATGACACGGGAGGATGTTGTAGAGGCATACCTTCTGGCCTTTGAGAGGACAGCCCTACAGGAGGCCTGGCCTCAAGATCAGTGGTCTGGCATCCTCGCCCCATTCCTGTGTGGGGAGGCCCAGAAGGCCTACCATGATCTGCCTGAAGAGGCTGTGGCAGACTACCCCCATCTGAAAGCAGAGATCCTGGCCAGATCTGGGGTAACGACAGCAGTGCGGGCCCAGCAGTGTCAAGGTTGGAGGTACCAGGAAGACAAAACCCCGCGGTCCCAATTGTATGACCTCATCCATCTTGCACGAAAGTGGTTGCAAACAGAATCCCAGAGTCCGGAAGAGATACTAGCGGTTCTGGTCATCGACCGATACATGAGGGGTCTACCACCAGACCTTCGTGCGTGGGTAAGCCAGAACGAACCCTCCACCTATGATGAGGTTGTCGTCCTAGTAGAGAGGCAAAGGACAGCGAGGGAGCTGACCCGACCAGTTAAGGAAGAGGCACCCTGGGTTAAACTAGCAGCACCAAGCCCTAAAGTTCAGGTGACTGGGCCACCAGGAGGGCCCAGGTGGAAAAAGAGAGAGGCTGAAGGCCCGTCAGAGCACTGAGGGAGAAGAGGATCGTGATGTTAGACTGCCCAAACCAAGAGACCGGGGAATGCCTAGGGCTCCATACAGATGTTATGCCTGCGGGGAGTGGGGACACATAGCTGCACAGTGTCCCAATGCTGAGGAGCTTATGCAGTGTAACCTGGGGAACTGGGCAGATCCATGCTCCCTAATCCACCTTGTGGGGGTCTCACTAACCCCACATATGTATACCAGACCAGTGAAACTAAATGGGGTAGGGACCATGGCACTGGTTGATTCGGGCAGTGCTATCACGCTTATCTCAGGGAAGCTCGTGAAGCGTAGTCAGCTGCTACAGGCTAAACGTACGGGGATAACATGCGTCAATGGGACAGTTAGTTACTACCCCACCATCCCAGTAAAAATCGAGATCCAAGGGAACACTACTGAAGTAGCAGCAGGTGTAGTCCCTAAACTCCAATACCTGGTGCTCATATGGAGGGACTTCCCAGGGTTTGGAAACTTACTCCCAATAGGGGGATTGGAGGAAGATGGGGACCCTAAAATTGATGAGGCATCCACAGCAGACTGTCAACCCCCAATCTTCTCTGAAATATCCCCAGATTTGTTCTCCACTCCCAGACAGGGTAGAAAGACAAAAAGGGAAAGAAGGGCAGCTAAGGTCTTGGGAACCCGAATACTGACCCAAAGCCAGAGGGTCGCTCTTGTAGGTAGGCAGACCCACACAGCTGAAAAGGAGGCCACGCAGGAGGGAGAAGCACCTGAGTCTGACCCCCACCCTAATGCTTCTGAACCAGTAGATGCAACAGAGACTGGGCCCCTAGATCTTGGGCAGATTAGCCCCGGGAGAGGAAATTTTGGACGGGACCAGGCAGAAGACCCAAGGTATGACAACATTAGGAAGGAGGTGACTGAAATAGATGGGGGTCACCGTGGAAGGAAAAACCCAGGGACCAGGACCCTACTTCATAATGAAGAAGGATCTCTTATACCGGGTTGCAGCAGTACAGGGGCAGAAGGTACAGCAGATCCTAGTACCTCAAAAACACCAGAACGCTGTATTAAGTCTTGCTTATAGTCATCTTTTTGGGGCGCATTTGGGGGTAGAGAAGACCCTGGCATGAGTCTTACGATGGTTCTTCTGGCCCGGAGTACATGAAGAAGTGCGGAGGTACTGTGCCTCCTGCCCGGAGTGTCAGCTGCACAGTCCCCGTCCCCACTTGAGGGCACCTTTAGTACCCATTCCCATCATAGAGGTCCCCTTCGAGCGAATAGCCATGGACCTAGTGGGACCCCTGGAGAAGACGGCTTGGGGCCACCAATATATACTTGTTGTTTTGGACTATGCTACTCACTACCCAGAAGCCGTCCCCTTGCGGAACACGGCCTCTAAAACTATAGCCAAAGAGCTGGTGGGGATCTTTGCCCGAATGGAGCTACCGAAGGAGATGTTAACCAACCAAGGAACTCCATTTATGTCGAAGCTAATGAAGGACCTCTGTACGCTGCTCCATATACATACCCTGAGAACTTCGGTCTACCATCTGCAGACTGATGGGTTGGTAGAAAGGTTTAACCGAACCCTCAAGGCTATGATAAGGAAGGTGGTAAGTCGGGATGGGAAGGATTGGGACACCCTACTACCCTACCTTATGTTCGCTATCTGGGAGGTACCAGAGGCCTCAACTGGGTTTCCCCCTTCGAGTTATTATACGGGCGTCACCCCCGTGGCATACTAGCTATCGCCAAAGAGATCTGGGAAGAGGAACCCAATGAGGGGAGAAATATAATAGAGCATGTAATGCAGATGCGAGACCAGATAGCCCGGGTTACCCCTATTGTACGGGAACATTTGGAGAAGGCACAGGAGGCCCAGCGAACCCATTACAATCGCCAGGCAAAAGTGCGACAGTTCCAACCAGGGGATCGGGTTATGGTGTTGGTACCCACAGCAGAAAGCAAGCTTCTGGCCCAATGGCAGGGGCCCTATGAGTTGGTTGAACCGTGGGGGAAGTAACCTACAAGGTGCGGCAGCCAGGACGCAGAAAACAAGAACAGATTTATCAAGTTAACCTTCTGAAACCCTGGCATGCACAAGAGGCATGCACAACGGTCCAAAAAGACTTAACCCAGGAAAACAAGCCTTCCAAACAGGTGAGAGTGTCTCCCGATTTATCACCAGACCAGAAGAATGAGGAGTCTGAGATGATCTTCCGGAACCAAGATGTGTTCTCGATAAAACTGGGTCGAACAACCGAGACATATCACCACATCGTCACGAACCCTGGGGCCAGAGTAACAATGAGGCCCTATCGGGTGCCAGCGGCAAAAAGGGAGGAAATAAAAGCAGAAGTAAAAAAAATGCTGGAGTTGGGGATCATCGAAGAATCCCACAGTCAGTGGTCCAGCCCAATCGTGCTGGTGCCCAAACCTGATGGCACCACAAGATTTTGCAATGACTTCCGGCGACTAAACGAAGTATCCCAGTTCGACGCATACCCCATACCTCGCATAGATGAGCTAGTGGACCGTCTGGGTAATGCCCGGTACTTGACTACCCTAGACTTGAAAAAGGGGTACTGGCAGATTCCCCTTGCAGAAGATGCAAAGGAAAAGACTGCGTTCTCTACACCTTTTTCAATATGGTATCCTCCCTTTTGGACTACATGGGGCCCCAGCTACCTTCCAGCGCCTCATAGACAAGCTATTACGCTCGCATAACAGTTTTGCTGCTGCCTACTTGGACGATGTGGTCATTCATACCCCAGACTGGGAAACCCACCTGGAGAAAGTAGAGGCAGTCGATACCTTCAGGCGAGCTGGCTTTACAGCAAACCCTGCCAAGTGCGCGGTAGGGTTTACAGAGGCCAAATATCTTGGTTACATTGTGGGAAAAGGTCTGGTAAAACCCCAAGTGAACAAATTAGAGGCCATCCAAAATTGGCCCCGACCAAGTCACAAGAAACAAGTCCGGGCGTTCCTAGGTGTGAGGGGGGTATTACCAACGATTTATCCCCCACTTTGCCACGAGGGCAGACCTAGTGAAAGCCCGTGGATCTGATCTGGTGAGATGGTCTGACACAGCAGAGGAAGCATTCACAGACCTACGGACTGCCCTCTGCAGTAACCCCGTATTGATAGCCCCTGATTTCACCAAGGAGTTTATCCTGCAGACGGATGCATTGGAAGTAGGGTTGGGGGCCGTTCTATCACAGATGGTCGGGGAGGAGGAGCACCCAATTCTATACCTCAGTCGGAAACTCCTTCCAAGGGAACAAAAATATGCAGTGGTGGAGAGAGAATGCCTCGCTGTAAAATGGGCCATGGAAACATTTTGCTACTACCTGCTCGGGCGCAGATTTGTCCTCGTGACCGACCATGCCCCTCTACAATGGATGCAGCGGAACAAGGAGAAGAACACAGGGGTGACCAGATAGTTCTTATCCCTCCAACCTTTCCAGTTCCGTGTGCAACACAGAGCAGGGAGCTGTCATGGCAACGCTGATGGCTTGTCACGTGTGCACTGTCTGGAGTCCCAAGCTGCCCAACCCCTTGGCGTTGAGCAGGGGGGAGAGATATGTGACAGACCCAGACCAGTGGGGTACAGGAGTCTGGTAGAGGGCAAATATACGGTCACTGGATGAGTAGTTTTCTGTTCCCTGAGTGACCAGAGCAGGGGCTGCACTAGAGTAATCAGGAACCTGCTAGAACTAGTTAAGGCAGGCAGGCTAATTCAGACACCTGGAGCCAATTAAGAAGAACCTGCTAGAATCAATTAAGGCAGGCTAATCAGGGCACCTGGGTTTTAAAAAGGAGCTCACTTCAGTTTGTGGTGCGAGTGTGAGGAACTGGGAGCAAGAGGCGCAAGGAGCTGAGAATGAGAGGGTGTGCTGCTGGAGGACTGAGGAGCACAAGCGTTATCAGAGGAGGGGCTGCACAGGGGGAGACTGTGGGTTCTCCCAAAGGGGAAGGTCTCTGGGCTGTTCCCCAACCTACATGGTGAATCTCTGAGGCAAGAAAATCCGCCAATAAGCGCAGGACCCATCAAGATAGAGGAGGAACTTTGCCACACTATGCTGTAGAGCTGAGCTGGGTAATGACATCTTCCAAAGGCTAGACACAATTTCCAAATGATACCAAGAAAACTTTGAGTGTTATGGGTTTGGTAAACCTTGTTGAAACTGGTGGTTGCAACAACCAACCTACATTTGCGATAAATGTAAGATGCCCTTAAGCCCATTTATGGAACAAAGTAGCTGAAATAATAGGAGCACTGTCCAAAACAAAAGCACATGGAAGACTGGTCAGAAACAGACCCATGTTGGTGGAGAGGTTTCACTGGGTAATGTTTTAGGAGGGTGTGTGCGTGTGTAAAATAGGAAGAATAGGAGAGGCTGAGAGAACTGGGATTGTTTAGTCTCCAGAAGAGAAGAATGAGGGGGGATTTGATAGCAGCCTTCAACTACCTGAAGGGGGGTTCCAAAGAGGATGGAGCTCGGCTGTTCTCAGTGGTGGCAGATGACAGAACAAGGAGCAATGGTCTCAAGTTGCAGTGGGGGAGGTCCAGGTTGGATATCAGGAAAAACTATTTCACTAGGAGGGTGGTGAAACACTGGAATGCGTTACCTAGGGAGGTGGTGGAGTCTCCTTCCTTGGAGGTTTTTAAGGCCCGGCTTGACAAAGCCCTGGCTGGGATGATTTAGCTGGGAATTGGTCCTGCTTTGAGCAGGGGGTTGGACTAGATGACCTCTTGAGGTCCCTTCCAACTCTGATATTCTATGATTCTATGATTCTATGATTCTAAGAACACCAGAGAAGCTGATAGAGAAGCAGCAGAAATCCAATGACACAGCCATCGGGAACATAGCCCTGAGAAAAGCCTAGAGAGACCTTTGGAACTAAGTGCTGGCAGGAAAGGGACTTGAAACACTGAGCAAAGAAGCTGTCACCTGCTGTTTTACTCCTGTTGTATTAATGGAAACAGGAGTATGTACATCCTTTGTAAATAGTATTACATCAAAGAAATACCTGACTCCAATATCAATTTCTCCCCTAACTCTAACAACATATTAGCCTGAATTTTGGCTAACTGCGGAAGGAAAGCAACCAATTTGCCAGTGTAATCTATTCCTTTTAAATCATTCTTCAGCATCCTTCTGGGCAATGTCCAAGGCCTTTTTTTTTCTTTTATTGTCTACTGTTAGGTTCTTTATTGGACATTTTGTGCAGTGTTTATGGTTTCTTTACCTGCCTTTGGGACTTATTTGTGCAAATTGATCACTTGTAATTTTGATTGTTTTAAGGGTGGTTGTCTTTATTATGGAGACACCTAAAATTAATTACATTTAATGAACAATATTAAACCCAGGGATGGCTCTATGTATTTTGCCGCCCCAAGCACAGCAGTCAGGCAACCTTCAACGGCATGCCTGTGGGAGGTCTCCTAGTAACTCGGATTCGGCAGCATGCCTGTGGGAGGTCCGCCGGTCCCATGCCTTCGGCGTACCCGCCGCCGTATTGCCGACAAAACCGCGGGACCGGCGGACCTCCCGCAGGCATGCTGCCGAAGGCTGCCTGACTGCCGCCCTCACAGCCTTGGTGCGCTGGTGCCTGGAGCCACCTCTGATTAAACCACATCCTTGGCTGGTGTAAATTGGTATAGCTAAGCTGCTTTAAACCCACTGAGGATCTAGCCCATCTCCAGTGTAAAGAGAGAACACAAGCATAACTTCCTGGAAAACAATATAGCAGTTAAAGCCTCTGTTTCACCAGAACTTATAAAAGTGCAGGGATTTGTACAGATAGTGTTTACTTATCCTTGTCTGATTCAAAGGCTGATGTACTAGGTTGGGGTCAGGAGAATTCTCACAATTGTTTTGAAAAATGTCCTATTTGCCCACTGTTAAAACAAAAGGAATCCATGACTTCCAAAGACAACCGTGACTTCACCCCCGGGCGGCTGAGAGCTGCAGGATCCTGCCGCCTCCCGCAGCGGCAGGGAGCTGTGAGGCATGGTGATCCCTGCAGCTCCACACCAGCCACGACGGCAGGGGGGTCCCCGCAGCTCCCTGGCCACCACAGCGGGGCAGGGGGATCCCCGCAGCTCCCTTGCTGCCAGAGCAAGGCAGGGAGACCCCAGCAGCTCCCTTGCCGCCATGGCAGGGCAGGGGGACCCTGGCAGCTCCCTTTCACCCCAGGAGGGCAGGGGGAACCTTGCAGCTCCCTACCATGGTGGCAGCAGAGGGATTCCCACAGCTCCCTGCTACTGGGGAGGGGGCAGGGGGACCCTGTAACTCCCCTCCACAGCGGTGGGTAGGGGGACCCTGGAGCTCTGAGCTCTACTGGGTGGTGGGGGCCTCTGAGTTCCCAGCCACCCCGCAGCTGCCCAGTCCCTTCCCATTTTATCATGCATATTTTTAGTAAAAGTCATGGACAGGTCACGGGCAATGTGAATTTTTCGTTATTGCCCGTGACCTGTCCATGACTTTTACTAAAAATATGCATGACAAAATCTTAGCCTTTACTATATACACTGCATTACACATTTTTGGATTGGCTTGGTTACATGGTAGAGACTAATCCCTGTTCACATACTGTTGACGCTGGACCTACTCTTTACCTCATCTTTACATTCCTGACTTATCTTGTCCATTATCTTGTTTGTAGTAAAGAGTTCCCTGGATGTTCCTCCTTTTGTCTTGAGGGAACATTACATTCCGTCTCTTAGCTTACTGACCCATTTACTTATCTTAGCACAAATAGTTCGTTTTCAGGCTGCTAACCAATTTACCTCTCTTCTTCCAAGAAATGAGGCATCCCCCATGTTTAATTATTTATGTCAGGCCAGGCCTACAATCCTAAAGAAACTAACTACAAACTGAATATAAACAAAAGTGAAACTGACTAGTCTATACTCATTCTCAAAGCTCGATGATATGCAAAAAGTGAGCAAAGTGCATATATAGTCTAAAGCTGAGAGTTCAAATTCTAAGGCCTTGTCTACACTACGAGAGTAGTTCGATTTTACTTAAATCGAATTTTTGGAATCGATATTGCAAAGTCGAACGTGTGTGTCCACACTAAGGACAGTAATTCGACTTTGTGAGTCCACACTAACGGGGAAAGCGTCGACATTGGAAGTGGTGCACTGTGGTCAGCTATCCCACAGTTCCCGGAGTCCCCGCTGCCCATTGGAATTCTGGGTGGAGCCGCAAATGCCTTCTGGGTAAAAAAAATGTGTCCAGGGTGCTTTTGGGTAACTGTCGTCATCCGTCCATCACTCCCGCCCTCCCTCCCTGAAAGCGCCGGCGGGAAATCAGTTCGCGCACTTTTCTAGTCAGTGACAGCGCGGACGCCACAGCACTGCGAGCATGGAGCCTGCTGCAACCATCACTGCAGTTGTGGCCGCTCTCAACGCCTCGCAACTTATCATACACCTTTCCCTGAGGCAGATGCAGAAAAGTCAGGCGAGGAGGCTACGTCAACGCGGTGATGGCCTGAAGTCTGAGAGTAGCACAGACCTCTCAGAAAGCAGGGGACCCAGCGCCGAGAACATCACGGTGGCAATGGGTCATGTTGATGCCGTGGAACGGCGATTCTGGGCACGGGAAACAAGCACTGAGTGGTGGGACCGCATAGTGCTGCAGGTCTGGGATGAATCCCAGTGGCTGCGAAACTTTCGCATGCGGAAGGGAACTTTCCTGGAACTTTGTGAGTTGCTGTCCCCTGCCCTGAAGCGCAATGACACCCGGATGCGAGCAGCCCTGACTGTCCAGAAGCGAGTGGCCATAGCCCTGTGGAAGCTTGCAACGCCAGACAGCTACCGGTCAGTCGCGAACCAGTTTGGGGTGGGCAAATCTACCGTGGGGGTTGTTGTGATGCAAGTAGCCAAGGCAATCGTTGATGTACTGCTGCCAAAGGTAGTGACCCTGGGAAACGTGGAGGCGATCATAGATGGCTTCGCAGCGATGGGATTCCCAAACTGCGGTGGGGCCATAGATGGAACTCACATCCCTATCCTGGCACCGGAACACCAGGCCAGCCAGTACATTAACAGAAAGGGCTACTTTTCCATGGTGCTGCAAGCACTGGTGGACCACAGGGGACGTTTTACCAACATCTACGTGGGATGGCCGGGCAAGGTTCATGACGCTCGTGTTTTCAGGAACTCTGGTCTGTTTAGACGGCTGCAGCAAGGTATTTACTTCCCGGACCACAAAATAACTCTTGGGGATGTGGAGATGCCTATAGTCATCCTCGGGGACCCAGCCTACCCGCTAATGCCCTGGCTCATGAAGCCCTATACTGGCGCCCTGGACACTGAAAAAGAACTCTTCAACTACCGGCTGAGCAAGTGCAGAATGGTGGTGGAGTGTGCTTTTGGAGTCTCAAGGGGAGATGGAGAAGCTTACTGACTCGCTGTGATCTCAGCGAAACCAATATCCCCATTGTTATTGCAGCTTGCTGTGTGCTCCACAATCTCTGTGAGAGCAAGGGGGAGACCTTTATGGCGGGGTGGGAGGTTGAGGAAAATAGCCTGGCTGCTGATTACTCACAGCCAGACAGCCGGGCGATTAGAAGAGACCAGCGGGAAGCGCTGTGCATCCGGAAGGCTTTGAAAGCAAAGTTCCTGAGTGAGCAGGGTAACCTGTGACTTTAAAGTTTGTGTATTGAGAAGCTAAACCTGCCCCCGTTTCTTTACCCAGTTAATGTTGACTATCCTATCCAGTTACATACCCCCTTCACCCCACTTCCAACACACGTTTCAAAATAAAAATAGTTCTACTTTGTTAAAGCACACCGTTTTCTTTAATACTGTATTCGCGGGAATTTTTTAAAACTGGGACGCAGACTGTGGTGCGGAGCGGGTGTACTGTAGTGGCGCGAATGCAGCTTCTAAACTCAAGGATTGACAGGCTCCGCTGCGGTGGGATGGTTGTTTCAACGGAGCCTGTCACCCCTCCTGATAGGGACTGTGTGTATGGGGTGGTCTATGTGACTTTGTGGCAGGGGGAGGACGGTTACAGATCCCCTGCTGTGTGGCTCTGTGATCCTGCCTAAGGACCGCCGCTTAAGATCTGTAACTGCCCTCCCCTGCCACAAAGTCACAGAGCAACCCACCCCCCACCACATAACATGAAAACAACCTCCCAGACTAACCAGGGTAACTAGTCACTGCATCACTGCACTATGTATGTGCCCTGCTGCTGTGCCTGCCCCCGACTATATACCCTGCCAAAGGTGACTGTCCTGTCGAATTACCAACCCCCTATCCCCCCCTCCTCCAAAAGAACATGATGGAAACAGTAGTTAACAGAAACATATTTTTTATTATCAACCAAACATGGAACTGGGAAAGTGAAACTTGGACGGGGGCTTGTGTCAGGCGGGAAGGAAAGAACTTGTCAAATTTTGGGGAATGAGAGCCTTCTGCTGCTCGAGCTCTCTGCAGGGGTGGAGTGAGAGTTAGCAGGGACTCTGCCGCCTCTCCTTCTGTGCACTTTGGGTGAGGGGAGTATGGGACTTGGTGGCGGGGGAGGGCGGTTAGAGATGGACTGCAGCGGGGCTCTGTCCTCCTGCCTCCGTTCCTGCAGAACATCCACAAGGCGCCGGAGCGTGTCCGTTTGCTCCCTCATTAGTCCAAGCAGGGTTTGAGTCGCCTGCTGGTCTTCCTGACGCCACCTCTTCTCCCGATCCATGTTGGCTTGGTGCATTCGGGTCAAGTTCTCCCGCCACTGGGTCTGCTGTGCTGCCTGGGCTCTGGAGCAGGCTATAAGCTCCGAGAACATGTCCTCCCGTGTCCTCTTCTTCTTATGCCTAATCCGCGCTAGCCTCTGGGAGTGTGATGACAGGCTAGGTTGTGAGACAGTCGCAGATGGGGCTGTGGGAATGGGAAAAAGGGAGTGAATTCCTCAGAAAGATAAATGTAGTTGTGAACAAAGAACATAGTCTTTCTCTGTTAACAAGACCATGCACAGCACCTATCACATGCGCACTCAGCACAAGGTCGAATTCTCGGCCTTCGCATTCAGTGCCTGGGGTCTTCTACAGCACATTTGAGAAGCCTCTCAGGAGAACGGAATTTCTGTTGCAGGCAGACATGGTAAGCCGTAGACTTGTGGCAGCTTAAAACTTTAATATTAGCAATGGCCTCATTTCACATTGAAATCAATGTCGGTCCCTGCTGCCAGCAATTCGGCAAGCAGGAAGTCTGCTCCTGTCCCACACCCTCGCGGCTGTCCCCGGGAACGATCCCTTTCGGCTGCCCCTCTCCCGCCTCCACCGCGTGGCTGCAAACCAGCGGTTACAGTTCTGTAAAGGAACGGCAAAGCAGTCCCAACACTAACATTCCCCTACCTCATTCAAAGCAGGTCATCATGAGCGACATCACCCTCATGAGGATCTCTGACAGCGAGAAAGAGAGAATGCTCCGGGAAAGCCTCCAAAGACCAGGGCCGTATGCCGCCATGCTGTGCAGAGCAATGATTCCAGAGTACTTGATAGTCTCGTGGCGTGGCAACGTGTCCTACTACGGAGGACCCAATAAGGCCGCTCTCCCCAAGAACCTAATGCAGCGGATTTCCAATTACCTCCAGGAGAGCTTCCTCGAGATGTCACAGGAGGATTTCTGCTCCATCCCCGGACATATAGACCGCATTTTACTGTAGCTGCTGTAGCAGTGACTAACCAGTAGAGCGGCTTGGGCAGGACAATCATGCAAAACCGGACATTGCTAGATTTTTTTTCAATAGTTGCACTGCCCATGACTGAACCGTTAAGCTAATCAAACTAATCATGAGAAACCCATTTTTTAAATTGTTAATATTCCTGTTCTGTTACAAATAAATGTTTAGATTTTTACAACACTTACTGGCTGATCCTTCCCCAGATTCTGTGTCCGGGGTAACGGCTGGGGAGGGTTGGTAGGGGATCTCTGTAAGGGTGATGAAGAGATCCTGGCTGTCGGGGAAATCAGCGTTGTGAGCGCTGTCGACTGCCTCGTCCTCCTCATCTCCTTCCTCATCTTCCCCGTCCGCTAACATGTCCGAGGATCCAGCCGTGGACACTATCCCATCCTCAGAGTCCACGGTCACTGGTGGGGTAGTGCTGGCGGCCGCACCGAGGATGGAATGCAGTGCCTCGTAGAAACGGGATGTCTGGGGATGGGATCCGGAGCGTCCGTTTGCCTCTTTGGTCTTCTGGTAGCCTTGTCTCAGCTCCTTGATTTTCACGCGGCACTGCGTTACATCCCGGCTGTATCCTCTCTCTGCCATGTCTTTAGAGATCTTCTCGTAGATCTTTGCATTCCGTCTTTTGGATCGCAGCTCGGAAAGCACGGACTCATCGCCCCACACAGCGATGAGATCCAAGACTTCCCGATCAGTCCATGCTGGGGCCCTCTTTCTATTCTGAGATTGCACGGCCATCACTGCTGGAGAGCTCTGCATCGTTGCCAGTGCTGCTGAGCTCGCCACGATGTCCAGACAGGAAATGAGATTCAAACTGGCCAGACAGGAAAAGGAATTCAAATTCAAATTTTCCCGGGGCTTTTCCTGTGTGGCAGTTCAGAGCATCCGAGCTCGTACTGCTGTCCAGAGCGTCAACAGAGTGGTGCACTGTGGGATAGCTCCCGGAGCTATTAGCGTCGATTTCCATCCACACCTAGCCTAATTCGACATGGCCATGTCGAATTTAGCGCTACTCCCCTCGTCGGGGAGGAGTACAGAAGTCGAATTAAAGAGACCTCTATGTCGAACTAAATACCTTCGCGGTGTGGACGGGTGCAGGGTTAATTCGATGTAACGGCGCTAACTTCGACATAAACGCCTAGTGTAGACCAGGCCTAAGTTTTAATAACCTGGGACAGTGTGTGTTTTCACAAATATAGGATTCAATCCTGAAGACTTTTTACTTGGTCCTTACTCAGACAAAGCTCCTCTTGACTTCAAGGAGTCTTGTCTGAGCAAGGATTTGATTTGTAGTGTTTAACCCAACAGTACCCCTTTAAAACTCAAATGTGCAACTTTGTAGTATTTTGACAATCTGGAAGATTAAGTAAATTGAATTCTTTAAAACTACGTGAGGATTTGTTGCAGGCCCATGTCATGTGCCCCTGCAGTAGGTAGCACAGTCACGTGAAATGGATCCAAATTTCTGTCTCCAAGCAGACATTTTTGTTCCAACTTCTGTTCTTTGCTAACATCAAAAGGCAGTCAGCCCTAAAGTGATAATTACAGATGACTTTGCTAACTTTCTTAATGTGATTTCCAGAGCTCCTAGCACTCCATTATGTACGGTCTCCCCTTTGCTCCTTTGTCCCGCACTTGGCTTTTGATTGCTTGATGCATAGTGTCCCACTGAGCAAACCACAGTGGACTAATTAAAAACTACTTCAAGCTATGCAAGATCCTCACAAATATGAAAAGCCTTTTCAAAGCCCTATGGTTGTGAAGTGCCATAAAATTAAACTTTCAAAAACAATCAAAGCTCTGCATATACTCCTAAGTATATTTTAGTCCAAGAAAAAAGCTGTTACTTCTGTTGTAGGTTGCTACTAATCTCTTTTCAGTACCTGATGGCCATTACTGAATGCTACATGGAAGAGCTTTTTGAATACTGGCAATTTAATTCCATCAGATGTGATTACATATAATGACAAAACTGGAGACATTTACCCTTAAATTTACTTGATCCAGAAAATATAATTGAAGTATGGAGCCAGCATTAGTGAGTTTATATCACAGCTCAGTCAATGTGACAAGGGAAACCAAACCTCATGCCTCTGTATGTCATATGATTGCCTGTGAAGATCAGGAAGATGTTTTTGTCTCCATATCATAATATATGTAAGCAGGGGAATGGTCCCGCTATTGTGGGGAACTTTCCTGGCTTCTGCACTACCCCGGTGAAGTGGGCTAGCGAGAGGATCTGAGTCCTTGCTTCCACTTCCTTTACCCAGAGGCCTCCCTGCCCTTGAGGACTCCCCTTCCACTCTCCTGTCTGGCAGAGTCCTCGGAACCCCGACAAGGCTGGGCCCAGGATTCCTGGGGGGCTCAACCCCCAACCCTGCTGTGGTCATCTAGGACAGGGGCTAGGGTGTCCCCACTCTGGGGTACTCTCTCTGCACTGGGCACCTCCCTGACCCACTGATCATTTCATACAATTTAAAGCAAATACAAGTTGTTTAATTAACAATTTAAAAAAAGAATAAGGAAAAATGTGAAAGGTTAAAGGAAAACACATCACCCTGCTCTGTGGCAGGGAACATTACAAACAGTATCTCTGAACATCAGGGCACTTTGCAGTCTGTTCCTTGTAGGTCCCAGGTCTCCTTCTCAGGTCCTGGCTGTGCTGCAGGAATGCTGCAGGTTGGATACTTGCAATGGCGATGGCCACTCACCTCCAGGCTTTGGGTGGTGGGACCCTTCTTCCCAACATCAGCCCCCCATCGGGTTAGGATCCCCCTCCTGGTCTGGCCTGCAAGGACCCTTGGCTAGGGGTGTCTTTCTGCGCTGGGCCCTTTGCCCAAGGTCTCCCCCTTGGCTGGCCCCAGTTGCTCACCACACCTGGCTCTGTGGCTGCAGCTTTGCTCCCAGCACAGGATCTGCTCTCCCTGGTCTGCGTCTCTGGCTCTGTGGCTGCTTTTCTGGCCCCTCTGGATCTGGCACGGCTCTGCTTCCCAGCTCAGCTTGGGCCCCTGCTTTCTCCTTAGCTCGGCCCCATTCTGTCTGACCCAGGCAATTCCAACTCACATGGAGAACGGGACCCACCCTGATTAGCCTGCCCGCCCTGTCAATCAGGCTGACCTGGAGTACTGGCCTCTCCCCATTGTTCCTGGGGGCTGTCGGTCTCAGGGTCCTGATTTCACATCGACCCCTCCCCTTTTAGTACTGGGAGCTAGCCAACCAAAACACCCCCCCTGAATGTTAGTAAGGGGGCAACAGTCCCCTTACATATAGCATAACTGGGGATCCTTGACCTTCTCTTGAAACTTAATGGCCACCACTGGAAGCAGGAAAATAATCTAGATGGGCCATCAGAATGATCCAGTATAACAGCCTTCGTGGTCAGAGTCCTGCAAAGTTTGGGGTGCCACTGGCTCACTTGGTAAGATCAGGACCTGTGCTCTTAAAAGCCCAGACTCTCGTGGTCTTCCTTTTAGTATTTGGCTGTTACTGAAGTGCTTTTGAAACAGCGGGAAACCTCTCTTCCCCTCTTTGGATTCAAGTTAGACAGTTCTACACTGGTGATGATTTTCTCTGTTTTCCCCAACCTAAAGCAGATTCACCAGCAACTACACACCACACTACAGAAACTCTAACCCAGGAACCAATCCCTGTAACAAATCTCATTGCCTACTCTGTCCCCATATCTACTCTAGCGACACCATCAGAGGACCCAACCACATCAGCCACACCATCAGGGACTCGTTCACCTGCACATCTACCAATGTGATATATGCCATCATGTGCCAGCAATACCCCTCTGCTATGTACCTTGGCCAAACAAATCAAACATCAGGAATAGTAACATACAAAAGCCAGTAGGAGAACACTTCAATCTCCCTGGACATTCTATAACAGATTTAAAAGTAGCCATACTTGAACAAAAAAACTTTAAAAACAGACTTCAAAGAGAAACTGCAGAACTAAAATTCATTTGCAAATTTAACACCATTAATTTGGGCTTGAATAGGGACTGGGAGTGGCTGGCTCACTACAAAAGCAACTTTCCCTCTCCTGGCATTGACACCTCCTCATCAATTATTGGGAGTGGACTACATCCACCCTGATTGAATTGGCCCTATCAACACTGGTTCTCCACTTGTTAGGTGATTCCCTTCTCTTCATGTGTCAGTATAATAATGTCTGCATCTGTAATTTTCACTCCATGCATCTGAAGAAGTGGGTTTTTTACCCATGAAAGCTTATGCCCAAATAAATCTATTAGTCTTTAAGGTACCACTGGACTCCTGCTTGTTTTTGTGGATACAGACTAACACGGCTACCCCCTGATACTTTTCTCTGTTTTGTTTACTTTTCCAATGTAGTTACAGTTCTACAGTTGTTGTAGTTGTCGTGCAGCTAAATTCAGTACCTATGAGATCTAGCAAACTCAGCCAAAGGCAAGACAGATGAAAAGATTTCATCTCATGTGGCCAAGCTACTCAAGTCACAAATTAAGACCAATTCCTGTGAGTATCACCTCCACAGCTAGCATAATTGGTACTAGTCAGTGCAATCAGTTGACACTGTCACATTCTAAGAACAGTTGTAGCTGTGTTGATCCCAAGGTATTAGACAGAGAAGGTAGGTGAGGTGTAATGTCAGAAAAATATATGGGGAGATTAAGCTCCCCTCCCTCCCAGGTGATAATTGTAGGTAATGGGCTGAACGAGAATGAGAGTTTACATTTCTGGTGCCCGATTTGAATTAATGGACTTTGGCCTCCTAGACTGCCAATCAACTACCTTTTACCAGCACTGAAAATTAATTTTCTTTTGTCTTAAAACCAGACAAAGAATTAGCTACATTTGCCAGAGAGATTCCATCTTAACACATGACGGAGGGTAGCCAAGACTATTCCTCCCACTGAATTACAATAGTTCATTATCAAAGCTGAGCAGTTCAAACAAATAACTACATTATGTATTACATACAGAAAATTAAATGGCAAATTATCAAATCTTGGCCTAGATTTGTCAAGAAAGTCACAGGTGCTCATGTTTCATTTACTTACAGCTCAGTGTCCAAATGTCTGCTCTTCTGACATCTTTCATTTAATCTAAACCTAAATAAACAAGAGATTTCCTGCTTCAGCTATAGTTCTAAGGTGCAGAATAGAGTTGCTGTTTCTTTGGTGAAAATGGCTTTATCCCGTGCTGCAAAGATCCGTGTTTGAATTTGTTTTAGGACTCATGTGATTCAGACTGGGTGGGATGACGCAGGAGTATATGCTTGTTTTTTCAGACAACTTCCATATGTTGAAATCTTTCTTTACTCTTAAAGTCTGCTTTTTCTTACATGCGAAACTTGCATTAAAACGACACAGTCAACCTAATAACCACACTTCTGTGTGAGATCTTACCCACTAGATACAAGTAATACCTAATTAAAGAAGATTGGAGAAACATTTCTAGTTTTTTATTGGCATTTGACAACACTTCTTGTTAATCAGTTTCTCATTTTGTTCATGTAGCCCCAAGACACTGCAACAGTGAAGAGAAAGTATCTTTAACCCCCCACCCCCGATACATCTAATTGTAAATCCAGACAAACTGACAGAGGAGTTTGGGGCACCTGCAGACCTGAATTTACTTTTAACTAGGGCTGTCAAGCGATTAAAACAATTGATCACGATTAATCATGTGATTAAAAACATTAATCGTGATTAAATATTTAAATACAGTAACTCCTCGCTTAACGTTGTAGTTATGTTCCTGAAAAATGCTACTTCAAGCAAAATGTTAAGCAAATCCAATTTCCCCATAAGAATTAATGTAAAAGGGGTGGGAGGGTAGGTTCCAAGGACATTTTTTTCGCCAGACAACTAAGGGGGGAGGGATAGCTCAGTGGTTTGAGCATTGGCCTGCTAAACCCAGGGTTGGGAGTTCAATCCTTGACGGGGCCACTTGGGGCAAAAATCTGTCTGGGGATTGGTCCTGCTTTGAGCAGGGGGTTGGACAAGATGACCTCCTGAGGTCCCTTCCAACCCTAATATTCTATGATAATAATATCTGATTATGTATAATATATTACTTATACAGTATACCACTTATACTGTGTGTGTGTCTATATATAGACACTTGTGACGCTTGGTTGAGGTGGTGGAGTCAGAGAGTGGAAGAGGTTGGGATATTTCCCAGGGAATGCCTGACTGCTAAATGATGAACTAGAACTTGGCTGAGCCCTCAAGGGTTAACACATTGTTGTTTCTGTAGCCTCACGCTCTACAAGTCAACACGAATGGAGGGAGGAGACACACCGTGTGTGAGAGAGACACTCATTGCCCCTTTAAGTATGCTGACCCGACTATAAGTACACAGCCTTTTTAAGTAGATCAGCAAGTTGAGACAGCAGCTGCTGCCAGCAAGCTCCCTCCGTCCTGAGCCCTGTTGTATCGCCCCCCCCCCCCCCGCTCTGTGGAGATGGGATACAGGAGCAGGGGAGAGGGACACCCTGACATTAGCACTCCTGTTCCCCTCCCTCCCCCCACTGCACAGCAAGCAAGAGTCTCTGGGAGTAGCTCCAAGGCAGAGGGCAGGAGCAGCACAGGGCAGTGGGGGGATGGACAGCTGAACTGCCAGGCAATTGATAGCCTGCTGGGCAGCTGCCACACAGGGAGCTTAGGGGGGCTGCTTGTCCACCCTGGTTCTGAGCCCCCTCTAGCTAGCTCCAATGGCTTCTCTTTCTGCAAGAAGTGGACAAAGCAGGCAGCTGCCAAACATTATAAAGGAGCATTTGCGCAACTTTAAAAGAACATGTTCTCTAATAGATCAGCAACATAACGAAACAACGTTAACTGGGACGACGTTAAGTGAGGAGTTACTGTAATGGTATCCTATTGTTTAATAGAATACCATTTATTTCAATATTTTTTGTTTTCTACATTTTAAAATATATTGATTACAATTACAACGCAGAATGCAAAGTGTACAGTGTTCACTTCATATTTATTTCTGTTTACAAATATTTGCACTCTAAAAAAACAAAGTAGTATTTTTCAATTCACCTAATACAAGTACTCTAGTGCAATCTTTTTATCATGAAAGTTGAACTTACAAATGTAAAACTATGTACAAAATGAACTGCATTCAAAAATAATGTAAAATTTTAGAGCCTTCAAGTCTACTCAGACGTACTTCTTATTCAGCCAATAGCTCAGACAAATAAGTTTGTTTACATTTGCAGGAGATAATGCTGCCACTTCTTGTTTACAATGTCACCTGAAAGTGAGAACATGTGTTCTCATGGCACTGTTCTGGCCAGCATCGCAAGATATTTATGTGCCAGATGCGCTCAAGATTCACATGTCCCTTCATGCTTCAATCACCATTCCAAGGGACATGTGTCCATGCCGATGAGGGGTTCTACTCGATAACAGTCCAAAGCAGTGCGGACTGACACATGTTTATTTTCATTATCTGAGTCAGATGCCACCAACAGAAGGTCGATTTTCTTTTTTGATGGTTCGGGTTCTGTAGTTTTCACATCGGAGTGTTGCTTTTTTAAGACTTCTGAAAGCATTTTCCACACCTCGTCCCTCTCAGATTTGGGAAGGCACTTCAGATTCTTAAACCTTGGGTCGAGTGCTGTAGCTATCTTTAGAAATCTCACATTGGTACCTTCTTTGCGGTTTGTCAAATCTGCAGTGAAAATGTTCTTAAAATGAACAACATCTACTGAGTCATCATCCGAGACTGCTATAACATGAAATATATGGCACAATGCAGGTAAAACATAAAATTCTCCCCCAAGGAGTTCAGTCATAAATTTAATTAATGCATTTTTTTTTAACGAGCATCATCAGCATGGAAGCATGTCCTCTGAAATGGTGGCCTAAGCATGAAGGGTCGTACGAATGTTTAGCATATCTGGCACATAAATACCTTGCAATGCCAGCTACAAAAGTGACATGTAAATGCCTGTTCTCACTTTCTGGTGACATTATAAATAACAAGAGGACAGCATTATCTTCTGTAAATGTAAAAAAAAATTGTTTGTCTTAGCGATTGGCTGAACAAGAAGTAGGACTGAGTGGACTTATAGGCTCTGAAGTTTTACATTGTTTTGTTTTTGAGTGCAGTTATGTAACAACAAATCCTACATTTGTAAGTTGCACTTTCACAACAAAGAGATTGCACTACAGTACTTGTATGATGTGAATTGAAAAATACTATTTCTTTTGTTTATCATTTTTATAGTGCAAATATTTGTAATAAAAAATAATATTTACCTTGTATTGTGTTGTAATTGAAATCAATATATATGAAAATGTAGAAAAACATCCAAAATATTTAATAAATTTCAATTGGTATTCTATTGTTTAACAGTGCAATTAAAACTGCAATTAATCATGATAAATTTTTTAATCGTGATTAATTGTTTTGAGTTAATCGCATGAGTTA
This sequence comes from Malaclemys terrapin pileata, assembly GCF_027887155.1. Lineage (NCBI taxonomy): Eukaryota > Metazoa > Chordata > Testudines > Emydidae > Malaclemys > Malaclemys terrapin. The sequence goes on from NC_071518.1 coordinate 33,801,049, forward strand.
ACTGCGATTAATCAACAGCTCTACTTTTCACCCTTTTTCCGAACTTGACAGGATTCCAAGTTCATGGCTCCTGTTTAAGCAACCATTCAAAGGGCTAATTGAAAAGCTTGCTTATTAGAGATGGAGCAGAAACATTCCCAGTATGCATTTTTTTTGCCAATGTGACTCAGCCTAGAGGTGGAGAGCCTAGTTCTCAGATTAGATGACAGTTCATATATAGCCTTCTCAAACTGCAGTCATTCTACTGAGACAGCCACCAAAGGAGCTAATTATGCAGTTTATTTACTCATTGCTCATTATGGGCACCCAAGTCCCATCATGACAATTAGGAAGCAGGGTGGGCAGTAGAGTTTTCCTATAGTGCAATACATTCATAGGGCTAGAGTGTCGACACTAGAGGGCAGTGGCTTTAGGCACTCTGGGATAGGGTTATTTTGACTTGGGTCTATACACTGCAGTGTGGATACAAGAACCTTAGGCCTTGGCTACACTGGCGCTGTACAGCGCTGCAACTTGCTGCGCTCAGGGGTGTGAAAACGCCCCCCCCCGACCACAGCGAGTGCAGCGCTGTAAAGCACCAGTGTAATCAGAGCCTGCAGCGCTGCACGCTCGCTCACAGCACTGCAAGCTACTTCAGAGAGGTGGAGTACATACAGCGCTGCGAGAGAGCTCTCGCAGCGCTGACGGCGCAACTACACTCAGCAGCGCTGTGAATTCCCAAGTGTAGCCAAGGCCCTAGGTTCAAGCCCAGGTCAGAAAATCCTCAAGCTATGGTTAAAATGCAGTGTAGATTCTCAAGGGATCCCTGACATAGGTCGGCTGACTTGAGTTCCACTAACCCTAGGCTTACATTGCTGTGTAGACATACTCATAGAGCTCTTCTTCAGGTCTGGGAAAGGAACTCCTAGCATCACAGCAAAATGCAAAGTGGAATAGAGTGTTTTGTTTAGTTTAGTTTAGCATAAGTAATTAGCACATATTGTAAGGGATTATTCAAGACATTCTTGAGGGCTGGTGTGGTTGTGCTAACATCTTAGACCTCTTCTTGTTTCAAGACCTACAGTAGAAGTTAATTTCTTTTTTTTTCTTTTTTATATATATATATATGAAAAAAAGCTTTTCCACATCTTGTTATTACAAAATGAACAACAAACAGTAAGTTCTTAATATAAATAAATAAGCTAATATAAATCAGATTCCAGTTTGAGACTAATACACATTTAGATTGCACACTGTTATTCCTGGAAGAACAAGGAAAAATGTTTCTACCTATGCAGAGTTGACAAAAGATAAATTGTTAGAAGTAACTATTACAATGAATTGACCTTTGCATGAGGCCTAACATTCTGTTTTTTTCTGAAGTTTCCAGACGGCTGAACACTTACTTCTTTACCTTAATGCCATATTAACTCTGAGTAAATTACAGTAACTCCTCACTTAAAGTTGTCCCAGTTAATGTTGTTTCATTGTTACATTGCTGATCAATTTATTAGAGAACATGCTCGTTTAAAGTTGCGCAATGCTCCCTTATAACATTGTTTGGCAGCCACCTGCTTTGTCCACTGCTTGCAGAAAGAGCAGCCTGTTGGAGCTAGCTGGTGGGGGGTCGGAACCAGGATGGACTGGCAGCCCCCATATCAGCTCCCCGCTCCCCTAAGTTACCTGTGTGGCAGCTGCCCAGCAGGCTATCAATTGCTAGCAGTTCAGCTGTCCCTCCCCCCACTGCCATGTGCTGCTCCTGTCCTCTGCCTTGGAGCTGCTCCCAGGAGCCTCCTGCTTGCTGTGCGGGGGGGAGGGGAGGACGAGGGGAGCTAATGTAACAGTGTCCCCTCCCCCCTGCTCCTGCCCCACGCTTACCCCATCTCCATAAAGCAGGGAGGGACAGGACAGGGCTCAGGATGGAGGGCGCTTGCTGGTAGCAGCTGCTCTCTCAACTTGCTGATCTACTTAAAAAGGCAATGTGCTTAGAGTGGGGTCAGCTTACTTAAAGGGGCAATGAATGTCTCTCTCACACAGAAGGTGTGTCTCTGTCTCTGTCTGCCATGCAGTCTTCCCTCCCTCCATTTGTGCTGCCTTGTAGAATCTGAGGCTACATTAACAACAATGTGTTAACCCTTGGGGGCTCAGCCAAGTGCTAGTTCATCATTTAGCAGTAAGGCATTCCCTGGGAAATATCCCACCCTCTGACTTCACCACCTCAACCAAGCTTCATAATCATTATTGCTGTGTACAGTATTACATTGTTTGTTTAAAACTTATACTGTGTTTGTGTGTGTGTCTTTTGTCTGGTGAAAAAAATTTCCCTGGAACCTAAACCCCCTGCCCCTCCATTTATATTAATCCTTATGGGGAAATTGGATTTGCTTAACATCATTTCGCTTAAAGTCGCATTTTTCAGGAACATAACTACAATGTTAAGCGAGGAGTTACTGTAATCCTGGCTAAATTCTGTGGACTAAATGGAAAATGCTAAGGCTAAAGGAAGTTTGCAACTTTGGACTTTGTGCACTGTAGAACCCCAGCCTGCCTTTCCTCCCTGCTTCTGGAAACCCTTGAGCATCCATTAGTCCATCTTCCCTGCTATTGGGTCTTGAACCATGCCTTTGGCTGGGAATCAGCATAAGGGTATTGTATCAGAAGCCAAGGGCAAGCAAAAACTAGGTTGTCCAAGCATAGCTAGCTGAAGTGTGAAGTGGGTGAACCCAGGGGAGGAGGCCACACTTGGCATGCAGTAGGGTGGGAGATCTCACTTTCTGTTGAGAGAGGAGGGAGAATCTGCTTCTGTTGGAGAGAACAAGATTTAACTTGGTTTAGATTAGACTGAGTCATAAAACCAACCAAAAATTATAATAGGTATGAAGGAAAAGATGGTTGCTACCAATTGAGCAGTGATACTCCCAATTCTGAACTAGCACACTCCAACTAAATGCAGAGTGCAATGTTCTCCTTTCTTACCTGGAACCCTGGGTAAGTTTTTGAGTGACTAGCCCATGCTGCCACCTGTGCTGTCCTTGCTTCATTGCTGTTGTTATTTGAGTTAGTTAAATCAAAGCTAGCTCCGGTGTGTCAACATGTGCTGCAGTCACACCTGAGTACAGTGTAGATATACCTACCCTTTGAGTGCAACAGAATTGTATTAGTTCATAATCAACCTGCCTGTGCTCTAGAATGTTTATCTTTGCAATCACAAGTCCTATGGAGAAAAGATGGAGGAAATGTTGAAAATGAGTGCTCCTTAGAACACCTCAGGCCTCAGGTTTCTCAGAGTGAACAGGTTTTTATTCATGTAAATAACTAGCCACGATTTAATTCAATCTCTTCTTTTTGTCCATTAGGCAGGGCCTACCTAAAATCTCAGCAAAGCAAATGGCTGTATGGCTCCCCATATCTCTGAAAACTGTGATCTGACATATTTTGGGGTGTATGACCAAAAGGTAGGAAACAATTCACCACTAGACACCATTCCCAACCCCACCTTTCATGTTGGGACAAGGGTTGGAGGTCAGTCATCTGAACCTGATCTCTCCCCCACCATTTTTGTCATTTTTGGGATCTCACAAAGCAAAAGTCTTGGACTGGCAGGAGTCTTTTCTTAATAATAACACATACCAAACTTAACTAGCCAGTAAATGTACCTGGCTAGTTACACTAACTTTAATACAACACCGATAACTCATTAACTGTTTGCCTTGCAGGCCTATCATCTAGCTTAATTTATGATGGATTGACCTTCACATTCTAGGAGACTTGTTTAACTTGGCCCCTGTCCACCCAACCACATGCTAAGCAAAATGAGTGCATTACCAGGCAAGGAGCTACTTCCCCTGATAAAGAGGAAAGATGAAGTAATACTGAGGCTACCTGAGCACCTATATCACTGTTTGCTAATGTGGAAAAAATAAATAAAGGAACATAAGGGCAAGATAAGACTTAATTGAAGGAGAATGTAACTAATAGCTTTGTAGCACTATACACATTATTAAATGATAGTAATCCAGTATGCTAAATCTTTACAGACAATCCAGCAGAGAAGGTCTCTGCCTCAAAGATATTACAGTCTAACACTCCCAATCCTGCTAAGGTTTACACATATGCTCACCTTTACTCACACAGGTTCTCCCAGTGACTACTCACATGCATAAAACTAAGCACATGTGTAAACATTTGCAGGAATTGAGCCTTAAATACTGCAAACCATCACTCATGTGAATAGGCTTGTTGACACCATTTGGACCAATCACGTGAGACAAGGATGCACAATTCAACATTAAGTGGCTAACATAAAAATGCACGACGTTTAGTATGTCTCACATTAGTGCTGCAATTTTTGCTTGCATTTTTTTTAGACTTATTGTCATCTGGCTTGACATATCTCTGCCTGCATTACTAGGACTTTATGATTTTTTTGGAGGAAGTATATTTTACATAGGGACATAAACTGAGTGTGCACTTTTTTCCTTTAATGTTCACCAGAAGTGTGTAGGAGACGGGAAGGGAGGGGGACAACTGTACAGGTGTATTTACAGCACTATTTGGCTCTTCACTGGTTGTAGTAAGTTCATAGAAGCTTGTGTTAGCTGTCTCAAATAATTTGGCAATCAGTTAACTTGAGGTAAACTCCATTGTAGACAAACTACATTGGAGACAACTAGTCTGGCTAATGTACCAGCAATATAAACATAGCAGAAAGTACTTCTTCATAGAATGCACAGTCAACCTGTGAAACTTGTACCAAGGGATGTTGTGAAGGCCAAAAGCATAACTGAGTTCAAAGAAGAATTAGCTCATGGAGGATAGGTCCATCTATTAGCCAAGATGGTCAGGGGTGCAACTCCATGCTCTGGGCATTCCTAAACCTCTGACAGCCAGAAGCTGAGACTGGGAGACGGGATGGATCACTTAATAATTGTCCTGTTCTGTTCATTTCCCTGGAGCATCTGGACTGGCCACTGCCAGAAGACAGGATACTGGGCTAGTTGGACCATTGGTTTGACCCAGTCTAATCACTCTTATGTTCTTATTGGATTGGTTAACTGCTATCCCAGCTGTGAGTAACTTGAATCAATTTTAGAGATTTGTTAGGATTAGGGTTGCCAGGTGTCAGGTTGAACGCCCGGTCGAAAAGGGACCCTGGGCCATTAAAAGTCCGGTCGGTGGCTCAGTGGAGCTAAGGCAGGCTCCTTGCCTGCCATGGCTCTGCGTGGCACAAGGAAACAGCGGCATGTTACCCTTCCGATTCCTATGCATAGGGGCAGCAGGGGCCCCAAACGCCAGCTCTGCAGCTCTGATTGTCCAGGAACCACAGCCAATGGGAGCTGCGGGGGCAGTGCCTGTGGATGGAGCAGCATGCAGAGCTGCCTGGCCGCGTCTCCACGTAGGAGCTGGAGGGGAGACATGCCACTACTTCTGGGAGCTGCTTGAGGTACCACCCGGAGCCTGTAACCCCTCCTGCACCCCAAACCTCTGCCCCAGCCCTGATCCTCCTCCTGCCCTCTAAACCCCTCGATGCCAGCCCAGAGCACCCTCCTGCACCCCAAACCTCTCATCCCAGAGCCCGCACCCACAGCTGGATCCCTCATACCCCCCCTGTACACCAACCCCCTGCCCCAGCCCTGATCCCCCTCCCGCCCTCTGAATCTCACAGTCCCAGCCCGGAGCACCCTCCTGCACCCCAAATCCCTCATCCCTGGCCCCACACTGGAGCCCACACCCTCCCCGCCATGCCCCAACTCCCGGCCTGGAGCCCCCTCCCGCACCCTGAATCCTTCATTTCTGGCCCCACCCCAGAACCCACACCCCCGGCCCACAGCCCATACCCCCTCCCACACTCCAACCCCCTGCCTCAGCCCAGAGCCCACTCCTATACTCTGAACCCCTCAGTTTCATCCCCAGCCTGGAGTCCCCTCCTGCACCCCAAACCCCTCATCCCTGGCCCCACCCCAGAGCCCACACCACAAGCTGGAGCTGTCACCCCCTCCTGAATCCCCACCCACTGCCTCAGCCCAGAGCCCCCTCACCTACCCTGAACTCCTCATTTCTGGCCCCACCCTGGAGCGCGCACCCCCAGCCAGAGCCCTCACGTCCTCTCGCACCCCAGCCCCCTGAGCCAGCCCAGTGAAAATGAGCAAGCGAGTGAGTGAGGGTGGGGAGAGCGAGCGACAGAGGGAGGGGCCAGGACCTCAGAGGAGGGGTGGGGTAGGGGCGAGGCAAGAGTGTTTGGTTTTGTGTGAGTAGAAAGTTGGCAACCTTAGTTAGGATCCATATTATGGAGAAGCAGTAACCTGACCATAATGAGGCTGACGCTATATTATCAAGAGAAACTTGATTTGTCAACCCCAACCATAGCTTCCCCCCTGCCAAAAAAAAAGGGCCAGACATAACAGCAACCCAACAACAAACTCCTATGAATTATCACATATGGTCCCAGGATTTATGAGTAGAATAAAGTTATGAATGGAAATGACATGATTTATCTGTTTGGTTGGTGGTATGGGATGTGATTGTAGGATGATACAGCTCTATGTAAGAGTGTGACTTATTTTTAACTATCAATTTTTGGAGGTAAGAAATGTTAGTTATAGTGTACTGGAAATACCAAAATGTGATTTCATAATCACCTATTAACTTGCTTTGGTTGAGATGATAGCATGTAAAGGATTAGGCAGTGGGGAAGTGGTTGAATCCCCGTCTGCTCATTTCTGGGCTTTCTAATGTTTGGGTTTTTTGCAGAATTTTTGTGGAAAATGTAATATTTTCCTTGGTTATAGTAGCTCACCTCTAAAAATCAGCTAGAATGTTTGTTTCAATCAACATACTTTTGTTTGTGTAATTTTTGTACAGCTAATTCCAAAACACAATAAACCTCAGGTTCCTAACCTATTTGGTACTAGCAGTTTCACAGACAAGTTGCAGCAAACCTGAGCGCCAAACCTCACTTGCATGTACCATTTATGTATTTTAAAAATGCTAAATTGGCACTGAAGGGGCAGTGGGTAGTTGCTTGAAAATGAATGGCCTTTTCAATCTGAGTGTGACTGTCATATTCTCTCTTCAAAAGCGTAATGTGTCGGTCTGTTAATACTTGAATTGGGCCAAATTCTACAATAACTTAGATCCTGTGAATCTCCAAGCTAACGTGTTTTGACGGAGTATAACTTGGTGCCATGTATACTAGGCTTGTTGGGTCTACGATAACAATGGCTTTTTTGAAGTATATGTAAATATTTTATCTTGAAAGTATCTACTTGATGCCTTGCCTAGTTGCACCTAGTGTGTTCGCTGCCTTTATAAGAAGTTTGCTTCCATAAGGAAAATTGAAGGAGGCAAAGTCATGTTATGCACATCAACCAGGAGGCAGACGATGACAAAGGAGTTCCCTTGTGCATGAGACACTAAAGAAGTTTGCTATACTGATTCATACACTTCTGCAAACTTCCTGGCCCTGATTAAATTACCTATCTCTTCAATTAGTATATCTATGTTAAAATACCAGTGTCACTTAGATAACGTGCAATGAAATTCCATGTAGTTTCAACCCTTCCTAGCTTGTTCTCATATTCTACAGCTATGATAATGGTAGATGAGTTGCCTGCAACAGCATGAAAAGTTTTTTTCTGAAAGAAAGATGTCTGTTCAAGGTTTGATGATAATGTGATAATGTGTAGCTGCTGTGGGAAAAAATGTATCTTTGTGTACTATGGCATCATATAAAACTGGGAGCTGATCTGTTGACTAAGGGCTTGTCTATACTTACTGCGCTGGTTCGGCGGCAGGCAATCGAACTTCTGGGTTCAATTTATCGCGTCTAGTCTGGACGCGATAAATCGAACTCAGAAGTGCTCCCCGTCGACTCCGGTAATCCTGCTCGCCACGAGGAGTACGCGGAGTCGACGGGGGAGCCTGCCTGCCGGGTCTGGACGGGGGTAAGTTCGAACTAAGGTATGTCGACTTCAGCTACGTTATTCACATAGCTGAAGTTGCGTACCTTAGTTCGATTTGGGGGTTTAGTGTAGACCAAGCCTAAGAAGTTGATAGTTTTATACAGCTGCTTTTCAGAGTGTCCATCTTCCCGCATACAGGACATACCTTGTTAATATTTAACTTAATTTATAACAAAGAGAATAGTAAGGTTGATTCTCCATTCTGTTACCAGTTTTATGCTGGTATGTCTCTTTACTTCAGTTGAAATACACTGACATAAGGGAGATGAAAGGGTGGTAGTGAACGCCCAATGGCTGCATAAGTGCACGTTCTGTCAAGAATATTTAAAATTATAGGGCCCAGTATGAACAGCACAGAATTTGGATGGGTAACCAAGGCCCACTCCTGCTCCCATTACTATCAAAGTGAGTTTGTAGTTGACTTCCAGGGAGTAGCATTGGGCCTCAAGTCTGACATCAAATAAAGGATTTTCAAATTGTGAGGAACTCATCCCAAGAATAATTGAATCCAGAAATTGCCTCAGTTTGTCACAGAGAAAAGTGTGCTGCATTTTACTACTGGTGATACTTGTCACAGTTTCATGGTAACTGCACCTGTATTTTCCCCTCCGACCCACAATAATACCTAAACTTAATATAATAAGTCCAAGGATATTGCAGGAAGCTGTAATATCTGTCACATCTCTCCCCTGAAGAATGGGTATAACTAGAGTGGTTTGACTGGCATCCTACGGGAATGCATTGACTTATTTCCTGGACAGAGCAACCACAACCCTATGGCCAAGATAGGCCACTTTTGCCATCTCCATCTTGTATTTTTCCACCTTTACTGTCAGGCTTGCTGCCTGAATGTTGTGAAGCACTCTCCTTATGTGGATCACATGCTCTTCCCAAGTTTGACTGAAAATAGTAATATCATCTATATATACCAGGGCAAACTCCTCCATCATATCCAATATCCAATCTACCAGCTGCTAGATGGTAGCCAGGGCCCCCTTGAGGCCAGAAGGTAGGACCAAGAACTCAGAAGAGCCCTATGGGGGTGGTAAATTCTTATTTGAGCCTAGCAGTTGAGTCCAAAAGCATCTGCCAATAATCTTCAGTGAGATCAATTGTGTTCAGGAATTGGGCCCCTCTCAATTTGTCTAGTGTTTCATCTGTTCTAGGCATGGTGTATGTGTCAGACACAATGATAGTATTCATCTTTCTGTAATCCACACACAATCTAATTGACCCATCCTTCCTAGGTACTAGAAGAGCCGGGGAGGCACATGGATTACTTGACTGTTGGATCACCCCCAATTCCAGCATGCTAGTGATTTTTTTTTTTCTCCATGCTCTGGGCTGCTTTCCCAGTAACCCTGAACTGTGCACTTTTGATTGAAGACTTGACTCCCATCTCCACCCAGTGGACAACAAGTGAAGTGCATCCAGGCTTACTGGAAAATACCTGCTGATAAGCCTGCAACACCCCCTTGATCTCTGCTTGCTGTGTTTGGGTTAAGTGATCAGAGAAGGCTATGTAGTTCAGCCAGCAGAGTTCAGCTGGTCCCTGTTTCTGCTGCCAGATCTATGAGGGGATCCTCTCCCTTCTCCTCCTAGTGCTGCAAATGGCCAGGGCCAGATTCTCTGTCTGTTATGGGGTGTTTACTGCACACTTGCCCTGAAAGTGCTAGTGCAAATTGAGAAGGGGACTGATTAACCCAACAGGCCAGAGCTGAGGGGAATCAGGTGGCTAAGTAATACCCTGACTTGAGTGAGGGAGCCCAGCTGAGGAGGAAAAGCATGGCTGGATGTACAAAGACAGGATATTGGCAGTAGAGGAGGCTGCGGAGAAGTAGTCTGCAGTTGCTCCCTGGGGGAAGGGAAGTGTGTTTGGGGCTATAAAGATAGATAGCCTACAGTTGCTCCCTGGGAGGAAGGAGTTTGGGCTGGTAAACCCAGAGAGGGGGAGGAAAGGCTCAGGGGAAAAGCAGCAAGGTATGGGGTAGGGAACCCAGAGTAGGGGGTGGGCCCAGGTTCCCCTACCAGCCACAGGGGATAGGGAACCCAATGTAGGGGGTGGGCCCAAGTTCCCCTATCAGCCACAGAGGAAGTGACATGGAGCAGAGTAGACTGCCTGGGACAGTTTGCCTTGGAAGACTTTGATACCCTGGAATGGGAGGACCATAGTGAGCTGGGAGGAGGGACAGGTTGTGAAGAGAAAGCTGCAGTTCCTGGAGAAAAGGGAGCGTCAGAGAGAGAGAGGACCAAGGATGGAGAGACTGCCAGAGGAGGGTGCAGTTCCTGGAAGGAGCTAATCCCCAGAGCAGCCAGGAGGAGGTGCCCCTATCAGTGAAAGGATCTTTTGACACTGCCATAAAAAGGTTTTGTCACGTTCACATGATATTGGGTGCCAATGTGAGCAATTAGATGGCTCCACCATCATAGTTCACCTCACTGAGTTGTTCGATGATTTTAAATGGCTTTTCCCAGGAAGCCTAGAGTATATTCCTCCACACTGACTAGCTGACTTCTCAGCTGTTTATAACTCATTTTCCCATCTCTCTTTTTGCTGTTCCCTTCCTGAAAAGACTGAGACTTTTCTCTGTGCTTTTCCCTTCTATGGTACTTGCTTTCACTACTGTTGGCACTTTGGCAATTCACGCTGTCATAGATCCCACAGATGCTGCCATCATATGCCAGTTTCAAAGTACAGTAACTGCACCTGTGGTCCCTCAAGGGCACACATTTAAAGATTTCTGACTCCCAGCAGTCACCTCTTTTGGGTGGAGACCCATATCTCATTCTCTCTGTACTGGAGATTTTAAGGTTGTACAGCTCCCTTGCTTACACTGATATCCCCAACAAGCCAGACTGCCTAAAAACACCAGCACCTGTGCTTTGCTTTTTCTCCGAGGGCTATGAACAGTGTATTGCCAGCAGTTACAAGGTACCATACGGCTCTTTTAACCTTAAGAATAAACATGTTTGTTCAGAAACAGAGAAAACAGATTAAAATAATAACAAAACCTATATGCATACTAAAAAGCTTACCAGAGGTCACCCTCAATTCTAACTTAAGGCTCTGGTAGATTTCAGTGGTTCAAAACCCACAACATGGGTTTTCTGCATGGACCTGCCTTAGAGCCAGAACCAGACCCAAAGGCTGGGTATATCAGCTGTTCCTTATGCAGCTCAGACCTTTGACCCCAGCCTTCTGTAACAAATAATCAGCAGACAATGACCCTCTCCTCCAGGGGTAGCTTCCAAAGGCTGGGGTATTACATAACCAGAGTTGGGGAATTTACATTAACCTCTCCCTAGGAATTTCCCCACTTAACACTTATTGTCCCAGAAGTCCATACATGACCAGCACATTTTGAATATAGTCTTTTGAACTTCCAGGTCTCACATCTTTCCCCATAGTGAGACATACTATCTTGGCCTGCAATAATACATAAACGTAATACAATAAGGAACTCCAAGGATATTGCAGGAAATTGCCATATCTGTCACAATACCCTCTCATACCTGATAATCCCTTTTCCATCTTGGTGTTTAGTATTTACATCCTTCAGGTACCTGTGAACAATTATTTTCCTCCTCTCCCTCAGTCCTCATATTAATCTCTTTAATGTCAGTAGCTCTTGTCTGGACTCCAGGCCACATCTGTCCATTAATTGAATGCCCAGAGCTTAATGTAATATTCCAGTTGTGGTCACGCCAAAATCATATAGAAGGGAATACAACAGTCAGACTCCATTACATGAAATCTGTGTACTCAGTCCCAAAATGCACTAGCCTTTTGTCTTGCTATATCACATTGCAAATTCATAGAGCTCCTCAAATACACAGGTATCCGCTTTATATCCATGGAAATCCACATCCGCAGATCCTTTTTGTGGATTGCAAGCAGATACAAATTTTATATCCATGCAGGGCTCTACAAATTCATGTGCAATTAGCTGTCCACTACCGCCACTTACAGGTCTCTTGGTCACTATTACTGCTTATCTAGTTTTTCCCACATTGCATCTCTGGGGTTCAGATTTTCAGCAGATGCATTAGACTGCATTTTTTGAAGATGAATCTGTATTATTATCTGGCTATTTATTTCTATCCACTCGGTCTGCTTTATTTCTGAGGCTGCTAAATATTTAAAAGACCACTTAGGAAGTAAATCTGTTATATTAATAAATATTTGTATAATGGCTTTCACTTAACTTACAGAAAAAACGTTGTTAGTATGGATTGCTGAGGTTCTCTGTAACTGCATGGAAGTAAACAGAAGTGAAAGTTTTGTGCATATCTGAAATCTTTCAGAGACTGATCGAGGATATGGGTGGACAAAGACTAAGTTATGCATTAAAATCAAGCACTCATTTAAAAATATATCATAAACTAGGGTTGTCTACTGCCCCATCAATGTTATGTAGAAGTTTAAAAACTCCAGTACAACAGTTGAATGGAATGATTCCTGATACCTGATATTTAAGTCTTGACAATTGTGCTTTCTTCCACAGAAGGAAGGAATACAGTGGAGGGACTCGTTCCTTTTTTGACCAGTGACAAGAGCCCTATGTTGTACCAAAAGCTGTTCTGTGGTCTGTTGGAGAAACAGAAGTCTCTCATTTAAAATGTAGCATGAAACATTAAACTTCTAGGAGCTAGAAAGTTGCCCCCCCTAATAAAGTAAAAAATGACATTTCTAACACACTTTGACACTGCTTTAAATTTTAGCCATTTTTATAGTCACAAAGCAGCCTTAAGACAGTTTGACTGAATTTTCTAAAATGTTGATTTTAAAACTTCTAAAGCTAGTGGTTTTAAATTATATCAGGTGGAATAAATAATCCCTTGTATAAATATGCCTTAAAATACTCCACTCCTGCATTTAAGATTCCAACACTTCAAACCACAGGATTGATTGAACATCTTGGAAATGAAAAGAACAATTGCAAAGTAGTGAAACAAAACAATGTAGCTTGGCATCTGAAATATCTATACATCTTGTAATGATAATGTTCTTGGGCTTATCCAGTGCCGTGAATATTGCAGGCATCCTACTGTGCTTTCTAATGGAGGCACCTTGCACACTTCATTTTCATTTTAACTAAGATATTTGATGTTCATATCTTTATTTACAGTTCAGTGGAACTGTCCTTCCAAAGTGGCCAGTTTGGCACCTCTTATCTCGCAGCTTACCTTCACATTGTATACCTGTATCGTTCATAAACTGAACAACATTAACATGCTGTATCCAGGTAACTTTAACTTGTTTATGGCCATTTTATTTCAAGAGTTTCTGAATTTGCACCTGCTAAATGTAGTGTACCAGTGTACAAGGACAAATGCTCATTTGTGCAAGAAAAATTTAAAAAATGATTCAGTTTGCAAGATGGTAAATTTCAGAGGCTTGTTTGAAGCGATCCTGAAAACTTATTCCTTAATGCTTTTCACTTTCACTGTGACAGCTTGGCTGTTGGCAAAAGCAACTTCTTTCTTCCTTCCCAGGCAGCAGCCCATCCTTAAGTACCTTTCAGACTTGGAAGAGCTTAGCATCAGTCTTCCTCTCAACCATCCACCAATAAGTCACAATCAATTTACCTCCATTAAGAAACCAGGAAATAATAAGTGACATGTGACTTGAACTAGACTCTGGCATACTCCCATAATCCTACCATCTCGGAGGTCCAAGTTGGAATATATATTACCAGGCTCTGTTATTTCTGCAGGCAATGGGTGTCTTGAACTCTTAGAGGACTAAAGTCACTGAGCAGTAGGAAAAGGAACAGACTTTTTAGTCAGTGGGTAATGAGAAATGAACATGAATTAATGTCATTCCAAGTTACCAGTGCACCAATCCATGAAATATGCCATGAAAAATAACTTAAGTCACTGCAGTCGTCTATTTAATTTAGCAGAGCTGTCTGTGATATGGCTGCCTCGTGCCAGAGGGCTACATTTGCTAGTTGAGAGCACAGTCACTACAATCTGAGCTGCCCTCTCTCCAAGGCAGAGGCAAGTGTCCAACAAAGCACGAGCGCGGCTGGTCAGGGTGGGGAAAGAGGTGATCATTTCATAGTCCATTTTAGACAACACTCGCTGGGAGCGAAGGACATCAAGAATGTGGTTGAGGCGCCCTTCTGTCATGCAGCTCAAGATAGTCTGTCGCCCACAGGCTAGGATCTGGCAGCAGTTGCCTTTGCAGCAAGGACCTTGAATAAAAGGAACAAATTTAGATACACCAAACTGTCAGACTTTTTCATGAAACTGTTAGCTAGTGGCAGCATTAATGTCAAGAATGAAGTGACTAATGGAAATGTAAGTTCAGTGGAGCAATAGGAGCTGATGAAGAGTTCATTTACTTGCAGTCTCTATTCAAAACTAGCACTGATCATAGACCCAGACCACAGAAAATAATATTTAGTGAGTGAGATGACTTAAGGGGAGGGGATTCCCAGGTCTGATCCTGGTAATCTATCATCTGTATAACTGTTATGTAAAGAAGTTTAGCTATGTCTAGAGAGTATTAGTCTACTTGCCCAAAGAAAATATAAAAATGAGATGGAAGGGAAGTATTTTTCCAACTAACCTTTTGCAACCCCAAGAACTACCTTGCTGGAGATGTTTGAAGTTGTCACAATGAAAGGTTAAACCACATACAATGGATTTTTTCCCCATTTGTTATAAACTCAGTGGGCCTATTTCACCATAAAACTTGCTATATTTTGTGAGGTTTTTCTTTAGACCCCTTTCCAGTGAAAGTCCACTTCTGAACAATGTGCCTATTCTGAACAAAAGTTGGCTTTGAAGGCCAAAGTCTGAGCTTTTAGTAACACAGGAATTGCCACCCTGGAACAGATCCATGGTCCATCTAGTCCAGTGTCCTGTTTCTTACAATGGTAAGTACCAGCTTCAGAGGAATTACACTAATTACCAGTAAATACACAAGAATATGGCCAAAGTACAGTTTTTATCTGAAACACTGGCTAAAGTGTGGCAAAATAAAATATGACTATACCACATTGCCAGGAGCTTCTGGTTCTTGGACTAAACTTTTCTTTGGAATCTCACCTGTTAATGTTTGTTCACACTGTGTGCTTTGAAATTGGCTATGATGGGGACTGTGCTCAGGTGGCAGCGATAACTGTAGTGGCTGCTGCTGCCACAGCTTTGGGTCCCTTTGACACTGACCACCATCTTCTCTGCTTGCATGTGGATCAGAGGTACAAGGAGTGGGAAAGGAATGCTGCAGAGCTGATTCTCTACTACCTGGATGAGCTGGGAACAAATAAAGATGGGTGAGATAAGACTTTTAAATTGGACTACAGCTGAACATAATAGAGATTTATCAATGGATAGTTCTGGATCTCTAATTTAAACAGAGGTTAGAGGACTAACTTGTCTGTAAATATTACATCCTGTGAACACTTGCTGCTAGATCCTCCCTCTTATGAAGTTTTTACATTTATTATGTACATACTCCATCTCTCACACTTTAAGAAAATTGTTTTATGCAAGAGTATGGATGATGAATTCCCAGGAGCGGAGCATCATCTTTTCATGCAGCATACCACCTCTGTTACACTACACATAATGGGACTGTTGTATATGGCCAAATAATAAATTTTTATTTGTAAAATTAGAAATTATAAGGGACACTAAACTTAAATCATATATTGCAAAAAGAATGTGCATGGGTTACTGAATTAAAAGTGGAATTTTTTTTTAAGTTCATCTTGAATATTGTTTCATACTTTGTTCCTGCCCCCAAAGAACTACAATACTTTTTTTGTTATATGTTTGTACAGCGTCTAGCACAATGGAGCCCTGGTCCTTGATGGAGCATCCTTGATACAAATAAATTAATAACATTGCAGTTGAATGTCTAGGTCAAATGTTTCAACTGAGTTTTAATTCTAGAAACTCTTCTTTGGGTTGTAGATTTTATAAAAGTTTTTTAAAAATGTAAACTTTGGGCTACATCTAAGTTGTCAGTGTCCTTTTAACTTGTTGATTATAGTTGTGGACTACTGTAAATTTGTGGATGAAGTTGAGGAAAATCCTGTTTTTCCCAAAAGGAACAGCCACTAATCTATTTCAGTACTAAGTATTAAAAAACCTGTATCATAAGTCCCATGTATTCAGAGGTTACCAAAGATCGATAATAGATTTTCTGTGGCTCAGATCTTGTAAACAAAACCATCAAAACAAAACCCACCTCCAATCCGCTTATATACACGAAATGCACATGGATTTAAATACTTTGTCAAACATTTGCCAAGACAAGCCGACAGTGAAAAAATGGAAGGATATGGTAGGTAGGAGTGGCTAATATGAATCATTCGTGGACTTCTGAAGAGATGGGACTCTTCCAAAGCAATTACTTTCTAATGTGGAGACATTTGACAGCAGCTATTAGAAAGTAGAGAAAAGTACTGTGGTGATTGAGGGCCTTGGTAGAGGGCTAGATTCACTCATGGTGGCAAAGGCAAAAGTAATTGCACCTCTCTGTTCCAGCAGGGTCCACTAGACCCAGGAGGGATTTGCTCTCTGGGGAAGAGCAGGCAGTTCTTGGAATGCCAGAGAAGGGCAGCTTTAAGTTGTAGTCAGAGTGCCACAGGTGTCTGACTGGTGGAGGGTGTTCAGGAGGGTGTACACTAAATCAGCAAATTCTATGGCTGCCTGGTTTACACCACCGAACCCACTGAATGTCCACTCATGTATGGGAATACACTGGCTAGTTGTGAGTTCTCCCTGTGGAGGAATGGTTGCAAAAATCTTGCACCGCTGCAATTCTCAGGGCAGACTCTTGCTACTGCAGAGAAATCTGTTGCTCTGGTTATATCCAGAGTTATATCACAGTTGCACTCCGAAGAGGGAGACATTTGGCATGTTTTTATGGATACTGAGACAATATGTAATTGTTTAATATTTTTATAGTACTTGGAGGTAAAAACATCTTGAGATGATCAGTCCTACATACCTTTTTTTTGTGTTGTGTTTGGCGCTGTGATATCTGCAAGTACCATCTGATTAGCCTTCTCTCTTCCTGCAGGGCTGTCAAGAACAGTTGACAATCTCTGTGCTGTTAGATGGACACTCTTGTCGATAAGCCGGTTGCTGTTTTTCTGTGCACAGATGACCTGACAGGGATGAAAATGGATAAGAAATTACTTCTAGCTTCTTGATAGAAAAGATCTCCCTTACTAGGCAGACTCCCTAAGGGAGTCTAAGTGCCTAAGTCACTTTTGATAATGGGACTAAGATACCCTTGAAAAATTTTCCTCCCCAAGTCCATATGTTTGCTCACCTCTAGATTGCGCACATGTGTCTGAAGCATGTGTGGAACTGAGCCTTTGCAGGCATTTACTGCTCTCTCCTGAAACAAACAAACAAAAAAATCCACTAACTTAGTAAAATATACACAACATTCAGTTCAAATGAAACTAAAAAAAATCATACACTGAATATTCATGGAGGTACTGCCAAAATATCAGGCACATACACCACATGATCTGCAGCTAGGAGTAAAATCAACCAGAGTACAGTTCTATTACGTACTGAAACAATATTGGGTTGTTTTGCCTTTCTCTACAGGTATTTATTTCATACTCATCACTGTGGGCGTTGGGGAAAACAGGCTTTTTCGGTGCATTACAAAATCACGTCATAAATGTCATGCCACCACAAAGACCAATGCTTGGGAGCTCCTTCTCCTTTTATGGGGTACTTCTACATCTGGTCTTCCGCAAATCACACCTCCTATTTCTCAAATTGCAGCCTCTACAACTTTGAGTTCGGAAGAGATATTAAAAAAATCTCCCAAAATCTGGGATGCAAGACTATTCTCATCAAGTCAGAATCCAGCACAAGTGAGATAAAACCAGGAGACTTTTCGCATTTTTCACTTCACAGACTGTGAGTTTAGTAACATGAGAAATCCCAGCTGCATAAGTATCCTGTGCTACCTTCCCTCCAGGCTGTACTGACAACTGATCTCAATCCTGACATCAGACATTGCTCTGCGGTCCCAGACCTGGACCTGATGTAACTGAGACTAATATTCACTCACAGCTATGTTGTGGTCTGATTGATCTTGGGAATGGATACTAGGATGAAGCTGCATTTTACAAGTAACCTCGGACAGAAACTGACTTGGGGACTTCAGAGATGACAGGCTAGTGCACTAACACATCTGGTTAACCTAGAACCATCCTTCTATTTGCTACTGCTGAAAGAACAGTGTGAGGGGGCCCTCCAACTGTCTGTGACTCATGCGTACTTATCAGTAATACAGTATGGAGAGTCTCACTTGTGAATCCTGGATTAAACTTTTGAGGCTGAGTTTAAATCTTGGATTGACGTATTATAGCTCTATCCGCTTTTAGGGACTGATCTTGAAATTTTAACTTATAGCCCTTTGAAGCAATAACAAAGAGACAAATTCCTGTTTGATTTCAAAGATGGTAATCACGAAAAGCAGGCAATGCAATTGTATGGGACCAAATCTGAATTTTGCACTAACCTTTGCATCAATCAAACTGTAGATTGCACTGGAAATCTTCTCCTTGCTAAAAGCACTCAAAATTCTCCTTAAGAGTTCCACACATTCTGTGGGAAGAAAAATGCATTTTAAATACAGGATGTATGCATATCCAAATAAGCAAATATCTATGCACCAATGTGCTTCCACTGATTTTATTATTCTGTTGCAATCATATTAAAATCTTTTAAATCACGTCTAAGTAACTTTGCCTTATATATTTTTATTTTTTGATCTAATATAAACAAATTAGGATCAGATTTTCAGAAATGTGCACACAAAAACCTGCATATTTGTACCTAATTTATTCATGTCTGCACAAAGCAATCACAGTAAAAGCATGTGCGGATGGCTAGTTGGACACTTCTGTGTACAGGTCTGAAAAATCTTGGCCATAGTTTATCATTCATGTTTCAGGGCTGTCTTTTTAGAAACAGAGGATTAGATCCTCAGATGGTATAATATAGCTACTCTGACTTAACCAACAGTGGGATTTGCTCCAGTGGGAATGGTGATTACTTTGAGATGGGACTGTTAAAGGTAAATCAGCCATTCTTCAAATACTGAATTTAGCTGGCAATCTCCAGTAATTTCCTAGCCTTTATCTATGCTAAATTTACTACACTATATTTAAACTAAAAATCTTGAACTGACTAAGCCACCTTAGAGGAGGGCATGGCATCCTTATTTAAAAAAAAAAAACCCAAACCAAAACACTACAGTATGCTGGTGACAGTGCCCCAACTGTTTCATCTCACACTGGGGTTACAACATTCTATTGTGCCATCATTACTGTACAGTGATCTAGGACATTAAAGAGACAAGGTGGGTGAGGCGATATCTTTTATTGGACCAACTTCTGTTGGTGAGGGAGACAAGCTTTCGAGCTCACACAGAGCTTCAGATCTACAACAACACTGCATTACTTAGGACACTCAGCCTGTTTGTGATGGCAACAAGGGGGAGCGAATACTGAATGTTACCTGCAGTTTGGGGCCTGTAATCTGGGTCTTGGTGCCAGCACAGTATGATGAGCTGTAACAGCCTGTTTCTCTGAGGCAAATTGCTCTGTATATACTCTGCTTCAGTCCCAGGCCGCAGGCCACTACACACTCCTGTCACAACTTCCAGCAGGTTTTTTTTGCCTGCAAGAGAATGAGAACATGTTATTTAAAAGTTAAAACCCTCAGAACTATTTTAAGATGATGTTTAGTGCAGGTTATTTTCTGTATTTTAAAACTAAGTCTGCTCTTTAAAAACGAAAAATAAAAACCCAACAACACACTCTTAAGTAAAGCTGACCAACTGTGACAATACTCATTTATACCTACTGGCAGCAGTCCATTTATTTCTGGTTAGAAGGGTTGTTTAAGCAATAAGTCACAACTGGATATGCAGGCATAACTGGTAACCTGCATGCACAAATACCCTATTTGCAGTTATAGTTACTGTGTATGCAGCCTAACCATACAGTTCTGTATGCAATTCTGCATGCAAATTTTTAAACAAATTATTCCCTTTATGCACAAAAGAATCTAATTCTTCTGGGCAGCTACAAAATGGCAGTGAAAAAATATGAAAGCACCGCCTTGCATGAGTATATTGTATATAGCATTTTTAATCCGAGCCTGTAAAGTCTGTCAGAATGAAAGCTGTTAGGTAGATAAAAACAGAGTAATCTGCTAGGTGACTTGTGATCAGCAAAGACACTGGCTTATTCTGACATCATGTGTATACACACACACACACAATTCACAAATGTGATTGCAAAATTACAGCATGCAGCCCCCCTCACTTCTCCCTATGGCATACGCCTGCATATTCTGTACTTGGGAGCAGGCTGGTGGTTGGAATATACAAGTATGTAATTCTCATCTTCATTCATAGTAGAAAATGAAAGGCTGAACTTGTGGAACATTACATATGGAAAATGAGGTGTATGGGGTATTTGTTGATGAATTTTGCAGGAGCCCTGCATGTCTTGATAAATCACTAGGGAAATTTTAAGAGATGTAAAATCATGAGCCTGTGGTCATTTAAGTTCCCATGGCACTCTTTGTAAGAATAAGGATGTTTGCTAGCCCTGATGTAATGGCCAGATTCTCGCTGGGGTAACTGCATCCTGCCTACTTTCATTCCCTCTGCAATTTTAGTTGGATACGCGATCCTTCATTTTTTGTCCAAAAGGGCTGTGCAATGTTAGTGTGCGTTGAATAGTTAGATGTTCCACTTGAGAGATAGTGAGTGAAGTGATTCTCATAAATAAATGTGTGTGTTAAATTGTAAAGATCTTTGGGGCCCTTTTGGATGACAGGTGCTATACAAATGTAATGTGACTTGTTGTAGAGTCATATTTAATAGAAATAGTCATTAAACAATTGCCAGGAAAAGTTCCACATCTTGCTGCTTTCAAAACCCCTGATTCTTGGGTTCTGTAGTGTTTAGTGCACCATAGGCAAGCAGGTAGTTTCCTTTCCTTGGACCATGTAGTGAAAAAGAAAGTCCCATAGGTAGATAGACCTGGAGCCCTTGCCATTTTCCAGATAGAGGAGAGTACTAACTGTAATGTAGTTTGATAATCAAGTACAGAGGCACAACCTTCTTCACATATGACTGCTCAAACTGAAATCTCATTGTTAGAGCAATCAGCTGTAAGAGAAGGAGAGTAAGAAGGATCATATTCAGGAACATGATACAGCACTGTCACTTTCATAGAACTCAAGAGAGACTAGAAGAAACTGATCCTTTTTTAAAGTATGTTTACTATAAGTTAAAAGGCGCCATGCTTTAAAGGAATGAGAACAGGACAGGAATCAGCACTCCAAAGTCTAGTTCTCAGCTCTGGGTGTCATGTTAAACAAATCATTTACCACTGCCTCAGTTTCCTTATCGGTAAAATGGGGATAATTTTCAGTATATTATACAGTGCTTTAAAGATCTACAACTCTGTAAAATTCCTCCTTTTCATTTTGTGGTATAAAATATGCAGAAAGTAGCATATTTTATAGTAATATAAGTCTAGCAAGAACTAAAAGTTCCTATTTGAGACCTGAAACTCTCATTGATTTTTAAACATGTATAAAGACTCAGTTCTACTCACTGGACAAGTTACTTGCCACTAAGGGCATGTCTACACTGATATAATTTCTAGCTTGAGTAGGCCTACCTGCACTAGCTCTGATTGTCTGGGATTGTACTTGAGCATGTAGCCCTTCCCACCACTTATGCTGCCATGGCTACACTTAATTTTTAGTGGATCAGGGCTAGCGCGGGTGTGTCACTCAATCTGGATATTACACTCTCCAGCTCCAGTGTAGACATACCCTAAAATGCTGCCTAATGTCAGTATGCTGGATTGTGATGTTAGTATGCTGAGTGTCACAAGCCAAAGACCTGTTGCTATGCATTAAAGATAAGCAGAAAGGTCAAAATAACAATTTAATAGGGTGCTACAGTGAACAGACTTAGGTAGTACATAGTAAAAACTATGCCATTAAAGCTACCCCTGAGAAGGTATCTGTTGCTTTTACAATAAGAATCTCCATTTGGGGCTAGTACTGTATTCCCTACAGGAGATGCAGAGCTATGGAACTGGGCATTATTGGGATACACAGTTGGCAGAATTTGTTTTTTTATAATTTTGACAGATAATACTGTTTATTTTTAATTTTTCCCCAATTGTATCGAATTTTTACAGTTGCAGAAAATTATGGGAGTGTCAGACAATTATTTAATGACAGTAGATGTTGAGGTTCAAAAAGCTAAAGTTTTATAACCATTCAAACACAAATTGCCAATATCACATGTCAAAATATACAAAGTAAATATCCTTAAATCAAACTCTAATAAGTTATCAAGCAGCATTTTTCTTACTTTGCCTATCTGTAAATTTCAACTATCATTGGAAATATTTTTGTTAGTTTGTGTGTACATTGAAATCAATATTTACTGACACTTACTGATCAAAAATTAATCCTTCCAGCACTGTAATAGGGATTTGAGATAAAGCGAGGTTTGAAAAGACAGGTCTGTTGGTATCAATGTTGCTTAGAGGAGGATAAATTCAGAAAAAGATAATTAACCATCAAGAAAGAGAGATATACGTACCTTCAAAAGGTTTCTGTCTGCTTAAGCTTTCCCAACATAGCATTCCAAAGCTAGAGGCAAACAATAACGAAATTGTGCTTGTTAATTTGGAATCTGTGTTGGTGTTGATTACTTACTGAAAAATTGAGTTAATTAGTTCAAGGGAAGGGTATTTTCCATGTTACACTAAGTCAGGGAGGGCAAACTACGGCCTGCGGGCCAGATCCGGGCCCACAGGATTGCCAGCCCCGTGGTGCAGCAGGGCTAAGGCAGGCTTCCTGCCTGCCCTGGCCCTGTGCCGCTCCTGGAAGCAGCCAGCACCACATCCCTATGGCCCCTGGAAGAGGTGGCTGGAAGAGGGCTCTGTGTGCTGCCCTCGCCTGCAGGCTCCACCCTGTGCAGCTCCCATTGGCCAGGAATGGGGAACCGCGGCCAATTGGAGCTTCGGGGGTGGTACCCACAGGAAAGGGCAGCGTGCAGCGGAGCCGCCTGCCCCATCCCATCCCCAGGAGCCACAGCTGGACATGCTGGCCACTTCTGGGAGCAGCACGGGGCCAGAGCAGGCAGGGAGCCTGCCTTAGCCCCACTGCGTGCCGCTGCCACCCTGGAGCTGCTTGAGGTAAGCGGCATCAGGCCTGAGCCTGCACCCCTCCTGCACCCCACACCTCAACCCCCTGCCCTGAGCCCCCTCCTGCACCCCAAACCCCTGGCCAGAGCTCCCTGCAGCACCCCACACCCCTCCTGCACCCCAACCCCTGGTCCTGAAACCCTTCCTGCACACCGCACCCCCTCCCACGCCCCGCACTTCCTCCCGCACCCCAACCCCTTGCCCCAGTCTTACATTCAGGCTCTGCATACAATTAACCCTCGGGCCAAAAGGTTTGCCCACCCTTGCACTAAGCCCTTCCTTATTAGCAGGATTTCCATTTTTGCATACTATTATATTTCAGTTTCCAATTGAGCTGTCCTTATACAATACTCAAGGGATATAACAAAGACCAGCTAGAATTCTGTTTCAGGGGAAAGTCTTGCTCTTAAATCCTGTAGATTATTTTCTAAAATACCTCACCTAATTTCCATTTGTGGGTTTCAAAGCCTTTCACTTCCTCTTTTTTTGTTGTTGCAGTAATTATAAAGTGTTTGGTAGTGTTGAGTATACTGACAAAGGAATGAACTAGCTGACTCACTAAAAGCTTGATCCAAAGCCCAATGAATCTTTCTTTACATCAGTGAAATTTGCATCAGGCCCTAGATCTTTTTTTTCCATTTGTAACTTCTAGGAGATGTCACTATAGCATTTAAATGTACTTAAATCAACATCAATATTGGTGTAAAAACACTTGGATATATACGCAAAACAAAACATATATTCCATGTCACACCACTGCTGGACACGCACAGGTCTCATGCAATACCAGTCACTTCCAAACATCTATAATTAAAAAGGTGTGACACCTGAGAATGGGAATTATGCCATCTGAAAGTAAGCCTTTCACTCCTTTCCTGTTTGAGCCTCATGTATTCTTCATGGACAACAGAGGAACAATCACATCATTCATAGGTGTTATTAAATACATATATAATATGTATATTGATGACAACAGAAAAGGCGCTGAAGTTGTTGGCCTCATAACAAAAATAAAAGCTCTAACACTAGAAAATTGGCCATACGTAATACAGGTCTGTCGCATCTTACGCGCATTTAACATGTGCGAATTCAGCTTTATGTGGTCGGCAAAAACAAAACAAAAAAGAGAAAAATAACAATTTAAATACTGTTCCTGTAGTGCGGGCGATTTCGCCCACCATTCCACTCAATGTAATTTTGACTGTACATGGTTTTCACTTTACGCGCTGACTGCAGAACGTAACCCCAGCATAAGATGAGACAGACCTGTATTAGGTATAAAGGTTGTCATAGACTCTGTGGTGCCAGCCATGAAGATATACGTCCATAGAGTCACATAGTTGCTATTTTTGGATTGTCATTCATCCAGAGTATCGTGTATGTGCCCTTTGGATGTGTGGCAGACAAGATGGCGGAGTAAATAACATGCATTCTTTATGTAAGTCACTTCAATTAAAAGTTAATGCCTGATTAGGAATAGCGAGTTCTTTCAGAAGAGATTCCACAGGATCTTAAAGGGACATCATCAAGATAAAAATCATATTCTTATTTTTAACTAGATTTCAACCAAGCATCCAATAATTGTGCCTAAATATTAAATAGTGGCACAACTGTCTACACCACCAACAGCAGCCATTTAAAAATCTAACTACCTGACTTGTTGATATTAGGTTTCTAAGTGGATTGCACTTGTTTGTGCAAATAATTGTCTACAGTTTTGGCACCTACATTGGACATTTAGGCCCCAGTGCTAGCGTTTATGAAAAGAATCTTCAGATATTTATAAAACTTTATATTATTCAAACTGAAAGAATTTGGAAACTTAACTCTGGCTGTTTGACTACCTGATGTCTAAGGCATGCCTATTTTTGTAGGCAGATTAAGTTTTGTCAGATAGTTGAAAACACAGAATCAGTTTGGTAACTACAGTTGAAAGTTTGGTCTCTGATCTGAAAAGGGTATGTTTAAAAAAAACATAAGTTTTGCTAAAAACTAGTCCTTCACCTACAAGGATTTGTCACTCTCTCCTTGTGTGCATAGAACTCCTTTTAATTTATTCAAGTAAATCTAATATAAGCATCAAGATGAGAATCTACTTCATAGCATGTCATCCGCAGCAGTATTCTACTTTTTTACTGTAAATTAATATTTTGAAGCTGAAGTTTGGCAATTGCTTAACCTAAAGGTATGGCCATAAGTCTTAATTTTTAATATAACAAATTGTATTGAAATAATTTCCATCAAACATTAGGAATTTCAAGTTTAACTAAATGCTGCAATATTCCTAGTCTGGAATGTTATGCAGATAGGATATGTGTAACAGCTGTTATTTGAATGGAACACTGTGACCTGTAGGTTTCACTGTAGTATAATTTTACAATATTTTCTTGAAAGAAACATTTAATTCAATACTATGTGAATTGCTCTCCAGAAGTAGGTCTCCTTTAGCTATAACTTTCCCTTAAAAACCTGTACTAACCTGTAAATATCTCCTTCTTGTGAGGGTACACCTCCTTCAAGTATTTCAGGAGAGTGGTATACCAAATCCCAGCAGCTTCTATTGCAGTTCTGCAGAACTGATCTTTGCTGCTTCCTCCAGGAGGTTAGACCATAATCTGTTATCTGTAGAGAAGGGTGAATGGTGAATTGTAGCAACAATATGGCATTATTGGTATCAAATATTGATCTGGTATTTTATGTTAGGACAGATGTCTGATAAATAATCCTATAATCAAGCATATTAGAAGTTGTTCTGGTTTCATGTCAAGAAAATAATGAAGACAAAAAGCTAAATGTAAAAGGGCCTCACCTTAGCTCTATATTGTGTATCCAAAAGGACATTGGAGGGTTTCAGGCTGTAGTGGAGGAGAGGAGGATCTAGTCTATGGAGATGATATAATCCTTCAGCCACATCTGACAGGATCCGCATGAGTAGGGGAAAAGGCAATTCTGGGTACAGGTGGTGCTAAAAAATCAACATTTATTTCAGTGTAATATTCCACGATATATATAGATATGTATATATCTTTTAGAATTATAAAGCAGTCATTATTCACACTATCTATTGAGATCTACAGGTGAAAGGTATTAGCAACTCTATTGCAAAATTAATATCCATAACTGAGGTACAGTTTGCTCATTTTATTATTGCCCTTGCTTCTAAACAGTTTTAACACCCATAAAGGAGCCCCTCTAAAAGATCCCTACCTCTTCCTTACCTCGTGGATGAGTGAGTGGAGGGATCCATTGCACATCCATTCAGTCACGACCCCCAGAAGTCCCTGAGATTGGTAGATCCCAAGAGAAGGCAGGAGCTGTTCAGACTGAATGCGTCGTGTGTTTGCTACATCTTGGAGTAGCACCTTCAACTCACTGCAAGCAGAGAACGGGTTAAAGAGGCAGCATTTCAGACAGACATGCTGAGTAACAGTCATATTGTGTGATATTGGAAAGAAGGATGATTTGGTAGAGTTTTCCCACCACTCCCCTTAGCTGGTGTTTAATACCAACCATGTTTTCTTGACTACAAAACATCTTTCACATTAAAACTGTAAAATGTACAAGAAAGAAGCTAGTTCCATTAGTATCAAAATATATTTATCAGGATCTAAAATGCAAGGGCAGGAAGAATGTTTGGGATAGTTAAACTAACTGAAGAAACGACCGCTCTGAACTGATTTTTTTTCCTGCCATTCCCCTAAAAGTATGTTTTCCTCATGCCATCAGTGAGGTCCCTTCTACACTGCAAATTTTACCAGCTTCAGTCATAGCCTGTCTTGCCTGTATGGCTGGGATCAAACCACATCAGAGAGTAAAGGTAAAGCCATGAGGCCAAATTCAGACCTAGTGTAAGTGGTAGGTGTAACTGTAGGGACTTAGTGCGGCTGAATCTGCTTCTACTCAGATTGGATTTAGTCTTAAATTCAGTGGGATGTATTTTAAGAAGTATAAGGAAACCAGATTTTGCTAATCAGTAGAAGATTAAGATTATTTGAGAACTTTGGACAATAACTTCTTTGTTCAGTTGTACAATGGTAGCACTGATCTGTGGATCTGATCAGAATGTTCAGTTTCAAGGAAGATAAATGAACTGGTTCTGCTACAGCCAGGGTGGCCAACTTCTGGGTCCGGACTCGGAGCCACGTGCGACTCTTCAGAAGTTAATATGCGGCTCTTTGTATAGGCACCGTCTCAGGGGTTGG
Organism: Malaclemys terrapin pileata; assembly: GCF_027887155.1. Taxonomy (NCBI): domain Eukaryota; kingdom Metazoa; phylum Chordata; order Testudines; family Emydidae; genus Malaclemys; species Malaclemys terrapin. Next base: position 33,828,436 of record NC_071518.1, read on the forward strand.
AGCTACAGGCGCCAACTTTCCAATGTGCAGGGGGGTGCTCGCTGCTCAACCCCTGGCTCTGCCACAGGCCCTGCCCCCACTCCACCCCTTCCCACACCCTCCTCTGAGCCTGCCATACCCTTGCTCTCCCCCCACAGAGCCTCCTGCATGCCACAAAACAGTTGATCAGGACATGCAGGGTGGGAGGGAGAGGCGCTGATCAGTGGGGCTGCCAGTGGGTGGGAGGTGCTGGGAGCACTGGGGAGGGGGTGGAGCTGACATATTACTATGGCTCTTTGGCAATGTACATTGGTAAATTCTGGCTCCTTCTCAGGCTCAGGTTGGCCACCCCTGTGCTACAGGATCATTCCTCCCTAAGTTGCATTTAACTTTAAAAATATGATCCCATCTGCAATATGTTCTGAATTGCTGATTCTATGCATGAAATCTTCAGCCCATAGAAATCAATGGTAAAATTCAATGGGACCAGGATTTCAACCCCTGTCATTATTTTAAAGACTAACCCAGTTAGTGTTTCCTGCTGAAAAACAAATCTGTATAGTTAGGAAGAGGGTCCAGCTGCATAGTTTGGCTTCTGATCCCAACTGTTCCAAAGTTTGGGAACTTAATTCAGTCCCAAACATTACACCATGTAAATCACAGATTTGCTATTCTATTCTATGTACGTTTTTAGGCTGTAGGATATATTTATTGCAGTAGGTCCTCTTTGATAAATCTTAAGATCTTAACTTAGATTCCTCATGCTTCAGCAAACTTCCGTTGAACTCAGTGACAGTCTCATTGACTTCAGTGGGAGTATGCCTAAGTAAAAACTGAGTAAAGACATCAGGATTTGGCCTGATGACACTGTTGGTAATGCTAGCACCCTGGACCCTATAGTATTTGCTTCCTAGCTGTATGCAATGGCTCCTGGTCCCTGATCAGCCTCAGCAGCGTGCAGGAGATTCTTTGATCCCTGAACTGATGCCCATTCCCTGATCTGTCCCATGTACTGGTGTAAGAGATTGGGAGATATCCGACAACTCCTCAAACTAGCATCTGTCTTCCAAACCAGCTCCTGTTCCCACTCCCCCCAGCAACTCCTAACATAGGAGGGAGACTATTTCAGAAAAATTCTCTAAAAACTATTTTAAGCTGGTGTGGATCAAATTTCCCACCCTCTGCTTGCCAGTGCCCGAGAGGCTGCTGGTAACTGCCCTTCTGCTGGAGCACAATACTGTGAAATGCAGGGTGGAAATGTAAGACAGGGCAGCACAGTCCTATTGTAGTAAAAGTTGCTTCCTGTATTTTTGCTTTTTGTTGGAATCCTCTCTGGTGTGCATGTGATAGACAATTCAGGGAAGTATATAAAAATGCAGTTATAGGGAGAAGTGACTAAAAATTACATTGTGAGTTCCATATTTGGGGGTCACTGATTTCCAGATCAAATATATTTGTGCATGGATATTGCATGGGCAGTGGCAGTAACAGCACACTCAAGTTAGATGTGCAGCTGTGCAGGCACTTTTCACATATACAATTGAACATGCATTGTTTAGAAAAGTCAGGCCAGGCAGTCCAAGTTGGATTCTTTTTTAAGGAAGGAAAGCAGCCTTTTCATTGCAAACATAATGGATATTCAGTATGTTAATACCCGTGTTTATAAATAAATTGTGGCTCCAAAATTTATATACAAATTGTGCTTATTTCTACCTCTTAACATCATTACTAACCCTATGGATTTCTACATTGGAACTAGGTTAGCAGTTCAAATGATGGGCAGGATAGAATCCATCTTATTCTCATTGCTGGGTTCACTCTACAGTGGTAATAGTGCGGGGGAGGTGAGGGAACAAACAGAGACTTGACATTTAAAGAGCAGATATGAGTAAGAAGGTTCATTTTCCCATAATCACTTTTGTAACTAGAACAACACTTTAAATCCAGAAAGGAGAAAATAAATTATTAGCTTTTGTTGTCTGATGTAACCTTTTTTTTTATTTAAACAAAAAGTGGGGAGCAAACAGGGGAAAGAGGGCAAGCCTTTTAGAAAAAAACTACCAAATAAATATATTCTTATTTTAGATTAGGAAGTTATTGCATTTCTATTGAATTTAAAAAATAAAAAGCAGAACTCTCAAACTTAATTTATTTTTGGCCTGATCCCACCTCCATGGAAGTCTTTCCCTTGACGTCAGTGGGATTTGGATCAGGGCCCTGAGTCCTATAGAGGCCCTCACTAAAGACAAACTAGTTCTTGTTTCAAGATTCAAATTTGGGTGCCATAAATGAAAGAATTTAGACTCAAGCACAACCAAAGACCAAACATGGGAACCTTGGATGCAAGCACCCCAAGAATTTTAGGGGGTGTTTGAAATCTGAGTTGGATTAGATAAATTGTTCCTGTCTTTGTTTTGGGAAAAACGACCTCTCCATATCCTACTTTAAAATATTTGAAATCTGAATTTTTCAGCTTAAGCATGCCGCCTAAAAAAACTAGCTAAGGATCTAAACTTCTCAGATACTAAAAAGACCATGTTCTGCTCTTGGATACCCTTTCAAGAAACTGAGAGCCTAATGAGTGCATTCACTAGAGTGATTTGGTCCCACACCATTAAAAAAATAGTATGGGCCTGACTTCATAATCCCTATAAGCCTGTGACTCCAATGAAATAAATTGGAGTTATGTGAGTGTTAGGCTGACATCCATTTGTGTCAAAGTTTGTGGTTATGACTAATATATGCCCTCAGTCCTAACTCTACTGCAATTGTCCATTCTCCCTTTCTTCTCGTATGTGTACATTTATTCACCTATCATGTTTTGTCTAAAACTTAGATTGTGAGCTCTTTGTGTTTGTATAGTGCATAGTACAACAGTGCACTGAACATGGGTTGAAGTCCTTTGATGCAATCACAACACTATTAATAATGACTTCAGGATCAAGCCCCATTGTCATTATGTATGTCAAATTTCTCACCTAGTGCAATTCAATGTATTTCTTCCACTTTGTCTCTGTTAATCAGGTGGGAGTCACTGAAGTGGAAAGGTGAACTGGGGTCAGAAATGCTACAGTCCATGTTGGTACCCTCTTTGCACTACTGTCCTCCTGAGCTGTTTATATAGTAAATTAAATATGATACCCACCTCTCTGTTGTATTCTGGCTGGTCAGCAGTTTCAGTGATACGTTAATGTTCTGAGGAGCATGAAAGGCTTTGAGAGCGAAGCCAGAACTTGTCCTGGTGAAGATAAAGTTATCCAGCTCTTCCTGGGCTATTACGGGCATCAGATTGGCCATTTTCTGGCGTTTAGTGGGGGAGAGAACTGAAGAAAAACAGACATCCTTAGATTTGTTTTTGTTATCATTGCCAAGGTACACTGAAGTTACACCACGCTTTGTTCCCCAAACTACTCTTCACCTTCATTCAAAAGGCTTCGTATTACCATACTCTGGGTCAGATTGTCCTTTAAAGATAGGGAAAAAATTTACCTACCACACAGGGACATCCTGAGGTTTACTTACCATTTGTAAATATGAGGTGCTAAGTGCTCAATATTATGGCCAGTTCTCATTATAATCACCTGGAAATATGGGGGCACTATTTACATTAATATAATACAATGCTTGACTTCCAAGGATAGTGTTATAATTTGGGGAAACAACAGATTAAAATTCTTACAGTTCCATGCTGGACAGAAAGATAATTCCCATGAAAAACTGTAATAATGCAGTAATCCAGTGTTTCCCAAACTTGGGACGCCACTTGTTTAGGGAAAGCCCCTGGCAGGCTGGGCCGGTTTGTTTACCTACCGCATCCGCAGGTCCAGCTGATCGCTGCTCCCACTGGCCGTGATTTGCTGCTCCAGGCCAATGGGAGGTGCTGGAAGCGGCGTGGGCCGAGGGATGTACTGGCCGCCGCTTCCCGCAGCTCCCATTCACCCGGAGCGGCAAATCGCGGCCAGTGGGAGCCATGATCAGCCGGCGCTGCGGACATGGCAGGTAAACAAACTGGCCCGGCCCGCCAGGGGCTTTCCCTAAACAAGCAGCGTCCCAAGTTTGGGAAACACTGCAGTAATCCATTCCAATCTACCTCCAGAGCCATGCCCTTTACAGATGTGCCATTATTTACTAGGATACTGTATGTCAACAGAACAGCAAAACAAAAGGCCAAATTCCCTGATGTGGTATACTGGCAAAACTCTACTGAAGCCAGTGGAGCTATGCCCATTTACAGCAGCAGAGAATTTGGCCCATTGGTTATATATACTAGATCTCTAGGGCCACGTGCATATGTGCCTTAATACACATTGACTAGAGATAACAACCTCCCACACAGCCACTTTGTGTTAATGTATGAGTCAGGTGTTATTAATAACAGGTGAGGATGTTTTAAAAATATAGTGAGCATAAAACTCCCTGTACTTAGTGCTGAAAGAAAGCAACAAGAACAGACAGAGCTGAGACAAGGAAAACAGAGAGGGAAGAAAAGGGGTCTTCAGAAGCCCATTTATGAGAATACTGCATGGTTGGAGATCGGAGGGTCATAAGAGCTCAAAATGGAATGCTCCCCTCAGACTCAGCAGATTTCCCCTAAGAAAGCCATGCCGGAATTAATGCTGCTCTAAACTGCAGATTTAAGTAGTGAGTAAGGGGTGTAAGTTGAGAACTCTCTTTTTAAGTTGAGGGTTCAGCTAAAGTGTGGTCTTGTGCTTAAGGCATTAAACTAGGATGCAGGAGGTCTGATTCTAGTTCCCAGCTCTGCCATAGAAAGTTTGTGTAATCTAGAGCAAATCACAATCTCTCAGTGACTCAGCCGAGCATCTATAAAATGGGGATAACCACACACCTTTATTTTATCCTTTGTCTATTTTGCCTAACTAAATTGCAAGGTCTTCCAAGCAGGGTCTGGCTGTTACACTGTATATTGATATCACCTAGATCAGTGGTTCTCAACCCAGGGGTCTGGGGCCCACTCAGGGGCCGTGAGCAGGTTTCATGGGGTCTGCCAAGCAGGGCCAGCATTAGACTTGCTAGGGCCCAGGGCTGAAGCCGAAGCCTGAGCAACTTAGCTTCACAGGGCCGCAAGCAATTGCCCTACTTGCTACCCCCTAATGCTGGCCCTGGCTTTTATATGCAGAAAAAGCAATTTTTGTGGTGCAGATGGGCCGTGGAATTTTTATAGCATGGGGGGGGGGGAGGGACTGAGAAAGAAAAAGGTTGAGAATCCCTGACCTAAAGCACAATGGGGTCCCAAACTCAGTTAATGCCTCCAAGTGCTACCCTAATTCATATAATAATCAGACTAAAATGTCCATTGGTTGACTAATAAAATTCCCCAGTCTAATGTAAGTTTGATGCAACAAGATGGGTTAGACCCTTTGCTTTTTATTTTAAACAACAACATTCTAGACTGAATCTGAAGGCACTAGCTGTGGTTCCTGCAGAAACTATTAAAACAAGGCACTCATTCAGTAGCTATATGATGGCCTCTCAGAATGACTTTGTTGGCTCAGTTCAGAGGCAGGCAGGGTTGTGACTGATCCTCTCTATGCTGCTATGAACAAATTATTGAGCTGGATGGCAACTACGTGGAAGGAAAGATTATAGACACATGAGATTTCTCTGATGCCCAAAATGAAGAGCTTAAGAACATAATCTATTTTTTCATATACATCTGCTTCAAGCAGTGTACTTTGTAAAGGACACATCCTACATCTGCTTCAAGCAGTGTATTTTGTAAAGGACACATCCAATATGGCATGAGACCAACAGAACCAGCCCAGTCATTTTACGTGCAAAATTACACAAAGCTCTTCCAAATCAGAGACAGGCAAAAAAAAAAAAAAAAAAAAAGAACCATTTATTCCTCAAATATTATGGGGATTGGATAAAGTGGAACCTAAATTTAGTTTTGGTTTCTGTGGAGAAAAATAAACAATCAAAAGGTTTGCAAAACAAAAATCATTTTTCATCTCTAAAAATGTGTAAAACCAGAACCGTTTACTCAAATCTCTAAATGTTCGGGTTCGAAAAAAGAGTCTAATAATGACCCTTGGCTCCAAATCGCTCCTGGTTTTGCTTATTTTTATTTTAAAAAGAGAACTAGGTAAAACTGGAATCAATTATTGAAACTTTGGTGGCACAAATAAAAAAAGAAGCAGATCTGAATCACCCCCATATTTTATTCATAGATTCTAGGACTGGAAGGGACCTCGAGAGGTCATCGAGTCCAGTCCCCTGCCCGCATGGCAGGACCAAATACTGTCTAGACCATCCCTGATAGACATTTATCTAACCTACTCTTAAATATCTCCAGAGACGGAGATTCCACAACCTCCCTAGGCAATTTGTTCCAGTGTTTAACCACCCTGACAGTTAGGAACCTTTTCCTAATGTCCAACCTAGACCTCCCTTGCGTTTTGGTTTTGCAAAATCTAACCCTGACCAAAGAGGTTTTGAAAACCAGAATGACATGTTTTCACCACTTCTTGTTTTTATACAAATGAACTACAGCTGGAAGCAGGATTTCCCCCCATACATCTAGAGGTTTGGGCAAGATTCTCAACTCATCTGTAAATTGCCGATTTACATCAAGTAAATCTGACCTTAAAATCAGAAACTCCAGTTTTGCTACCTTTACATACATTGAGAATTACCTTATTTCAGAACTAGTCAGTGGGACTAATCACAGATTAAGGTACTATTTAATGTCAGTAAGAGTGGCAGAATCCGTCCCTAAATGGGATGCAAAAGGATCCTTCATTGGGAAAAAAGCTCTCAGTGCTGCACTACCAACAGCTCTGCTCTTCTGGGTCTAGAGATTTTACTCCTTTTAAAATCCAATATCATTTTACTGCCCACACTACCATGTGGTTTCTAATCACAGCTTGTCAAGGCTGGCAGTTTGAATGAGGAGGACTACAGAAAGTTGTGAGAGGCTTTAAATGTCTCATTGAAACACACTGGAAAATCCTGCATTATAAGAGCTAATCCTTTAAAAACTACTTTTATGGTTAATTCACAGTGAAAGTGTTTCCATCCATATGAGGGAAGTGTGGCTGGGGGCTGATTTAATGTTTCAGTGTACAAATAAAATAAGTGAAAACAAACATACAAAGAATATTGCGACTTACCTCCAGACGTGTGGGCATAGAGACTACAGGAGTGAGCTAGTGCGACTGCAACAAAGAGCTGCGATCTGCCTGGAACAGTGATGCAGTCACAGTCTAAGCCTTGCTGGGTATGAGTCAGCTGCATTGTTTATCTCCTCTTTTATTGGCTGCCTACACGCATCCAAAATTTCCCCTCGTTGTGTGTGCAAACTGTAACTCCTTAGTGACTGCAGTCATCTAGGTTCTCTTCATGGGCTGGCCAGTTAATTGCTGAAATAGGCAAGAAGAGGTTATAGACAAGATTAGAGAGGTTGAGTGGACACTGTGATGGCCACCACCACCCGTACGAAGAGAAAACAATAAAACTGAGATGCATCAGAAACACCACCCTGGATCCAAATACCCCCCAAAACACAGGGATGTTCAAATCTGGATCCAGACTTTGCAAACCACCCTTATCTTTACAGTGGGGTGCACCAAAACCCAGATACAAAACCCGCTCAGCTTTGGTAAAGTTTGAATCTGAATTTTGTGGCTTAGGCCCATCTCTAAATAAAGACAAGGAAAATCATTCCCTTTTTGGTTACAGTAGAGTGTGCACAGAGAAAGTGGATATGTAGTAAAGGCCTGATCCTGCTAGGTGATGGGCTGCATCCATTCTCACCAAAGTTAATGGAACTGGAGGGTGCTCAGCAACTAGCAGAATGGGAACTTTAAGGAGAAAACAATAATATTTTTGAGTGTCCAGCTTTATTTACAGAGTATAGTGTAAGTGGAGTTTTGTGAATGGTACCCTCTAAAGGGTCTGATCCAAAGCCTACTGAAGTTTATGGGAGTTTCTCTGTTATCTTCATTTGGCTTTGGATCAGCCCCTAAATCAGGGGTGGGCAAACTATGACCTGCGGGCTGGATCCAGCCCTCCAGCTGTTTTAATCCGGCCCTTGAGCTCCCACGGGGGAGTGAGCTCCAGCCAGGGAGCAGGGTCGGGGGCCACTTCATGCGGCTCCCGGAAGCAGCGGCATGCCCCCCCTCCAGCTCCGACGCATAGGGGCAGCCAGGCGGCTCCGCTCTGCATGCAGCCCCTGCCCCAAGCGCCATTCCCACAGCTCCCATTGGCTGGGAACCGCAGCCAATGGGAGCTGTAGGGGCGATGCCCGCAGACAGGGCAGCGTGCAGAGCCACCTGGCCACACCTCCGCATAGAAGCCGGAGAAGGGACATGCTGCTGCTTCCAGGAGCCGCTTGAGGTAAGCGCTGCCTGGAGCCTGCACACCTGAGCCTCTCCCTGTGCCCTAACCCCCTGCCCCAGCCCTGATCCCCATCCCACCCTCTGAACCCCTCGATCCCAGCCCACAGCACCCTCCTGCACCCCAAACCCCTCATCCCCAGCCCCATCCTAAAGCCCACACCCCCAGCCGGAGCCTGCACCCCTTCCCACACCCAACCCCTGCCCCAGCCCTGATCCCCCTCCCGCACCCTGAACTCCTCATTTCTGACCCCACCCCGGAGCCTGCACTCTCAACCAGAGCCCTCCCTCCCTCCCACACCACAATCCCAATTTTGTTAGCCCGCCATACAATTTCTATTCCCAGATGTGGCCCTTGGGCCAAAAACTTTGCCTGTCCCTGCCCTAAATGCAGAGAGGAAGCAGAGAGGAAGCAAAACCACTGAACATGCTCCCTTCCCCTTCCTGTGGAGCCTGACAAGCTTCTCTTCACCAAAATAAATAAAATATAAAATATATATATATATACAGATATTTCTATCTCATAGAACTGATATACCTATCTCATAGACCCCCGAAAGGTCATCGAGTCCAACCCCGTGCCTTCACTAGCAGGACCAAGTACTGATTTTTCCCCAGCTCCCTCACAACCCTGGGTTTAGCAGGCCAATGCTCAAACCACTGAGCTATCCCTCCCCCCACCAGCATTATGTGGCTTCAGCTCTGTGGTTTGAAAGGAAGAATGCCAAGGATAGGAGGCAGGGAGCAGCCCATCACATGATTTCCTCAAAGCTGCATGGCTATCCGAACAGAAATGAGTGTTACTAGAAGCAGCATTAGTATCCAGTCTGTGCCTACGTGCCCCTCAGAGAGTGAGAAATGGCACAGGTGCCTGGAAAGGAGACAGTGGCAGCAAGGGTATGGGCAACAACCATCAGGAATTGGGGAGACTGAATAGAGAGGGGGCAAGTTATTATGAGTACCTCTTCCCTTCACCCCTCCACGCTGATCTCTGTTTAACAATGTCTTCACTACCTGTCCATGGCCTACATTTCTGTAAGCATGACATCAACAGTATGATAACTGTCTTAGGTATTTATAGACCATTAGTCATTGTCATAGACTCTGTGTTACATTTGTAATCACACGTGAAAAAAAAGAAACCCTTATAATTAAAAAACCTGTCTTTAAAAATGCCTTTGGAGATTTTTTTTTGAAGTGCTCACTTTGGCAGAAATAGTGAAAAAGCATATGACTCCCTGACACTCACATGTGGTGTACTCTGATGCACCCATTTAGTTTTCCATGGAGAAATGGTCTGAAATAAATAGGATGAAAATCAATAAGCACAAATGCAAAGTACTACGCTTAGGAGGGAATAATCAATTGCACAAACAAAATGACTGCCTAGGAAGGAGTACTGCAAAAAAGAGTATAGTGGATCACAAATTAAATATGAGTAAACAATGTAATACTGTTGCAAAAAAAAAAGTGAACATCATTCTGGGATTATTAATAGCAGTGTTGTAAGCAAAACACAAGAAGTAATTTTTCCAGTCTACTCAGCACTGACAAGACCTCAGCTGGAGTGCTGAGTCCAATTCTGGGCACCACACTTTGGGAAAGAGCTGGACAAATTGGAGAAAGTCTAGTGGAGAGCAACAAAAAATGATTAAAAGTCTAGAAAACAAGACCTATGAGGAAAGATTGAAAAAACTGGATTTGTTTAGTGTGGAGAAGAGAAGACTGAGAGGAAACATGATAACAATCTTCAAGTACATAAAAGGCTGTTATAAAGAGGAGAATGATAAATTGTTCTTCTTATCCACTGAGAACAAGACAAGAAGTAATGTGCTTAAATTGCAGCCAGGGAGATTTAGGTTAGACACTAGAATAAACTTGCTAACTGTAAGGGTAGTTAAGCACTGGAACAAATTACCTAAGGAGGTTGAGGTTTTTTACAAACCTCCAATGATTAGACAAACACCTGTCAAGGATGGTCTAGATCAGGGGTGGGCAAACTTTTTGGGCTGAGGGCCACATCGTTGTTCTGAAACTGTATGGAAGGCCGGGTAGGGAAGGCCTGTGCTTCCCCAAACAGCCTGGCCCCCGCCCCCTATCCGCCCCCTCCCACTTCTCACCCCCTGACTTCCCCCCTCAGAACTCCCGACCCATCCAACCTCCCCTGCCCCTTGTCCCCTGACTGTCCCCTCCCGGGACCCCCCACCCCTAACCGCCCCCTTACCATGCTGCTCAGAGCAGCAGGACTGACAGCCGCGCTGCCCCGCTGCCCAGAGCACTGGCGGCATGGTGAGCTGAGGCTGTGGGGGAGGGGGAACAGCAGGGGAGGGCTGGGGGCTAGCCTCCCCGGCAGGGAGCTCAAGAGCTGGGCAGGACGGTCCCAAGGGTCGGATGTGGCCCGCGGGCCATAGTTTGCCTACCTTGGGTCTAGATAGTTCTACCTCAGTGCAGGGACTGGACTACATGACCTATTGAAGTCCCTTCCAGACCTAAATTTCTATGATTCTACACATAGGTGCCAACTTTTCTAGGCACTGGTGGGCACTTGCCCCTTGCCCCGCCTCTACCCCACCCCGCCCACTCCTGCCCCAATCGTGCCCCCTCCCCGCCCCTATGGGACCCCTTCCCCAAATCCCTGCCCCGGCCCTGCCTCTTCCACGAGCGCACCGTGTTCCCCCTCCTCCCCTCTTCCTCCCAGCGCTTGCTGCCTGAATCAGCTGTTTCACGGCGGGATGCACTGGGAGGGAGGGGGGAGAAGCGGAGCCGCAGCACGCTCAGGGGAGGAGGTGGAGCGGAGGTGAGCTGGGGTGGGGAGCTGCCTGTGGGTGCACAGCACCCACCAATTTTTCCCCATGGGTGCTCCAGCCCCCGGAGCACCCACGGAGTCGGCCCCTATGATTCTACATGCTATGCACAGAGGGTAGCAAAACAATCATGGTGTCCTTTGTTTGATGCTATCTTGCTTATTGTTTTCAGCTTATGTGACACAGTGCCAGCCAAACTATTAAAGCTTAATTTTAGTGCTGTGATTGGTATGACTAAATCATGGTCACACTGGCCAGTTCCTAGATCCAAGCTTAGGTCAGACTCAACCCCTCAGAGGCTGGTTTGTCACTACTATTGTGCATTCTAATTCATGAAAATAATGATTAATATCTTACCTTTATATAGTGCCATTCATCCTGAGGGATTCTAAAATGCTTTACAACCTCTCACACAAAATATTACAGTCTATATATATCGAATAAGGAAAGAGAAGAATTATTTAGGATTGCTCTAAAGAATGTCAGTAGTAATGAGAGAAAATTAAGAAAAGTAAAATTTAGTAAGATCTCTCAGGGAAACCACAATATAAGGGCCATTAATTCGTTTCAGTGTCTATTTCAGTGTCTATGCACAGAATTCACTTCACTTCTTTATTGCTCTGATGCAATGATGTTGAGGTCAGATAAATACATAGATACCAGTGAAGTACAGTTAACTGGATGAAACACTGACTTTTTAACAGAGCATAGCAATGCTGCACTATAGTCAAGGACAGGAAAAGAAAACTATGGGGCCAAATTCATCCCTAAAGGAAGTCCATTAACTACCATTTAGACTACGTGTAAGGAGAAATTCTTCAGAGAATTCAGATAGTGATCTGAGACCTATTTTGGAGAGGAGAGGAGGAGGGAAGACCATTACATAAATACTGGTGGAACTCATTACCCAATAAACAAATAAAGACATCACATCATGGTGATGTTACATACACCAGGGATGGAATTGAGCCTGTGTGTCTGATGGTAGTTGCAGGGAGAAATCTAAATGGGCAGCATGTATAATTACTCATACTGAGATTTATCCAGAACACTAGCTAACACCCCAATTTTTGCAAGAAGTGCCAGGGGACTTTCAGAGACTACAGTGATCAACCATTACATCTAACACAAAAGACAGAAGCTCAACAACCGCTAAGGCCACTAAGTTTCCAAGAGGTAAAAAAAATAGATAATTTTGAAAAATGACTTTTTCCTAGTCCCATCAAATAAGGGCCCAAAAAGAATCAAAACTTTGCCTTTTCAGTGCCAATTTACTTACCTGCCCCAGCCACATCTCTAAAAATCATCTAAGCTGGGCTGTGTGTAAAAAACACGCTAAGAGGAAAACAATCGAAATACACAGCTAGCTGGTCTTAAAACAGTATCTGAATTAAGGCAGTAATGTCCAAAGGATGGTACAGATTAAAGCTCCAGGACCTCAAACAGGACCAGTCTAGGTATGCTTGTATTAAAAAGTTGTATTAAAGAATTAACTTGGTCCTACAATTATGTTCTGATGTGTCTCTATGGGAGCAGTATTCAAGGAGGACCACAGAGTAACAGAGAGAGTATCTGAGCATGTATGAACAATAAGAAAAAATGACGCAGAGTATCGGATGGCAAGATTTTATGTGCAGAGACATGCAAGTGACCCAAATACCACAGCTGCTGATGTACCGATGTTCAGTGAGCACCTGTGAGAAGTGCAGAAGTGATCACATGAATTCTTCTTTGAAGTGTCAAGCTTGTTATTCCAGTTGAGCATCTGAACCTGACTGGCTTTGATGAAGAGTTAGGACCTGATTTGCTGTTGTCTTGCCCATTGTGGAGTCATTTGTACCTGTGCAAAGTGGGTGTAAAATGCTACCATTCTCATCTGGTGCCAGGCAGTGGAGATTAATGTATGGAAATGTAATGGGTATTGAATGTTGTATTTTTTTATATTGAATGGGTATTGTAATTTATATGTATACATTTCTGTCCTCAGTTATACCCATGTGACCATATTAATTTAAATGCCTGGATACCAGGTAGGCACAAAAATACTCATGAGGTGTTGATTTAAATGTCTAAATGCAGAATTCTGATGTCCATTTAGGATGGTCGTCCACATTTGAACTAAGGCATCCCATTTATTTTTCCAGGAAAGCATTTCCTCATTCCCAACAAACACCCACACGCTGTGATGTTAGAAAATAGCTTTGGCTTGTCATCCTCTCACTAATTAGATGATTAAAGGAAAAGCCGCCTGGCCTTTAGGCAGTTTCTGGAGAATGACAGTGCTAGTCAACTCTAATAGTGTAATTAATAACACCATTAATTATTTATTAGATGCATTACCTAGCTTTTTAGAACTATGGAGTCTTCTTAATATATAGCACCCAATACATAATTTGAATAAACCTGGATAAATGCAGGGAACTCCTCTTAGACTACTGGAGGCTGAAGGTGGTCTTATTATAATTTATACAGCATCCATGCTAGATGCTTTAAAGAACAAAGACACCCCTCCCCACCACAGTCCCTTCTCCAAAGAGCTTGCTATCTAGTTTTAGATGCGACAAGTGTAACAAACAATGGAAGAGAGTGATGAAGGACAAAATCACCAGGTTACTCAGTTATGGCATAATCACGGCTAAATGGTTCCAATAATGGCAAAATGACAAAGTAAGGGCTAGATTATGCCTGGCCCTTATGTGAATGTGCGGGGGAGAGGGGACCATGAGGGGGAGATGGCACAGGAAGACTTCCACCCTTGCATGGCCTATGTAAGACCCAGACCAAATTCCAGCCCATGTGTTCAAAAGAATATAGCAGCTGCACCCTCTTTAGTCTTCTGGGAGTGCACGGCACTGCAAAAAGAGTTGGGAGGAGGCTAAGCCATAGCTGCATCCCCATATACACCAGCCAGCAAAACTGGCTGGCCAGGACAAAAGGCAGTAGTCTGCACCCCACAACATTGTGTAGTACAAGCAACTCCACTGCCTCTATGTCCGCCTTCTGGAGCTCCCCTTGGGGTACTGCAGCTCAGCAATGCCCCTCACTATGGTCAATGCCTAAAACTAGCCTTATGTCATTTGGAAACTTATTCTCCCTCAGGGAAGCACAGATTATCTAATAAAACTAATAGATGGTTAGTCAAAGTAGAGCTCCTCTTCTCCTCAAGTTGGCCTCTTGAAACTCAACCATCACTTTTCCCCAGCTCCCCCACCAATCTCACTTCCTCTTACATCCCTGCTCACCAATGCAAACTTAACTATGGGAGTCTCTACTGATGCCTCCATACTGTATTAACAAAAACCTTTACAGAGTCTTTGTTTTGGAGTTACATTGTACATCTACTTGGAAATGGGATGGGAAATGATATAATTTCCTATTTTCTAAGAATTTTTGTACCATGAATGTAGTAGACCAATACTGGTCATTCACTTCTTCTCTGATAGTGTTCAAGAGAAATTTCACTCTCTAACTCTGGAAGCCTCTTCTGCAGGTTCAGAAAGAGAGCATTTTCTTCATTTCAGTGTATTCAAGTAGTTTAGTTCAATTACTAGTTTGTTCAGAAGTAAGAAACCAATGGGGAGTGAAAAAAGCAGAAAGGCCTGTTTTCCTCTTCCAATCTATGAATAAAAACTAGGTGTGAGAGGATGAAATCTACTAATTCTAAAATCTTGAAGGACGTGGTGACCAAAAACAATCAGTTCAATTTACTAACTATAGATAATACTTCCTCTGTTTAATAAAATAGTAGGTTTTAAATGCAAAATATGTTTTGATAATTTTTTTACAAGTAGCGCTTGACACAAATTTTCTAACATAATAAAAATGTAAAAATTAAGAATCTGAGTAAGAACATAAGAACGGCCATACTGGGTCAGACCAAAGGTCCAGCCAGCCCAGTATCCTGTTTACCGACAGTGGCCAGTGCCAGGTGCCTCAGAGGGAGTGAGCCTAACAGGTAATGATCAAGTATCAGAGGGGTAGCCATATTAGTCTGTAAAAAGCAACAGAGGGTCCTGTGGCATCTTTAAGCTTAACATACGTATTGGAGCATAAGCTTTCGTGGGTGAATGCCCACTTCGTCAGACGCATGCTCCAGGTAATGATCAAGTGATCTCTCTCCTGCCATCAATCTCCACCCTCTGACAAACAGAGGCTAGGGACACCTTACCCGTCCTGGCTAATAGCCATTAATGGACTTAACCTCCATGGATTTATCTAGTTCTCTTTTACACCCTGTCATAGTCCAGCCTTCACAACCTCCTCAGGCAAGGAGTTCCACGGGTTGACTGTGTGCTGTGTGAAGAAGAACTTCCTTTTATTTGTTTTAAACCTGTTGCCCATTAATTTCATTTGGTGGCCCCTAGTTCTTATATTATGGGAACAAGTAAATAACTTTTTCTTATTCACTTTCTCCACACCACTCATGATTTTATATACCTCTATCATATCCCCTCTTAGTCTCCTCTTTTCCAAGCTGAAAAGTCCTAGCCTCTTTAATCTCTCCTCATATGGGACCCGTTCCAAACCCCTAATCATTTTAGTTGCCCTTTTCTGAACTTTTTCTAATGCCAGTATCTCTTTTTTGAGATGAGAAGACCACATCTGTACGCAGTTTTCAAGATATGGGCGTACCATTGATTTATATAAGGGCAATAAGATATTCTCCGTCTTATTCTCTATCCCTTTTTTAATTATTCCTAACATCCTGTTTGCTTTTTTGACTGCCACTGCACACTGTGTGGACATCTTCAGAGAACTATCCACGATGACTCCAAGATCTCTTTCCTGATTAGTTGTAGCTAAATTAGCCCCCATCATATTGTATGTATAGTTGGGGTTATTTTTTCCAGTGTGCATTACTTTACATATATCCACATTACATTTCATTTGCCATTTTGTTGCCCAATCACTTAGTTTTGTGAGATCTTTTTGAAGTTCTTCAGTCTGCTTTGGTCTCAACTATCTTGAGCAGTTTAGTATCACTTGCAAACTTTGCCACCTCACTGTTTACCCCTTTCTCCAGATCATTTATGACTAAGTTGAATAGGATTGGTCCTAGGACTGACCCTTGGGGAACACCACTAGTTACCCCTCTCCATTCTGAAAATTTACCATTTATTCCTACCCTTTGTTCCCTGTCTTTTAACCAGTTCTCAATCCAGGAAAGGATCTTCCCTCTTATCCCATGACAACTTAATTTACGTAAGAGCCTTTGATGAGGGACCTTGTCAAAGGCTTTCTGGAAATCTAAATATACTATGTCCACTGGATCCCCCTTGTCCACGTTTGTTGATCCCTTCAAAGAACTCTAATAGATTAATAAGATATGATTTCCCTTTTACAGAAACCATGTTGATTTTTGCCCAACAAATTATGTTCTTCTATGTGTCTGACAATTTTATTCTTTACTATTGTTTCAACTAATTTGCCCGGTACTGACATTAGACTTACCGGTTTGTAATTGCCGGGATCACCTCTAGAGCTCTTTTTAAATATTGGCGTTACATTAGCTATCTTCCAGTCAATGGTTACAGAAGCCGATTTAAAGGACAGGTTACAAACCATAGTTAATAGTTCCACAATTTCACATTTGAGTTCTTTCAGAACTCTTGGGTGAATGCCATCTGGTCCCGGTGACTTGTTACTGTTAAGTTTATCGATTAATTCCAAAACCTCCTCTAGTGACACTTCAATCTGTGACAATTCCTCAGAGTTATCACCTACAAAGGATGGCTCAGGTTTGGGAATCTCCCTAACATCCTCGGCCGTGAAGACTGAAGCAAAGAATTAATTTAGTTTCTCCACAATGACTTTATCATCTTTAAGTGCTCCTTTTGTATCTCGATCGTCCAGGGGCCCCACTGGTTGTTTAGCAGGCTTCCTGCTTCTGATGTACTTAAAAAACATTTTGTTATTACCTTTGGAGTTTTTGGCTAACTGTTTTTCAAACTCCTTTTTGGCATTTATTACATTTTTACACTTAATTTGGCAGTTTTTATGCTCCTTTCTATTTACCTCACTAGGATTTGACTTCCACTTTTTAAAAGATGCCTTTTTATTTCTCACTGCTTCTTTTATATGGTTGTTAAGCCACGGTGGCTCTTTTTTAGTTCTTTTACTGTGTTTTTTAATTTGGGGTATACATTTAAGTTGGGCCTCTATTATGGTGTCTTTGAAGAGTATCCATGCAGCTTGCAGGGATTTCACTCTAGTCACTGTACCTTTTAATTTCTGTTTAACTAACCTCCTCATTTTTGCATAGTTCCCCTTTCTGAAATTAAATGCCACAGTGTTGGGCTGTTGAGGTGTTCTTCCCACCACAGGAATGTTAAATGTTATTATATTATGGTCACTATTTCCAAGCGGTCCTGTTATAGTTATCTCTTGGACCAGATCCTGTGCTCCACTCAAGACTAAATCGAGAATTCCTCTCCCCTTGTGGGTTCCTGTACCAGCTGCTCCAAGAAACAGTGATTTAAAGTATCGAGAAATTTTGTCTCTGCATTTCGTCCTGAGGTGACATGTACCCAGTCAATATGGGGATAATTGAAATCCCCCACTATTATCGAGTTCTTTATTTGGATAGCCTTTCTAATCTCCCTTAGCATTTCATCGTCACTATCACTATCCTGGTCTGGTGGTCGATAATATATCCCTAATGTTATATTCTTATTAGAGCATGGAATCCATAGAAATTCTATGGAACATGTGGATTCATTTAAGATTTTTACTTCATTTGATTCTACATTTTCTTTCACATATAGTGACACTCCCTAAATAATTAAATGTAAGTCAAGGTATATCTTTGCTTAAAGAAATGTGTACAGACAGTGTATCCTTCTGGTTAGCAAAAAGAAGCACCACATTTAGTGTAAAGGCTATATTTTGTGAAAATTAGCATGTATTAACAGTTACCAACCAATGAGAATCAGCCTTTATTTTTTAGGAAAATAACTGAAAATGAGAAATGCATAACACTCTAAAAATAATTGATTTAAATCCAGGTTCCCTGCTTGTTGATTTAAATCATGATTAAAATCAGTGATTTAAATGAGTGCTTGAAATCTATCCATTCTATCAGGTTGTCTTCCCAGTTCTGCCGCTGAATTGCTTTGTGTCCCTGTTTCCTAACTGTAAGCTCTTTGGGATAGGGACTGTTTCTCACTATGTGTATGTATAGCACTTAGCACATAGGGGCCCTGATCTTGGCAGGAGTCTCTAGTCATTATTATAACATAAATAATAAAATAATAATAATTTGTGTTTTGTCTTTCTACTTTCATCCTCTCCTCTGTCTTCTTTCTCTTCCTCACTGTGTTTCTTTCCTTCTCCTACCATCCTCTCATTTCCTTGCCTTTCTGTTTCTCCTCCTCTCCTGTCTCCTCATCTGTTTGATTCTCCATCCCTGGCTCCTTACTCTCTGTTCGTTTTGTTTCACACTCAGTCTCTATCTTTCTTCTCCTCTCCACCTCATCCCTTCTCCTCTTTCCCGCCACTTTGTCTATCAAATGCCTTCTCAGGAAGCCTCTGCTGGATTTTTAATGTCTTCTGTACTTTGAAACCCCCATCCCTGTTGTTTTTTTAAATCTCAGAATAAGGCAGAAATGTATGAAATCAAAGCTAGGGTTTGAGCTACAAAAAGGCATCTGAACACAGCAAATTGTTTTTGGCTTCCTTTTTAAAATGTTTGTAATGTGGAACCCACTTGTAGGGCATTTGCTTATATGAAAGTGGAGTGAAAGTCCTTAATTTCGTCAGTATATTTCACTGGACTTTCACTCTTATAGTGAAGCTACTCTCTGCTTATAATGAACTTCACTCCATTAGAATCAAGTTCTGTTGAACTAAGCCTCTGGGAATTTAGCAATTGGTACCTACCAGACAGGAGTTAAATGCAGCATTCCAAGGAGATCATGACTTCCTCCTCTACTCCGCAGAAAAGATTCAACTACTTGGGATGAACAGGAAGGCGGTTTCACCTTGCTGTCTGTCTTCCTACAGTTGCTGCTTGCTAGCTTGGTTTTCCAGTGTCCTCTCCCCTGACAGTTGCCACTGCTCTCTGTAGGAAGAAAATACAAAGTCTCCACATTTCTGTTGTGGCTAAAGGACATTTTGTATGAGGAAGGTGAAAAGATATTGGCCAAACGACAGCATGTTCGTTTCCCAGGCAAGTCCTCTTTTAGTATGGCAAAGGTCTGCTTAAAAAGAAATTCAGCCCTGTGCAGAGGGCAGCATAAGGGTTATGCAGCATTGCCTGCTCTTTCAACTTTATCTTGAGTTGTGCAATATTTGGTGTGTTTTTTAAAGCCTCAGCTTCTGGAATCAGGAGATTATATGAGAATCTCAGCTTTCATTTAGGAAAAAATAATGTAAAAAGCCTGAAAATGAAAAGCACACGCTACCTTAAAGGCTCAGAAACGAGAAGGTACCTAAAAAGAACCCAAAATTTATTTACTTTTTTTACAGTCTCGTGATTTTTAAACCAATCTCAAGATTATTTTGGGGACAGATTTTTGAATAGCTGGGATTGGCAATACCACCTGTAAATGGGATGCAAGTGGCAATACTACCCACGACTTATATAACACTTTTCAATAGTAGAACTCAAAGCGCTTTACAAAGGAGGTAAGTATCATTATCCCCATTTTAAAAATAGGGAAACGGAGGCACTTAGAGGTGAAGTGACTTGCCCAGGTTACCCACAGGCAAACCAGGAATAGAATCAAGGTCCTGAATCCCAGGCCACTGCTCTACCCACTAAGACACAGTGCCTTTCTTTTTCCTTATGGTGGCTCTCCGCACAGCAGTGAATTTAATGGATTTTTATTTGAAAACACAACACATTTATAAGAGCGTTCTATCCTATAATTCAAAAATAGCCAGACTATTTATTTTTAATACTGTACAATACTACTATAAACAGTAAGTAGTGCAATTGTCTTTCCAGGGCAAGTCTTTGTATTCTAGCTTTCATCCCAGACTGACTTTTAGAGCCCAGTTATAACCACTTAAACACAGAGGTCAGCAGCAAAAACACGGACAGACTTTTAACTAGAGAATTGAACTGGGCTCTTACAACAACTCCTTCTTTTCACACGTACACTAATTTTCCTTAAAAAAACAAAACCAAAAAACCAAGTATTTGAATTGAGTGAACTATATGGGAGGAAGAGGAAGTCACAGGATCTGGACTTTGCCCTGCTATTTTGTTAGTAGGAAGTAACACTGGAACATGATTACTGTTATTTCATGAAGCGTGTTCTACTAAATTCCTTCTTTGTACTGCAAGATTAGTCAATATGGGAAAACACAGGGGTTTAGCTATTCCTGGGAATGACATATACAGACATGCCCTCCACTTCTCCCAAAATTTGGTGATAAACTCTGGAAAAAAATAAAACAAATCTTTAAAAATTATACGAGTGATTTGGTAACCACTGAAACAGCAAAATGCATCTTAAGTGACAGCTTCTAGTGCCCACCAGGATGTGTGAATGCAGTACTCACTAGTACATTTAGGGCCCATAATGTGCATGTCAGAGACCACCTTAACCTTTCTAATAGACATAAGTCACACGGCAAGCTGCTGCACATAGGCACCAGGCATATTGCCAGCTGCCTCCCGATCCACTCCCCTCTCCCTCCCCCCCACCCCAACTCTAAACATACTACCAGATGCCATGATCAATATCCCCCATGGATAACAGGTATGTGAATTACTTGCACATAAGTCCCTATGAGTATTTGGTGCTGCTAAACTGCACTGACATGCTTGAACAGACATTAGGCCCACTACTAGTTCCTGTGCTCACGTGTCCTGATGAGGTGTTAACTAGGATATGTCCAAGCTTTACACCCTTATAGAATACGGTTAAGGTTCCATCTGTACTATAAATTGGAAATGCTTTGTAACCTTATTATTTGATTTGATCGTAACTATAGTGTTTGGTGGTAACTGGTGAGTCCCAGAAGTTAATTGTATGAAGCTGGGAGTGCCGGCATCTAATTTGTTTAAACCTTTTTTCCCGCTCAGCATGTGAAACATTCCTAGCTGTGAAAAAGTGGAATGTGGGAATGCATTTCTATTAAGCATGTTTTTTCACCCTGAACAGCCCTGCTTGCGGGTAGAGAAAAACATTTCTTTTGTATACAATAACATCACTGAAACAATAGCTCCCTCAGTAAAAAATTAAGCTATTTTTCCAGATTTGGAAACTAGTAGTAGCAGTCTAATTTTATCGATTGCCAGTCATGCCTCATATTTTCCTGGTTGAATGTTGGTAATTTTAGAAACAAACATGCCTAATGTTTCTAATTAACAAAAAAAACATACAATGCCTTTGATATCGTTAGTTAAGGTGTTAAAATACTGGAATTGTGTTTCTATCAGGGTTCCTTACCTAGCTATTTGTGGAATTCCCCTGAACTGTTTGCAATATGAGCAGTGCATTCTCAGAGAGTAGTGCCCAAACCTGAAAAACACCTTTTTTGAGCCTTGCATAAAGTCAGCCCTGGATAATCAATATTTGAGTTTGAATGACCTAAGTATTAAGGCAGCAGGCTGTGCTACATTTGCAGATAGTGAGCTGGGCTGTCCTACCATGCTGTGCTGGGGTGTGTGTATAGATTCTGGGCTGGACTATTTATAGTCAGTTTGCTATATGTTGTGTGTGTATGCATAGATACTATGCTGGGCTGACCAGATGCCCTGCTGGGTGTATATGTATTTGTGTATATTGTGCTAGGCTGAATTGCGTGTGTTTGGATTCTGCATTAGGCTGTTTACATTTCATATGTACTCTGCATGTAGATGCTTTGCTGGCTATGTGTAGGTACTGCATCAGGATGGGCTCTATTCATTTGTGTGTATATACGTATCCTGCAGGATTCTGCATGTTTGTAGATACACTGCAGGACTCCATATGTGTGTGTACAGAAGGTCTGCAGGGCTGGTCTGGATTGTGTGTGTGTGTATCTTATGTTCTGTGCAGAGATGACTGCTTAGCTAGGCCAGGGTGAGTGTGGATGGCCTGCAGAACTGGGCTGCGGTATAGATTTAGTCCTGAAGGCATTTGGCGCCAAAAAATTAAAAATTTTGCACCAAAATAATAAAAATTCTGCACACAATATTTTAAAATTTTGCAAAATTCTGCAAATTGTATTTGTCAAATAAATGTGAAGGTTCCAGCATGGCATTGGGGAGCACAGGCCACTAGCTGCAAAGAGGTGGGAGATCACTGTGCTGCTCCCTCCCGGGACACAGACTCAGCAGTGAGGCAGCACCCAACTCTGACATAACGCAAGGACTGGGCCTGCCCCAGAAACACCCAAAGGCCCTGCCCCTCTGTGCCAGGTGCACCAGGTGTGAATAGGCAGGCTCAGCCCGGCAAGATCCAAGTGTGAAGGGGCTTCGTATGCGGGGATACAGGTGTGGGTTGAGATGGTTCTGTGTGGGGCAATCTGGGTGCGGGCGGCTCAGTGGGGGATCCGGGTGCGGGGGGATCTGGATACACAGGGGCTTGTTGGGGGGTTCTGGGTGCAACGATAATGGTACTCTGCAGGGGGGGCTCAGCAGGATGGGCCTGGGTGTGGGGGGCTCAGTCAGGGGTTCAGATGCTGGGGGAGCAGGGCATAGTGGGAGGGGGGATCCAGGTGCAGCTGGCTGGGGCTCGGCGGGGTGGTGATCCATGTGTGGGTGTCTCGTTGGGGTAGTCCAGGTCCAGTGGGACTCATCGAGCGGGGGTTCTGAGTGTGTGGGGGAGTGAGGCTCAGCAGGAGAGTCTGGGTATGAGGGAGTCTGGATGTATGAGGGTTGGGCAGATGGGGGAGCAGCTCCCTGTACTGAGATCTTTCCCCCTGCAGCTGAGGAGCGATGGTTGCAGGAAGTGTGTCGGGGGGTGAGAAAGAGTTTGCAGAGCTTCCTGTAGCTGGGGGAGAAATCTGAGGTGTGTCTGACCCGGTCCCAGATGCCATGCAAGGGAAGAGGAAGTACCATGCTCCCCAGTCCAGCTGGGACTAGCAGCTGAGCCCAGCACAGAGTAGGAGCCACCCTCCAGGTCTTCCCCAGTCCCACCTCCTGCCCCACAGTGATTTACCTCTCTGCCCGCTGTCCTGGGCACCCAAAACATACTGCTGGGGAGGGTCGCATGACCGCTCTTGTAGCTTCCCTTTGCTTCCCTGTCAAAAAGTCATTTTTCTGTGGGGAAGCAAAGAAATCTGCGGGGGACATCAATTCTGCACATGCACAGTGGCGCAGAATTCCCCCAGGAGTAATAGATGCAGGGTGGGCTGAGTGTGTTGATAACACTGATTTGTGTTTGCATTCGATTTCCTGGTGTTGTTAATCAAATTAAAGTGGGTACAGGTTTGCTCATCATTCACAAGAAGAAGAAGTTTGGCTGGGCAGGATGCTGGGACCAAGCTCTCCCTTGGGCTCTCTGAGACCCTGCCCTGTGCGCCATGTATGTCTGCTTGAGAGCTGGGCTGTATGGAATCCTGCTGTGGGAAGTGTTGTCGAAGAGGTGAGCTCTCCCCTGGCCTGTCCGGACCCTGCTCGGAGGGGTTTGGGGGGTGGCTATTCCAGAGAGCCGGGCTCTCTCTGGGCTGTATGGGACTCTGCCGAGGGGGACACTGTCGAAGAGCTTAGCTCTCCCCGGACTCTGTCTGGGGGATGGGGACTAGGCAATAGAGCTCTCCCCAGGCTGTATGGTACCATGCTCAGGGGAATGATGCTGATATCCGGGCTCTTCCTGGGTTGTATGGGACCGCGCCTGGGAATGGGGCAGAGGGCGGCTATGCCGGGCTCTCCCTGGACTGTATGGGACCCTTCCTGGGGGAACGATGCCAGAGAGCTGGGCTTTCCCAGGGCTGTATGGGACCCTGCCCGATGGCAGGGGCAATGACAGGAACAGGGCTCTCTCTAGGGTTGTATGGGGCTCTACCTGGGGGGCAGTGCCAGAGATCAGGGCTGTACGGAGCCCTGCCCGGTGGTGGGGGCAATGACGGTTAACGGGGGCCTCTCTGGGGTTGTATGGGGCCCTGCCTGGTGGTGGGGGCAATGACAGGGAACGGGGCTCTCTCTGGGGTTGTACGGGGCCCTGCCCGGTGGTGGGGGCAATGACAGGGAACGGGGCTCTCTCTGGGGTTGTATGGGGCCCTGCCTGGTGGTGGGGGCAATGACAGGGAACGGGGCTCTCTCTGGGGTTGTACGGGGCCCTGCCCGGTGGTGGGGTCAATGACAGGGAACGGGGCTCTCTCTGGGGTTGTATGGGGCGCTGCCCGGTAGTGGGGTCAATGACAGGAACGGGGCTCTCTCTGGGGTTGTACGGGGCCCTACCTGGAGGCGGTGCCAGGGGCCGAGCTCTCCCCAGGGCTGCCTATGGCGCTGCTGGCTGGGGGGCAGCCGGCGATGCCAGGGAAGGGGTGAGGAAGGCAGTGTCGGGGGAGCCGGGCTGCGTGGGGCCCTTGGCCGGGCGGGGCCGGATGCCGGGCTGGCGGCACCGCCCCTTACCTGGCCGGGCCGGGGCGGAGCGGGGAGCCGGGCCGGAGGTGCGCTGCAGCGGAGCGCGGGCACCATGGCCGCCGCCTCGCCCTGCGCGGAGCCGGCCGCCCGGAACAAGCCGGACAACACGGCCTTCACGCAGCAGCGCCTCCCGGCCTGGCAGCCGCTGCTGTCGGCGGGCACCGCGCTGCCGCTCTTCTTCTGCGTGGGCCTGGCCTGCCTGGCGCTGGGGCTGGGGCTGCACTTCTCCTCGGACACCATCCGCGAGCTGGAGCTCGACTACACCGGGGCGCCGGGCAGCAACTGCTCCCGCTGCGCCAACGCCAGCCTGGCCGGGGCCGGGGGCTGCACCTGCTCGCTGCGCTTCGAGCTGCCCGAGCGCTTCCCGGGGCCCGTGTGCCTCTACTACCAGCTCTCCAACTACTACCAGAACCACCGGCGCTACGGCGTCTCCCGCGACGACCGGCAGCTCAGCGGGGACGCCTCGGGGCTGAGCAACCCAGCCACGGAGTGCAGCCCCTTCCGCACGGACCCCCAGGGCATCCCCATCGCCCCCTGCGGGGCCATCGCCAACAGCCTCTTCAATGACACCTTCGCCCTCTACCACCTGGCCAACGGCACCTTCTACCCCGTGCCCCTGGACAACCGAGGCATCTCCTGGTGGACCGACTCCAACATCAAGTTCAGCAACCCCGAACTCGTCAATGGCAGCCTGGAGGCCGCCTTCAAGGGCACAACCAAGCCCCCCAACTGGCCCCATGCTGCCTACATACTGGATACGGGCAACCCCAACAATACCGGCTTCATCAACGAGGACTTCATCGTGTGGATGCGCACCGCTGCTCTGCCTACCTTCCGCAAGCTGTACCGCCGCGTGCGTGAGGGCAACTTCTCCTCTGGCTTGCCCCAAGGCACCTACCGCCTCGACATCACCTACAACTACCCCGTCCTCTCCTTCCAGGGCACCAAGAAGGTCATCTTCAGCACTGTTTCCTGGATGGGTGGCAAGAACCCCTTCCTGGGCATTGTCTACCTGGTCTTTGGCTCCGCCTGTATCCTCACTGGCTTTGTCATGCTGGCTGTGCATATCAGGTTCCGGAAACAAAACCAGATGGATGTGGAATAGAGAGATGGAGTCTAAATGCTGCCAAACTTTGGATCTGAAGTTCCAGCTTCCTCCAAACTTTGCTGCTAGCATCCAGGCCTTATCCTTTTCTTTCACTGTTATAATTCTGATCTCACTGAGTTTACTGTCAACTCTCACCAGTGTAAGTGAGAGCAGAATTGGGCCTTCCATGTCTGTAATGGGCCGAATGAAAACCTCCTTCCCCTTGCCACAAAACTATGGGAAAGTTCAAATCTGGTTAAAGCTTCAGACTAGTGATCAGAGCATCACTTAGTGTATATATCTGTGCACCTAAAGGATCACTGTCAGATTTTCTTTTTGCCTAACACAATGACCAATGTTTCTAATGACACAAACTTTTTTTTTTTTTTTGTTTTAAAGAGTGGAAGGATTTTAACCTGTTTTTCTTCCTACACTCTTCCTCTGTCTGGGTTTAACTTCTGTTTTTCTAGCCTCTTTCTACGAATAAAAGTGAAGCTTGCTAGTCTGTTTATTGATAGATTGTAGTCAATTGCATATTCAGTTTACCATGCATTAGCATAATGGCCTGCTGTTTGAACTGCAAACTTTGCAGCGGACTGTCTTTAAAATCTAATAGTATAATTTAATAATCTTAACATTTCCATTAGGTCTGACAGGATTTTTACAGGACCTGTATTTGGGGCCTAAATTATTGGTGCCTTTTTCTTTAAAGCAGTAAAAGGGACATTTGGCAATATCTTAGCAAGACCAAAGATCAGTAAGAGACAATTTTCACAGTGATGAGTGCTACCATATTGCTTGAGCCCAAAGTGTAAAACAATCCCATAAGGAAGCATCACTCTGCTGGTCGTTGACTTGCAATTAATAGATGCTTGTGGCTAACAATCCAATTGTCATCTGTTATAATTTTAAAAATACTTTTTTCTTTAATTTTTGGAGAGTAGGAATGTATACTAGTCCTTAATTGAAATGGAAAAAAATGAACTGGAGCTGTCCAAAAGGATAAACTTTAAGGTTGATAGTCTCTCACTAAGGATTAATATCTTGTGAGATACCAGCTGGGTAAATTGTAACAGTGATCCAAAACCATTTCTCTTCCCTCTTTCCTTCCTCTCACTTGGGGTCATGCTGGTAGCTGCAGAGAGAGTAACACCTATCCTGTATAAAAGTGACTTTACCAATAGGTATCTTCTGAACAAAACTGACTAGTGTTGGTGGAGCCCACTTAATTTCACTTATCAAGCACTTATGGCAAAAGGCTCCTTTCTTTCTCTACTATAGATTTATCGTCCATTAAAAATGGTGGGAGGCTCTTACCTTGTCTATATGTTCTTTTTCTAAAAGATATTGCTAAGAATGCCATTAAATAACTTTGAGACTAGAAACACTTCTTATATGGCAACAAAAATTGGTCATCCATCTTGCTTACCTAAAATGTATAACATATAAAATAACTTCATAATATTTTCAACCAAAACATACCCAATCATGTGTTCAAAAACAGTGACCCCAGCTTGGAGAATAGTCTCAGTTCTCAAATATGTATTTTCTTGAATGTTTATATTTTATTTCTGTCCTGTGAGGGTTTTTTTCCACCTCTTAAAGAGTTGAGTTGACACCAAGTTAAAGTGATGGTAGCCTTGGGGAACCATCACTTGATAGTGATTGCTTATGAGAGGTACTCTGGTTAGCCCTGATTAGGATCCCTTATTAGATGTCTGAATGTCTGTGGCATGTAGATGATCTCTAATTCACAATGTGTGTATATTTGAAGTCTTTGGGCAAGTGGGGAACCTCTTTTTTAATTTTTCAAGTTGGGTAATTCTTACTCCAGAAAAGTTTCTTCAAACTGAATTATAAATGCAGGCTTATTACGACTTCAGAAGCAGTATCTTTTATACCAGTGCTGTGAACTACATGTCAGTTGAAACTTGAAAAGCTATGTAAAGCCTTAACCAAATTGCTTTTAGTTCTTTGATAATGCTTTGAAGTACACAAGTAATTGTCTGTCTGAGAAATGACTTTGCATATTAAATGAACTTTTGTTTCAAGCTAACAGTGGAACTGGCTCTGTGGAATGCTGTAAGTGCAAGAAAAGGCCTTCATATGAACAAATATAACAGTGTGTTCAGCCTATGGCCCAAATTCTGCTCTGTTCAACCCATGCAAATACCACTGAGGTTGCAAAGGCGTAAATGAGGGCAAACCTTGTCCTTTCTGTTGTTAACATTATTCTTGTTGACTATTCTGTTTGAAAAATATATTTGCCCTGCAGTCTGATTCATCTGGGAAGTAGTCTGTAGGATGCAAATATACGTAACTTCATTCTTTACACTAACTGTTAGGAATGTTAGCTGTCTGGATTGTGAAATGGGTGCTTCACCCCACAAACTGGTAATGCTGCCAGTTCTGCTAGTATCTCTTTAGCTTAATAGCTGATGTGGATCTTCTGAAAGCCAGCTTTGAGTGGAAAGGGCAAGCTCAACTTCAATAGGGACAGTGTAGGGCTTTTTGTGGAAAGAACTCAACTACCTAAACCTGCTTTAGTCCACATGCCTTCCAAAAACCTTCACAAAGTGCAGGCCAGCTGAGCAAACCTGCCTTGAGAGGTGGTGACTAGATTATGCATGCAGATGAAATGGAGGAAGACTTCATTGTAGACTGGAGGCATGATTCTTTCACTTACCCTGGTGAGCATAACTCCATTGAATCCACGGAGTTCTACTCTGATGTAACCAACATAAATTAGAGGAGAATCAGAACCTTGCTGATTTATGAGAGGCTATTCTGCATAATTTTCAGTGACTGTTACTTGTCAATATTTTGTTTCCTCCGTATAGAAGACTTCCTCACTAAAGTACACCTCTACCTTGATATAACGCTGTCCTCGGGAGCCAAAAAATCTTACCACGTTATAGGTGAAACTGCGTTATATCGAACTTGCTTTGATCCACCGGAGTGCGCAGCCCCGCCCCACTGGAGCACTGCTTTACCGCGTTGTATCCGAATTCGTGTTATATTGGGTCGCGTTATATCGGGGTAGAGGTGTATGTGTAGTTTAGTCCTATATTATATATCTTTCCCAGCATTTTAACTGCAGAGAGAGTAAAGACATACTTTTATTTCCCATTACCACCTGATGGATCCCTTCTAGTCTAAAGGAACTGGGGGTGACCCTCCTTTCTCCTCTCCCCCCAGTCCATTTTGATAACTTTACCTGATTCCGCTATTAATAAACAGCTCATTTCCCCCGCTGAAGGCATAGTTAAGAGTTTGACAACATGAATGAATACTGAATTACTCTCTAGAAAGAACCCCATTCACTTCGTTAACTTTTTTAAGCTAAAAGGAGTTTATGGGGAGACTGTCTGGTAATTTCATTCATAGAGTGCTTGGGAGCAGTCAAGGTCCCAATTACTTAAAAAAAGAAAACCAGGATTACTTATTCTATATGGCAGCCATCAGGCAGGAGCGCCGCCAGCTTTTCCGCTGCCCTAGGTGGCGGAAGGTCCCGCCCCAAAATGCCGCCCCCCCCCCACAGAGGCGGCGGAAGGTCCCGCCGCCGAAATACCGCTGCGGTCACCACCCCCCAAATCGCAGCGCCCTGGGGGACCGCCTAGGTCGCCTAATGGGTTGTGCCGGCACTGCCAGCAGGTGAACTTGGAAAGAATCCTTGTGACAGTTTCACTGGGTAGGGGTTTCGGTCAAAGCTTATAATTAACATTTATGATGCGCAATAAAAGGACAATTAAACAATGCTTAACGTACATCTTGGAATCCCATAAGGCTTTTCTTCTGTAGTAATGACAACAATTTTGTATTCACTTACAAATCCACTCATACTGGTAAATCAGGAAGACAAAGTCTTTCAAAATGGAACACAATCTGGGTGAGCTTTGGTTCTTATTGGTATTCTGTTTGAAATTTAGTAGCCTTATTTCTTGTACCTGTAATTTTGTGAGCAAAAGTAACTGGAGCAATGGTTTGTTGTTTATCCACCTACCTGATTGTCCCAGAATATTAAGTAATTACAGTTGCAAAATTGTGCCCACAGTTACTTTGCAAGTGCAAAAAAGGTAATCTGGGTTTTAAAAACGGAACTGATTTTTTTAGAAAATGAACTACAATGTTCCAGTGACAGTTGTGTTAATCCCAAATTTGTGTTGATAATACAGATTGGGATTGGATTTTCAACACAGCAATAGGTTGATGGGGTGTTTTTGTTTTTTAAGATCTTAACTAAAATTCAAAACAAATTTTATTTGGAGTGTTTTAAAGTCCTCCATTAGAACAAGAAGATTTTCTTTCTGTCATTTTAAATTCTGCACTAAAATGTTAATTCTGTTTAGTGGGATAATTCAACACATCGTCTGGGATTAACTCAACTTTATTTTGAAGTTCACTTCAAAGGGTCCAAGGTCAAAATGACTACATTCACTTGCAATACTATACAATCTGAAAATCTAGCTATCCTGTTTATTCTTTTCCTACTTCAGGGTTTGGACAGCGTAACTAGGCTCATAAATTTCACTTGTGCTTCATAGTTGCTTTCTAGTCAATATCCTTTCTAGGTTTTATGCATTAACACAATGCTCTTTGTTAAACTCCAGGTCATAAACTTGCAGAGGGATATTTCAGTAGGGGGAAATTAGCGTGGGGAAATTAGTTTTTAGTTTTTGTTTCTAATTTCCTCATGCTAATTTCCTCCTGCTGTTACTCTCACCTTCTTGTCAACTCTTTGAAATGGGCCACCCTGATTACCACTACAAAAGTGATTTTTTTCCTCCTGTTGATAATAGCCCACTTTAATTGAATTGTCTCGTTAGAACTGACCCCCCACTTGGTAAGGCAACTCCCATTTTTTCATGTACTTTGTATATATATCTTCATCAGATGCATGGAGTGGAAAATACAGTAGGAAGTGGGTTTTAGCCCACGAAAGCTTATGCCCAAATAAATTTGTTAGTCTCTAAGGTGCCACAAGTACCCCTTGTTTTTTCTGTTTTTCAATTAACTCTAACCGTTAACCAGAGCTTCAAGCCTTTCTCCTATAATGCTAGTAGTCACTGGCTAGGAACATGCACTGGCTCTTTCACTGGTATCTATACTAAGGCTTGGTATGAAAATATAAATTACTATAATTTATTATTCTGATTCAGGTACTAGGGGTGAGGGGAGCTATATAACTTTATCTAACTGACTTCTTAGTTAACCAAAGTCAATGTTAATGGAGGGTACAGTGATTCCCAAATGAGTTCACCAAGAGAGGAAGTGTGGAGTCTTTGTTATATGCTAATATTTTGAGGCTTGAGTTTATCTATTGGTTTTGACCCCTCTGTGTAACATTTAAAAACTAATAGCAAAGAAAAATGCATTGCTGCTGCTAATTTTAAAAATAGAGGGAGGGAGGTGTACGTGTGGGGGAACCTCCAAACAAAGTGATTAATTATTTAATGTTGCCGAGATTAATCAGAATTAAGGTTGAAACATTCAGGCTCAAAGCCCATAGAGAATTCCTGAACTATATCTGGTAATCTGAACCTCCTCCCTGCCACCAACCACACGCTTCCTGTACAATCTCTTATCTCTGACTGCCTTTGAGACTTCCAAGTTACAATATCCATGTAGCCTCAAGATCAACATGTCTAAAACTGAATTTATCTTTTTACCCCACCGCACTCCTTACCCAACTTCTTTCACTTTCGCTGCCTTTCCCCCATTCCGCCCACATACTCATATACGCGTTCTTGGCAAGTCTTGTGACTTCCTCAATGAAATCTCTCAAATCCTTCCTCCTCTCTACTTCCAGCAGCCTTGCTCATCTCGCCTCAGTCATTGGATCCTCCTTTGCAGCCTCTCCCCTCCAGTCTATTCAGTACACTGCTTCTAAGATAATCTTTTTGTCCCTGCATCTGACTGCATCATGCTCTTTAAATCCTGTCACTGACTACTCCTCTCCTCCTGCAGCAAGCTCAGCCTCATTTTTAACTTCAACGACTTGCAGGACTCTGGCCACTCTTGCATTCCTGCATACATCTCATACTATATCCCCCCCCCCCCACACACACACTTCCTTAAGATGCTCCCATATGTGCATATGCAAAGTGAGGGCCTAATCAAAAGCTCAAAAATCTTTGCATTGAGTCCAATAGCTTTTTGGTTAAGGTCCATGATACATCAATGTAATCACACAACTGCTGTTAATGTTACCGTGTAAGTATGCACAGATCAGTGAGCTTGTATCAACAGAGTTTCATTGTGGAGTGATGTCATTTTGAAGTAAAATGGAGGAAAAATAAAACTCTACTTAAAATGGGCTGTTGCCTGGAACTAAAACCTGTTTTGTTGCCTGTCAGGAAGGGGCAAGACTGTCATTAATCATCAATATCATATTTGTGTGAAAGGACAGAAGAATATTAATGTTTTAATCAACGTATCCCTGGCAGATTCCTTTGAAGACACTGGAGCTCACCTAGAGTATCGGAATAGGTATATACAAGATATATTGGATGGCTCAGTGGTCACTTTAGCATCCACGACTGGGGAAGTATTTTCATTGTTCAGTAGCTTCTTGAGGATACTATTAAAAGTATTCTTGCCCCTTACCCTCGCCAGGAAAACCAGTCAGGACAGCTCCATCTCCACTTAAATTAAGATAACATACCCACTCAAATGTCTTTTAAAAACATTTTTTAAATCTTCCATTATAAAAAATAATAGTAAATGACAATAGCTATGGCAGGATCATGCAGTAAGTGTCTTAGTGCTAAAACTGTGTTCCTCGTTACAGAGGAGATGAATCTATTCAGCTGTTAGTAGAAGGAAAAAGTGTCAATGCAATATCAACAGCCATGAATCAGGGTAGTTGCTGTCTGAAATAGAATGTCGGGATATATTTAGGAAGATATGTTTGAACTACGTGCAATTCCCCCAATCTGTAACTCTTGGCTAAAATTACATCTCATCCAAAAGATGTGTAATTTCTTAAAAATGAGGCCTACAGCACTTGTGACTATTCAACTTTCCATGAGTGATCCTCATGGCCAAATGCCAACATGAGTAATTCGTTTTACACTTCCTGTCCTCAACTATTATGCCATGTTGTGAACTGTTAAACCACTGCTGCATTTCACTTGAGCATCAGTAATAGGGTAAAGTGATCTGGATACATCCCTTTTCTACTTCACAGGGGTGCTGTGAGCCTGAATCACGGTTTGCAAAATGTTTTGTGATTTTTTTTTTTGTGTCTCAAAGATGGTATGTTAATGAAAATATTGAAACTCAAGGTTGTGTGGTAATAATTGCCTAGCAAGCCATGTGCTAGAACAATTCCAGGGGTTGCTGTTTTGTCCCTTCTCAAAATATCAAACCTTTTGATAAGTATATTGATCAGACATATGGTTATGCTGAGATGTTTGCGGGGATAAGAGGTCTCTGAGCACAAAGAGTAAAACTGACAGTTAATTGAACCAGTGCGGTAACAATCAATTACAAAATAACACAAACCAATTTTTACTGTCACCTGACTATGCTGAAGTTCAGCCACAGCTGCTGAATAACAAATTGACAAGCAGCTGCTGAAGACATTTTAATATAAAATAGTAATCCAACTGGACAATTCTAATGATTGGGCGACTAATCTATTTTCCTGCAAAGATCTTTACCCCAGGGATATGTGGTGAGACTGGTCCTACTGGCCCTTTCTGTAAATAGAAAGAGGAGGGGAGTTCTGCAATTGCAGCTGGTGTGCACACACACAAATCCTTCAACAGCAGTGTCTTTAAAACAAAGAAACCCAAATGTTTTCTGTAATCTTACTCCGCCTTTAATATAAGGTCAGGCCTAATAGCAGGTTTTCATTTAGTTTGCCTGTGTTTGTGTCATGTATTTTTTCTACTGATTATTTGTGACTATCTACTTAAAATTACACACACAAACTAAATTAAAAGAGCTTTTAGGTTGCAAGATCAAGCATTCAAAAGTCAGGAAATGCCAGAATTAAGGCTGCCTGTGCATATCTCTGGGACAAAGATCTTTGCAATCCCCTGGGTATGACAGACGTGTCCACGGGGATTTCAGCTTTTTCATATTAAAATGAATTCAGCTGATAGTAGTCAATGTGTGATTCAGCTGGTAACAGACGGGTGAGAGGTCTCAGAAGTGGCTGAACTTTAGCATATTGAGACAGCCTCCGTTAGTACCCCTGCCTGCTCTCCCAATTCTCTGTCCCCACTGGCTCACCATCCCAATCTACCTTATTGGGTTCTTTATCTAATCTGTGGCCTCATTCTCCCGCCTCTCCCGGCTCCTTGTCCCGCTCTCCCTACGTACCAAATGCCTTCTCTTCTGACCTCCATCTTTCCCCACCTTCTGGCTCCTAAATCAGTCTTCAACCCCCAGCTTCCACTTTGTCTCATCCCCTTCCTTCCATGCCCCGTGGCTCAGATTAATAAAGGAATTTAGGCGCTGTGATGCTGAGTGTTGCAATGCTTAATTTTTAGGTGCCTAGAAAAATCACAGGAACAATAATGTGATCCACAAAGCCTCAGTTAGGCGCTTAAGCTCCTTATACAATGAATGGGGACAAACAGGCACCCTTGAATGCGATCCACAAAAGCCAGCACGCTACGCTGGGAGCCACCTAAGGTAGGCAGCGGGAGATGCCGATGAGAGGGGATTGTCCTAATTCCTGCCCCTCTCACACAGGTAATTACCTAAATCCAGGCTGCAGGGAGACACCGATCTCTGTTTAGAAATCCACAACCAGAAGAGTAATGGAGTAGGGGGACCTGGATCCTGGACCACTCACCTCTCTGGTGGGTTCCCTACCCACCAGGCTACAGTCATTATCACATTTTCTCTCATTGGCTTAATGACTCTAATTGTTTATCCATTGGAACAGCCTCAGCATGAGAGATTAAGGGAGACCCATGTCAGAATATCCAGTGGTTAGAGCAACCCCCCCCCCCCACAAAGTAGGATTTGAACTAGGGTCTCCCTTCTCCCCCTCTGGCAGAGATGGGGGGAATTGAGCCTGGGTCTTCCACATCACAGGTGAGTGTGCTCAGGGCCACCGGGGGGGGGGGGGGGGGCAATTTGCCCTAGGCCCCACAGGGGCCCCGTGAGCCCTGGCCCGGCAGCAGTCCGGGTCTTTGGCGGCGGGGGCCTCTTCAGTGCTGCTGAAGACATGGAGCAACTGAAGGGCCCCTCGCTGCCGAAATGCCACCGAAGACCTGGACCACCGCCGGGTGAGTACAAGCGCCGCAGCTCCCCCGCTTTGCCCCAGGCCCCCTGAATCCTCTGGGCGGCCTAAGTGTGCTAACCACTGGGATAAATGTTCTAAGGTGGGCACCACCTTCTCCAGCCAGATTTTGAATGGGAACCAAGGCAGTATGCAGCCTCTTACCACACCTCCTGGCTCAGGTGAATGCCTGTCTTCCCTGCTTCTTGGATTGCTCTGGGGCTTAGATGAGAGAGAGAGAGAGAGAGGCACGTGGACACTCAAGAGTGAGGCAGCAGTGCATATACCTAGCGGCAGAAACTTAGGTGCCGAGGGAACTTTTACCCTGAAAATTTAGGCACTGAATTAGTTTGTGCCTCCAGGATTTGGCAGAGTTTTGCGGATCACAGCAGAGCCTAAACTGAGATTTAGGCTTATCCTGTCCTCTCCCCTC
Organism: Malaclemys terrapin pileata; assembly: GCF_027887155.1. Lineage (NCBI taxonomy): Eukaryota > Metazoa > Chordata > Testudines > Emydidae > Malaclemys > Malaclemys terrapin. The sequence goes on from NC_071518.1 coordinate 33,863,859, forward strand.
ACCCCTTATGCATTTGAACCAGACAGCTTCCTTCTTCAGGTTGCCTGGGCTAATCAAGGAGGTCACTGAGAACTCCCTGCTGTCTGTTCCAGTGTCTGGACCTACACCCATTATGGCCTGCAGCAGCCCAGAACTGCAATTGCAGGGAAAGTCCTGCTTGGTCCTGGGCTGGAGCATCCAATGCATATGGGAACTTTGGAATTTAGCTGCTAAAATCTGTCTCTAATGAGTTGGAGAATTGTTATTGGTGTTTCGAAGGTTATAACCTGGCCAAATTTTGAGCAGATTTTCACAGGGATGGCTAATAGCACATCCCTGACACAAAAGCTACCTCCCCCCCCACCCCCTGCAAATTTCAAGGCCATTCTCAAAAGCATGGGGGTGCTATAACTTTTAAAAGAAAGTCACCAGAATATTTAAACATGGTCACAACATAATTTTCCCTACCCTCATTTTCAGACATAGCTGAATGACTTTGGCTGATTTTTCAGTGTGCTCTTCTCCCCCCATACTCCCCTCCCCCCCCCCCCCCGCAAACAATTCAGCCCAAAGCGGACGCTTGGTATGGAAAATTCCAGCCCAAATGGTTGAAGCTTGGCAAAGTTATAAGCAAGTGAAAATAATAACTTATAGTAGGAAGTGCCAGGAAACCTTAATGATAGGCAATGCTACCAGCTCTGACTATAGTAAACAAACGATTTGTCTTGATTTGTTAACCAAAGTTTAAACATGGCTATAATCCATTGCTGAGAATGGGGAGAGGCTGTGTGAAGTTACAACTCTCTAGAGTAACTCTTTAATTTAATTTTCTTCCTTGCTAGGAGAGAGCACTTGCAACTCTGACTATAACAACATCAGATGAGACCGTTAAAATATGGTTGTTCCATAATTCAGCTCCTGTAGTTGTGTTAAAAGCCTAGACTGGTTTAACAGGGACCCTAGTAGGTTCCATCTAGGCTACAAGTCAAAACTGTGTTATAACTGGGTCCACTAATTCAATTATAGTTGTAGTATAGGTAGGGCAGAAAGTGCACTCAAACATGCTGACTATAGTAAAAGGCATAACTACTGTAGATTACTAGATGTGTGACATGTATAAGATCAGAAGGGATGGATGAACATCTCAAACCCTATTTTGGGTTCTCAGAGTTTGCAAAACTAATTTGAGGATTTTTGTAACCTTTTTTCTTTTGCAATCAAAAGCCATTTTTCATTTTCTCCCAGCACATCCCACTTCAGGTTGATTCCACCTTTTTCTTTTATGTATTAAAGAAAGAGGAGCCTCCTCTGAAATCTAGATGTCCAAAACTGAGTTTTTTGTATGTAGGCTTCTCCATATTGACTATACATATTTTTCCATTAGAATTTTCTCTTTTTCCTTTGCTCTTCTTATTCAGTCTTTCCTGAGTGGAATACAAACTCCAGCATTAGTCAAACTTTTAAACTGCTACAGCCAAATGCGTCTGTGGTATAGCTCCATTAGAATTTCACCAGGGATTAATTTGCTCCAGAATCTGAGTATTTAAATTGGGCATAATGAGTTGTCTCTCTCTCATAGTCAGGTTATTAGGTTTTTCACAGGATCCAGTCCTGAATCTCTAACACTGTACTTCTTGGTATTAGCAATTTTTGTTTGCATTTTATTCTAAAACTCTGACACTCTTCTGATTAGGGTCTATGTCAATGAATTATAAGTGCACCTTTCCCTTGCACAATAGATTCGAAAGGAAAAAAATCCAAAATCTTTTGGGTAATTTTGCTTTCCTTCCTCTTCAGTGACGCTTACGCCAGAAATAGCAGCTTACAACAGACCATTAACAGAGTCTCTCTGAATGAGGGAGAGAGTATAAGCTAAGAAAATGTTTCACAAGTTATGCAAATTTTAGCTTCTGGTGGCAATCTGCCAAGGGAAATTCTTAATCTATTTATAAAAAACATTGTCAGCAAGTAGAGGCCCAATGGGGAAGTGGCAGCAGTCAGATGACAAAAGGCTTCTACCCGGGGCCGGCTCTAGGTTTTTTGCTGCCCCAAGCAAAAAAAATTTTGGCTGCCCCCACTCCCTCCCACTGCACCCTCCTGCTGCCCCAGCCCTGGGTCACTGGTAACTCGCTCCCAGGGCGGGTCATTCAGCAGGAATTTTGGATGTTTACAGAACACAGACAGGTTTGGTTCCCATATGGTTACAGAACTGCAGTAAAGGGGAACAATTTTCAGCTTGTGTGATTGAAGGCTATCTGGATGTATATTATAAGACTGTCCTACATAAATGAGGAAAAGTTGAGGTGCCTTTATTATTCTTTTGTTCCATTCTTTGTTTCTATGGGGAATTTGCCAATGCAATATCACTGTCTTCCTTTTAAATAAATAAAACTAAAACTTAAAAATAATAATAATAATTAATAATAAAAAAGCAGTGGCTGTTGAAAATAGCAATTCCAGTCCTAATAACCACTGGGAAGCATTTCTTGCTCAATTTATTCTACTTTTTCCTACAGCAAGTTACAGTGGATCAGTATATTTGATTTGGGAGAAATGAAGTAAAAGCTGCCCAAATTGAGTTTGAGCATTCCTGAATTTTGAGGGTGTTCAAATCTGGAAGGCAGGTGCTGGATTCCCTTTCTGAATATTCGCTAAATCTGGAAAAGAAAAGTCAATTTCTGCTTCCATGGCTCAGAAGGGTAAATCCTCCTACGTGCCTGGTACTGTCTAGTAGAGCCCAGTCTAGTAGAGCCTCCCCTCCCTTACGTTTCATTTTAAATTCTAGTGGGATCCACGTACCTGCCTTGCTAGGCTTCAGATAGAGAGGGGCACTGTCCATTTAGTCCACCCAATTCTTTCTTTGGGGGAGAGTCCAGGGCTGGGGGCAGCAGGAAGTGCAGGTGGGGGCCAGAGCTGGGGCAGCAGGGAGTGCGGGGGGGGGGGGGAGATGTAGGTGGAGGGAGAGCCCAGGGCTGGGGCGGCAGGAGGTGCGGGTAGGGATGGGGGGAGAAGAGCCCAGGGCTGGGGTGGCAGGAGGTGCGGGTAGGGGGGGGAAGAGCCCAGGGCTGGGGCGGCAGGAGGTGCAGGGGGGGGGGGGAGAGCCCAGGGCTGGGGCGGCAGGAGATGCGGGTCGGGGGGGGGAGAAGAGCCCAGGGCTGGGGCGGCAGGGGGTGGGGGCCAGGGCTGGGGTGGCAGGAGATGCGGGTGGGGGGAGAACCCAGGGCTGGGGCGGCAGGGGGTGCGGATGGGGGGAGAACCCAGGGCTGGGGCAGCAGGGGGGTGCAGGTGGGGGCCATAGCTGGGGCCAGAGCTGGGGCGGTAGGGGGTGCGGGTGGGGGGAGAACATAGGGCTGGGGCAGCAGGGGGGTGCAGGTGGGGGCCAGGGCTGGGGCAGCAGGGGGGTGCAGGTGGGGGGAGAACCCAGGGCTTGGGCAGCAGGGGGGTGCGGGTGGGGGCCAGGGCTGGAGTGGCAGGAGGTGCAGGAGGGGGGAGAAGAGCCCAGGGCTGGGGCGGCAGAGGGTGCGGGTGGGGGATGTGGGTGGGGGCCAGGGCTGGGGCGGCAGGAGGTGCGGGGGAGGGGGGAGCCCAGGGCTGGGGCGGCAGGGGGGTGCGGGTTGGGGCCAGAGCTGGGCAGCAGGGGGTGCAGGCAGGGGAGAGCCCAGGGCTGGGGTGCGGGTGGGGGCCAGGGCTGGGGCGGCAGGAGGTGCGGGGGAGGGGGGAGCCCAGGGCTGGGGCGGCAGGGGGGTGCGGGTGGGGGCCAGAGCTGGGCAGCAGGGGGTGCAGGCAGGGGAGAGCGCAGGGCTGGGGTGCGGGTGGGGGCCAGAGCTGGGCAGCAGGGGGTGCAGGCACGGGAGAGTCCAGGGCTGGGGCAACACAGGGGGAGTCCAGGGCTGGGGTGGGGGGCGGCAAAAAGCCTAGAGCTGGCTCTGTCCCTACCATTCACAGCAAGCTGTAGCATGAGGTTTCAGTTCTACACTCCTTCCCCCTCCCTTTCCTGTTAATTGCGGCTGAGGGAATGCTGGGAAATGTAGTTCTTTCCCTGCTCCAGGGCTGGCTCTATAGGCAGGGAGCTAACCAAGGAACTACAGCTCCCAGGGCCCCCTGTTGGGTTCTCAGCTCTCATGTTGGATTCTTGTGCCCCTGCAAATTTGCCGCCCCAAGCACCTGCTTGCTTTGCTGGTGCCTAGAGCCGGCCCTGCTTCAACCCACTAGTTCTAGTAGATGGAATTGGGATCCATTAAATAGAGAAATGCAATTAAGTCCTTCATAGGCTAGAGGACATAGGGCTGTAATATGCTGTGAAAAAAGATGCATTAGTGTTGTGCAGGATAATTCTGGTCGCTCCATCTGGGTTCACCACTGTGATGAAGAGGATAGGATGTAGCCTGAGGATGGTACCCAGAAAATACTTTATATGAACTCTGACTAAGAAATCTGTCTGCCAGCCTCCTTGCTCCTTGGTGGCTTGATAGTTGGAGAAGGATCTTCCTGTGCATGAAGTTTCCCAAGGGTTCACCAAACATAACACGTTCGCTACATCTGCTCAATAATAGTCAATAAATGTTTGTATGTGTGATTGTAGAAACTAAACTCTCCAAGTGCTGGCAGAGTGAGTGTAGTGAAAGAAGAAAAATGCCTGTCATACAGTGAATGAAACTGTCAGAATTGTAGGGCTGAAAGGACCTCAAGATGTCATCCAGTCCAGTGGTCTGTGCTGAGGCAGGACCAAATAAGCCTAGACCATCCCTGACAGGTGTTTTTCCAAAGTGTTCTTAAAAGCCTCAAATGAAGGGGAATCCGCAGCCTCCCTGGGAAGCCTATTCCAGAGCTTAACTATCCCTGCAATTAGAAATGTTTTCCTAATATCTAATTATATCCCCCTTGCTGTGGATTAAGCCCATTACCACTTGTCCTACTTCAGTGGGCATCAACAATACCATCATCATTATAACAGCCCTTAACATATTTGAAGACTATCAGGTTCCCCCTGTGTTGTCTTTTCACAAGACTAAACATTCCCAGTTTTTTAAATCTTTCCTCATAGGTCAGGTTTTCTAAACCTTTTATCATTTTTGTTGCTCTCCTCTGAACTTTCTCCAATTTTACCATGTCTTTCCTAAAGTGTAGCACCCAGAATTGGACACAGTACTCCAACTGAGGCCTCACCAGTGCAAGTAGAGCAGGAGAATTACCCCCTGTCTCTTACATACAACACCCTTGTTAATTCATCCCAGAATATTAGCTATTTGTGCAACTGCATCACGTTGTTGACCCATTCCATTTGTGATCCACTATAACCCCCAGATCCTTTTGAGCAGTATTACCACCCAGCCAGTTAGTCCCCATTTTGTAGTTGTACATTTGATTTTTCCTTCCTAAGTAAAGTATTTTGCACTTGTCTTTGTTGAATTTAGGTGAATTTGTTTTGGATTTGTTAAGGCTGTTTTGAATTCTAATCTTCTCCTCCAAAGTGCTTCAAGCGCCTCCGAGCTTGGTGTCATTTGCAAATGTTATGTGTACAGTAAAATCTGCCTTAGAGACCGCCTCTGAAGAGAGACCACTTGTCACAAGCATCTACTTGCAGAGGCCATGGAATATCACCCCTCTCTGGAGTAAAAACCTTTGAAGAGAGACCACCTCTTACAAGCAACCACTTTTGCTAACTCCCATGAGTGGTCGTTCTTGGCAGGTTTTACTGTTCTTGCCACTCTATTATCCAAGTCATTAATGAAAATATTGAATAGTATTCTTTACCAACTCAAGGACAAGTAAAGATGTTTAAGATTAGATTCTCCTTGACGTTCCAAGAGGATATAGTGATCCTATCTCACCACATGTATCAGTTAGAAGAGGGAATGAAACACTAAACAATGGGAAAGATTCTATGCAGTATCTTGCAGTGTTTTAAAAAGTCAGTGCACTTACCTAAGTATTAAGTTGTAGGTTTACTGATACTTAGGCTTTCTGGTGCTGGAGGAGACATTCTTACAGAGTTGAGATGTGGATAAACCGCCATTTATTTTAACTTATTTTAAGGGGTTTGGTGCTGGATCGACAGTTCTGGAAACTGAAGTACTCTATGCACAGAATAGTTACAGCACAAGCAAGCATAGTGCAAATTTCCCCACATTATCATGCTGCTGTACCTAAACAACACTCTTGTTGTGGCACCTCATCTTGAATAGAGAGAATTATTGTCTCCATGACCCATTCAGTCCTTAATTTCTCTGCTGAGACTGTCAGAGGTACATATTGGTGCCAATAGCAGATGTGGGTTTTTATTCTTATTTACCATGGTAGTGCCAACTGAGAGAGGGGCCCTGTTGTGCTAGGGACTGTCCAAACAGAATGGAAGAGACCCTGCGTCAAAAAGTTTAAAATCTAAATAGATGACAGCAGGGCTTTGGAGCTGTGCTCCGGCTCCGCTCCAGCTCCAGGCAAACACTTGCAGCTCCACTGATCCTCCAAAGCCCTGGATGACAGACAAAGGATAGGCAAAAGGGATAGAACATACAAGCAGAGCAGTGGTTTGCAAACATCATGTTAGGTCCATAATTTTATTTTGTTGCTTTAAATCCTTGGGAGCTGAGAGAGGGTTCTTTGATATGGATGCCTGTCTATTGGACCCTGCCCTGAAACCCACCAACTTATTTCACGGATGGTAGGGTGACCATATTTCCCTAAACTGAAAATGGCGTTGCCTGGCGTTGCCTTTTGCTCAACCCCTGCCACTCGGGCTGGCCCAAGCCCCGCCAAGAGGGGCCGGCCTGAGTTGCTTGACATCACTGCTCACCCAAGGTGATGTCACAACATTTTTAACAAAACTGTCCAGGACAGAGCTTAAAAAGGGTACTGTCCCAGCCAAAATGGGATTTATGATCACCCTATCTTTAAAGAAAGAGATGTAGTCTCCTAGGTCGCTAGGATTCCAGGACCTAAACCATTACAGGATTTTACAAATAAATTCAGTGTCATTCCTTGCTTATAGTCTGCACAGGATATTAACAATACAGTTCAAGTACTGTCAAATTATAAGCACAGTACAGTGGCACCTCACTTATCCTCACTTTGCTGATCCATACAAAACTTGACTCTCTCCCCCACACTGCTTAGCAAAGATCTAACAGTAGAGTTGTCGTGAGTTCCCATATTGCTAAGGTGTCCTTATTTTTATAAACTGTACTACAGGACATTTAACAGTACATTCTGAAGTATAAGTAATACTGAACTAAATTTATCAAAATCAACAATTTGGTGATGTATAATTCTGGGGTTATTTGAATTATGTTTATTATGTTACTAATTCAGTAAGAGCCTGATCCAGAACTCATTAAAGTCAATTGGAGTCTTCCCATTGGATTGGGATCAAAAGTAACCAATTCACAATGAGTCTCCCTATAGATAGATAGATTTTAAGGCCAGAAGGAACCACTAGATCATCTAGTCTGACCTCTTGTATAACACAGATCATATATTTTCACCCAGTTACCCTTTCATTGAATCCAATAATTTGTGTTTGGCTAAAGCGTAGCTTTCTGAAAGGCATCCCATCTTGACCTGAAGATGTCAAAAGATATAGAACCAACTGCTACTTCCCTTGATAGTTTGTTCCAATGGTTAATCACCCTTCCTGTTAAAACTATTATTAGTGTGAATTAAAATGTAGAAAAAAAGGGTTGTTATAAAACCTATTTATATGATTTTTCTCTTCCCTTAACTCTTACTATGGTCCCCGGTTATTTGAACATATTCTCTTCCACTGTTACCTGGCAATTCTTCAGTGCTTTGAAAAGGAGCTTCCTCATTAGGAAACTACTTGAACATCTCACAGGTTTAAAGCTCAATAATCTCTTCTGAAAGCCAGGGAATGAAGTTTATCATCTCTTCCAGTCAGAGGCCACACTATGGTATGTTCTAACTACATGTGCCTAAATCTCTATGGTTATTTCTCAAGGACAGCACTAATCTTATATCTGTAGAGTTAAGTTCTCTGAGTACTTAAACAGTGGAATGTGGAAATTCATCTGATGTTTACAGAGGTCACCTGAGCAGTTGTCATGTGAGAGATCTTCCTCTTCGAGCTCAAAGAATACTTAAGGGGAAGTGGGAAAACATTCTTTTCTAATGACAGTTCAGAGACATAGGAAGGAGACCGATCATAAGCAGGTTGGGATGTTGGAGAGACTATTGCCTATCACCCTGATTAGTCTGGGAGTGCCGTGAATGTATCTCCTTATTAAAACCATGAGCATCTGAAGTAAGGGGGAATTTGGGAAGAAAAAGGGTTTAACCCCTATGCAAACGCTATTGACAAAGGGAGACCATTGTTACATACAGGACCATTTTACGCTGGCAGTCTATTCAGCCTTTACACCGAGCAAGAATTTCTAGTAACTGCTATGTAGGATTAATGACAAAATTATCAATATAGGAACTTACTAGACTTCAGATATAAATCCTTTCCAATTCACTACCTGAAACAATATCTACACTACATTCACACAAGGTTCCTGGTAACATTGTTAAATACAGGTCCTGGGTTAACACATCTGTCACCCAAGTCTCCAATTAAATTGCCCTGGCACTGGTTCTTCCCATTCTCCTCAGGAACTCAGAGACACCGCAATCTGCTTGTAGCTCTTCTTAGGTTAGCCTCAGTACAATCTGGCCTTCCTGGGCCCTTGCAGGACCATTTCTGGTCCTGTATGTTGTCTCGTTATTGGGTGAGCCTGGTCTGTTCTAGCTTGCCTCACTTAGAACAGCTATGGTCTGGATTTGGCCAAGAATATATAGCAAGTCAGTAACCAAATCAGGATTAGAATTTAGATGTTTCTGACTCTAAGATTCATTTTCATGGCTCTATACATTGTTTCCATTAGAGATTAACAACTTCATCTCCATTCATACTGACGTGGGTTGGATATAAGTCAAAACTCTAGAAGTGAACAACGTCCTAACTCATTATGAATCCCAGAGCCATCCATTCTTTCATCTCAAAGATTTTGAAAAATTCTGATAAAACATGTGAGCCTTTTTGGAGTTGGTTCACCTATACCATAGTGCTGTTCCTCAAAATGCTGGAAATGGTCATGCCACTATTATGAAACCGGTACATAATGATAGCCTAGAGCAAAATCAAAGCCTAGTTGGATAGGAGAGAGCTGAAAAGGGGGATTGTTCCAGCCAAAACGGGATGTATGGTCACTCTAATGTATGGAAGGCTATCAGGCAGGCTATCAGAAAAAGATTTTTAGGCAATCCTGATATCTAATTTTGAGCCAGCGAACTAGAGCTGGAGGATCACTTATACTGATCTCTGGAGCCATCCAGTCCCTCCTCCCCCACTTCTACATCTAAATACATTATATACATAGATAGATATAGATATAAAGAGCTGAATGCTTGAGAAGTTTCAGAGTAACAGCCGTGTTAGTCTGTATCCGCAAAAAGAAGAACAGGAGTACTTGTGGCACCTTAGAGACTAACAAATTTATTAGAGCATAAGCTTTCGTGGACTACAGCCCACTTCTTCGGATGCATCCGAAGTACTCCTGTTCTTCTTAATGCTTGAGAAGTGGCCTGCAACTTGCAGGAGGTCAGACTAGATGATCATGATGACCCCTTCTGACCCTACAGTCTATGCGTCTGAGTCGCTGATGCAGGCTCTACTGCATGAGGAGATCCAGGCCAAAGTGGTTGCAGAGTTTAAATGCTTAATTTGTGGATCAGAAATAATTGCCAATTTTTAAGAAACTAAGAGTTCAAGGGGCTTTATAACTTGAACTTTTAGGGTCTGAGGGAGATTTTGTTTTTTAGTGCTTTGTTTCATCCTTTTGGACCCATCCTCACTCAAGATAAACTATTTAATTGCCACTACTTCTCTGTTTCACTTTCTTGGTGCTGAGCTAAACACATTGGAATTATTTTCCTATTACATGTGTGGGACTTTTCTGGCAGGTATTTTTTTATAATTTTACACAAAGCAAAACATCCTCTTTCACTCTGCTGCTAGAGAACCTCAGAGTTATTTTTAGCCACAATTGAGGGTTGCAGGGAAGGAACTGTCCCTTTCAAAGTCGATTACTGGAACACAATACAATATAATAGCATTCTCTTTACATAGCTTCTGTCCTACAAGGTCATCCTGAGGTGCTTTCCAGTTCTGAAAACTGTACGTGCTATAAATTTACAACAAGAAGTAGTTGTGTAAAAACATTAAATTGTGAAAAATGGAAGAGTTCACTCAATAAGGTTCTGACCCAAAGCCCATTGAAGTGAATGGGAATCTTTCAGTTGACTTCAATACATTATGGCTCTGTCTCAAACAGAGAAAAGTGGCTAAGCAGTTTGTGTGCTGGGACTGCTATATCTTTTACCAGACTTAATCATATCACTGTTAGCTTCTCCTTTGCCTTCTTCCCCCTGTTTGTTTGCTTTCTCTCCACCTGTTGTCTCTCATCATTTACTAAGATTGTAAACTCTTCGGGGCAGCAGCAATCTTTCATGTGTATACTGTGCCTACTGCAATGGGGCCCTGACCTCCCAATGGGCCCTCTAGGTGCTTCTGCAATACAAATAATAACAAATAAAGTAAATGATGGCGACAGACAGGAAAGCTGCTTGAGTTTCATCCCATTACTCCTGGCTGTACCCTAGTAACACAATTGCTGATCTGTATATAAGAATGCAAAATTCAAATGGACAACTAACAGTCCTGTAAGCATCTAGGAATAACAAAAGTAAATTTAGGTTGTGCAATAACCACCATTTCCTTTTTTTAAAACCATGGTGTAATCCCGGGGTTATTTCATTTTAATTCCCTTGGTAACAACAGCATGTGATCAGCATGATGATGTTTCCAGCCCCTTCTACTTTATAGTCTTCTAAGAATCCCTTCCAGTTTTGTCCAAGTCTTTCTAGTATTGAACCCCACAATCCCCAGGGGTTATTATGGCTCTCTTAGATTGCCAAGGCTCCTCTAGATTTCAGGTCAAGCCCTCAGCCTGCCCCACAACAGAGCCATCAGGGAAGAACTCCACAAGGGGATTCTCTATAGACACCCTCCCGAGAACCCTTTCCTGCAGGTTTTCTACCAAAGGGGATGTTCTGAATCCAGGTTTATCCCACCTGTTGAAAGTCTGTATCTCGGATTACCTTTCTACACAGATTTTTTTACCTTCTGGGTAATCTGACTGTACTATTTAAAGCTCCCACTGCATTATTTTTTTGCCACTCCTTTCCACATTACTAATATTTCCTGTTAGTTTCATTAACATGTTTACCCTTCATTATCATGAATAACGCCTCTTACCTTGCCAGCCCAATGTCCTGTGGGTCCCTTTCTCTCCCCAGCATCTCCTCAGCTCCTTCCAGTCTGCCCCTACACTTGGAGAATCAGAGAAGGGAGGGCATTCCAAGCATCCTCCTCATCTTAATCCCAAACACTTCTTCCACACAGCTACAAGATAGGACTCCATAATATTGGGTATTGGTAATCATAGAGTACGGAGCTGTAGACAATGTGGTGATTCTGTGAAATTAGTGCACCTTTTAGATCTGGAGCATTGTCTGTGGCAGAGTTTGAAAGGTTGGCTAGTTGCTGCTGAGAGTGGGCTGAAAATGGAACCTGAGAGTGAAATGATGCTGGATGAAGACACTTACAGAAACTGAGTTAGTACATATCTCTCTGGAATTCTGATCCTACAAAATATTCTGTGTGGGCACAGGGTTGGGGCCTTAATTACTGAAGTTATGAACTCCGACCAACCAAGATTCAGAGCTATTGTAGGAGGGTATAACTCCATTGAAGTCAAAACATGAGGTATACACCAACGCTCAGTCTGGCCTTAATATTCTTCGTCATAGGCTAAAATTCAAAGGAAGTACATACACTGACTTCTAGAGATAGTAATAATCCAGACTAATTTCTCTGACAAGTTTTGTCATTGTGCTTTGAATAAATTATGCATAAATATATTTTGTTGTTTGTCCAGCTCTAATAACCGTTTTTTCTTTTTTATATTACAGCAGCTCTTAGAGCGGAGGCGGGCAAACTTTTTGGCCTGAGGGCCACATTGGGTTTCCAAAATTTTATGGAGGGCCGGTTAGTGGAAGCTGTGCCTCCGCAAACAGCCGGCCCCGCCCCCTATCCGACCCCTCCTGCTTCTCGCCCCCTGATGGTCCCCACTGGGATTCCTGCCCCATCCAACCCCACCTGTCCCCTGACAGCCCCCAGAACTCCTGCCCCCCCCATTCCTTCCTGACTGCCCCCTGGGGACCCCTGCCCCCATTCAACCCTCCTCTTCCCTGCCCTCTGACCGCCCCGACCCCTATCCACACACACCCCCGACCACCACCCCGAACTCCCCTGCCCTCTATCCAACCCCCTCTGCTACCTGCCCCCTTACAGCGCTGCCTGGAGCACCGGTGGCTGGCAGCGCTACAGCCGCGTCACCCAGAGCACCAGGACAGGCAGCTGCGCCACCCGGTGCAGCACAGAGCACCTGGTCAGGCCCCGGCTCTGCAGCTGCGCTGCCCAGGAGCTCGCAGCCCTGCTGCCCAGAGCATTGCGCCGGTGGCGGAGTGAGCTGAGGCTGCGGGGGAGGGAGAACCACGGGAGAGGGGCCGGGGGCTAGCCTCCTGGGGCAGGAGCTCAGGGGGTGGGCAGGAGGGTCCCGCGGGCTGTAGTTTGCCCACCTCTCTCTTAGAGGCTCTGAACTGAATTGTGTGAGACTCTGTACCTACATATAGTAAGAGACAGCCCTTAGCACAAAGAGATTACAATATAAACAAACAACTCAGACAAAGGAAGGGATTTTTTCCCATTTTACAGATGTGGAAACTGAGACACAGAGTCAAAGTGATGTGCCCAAGGTCACAGAGCTGTCAAATGAATTTAGTTTGCCTGAGTTCCAGCCCAGGGCCTTATCTATAAGACCGTCATTCCCCTCTTCCTCACCCTGCTTTCCCTTGGCTGTGCATGCTTACCCTAGACCATTTGTGCGACAGTCTCTTGGGAGACTTGTATTATTTTTGCATAAGCTTTTGTGGGTAAAAAACCACTTCATACTAACACGGCTACCCCCGGATACTTGTATTATTTTTGTGATTGTTGTTAGCTCAATTAGTAATGCATGTTATGCTTATACTAAATAATAAGATAAGAAATCTGTCCCAGAACTCTGTTCTCTGACAGTGAGTAAGGGTGGCAGATGGATGGTAAAAGCCCTATCGGCTGTTATAACTCAGAGGCTGTGTACTTGTTTCACCACATGGTGGCAGTGCTGAATTGAAGATCCCTGCCTTCATGCTGCATTCAGTTTATGCTACTGGAAGGGACCAATGCATGCAGCCCCTTTGCAAACCACTAAAAGTAGGACGGAGGGGATGGCCTTAACAAAAACTAGGAGTTTGGCATTTTTCCATGACTTGTTTATCTGGATGGGCAAAGAGCAAGACTGAAAAGGTTTGGTTCAGAGAAACCTTCAAAGGTCAGGCTTTTCCTAAGCTTATTTCAGTTTATCCAAATTTTGTCAGCCTGCCTGTCCATGATCATCCAGACAGTGATCTGGTTCCCTTTCTACTCTACCCAAGACCACCTAATAGCACCCAGCACATTCGGGGAATTAGGCAATACCAAGGGCTAACTAGAGAAAATATTGAAAGGTTAGGAGTAGGTACTGGCAGAGAGCCTCAGTCACGTGCAGTGGTGAGCTGGAGCTGGTTCGCACCGGTTCGCATGAACCGGTTGTTAAATTTTGAAGCAGTTTTAGAACCGGTTGTTAACGCGCTTCCCTGCGAGGGGACGCTGCGGCTTTGATGGGCTCCGGCCGGGAAGTGATGTAATTCCTCCTTCAGCCGCCAGGGGTGCTGCGCTGCGGGAGCCCTGTGGGCCGCCGCCTGGCCCTGGGCACTGGCCTTGTTGCTGCTGCTGCTCCCCCGACCCCTGGCCCTGGGGCTCCTGCTGCTGCCTGGTGGGTCCCCGGCTGCTCTGCTGGGCCTGGGCTGCGTCCTGCTGCTCAGGCTGCTCCGAGACGCTCTCCCCATGAGTACCCGTCACCCTGTTCGCAGCCAGCCCCTGTCTCCAGCCAGCCCCGCACCCCCTGCCCGCACTCAGCCCCTGCCGCACCCCCTCCCCTACCAGCACCAGCTCCGCACCCCCTGCCCGAAGCCAGCCAGCCCCACACTCCCCTGTCTCCAGCGAGCCCCACACACCCCTGTATCCAGCCAGCTCTGCACCCCCTGCCCTGCCCGCAGCCAGCTCTGCACCCCCTGCCTCCAGCTAGCCCTGCTCCACGCCCCTGTTTGCAGCTGGCCCCACGTCCACTGGTGCCCTGCAGTTCCCAGGGCAGTAACCCTGCACACCTGCTTCAATGAGGGGGGCAGGGAGCAGCTGGGACCCACACATGTGCACACCTAGGGTGACCAGACAGCACATGTGCACACCTAGGGTGACCAGTGAAAAATCGGAACAGGGGGTGGGGGGTAATAGGAACCTATATAAGAAAAAGACCCAGAAATCGGGACTGTCCCTATAAAATCGGGACATCTGGTCACCCTAGCACACCCCCAGGGAGTGGCAGGGACCCAAACATGTGAAACGGAGCTCATTTCTAGTTCAGGCCCATCTTTTTAAAAAAGAACTTTAGGTAGGGTTAACATACAGCCGTGTTTTCCCAGACATGCCAGGCTTTTTGGTTCTTAAATCACTGTCTGGGAGGAATTTTTAAATTTTAAAATTTAAAAATTCCTCCTGGAAAAATACGGATGTATTTTTTATTGTTAAGTATGACTCCCAATGACTCAATGCATTGCCACTTCTTATGGAGAAAGGTAAAAAAAATACATACTGTGGCACATCCCTTAAATCAGAACTTTTTATAGGGAACCGGTTGTTAAAATTTTGGCAACTCATCACTGGTCATGTGGGGAGGAGGACAGTGGTAAAAGAGGTTCTTATGTGATGCTGACAAAAGTTGGGTTCAGATCCAAGGATGGGCAAATATTTGGGCATACTTTTACATTTCCCCAAAGCTGTTTGTTCATCTGCCCACACCTTCTCTGCTGGTAGATAATGGGCCAGATCCTCAACTTGTGTAAATGGATATGCCTCCATTGAAGTGAGTGAAACTCTGCTGATTTACATCACCTGAGGATCTGGCCCTATATATTTTCACACGCGTGCACACACATTCCAGGATTGGTGGAGATTTTTTTAAATAACTTTATTTTGTTGTGATCTTTTCTTAAATGCTGGATATGGACTTTGGAAGGAATGCAGTCACCCTTGTTCTTGATTGTACCACCTTGCTGCAGCCATGCTATTGAGTTAATGGGATTATACCAATGTAAAAGTGATGTGAAATCAAAACTGGGAAGAGCAAATCAGCGGACGTGACACTAACTGTATGTAGTTGCCTCATTGTCAGTCATTCTGCTGATATAGCATAACATGGGAAAGAGAAGGATGATCCTGTGATTAAGGCACAGCACGTGGAATCAGGAGTGCTAGATTCTGTTGGTAACAGCCGCTGACTCCTCTGTGACTTTGAGCATACTTCTGAATTGCACTGTGCCCCAGTTTACACATCTGTAAAATGGGGATAACAACTTACAAGGGTATTTTGAGGCTTATTTAACATCAGCAAAGTACTTTGGTATCCTCTGAAAGTACTATAGCTAAGTTATAGTATTTTTTTTTAATTAAAAGAGGAACTCTTTGCAGTTTGAAGGCCTGTTGTTGGTACAGCTGGAGAGGGATAATGTTACTATTTCACCTTTTATCAAGATACAAATGTTTTTTTTCTTTGTTGTTGCTTCTCTGGGAGAATATTAATGACATTTAATTTATGAGAACAAAGATTTATCAGTTTCCTGATCTTTGCAGTGAAGGTCATCCCTACATTAGCTATCTGGCAGACATTGCACTAATGTTGCTGGTTTCTCAGGAGAAAATAGTGGGCCATTCATAAAATGTAGCTGTGTAGACAGAATCATAGAAATGTCAGGCTGGAAGGGATCTAGTCTAAGGCTGTGCTGAGGCAGGACCAGGTAAACCTAGACCATCCCTGACAGGTGTTTGTCCAACCTGTTCTTAAACTTCCAATGACCGGGATTCCACAAACTCTCTTAGTAACTGTTCCATTCCACTGCTTAACTATTCTTATGATTAGAAAGCTTTTCCTAATATTAATTCTAAATCTCCCTTGTGGCAGATTAAGCCAATTTCTTCTTGTCTTACCTTCAGTAGACATGGAGAACAATTGATCACCATCCTCTTTTTAACAGCCCTTAACATAGTTGAAGGCTGTTATCATGTCCCTCCCTCTGTCTTCTTTTCTCAGGACGAAACATGCCCAGTTTTTATAACAAATGTAAATTGTAACTAAAGATCAATCTTATGCATGCAGATTTAATAGGTGGGTCTCTTCTTAGATGTAATGTTTTTGTTTTTGTCCTGTTTTGTTTATAAATCTATGGCAGGAGACAGTGGCAGTGCCGGCGGTCCCACATGTTGCCTCATTGATATCTCCCATCCTTATCCTGGAGGAATCACCTCTAGGAATTAGTGAATTCCATCCTCAGTGTCTCTGCTGAAACTGCCAATTAGAATGGTGGAGGATTTTGTGATGCAGACACTAATGGTATATGATGGAGCCCACTACTCACCGCTAGTCTGGCGCCTCCTTCTGGTCACTCTGGGGATTAGCTCATCAGGTCAACACCCATTCCCTCAGTTGCACACCATCACTCTGTCTCTCTCTGGTCTGTAGCCCATCTCTCACTCCAGAAACCACAGTGTTCTCTTTGTGACTCAGTGCTCCGGCCAGGTCACTCAGCCTTCCCCCCTTCTGGGGTATATAAAAAACTTTCCTTCTGCAGTCCTAGGCAGTCTTCCCATTCACTGCCTCAGGTGCCACTTCTTCAGTGGCTGGTAGGGGAACCCGGGCCCACCCTCTACTCCAGGTTCCAGTCCAGGGTACCTCAACCCAGCAGTTCTGGGCTTTCCTCTCCCAGCCGTCACTGTTCCTTCTATGGACTGCTTCCTAGAACTCCTGGTTTCCCTCGTTGTTCTGGGTGTACCAGCTCAAAACCCTCCACCCAGGAGGTTTGCCTACACATCACTACAGCCTCCAAACACTCCTCCCTCTGCACATGGAGTTACTGCCCTTTCCCCTGTTGCCAGCTTCCTCGCCTTATAGGCCCCGCCAATTCTTGCACAGCTAAATCTTCTTGCAATCAGTTCCTGCTCCCTGGCTCTTTCTCCAAGTGCAGCCTGTGGAGTTAATAGTCCTATCTGGCCACCTTAACCCCTTCCAGTCCTGTGTGTGGTGGACATCCCTGTCAAGCTGTCTAGAGTAGCTCAAAACTGAGAGTGCCAATCTCAGGTCAGACTGTCAGAAAACAGGGGAAACACTCCCAAACTCTTGGTATCTTCTATAATTGGATTTCACCAAGCCAGTAACAAATATGTGCTCCTGGATTACTATATTAATCTTACCATAGTCCCCTTAGGCTCTCCATCCCCTCTTTAGTACCCAAACTGGTGATGAAAGGTTATTAAAACCAAAAATCACCTCACATTAGGTTATTCCCAACCCCAAGGGGTTGGTCACTTACCCCACGTCAATGGATACGCTGGATCTCACACCAAAGACAATGCTGACAGCCAATTTCTCTAGGCAACTAACTGAAGATTTATTAGCTAAGAAAAAGAAATGAGAGTTATTGAGAGGTTAAAGCAGGTAAAATACATTAATAGGTGAATCCAAGTTTGTAGGTAAAAAGTGATAGCAGAGATGTAGTGATCTGCTAGTTTTCCATAGGTATTTCAGAGTTACCCAAAACAACTTTGGGAATGTCTCTCCAATCGCTCCATATTCCACCCTGTCACAATCCATCAGTCCAGAGAGACAGGATCGCTCAAAGTGTTCATTCTTATAGCTGTTTTCCCCGGAAAGCAGTCTGGCAAGTGTTCCCATCACAGTATGGGTCTGTAAATTTCCCATTGTTGAACAGAATGACCTATGCTTTGAAGTTAGCCTGCTTCTTCATTTACGTTCTAAGGCTTCAATCCCATTTGATGGACAATTCAATTACAGAGACATACATAATGCATCTAGTTACAGCCACCCAGACAATCCTTCATTAGTTTTCAGGAAGTTTTACACAATAAGTAAATTCTCATCCTAATGCTAACACACTTTTTGATCTAGGGTTAACTAAGAGTCCAGATACACATAATGTAAAACAACAAGTTACAGATAAGTGAAGACAATATCATCAACATTTTCTTTTGATCTATACTAACAAATGAATTGCCCTGGTCACATTACAATGCCTTTTGACATGCCTTTAATTTCTATTAGCATGTGAGTGAATTAGCCTGCTGCGTTGCTCTGAGCTGGCAACCTGCTAGACAGCATCACAGGGTATGTCTGCACTTAGAGCTGGAGGTGTAATTCCCAGCTCCAGTCCCACCCCCAGCCATGTCCCTAGCTCCCACCTTGTGCCTAGTCCCATCCCCAGCCTTGGTGTATCTCCACTCCTGGCCCCACACCAGCCTCCAGCCTCAGCCACTGGCCACGGCTCCATTCCTGGCCCAGGACTGAGGCTGGGGGCAAAGTCAGGAGCGTAGCCACAACTAGCCATGGGCCTGGCTGCTGGCCCCCACCACAGCTGGGCTGCGGCTCTATTCATGTCCCCATCCCTGGCCTGGGCCCCTGGCCGTGGCACTGCTCCCAGCCCCCGACCCACCCGCAGTTGTGGTCCCAGCCTCGGCCCCCTCACCCCTGTCTGTGTCCCCACCCCCAGCTGCAGCTCCGCTCCCAACCCTGGCTCCGGTGGGATGGGGGGCATGGACAGAGGTAAGGGGGGGCATGACTCTCAAAAGTTTGGAGACCGCTGGTCGGTGTAGATGCACCCTAAGAGCTAGGCTGAACCTGCTATAGCCCCAGTCATGTAAACAGCTCCTCATTGGAATATGTCCACTGACGTGAATGAGACTGTGCAGGCAGAGGTCTCCCTGTCCACAGAACAGCTGGCAGGATCAGGGCCCAAACCTTTCTGAGCAACCTTTAGATGGGAATGTCTTTTGGTCACTACTAACCTGGGTTAGTATCAAAAAATTGCCTGCGGGATTGATCCTGCGCAGTGCTAAGCACTCTAGCCCTAATCTAGCAGAGCACTTAAGCACACAGTTAACTTTAATCATACAAGTAGACCCATTAAAGTCCATGGGAGACTATTTACATGCTTAAAGTTAAGCAAATGCTTTTATGTATCTTGTTGAAGAGTGGAGCTTTTGGTGCTGTCTGCAGGCAATTCCCACACCCTCCTGGCTCTGGCAAGTTTAACTTTTATTGCCTTAGATTTTCAGCCGATAATGATCAGAAATCTCTGTTATCAGTAGGAGAAAATTCCTAGAGTTAATAAACCAGATTGAACTAGGAAATCTTAACATGAGGTCTCTTACCTTCTGTTTTCTGAAGAAGTCTTGGCACTTGAAAATTGTTTCTCTGAGTCAATACTGCTAATGTCTATTTCCTTTTTGGTACTTATCTAAGAAACACAATTGTATGTTGTTTTTAATCTGGGGCCTCTCCAGTTTCTATATTACATTGACCTGTTTTGACTAGGGGAAAACAATAATCATCTTGCTGGAATGTGCTGCTTCCTGTGTCAGTCCTAAAATGAGTGGAATGCACTGGCTTGGTAGCTGTATTTCATCGTTTTAGCAGAACTTTGCAAGTTTCCCAGTCTTCTGCAGCTGACTTCCACCCTGGCCTTCATCTTGGACATTCTCCCAACTCCCAATCTATTACATTCTATTTCTCAACTTCTAGTCTCCCTTCCTCCTGCCACTTACTTTTTGTCCTCCTTTGCTGAGTTTTATCTATTTTATGGCCTCATCCTACAGGACACCAAGCTACCCACAATTCACATTGAAGTCAATGAGGGTGCAGGTGACCAGAACCACCTATGATCAAATTATAAACTACTGGGGGGCAGTGACCTGTAGTTTTGGGGTTTTGTATCTGTTGGTAAAGTGCTATGCACACCTGTGATACTGAGTCATTAATAACCGGGCAGGACAGACTTGTCTTCAACACCCAATTATTTTGTTCAAGTTCTATACCCTGGCCTAAACAGGTCCTTTGTGTCAATAATACAAATGGTTTAACAGTTTGAATGCTTTTCTTGAAGTAGAGTGAGGAAATTGTGCTGGACTATATAAAGACAGTTAAGATTGGGCCTAAAAAGTAGTTTTTAGAATAGAAAAACACATCCTTAACTATGACCAGGTTATGAAAAATACAGTTGCTTATAATATGCCAGTTGTCTCAGAGGGACCTCCTGGCACTGTTGATCTTCTGACTTAACCTGCTGCCTGTAACTGGCCTAATCAGGCCCAGATAAAAATAGTGAAGCCAGTGAAAGTGGGAATTTTTTTCTTAATCATGTACTCTGTGGCATCTTTATACCACACTGGGAGAATACCCTCACAAAGGTCAGAAATATGTGAAGATAATGGGAGTGATGACAAAGCAGAGGAGAAGAAGTTTCCAATGGATTCAAGAAAACAAAAAAGCGGTCTGTTAAGGAGTATTTTGCTGTGTCTCATGAAGCCTGCATAAGAATTCTCCTAGGTTCATGCCATAAAAATACAAACCAAACTTGTCTAGGAAAGCATTACAGAATCTGTGGCCCCCTCTGATAATTTATCCTCTTGGAGGCCTCCAACACCTTGGTAAAGTTCCTGGTATGAGAACATAAGAAAGGCTGTACCGGGTCAGACCAAAGGTCCATCTAGCCCAGTATCCTGTCTACCGACAGTGGCCAATGCCAGGTGCCCCAGAGGGAGTGAACCTAACAGGCAATGATCAAGTGATCTCTCTCCTGCCATCCATCTCCATCCTCTGACAAACAGAGGCTAGGGACACCATTCCTTACCCGTCCTGGCTAATAGCCATTAATGGACTTAACCACCATGAATTTATCCAGTTCTCTTTTGAACTCTGTTATAGTCCTAGCCTTCACAACCTCCTCAGGTAAGGAGTTCCATGAGTTGACTGTGCGCTGCGTGAAGAAGAACTTCCTTTTATTTGTTTTAAACCTGCTGCCTATTAATTTCATTTGATGACCCCTAGTTCTTGTATTATGGGAATAAGTAAATAACTTTTCCTTATCCACTTTCTCCACATCACTCATGATTTTATATATCTCTATCATATCCCTCCTTAGTCTCCTCTTTTCCAAGCTGAAGAAGCTTCTGATGTCTTGGGGGATCACTGTGGCAACCATCCTGCACTCTTACTAGGGACTGTGGGTCAAACACATGCTCTGGCACATGCCATGCCAAGAGTCCTAGACCACTGTGATATCAGAGATAACTCAACCTATCACCACCCTTTCTCTAAAACTAATTTTCATGCAACAAATTTGTTGTATGAGGGAGACTGCACAGATGGTGGATTACTTGGCCCAGTTTCCACACCCATAGGCCTACCTGCCACCCTCACACATCAATACAAATCTCCCAGCACCACACCTGTAGAAACAAATCAATGCAACCATCCATACAACAACACAACCAACATACACAATAATCCCAAACACACACTCCCTCATGGCAGCAAATGCCCCTCCTTCGCCACACACTCAAATCCACTAACTCTCCTAGCTCAATACAGTCCACACATAACAATACAACCAGCACAAACAATAATCCAAACACACATAACCCCTCTCCGCAGCAGACCCCTTCTCATTTGCCATCTGCACAAATCAACACAGATCTCCCAGACAACACAATCCACACACAAATCAACACAATCCACACACAACAACAACACAATCAGCACGCATAAAAGCTCCAAACATCACTCGGAAGGCAAGAATGTCTGTTGAGTCAATGTGAAGTGATTGAAACAGCTACAAGCATGGTTGAGAACTCTTTTTGACTATCCCCAGGTTCAATCAGCACTGGGATTTGTAGTCTGTTACTGTCCAACTGTTAAGTTCCCAGACATTTTTGGCTTTTTTTACATGACTCTATGAATTATATCTGTGTAACAGCATTGGTTTTCTGCTCCTGGTACAAATATAATAATGAGAAATTGTAATGACTCTTGTAATGGTTTAAAATCAATACTGCACACTGGCAAAGAGCGACCCAATCTGAATAATTTAGATCCACTTCCAAATCAGAACTTCCCAAAAGATTTAGGGATTCAAGTCTAGTGTTCTTGGACCAGCCCATCATTATTATCCGATGATGTTTGGTATCATATCACCATTACTTCCCAGCGATGTGTAGCACTCACAAAGGAATGTCTGGATTAGATTTACCTGTGCCCTATTCCTTTAAGGATTGAATGTCTGCTGAGGAAATCAAAGGGGGGATGGCTCTGGTTGCAGCAGCAGATTTGTGTGTTGGCTCTGAAAAGACGTAGGGCTTGGCTACACTTGCGAGTTGGAGCGCATTAAATCAGCCCCGGGCTCCGCAGGAGAGCCCCTGGTAATCCACTTCCACAAGAAGCATAGAGCTTGCTGGGGCCTGGCTGGAGTGCCATGCTGCCAGTGTGGATGCCCTGGTCTATTAATGCACTCTGATCGGCCTCCGGGAAGTGTCCCACAATGCCTGTTCTAGCCACTCTGGTCATCACTTTGTAGTCTACTGCCCTGCCCCCAGGTGACCAACCGTCAGACCCGCCCTTTAAATTCTCTGAGAATTTTGAAAGTCTCCTTCTTGTTTGCTCAGCTAGGCGTGGGGTGCTCTCAGCGCATCTTTCCAGGTGACCATGCCTCCACGCACCAGGAGATGCCCAGTATGGAGCAATGGCGAGGTGCTGGACCTCATCAGTGTTTGGGGAGAGAAAGCTGTCCAGTCCCAGCTGTGCTTCAGCCGTAGGAATTACGATACCTTCGGGCAGATATCAAGGGCCATGATAGAAAGGGGCCATGACCGGGACACACTGCAGTGCAGGGTTAAAGTGAAGGAGCTGCGGAACACCTACCACAAAGCATGGGAGGCAAACTGCTGCTCTGGTGCTGCCCCCACAACCTGCCAGTTCTACAAAGAGCTGGATGAGATACTTGGGGGCGACCCGACCTCCACTGCGAAGAGCACCATGGACACTTCAGAGGCTGTGGCAGCCCAGAGCGCAACGAAGCAGGAGGAGGAAAGTGGGAGCGAGGGTGCTGAGGAGGAGGGGAGCCCAGAGCCAGAGGACAGCTCGGCATCCCTAGATGCATGCAGCCAGGAGCTGTTTTCAAGCCTGGAGAAAGGTAGCCAGTTGCAGCGGACGGTGCTTGGGAAGAACAAACAGCAGAGGGGGTGCCCGGTAAGTGGCTTTTATTTTGGGAAGGTAGTTGTTGGGTGATGGCTGTTGGGGCGAGGAGGGTTGCAGAAAGAAGGGTTAGGGCTGCATGCATGCCTAGATGTGGAATAGGGCGTTGATGTGCTCTCTCACATCACGGTAATCGGCCTCAGTGAGGTCATCGAAGGTCTCATGCAGAAGCTGGGCAATCCGCTTGCGCAGGTTCCTTGGCAGAGCTACTATGCTCCTTGTCCCAGTCAGGCTAACATGTCTGTGCCACTGTGCTGTGAGGGATGGGGGGACCATTGCTGCACACAGGCAAGCTGCATAAGGGCCAGGTCGGAAGCCGCATTGTTGCAGAAAACAGGGCCGGATTAACTTTTTGTGGGCCCGGTGCCAAACATATTTGTGGGCCCCCATTGGGGAAATAGGGCATGTGATGGGAGGGTGGTCCGCAGAGCGAGGGGCCGGTTGAGGGCAATGAGATGCAGTGCAGCAGGAGTGGCCCCTCTCAGCCCAGCACAAGGGCACTGTTTACAAACCCAAAACTGCTAGACGCACACTGGCCCGCCCAGCCCTGCGGTGCCAGCGTGCCCCTTCCACACTGCCCCCTGCCCAGTGCCCGGCTCTTATGCCAGTGCCCCCTCACCCAGAGACTTCCCCCACAGATCCCTATGCCCAGCACCCCCTGCCTAGAGACCCCTCCCACTGACATCCCTCCACAGCACCCTGCACACCATACCCCTTGCCCAGCTCCCCCACCCACAGATCCCCTACTGTCCAGCACCCCCTTCACAGTCCCACCATCACAGCTGTACAGCACCCCATATTCCTGAGGGAATTCTGCAGCAAATTCTGTGCATAATATTTTAAAATTCTGATTTTTTTTTTATAATAAATAAATGTGGAAACTCCACCATGGCAGTGGGGAGCACAGGCCACTGGCTGCATGGAGGTGGGAGATCACCCTGCAGCCTCCCCCACCCCCCTGGGACAGGGACTTGGCAGTGAGACTGAACCTGACCCTGACACAGCACAAGGGCCAGGCCTGCCACAGAAACACCCTGGGCCTCTGCCCCTTTTGTGCCAGGCTCACCAGATGTGGGCAGGGAGACTCAGCCCAGCAGCAGGATCCAAGTGCAGAGGGACGTAGTGTGGGGGATCCAGATGGGGGTAGGAGGGTTCTGTGAGGGGGGTAAGAAGGTTCTGTGGGGGGCAGTCTGGGTGCAGGCAGCTCAGTGGGGGATCTGGATGCACAGGGAGGTGCCAGGTGCAGGGCAATGGGAGTCTGCAGGGGGGATCAAGTGAAAGTGGTTGGAGCTCAGTGGTGGTGGGGGGGAGTGTGATCGGCGTTG
This sequence comes from Malaclemys terrapin pileata, assembly GCF_027887155.1. NCBI lineage: Eukaryota > Metazoa > Chordata > Testudines > Emydidae > Malaclemys > Malaclemys terrapin. The sequence goes on from NC_071518.1 coordinate 33,888,514, forward strand.
GCCCACCTACCCGCTAGGGGGCGGTGGGGAGCTATGAGGTCACTGGCCGGCCTGGGTCACGCCCCCGTCAGCGGGGAATTAGCGGCGGGGCGGCCGTCAGCCAGAGTCTGTAGCGCGCCCCTCAGGCAGGGGAGCGCCGGCAAAGGTCAGTAGCGCGCCCCTCAGGCAGGGGAGCGCCGGCAAAGGTCAGTAGCGCGCCCCTCAGGCAGGGGAGCGCCGGCAAAGGTCAGTAGCGCGCCCCTCAGGCAGGGGAGCGCCGGCAAAGGTCAGTAGCGCGCCCCTCAGGCAGGGGAGCGCCGGCAAAGGTCCCGGCGTGGCTCTGCCGGGTAGGGGAGCGCAGGCCCACCCTACACCACTGCGCTCCAGCCCAGGGCCCTGACAGTGGCAGAACGAGGGTCCCACCACTGGGTCAGCGGGGTCGTCCCGCTACATAGACTCACCACTGTGCAGCTCTGTCCCTGGGCTACTTCCTACCCGATTGCTCGCCCGAATCCCTCTGGTCCCGTGAGTGCGTCGGGGTAGTCCGCTGCTGGCAGCTCCGGCTCCCCCTCAGGCTCAGGCTCCTCCAGCTCCTCTGGGTACTCGGCTGCTGGCAGCTCCCGCTCCCCCTCCGACTCCTCCAGTTCCTCTGGGTACTCAGCAGCGGGCAGTCCTGGCGGCCCCAGTCCGTCCTCCAGGTGAGGTTTCCACAGGTCCAGGGCCTCCCCTGGTGTGGCAGCAGGCTCTGAAGGGAGCAGCCCACGGTCTGTGTCTGCCTCCCTCCCTGGTGCTGCCCTAACTGAGCTAAGGGCCCCGCCCTTTATACTTCCTGTTCCACCCCTCCCCTTCCGGGGGGTGGAGCGAGCTTGGGCTGGCCCCGCCCACTCAGGCTGAGGGAAAGGCACTTTACCCTCAGGTTCGGAGGGAAGCCACCCTGGCTCCCTACATACCCCACCCCTCAAATCCAGCTCCCGAACCTCGGAGCTGGCGTCCTCAGCCTCCCCCAGACGGGAGAAAAAGTCCGCGTTGGCGTTGTCCCGTCCCGCCCGATGGCGGATCGTGAAGGCGTAGGTTTGTAGTGTAAGATACCACCGCTGCAGGCGGGCATTCGCGTCCTTCATCTTGTTGAGCCACTTCAGGGGTGCATGATCTGTAACCAGTATAAAGGGGGCCCCGAGGAGGTAGTAGCGGAGAGCATCAACTGCCCACTTAACAGCTAGGGCCTCCTTCTCCAGGACGGAGTAGTTCCGCTCCCGGGGGAACAGTTTCCGACTGATGTAAACAATAGGATGCTCCTCCCCGTCCACCTCCTGTGAGAGGACCGCCCCAAGCCCCACGCCGGAGGCATTGGTCTGGACAATGAAGTCCCGATCGAAGTCCGGGCTGAAGAGAACGGGCTCGCTAGACAGGCGGTCTTTGACAGTTTGAAAGGCCCTCTCGCAGTCGTCAGACCAGCACACTCTACGGGGGCTATCTTTGGTCAGGAGTTCTGTCAGAGGGGCCGTAATGGTTGCAAAGTGGGGTACGAACCGCCGGTAATAGCCGGCCAGGCCCAAGAATTGACGTACCTGCCTCTTCGTGGTTGGCGCCTGACATTCCTGGAGGGCTTGAACCTTCCCGATGAGGGGGCGTACCTGTCCCCGCCCCAGGGTGTACCCCAGATAGGTGGTTTCTTCGCGCCCGATTTGGCATTTCTTAGGATTGGCTGTGAGGCCGGCGGCGCGGAGGTCCCGGAGAACAGCCGCCACTTGGTTGAGATGTTCCTCCCAGTTGCTGCCATAGATGACCACATCATCCAGGTAGGCGGCGGCGTACTTGGTGTGAGGTTGCAAAATCCGATCCATCAAGCGCTGGAAGGTTGCTGGGGCCCCATGGAGGCCGAAAGGCATCCAAGTAAACTGGTACAAGCCTGACGGGGTGGCGAACGCAGTCTTCTCCTTGGATCGGGGTTCCAAGGGGATCTGCCAGTACCCCTTGGTGAGATCTAAGGTGGTGATGTAGCAGGCTTCTCCAAGCCGGTCAAGGAGCTCATCGACGCGGGGCATTGGATACGCATCAAACTTTGAAATGGCATTGACTCTCCGAAAGTCAATACAAAACCGCCGGCTCCCATCTGGCTTCAGAACCAGGACGACAGGGCTCCGCCATTCGCTCTGGGAATGCTCGATAACACCCAATCCCAACATGGCCTGGACTTCCTCCTCCACAGCCTCTCGCATTCGCCTAGGCAATGGCCGGGTCGTCTCTCGGACCACCACCCCGGGGTTGGTCTGGATTGCATGGTAGGCAAGCGTAGTCTGTCCAGGCTTTGTGGTGAAGGTCCTGGGGAATGCCTTCACTAGGCAGAGGGCCTGTTCCCGCTGCTCAGCCGTGAGCGTCTCGGCTAGCTGGAGTTCCCCATTATCAGACTCTTCGGGGGGTTGCGGCCCAAGGTCTGGTTCAAGTGGGTATGGGGCAATTAGTAGTCCTTCCCGTTCCCGCCAGGGTTTTAAAAGATTCACGTGATAGATCTGCTTTCCCTTCCGGTGATCAGGCTGCCGGATTTCATAATTGACAGGCCCCACTTGGCGAAGGACTTCATACGGGCCCTGCCAGCGGGCAAAAAGCTTTGATTCCTCCGAGGGGAGCAGGAGGAGAACTCGGTCCCCGGGGGCAAATAATCGGACCTGGGTGCCCCGATTATATTGCTGCTCCTGGCCCCTTTGGGCCGTGGTTAAGTTTTCCCTCGCGAGTTCCCCCGCCCGGGCCAACCGTTCCTGCAGCTGCAAGACGTATTGTAAAAGGCCCTGCGTTGAGGATGGTGTATGTTCCCAAGTTTCTCTCAGGAGATCCATCACTCCGCGGGGCCGTCGCCCATAGAGGAGCTCAAATGGAGAGAACTTCGTGGAAGCCTGTGGAACTTCCCGAACCGCCAGTAGTAAAGGGGGAAGTAGTTGATCCCACTGACGGAGGTCCTGGGTGGGGAAGCGTCGCAACATTCCTTTCAGGGTTCGATTAAAACGTTCGACTAACCCATCCGTCTGGGGATGGTAAACTGAGGCCTGCAGTTTCTTAATCCCCAGCAGGGCACATACCTGACGGAACAACTTAGATGTGAAGTTGGTCCCTTGGTCAGTAAGTAACTCTCGAGGGAGGCCTACCCTGGCGAAGATCTTCACGAGCTCTGCCGCAATAGTGCGGGCAGTGATACTCCTTAAGGGGACAGCCTCAGGGAAGCGGGTGGCGTAGTCCATCAAGACCAGGATGTATTGGTAGCCCGCCTGACTTTTCGGGAAGGGTCCGACCAGGTCCATCGCTACTCGTTCAAATGGAACGCCCACAGTTGGTAATGGAACTAGGGGGGCCTTCCGGATCCCGGCTGGGGCGGCGCGTTGGCAGTCCGGGCATGACCCACAGTAATCCTTCACTTCGCGGTGGATGCCGGGCCAGAAGAACTTGGCCAGGACCCTAGCTGCGGTTTTCTCCGGTCCTAAATGGCCTGCGGCTGGGATGTCATGGGCTAGCTTTAGGACCGCCCGTCGATGAATGCGGGGAACCACGAGTTGGGTCCGGACCTCTTGAGTTTGAGGGTCCCGCTCCACACGGTAGAGACGATCCTGGTCAAGCTCAAATCTAGGCCATTGGGTAGCCCGCTGGGCCTCCACGACCTTCCCCTCTACCCGTGCAAGCTGTTCATAGGCAAATCGGAGCGTAGGGTCCTCCCTTTGGTCTCGGCTAAAGTCCTGAATGTCCACCGGGGGGCCCCCTGTCTCCTGGCCGTCCTGCCTGGGTGAAAGGGATGGGTCACCGTCGGGGTCGGGGCTCCGCCTGGGGCCTGGGTCCGTCGCAGAGGAGGCTCCCTCGAATGCCTCTTCCGGAGATAGGGACCGGAGCAGCTCGACGAATTCTGGCCAGTCCCGGCCCAGGATGATTGGGTAGGCAAGGGACGGGGCCACCGCCACATTCATTACCTGAGTCACCCCGTCTACCGTGAGAGGGACCTGCACGGTGGGGTACGGTTTCACATCCCCATGTATGCACTGTATCCGTACCTCCCCGATGATCTGCTCGGTGTCCGGGAGGAGGGACTGGCGGACAAGAGTCTGCCCACAGCCCGAATCAATTAGACCCACCACAGGTGTCCCGGCGATGCTCATGGGGGCTGTCAATTTGGCCGCGGATGGTGTGCGGGCCCGGCTCTCCCCAGTGTACACCTGGCCAAAATCGCATTCCATCGCCGTACAGTCTCGTTGCAGGTGGCCGTACTCACCACACCGAAAGCAAGGTCCTACCTCTGTGCGCCCCGGCCGTGCCGGGTCACCCGGGTGGCCGCGGGGTTGGCCGGGGCCCGATGGACGGGCCAAACGTCCAGACGGTGCGGGTTGTGGGGCCTCGGGCCGTCGGGGAAAAGTAGTGCCGCCGCCGTTTGGTTGTCGGGCTCGAGCGGGCACACTGACTTTGGGGGTGGACCCCCTTTCCGGTTTCTGAGCGCCGGGTCCAGAGCTTGGGGGTCGGGCTGTTGGTCCTATTGGGGCCTCGGCCTCTAGAAAGTTCTCCATAAGTGTGACTGCTGCACTTAGAGTTTGAGGTTGGTGCTGCAACACCCACGCCCTCCCTGGAGTCGGAAGGATGTGCACGAATTGTTCAAGGATGATCTGTTCTGTCACCTCAGCCACAGTTCGATGCTCGGGTTGTAGCCATCGGCACGCTGCATCCTTTAATTCCTGTGCCACGGCTCGGGGCCGGGCCCCCGGGGGGTACAGCTTTCCCCGAAACCGTCGCCGAAAAGTCTCCGGGGTGATGTCGAAGGCATCCAGGATAGCCGCTTTTACTCTAGCGTAAACACGGGCTTCATCGTCTGGTAGCCCCCGGTAAGCCTTCTGGGCCGGCCCCGTTAGATAGGGGGCAAGCAGGGTTGCCCATTGGTCCGGCGCCCAACCAGCTACTGCAGCAACCCGCTCGAAGGTCACCAGATAAGCCTCTGGGTCATCCTCAGGCCCCATCTTGGCCAGACGGACTGGTGGAGCAGGAGGGTTGGGGGTGGTCACCCCGCCCGGCTGGGCTCCACCGGGGCTCGGCCACAGGGTGGCAAGTTGCTGGAAACATGGAGTCTGTTGTTCGCGGTGCTGGGCCCCCAAGGTTTGAAGCAACTGCTGCTGGTGGGTACCCAGCTGCTGTATGAGTTGTTGCTGCTGCTGCTGCTGAGTCTCGGCCAGCACCTTGATAAGCCTTTCCATCTCCATCTTCTGTTTAGGGGCTGTCGCTGCCTCCTTGCTCTAATCCCTTCCGGCAGGGATAGGGGGCGCTACCCGCATTCTCCACCACTTGTGATCGGCGTTGGCCCACCTACCCGCTAGGGGGCGGTGGGGAGCTATGAGGTCACTGGCCGGCCTGGGTCACGCCTCCGTCAGCGGGGAATTAGCGGCGGGGCGGCCGTCAGCCAGAGTCTGTAGCGCGCCCCTCAGGGAGGGGAGCGCCGGCAAAGGTCAGTAGCGCGCCCCTCAGGCAGGGGAGCACCGGCAAAGGTCAGTAGCGCGCCCCTCAGGCAGGGGAGCGCCGGCAAAGGTCAGTAGCACGCCCCTCAGGCAGGGGAGCGCCGGCAAAGGTCAGTAGCGCGCCCCTCAGGCAGGGGAGCGCCGGCAAAGGTCAGTAGCGCGCCCCTCAGGCAGGGGAGCGCCGGCAAAGGTCAGTAGCGCGCCCCTCAGGCAGGGGAGCGCCGGCAAAGGTCCCGGCGTGGCTCTGCCGGGTAGGGGAGCGCAGGCCCACCCTACACCACTGCGCTCCAGCCCAGGGCCCTGACAGTGGCAGAACGAGGGTCCCACCACTGGGTCAGCGGGGTCGTCCCGCTACATAGACTCACCACTGTGCAGCTCTGTCCCTGGGCTACTTCCTACCCGATTGCTCGCCCGAATCCCTCTGGTCCCGTGAGTGCGTCGGGGTAGTCCGCTGCTGGCAGCTCCGGCTCCCCCTCAGGCTCAGGCTCCTCCAGCTCCTCTGGGTACTCGGCTGCTGGCAGCTCCCGCTCCCCCTCCGACTCCTCCAGTTCCTCTGGGTACTCAGCAGCGGGCAGTCCTGGCGGCCCCAGTCCGTCCTCCAGGTGAGGTTTCCACAGGTCCAGGGCCTCCCCTGGTGTGGCAGCAGGCTCTGAAGGGAGCAGCCCACGGTCTGTGTCTGCCTCCCTCCCTGGTGCTGCCCTAACTGAGCTAAGGGCCCCACCCTTTATACTTCCTGTTCCACCCCTCCCCTTCCGGGGGGTGGAGCAAGCTTGGGCTGGCCCCGCCCACTCAGGCTGAGGGAAAGGCACTTTACCCTCAGGTTCAGAGGGAAGCCACCCTGGCTCCCTACAGGGAGTCTGGGTGCAGGGGAGGTGGGGTTGTTGTAGTTAAAGTACTGCACAGGATCTTTTCAGGGGGAATAAGGCAAACGCCACATTCATTGGTAATACATGCATCAGTCAACACTGTATCATATGCATATGATCTATATTACACTCATGCACTCACATACACACACACACAAACACACTCCGTCTTGTTGTGGTTACCAACTAGTTGCTCCCCTTAACTTCACTGGCCAGGTGAGTTAGATAGGGGAGGGGTCGAGCCGGGCTTCTGACGATCTAGATCAATGCTCCGATGTTGACAAGACCCAGGGTCCTCTGCAAGACACCTCACATTTATAGTAGCTTCCCTCTCAGGCAAATCTATGGCCTGGTCTACACTACGGGTTTAGGTCGACTTTAGCAGCGTTAAACCGAATTAAGCCTGGACACGTCCACACAACGAGGCCCTTTCTTTCGAATTAAAGGGCCCTTTAAACCGGTTTCTTTACACCACCTCCGACGAGGGGATTAGCGATAAAACCGGCCTTTGCGGGTCGGAATTGGGGTAGTGTGGACGGAATTCGATGTTATTGGCCTCCGGGAGCTATCCCACAGTGCTTCATTGTGACCGCTCTGGACAGCGCTCTCAACTCAGATGCACTGACCAGGTAGACAGGAAAAGACCCGCGAAGGTTTGAATTTCATTTCCTGTTTGCCCAGCGTGGAGAGCACAGGTGACCACGCAGAGCTCATCAGCACAGGTAACCGTCATGGAGTCCTCCCAGGATCGCAAAAGAGCTCCAGCATGGACCGAACGGGAGGTACGAGATCTGCTCGCCATATGGGGAGATGAAGCAGTGATAGCTGAACTCCGTAGCAGTAAAAGAAATGGAAAAGTATTAGAAAAGATCTCCAAGGCCATGAAGGACCGAGGCCATAACAGGGACACACAGCAGTGCCGCGTGAAAATTAAGGAGCTAAGGCAAGCCTACCACAAAGCCAGAGAAGCAAACGGAAGGTCCGGGGCAGAGCCGCAAACTTGCCGCTACTACGCGGAGCTGCATGCGATCCTAGGGGGTGCAGCCACCACTACCCCAACCGTGTGCTATGACTCTCTCACTGGAGAAACACACAGGGAAGACGGTTCGGGGAACGAGGAAGATGACGATGGAGGTACTGTAGGTAGCTCACAGCAGCAAGGAAGCGGAGAAACCGGTTTCCCCAACAGCCAGGATATGTTTGTGACCCTGGACCTGGAACCAGTAACCCCCGAACTCACCCAAGACCCTCAGGGCACACAGGAGACCTCTGGTGAGTGTAACTTTGTAAATATTTGTAAACATTACAAAAAAAAAGCAAGCAAGTCTGTTAACGTGTATGGGGATGGGGCGGAAATCCTCCAGGGACATCTCCAGAAAGCTCTCCTGGTTGAAATGGGGTGATTTTATTAAGGGGGACATTCAGAGGCGCCCGTTCCTGCTCTTCTGACCAGAAATGTTCCCCGCTGTTAACCACGCGGTGGGGGGGAGGGGTGAAGTGATCATCCCAGAGAATCGTGTGTGTGTGTGTGGGGGGGGGTGGTTTACTTGTGTTTGTGCCGCATGTTAACCGGGAAACCGCAGCCCCCTCCTTTTACATTGAAACCCCATTTTAAATGGACAACCCAATTCATCCTTGATATGGGAAATGCGCTGCTGTTTGCAACCTTTCCCGCATGTTAAGAAGGTTAAAAAAGCCAAAACACTGTGGCCTACGATGGCTGCCTGCAAGCCGAAATATGCGACCTTGTAATGAAAGAGTGTACCCATTGTTCCCTAAAATGTGTCCTTTTTAACCACCTCTCCCTTCTCCTCCACCAGCTGCAAATGTTTCTCCTTCGCAGAGGCTCGTGAACATTAGAAAGAGAAAACGTAAGACGAGGGACGAGATGTTCACGGAGCTGCAGATGTCCGCCCAGGCTGATAGAGCACAGCAGAATGCGTGGAGGCAGTCAATGACGGAGATGAGAAAAGCCCAATATGAACGAGAGGAGAGGTGGCGGGCTGAATCGCGGGAAGAACAGAGCAAGTGGCGGGCTGAAGACGATAGGTGGCGTCAGCTTGCAGACAGACGGCAAGAGGCAATGCTCCGTCTGCTGGAGCATCAAAGTGATATGCTCGAGCGTATGGTTGAGTTGCAGGAAAGGCAGCAGGAGCAGAGACCGCCGCTACAGCCCCTGTGTAACCAACAGCCCTCCTCCCCAAGTTCCATAGCCTCCTCACCCAGACGCCCAAGAACACGGTGGGGGGGCCTCCGTCCACCCAGTCACTCCACCCCAGATGATCGCCAAAGCATCAGAAGGCTGGCCTTCAATAAGAGTTAAAGTTTTAAAATGCAGTGTGTCCTTTTCCATCCCTCCTCCCCCACCCATCCCAGGCTACCTTGGCAATTATCCCCCTACCTCTGTAAGGAACTAATAAAGAATGCATGAATGTGAAAAAACAATGACTTTATTGCCTCTGCAAGGGGGAGGGGAGGGTGGGGTGGGGTGGTTGGTTTACAGGGAAGTAGAGTGAACCGGGTCGGGGGGGGGGGTTGGAGGGTTCATCAAGGAGAAACAAACAGAAGTTTCACACAGTAGCCTGGCCAGTCACAAAACTCGTTTTCAAAGCTTCTCTGATGCGCACCGCGCCCTGCTGTGCTCCTCTAACCGCCCTGGTGTCTGGCTGCGCGTAATCAGCGGCCAGGCGAGTTGCCTCAACCTCCCACCCCGCCATAAAGGTCTCCCCCTTACTCTCACAGATATTGTGGAGCGCACAGCAAGCAGCAATAACAATAGGGATATTCTTTTCGCTGAGGTCTGAGCGAGTCAGTAAGCTGCGCCAGCGCGCTTTTAAACGTCCAAATGCACATTCCACCACCATTCGGCACTTGCTCAGCCTGTAGTTGAACAGGTCCTGACTCCTGTCCAGGCTGCCTGTGTACGGCTTCATGAGCCATGGCATTAAGGGGTAGGCTGGGTCCCCAAGGATCACGATAGGCATTTCAACATCCCCAATGGTCACTTTCTGGTCCGGGAAGAAAGTCCCTTCCTCCAGCTTTCGAAACAGAGCAGAGTTCCTGAAGACGCGAGCATCATGTACCTTTCCCGGCCATCCCACGTTGATGTTGGTGAAACGTCCCTTGTGATCCACCAGGGCTTGCAGCAGCATTGAAAAGTACCCCTTGCGGTTTACGTAGTCGGTGGCTTGGTGCTCCGGTGACAAGATAGGGATATGGGTTCCGTCTATGGCCCCGCCACAGTTTGGGAATCCCATTTCAGCAAAACCATCCACTATTGACTGCACGTTGCCCAGAGTCACTACCCTTGCTATCACCAGGTCTTTCATTGCCCTGGCAAATTGGATCACAGCAGCCCCCACCGTAGATTTGCCCACTCCAAATTGATTCCCGACTGACCGGTAGCTGTCTGGCGTTGCAAGCTTCCACAGGGCTATCGCCACTCGCTTCTCAACTGTGAGGGCTGCTCTCATCTTGGTATTCTGGCGCTTCAGGGCAGGGGAAAGCAAGTCACAAAGTTCCATGAAAGTGGCCTTACGCATGCGAAAGTTTCGCAGCCACTGGGAATCGTCCCATACCTGCAGCACGATGCGATCCCACCAGTCTGTGCTTGTTTCCCGGGCCCAGAATCGGCGTTCCACGGTATCAACCTGCCCCAGTGACACCATGATTTCCACATTGCTGGGGCCTGTGCCTTGTGAGAGGTCTATGGCCATGTCAATTTCCTCATCACTCTCGTCGCCGTGCTGCAATCGCCTCCTCGCCTGGTCCGGGTTTCGCCTTGGCATGTTCTGGCTCTGCATATACTCCAGGACAATGCGCGTGGTGTTCATAGTGCTCATAATTGCCGCGGTGATCTGAGCGGGCTCCATGATCCCAGTGCTAGCTATGGCGCCTGGTCAGAAAAAAGGCGCGAAAGTAGTATCTGATGGACCAGGAGAAGGAGGGCGGGAGGGAGGGAGGGAGGGCCAAGTGACGACATGGCGTACAGGTACAGGAACAGGGAGAAACACAAACAACTGTCACACAGAATGGTCCCCCCAAAGATTAAACTGGAAACCCTGGGCTTAGCAGGCCGTTGATTTCACGGAGGAAGGGGAAGCAAATGAACACAGAATAAATCTATTTTTTACATCTTAAGGTGGCAGCCGACGCTGCAGCATGAGTGACAGCCATACCAGTATGATGATGATGGGTACCAATCATAATATACCATCATCTGCCAAAAGGCAAGGGGCTGCTGCTGTGTAGCAATGCAGCCCCATGTCTGCCAGCCCCACGTCCGCCAGCACCCAGCATCGCCCTCGGCCTCTTCTGGGTGCTTAGCAGACAATATTGGGCAATTGGCAGAAAATAGTACATTATGACTGGTAACCGTCATCATCGAGACAGTAGCATGTCTGCCCAGGTGGCCATGATTGACAGCCACTCCAGTACGACGACGACGGGTACCAGTCATAATATACCATCGCCTGGAAGGGGCTGGTGCAATGCAGCCCTACGGCTGCCAGCCCCACGGCTATCACTCATGCTACACCGTCTACTGCCAAAAGGCAGTTAGCAGCTGCTGCTGTGTAGCAATGCAGTCCCACGTCTGCCGGCACCCAGAGGACATATGGTGACGGTGAGCTCAGCTGTGCTGAGCGGGCTCCATGTTGTCTGCACAGGTAACCCAGGTAACCCAGGTAAAAAGGCGCGAATCTATTGTCTGCCGTTGCTGTGACGGGGGAGGGAGGGGCCTGACGACATGTACCCAGAACCGCCCGCGACACTGTTTTGCATCATCCGGGCATTGGGATCTCAACCCAGAATTCAAAGAAAAGGCGTGAACCGCTTCGCGGCTCGAGCTGTGGCGCAAACGTAGTATCTGACGGCCTAGGGGAAGGAGGGAGGGGGGCCGAGTGACGACATGGCGTACAGGCACAGGGAATTAAAATAAAGAACGGTGGCTGTGCATCAGGGAGAGACACAAACAACTGTCACAGACTGGTCCCCCCCAAAGATTAAACTGAAAACCCTGGGTTTAGCAGGCCGTTGATTTGACGGAGGGAGGGGGAAGCAAATGAATACAGAGAAAATCTATTTTTTACATCTTAAGACGACGGTGCAGCGTGACTGATAGCCCTCGGCATCTTTCTGGGTGCTTGGCAGCAAATACGGGGCGGTGTATGACGATGGTCTTCAGGCCTATTGCACGAGCTGCTGCTCAGGGAAGACTCTGCTAATGTGCGATGACCCGACTTGTAATAGGCCGGCTAACAGTCATAATACACCATTTACTGCCAAAAGGCAAGCCCCACGGCTGCCAGCACCCAGATCGCCGATGAAGGCTACCAGTCTACTGCACCGTCTACCGCCAAAAGGCAGTTAGCAGCTGCTGCTGTGTAGCAATGCAGTCCCACGTCTGCCGGCACCAAGAGGATATATGGTGACGGTGAGCTCAGCTGTGCTGAGCGGGCTCCATGTTGTCTGCACAGGTAACCCAGGTAACTAACCCAGATAAAAGGGCGCGAATCTATTGTCTGCCGTTGCTGTGACGGGGGAGGGAGGGGCCTGACGACATGTACCCAGAACCGCCCGCGACACTGTTTTGCATCATCCGGGCATTGGGATCTCAACCCAGAATTCCAAGGGGCGGCGGAGACTGCGGGAACTGTGGGATAGCTGTGGGATAGCTACCCATAGTGCAATGCTCCGGAAGTCGACGCTAGCCTCGTACTGTGGACGCGGTCTGCCGACTAGAGCACCTAGAGCATTTTATTGTGTGGACATACACAATCGGCTGTATACAACCGATTTCAATAAAACCGGCTTCTATAAATTCGAACTAATTTCGTAGTGTAGACATACCCTATACCAGATTCAAAATCTGTGTCCGTTGGTCCTTTGTGCTGCTTCCTTCTAGGTGTTGTCCCAATTCTATTCAAAGAGGGTGTTTCCAAAAGAAGGTGCTTGAGTCTAACCCCCCCCCCGTCCCCCGAGGCCGTCAATATATCTGCTCTTCTTTATCAGGGGGTAGCTGTGTTAGTCTGTATCTACAAAAACAACAAGGAGTCTGGTGGCACCTTAAAGACTAACAGATTTGTTTGGGTATAAGCTTTTTTTTACTCACGAAAGCTTATGCCCAAATAAATCTGTTAGTCTTTAAGGTGCCACCAGACTCCTTGTTGTTTTTGCTCTTCTTTAGTGAGCCCACTTGACAAGTTTGATTGTCCTTGGATCTGGCTTCCATCCCCTCTCCAACTAGAGGTGCTTGCCTTCCATGCCTTGCTCATTCACACCTCATTCATTCAACATGCCAATTGATTAAGGGAGTGTGGGGAGGGGGAATCTTATTCTACTCCTAGCAAAAAGACATTTTTCTTCTACTTTAACTATCCTTAGGGGCTATAACATTATACCAAGGCTTAACACAAAGTTTTCTATACGTTTTTCTACATAGGGATCTGATACAAAGTTCCTATATCAATGGACTTGATACAAAGTTGTATGAAAATAGCTTAATACAGGGTTATATGAAGAGGCATTGTTGTTGTTGTTGTAGGATATGATGAGAGCCAGAAAACTCTAATGTGGTGCTTATGTTGTCTGTACAGCAATGAACCACAGAACCCTGTGGAATTGAAGGCTAACAGCTGGATACTGGTAAGCGAATGAATCCTCCCCTTGACTGCTTTGAATTAAATTGATTATTTAAAGGTGCTATAGCTATAGCATAGAGACAGTGTGTAATTTCAGAAACCGCTCCAAAGACAACCTACATACATGTTGTGTTGAAATATGTTCCACTCTAATTATAACATAATCTGTGCTAGCCTGTCATTTTGAATGTTAAAAAGATGCGGTGCTCAAATTAGGGTAGTTTTAATGGCCTTTATACAGTGGAGCCCTAAATCTAGTAACTGCAAGTCAGGAACAAAGACCAGAAATCAGAAAGGAAGAAAGTGCTATAAAAGAGAACCTTTCAATTAGGGTAGAATAAAATAATCTGGAGACATGCCATTGTTTTGAAAACAATTTATATTTGCTCTGTAATTTAGGTCTTTTCTGTTGCTGTGTTTTTGTTTAATCTCTCTTGCCTATGGAGAAGCTAATTGTATCCAAACTTTCTTTAGAGACAGTTAGTGAAAGAAAATACTTGTGTGCAGATTTATATTTAATGAGCTGTAAGAAATAATGAATACTTAAACCACTTTAATGCCCCATTCAGGGTTAATGTAGGCACATCTGTTGTTCACATTTTATGCACTTACTCCCTGAGCCAAAAAAGCACAACCTTAAGCACGAGTGCTTAAAGTTAGGCATGTGCTTAAGTGATTTGCTAAATTGGGGACTTAAAGCACATCTAGTTAGATTAGTGTAATTTCATTGGACTGACTTTCACCCAGAACAAGAGATGATAAAAATATTGATGGAATGGTTAAGAGTCTCAAATATGTAGGCCTTCAGGATAATAAGTAATTGAGCTGATATAATCTATTACAGAGGTGGGCAAACTATGGCCCACAGGCCTCATCTGGCCCGTGGGACTGTCCTGTCCGGCCCCTGAGCTCCCGGCCGGTGAGTCCCTGGCCCCTCCCCCGCAGCCAAACTGCCACGTGCTCCTGCAGGGCAGCACAGCAGTGTGTCTGGCTCCGGCTGGGTGGCACGGCTGCCAGACATGCTGCTCTGAGCGGCATGGTAAGGGGGCCGGGGGATTGGATAAGGGGCAAGGAGTCCCGGGGGGCAGTCAGGGAACAGGGAGCAGGGGGCACTTGGATGGGGCGGCGGTTCTGGGGGGCGGGTGGCGGCGGTCAGGGGACGGGGAACTGGGGGGGTTGGATAGGTGTGGGAGTCCTGGGGTGCCTGTCGGGGTGGGGGTGTGGATAGGGGTTGGGGCAGTCAAGGGACAGGGAGCAGGGGGGATTGGATAGGGGGTTGGGTCCTGGGGGGGTGGTTAGGGTTGGGAGGTCTTGGGAGGGGGCGGTCAGGGGACAAGGAAGTGGGAGAGGGTTGGATAGGGGAAGGGGGGCCAGGTTGTTTGGGGAGGCACAGCCTTCCCTACCCGGCCCTCCATACAGTTTTGCAACCCCGAAGTGGCCCGTGGGCCAAAAAGTTTGCCCACCCCTGTTCTATTAGCTGAAATCTTTGCTAATGTTGCAGAATTTTTGAGGTTTATCAAAGCAGTTCATTTGTTGATTATATATTTCAATTCATATGTATCCATCTCTAGATTCTACAGTAAAATATTACAAATCTTAAAAAAATAAAGGCCTGATACTGCAAATATGTATGCAGGTGAATAACTTCCTACATCAGTAAGGTCACTCATGTGCATATACATTTGCTGGAATTGAGGTGAAATCATTAACTCCTTAGTAATTCAGGGTCTAACCCTCTGCTTATCCCACTCCTTTCTTGAGAGTCTGAAAAAACTGATAGGCCTCAGAACTTGTCCTGAAGGTCAATATGCTTGGGATTCACTGTGCTGTAGAGTTACTATGGCTTTAGTTAAAGATGCACTGCAAAGGACTTATTTTTTTAAATGTGCTTATGTCCTTCTTTGCGTTTTTATGATGTGTAAAGAATGTAACTTTTTTTAATATGTGGAGTGAGGTGGAAAGCGGGCTTTATTCGTACATTTTACCTTAAATATATCAGATTATTAAGTCTCGTCTTTCCTGATTTTGCTGGAGAAACTCTTGGTGAGTGCGTTGAATCTTTAACAAAGAGATCCTTTTTCCCAAATGCTAATTA
This sequence comes from Malaclemys terrapin pileata, assembly GCF_027887155.1. Taxonomy (NCBI): domain Eukaryota; kingdom Metazoa; phylum Chordata; order Testudines; family Emydidae; genus Malaclemys; species Malaclemys terrapin. Next base: position 33,903,569 of record NC_071518.1, read on the forward strand.
GATATTCAAGTTAAAGAGCTGTTGACGAAAGACACAAAAGACTGCCCAAAGTATTTGAAAACAGTCTGAGTAAAAATCCTTTCTCTTCTTATTTTATCTTTCACTCTCTCGACTCTTGGGATGTCGTCTTTTCACAAGTTCACCAGTCATTACAGAGTCTTCCTGGTAACATGAGACCTGAGTTTCTAATGTAAAAAAACAAGCAGGAATTAATTTTTTTCAGGCCTTCTTTGTACACCTTAAAACCCAAAAAGGTCACAAGTCTATTCTGCAGGCCATCTTTAATAAATATTCACTGTTGCCTGAAGTTAATAAACAATCTACGAAATAGAAGGAGGAATAAAACAACTTACCTTGATTTAGCTACCTGTGTCACAGTAGTGTAGACTGATTCCTCAAATGCAAATCAAATGCAGTTATCTTACTAAGCAATTGTATTAGTACAGAGCAGCTTCTCTTTTAAAACAATGAAAAGATAAAAAATAGTGGCTAAATAAAGAAAGAAAATGTATTTTAACCACACAAACTGAATGTACATAGAAATGACAATGTATCAATGACAGTGTGCATTTTTCCTGCTGTTTTGGTTGCCTGTGCAAAAGATATTAGTTTATTTTTTTGTGACAAAAAGAAACAAATCTGTTCTCTGTGTGTAAATGGATTGTGATGGGGAAAAATCAGTGTGTATTCATTCTGTATCCTCTTTACTCTCACAGTTTCTAAGGGCTAAATCTTTACCTAGACACCACAACAAAATGATGCAGAGATTCTGTCTTTGTAGAAGTCCTCCTGTTGATTTGGGCAAGATTCTCCATAATGAGCTACGGAGGCATACTGTGGCATGCACTTAACTGCTGATCTGACCAGGAGCAAAATTCATGCTGCTTCATAGCACTTGTTGTAGATTGTAACATACCTATTAGCCAGCTAAGGGAAGGTTAGAGACTTTTATCTACCATATCCACTTGCATACTTTGTTTTTAGATGAGTGTACACACTGACAGCATCCTGCCCATTCTTTGAGTACTTTCTTGAGGCCTGATTCAAAGCCCATTGAAGTTTGGATCAGGTTCGTAGTGCTATTGTAAGATCCTGTGCTGTTACTTCCACCTGCCATTAGCCTTACTGCAGCACAGAGGAGAATTTGCTTTATGTGTAGCTTCAAGTCATTAATTTTATTTTCAACCCTAGCAAGTTGTCAGGAATCAAATAAAATCAGCCAAAGGTGACTTTATAGCTAGGAGATTAGTTGTGATCTATTATTATTTGGTTTTATTTCTTTATTTGCACAGTGCCATTTGTGTTCATAGTTTTTTAAAGACAATTAAAAATGAACATTCTCTGCTCTGGGAGGTTTGCAGTCTATGCTCCTGATCTGAGGCCCACTGTAAACATGGGACTTTTCCATTGACTTTAACGGGCTTTGGATCAGACCCTAAATTAGACATAGCATAGCAAGGGTTGATCACAAAAGGGTAATGAAGTGGGTGTGGGAGGATGGAAGGAATGAATTTGACTGGTGGTGAGATATTCTAATTGTTACATATTCATCTTGTAAGTTAATTAAAATTTATAAAAGATTTAAAATTTAATATCTTAGAATTTGGGGATGGTAAGAGGAAGATAAATAGAAATAAATGATTTTGGGGGTGGGATTAGTGAGTAAGGTTGCATAGTGCACAGACTCCGACAAAAATTTGAGATTAAAAGATACTTTACAAGTCTTACTACTGATGCTTGAAAGGATACAGTCAAAGTATTTTCCCCAATGATTAAATTCTTTTTCTCTCACTGTTTCTTTACTGTGCAACTTACTTTCATCTTAAAATGTTCTAAACTGTTTTTCCTAAAGGTACCTAGTTAAGGTAAATTGTTTTATTCCACCATCATCCTTTGTAGATGGTATCATAATTTCAATCAATGTGATGTAATTAGGACCATATAACTCCCCATTTGGAAACTTGAACCAGAAGTTAGTTAGTTTGCCATTTTCACACTCAATTGCATGTGAAAACCAATTTGTCACTGCAGGTTTGCTTGTGACAGCTGGCATATTTTTATTTTTTAAATTGTTTTTTATTAAAACATTTTTAAAATAAAGAATTCTGAAGCAGTTGGGTTTTTTGGACACGTGAACCCACATATAGTGCATTAGAAGTTGTTTCCTATAGCAATGGTAACTTGTCCACATTGAGACTATATACTAATAGGATACAGAACTATATAAACATACATACAGTATGTAAAAAAAAGACTGAAATATATTTGCTATGGGAACTGTAATTTCGAACTTTGTCTCATGTGTTTTTGAATTCTATAAAATAATATTGCCTGAATGTTTTTTCTGCTTGCTGGTTTCTTTTGTGCTGAGTAGCAAAAGGTGTAAATTGCTTCTTGGAGAACATATAATATAATAATCAGTAAAATGTCAAAACCAAATTGTATCTATACTGAAATTCTTAGTGACTCAAATCAGAAGCTGGAAACCACTACCCTTTTAATTTTAGGCACTCACCAGCACAGACTGACTTCTTTGAAAGTGTATCAGAGCATGCTGATAAAGATGAGGGAATGGATAATTTTACCTATATATATATCTTGTTCACTGTTCGCTGTGTGATACACTATGAGTGGGGGAGCTGAGAGCCTTGGTGACTGCCCAGCTGGGAGAGGGGAGCCAGGAACTGGGGCGCAGAGCAAGAAGTCTGGTGGGTGCAACCCGGCTTGGTGTAGGTTGACCAGACGTCCTGATAAAATCAGGACTGTCCCGCGTCCTGACTGATCTTCGGTTGGGACGCAAATTGTCCTGATATCTGCCGGCAGCGCTTTTTTTTTTTTTTTTTTTTCCTCCACCGGCAGGGACTGACTCAGCTTTTTTTTTTTTTTTTTGCAACCCCCCCATGTGTCCTGATTTTTTTCTTTCCCTCATCTGGTCACCCTAGCTGGGTGCTTGGGGGGCAGCTGGCTTCTAGCTGGAGCTCCCCATTCACCCAGCTTTCTTGTCAATTTCATGGCTCTAGCATGGAGCTATGAAATGGACAAGAATGACAATCAACAGCCAATGTGAGTAACCCCTAATGTCCACATGGACACTGCGCCACCCTAATTACACTGACATAAGCCCTACGCCTCTTGTGGAGGTGGAGTTATTATGTCAGTGTTGTAGGGCACTTACATCAGTGGGAGCAAGGCTGTAGTGTGTACACTGACGTAATTAGGTTGATATAAGCTGCCTTATGTTAACCTAATGCTGTAGTGTAGACCAAGCCATAGATATAGAATATTAAATTGCTGAATTTTTGTTAAGCTTTAAATATGATCTGGAGGATCATCTTTAAATATCACCTTTAGTGATCTGGAGGATAGCGTGGACTCAGCAAGTTTGCAGATGACACTAAACTGGGAGGAGTGGTAGATACGCTGGAGGGTAGGGATAGGATACAGAGGGACCTAGACAAATTAGAGGATTGGGCCAAAAGAAATCTGATGAGGTTCAACAAGGACAAGTGCAGAGTCCTGCACTTAGGACGGAAGAATCCCATGCACTGCTACAGACTAGGGACCGAGTGACTAGGCAGCAGTTCTGCAGAAAAGGACCTAGGGGTTACAGTGGACAAGAAGCTGGATATGAGTCAGTGTGCCTTTGTTACCAAGAAGGCTAACGGCATTTTGGGCTATATAAGTAGGGGTATTGCCAGCAGATCGAGGGACGTGATTATTCCCCTCTATTTGACCTTGGTGAGGCCTCATCTGGAGTACTGTGTCCAGTTTTGGGCCCCACACTACAAGAAGGATGTGGAAAAATTGGAAAGAGTCCAGCGGAGGGCAACAGAAATGATTAGGGGGCTGGAGCACATGACTTAGGAGAGGCTGAGGGAACTGGAATTGTTTAGTCTGCAGAAGAGAAGAATGAGGGGGGATTTGATAGCTGCTTTCAACTACCTGAAAGAGGGTTCCAAAGAGGTTGGATCTAGACTGTTCTCAATGGTACCAGATGACTGAACAAGGAGTAATGGTCTCAAGTTGCAGTGGGGGAGGTTTAGGTTGGATATTAGGAAAAACATTTTCACTAGGAGGGTGGTGAAGCGCTGGAATGGGTTACGTAGGGAGGTGGTGGAATCTCCTTCCTTAGAGGTTTTTAAGGTCAGGCTTGATAAAGCCCTGGCTGGGATGATTTAGTTGGGGATTGGTCCTGCTTTGAGCAGGTGGTTGGACTAGATGACCTCCTGAGGTCCCTTTCAACCCTGATATTCTATGAAGTCATATGAAAGTTAGGGGTTATATATGGATAGGCTTAATACAAGGTTATATAGAGAGGCGTAATACAAAGTCATATGAAAGTTATGTGAAGATGCTTGATACAGAGCTTTATCTACAGGGTTCATTTGGGTGAGGGTCTAAGTGTAGGTGGTTGGGGCTCAGTGGGGAGGGTGTCTGGGGGGGCTCATCGTGGTGGTACAGATGCAGGGGAGATGGGGCTTGTCAAGGTGAGGGTTTGATGGGCCTGCTTAACAGGGGAGCCCCAGCTGCTGCCAAGGGGATCTGCATGCTGGGCCCCCGTTTCCCCTATCTCAGGAATCGGTAACCTTCGGCACGTGGCCCACCAGGGTAAGCCCCCTGGCGGGCTGGGCCGGTTTGTTTACTTGCTGCGTCCGCAGGTTCGGCCGATTGCGGCTCCCACTGGCTGTGGTTTGCCGCTCCAGGCCAATGAGGGCTGTGAGAAGCCGTGGCCAGCACATCCCTCGTCCTGCAACCCCCCATTGGTCTGGAGCCGCGATCGGCCGAACCTGCGGACGCGGCAGGTAAACAAACTGGCCCGGCCCACCAGGGGGCTTACCCTGGCGGGCCGCATGCCAAAGGTTGCCGATCCCTGCCCCATCCCCTTCTTTTCCCAATCCCACCCCCTTCCTTCCCCACTGCCTCTGTCCCCCTACCCTGCCTGCCCCACCACGGGCACTCACTGTTGTACAAGATGAAGAATGGCTCCCAGCACACAGAAGGGAGCTCAACCAGCACTAGGACCCAGAAGAGGGTGTCCAGCTGCAAAGTCCGGGGAGCTGAGCAGCACCTTCTTTTTTCAGCCTGGCTGTGCAGCTCTGCAGTCAGAGTAGGTCTGCTCGTTCCACCTGTCATAACTATACAGGGAAGGATAACAGCCCTCCTGTGTACAGTACTATAAAATCCCTCCTGGCCAGAGACTCCAAAATCCTTTTACCTGTAAAGGGTTAAGAAGCTCAGGTAACTTGGCTGACACCTGACCCAAAGGACCAATAAGGGGACAAGATACTTTCAAATCTTGGTGGGGGGAAGGCTTTTGTTTGTGCTCTTTCTTTTGGGGGTTGTTCGCTCTTGGGACTGAGAGGGACCAGACATCCATCCAGGCTCTCCAAATCTTTCTGAACAAGTCTCTCATATTTCAAACTTGTAAGTAAACAGCCAGGCAAGGCGTGTTAGTTTTTATCTTTGTTTTCTCAACTTGTAAATGTACCTTTTTGCTAAAGTGTTTATCTCTGTTTGCTGTAACTTTGAACCTAAGGTTAGAGGGGATTCCTCTGGGCTCTTTAAGTTTGATTACCCTGTAAAGTTATTTTCCATCCTGATTTTACAGAGATGATTTTTACCTTTTTCTTTAATTAAAAGCCTTCTTTTTAAGAACCTGATTGATTTTTCCTTGTTTTTAGGTCCAAGGGGGTTGGATCTTGATCCACCAGGAGTTGGTGGGAGAAAGGAGGGGGATGGTTAATTTCTCCTTGTTTTAAGATCCAAGGGGTTTGGATCTGTATTCACCAGGGAATTGGTGAAGAGTCTCTCAAGGCTACCCAGGGAAGGGAATTAGCACTTTGGGAGTGGTGGCAGCGGACCAGATCTAAGCTGGTAGTTAAGCTTAGAAGTTTTCATGCAGGCCCCCACATTTGTACCCTAAAGTTCAGAGTGGGGAAGCAGCCTTGACACCACCCCCCTCCCCAAAACCCCACCCCGCACCTCTTCTCTGCCTCCTCTCCTCAGGTGAGCATGCTATGGCTGTGCTCCTCCCCCACCCTCCTGCCAGCAAACAGCTGATCGGCAGCAGGAAGGGGGAGGGCGGGAAGGGAGCAAGCTGTGAGAAGAGGCTGGGGAGTGGGAGCTTGGCTGCCCTACTGCAGCAGGAGCCTCAGTGCCAGGAGGACCAAGCTTCTGCCCCCCGCAAGAGAGAGCGGGGGGTGGAGAAGAGTGGGCCTGGTCGGGGCCCCCCTGGAGTGTGGGCCCGGCTCCATGGAGCCAGTGGCTCCATGGTAAATCCGCTACTGGCAGAAGACCCTCCCTTGCTTCCCAGGTCACCCTCAGCAGCGAGATATCTTCCAGGACAAACCCATCCTGTGGAAAATGTGGGGACAGTGCTGAGTATAGGGGCCCCCTGCAGCTGATGGCTCTTCCCAAGGCACAGGACCCCAGAGGACAGTACAGCCTTGGAACAATCAGTCCCCCCAACCCCTGTGGTTACTCACCATTTTGGAGCTCTTGTGGGTTATGTGCACTTGCCTTGGGACAGGCAGTTTGTGTTACTGTGTGCACTGTGCTTTTCTATAAGTTTGTCTGAATCATTGCTCTGTCTAGTGTTAACAATGCTGCCTCTGTTAAATGTTGCATTTTGGCTTTACAGATGCAACCTTGGGATCCCAGCTGTCCTTGTTATCAATGGCCGAAAGGCTGCAAAAACTCAGGAAGTGGCCGTGAAGAAGCAAGGAGGACCTTCTGCATGAAGTCATGCAGCAGTCCATTACTGAAAATAAAAAAGTACAGGAGTGGCTTTCCTCATTCGAAAGTTCTGCAGCCATTGCTCATCATCCCAGACTTGCATGACAATGTGATCCCACCACTCAGTGCTTGTTTCCTGAGCCCAAAAGCGGCGTTCCACTGTGGCGAGCACATATGCGTTATGCAAGTCGACATAATTGTCGGACTCCTCACTGTCACTTTGTAGCTTAAGGAATAACTTGACTGCAATTCGTGATGTGCTGGAGAGACCCATCAGCATATTCCTCAGCAGTTCAGGATCCATTCCTGCAAACCAAAAGGGAAGACAGAGCGTGCAGTATAAAAAGCGTTGAAAGATGGCGCCAAATGTGGACGGAACCACAGGGATTGCTGGGATGTGAAGTGATGCATCACGGGGCATTGGGACAGGACCAGGATGCCCCAACCTCCCCCCTTACATAAGAACATAAGAAAGGCCGTTCTGGGTCAGACCAAAGGTCCATCTAGCCCAGTATCCTGCCTACCGACAGTGGCCAATGCCAGGTGCCCCAGAGGGAGTGAACCTAACAGGCAATGATCAAGTGATCTCTCTCCTGCCATCCATCTCCACCCTCTGACAGACAGAGGCTAGGGACACCATTCCTTACCCGTCCTGGCTAATAGCCATTAATGGACTTAACCACCATGAATTTATCCAGTTCTCTTTTAAACTCTGTTATAGTCCTATACCACAAGTCTCAGCGCAAGAAAGGGAAGAGGTGCTCTGTGGGATAGCTGCCCATAATGCACCGTTCCGAATGCCGCTGCAAGTGCCCCAAATGTGGCCATGCCACTGTGCTTGCAGCTGATAGTGTGAACACACAGCAGCACTTTCCCTGCTGCCATCTCCGAGGGCTGGTTTAACTCCTGGAGCGCTACATCTGCAAGTGTAGCCATGGCCTTAGAAGCAATGGGATTGTGCAAGCTCTGTGTGTTTGGTTTTGGATAATAACTTTTAAAACAACTAGATAAGAGTCTGTTTTTTTCTGGAGGAGTGCAAAAGTGCTCTTTAGAATACATATACGGTACTTTGGATAGCTGGAAATGCCATCTTGTAGATTGAAGCCCATTGAAGACTTGCTGACATATCCAGCAATGGTCTCATATCCAGCAATGAACATATCACTAATTGTAAACAATTACTCTTTATTAAAAGATGATCCTTCATTCTCTGACTGCATTTGTTCCACAAAGGATTTTGAACAGTTAATTTATACTCAGTTAAGTCATCATCTTCCCACATTCCCCCTTTCCACTCTACTTCAGTATCTTTCAGCTCAGCACATCTGAGATTAAACTTGTTTCTTTTAAACTGTACTCCCCAAGTAGGGCAGCAGATGGGAATACATTTCACAAGTAGGATTTTCCATTTGAAGGTTATATCCAAATTCTGCAAAGCAACAATAGCTGGGAGCTAGGCAACTGGGGCTAAATAAAAGACAGACCAGGAAATTGAATTAGCTGAAAGAATGAAAGCAGATTTGACCAAATGTATGTGTAATTGCTGGCTGTAGAAGGAAGGGTTTGTTGTTCAGATTGTTCTACAAGAACACATACCTATGGAATGCTTTGGAACAAGGAGCCCAAGGTTTTTTGCCTCAAGGTGCCAAAGTAGCTGTGGTTGGATGGGACACATCTACATATGGTTGACCTGCCTGGGCCACTGTTAATATTTTCCCGGACAGCTGCTTGTTCCAAGATCACTTCTTACCAGTTGACTTTCAGCTCAGATCTATAGTATTTCTATAGGACATTGGACTTATAAAAAGCTGACTTTAAACCAGAGGACAATGGCAAACTACTTCATTGATTTACGACAGCATATTGGTGTGAAAACAATTTTGCTACCCTACACGTTCGTATAATATTCTGCAAGTGTTATTAGTTTAAAAAATTGCACTTGGCTGAAATTTATCCTTGGACTGCATGTAAAGTTCAAATAAAATACCCACATTTGCAAAGAGGAAGATGGAAAAAGAGATCACAGCCAATCTGAGTTGATTGACATGTCAACTAAAGGTATTTAAGTATTTGTCTGCTATGGGACAATAACTCATTGAACCTGGCGAGTTTCACTCATCACACAATATTTTGCATACACCTTGCCCCAGGGTGTCAGATTTAGAATGAGTTTGAAGGTTGGTATGTGTCTTGGAAGCATACACCCAGACTAACAGGGCTACCCCTCTGATACTTTACATCCTCTGTGCAATACTTAGCAAAGGTTAACATACTAGAGGAGGGGAGAAAATGTTTACAGATCTATTGATTTCAAAGAATGATTAGAAACCTTATAGCTTAACTGACAGAGATAGCTTTAGTTGGTGATAGAATTATGGATTCAGTGCTGATTGAGCCAGGACTGAGGGAAAGGTTATTCAAACTTATTTGAATCCAAAATAGATATAACCCCACTAAAGTTCAGTTGCTTATATCAAAACCTGTGCCTGTCAGTAATGCTGTTCACTAAATTTTGGATATGTGAGCTGGAAGAGGAGAGGTTCACTTGGAAAGAGGTTATCAGCATGAAACCCTTCCTCTACTTTCACCTATCACACTGGCATTAGAGCCATAGATTCTGAAACCTTTCTCTGTACTGATGTAAGGTCATGAGAAGAAATGAGCTGGCAAATCATGATTAACATCCTCTGGGTGGTACCTTTTGTATTTCTTCCAAATACACGTCAATGAAGTTTCTTGGATCTGCCTGGAACAAGGGTTACCTTGTGATCTTTCAATTCCGTTCTGAAGAAAGCAAAGACCTTTTCTGTATTCCTGAAGATGTGCCAATCGGGCAGAGGAAGTGCTCTCAGTGTGGGCACCTCATTGTACAGCTGAGGGCAGGGAATTGTGAAAGGGAAGAGTCAACATTATATTGTGTTTGGCCTTGTTCTCCATGACCAGGCAAAGTTCAAGTGATCAGTCACTGACAGCAAGCTCATAAGGTGGACAGAAGAATTAAACCCATTACCGAAGCATGAGATAGTAAAGACACTGTGATGTTCAATTCTGAGATTAGTTTTCACTCAGGTGGTTTGTTTTTGTTTTTTTCAGCTTTAATCATTAAAGGCTCAGAGACATGAATAGAGTGGGTTGAAAATCACACACTTTTCACAATGCTTGAACATATTTTCATTGTGACGTTTTCAAAAAGAACTGAATTTTTGTTTTTCAAAAGTGTTCAGAGTTTTCTCCTTTTGCCCCTCTTCCCTTCTTTGCCATTGAAAAAGAGGGAAGAAATCACAAAAAAGAATAGACTGAAAAAAATCAGTATTCACTGGAAAAAAATCCTGGAAAATAAACTTTTCTATTAAATTTTCATGCTCCCCCACGCCCATTTCAGCCAGCTTTACTTGTGAAGGAGCAATGATAAGGCTGGGAGGTGAGGGGGGAGATACCCTTACTCCGATTTGAAATGGAAAGCATTTCTCAGAGATACATAGTTGGATTATCAGCCTATTTAAAGATTATGGGCCATCTGCTCCCTTCCACTGGGAGGTGTGAATGAGAGCAAAGAAAAGTTAACCTGGGCAGAAAAGCCCCAAAAGGAGAGGAGAAGAGCAGCATCTCATTGACACAATCCTCCCCACTCTTTGGAGATCCCTCAGAAATCTATCTGACACTCTGCAATATTTGGGATCTGTGCATGTGTGTATTGGAAGTCTGAAGGGCCAGACTAGGAAAGTTGCTGTCAGCAGCTTGCTACCCAGAGGATCCAATGAATGCCTGCGTGAAAGGTGCTCCTAGCATGACTAACTTTTACTCCATGCCTGCCTCCATTCAGAGACGGGGGCATTGGTGGAAAAGCCAATGGCAACACAGCTCCTTGGGGATTCATGCCGTCAGAAGAGGTTGGTAGGGCCAGGCAGGATGGTGGGGGACAGCCCTTTCTCGCACAGAACTGAGAGCTTTCTCTGCCTGGGAAACCCTGGGACTTGCAGCATTTAGAGCCCCTGTCCCGAGCCATCCCTGCAACAGCCTCTGCCTGAAGAGCACATTAGTAGAAACTCATGGGAACTTGCTGGATCCTATGATTCTTCATGTGGGTTTTATTACAGGATGTAATATAGACCCAAATTCTTCTTCCCCTTCTCTAATACAATGACTGAGTGATACAACATTTTGGAATGAAAAAATGGCTCTTAACAGGTCAAGACCCACTTCTGTGTTAGGGGTGTGATGTACTTAAACATCTGGAACACTTATGTGATCAACTAGTAATCTCTAGCTTGCTGGTTAAGGCAGCCATACATTAGATCTCATGCAGATGATGTTGTTATAAACCTGTCACCTGATTCCCAGAGTCCAAGTGATAATTTCATATTTTTATGAATCAGGTCCATTATGCCCCTCAGTGTCAGATCATCATACTCAAAATGTTCGGCAAACATAATGGAGGAAATTTTGTTGGTCACAGCGTTGTGAATGAAGCAGAAAGGGCCAAAAGGAGCTCCTATCCCATGAAGGAAAATCAACAAAAAAGAAGGCTCCCGGGCTGTTTGTTAGAGTATCGTGGGATGGACTTTTCCCCTCAGCTGCTTTTTACGTCAGTCATTCCCATTGAAATTTTACAATAGCCTTGCAAAATTGTTAAAGAATTGCCAGCCCAAACACAAAATACACTTGTCCGTGCTCACCACTGTGATGATAAAAAATTAGCTATTTACTCATCTGGTGATAGATGATTAGCATTTTGCAAGGATACTTCCCAGTCTCCACCCGCACAAAGAAGCCCATCACCCCACCGTTCCTGCCCACCACTTTCCCATTAAAAGAAAAAAAAAATCTTTGAATACAACTTTTGGGCCAAAATGGCAACCCACGGAGAGTTTGCAGAATTAGGGCTTTATTTGCCTCATTGAGGGCCTGAGCCAAAGCCCATTGAAGGCAATGGAAATGTTCCTGTTTACTCCTGCAGTGGGCTTTGGATCAAGGCCTGAGACCCAAAACTCACTGCCAGTCACTTCATCTGTATAATTACCAAACCTGCGATGTGAATCTTAATACCTGTGAAGTATCCCAGACTGATCGACTTGGAGATGGAAGTCACTCCTTTATCCACAGAACAGGCAGCAGCAGGGCAAATTTACTCGTTTGCACTAAATGTGCTCAATCCTTGAGCTGAGAGGAATGTCTCTCAGAATTTAGGGTAGCTAACCGACAAGCTTATTCAGATGTGGGCTGCCACTCACTGTGTAGATGCGCCCTGTGGGGAGACTGCCAAAAGGATTTCCACGTGGTGGGTTTTATTTTTTGTATCTGTACCACCAGTCCATAAAGATCTGGACTGAGACTACAAGAATGGCAGGGGTGGAGGGTATATGTGGGTTGTTTTTTGCAGCACCAAAATAATATTTTTAATTGAAAATATCTATGCAGTCAATTTTATAGCTCAAATAAAATGGATAGTGAAGGGTATTCTTACTGGTTGAGAAATAGGTATTGGTTTTTACATGCATGGAATGTTGAGATCCTATGCGGACAAGCTCACTGGTTAATATGCCTTGTTCTACCGCACCCTGCCCACAGCTTATAACAGCAATGACAATTTTGCTGGAGAGCATTCACAGGTGATGAGTGATGTTCTGGGGTCCCTTAGGCTGTGCCTCAGACAATCAGTTTCTTCCATTCAGTCCTTAATTCCCAGGAAATGCCTTGGTGTTTGATGATTCTTGCTTAATGTGACAATGAGTACTGCAATATTAAGCTTAATTTTTTTTAAAAAATGTACGAGGTGTTACACTTTTGAGCACAGTAAGATGGTGCCATTTCTTACCTATAGTGAATATGTTACTTAATCAGAGTCCTATATTTACTGTGTGTTTGATCACTACTCTCTTTATTTCATGTTCTGGTTGATGCTTGTACAAAATGGTGGTTTGTATCCTTGCTGTATTACTTTATATCCAGGTATCTCCGTCTAGTTTTGTTTCCCTTTTGTACCTGTTATGAAAAGTGCAATGGAGACATTAAATCAAACAGAAAAGGGAGAGGTAAACTGATTGGGGGGGGGGGGGTTGAGAGGGTATTCTCAGCGATGATGCACCTTTAGTTGGAGGCCCTGAATTGAGGTAATCAAGTGCAACTGAGGATAGTTAGGCTCAAAGCCTTTTAATGAAGCTGAGCACTCTCACACTGGCCTTGCCACCTAGAAGACAGGGCAGAGAGCTCTAGAGGTAAAAAAGCTAATTTTGAAATTCTCTTGGAGAGCCCAGTGAACAGGAGGTACCTGCACATTCACTGCTATGAACTATTCAAATACCATGCTGGGCCAGGGCAGGGGGGGTTAACAGAGTGCCTTGGATCCAAGAAATTAAATCAAGCTCCACCCCACAAATCCTGCCACTGTTGTTGCCTGGAAGGAGGGTCTTACAGCTGCAATCAAAATCAAGGGAAGGACAGCAAATAAAAGGGAGGAGGAACACTTAAGGCCAGTAGAGCATGTTTCTAAGCAAGCCTGATGGCGAGGACCCCAAAGGTGAGAAGTCGGAAGGCAACGTGGGCTTTGATAGGGTGGGGGAAGGTCAGGGTACAGACTGTTTGCACATCTGTTGAGAAGGAGGGTGCAATTAGATCTCTGAGGAGAGGCCAAGCCTGTACTAAACATATATATATATTTACTAGCATTGGAATTGTGACTCTACATTGGATGAGGATAAACTGGGTTTAGGTTACTGGGCAGTTTAATTAAGAATTACCTCCCTCCCCCCTCCTCCGCACACACCCACCCACCACGAGCAGTGGTTCATTCTCTAGTTCCTGGAGAGGGTTAGCTGGTGTTGTACTGGCTTGGCTGCTGTACCTATAATCATGGAGTAATGTCTGATACTTTTGCACATCTCTAATCTCTCTTCCCAAGACTTGCTAGAGCACAGTAACAGAACAGAGCATGGGGTTCTAGTCTAATTATTATTAAAAAGTCTTAAAGATAAGCAGGTATGAAAAAATCCTTTCAAAATTCTTCCCATACCCATTATAATTTCCAGCAGAGTGTGCTGAATAGCTTGTACTGCCTTCTACTGGACTGTAGATGTATGGTTGGCCTGCCCAACGTTTCTGTTCCCTCTGCTGCCTGAACTAATGCAGCTGCTATTTTAACTCTACAGGTAGAGGCTTTGCGTTTCTTAGCAGTGTTTTCTTCCTACTGTATCATGCATATGGTTAGCTCATTGCAATAGCAGTGTCACCTAAATTAACTTACCCATTTTTCCTCAAAGGATTGTAGCAAACATGTAGTCTCATCCAGAATCTTTTCTGCAATAGATTTCTTGCCCAGCCCCAAATTTCTGAGTACAACCAATGAAAATGGACGTTGTACATTCCATGCTTGGCCATAGGGACTCTAATTATGCCTACAAGAGGGCAGTGGAGAACTAAATTCTTACATCAGATCCAGGAGGTAGATCTGAGATGAGTAGTCTAGTGGTTGGAGCAGATGACTGACATACCTGTTTATTCTTGACTGCTACTGACTTATTCTGTGGCCTAGCAAGTCACTTAACTTCTCTGAGCCTCCGTTTCCTACACTGTATAATATTTATGAGCATTTTCAAGGAAAGCCCGATGTAAGTACAAAGTTATTTCTGTTTTACTTATCTCCTCAACAAAGGGCAGGAACTCTCTCTTGATAGGGAGAAGACAACTCCTTCCCCCTTACCAGTTCCTCCAGAAGTTCCCTCATCCACCAGTATCTCTACTATCTAGGGGCACTAGAGCATCAGCCAATTTTTCCCTCATCCAGGCTTTCTGACTTAGTCAGGCACTGGGAAAATAATGGGTACACTGTGACAGTAAGATGAATAGAAGATCTAGAGCTGTATATTGCCAGCAGGGCACAAAAATACTCCATCTCTTAGGTGGAATAGCTGATGCATAGCATTCATCTCAGATGCAGAACCTACTAAGGAAATGCGTGGCCATGGTTTAGTCACACAGTAGTGCACATAAATGGCTGAATACACTAAATGTGAAGGTAAAGCGAGAGACTATAAAGGGGTTTGGGATCCTGCAGGATGAAATGTGCTATGTAGAATAAAAAGCAATTAACTTATCTTTCATTTAAAAACGATCTTGAAATTCTTTAAAACTTTGTTGTAAATAATACAATTACAGAATTTCTCTAATGAACAAGAGCAAATTCAGTGAGAAATTGAGAGGTACCGGCAAGGGAGAAAAATAGATGTTTTCAGGTGAGTTTTGAAGCAAATATTTGGTGGGGCAGAGAGTTCAAGGAAGACTTTTCCGGATGGAGGATGCTACAAAGAAGGCTCTTGTATCATGACAGTATAGAGGGAGTCAGGGAATGTTGATTTAATTAAAAACCATCTGCCCTTCCTCACCAAAAATTGAAGACAACACAAAATCGGGAAACTTGTAAGTATTCTTTTGCTACCTTTTCTTTTAGTGACAATATCGGACATGGCAGTTTCAGGTCCGCTAGTGAATTTGACACCTTTTCTCGTTAGGGCCTCTTTTACTGCCGGCAGTCCATGAATGAAGATAGCAGGCATCCTTCCCAAGTATAAGCTAAAGATAGGCCTGTATGTTTCTGCCAGCTGAAATGACAGTTAATTCTTAGAATTTGCTGCAGCGGGAGTGAGAAGCCCAGCCTACTGATGTTTTATTACTGTAGTGCCTAGAGGCCTGAAAACCATTGTGCTTGTTACTGTACAAACAAAAAACTAAATGACTGTTCATTCCCCAAAGAGTTGACAGTCTAATATGAGAGAACAGGTGGATACAGCAAACACCCTCTGCTCCTGACAAGATTATTGTGATCAATGTGATAAACATTGGTCTCAGCACACCAGCTGCTTACCCATTCCTGAGTTCTTTGTAGGCATCACAGAGGAGGGCTAAGACTGGATTTAAAAGAGGACAATGTGGTGGTATGGTTAATGTTTATGTTTGACTATCCATTCTTAACTAGTGGTTCAGAAAATCACTCACTGACCCTACTGAGGAACTGGTCTGTCCCCAAAATGTTAAGAAATTTAATCAAACTTATTATTGCTTCAAATATTGTGTTAATTTGAAAAATAAATCTGAGTAAAGTGCAATAAAATATGGCACTTATTTGGTCCTGCTGATAACTTCAAATGTTTACCACATCCTCCTTTGCACGGTGTTGGATTTTGAAATAATTTTTGTCCTTCTTTGCTTTGATTCTGTAGTTCTCTTATACCTGCCTGTTGTGTGTGTGTGTGTGTGTGTGTGTGTATATGTAAGTCACATGTCTGTGGATTGCAGCAATACAGTCATGTGCTCATCATGATAGTTTGGTTAAGTAAAGAATAATATAGGAGTGAGTGAGCATTATTACTTGCTATAGGCATCGCCAAGGAAGTGAGTTCTCAAGAGGGACTTAAATGAGGAGAGGGTGGTTGCTGGGCACACAAGCATATCATGGAGGGGATTCCATGCGTAGCAGGTAGCATGAAAAAGGCATTGAGATTCCTCTGTATGATAAACAAATGCTTGGGCCATCGAGTATGACATCATACGGAGTGGGCACTACCTTGGTAATAAGTAGTCCAATATATATTTGACTGGGTATCTGGAAGTCTGAATGCTCTTGAGAACTGATAATATCTCTTGCTTAGTGTAATGTCCCATAAAAGGGCTGCTTGGATTGCTCAGTTTTGATTTTCTTTATTTATGAGTTTTATTCTTTATTGGAGATCATTGAGTGGTCACGTTGCAGAGTCACCTTAGAAACCAGGCCTACTAGTTTGAAAAGTATCTCTTGCACACTCCTAATTGATGGTTGAAGACCGGCAACAAGTGCAGAGAGGAGCTCCAATTCAGTGAGGATGGTGAAAGGATTTTGTGTGGGAAGTTCTGTGACTACACAGGAGCTGGGAAGTGTGACTCAGGTAGATGTATACACACTAGGTCTGCACAAGCTAGTGTGCTAAAAATAGCAGTGTGGCTGTGGCTCAGACTAGCTGCCCAATTATGTACCAATGGGCTCAGAAGGGTGGGCTTGTACTTGGGTGGCTATCCAGAATTGTCAACCATACTGCCAAGTAGAGCTAGTGGGTGGTATGCCTAACCAAGCTGGGAACACCACCTCCCAGCTCCTGTGTACACATACCATCTGAAAGGAAGTGTGGAGTCCCAGATGGCCCAACTCTATCTCTGATACC
Organism: Malaclemys terrapin pileata; assembly: GCF_027887155.1. Classification (NCBI taxonomy): domain Eukaryota; kingdom Metazoa; phylum Chordata; order Testudines; family Emydidae; genus Malaclemys; species Malaclemys terrapin. The sequence continues at coordinate 33,920,491 of NC_071518.1, forward strand.
TACAGCTGGGAATTTATTCTAAAGGTGCCAACTAGCTGGGAAAATGTGCCAGAAGGTACACACAGGCATGCCTGGATTATCTGTGTAGCTAGATAGGAGGAGAGACTGTAAATTGACACAATCCACAGTGTGTTTAGTTTTAGATAAGGGGTGGTAAAGAGTAATTAATCACCTTTCAGAATATTTGATAAATGGCATAAGTACTTCCGTCTATAATAAGGCCAATGTTTTCAGTCTTGGGTGATTAAAGTTAGGCACTTTGGTCATTATTTTAGGCACCTGTATATGACTTGAGTGTGTACAATGGGACTAAATGAGTTAGGAGCAGAAATGCCATTGAAAGTCAATAGGACGTGTGTTCCTAACTCGTTGAGGCCTTGTCTACACAGGAAGTTTTTTTTGGGGATAACCTAAATTGTGAATTTAAACCAATGTAGTTATATTGCTATAATCCCCTGTGTGGGCACTCTTATTTGGGTATAAGAGCATCTCACTGGGGGACATATGATATAACTTTCTCTCTATAACTACACCTCTACCCTGATATAACGCAACCCGATATAACACAAATTCGGATATAACGCAGTAAAGCAGCGCTCCGGGTGGGGGGGGAGGGAGGGCGGACTGCGCACTCCGGCGGATCAAAGCAAGTTTGATATAACACGGTTTCACCTATAACGCGGTAAGATATTTTGGCTCCCGAGGACAGCGTTATATTGGGGTAGAGGTGTATATACTGTATCAGTATAGCTGGCAAAACTTTCCCATGTAGACCAGGCCTTAGGCATTCTTGAAAATATTCCCTGAGAGATCAATGGGAAACCATCTTTATGCTCTGTTTATATTCAGGGCATCATAGTAGCTTTTGGATATTGTTCTGGGTGCTTCTGTCATTACCAAACATAGTAACCATGTGTCAAGGTAACATCCAGAAAGTTATAAACAAGGCAAGAAAAAGCAAAGTCAGCTATGACATTTGGCAGACTACTTTGTATAATTTAACTTTTGGAATTATAGACCACTGTAGAACTAAATTCATATGAAAAATTAAAGGACCATTTTAAGACCAGGTGCCCCAGACAGAATGAACAGAATAGGTAATCATCAAGTGATCCATCCTCTGTCACCCATTCCCAGCTTCAGGCAAATGGAGGCTAGGGACACCATCCCTGCCCATCATGGCTAATAGCCATTGATGGACCTATCTTCCATGAATGTATCTAGTTCTTTTTTTAACCCTGTTATCATCTTGTCCTTCACAACGTCCTGCAAAGAATTCCAGAGGTTGACTGTGCATTGTGTGAAGAAATACTTCCTTTTGTTTGTTTTATACGTGCTGTTATTAATTTCATTTGGTGACCCCTAGTTCTTGTGTTATGAGAAGGAGTAAATAACACTTCCTTATTTACTTTCTTCACACCAGTCATGATTTTATAGACCTCTATCTTATCCCCCCTTAGTCATCTCTTTTCTAAGATGAAAAGTCCCAATCTTATTAATCTCTCCTCATTTGGAAGCTGTTCCATACCCCTAATAATTTTTGTTGCCCTTTTCTGAACCTCTTCCAATTCCAATATATCTTTTTTGAGATGGGGCAACCACATTTGCATGCAGTATTCAAGATGTGGGCATACCATGGATTTATATAGAGGCAATATGATATTTCCTATCTTATTATTTATCCCTTTCTTAATGATTCCCAACAATCTGTTAGCTTTTTTTGACCACCACTGCACATTGAGTGGATGTTTTCAGAGAACTATCCAAGATCTCTCACTTGAATGGTAACAGCTAATTTAGACTCCATCATTTTATATTTATACTGTAGTTGGGATTATGTTTTCCAATGTGCATTACTTTGCATTTATCAACATTGAATTTCATCTGCCATTTTGTTATCCAGTCACCCAGTTCTGTGAGATCCCTTTGTAACTCTTCACAGTCTGCTTTGGACTTAACTATCTTGAGGAGTTTTGTATCATCAGCAAATTTTGCCACCTTACTGTTTACCCCCCTTTCCAGATCATTTATGAATATGTTGACTAGGACTGGCCCAAGTACAGATTCCTGGGGGACACCACTATTTACCTCTCTCCATTCTGAAAACTGACCATTTATTCCTACCCTTTGTTTCCTATCTTTTAAGCAGTTACCAATCCATGAGTGGACCTTCCCTCTTATCCCATGACAGATTACTTTCCTTAAGAGCCTTTGGCGAGGGACATTGTCAAAGGCTTTCTGAAAATTCTGTTCCACACCTTTTATAAAACTGTTAGCAACAGCAAGCTTGGTTAACAGTTGACCTCTTGCTTTCTAGCTGCTTGCTCCTTCTCTGTCACTGATGTAGTCTGTAAGGCACTTAAACATGTGTCTGAGTCTCATTGCTTTGCTGAATAGGAAAGGGGTTATGTCTAAGTGCTTTACTGAACTGGGCTCTAAATCACAAGAAGCAGTTGAGATGCGTTAAAGCTTTATGAAAAAGAAGTTAGACCCAGGGAAGTGGAACAGCAGGACATAACAAGAATATTCAATTTTTATTTATTATAGAGGAAAACCAGGCCAAGGGGAGGTGTTGAGGAGAAAGGAATTTTAAAAAGGAAACTTGGTGAGCTATTTCTGTATGGACAATGGAGACTCTCTTTGATTTGTTAGGTTGGCATTTATTTAAAAAAAACATTCTAGGTCTGTCTTTTGTGGGCCTGATAAGCACAGGCCTGTATTGGAGGCTGTGTTGCTCTATTCTGCCCTAGGGGGAACTCTGGAAGGTATTATGCTTCAATGAAATATCCTTGAGTTTCCTTGGTATAGGAGGTGGACATGGCTACAACCTTCTTCCCCTCTGTCTACACTGCAACGTTAGTCCGTGATAGGCTAGACCAGGGGTCGGCAACGTTCGGCACGCGGCTCGCCAGGGTAAGCACCCTAGCAGGCCGGGCCAGTTTATTTACCTGCTGACGCGGCAGGTTTGGCCGATCGCGGCCTCCACTGGCCGCGGTTCACCGTCCCGGGCCAATGGGGGCGGCAGGAATCCGCGGCCAGCACATCTCTCGGCCCGCGCCGCTTCCCGCCGCCCCCATTGGCCTGGGACGGTGAACTGCGGCAAGTGGGGGCCGCGATTGGCTGAACCTGCCACGTCAGCAGGTAAATAAACTGGCCCGGCCCGCTAGGGTGCTTACCCTGGCGAGCCGCATGCCGAACGTTGCCGACCCCTGGGCTAGACTAACTCAGTTGCTAATGTGTGACCATCCCCACTGCAAAGCCCAACCCAAATTACTGTGTCTTCACGTTTTCTGCACTTGCTTATCTGTCAGGAGGCATAGCCCATGATTTTGTGCTGAAATGCTGTAGGATTCTTTCTCAGTGAATTGTGTGCACTCATTTTGGATGGATTTCTTGTAGGTGTTCAGGAATTTGATTTAGGAATTGAGAGGAAGGGTGTCATCCTGAATTCTAGATGTTCCAGCAATCCAAAACTGGTAAAAGGAAATACTTTTTCATATTATGCATAATTTAGAGTGTGGAGTTTATTGCTTCAGGATGCCATTGAGGCTAAGGAGTTAGCAAGAGTCAAAGAGGGATTGGATGTTTTTATGGATAACAAGAATATCCAGATTTACAGTAGTTAATGTTTCAAAAATAGTCTTTTTGGAAGGGATATAAAACCTCCTGCTTAAGGGCTTTAGTCCATCTCCAACTAGTTGGGGATTAGGATGAGACCGTCCTGGGGATGGATTATCCCGCATCTGCCTACTGCAATGTTCTCACATCTTCCTCTGAAGCAGCTGATGCTGCCCAGTGTCAGACACTGTGTACTGGACGAGATGGACCATGGGTCTGATCCAGTCTGGCAAGTTCTGTGTTCCTAGAAATATTCCTAAACCACCTCCTTTAAAGACTCCCCTCACGCCCATGAATATATATTTCATTCTAATTGCATTTCTGACAACAGGGGACCAACACTGCAGCTTGGCTTGGTTTTGCGCTATAATAAATAACTGACATGAAATACACTGATCCCCCTCCTCCTCGCCTCCATATACATTTTGTTAAGTCATTGTTAGGCATTGGAAGGCCTATAGGAAAGGGAGCCCTTATCCTATCTAAATTCTCATAGGGTTGTTCATATTCATCTGCAGCAAGTTTCCAACAAATGGAAGAGCCCAAGGTCCTGTGGGGGAAGTCCGTGGGGTAGACAGACAACCAAAGATGTATTAAGAGTAAGAGAGAAGTGAGCAGCAGGATGGAAGCTTCCATGGTGATCAGAGCAAGAGGGATGAAATAACAGTTTGGATTGAATTTCAGATGCAACGGGATGAGGAGTGAGTGTGCTCCCACAGATGCAATGCTGTGCTTCCTGCTGTGCTGTTTGAAGATGAACTTTGCACAGGAGAGGTCAACTCTGCAATCAATCTTTTCAAGCCATTTTGTGTGGGGTGACTGTGTGCGTGGGGGTGTGTGAATCATTTGTAACTTCCTGGCATCATTATGCAACAGGGAAAGGGAGCCTTCTGTTTCTAAATTAGAACTGGTTAGGCTAGCTGAAAGAATGCAGCCTGTTCCCAGGTCAGTCGTGCCAACTGGCAGACACTTAGGATATGCCTGTAGTTCGGAGACTGTCCTGGCATAGCGGTGTCAGCATAACCCTGTAGTATAGCCTCAGCCTACACCAATGGAAGGAATTTTTCCATTGGTGTAGGAACACCACCTCCTATGTCTAACTACATTCTGAGTAGCTGCAGAAGAACTGTAGAAATGTGCATTTGGGATCTTGAAAGGACAAGGATTATGTGATTTCTCCATCACTGGCAACTTTTTTAGATCAACATGGAAGCATTTTTCTGTTGGCATAGCTGTGTGTACATTGTGGGTTAGGTTGTTGCAACTATGTTGCTCAAGGGGGTGTTTTTTCCCCCCCAACCTAACTTTTAAGTGTAGGCCACATCTCAGGTCGTTCACAAAAGAACAAGCAGGCTTGGTAGAGTGAAACCAAGATGTGGTGACCGCTTTGGGAAGGTCAGCCAGTGTTCCACGGGGAATGCTCACTGGGGGGAAATGGACAGAACTGGTAACCATAGTGAATGTAGCACACATTTCTATAGCTGTTAGCTGATGCCCTGTAAATGCAAATGGTTACTTCTAGGGGCATTCTATGCCAAAAAAGAAAATACAAATTCTGCATCAAAAATTAAAAATTCTGTGCACAATATTTTAAAATTCTGCAAAATTCTGCAAAATTCTGCAAATTTTATTTGTCAAAATAACACTACATAATCATGTCACTTCCATTTATTTTGGTAATTTATTTCAAAATACCTGTCAGCAAGTATGTCCTGTAACAATACAGACACACACAAAAATTCCCCCAGGAGTAGAGAGTTAAAGAAACCCCTATGGCAACCCAGTTCCTGTTTCTCTTCACCCTTCCTCCCCTCAGAGCCCAGCCGGGGGACCAGACATCCACAACCCCTCCACCCCAGAGCCCACCTGCAGGGCCCCCCAAGCCAATACACCCGAACCCCCTTCTCCCCAGAGCCCAACTGTGGGGCCCTCCCAGCCTAGATACCCACACTCTGTCCCCTTCCAGAGCCCAGCCATGGGGTCCTCCTGGCCCAGGTACCCACACCTCTCTCCCCCAGAACCCAGATTTGGGCCCCCCCTTGCTCAGACATCCATCCCCTTTCCCCCCATGGAGCCCAGAGATCCAGAGGGAGAAACAGCCTGATGCTCGGTCCCAGGCTTGCACAGAGTTTCCTGCATGCCGTCCTCTCCTTCCCTCTGGGCATGCTGGGAACTGCAGCTGCCAGGAACCCTCTAGCTCCCTCTCCCTCCTCCCAGCAGTGTTTTCTATGTTCAAGCTGGGCTTTGCCAAATCCAGTGGCCCCTAGTGGCGTATAGCAGCACTGCAGCCCATTTCTGTGGGGGAAAGGAAATGCTGCACGCACTGTAATTTCTGCAAAATTCTGCATTGAGCAGTGGTGTAGAATTCCCCCAGGAGTAAAATGGTGTGAGATAGAGATGGAGTCCTGCTCATACATACTAAGGAGGCAGACAGCTTTAGAAAACAAGCAATTTCTATCCAGGGTGTTGTTCCAAATATAGGGTTTACCCATCTGTGTTTTGTTAATTGCAGTTTTCCAAGTAGACTTCAGCTAAGCATGTTCCATTGTTATGCAGGTTTATTCAGTGACTGAGGATTGCTGAGGGCTTGTCTGCACTTGAAACTTGCTGTGGGTTTTTTATGGATCACCCTTAAGTTGTATGTAAGAAGTGTTGTGAGAGCATTGCCTAAACAATACATTATCTCATGGGTAAGGTACTTCTGCCTTATATCATTGTAGTCACACAGCACAGTGATGTTTTGAAACAAGTATTTTGCATTCTGGTCAGATACCCCATGATGCATTGCTCTGCTACTATGCTGTATGCATTCTGGGATTTTTCATCCTATGCATTGTGAAGGCAATTAAATTCTGGGATTCGGGTTAGACTAAATAATTCCCATGATTTATCTGTCTTCATCCCCTCATCCATCTGGATTTGTGAGCCAGCACCATTTTCAAAGTGTTTGCAAGGCAGCATGGAGGAAGCATTGGTGAGTGCTGCAATCCCCATGATGATGAATATAAACAGGCTGCTGAAAACATAGCTAAAGTCATGCAATGACTTCAGATCTGGGGTGATATGGACACCTGAGGAGGGGGCTGAAATTGAGCAGATGATTCTCCTACATCTTTTCTTGGAGCAGCTTCATTTGGCTGACAACATGACTGTATTGTCAACCAACTACCACTGACTGGGAGGACAGGCTAGTGCTGCAGACCTGGGATGAACAGCCGAGGTGGCAGAACTTCAGGATGTCAGAAGCCACTTTCCTAGAAACCTGTGTGGAGCTCACCCCAGAGCTTCAGTGGTGGAACACCTACATGAGAGTTCCCTTCAGCTTGGAGAAACACATGGCCATTGCCATCTGGAAGCGCATCTCCCCCAGTTGCTACTGATCAGTAGTTAACCAGGTTAGTCTTGGTACACTGGCTGTTGTCATGGCAATGCGTGTTTCTATCAAGAAAGTGCTGTCCCCCCAGGTCATAAGGCTGAGCAATGGCCAGGAGGTTATTCATGGGTTTGTGTGGTTGGAGTTCCCAAATGGTACTAGACTGTTTTTTGCAAAAAGAAATGGAACATTTGTTCCAATGGTCACAATGGAGTTGCCATTTCTCTGGCCATTGTGTGAGAACAAGCTTACCCTATGCTTCCCTGGCTTATAAAGACTTTTACTGGACAATTGGATGGGTGAAAGGAACCCTGAGTAGCTGCAGAACAACTGTGGAAATGTGCATTTGGGAGACCAAACAGACTGGGGTTATAGTGAATTCTCCATCACTGGCAAACTTTAGATCAAGATTTGATCATTTTCTGAAAGATATCCTCTAGTTCAAACAGGAATTAATTCAGGTAAATCCCATGGCCTGTGTAGGAAGTTCAGACTAGACAATCACAGTGGTCCCTTCTGCCTTAGGATCTATGAGGAGTCTGATATCCAGGCTGATGAGAGGAATGAATTAATGGAGAGATCCCATCTCCTAGAGCTGGAAGGGACCTTGACAGGTCATCGAGTCCAGCCCCCTGCCTTCACTAGCAGGACCAAGTACTGATTTTGCCCCAGATCCCTAAGTGGCCCCCTCAAGGATTAAACTCACAACCCTGGGTTTAGCAGGCCAATGCTCAAACCACTGAGCTATCCCTCTCCCCCCTAATAAGAGGGAAATATCTCCCTCTTATGATAACAGCTTGCATTTTGCACAACCTTTGTGAGAGCCTGGGAGGGAGCCTGGCAGATAGATGGGAGGAGAGGGAGGTGGTCAGAATATTTTGAACAGCCAGAAAAGATATATTTGCCATGCTGCAACTACTTGGGGTACAGAGTCAGAGATTCACTGAGCTCCTACTGTGAATCTAGGGATCACTTGTGAACAATGTATATACTTTTGTATCAGGATTACTGCACATGTATTAATGTATGTGTGCAGTGCTAAAGGGCTAATGGCCAGGCTGTCTGTAGGGATTCTACTATACTTTGTGGGGAGTTTAACAGTGTAGTGAATATATGGATTTTTATTATAGTATAGGTGGAGGTGTTCTAGACACAGAGCCATAACTATGAAGACATTTTTAATAAATAGGCCAATGTAAATGTTTTGACCAGTTAAAAACCCTCATAAATAACAATATGCAAACTGAAAAAACAATAAAACCTTTCAAGTTATGAAAGTGAAGCGTGCAGACAAGTTTCTGCTTCTAAGGTTAAAATGGGTGTATGTAAGGTGCTCAAAATTGTTCTCTGCATCTTGAGATATGGGATGGTGTTAGCAGGGCATCTCTTTCTTGTGGGTGAGGGAGTTAAGGCGGTCTCCCATTGTCCACTCATTACTCAGTTGTCCTGTGGGTGTAGAATGCCTAGCAGAGGCCCTCTTTCTGGGTGGTGTTACGGTTTATGGTGTGTCCCAGAATGCCAGGTACAGAGGTAGGGAGCTGCAGGGGACATATAGGCTGTGGCACCGTCCTTGACCAGAAAGCCACCATATTCTCCAGGAGAATTGTTTACCTCCTCCTCATCTCCAGCAGCTGTGCTTGTGAGGACCTTCCATTTCCCTGTCCTGTTCTCCCTCCTCTTTGTCATGCTTCAGGAGCCTTTTCCTCCACTCCTCTGTCTTTTTATCCTTTTATCTCTTGGGATGCACACACAAGTCCTGTGAATGTGACATCCTATGTAGATTGGACTTCAATGTTAGTACCTCGTATTTGGTCACTGCAAAATGTCAGCTGCTGGTATGACCTTGATTGGAGGAGAAAGACCTGGTGGGGTGGGGGAGGGGAGGTGGTAATGAACACTGCAGTAGGGGTATGTGGGGCAGGACACAGCAAGCTTAAGTGGTGGTTGTGTGTTAGCATCATTTGAAAAAAAGTGCCATAGACTTTGTATGTTCTCTGGTGCAGCAGCCACTTTGAGCAATGGGTGGGGGTGTTTCAAAGCCCAGGAGACAGTGACAGCCTAGACCAATTATGTATATTATGTATGTATACAATTACATTATTTCCTGTAAAAGAGAATGCTGTGCTACATCTGCTGTATTTAAAGAGGCTGTTAATTCACCATTATGGCTCATTATCACCATTAAGCAATGAGGTATTTGTGCAGTAACCTGAGTTAATAAAAAATTTCAGCGATTTTGAAGAAAAATGGAAAAAGGTTTTTCCTCCAGTGCTGGCCTTAGGGAAAATGGAGCCCTGGGGGAACTTGTATTTTGGCGCCCCTGGCTCCTGCTGCCTCCCTGGGCTCCACATCCATCCCTCTGGCCCCTGCTGCCTCCCCATACATACCTGCATCCCCCCTGGTCCCTGCTGCCTCTCCAGGCTCCCTTCCCACCCTGAGTTCCCTTCCACAGTCTCGCACCCTAGCCCTGCCCTGTGTCTTGCTTCTGGACCATGGTGCCACCCTGACCCTGGCGCCTTGGGCAGCTGATCACAGCACCTACCTGAAAGGCCGGCCCTAGGGACCTCCTCCCTCCCTTTTTTTCTTCAGCTGTAGTAGTAATGTGCACTGTTATAATATAATAATATGGAGATATACCTATCTCATAGAACTGGAAGGGACCCCAAAAGGTCGTCAAGTCCAGCCCCCTGCCTTCACTAGTAGGACCAAGTACTGATTTCCCCCCAGATCCCTAAGTGGCCCCCTCAAGGATTGAACTCCCAACCCAGGCTTTAGTAGGCCAATGCTCAAACCACTGAACTATCCCTCCCCCCAATATATAACTGTTGTTATATAGTCTCCTCTTCAAGGACTTCCCATTAATATTTCTGCAGTCTTCTATTTCTTGATATGTTGTTGTGCAGACAACTCCATGTAGCTGATCCACAGATAGATGTATAACTGTTCCTGCTCAGACAGTACTTTCCCCCACCAACATTAAAACTCCCTTCAACTACTTCTCCTCAAGTGAAGAACTCCTGGTACATTAATCACCTGAATTCATAGACTACGGCCCTGATTCTGAGCTCAGAATGGGGAGGCAGGGTATTGCTTTCCTCTCTACAATCTCTGGAGGTTGCTGGGAACAGTTCTGCTCCCTGCATAAGTTATGATATAGCTGCTTGCGAAAGCTAGCAAGAGTAAATGGTGTGCAGTGTGCTCCAGTCATCGCTTTTCTTCTGGCAGGGCCGTAAACTGTGGGGGTACAAGTGCGTGTATGCACGCAGCGTGGTGGTGTTTAGGGTTGTTTCCCTGGCTCTGCATCCCCCCCGGAAGTCGCTTATTTCAGGAAGATTTCCAGGTGTCCATTTCTGCAGGGTTTACAGCCTCTATGTGCGGGCTTTTCCGGTGGACAGGAAATATAGGTAATCCAGAATCACAGCTCTTATCTTAATTGTATGACACATCTTTGTGATTTAAACATGAAACCCGGCGAAACTTGGTATTTTCAACTGTTGAGATTTGTTCAGAATGACTCAAGTTGGGTACAAACCGGCACAGGTCAGAACCATTGGGAATAATTCACATGAACGGATGCATCATACACTATATGATATCTCTGGATTAATATTCCTGAACAAACACTAGCACCGTGGTAGGCATGCCTCCACTTTAGAGCCTATGAATTGCACTTGCAATGCCAGGCTAATTTGTTTTTGAACAAGTGCTGGATTAGGTTTTAACATTTCTTTAATCCTGTACAAAACTTGGCATTGGCTCATCAAAAACAAATTCAATATTGAATGTGAAGTGATCTTTTAAATGCTACTGTTGTATGTTGGTGACATCATCAGCATCTCAGTTTAATGGGTTGTCCCAAGAAATCTCCTGTTGAGAGAGAGAGAGAGTGTGTGTGTGTGTGTGTGTGTGTGTTTTAAGTGTGATACTAAAAACAATAGGCCAAATTCTGCCCCTGATTACAGCCATGAAATCCCATTGAAGCCAATAGGGTTTCATAGCTGTAACTGAGGGCAGTATCTGGCCAAGTGTGACAAATGTACATCTGTTATACCATTTACAACTGCTAATTTTCTACTTTTAAACATGCTTACATAAGGGAAATCAAATCTCTTGCTCCAGGGTAAAAGGTGAGCTCTGTAAAGGTCAAAAGGTACTCTTCCCTCCCCAACACATTCAATATTGCACAAGTGGCCAGCTGCATTTTAGACAATGGCATCAGGAATATGCCCGTGTCAGACACAAGATGTACCAGTAATCCAATCCAGTATGGGAAATACTATTCCTGTTTTTTGTTCTTTTCTTTTCTTTTGAGAGTAAGATGTTTTAAGAAAAATCTTATTTAAATTAAAGACTTAACTTTTAATGCTAGAAGCCATTTTCTTACATGCTTATACAATGTATTCATAGCCTGCCATGCGTCGCATATTTAAAAAGAATCATATATGAGAGTTGACATCATTTAAAATAAAATGTTGCTTGTTCTCTCAATGTTTAAGTTAAATAAACATCAGAAGCACTCCCCACCAAGACTGAGAAACTGAAATGGATTTGAAAGTCTGAATTACAAATGACATTTCTGAACCTCACGCTGGCAGTGGGCATCTTGCCTATGCAATATAGAACATTGTTTGTGGCACTGGCAGTGGGGCAACCTATGGAATAGAAAACAAGCCTTACAGAATATTTTTATTGTAATGACATGTATGGGTCCCATTGTGCTAGACACTGCACAAACGCACAGTATATAAATACTTTCATTGATTGTTAAGGCAATGTTAAAATGGGATACAGAGTTTGTTTTAAAGAATGTCTCCATTTTCCGTATGTCGCTTTATAAGGGAACTGTTTCTAGTCGAAGGTTCAGAAATTCTAGCTGTTTGTAATTAAAAATATAGGCTTCAGTTTTTAAATGTGGATGCCTAAAAATATGCACTTAAATCTGTAGTTAGGCACTTAACTAAATGTGGTCTGATTTTTCAAAGGTTCGGTGCACCCACAGATTCCACTGAAGTCAATGTGGGCTATAAGGGTTTAACTTCTAAAAAATCAGGATACTCTTATTTAGGTGCCTGTAGCGAGGCGGTGGGATACCCCACAGCCCCGCTGATGGCCGAACCTTCCCTAATACCAACGTGGGCGGAGCCACCGGGTCCAGCGCCCGCCCCTCCAAGGTCACGGCCCCAACACGGAAGTATAAAAGCCCGCCTGCAGAGCTTAGTGGAGCCCAGGCCGGCGGAGAGAGCAGACGTCCATGGCCGAGTTCCCGCTTGGGAAACAGCCACAGGCCGTGACCGGCCTGCTGAGTCACTGGGCCGGTCGAGCCTGCCCCGTGCCAGGTACCCCGAGGAGGACTGGCCAAGCCTGCCCCATGCCAGCTACCCCGAGGAGGAGCCAAGCCTGCCCCGTGCCAGTTACCCCGAGGAGGAGCCGAGCCTGCCCTTCGCTACCTACCCCGAGGAGCCCATGCTGGTGGAGAGCACCAACGACACTAAGATGGCCCAGGTACCCTACGAGGGGGAGTGTGGAAGTAGCCCGGGGGCAGCTGACCCCAGTCTGGCTGCTGCACTGTCAGAGCCGATGTCCGTGTGTTGCGGCCAGGATCCCCACTGACAGCAGCGAGTTTCCGTCGCTGCTAGGGCTCCAGGCTGGGACGCAGTGGAGTGGGAGGGCCTGCGTCCCCCCTGCTACCCACTCCTTGGGTGGCAGACTCCCCCCTTTTTTCCCTGGCCTAAAAAGGCTGGGGCCTGCTACTTAAGGTCCTGGGCCACTGATTGACTATTTGATTACTGCCCCGCCCTGACTTAAGGCCTGGGCTGCTATAGACTTTGCCTCAGCCCTTGCTTAAGGGCCTGCGTTCGGACCTCTTGGCTCAGCCCCTGCTTACGGGCTTGAGCCCCTAACTGTGGGTCTGCGGTCCCCGACTGCCGCTGGACCAGAGCAAGGTGGTGGGATACCCCACAGCCCCGCTGAGGGCCGAACCTCGGCCCAAAACTACTACAGTGCCTAACTTCAGGCACCCATGTGTGAAAATGTCAATCTTTGACTTCAGCTATATTTTAATGATGTGAAGCTTCTTGCTCTGTAGGCTTTCTGAGTGCTGAATTGATCAAACGAGTGGAGTTGTCCCTGAAAAATACATAAATATGTAATGTAAAACATAGTAAAGCAATACACTTGAAATGCAGATTATACTGATTTACTACAAGTCACGTGAAAATAAACTTTTCAACAGTCTTTGTAGTATCTTTTTTTTTTTATAGACATCAAAAAATAATTGGCATGGAATCAAAATCAAAATAATTGTAAACTAGACTTCCGTATTTGAAGCTTCATTATAATAGCATGGACAAGTGTCTAGCTCTCTTACTCCTTAAGATCTTCCGTGGAGGAAAATGGGTGCAATAACATAATTGGAACTGGGGTAAGCTGTCCTTTTGTGGAAATCACATTAATTCAATTACTTTGAAATGTTCTTACCCTCTTTGTACAAAAAGAACTTTGAAACTCCATATTTTTGAAGTCCTCCAGAATATTTTTGATTTTTTTCGTCACCACCTCCGGATACTTAGGATTTAAAAAATGCTAAAGTCTAAGCTCAGATACTGTACCTCTGCAGAGCACCTATTCCCATAAGTAGTAGTCATATGCTGTCTCTACGTGTAGCGGAGTCCTCTGCTGCCATTTTGTGTTAACTGCAGATGCCACCTGAATTAGAGGGGAAACACACACTATGCTCTCTCATAGAGATTTTATTATTCTTTCCTATGTTGATGTTTTCATTTAATCTAAAGGAAGTCATTTAATCTCTGAAAAGATATGGATGCTCTTTGTGTATGGGAGAAAACAATATGCATGAGCGTCTCAGGGCAGAACTAGGCCCTTTGTATTTACAGATTAAAATTCAAAAATCTGAATGGCGACAATGAACAAAAGATCCTATCAAAATACATTGTCATAGGAATGGCATATATTTACTTGGTAAATATTGCAACTTGAGAAGCTAATAAGAGGCAGACTTAATCAAACTTCATGAATCAGTTTAATTACAGAATTTCTTGGTTTATTTTTATGGCATATGAAGTACAATAGTGTATATTGTATATTTTGTAGGTACCTACACCTTGTGGGGCTCAAGTGAACTTACTGAGGCTGTGTGGTGAGTACGTCAATACAGAATTTGGCCCAATAGCTACGTTCTGTATGAAACAAACATCTCTTGCATGTTACCTTTCGTTCCGAAGCATCCCTAAGTGTTTTTAAATACATAGGTCCTGTTCTATTAATTCAGATGCAATATATGGGCTCAAAGGTGTCAACATGACTGTCACTATCCAACATTAAAAGATTTTAAATGAGGTTTAGGGTTTAGTATACAGCCTCCTTAGTACTATGGCAAACACAACACCCTTTTAACCTTTTATTAAAGATAAAGCATTTGCAATGTAAAATATTAAGTAAGTCTTTTATTTTAACCACAACCCTTGTTCCTTTTTTTTTTTTTTTAAAGCTGTAGCATTTTCATAAGGAAAACCCCTCTGTATGACAGTCTTTTAGTCAGTATTAAAGGCAGTAATAACTGTTCTTTTTGGGAAAGAGACAAAGTTAGTTGAGAAGGGCTGGAGCTGTCGTCGTTGTTAAAGTCCAGTTCCATTTTCTGGGAGACCAAACAAGACAAACACATGCAAGAGGGGAAAGAAGAGCACAGCAAAGATAGAAAATGCAGCTTCTACCTCTGGTAGTGACTCTCGCTTGCAATCTTACTGCAGGAAATACACAGGCACGGGTGAAAGTAACTTAAAGGACTTACCGGCACACCAGCCTGAGCAGGGGGCGGGGCCTCAATTGGAAGAGGCGTGGCCTCAATCGGAAGCGGTGGGGGCCTTTAAATCCCCGGGCCTTTTAAATCACCCCTGGAGCTACCAGCTGCAGAGGCAGCTGGGAGCTCCGGGGCTAGGGGGTATTTAAAGGGCCCAGGGCTCCAGCTGCCGCTACCGCAGCAAATAGGGTGACCAAATCACCCAAGACAAATATCGGGACGCGGGGGGAGGAGGGGTGGGTGACGCGGGGGGGGGTGTGGCGGGGGGCGGGGCCAAAAAAAAAAAAACCAACAACCCTTCCTCCGCAAGCGCTGGAGGGAGGCCCGGGAGACGCAGGGGAAGCGCGGGGCCGGGGTGAGTAAGAGTCCGGCCTGGCCCCGAGCAGGCAGGACTCAGTTGGGTGGTAGGGCGAGGAGAGGGGAGGCCCGCGGGGCCAGGCGGCGGCTGTTGTTCTCCCCGCGGGCAGCGGGACACGGGAGCAACCGCTGCTGCAGCTCCCACTGCCGCGGGGGAGGAAGCGGCCATGGCGCTTAGCGGCTGCGGCTCTGGCGCCCCTGAACCCCCCGAGCCAGGGCCTGCTGCGGGGACCCAGCAGCGCGCACGCTAGGCCCAGCCCCTGGCCAGTCGCGTCTGGGCTGCTGCCCAGCTGGTGCTATCCTGCTGCTACCTCACGGCTCCGGCAGTGGGGCTTGGGCGGTGATTTAAAGGGCCTGGGGCTCCCCACAGCAGCCAGAACCCTGGGCCCTTTAAATCACTGCCAGAGCCCCCGGGGTAATGGCAGCGGCTCGGGGCTCCAGTGGTGATTTAAAGGGCCAGGGGCTCCTGGCCGCCACTACTGCAGCAGAGCCCCAGGCCCTTTAAATCGCCGCCCAAGCCCCGTTGCCGGAGCCCCCGGGGTAGTGATGGCAGCCAGGGGCACAGCGGTGATTTAAAGGGCCCTTTAAATCACCGCCTGAGCCGCCTCCACCACCCAAGGGCTCTGGCAGCAGGGCTCTGGTGGCAATTTAAAGGGCCCAGGGCTCCGGCCGCTGCCAGGAGCCCCAGGCCCTTTAAATCGCCGGCCTGGGGAAGCCGGTCCAGTCCGGCATGGTGAACTGGCTCTTGCCGGTATGCCATACTGGACTGTACCAGTTTACTTTCACCTCTGGGCACAGGCACTCGGAGACCTGGAAAATTTGTATCAACATTGGGCTGTTTAGGGCATTGCTGTTAGGTGCCTTTCTGGTCACAGGCTTATAGCAATGTTGCAAAATATACAGTCTTGGCTGGCTAAACCAGACTCTTATTAAATAGAAAGCAAAAGGAGAGGGATATTAAAGAAGGAACCTGCCACCCTCCAAAAAAAGCCATAAAGTGGGGAAGAAAACACACACTGGGTTGTGTGTGTGGGAGGGAGCAAAGTTTCACATTCCAGATGGTGTTTGGGATTCAGGCAGAGCCAGTGGAGGTGGTGATGTTATGTGGGTCACTCTCTTGGCCCAGTCTGGTCAAGACGACATCACCAAAGCGCCAGGGGTCGGGGTGGGGGTGGAACATAACTATCAAAAATCAATTTTACTAGGATGGTAGGTCTAATATCCCTATCCTTGCCAAAAGGACTATGGGGTCTTCAATGTCCCTACTTGGTCAATAACTTGGTTTGAACCTCCATAAGTTGGCATCTCCAACAGCATGGTATTAGGGTACACCATGCTGGAGCACTAACTCACAGGGAAGAGTGCTATGTACTGGATCATCTTGGGTTTTCATCACTCTCTGAATTTTTCTTGGCGCTCTCATGCTTGTGTGGCTTAGCTCAGCCCTGCTTTACTTGTGAGACTGGATGAGATCATAGCCTGAGGGGGTAGGGCTTCAAGCCACTGAATACAAAAATTTGGCCAGCAATCTGAGTATCTCAGCTGGGATTCATGCTGAGCACTCTAAACGTACAGACAAGGCAATATTTTATGGACAGTAATTTGTTTGACTTATTGATTCAGCGAAGATTTAATTGACTGTAAAATCAGTTAAAACAACTGAAATGTGATTGTAATATTCACAACACCTTCGACTCTGGTAGTTATTAACCCTTTGAGTGCTGGCATTTTGCAGGCTGCTAGATAAATGAGCCATGGAGGTGAGCTAAGCGTGCCACAGGTGTGGCTGGACCCATCTCATGTTTAAGTGCCTATCACTATTTGAAAAAGCTATAGCAAATTACACAACTGAGTCAATCATGAGAAAGATGGAAATCTTTTTCTTTCTCTCTTAGGACCGGGGGTCATTGCCCCATCACTTACTGTTGATCCAGCCTGGGGGGCAATCTGGTTAATAGGAAATAGCATTGCCGAGCAGAACATGTGCTGCTGTCTGCTGGGGTGATGTAGCTTGCTGTCCTGGAAATGTAGTAGCGTACATAAACTAATAGGGTTTTGGTTATGCAAAGTGTGCATCATTTCACTAGGGTTTCATAATGTCTCCTCAGGGAATAAATGATTTGTTTGTTAAAGCTTAAGATTTGTTTGTAATGGAAACACAATATGGTGCATATCTCTCACCATGTGCAGATTGTAAATTCTTCCCAATGAAATGTGAGATTCAGCCTGTGAGGTGAAGGGCATTATTGTGTCTATTGAAGTCAGCAACTTATATAATCAGGCCCCATTTGCGAGCTTTCTTAAGAATACACTTCTCTCCAGCCAAAGCTTCAACTCTGAACTAAACTTCTTTTCACCTCCTACTGAGGAGTTATATGTTGGACTCGCCTCAGGAGGGAGAAATTGGATGTCATATTTCATCAAAACACACCTGTGACCAGCAGCTCAGTGGGATGGGATGTCACAATTGCAGCTGAGAAATTTAAACCCTTTATGTTAACCTCCATTATCACAGTTGCAGATATTGTGTACAGACGTATTCACATGGGAAATGGCTTGTTATTACGTGCCAGGACAAAAGAACCTTCAATCGTGTGTTGTCCCACCCATAGTGTGCTTGTTCAGTGTTTTTGTATAAAATGCAAATAAAAGCCAGTCTGAAATATAAACAGGCTTTTCCGGACTCTGTTGGGTTTGGGATTCAGCAAAGCTACAGTAATGAGATGCTGTATGAAGAGCCAGCTCTGCGTGCGTTCTGATCTCACTCTGAATGAGGTAATAGGTGAGAGGGCAAGGTGAACTCAAGATTGGACTGGACTGATGTTATGAGTCAGAAAGAAGGGAGGCAAGAATGAACTGAGCAATGAGGAGCGTGGTGAAAACTCCGTGGGTGAGACTAGGCTGGCAAACAGCATTAATGCCAAAGGGGGTTGTACTCTGTTACCAGATTTGCCCGTTACTTTGGGGTATGTTCATTTATTAGGGTTACTCTTCTGGGGAGGGGGTGTTCTGTACTTCTATCAATGTACAGCTTGTGTCACGTGTGTTTTCATATGGAGCTCTACTTCTCCCTTCTGCAAGTCCCCTCCCAATGGATCTATTCTGCAGGACCTAGGTTCCGTAGGGCTGGGTTCCTCCAGCCCCAGAATCAGATGAACACGCACACTAACAGAGCAAGTCTGAGTGGACCGGGTCAATCAGCACTCTCAAGCTTATATGTCCCTGGATTCAATGGGCTGGGTCAAGCAGCATTTTCAAGCTGCCACCCTTATATGCCACAAGTACCGCACCGGAATAGACTAAGTCTGAGCAGGCTGGGTCGAACAGCACTTCCAGGATGCCACCCTTATATGCCCCTGTACTCAGCGGACTGGGTCAAGCAGCACTTTCAAGCTACCACCTTTATATGCCCCTGGACTCAGTAGTCTGGGTTGAGCAGCACTTCCAAGCTGCCACCCTTGTATGTCACAGGTTCAGCACGTCCCTATCCCCACTTTCATATCACAATTGTACTGATAGTAACCCACTTGATGAGCAAACCCCACAGTATTTTGGGGCGCTACAGGGATCTTTAGCTTAGGTAAGAGGAGCGTTGCTGCAGAGTAAATGGGGAAGCTAAAAACACAAAAGAGTAAAGCTCAGAGAGAGAGAGAGAGAGAGAGAAGCAACCAACTTAACCATAAAAGTTATGTATTGAATAATAGTGATATCTACACAAGGAGAGCCTAAACCAACATAAGTTACATTATTAAAGGTTAATACCGGAGGTAGAAAAGAAAACAGAGAGAGGGAGGGATCTCACCCACTCCTTGAAGCTTGATGGTGGCAGCTCAGGGTACTGAGTGCTGGAGACCGGCAGAGCCCCCAGCACAATCAGTCAGGAGAAGATAGAGTCCCAGTGGAACTGATGCATAGCCTGGATCCAAGCATCAGAACACTGACTTGAACATAGATAGAGGTTTTTGTAGGGAAACAACAATGGTTCAAGGGAGAACACTAGATTTGTTTATGGGTAAACTGATGACTCGAGGGTTTTCTTTAGGCTAGACAATAGGAGCTGATCACTCTTGGCTATGGTGGTGTTTTCTTCCAGGGAGCTCACAATGCAACTAGGCTGCTTCAGTATTTTGGCTATCAATTAAGGATTCCTTACTAGAATTGGTCTGATAATTGCTGAGCTGGGTGTGTGCAGGTGTAGGTTCATTAACATCTGGAGCAGAGATCCCCCATGATGCAGTGCACCCCTGCTTTCCTGGTCCCAGAGTTCAGTGCAGTTCTCTGTTCTCCATTCTGTATGCTAATACAGATGCCTTAATCTAGTCACCCTTGTCAGGAGGGGTCTAGGTGTGTCTCCCAACACCCTTCACTGCTCTCTGCAAGTCTTTTCTTTGATCAGTTTTGGTTCAAGCAGAGACTGGTGGCGGGGATGTCTTTCATGAGTCAGACAGGCTAGATACTGAACTCCGTGGGTGAGAGTAGGCTGGCAAGCAGCATTAATGCCAAAGGGAGTTGTACTCTAAAGTTCCTGAACTGAAGGTTGAAAATGTATTTTAGCCTATGATCTGGAACTTTCAAGAATATTTTTTTTTAATGGAGTAAGTATCTGAGGATGTCAGAATGGAGAGTTTACAGCTCCTTAGTGCCACTCTTAGCAACAGTTATTGGGGATTGTAAGAGGTCAATGGAAAACACTATTGACTTTCTGTTCATCCTTTACAGAACAAAGAAGGACGTGCTCAGAACTCAAACTTGGACCTACTCACTTGGCGGCACCCTGCAAGGAAGTGCTACAAGCCAGGCTCCCTTGCACTCAGCTAAATCTCTGAGGCTTGTTTATACTGACTCGACTGATGTGTAAGGGAGATGGAAGAAGGGCTGAGAAAGTGTAAGTTAAAGTAGCTGCCATTCTATTTTACAACTCCTTGCATAACCCACACCAGTTTAGGTTGCCTTTCACATGGGGATGTGAGTAGGTCTAAGTTAGTCTAAGGGCAGTATTTAGAAACATTATATAAGCTGTAAGTCCTTTATCTTTTTGTACTTTTCATTGTTTCTTTATGAAAATTAATAAATTAATCACAACACTCCCCCCTCAAAGAAACCCCAACAAAAAACAAAACAAAACCCTTTTACTATTTAAACTGAATTTGAGATTAATGCATATTAACCCTTACACTCTTGGCTGGATCGCCAAATTGTGTTAATTTTGATGATATAAATGGGCCCAGACTCTCAATGGGGTTAACGTGACTCTGTCACTGTACAGCACTAAAGAGGAGGTATGTAATTTGGGGGTACGTAATTCAGGGGTACTGATAAAATGAAACCCTTACTTAATACTTCAAATGCTTTAAATGTTTTTCCTTCTTTTTCTGTCTCTTTAATGAAAGGTTCTAAAGATTTTTAGTGGTGTTTGTTGCCATGGTACTAAGCAGGCTGAGGTCTCTGTACTCAACCCCCTGAACCATGTTTAACCCTGTGTAGTGTTGAACAGTGAGAGGATCATTTTAAGACTGACTTTCTGGGTTCTGGGCCCATTATTCCATTGAAATTAACACACCAAAGGCAATTAGGCCCAGATCCACAAAGGTACCTAAACCCCAGACTTAGGCACATGTCCCTCCTTCCCTGCTCCTTCTGGTTTGTGTGAAGCAAGGCAGGCACCTAACTCATTCACACAAGAAATGCCCTAGGTACCAAAGCCACCTGGCTGTCAGCAGCTGGTTCCTGTTCACGGATCGCTAAACAGAGAGAGGTGCCTCCTGCAGCCCAGATTTAGCCTTATTATTCTTTTAGCTCACATGTGGTATAAGTTATTAATGGTCATAAAATGATTAATTGATTGCAGTGTGGTTTGTTGAGGCCCTTATGCTTACTCATGGCAGAACCAGAGAGCTAAGTATGCCCTCTGTCACAGAATGAATGGGATGGCATATCATGGATGCCTGTTGGTGAAAAGGATTAAACTTAATTGGCCTAATGATGAAATGACTCATTAGTGTAATTAACATCGATCTGAAAATAAAGCTGTGGACAATAATTGTAACAAAGGCCAAAAAGGAATTGTGGGATTTTAACAGAAATCAAGGTTTAAGGGACATTATCCCAGCAGAGTCAGTAACACTCTTAGTTTCATTTACAGTGGCTGCCATTGACAAGATAGCCTTTACCAGTGCCGTGATTCCCAATGCGAGTCATCGGCAGTGTTTGAACCAGGAACCACTAAAGCATAGACCTCTACTATCTGAGCTGAAGGAGTAACTTTGTAAGAGGGTAGCACTAGTAGGCAGTTGTCCTTTATGTGGACCAGCCACTAAAAGGGAAGGAAACACACACTGCAGGCTTAGTATGCCAACAGTCACCACACAGTAGTATTAGAGATACTGCAGTGTTTGCCCCCCCCCCCTTTTTTTGGTGCAAAATACATCTTCCGTAACCAAAGACAAGTTAAAACAAGAATGAGAGCGAATGAATATTAAGCAAAGCTGCTACACTTCTTATATGTGAGCGCATGATGGATGTCTATGTGTGAATCTTAATCACTGGTGCTCAGATACCACAGTGTCAGGGGCTGATAGGTCTGCTACCCATCTGGGTCTCAAAATGATACTGGGACCATCTGGGAAAAATTACACTCAAGACCTCTTCCCTTTCCAGATCTTGGGGCTGCCCTCGTGATTGGGGCCTTCAGTGCTTCTGTAATATAAACAGTAAGGATTCAAGGACTAAGCAGGCAGGTTTAACAGCTTAGAAGGTTGAGACAAGGCTGCTGGACTCTGATTCTTCTTTGTCAGGCCTCTCTTAAAGGGTGTCGGGAACACTGTTCCAGTGCTAAGTAAATTCACAAGGAATCTCATTCACATTACAAAATACATCAAGTGTATTTAGGGCCTGCTCCAACTCTTATTGAAGTCAATCGAGAGACTCCTATTCACTTCAATGGATCTATCCATTGACTTCAATGGACTTTGGATTAGGCCTGCATGCAACACCCCCATTTCTGTCCAAAAGTGTATTTTCATGGAAACAGGTGGGCTCTTCCTCCTATCCCAGACATTTGTAGGATCAAAATCTCATTTATGCAAATGTTCACAACAAGCAAATAAAAATGGATGAAGTGGATTTTGGATTCGATGGTGTAATTGTGCTATTTCCCCGCCTGCTGAATATTTAAACACAACAAAACCAGGAAAGGGAGAATATAGTTAGTTGTGAAAGTGAGGGACTGTCAGCACTGCTTAGAGCCAAATAGCCTTCAGGTAGATGCTATGTGACCTTCCCTCCTACAGCTCTGCCAATTCACCTTTTCTCCACCCTACTAATCCAGTTAGAGCTGGGGTAATTTCTTGTCATATACCAAATACTAAGCCAAACACACCTGGGTAGGAATTTCATTACAAACCTGAAATTCAGGCCAGCTTTGATATTCTACTTGGACCTTTTGTCAAGTCTTGGGCCGTGTTTGGAATGAACCTAAGCTGATTTACGGTTTTGAGACAAAATCAAGCAAATCCTTAGTGCTTTGGCTGCGTTCCAGTGAGCTTGAGCCTTTCTTTGAATCCCAAGTCTCCCGACTTCCAATCCTGTGCTGGTCCTAAGTTTTTTACCTATTCAAAATGTGAGATGGTCTGTAATAGAATATAAGAACAGCCATACTATGTCAGACCAAAGGCCCATCTAGCCCAGTATCCTGTCTCCCAACAGTGGCTAATGCCAAGTGCCCCAGAGGGAATGAACAGAACAGGGAATCATCAAGTGATCTGTCCCTTGTCGCCCAGAAGCATAGTATAACCCAACATGGCCCAGGATTTCTCAAACTCTGTTTATAGCAACACTTAATGATCAAGGTCCTGGGGGGGACACAGCAGAGCTGAAGCTACCTGCAGGGCCGCTGAGAGCAGGTTCGAGCCCCAGTGAAAAAATTTTTTCGGGCGGACCGGCTAAACAGGGCCGACGAAGCCGGGCCCCGGGCCCCTTTCCAGACCGCTGGGCCCCGGTAATTTGTACCAGCTTCCCCCACTCTCGTCGGCCCTGGATACCTGCTGTTGAAGCTAGCAGGGTACTTCTTAGTAGTCATTAAGGCTCAACTCAAGATGTAAATCTGCCTCCTGAGTTCTGTCTCTTCTCTCTCCCCCCTGCCTCCCACTGTGTTGGAAGTAATGAACTCACTGCTGAACTGGCAGGCCTATTCTATTCAGATTCTTACAGGGAGCCCATCACGATGGTTTCTGAATAGGTCACAGATGAGGCTGTCTGCTTTCATAATTATGAATAGCAGTATGCCCGAGCGGTGCCAAGCAACTGTACTTCTTACAGCCTTCCATGGAAGCGAAGGGCACTCAACAAGTCACAGGATCACCCCCTGATGTTAGTGTATGGGGAGGAGATCTGCCTTAAAATCCTGCCTTACTCAAAAGTTCTGCTTCTTTGCTGAGAGATCCCTGAGTGTCAGCTCCAGGGCAGCCGTGGTGAGTTGCTTTTGGACTAGCTTATACCTGCACTGAGGCTCCTCTCTCCTCTCCCCTCTCCCCCTCCCCGCTCCCAAATCCTTCATTTGCAACTTACGCAAATAATGTATCTTGTGTCTTGGCTGATGCCAGAGAGAACATATGGAAAAAAGAAGGGTGGATAAAATTCTGTATAGTATAGGAAAACGCCTTGGAGGCAATGCAGTCACATTGCATGACTTGTCTGAAAGGTACAACGTGAATTTTATAGCAAAGCCATCAGCCAGTTCCCATTACATTCAGTTAATAATTATTTCCAGAAGATTAAGAACAGTGGAAGAGATTGGATGGACATTTATGTTTAACAAAGTGACCTTGTAAAGTTCATGTAAATCATATCACAATAGGGATTATAGATAAGATCACAGCCCACGGGACAAAAATGGCCCTGGAATCAATGTAAAATACCAAGTTTTAAAACAAGGTAAAACAAAAACCCCATTAACTAAGTCACTTGTAGGGCTGCACTCCTTTTAGTAACTACTATTCATACATATGTCAAGAGTCAGATTTCAATGCATTGAACAAAAATACAAGATGTGTGGAGAGATTGGTTTGGAGAACTGTTAACTTCCCCAAGAGCTATGGAAAAGGAAATATAAAGTGTCTTAAGGCTCCAGAAAGATATGGATTGTTCCCATATTTATCTGTTACATCAAGGTTGCTAACAACACCCAGAATGAATTAACAAGACAAGCTATAATTCTCAGTACAGGTTTGTTGACTCTACACTGTTGCTAGAAGCCTGCAGCAATACAAACACAAAGGTTTCTGTTTACAAGAGAATGTGTTGGGACAGCGTCTGAGGAGATTATTGAATTCTAGAGCCTGTGCATATGCTAATTTAGTGTTTTTTGTTAATACAGTGTATTAGCAAGATACATGGTTTTTCTTCAGTCTGATACAGAATACTGTGTGGTCAGATGCAGCAGGGCTCAGCACTTGGCATGATCCTTTCACTATTAAAAATAAAACAGAAAAGGATAATTTGTGCATAATACTAAGAGGAAGCAGTATGGTCCAATGGACAGAGCACAGGACAGGGCATTAGGAGACCTGGGTTCACTTCCTGACTGTTGTTTGCTATTACTCACTGGGCAAGTAAGTTAATTTCTTTGTACCTTGGTTTTCAGCCTTAAGGGTCTGAAACTTGCTCCCCCTTGACATCCAACTTTGCCCAGTTTTAAGTATGTTTTCTTATAATATCTTCTACCCCAAGTTTAAAACTTTTCCTTATGCATTGTGAGATTCCCTTTATGAGTATGGTTATCATCATATTGCATTTATCCTTTTCTAACATGCTTTTTAAGAACTGCTATGGAGTTACGCCAAGCGTATTGGCAGGAGGGCACTTAATAACATTTGTTAATTATTGATTTATATTTTAAACAATGTTTTGAGACCCTTGTCAGGGTCAGAGAAATGATGAGGCATAGTCTTTAAGAATGTTTATCCCATTTCTTGATCTGAAATAGTAATCTTAAATTATTTCCTTTTTTGATTCACCGAGGAAAAGATGAGTTTATATGTAAATTTATACATTGTCAAGATTTTAAAAAAATGGATTTTAAATGTGTTTAATTTCTCTTAAGCATGTGCTTAAATGCATTGTTGAATCAGGGCCTTCTCCCAGTACAAATCAGCTCAGGTCACATAGTGCCATGATGGGCAGCAGTATTAAACCCTCCTAAAATGGGTAAGATAGGAGTAGCTGCAGGAAATTCAAGTTAGTTACACCCATGTTTGGAGCCAGTGTGAGATCAGAATCCAGCCCCATGATTATAATATAATACTTCTCAGCTGTATTACTAGTACCACCTTTGATTATTACAATAGAAATAATTTCAAAGGTAACATTTGCATTTCCCCCCCAAGAGGCCCCGTTCCCACAATGTGCTGAACATCCTCAACTCCTGTTACAACAGCAAATCAGCATGCTCGACACCTTGTAGGACTTGGCCCTTATGGTGCTTGTGCTTTGCTTTTTGCATTCTCTCAGCTTGCACGATACGATTTGAGTGAGTTTGTTTATTTATGGGCTTGATCCTACAAACATGGACATTCTGAGTTTGCAGGATCAGCCCCTATATCTAATTTTGGTTGCTTTGATTTCAGAATATAAATTATGGAAGGATACAGGTCCTAGGCACTCGTGACAGATATCAAACATGCAATCCAACAAAGACAGACGACAAGCAAACCAACCACTTTTCTTGGCACACAAGAAGCCAGTCCATAGAACTGTCTCAACTCTCTTAAAATCCTAATCCTCTCTGACCACAAATAAAATCCTCACCCAAACCTTCCTTAAATCTCAGTTCTAACCAAACAAATGGGCTTTGCCGGATGCTTTAGAAGTCAGCGCACTTGAGCTACTCCAGACCAGGAAATGAAATCCAAAGTGTCCCAGAGAATGCCCTGAATTCAGGATGTCCAACTTGGGCCTGATTTAGAGAGATGCTGAGCACCCACAACTGCATATGGCATTTAGATCACAGGTACAGCAAGAGGTGCCAGTTAGTATCAGGACTCCATTGTGCTAGGCACTGTACGAACACATAGGGAAGTACAGCTCCTCTTTTGGAGAACTTACAATGTAAAAAGACAGAGCGTAGGGGAAAGGATACCAAATACAAGCAGGGTGGTGATGGGCAGGGGCCACAGTGGGAAGCGGGCAAGGCGTGAGGGAGAGATGGCTGCAGAGTTGACACTGACACCACACAGCAGAGTCAGTGGTTCTGTAGTTTCCTCCGGTGTCTTAGGGTACATTTCTGCTTCAAGCTGGGGGTGTTATTCCCTGCTCAAGGAGCCATACCCAGAGTGGTTCTGCTTGAGCTAGAGTGCTAAAAAATAGTGTAGCCATGGTGATGCGAGTGGTAGGAGGGACTTTTCACCCCTAGTATGTACCCAGTGTCTTGGAGGGGTATGCACTGGGGGCGAGCCGCTTTTGCTGCCATGGCTACACTCTATACTGAGTGCACTAGCTAGATCAGAGTTAGCACAGGGGTGTACTTCCTTGAGCGGGGAATTACCTCTCCAGCTCAAAGTGCAGATGTACCTTTAGCGCTGTCCATCGGCAGTGGAGGAGTGAAGCCCAGAGAAACACCCAGGTGGCATGCTGTTCCCAGCTCCCCTGGCAAGAGCTGCAGCAACTGTGCCACAGGGGCTTTACTACTCCACTCCTGGCAGCACAGGGCAGTGTCGCTGGACCAGAGCTTAGTGCTGTGGTTGCTGCATGGGTTGGGACACCTAGCACGCCCTGCCCTCACCTCTGATGTTGCGTAGTTTCCACTGACGGTATCCTAAAACAGCTCAGGTTCTGGTACACTCGTGGGATACACATGTGCATCTCATTAGTGTGGCACACAGACCTATAACAGACCTATGTAACAGAAACTGTTTCAGATTTTTAGGGCACGCCAGCAGGGTCTTCACAGGTTGGGGCACTTTAGAATCCACACCCCTCTAGTGCACGTTGCCGCCCTGTGTAAACAAGCCCAGCCTTGCCCAAGCTTTTTTTTTTTTTTTTTAATTGTATGTCTTTTATTACAGACTCTGAGCAGATCTGGATGAATAAAGAAGTGCAGGGAGAGTGAAACCCAGCCAGAGAGCAGGGCTTGAGCTGGCTCCCTTTCCTGTCCACGTTGTATTAGCAATAGGCCAGCACACTTCCAAGGTAAAAAGTGAGAGTGGCACTAGATCCTCTGTCCGACTCCTTGTCTCAGTTATTGAGTTGTAGGGCTCTCAGTGGGTATTAAATAGCTAAACAGCCCTAGGGTTTTCTGACAAGGGGACCCATAAACTCATTTCCATTTGTGACCCAGAGAGGCTTTGAGCACATCTGTAGCTATCTATAAAAATCCCCTAAGTAGCTCATGCCACTGTATCCAGCAACATGCCTGATGGGGGTTTCCAACAATTGTAAGCTGATGGTTAATAAGCAAATTGTACCTCTGTATATAATAACTACTGGCACTGGCTGGGGGTTAACTCTATGATCTGAGGTATATCTGAATTCTCCTCTCTCCTTTCCAGAACAAGGCTGTCTCCTGAATGAAAGAAAAATAAAACGGAGAACAGGAGCACAATGATTATACTATTCAAGCACAAAGAGTGTCAATTTAAGGATTATTAAACTTGACCTGACTGGGGAATGGCTAAGGTAGGGTAAAACAAAAATAGAGCTGAAAAGAACACAAACTTTTTGGTAAGAAACTTACGAGTAATGATTTGTTTAATTTCTTAGCTGTTTTTGGAGCACAGAAATTTCTCCTCTTATGATTTTTTTTTTTTGTACTGCAGTAGTGCCTAGAAGACCCAACCAAAGTTAAAGGCCTTATTGTGTTAGGTGCTGTGTACCCCTCCGCCAAGAGATTATTTCTATCCCAAAAAGCTTATGATCCCTAGTTATTTCTCAATGACCTATGCACAGATTTGAAATGGACACCGGCAAGTATAAAAATGGATCTCTTTTGGAAGTAAATTTGGAATTATGATATTCATTTTTGTATTTCTTCAAAAAATAAGCATTTGACTGGAAATTGGATAATTTTAATGCTACTGGATCTATTTTTGTGTAAAAGTCCTCAACTTTGCCTGCTTGTTCATGCAAACTCAAAATGCCAAGCTTGTCAGATTTCACAGTGACTATTTTGCACATCCCTACACAATAAAATGGCTCAAGAATATATGCATGGATTTCAAAACTACAAACTGCATTTTAAAAGCAGACTGCAGCCCAGATTTTCAACATCTATGTAAACTGAATTGGTCCTCTGTTTTATCTCACCCTCCTCAATCCAAAAATCTCTTTTATTACGGATGGGTCTCTGACTATGATGTAGATAGTAGTGATTTTAATAAATAACTATAATATGTATGTGACTGGCTGCAGAGACTCTGTTCTGGCAAATAAGGTGTTAATGGCAATGCAAGTTACAGGTGTTGCACAGAAAGACCATAAAATCAGCTGCCCCAGACAGGAAGGGAAAGACTGCCTATGAGAAAGCTATCCTGAAAATCTTAGGGCTGTGAGTTACGGTTAAGAAACCCTGATCTGGGGAGTATGTTTGTGTTACTCTTTGAAGTATTATCTTTTTTTTCCCCTATGACCAAGAGATAAGATCCTCTCTGGAAAAGGTGGGATCTGACTGGTTCACCCTGTGGTTTTGTGCTGAGCTGTTCAAATTTCACTCCTGAGGGCCAGCCTGGCAGACCAAGTTGCAACACACGGCACTGCAATGCCAGGGGAATTGGAGTCTGAGTCAAAGCTATATTTGGCTGAATATTTGGCTTTCCTAGCTCTTGAAGTCCATTCCCTGCTAATACACTTAAGTCCCATTCAGATTGTTGGGAGTTTTGTGCACCCATCAGCAGGAGAATAGACCACTTAGGCCTGGTCTACACTAGGAGGTTATGTCGAATTTAGCAGCGTTAAATCTAATTAACCCTGCACCCAGGGCCGGCTTTAGGAAGTGCGGGGCCCGATTTGAACAGTTTTGACGGGGCCCCGGCAGGGATGACTGAAAAAAAAAAAAAAGTAAAAAAACACGTGGGGCTTGTACTCACCGGTCGGCATTCCTAGTCTTTGGTGGTGGGTCCTTCACTCACTCTGGGTCTTCGGTGGCACTGAAGGACCTGCCGCTGAAGTGCTTCCGAAGACCCAGAGCGAGTGAAGGACCCGCCGCTGAAGTGCCGCCGCCGAAGACCCGGAGCGCTGCCTAGTGAGTAAAAATTAACAGGGAGCCTC
The DNA here is from genome assembly GCF_027887155.1 of Malaclemys terrapin pileata. NCBI lineage: Eukaryota > Metazoa > Chordata > Testudines > Emydidae > Malaclemys > Malaclemys terrapin. The sequence continues at coordinate 33,949,911 of NC_071518.1, forward strand.
TAGCCAGGGAAGGGATTCTCGACCACTTGCCCCCATCCCGGCGGCCCTGCCACTGGGCGGGGGGCCCTCTTAGGCGCGGGGCCCGATTCGGGGGAATTGGTGGAATTGGCCTAAAGCCGGCCCTGCCTGCACCCGTCCACACAACAAAGCTATTCAGTTCGACATAGAGGTCTCTTTAAATCAATTTCTGTACTCCTCCCCGACGAGGGGAGTAGCGCCATGTCGAATTATGGTAGGTGTGGAAGGAATTTGACGCTAATAGCTCCGGGAGCTATCCCATAGTGCACCACTCTGTTGATGCTCTGGGCAGCAGTCCGAGCTCGGATGCTCTGACTAGCCACACAGGAAAAGCCCCGGGAAAATTTGAATTCCTTTTCCTGTCTGGGCAGTTTAAATCTCATTTCCTGTTTGGACATCGTGGCGAGCTCAGCAGCACTGGCAACGATGCAGAGCTCTCCAGCAGAGGTGACCATGCAATCGCAGAATAGAAAGAGGGCCCCAGCATGGACTGATCGGGAAGTCTTGGATCTGATCGCTGTGTGGGGCGATGAGTCCGTGCTTTCAGAGCTGCGATCGAAAAAACAGAATGCGAAGATCTCCAAAGCCATGACGGAGAGAGGATACAGCCGGGATGCAACGCAGTGCCACGTGAAAATCAAGGACCTGAGACAAGACTACCAGAAGACCAAAGCGGCAAACGGACGCTTCGGATCCCAGCCCCAGACATGCCATTTCTACGAGGCACTGCATTCCATTCTAGGTGTGGCCGCCACCACTACCCCGCCACTGCAGCACCATGGAAAAGTAGCCCTTTCAATTAATGTACTGGCTGGCCTGGTGGTCCGGTCCCAGGATAGGGATGTGAGTTCCATCTATAGCCCCACCACAGTTTGGGAATCCCATCGCTGCGAAGCCATCTATGATCACCTCCACGTTTCCCAGGGTCACTACCTTTGAGAGCAATAGCTCAACGATTGCGTTGCCTACTTGCATCACAGCAACCCCCACGGTAGATTTGTCCACGCCAAAGTGGTTCCCAACTGACCGGTAGCTGTCTGGCGTTGCAAGCTTCCAGAGGGCTATGGCCACTTGCTTCTGGACAGTCAGGGCTGCTCGCATCCGGGTGTCCTTGCGCTTCAGGGCAGGGGACAGCAACTCACAAAGTTCCAGGAAAGTTCCCTTACGCATGCGAAAGTTTCTCAGCCACTGTGATTCATCCCAGACCTGCAGCATTATGCAGTCCCACCAGTCCGTGCTTGTTTCCCGGGCCCAGAATCGCCATTCCACAGCATCAACATGAGCCATTGCCACCATGATGTCCACGGCGTGGGGTCCCGTGCTTTGTGAGAAGTCTGTGCCACTCTCAGACTTAATGTCCTCACCGCACTGCCGTAGCCTCCTCGCCCGATTTCTCAGCATCTGCTTCTGAAAAAGATGGATGATAAGGTGCGAGGTGTTGACAACGGCCATAACTGCAGCGATGGTCGCAGCGGGCTCCATGCTTGCAGTGCTGTGGCGTCCGCGCTGTCACTCACCAGAAAAGTGCGCGAATTGATTGCCCGCCGGCGCTTTCACAGAGGGAGGGCGGGAGTGACGGTTGAATGACGACAGTTACCCAAAACCACCCTTGACACATTTTTTCCCCCAGCAGGCATTGGGGGCTCGACCCAGAATTCCAATGGGCAGCGGGGACTGCGAGAACTGTGGGATAGCTGCCCACAGTGCACCGCTTCCAATGTCGACGCTTGCCCCATTAGTGTGGACTCTCAAAGTCGAATTACTGTTCTTAGTGTGGATACACACGTTCGACTTTGTAATATCGGTTCCACTAATTCGATTTAAGTAAAATTGAACTACTCTTGTAGTGTAGACATACCCTTAGAGTTTAACAGAAGCTAGAGCTGGCAAAGGTCAACCAAGGGAAAGGAAAAGGTGCAAGTTAGGAACATAGGAATTTCCAGACTGGATCAGAACTGTGGTCCATCTCATCCAGTATCCTGTCTCTGAAAGGGCCTAATACCAGTTGCTTCAGAGTAAGATGCAAGAAACCTTGCAGTAGTCCGTTAGGGGATAGCTCCAAGATAAAGTCTCCTTCTCATTCCCATTAGTTAGTGGTTAGAGTACACCCTGAAGCGGGCAGGTTTATGTCCCTTCTAGAAAATCTGTTTAAAAAAAAACATTGACTTTATTATAACTGGGTATTCTTGTCAGTCATATAAATACCTAATCCTGCTAAGGTCTTGATCCCAATGATTTCCTGTGGCAATGAATTCCACAGGCTAACTATGTAAAAATATTTCCTTTGGTCAGTGTCAAATTTGCTGCCATTCATTTATTTGAAAATCTCTTTGTTCTGAAGGGTGAACAGCAATGCTTAATCTACCTTCCCTATAGTAAATCTATAACTCCCTTGGTTCCATGTAATGGTGAAAGGTGTATGTACCTATTGAATCAATTATCTTCAGTAAATAAACCGGCATGTTTAACTACCTTGGGCACATTTCTTTCCAAGTAGGCTGCACTGAGTTAGGGTCATCATGTGATGCTGCTGATTTGATTAAATAACCAGGGCTGCCGCATGCCATTATAAACACAGAGAAAGGAAGATAATTAAACACTGAGGACGTGACTGTGAAAACCACATGTTATGTTTTCAAATGAGCATGCTACCTTGAACTCAGAATAAATATTTATAGATATGCTGACATCATGATAAGAGAGGAAAGTTCCTCTCCGGTCTCATTCTTAGTTCAGTCTCTGCCTAGCCATAACCTACAGCTAGTTTGTTTGAAATGAAAGTGTATTTGTTTTTTTTTTTTGGACAACATCAATATTGAGGAAATAGGGGAGACTAGAGCCCAGTGCCTGAGAACTGAACCCAACAAGGCATACTGCCGTTCAGAAATCATGACTCTGCGCACACGCAGTTCTCCAGGAGGTGAGCAGGACTGGCAAACGTGGCACTAGCCCAGTGCTTAATTTGTGCCAGGGCTTGCCAAGGCTGAGCCCTGGCACCTCTAGGTTTGGCAGTTCATAGTTCCAGCACCTATAGGTTCGCTGCATCAGTTATGAATGTAAAAACATTGCTTGAGCCAGGGCACCTCTTTCTTTACAAATTAAGCACTGCACTAGCTTCCTGTGCATTGGGGTTGGACCTTTCAATTTGCTTAAAACCAAGTGCAGGAGGCTCCCTACTGACTGTTTCTCATTCAAGAGGAGCAAAAAGGGCTTTGTCTGACCAAGTGAGAAGTTATGAGTACAGTGTGATGTATCTAGGTCTTATTGTACATTCTATAATCTGTAATAGCTATAATTAGCCTCCTAGCAGTCATTGTATAAATTAAGAAGTGGAGACACATTTGGAGAAGGAATCTGGTATGTCAGGCCTATCCCCAAGCACAAAGCTAAGGAAGATTTTAAAAAGTGTCTCTCTGAGGTGCCTCCTGCCTGGATTGGGGGCCCAGGCCATAACCAGTTATCACCACGGGGTCAGCCCAGTACAGGCCACAGCCGCTTAGTCCTTGCAGTGGGCCCTGCCCTTGTGGGCCTGCTTACTTTGTTTGTAGGTTGGGGAAAAGAAAAAATTCAGATTCAGCACAAAACAAGCCCCTCCTGGAGTCAATAAAAAGCAAAATTTTCAGTGGTAGCACCTTATTTCAGGGGTGCCTGTGTAGTTACCTTTTGGGTGGGGTAGAGTTCACTTCATTAGCCTTCTCCAGTGTCTTAAAAACAAAACAAACAAACAAACTTCCCATAGAAAGTAGTTGGAGACCCAGAGTTCAGTCTGTAAGGATTTTCAGCAAGGATTGCACAGGGTCAACCTCCCCACATTCAAGTCCCAAAAGGAACTAAATGAATTTAATTAAATAACTTTATAAAATCTTACGATACAGAAACAAATAATCTAAGTTTTACATCATGACGTGGCTATTTTATAATCCACAGACATTATACATAAATATAAATAAACAAATTAAAATCTGAACAGTTCTGTCCCCACAGAAACACAGTGAGAAGAAACTGAGAGTTCCCAAAAGCTTAGGTTTAGTTCACCTAAGTCTCAGTGTCTTTGATCACCAAATCTAGACAGTCTGCTGAGTCTAAAACAACATCTTCCCGCCCCTTGCTTGTAGGAATCTTCAGCTGGAATCCAGGCAGACTCTTCCTCTGCTGAAATCACTGCTAGCCAGTCAGCAAACTGATTAACCCACCACTCAGTTACGTGTATACATTTAAAGAAAACCCTGCTGCAAAATGCTTCAGTGTTAGGGACACCAGCCTGCTGCCTGCTCCTGGGCTTATCTTCTCCCAACTCAACCAGGGCACAAGGCCCTTTGCAAAGCAGCTGCCCTGACTGCTCGCCCTCAGGGCGTCTGACCCCAGCAACAGGGAACCTAGTGGAGCATCCCCAAAACTACCACACCCAATTCCAGAAGCTTCTGGATGTGGAGTGCTAAATCTGTCTAGCAACAATGACCTAGATACAACTCACTCCAAACTCCCACCAATGGGTCTCTTAAAAGAAATATCTCCCTATTAGGCACATGGGTTACACCTGGGTAGCAGCTTTACTGGGGTCTTCACAGCTAGGTAGCAGGGTCAGTCTCTCCCTATTGGGCTTGTCCCAAGGGTTCACTAGACTCCCTGCAGAGCTGGGGACAGAGGTGGTCTCTGGCATGGAGGTTTCTCCTACTTTTTCAGGACACACTCCAGCCACTCCGTCTCAGGGCTTCCCCTTGTAAACTGCAGCTTCCTCCTTTTAAAGCCCTTCTCCCTACCATGCATAATTGGCAGGGGTGGGGCGACCTTATCCCACAGAGCCTCCATGGCCAATTTCCTGTCAGCGTGAGATTTATACACCCTCATCACGACACAGAGATTAATTTGAGGCTAGATGTAAACAGACTTCTTCAGTTGTTCTTGCACAACCCTTACATTTTAATTGCATGTAACAGTTTTGTGTTCTTCACTTTGGCCAAAGTTTCTTCATCTTGCTTGGATTTAATGACACAGCAAAATGTCATCGTAACTTTTGCTTATAGGGAAGGTCAACATTTTGGGGTGAAATTCTGGCCTTGTTAAAGATAATGGGAGTTTTATGACCGACTTTGTTTGGGCCCAGGATTTCAACCTTAAATTCCAATACTCCTTTGGGATGAGGGGAAGGGATGGAGGGATGGATAATGGGACAGGCAATGGAATACAGAACCTTCCACCTTTATGGGAGAACATTGGCTTAAATCTAAAAGTCACTGGAAATAGTTACTGCCTGATGCCTGTTTGATGTCTTATGTGAGATGAGCTGGAGACTCGTCTGGCACTAATTGGCAGTCTCAGCAGAGGAAAAGGATTAAAAGGGAGATGAAATAACTCACCCCTCATGCTGGTCCCTCCAGAACAGAGTGGCAGCACATTGCTGAGGCATGGTGAGGAAACCTGTGCTACTCTCATGCATGCTGTACCTGTTGAGTGGCTAAATGGAGGACTTCCATCACCAGCACACGCTTCTAACCATCAAAGGAGTGAAGTTCTGGAACAGCCTTCCAAGGGGAGTAGTGAGGGCAAAAGACATATCTGGCTTCAAGACTAAGCTTGATAAGTTTATGGAAAGGATGGTATGATGGGATAGCCTAATTTTGGCAATTAATTGGTCTTTGACTATTAGGGGTAAATATGCCCAATGGCCTGTGATGGGATGTTAGATGGGGTGGGATCTGAGTTACTACAGAGAATTATTTCCTGGGTGTCTGGCTGGTGAGTCTTGCCCACATGCTCAGGGTTTAGCTGAGCGCCATATTTGGGGTCGGGAAGGAATTTTCCTCCAGGGCAGATTGGCAGAGGCCCTGGGGATTTTTTGCCTTCCTCTGCAGCGTGGGGCACGGGTCACTTGCTGGAATATTCTCTGCATCTTGAAGTCTTTAAACCATGATTTGAGGACTTCAATGGCTCAGACACAGGTTTGATACAGGATTGGGCAGGACCGCTCGGGGTGGGCAAATGGGGCAATTTGCCCAAAGGCCCAGGCCCCGCAGGAGCTCCCACGAGAATATAGTATTCTATAGTATTGCAACTTTTTTTTATGGAAGGGGCCCCTGAAATTGCTTTGCCCCAGGCCCCCTGAAGCCTCTGGGCGGCCCTGGGAGTGGGTGGGTGAGATTCTGTGGCCTGTGTTGTGCAGGAGGTCAGACTAGATGATCATAATGGTCCCTTCTGACCTTAAAGTCTATGATTCTATGATTTATATTTATTTTTAAGCACAACAGATGCGGTGAAAGAGGATGACACAGCATAGCTGTGAGAGTGGCCAAGGAATTTCAGCTCTCTATGCCTGAGTTTACCCATATGTAATGGGGCTGTAATACTTGGCTAACTCGCAGGGGGCATTGTGAAGTTTAATTATTGAAAAACAAAAAGGGGGAAAAAACCACTTTGTAGAGCCTTAGCTCAAAGGCACCCTTACTTTCTTATCTATGAGGCCAAATGAATTCATATCCACAAAGTGCATTTTGATCATCTGAAGGGAGGTGTTATAGATTGGCAAAGTACTCTAAGGTTTTCCCTACACTAGAGATTTCAGCCATTGGTGACACAGCCACTGGTATAGGTGCACTGATGCAAATCCCTCACGTTTGTAACTGGGATAAGTGGCAGGGTGAAAACTGCAGTTTATTTTGGCTTTGCCTGTCTCCTGGGCTGGGGCAGTTTCACTCATGGCTGTAACCGGGGATATCTCCTGTGTTTTACAGTGATTAGGGGTAAGAGAAAAGCATGACAAATAAAGCCTAAACTTCTCTTTTAGATACGTGAAGGGTCGGGGAGCAGGAGGAAAGGGTCAAAGGAAAAACACAGACTCAGGGATTCTGTCTGAAACAACCACTCTGCGGGTTTTCTCACAAATGAGTCACTTAACTGAGGTGGCCTGCCAATCACAGGGGGAGCTGAACAGTACTTAATACATTAGAGATACTTTGAGGTGCTCAGATAAGAAAGGAGGCTGCCCCTATAAGAATGGCCTTTTGTTATGGGTTTCACTGTCCGGGGCTGAAGGACAGAACCCAAGTAAAGCGGATGTGATCGCTGAGCCCAGGCAAAGTAATATTAATTTTGCGCAGTCTAAGCAATAGAAGCAGCCATAGAGGTGAGACGCTGGAGAATGGCAAAATGGCTCATCTGAACAGCTGGTTATACATTTTCTGTCCGTTTTTTTTTTAAATTAAAAGTAGCTTCTTTTCTCAATTTTTTTTTTATAAAAAATGTATTTCATTTGAAATTTTCCAATATTTGGGCAAACAAAAACTGAAAAACATTTAGTTTTTTTGAAAGAGTTTCAGATTTTGTTGCTATTCATGAGAAATTAGAATATTCCTATCAACATTTAAAAAAAGAAACAAACAAAATTATTTTTAAAAACACGAGGAAAATACATAGTGATTTCTGGCCATTAGGATCCGATGGGGCACCTAGATAGAAAAACGGTGCGGGAGGAAGGGTCACCGCATTCGCTAGAGCTGTGCCATTAGGATTTTTTATGAACAGGTTAATGGAAAAGTTACTGACGTTTTGATCAGTGTAAAATAAACTTGTCCATCCCAGAGGAGGTTGCAGAGTAACATCTGCTTTATGTGACATGTGTCAGGGAAGAATTTTAATACAGTGTATAGGACAATGGATGAGGAGGTTGAAGGCCTGGATTCTATTCCTGTCTCTGCCACTGACCTACACTGTGACCTTGGGAAAGTCACTCTGCCTTCTTGTGTGTGTGTTTCCTCCAGTATAAAATGGGGAAAATGATATTTGGCTTTCTCTGTAAAGTGCTAAAAGATTGGTGGTGTGGCAAAAGCTGGAAGCTTTTGACCAGAAAACAAAGAAGAAAATGTGATAAACCCCACATGCTCCAACTCCTTAAAAAGAGAGCTGGGTGATATGGTTTGGTTGTCATTTAGCATCAGCATCAATGCTGCTGTCCCCCCTCCCCAATCCTTTGCCATTTTTATTTTAAACAATGGGGAAAACTTTATCATCATGGCGGCAGCAGAACCATCTCTGAACAGTGACAATTTTAAATGTATCCATTACGACAGCTAAATTAATAGGGAGCCCGTCTGGATAAGACCAAAGCAAGGAATTCACACCCACTGGGAACTAGCTACAGGATGTGTCTTGGGGTGGCAAGTTGGGCTTGGGACTTTCTTTTAAAATTATTTTATGAAATGCAAAGCAAAGCTTTTATTTTTTCTCTTTCCCGTCTCAAGCATAGAATCAAAGAAGTGTAGGACTGGAAAGGCTGGAGAGGTCTTCTAATCCAGTCCCTTGCACTCAAGGCAAGACTAAGAATTATCTAGACCATCCCTGACAGGTGTTTGTCTAACCTGGTCTTAAAAATCTCCATGGACGGAGACTCCACAACCATCCTGACAATTAGAAAGTTTTTCCTAATGTCCAACCTAAACCTCCCTCGCTTCAATTTAAGCCCATTGCTTCTTGACCTATCTTCAGATGTTAAAGAGAACAATTTTTCTCCCTCCTCCTTGTAACAACCTTTTATGTACTCAAAAACTGTTATGTCCCCCTCAGTCTTCTCTTCTCCAGACTAAACAAATCCAATTTTTCTAATCTTCTCTCATAGGTCATGTTTTCTAAATTTTTGTTGCTCTTCTCTGGACTTTCTCCAATTTGTTCACATCCTTCCTGAAATGTGGCACCCAGAACTGGACACAGTACTCCAGTTGAGGCCTTATCAGTGTGGAGTGCAGCAGAAGAATTGTTTCTCATGTCTTGCTTAAAACACTCCTGCTAACACATCCCAGAATGATGTTTGCTTTTTTTGCAACTGTGTTACACTGTTGACTCATATTTAGCTTGTGATCCACTGTGACCCCCAGATCCCTGTCCAGAGTACTGCTTCCTGGGCAGTCATTTCCCATTTTGTACGTGTGCAACTGATTGTTCCTTCCTAAATGGAGTACTTTGCATTTGTCCTTATTGAATTTCATCTTATTTACTTCAGACCAGGGCCGGCTTTAGGCCGATTCCCCCGAATCGGGCCCTGCACCTAAGAGGGCCCCTAAAGAAGAGCGCCTAACTTAGGCGCCTTTTTAATTTTTTTACTCACCCGGCAGCGGTCCGGGTCTTCGGTGGCACTTCGGCGGCGAGTCGTTCACTCGCTCCGGGTCTTCGGCGGCATTTCGGTGTCGGGTCCTTCAGTGCCGCGGAAGACCTGCCGCTGGGTATTTGAATCGGGTGCCGCACTTCCTAAAGCTAGCCCTGCTTCAGACCATTTCTCCAGTTTGTCCAGGTCATTTTGAATGTTAATCCTATCCTCCAAAGCATTTGCAACCCCTCCCAGCATGGTATCATCCACAAACTTTATAAGTGTTCTCTCTATGCCATTTTGTAAATCATTGGTGAAGATATTGAAGAGAACTGGACCAGGACCGATCCCTGTGAGACCCCACTCATTATGCCCTTTGATCTTAACTGTGAACTACTGATAACTACTTTCTGGGAACGGTTTTCCAACCAGTTATGCACCCACCTTACAGTAGCTCAATCTATGTTGTATTTCCCCAGTTTGTTTATGAGAGGGTCATGAGAGACCATATCAAAAGCCTTATTAAAGTCAAGATATGCCACATCTACTGCCTCCACCCTATCTACAAGTCTAGTTACCCTGTCAAAGAAAAATGTTAGGTTCGTTTGATATGGTTTGTTCTTGAAAAATCCATGCTTACTGTTACTTATTATCTTATTATCTTCTAGGTGTCTGCAAACTGATTGCTTAATTATTTGCTCTATTATCTTTCCAGGTACTGAAGTTAAGCTGACTGGTCTGTAATTCCCCGGGTTGTCCTTGTTCCCCTTTTTGTAGATGGACACTATATTTGCCCTTTTCTAGTCCTCCAGAATCTCTCCCGTCTTCCTTGACTTTTCAAAGATAATCGCTAATGGCTCAGATATCTCCTCAGTCCGCTCCTTGAATATTCTAGGAGGTATTTGATCAGGCCCTGGTGACTTGAAGACATCTAACTAGTCTTAAGTAATTTAGGCAAGCTAGATGTCAGTAATTTAGACAAGTTAGACATCAAAGGCTAGAGGGGTAAAAACATTTAAATTATTTATCTGAGGGGAAGGGTGGTGCCTTTTAATCCTTTGTGCCTCTCCTCTTAGAACCAGTTGCCTAAGGCACTGTGAAAAGAAATATGTACAGTGGTTAGATAAGGCCTTGGCTGGGAGCTGGAAATAAGAGCTCACGGAGTCTCAAAACAAAGGCATAATTCTTCCCTTAGAGGCACTCCTGCAACTGCATAGACATGTGAGGGGTGCACAGTCGTACCCTAGGGCAGAACTGGATCCTGTGCTTGCAAAATTCCCTTGGGCTTCTGTTACTGTAAAAGCTGCGTGACTGCACTTGACTTAACTGGAGCGCTCATAGCTTAGTGATTCACCACAATGGCTCACATAGCTCCGAGGTCCATCTACCGTCAGAAATAATGAGGCTACAGTCTTCTTGGAAGGATTTGACTCACTGGATGCCTCTGGGGAGTAGATGGTGACGTGGAATCTTTCACCTCTAGATCTCAGTGTCCAGATCATGTTTGTGGTGGCAAATGTTGGTCCTGTTTGACCGAAGAGAAATGAGCTGGACATTATTGTCTTTGTGCTCTGTGCTGTACAATATACAAAAAGAGAGAATCCCTGGCCCTGAAGACCTTATATTCTTGAAGATCGATACATAAGGAATGGGACAGAATAGGGTCCCCCGAGGTATGGATACATTTTCCAGGGGCCTTAGAGAAGAGCAGATTTTTAGGAAGGTGTTGAATAAAGGCAGTGGGGGCTAGGCAAAATTGGGATAGGAAAACCATTTTCTAAGTTTTAGTGGTCTTGTAGTACATAATAGCCAGGTGTCATGTCATGGAAGCGACAACATTTGGCATTTAATTTGGGCTATTGTGAATAGTCTCAGCACAGATACCAAGGACTGATGGCAACTCAACTACTCCCTCACCTTTAGTGATGCTATATCCAGGTCAGGGTTGAGCCATGTAGGCAGGGCACTGGCGGGAGCTTGTCCTGCTGTTGCCCATGTTATGCATGGTGCCGGTAGGGGACCCTTACTTGTGATGCAGGTAGGGGATGTCTCTGGACTATGTCTGGTTCTGCAAATCAGAACGAAGTGTTTCCAAAGTCATCAGTGTCAGGCTGCATGTTATCATTCAATAAAGGGATGCAAGCCTTTGCTTTTTAAGTTGCTAAAGCCCATAGTCATAAGCATAAATTAGCCTCTGCTATGTGTGGAGGGGAGGCGATGCATTTGGGATAACCAAACCAAAGCTTAGCATTATGTACCACATAGAGTGGGTGTAGAAACAAGATGCTTGGGTTGGTCTTTCAGAGCTTCAGATGGAACAATAGTCTCAGCTGACTGCTTCCCTGGGGTTGGTGAGAGACACGTCAGCACCAGTAAGGAAATGTCCCTTGTCCAATAAAACATGCAGTCTTTTTATATTTATTTTTACTGGAATTAGATGAAACACTGAACGGTAAAAGCACTGTCCTCGCCTATGGAATAAATCACTCTGGGCATGTTCCAGTAATTACATAAATGGCAGGAACATGAAGTACTAATTTGTGAAACAGGGCAAAGTGCCAGGAGAGTTTGGCATGGAAGGTTCACCTAAACCTATACCAGAGGCATAGATGGAGGCTATAAAGATGCATATAAAAGTAAAGATTCTCTCCTTCTGTCATGAATGGCCTGCAGTGCAAAGAGCAGAGAGAATTCTGACAATGAAGATGATATTTTGTTATTTAAGATCAGAACACAGCAGGACCAAATCCACCTCTCAATGGCTTCAAGCACAGGCATACATATAATGGAGGAGAATTTGACCTGAGATTTTCTTTGTTGAGGCCATTAAAACCTCTAGCAACAGTAAATAGTTCATGGGCAGGGCAGCAGATTTGTTTAGGACATTCTACAGTTGTTCCACACATGGAACATCCATGGATTTTCACTGGAAGCTCTGTGCATGGACTTGTACCCTGAGAAAGTATATAATTACCCTGCTGTGCCAGTCCCAAGGAATAAACTATCCTGCGTGACCAAGGAAAGAAAACGTGAAACTGGCAGTGAACACGCTGGGGTTAGCTGAACCACCATCTAAGATGATTGGTGAAGGGAAAAGGAACTACAGCCCAGAGCAAAGTCTGTCCCTATTTCATCAGGCCACAGCCTTGTCAGCTGATATTGGTCCCATGGCAAGACTTCCTTGTGCACTTAGGAGAAATTTTGTTTAGTCACTGACACAGCATGAAAAGTTTGTTTGCATGGAGCTTTTGGGCTGCGTTTCACTTTATGCCCAATATGGGTGCCAGTAAGGCAAGAGTTAACCCATAATGTGCCAAAACGTGGTGCTCAAGATCACAAGCCCTTATTTTGCAAACAGCTTGTTCTTTAGGAAACACAAGCTCTCTACAGAACTGGGGCATTAGTGTTGGATTCACGCGGGCCTCTGTTAGATCGTGTGCTGTTCTGGAATTATTCTGGATTAATTGAGGATGGCAGTAAGTCTTACATTCTGTTGTCTGTCTGGGTCTGAACTTTAATATTGAATTTCTCTATTTCTAATAGCAAAATTTTGAAAGAGTTTAAGAGGGAAAAAAAGAAGTCCTTGCAATTCACCACCTGCTTGATTACTGGACCTTCCCTTTTGGTTTCAGAAATCTGCATCCATCTGCCATGCTGCACAGAGGCAATCTTTTCTTCAGATGCTACTAAGATTGCACGCCATATGCCTTGCAGCAATGTAAAGGGAGGTAATGAATGCCTACCTGTGCAAACGGCCTACAGACTATTAGCTTGTAAAATATTAAGCTTTGTGCTGGAGAGAGGCTGGAGCTGAGCAAAAAGAGACTTAAATGTACAGTTCTGGAGTGTTTGTGCCAATTCTTAGCACAAAGTAAACTGAAGTTTTGGAGTTAGAGAAACCACCTCAAAACACTGTTTGCTAGAGAATATGGAAATCCCACTGACATTCTACACAATATTTACATGTCAAGTTTTCCTCTGGGGCGTATTAATCTGAATCACACTCCTTACAAGATTGTCAACATTGACTAAAAATGAACTGGTGATCATAAATGTACTTGTGGGTCAGAGGCTGCTTGACTAACTGCAGATTATGCAATTGCTTCCTCTTCTGGAACATACCAGAAGACACAGACAGACTGCATTAGACTCAGAATGAGATCTGTGTTCAGTTCCACCCTCCCGTTTCCCATGGACAGAAGGCTCACAAAAAGAGGAACAGAACAGAACAAAACTTGAATGGAGTCAGTGAAATATTTACATTAGGAGAGTGATAACAAAAGCAAGCCCAAAATAAGCTATTTTCAATGGTCCTGCAGTGGAGGCAAATAAACTGAAAGTGACACTATGTGCTATTGCAATATTAAGTCATTTTCCAGGGCAGGATCGCTTTGTCTGCAAAAATAAAATAAAGGTTGTAGATGGGAAAGAAATCCTGGATTTATTTACAGGGTGTGACATTAAATAAATCTGATTTTCCCTAAATGTAGTAGAAATTGTGTATCAACTCATCTCTCACACAGAGGATGGCCCAAGCAATCTTAGCTTTGCAGATGTTGATCAGTTAGCAAGAACAAACGGGACGAATGCCCACTTTTGCCAAAAAAGTAGGGACGGCTGGGACAGGGCTTAAAAAAGGGTCTATCCTGGCCAAAAAGGGGTGTATGGCCATCCTAGGGAGACCACCTGAGGGCCAGATCTGGCAACCCTAAAGCATGTAAGAAAACTTTACTTTTAAAAGTAGCTTTTAGTGACTTAATTGTTAGTTTCCACAAGGGTTGCAGGATCTTCCCCTGATTAAGGCAATCAAAATGTGGCCCCACATATTTATAGGCTGGAGAGAAAGTACACATCTACCCCAATATAACGCGACCCGAAATAACATGAATTCAGATATAACGCAGTAAAGCAGTGCTCCGGGGGGAAGGAAGGGGGGCCCGTGCACTCCGGTGGATCAAAGCATGTTCGATATAACGTGGTTTCACCTATAATGCGGTAAGGTTTTTTGGCTCCCAAGGACAGCGTTATATCGAGGTGGGATGTAGTAACATCCATCCATACACCATGAACAGTGTATAAAGGAGACATTGTTTAGCAATGATGTAATTGAATTCTTATAGCCGCAACAAGTCAGGTAACAGGAGAAGAGGTCAGAGGGGCAGTCCCAGAAATGGGAAAAGCACCTTAAATAGCTGTTTAAAATAAACTCTCTACATGAGGAATTAGCAAACCCCTCATTACTGAATAAGTAAAACAGAAATATTGAATGTGGCCATAACAAGCGAAAATCTGTGTTTGGACTTATGTAGAAATAAACGCAAACCCTAGGTTTTAAGAACCATTGAACTATGGGGAAACTCAGAGTAGAGCCTAGATTTATATCTGAGCTTCGTGGCTCAGGTCCAGTTGGGGTTACATGAATCAACATGGCCTGAATCAAACATGGCCTCTCAAACTTAATCCAGTCACTTTCACTAGGATTTAACTTTACTGTATTTTTATGGCAATAAGTGTGACACATGTTAAGTTAAAGAGAGAAAAATTCTTATGGGCCCTTGTCAGGGGGTTCGGTGTCTGAGCCCAGCAATATCTCCCAGTGGCAAGAGTCCATGGCAGTGTTGCCCAGCGGCGAGAGTCTACAGCCAGTGGTAGGGGAACCCAGGCCCTGCCTGCTCCACCGAGGGCTCTGTGACTGGTCGGTCAGATATGCAGCATGGCACCAGGGTCACTTCCTACAACTTTCGTAGTCACCTCCAAAGTTGCAACAGGGGTTGGCTTATCACCTCATAGTAGGTGTTCTCATGGACAGTGATCTGGAGGCCCTTCTCCTTCACTCGTGGCCATCTGTTCCTGGTCTCCATGGGGTCTTCTGCAGCTGTGCAGCAGGGTCTGGTCCAGGTGGTGTGGAGCACCAGCAGCCTTTCTACAGGAGCTACCAGCATAGGGCCTGCTCCTGTGCTCTGTCCTCCCTGAGCGAGCTGGGCTGCTTCCTTGTGTGCTCTGCCTCCACTATGAGCATGCCCAGCAGGTGTGGCTGGCCGGGGCCTTCTTGGCTCAGAGCTGCTTGTTAACCTTTGGTTCCCCAGTGTGGGACTTATACACCCCCTCACATACCCTCCCCCTAAGGCTAAGACCCAAGAGCGGGTCCAGAAATTGGCATTTCTGTATACCTTTACTGGGTGATGGAGTACCTGGAAGTCATAGTGTTGCAGGGAAAGTTACCACCTCATGATCTGGGTATTGGTGTCCTTCATGGAGTTTAGCTAGTGGGATGGAGTGTGGTCTGTGACGAGTAGGAAGGAGTTCCCTAGGAGATAATGGCGAAGTGCCTCTATGGCCCATTTCACAGCCAGATCCCTCACCCCCTCCTACACCGCAACCCCCTGCTTCAACCCGCAGCCCCCTCCCACACTCCAAATCCCTTGGCCCCAGGCTGGAGCCCCCTCCTGCACCCCAAACCCCTCATCCCTGGCCCTACCCCAGAGCCCACACCCCTAGCCAGAGCCCTCACCCCCACCCGCACCCCAAGTCCCTGCCCCAGCCCAGTGAAAGTGAGTGAGGGTGGGGGAGAGTGAGCCACCGAGGGAGGGGGAATGTAGTAATCAGGGGGTGGGGTTTGGGGTATAGGTGGGGCCTCCGGGAAGGGCCAGGGTTTTGTGCGATTAGAAAGTTGGCAACCCTAATTGTAAATGATGGTCTTGAGAGCACTGATCTTCAGTAGATTGCACAATATCTGCATCAATCTGGATGAAAAGTTGGACCCCTGGTCTGCCAGTATTTCACTAGGGGGCAGTGGTTTGTATGTAATATGCACTAGCCAGCTTCTTACAATAAAGTGTGGTTGAAATTCAAAATATTACCCAGAAGGGGAGGACATTTCAATCCCCCCCCATTTTTTTTGATCAGCTGTAATTACAATACTGCTGACTATACATAGTCCTAAAAGATCCTTCAGTTTTAATGAAAGCATGCTGTGCTATCCTGCCACCCTTATTAATTACAATAATTATTGCTGTGTCGCCTAGGTGTTTTAAATAAGAATAAAACTCCAACCACCACCACAATAAGCCTCAGATTAATTTACACAAGACTCTTAAGCTAAAAATAAAAAAGAATTAAATCTATTCAGTGTTGGATTCTTGTCATATGGGAGCAACAGAGGCATGGTTCCTTTAAGGCTGTTTTTCACCATATTTATTTCCTTTATGCTGTCAATTTAACAACACTAAGTGACTCTGCATAGTTCATTCATAAACAGGGTAAGCTAGGTAATGTTGCTGACTCATGCTTATGAGCGATTTTCCTAGTCCCTCCCACCCCGGCTTCCACCCCACCCCCTTAAACTAGAACTGGTTGCCTACAATATTTAACAGCTGTCTTGGAGCTGGGAGCAATATACAGTTAAGACGCATGGTGTGTTCTGCTGCTCTACAAATACAGGCACTGATACACAGACTTTTTCCTTCTCATCAGCTTCATTTCCTGAGGTAAGAGGACTGTAGATGAATAAAAGAAGCTTTATTAGCCAGGCATAAGTAGCATATTGCTTTCTAGAATAGCACGAGGGAATGCTTTTAGAAAGAAGGTGTCCGCTTAATGAACCACATACCTGGATTGTTCCTCATGTGTGTCTATGGAATGCTTTGTAATAGAATCACAAGAATAAGACTGACAAGGAGGGTCAGGTAATATCTTTTGTTGGACCAACTTCTGTTGCTGAGAGAGAAGCTTTTGAACTTACATAGAGAAGAAATGCAAGCAGAAAGATTCTATTAAAACTTTAGAAGGATGCAGTAAACTTTAAACTGCACTCAACTGTTGGAAGTTTCAGTATTTTAAAAAAATGAATGAAATCAAATGACATTACAAATAGCTGCCTGTGAAATTGAGAGAAAAAGAAATCAACAACTGATGGAAACTGCTGTGTTCATGACAAGCTTATCCTGCTCCTGTTACACCTGAATCTCACAGAAACACCTGCAAGCTGCTACATTATTTATAGCTGCACTGCCCTTCTTAAAATCTCTCCATGTGTTGTACTGGCCTAATTTTATGGTCCTTACTTAAGTAAGATTCCTGTTGATGACTCTGGGAGCTTTGCTTGTTCAGGGCAGCAGAACTTGGCTCTTGCTACTAAAGTTGCTCCAGTGTATTGCTAACAAATCACTGCTTTCTCTCTCTCCCTTCTTTGGATTTATAATTCATTTCAGTTGTGCAGCCTGGAAACACTAGGGTTCACATTTGCTTGCTTTACATGAGTGCTACCTTTTAAGTCCAATGGGAGTACATGTGTAAGGAGAGCAGGATTTGGCCCTAGATGGATAAGTTAGGCACTTCTCCTAGCCAGATCAGTTATGTAACATTACCTAAGCAGTGAGACACATTGGTGGCAATGAGGGGACGGATGCTGGCGCACACTAATAATAGAACAGAAAGCACTTCCAGATTGGGGTGGGAGGTGGGTTGCAGGGAGAGGAACATTTAAGGTGGAATCCTAAATTAGAAGCCAATACTATGAATGGAATCATTGCGCTGGCTGAGTTTGAATACTGGGTGTTCTGTTTTACATAAAGGAAAACAACCTAGTTTCTTTTAAAAAGAACAGGTGTACTTGTGGCACCTTAGAGACTAACAAATGTATTAGTCTCTAAGGTGCCACAAGTCCTCCTGTTCTTTTTGTGGATACAGACTAACACGGCAGCTACTCTGAAACCTAGTGTCTTTTATTTGATCAGTTTCTTCCCCTATTGCACTTCCATAGCAAGTTCAGTATAAACCCTGGGGAAACTCCCACACACCTTATGCACTTGTACAATGCAATGCCACTGAAGGTGAGTAGGATTTGACCTGCTATCTGGATTTCAATGGTGGGAATGAGTCCTCTCAGTATTGAGTGATCCAAAGATTTTGTCTTTGGTTCTAATGGCATGAAAGAATTTTTCCCTCCTGTGTCTTCAGCAGTTTCTATTCTATATTTAATGTATTGCGCTAAATCCTGCTTTCCATTGATGCAAATGAATGTAAGACATTTGCAAAGGTGTAAACTGGTGCAGAACTTGGCGCATTGGTGTTAGCTTTCTTCTTATAAAACAGGTAATGACTATAAACCATACAGGTGCCAGATCTAGAGCAGGGAGGGAATACTTCTTTCATCAGTAGAGCTGTGCTAGGATAACTATTAACAACCGTGATGGAAAATAAGTTTGCATATTACTCTGCCCAATAAGGAAATGGTATCCGGAGGCATCAGTCACCGAACTTTATGCCAATTTCATTGCGGTGCATCTAGCTAAGGAGGTACACTTGGTTTTTATTCGATCTATTTTAGTGCTAGTGTTGTCTAATCTGGGTTTGGATCGAAGACCTCCCTGCAGTGTAGCCAGTGATACGACTCTTGCCAATAACTCTGGGTATAATTCCCACGAATGTCTCCTTCCTTTCGCATATCAAAAGCCATAGAAGGGGGAATTGACTTATCACGGGTAGTCCACAGCTCCTGCTGTAGAGGTGGATGATAGCAGAACAGCTGGAGGCCAAGGCAACCTGCTACTGAGGGAGGCAAAACTACACCGCTGGTTCTGGCCCATCTTGCCCCACCTATGTCCCCTAAAAGAAGCACTTTAGCAGCAGTCGCAGCAGCAGCATGATATTATCTTATGCTGTGTTGCCAGTGGCTGGTTCACGGTCCATTGCCCATCCACAGAGAACGTGCAGCCATTTCATCAGCCGTGTTTCTGCAGACGGTTGGAGAAATACACACTGCTGTCTTTTAGGGACTTTGTATCCCTCCTCTTCCCCCGCTTAATCTAAAGAAAAGTCATTCTAGTCTGAAGGTTCATGGTTTGCTCTGCTAGGAAACGTAACCCAGACTTGTATGTTGTGTGGAACAGCCATGGTGTGAGAGCTACTGCCACTCTTCAGGCAAGCACTGACCATGTCAGCTGCATTATAATTTGTGCTGCTTGAGAGAATATCGTGCTGTGTAGAATGGCAGTTCCAACTCCCTGGTCTCACACAGCCACCCCACCTGCTTAGCGCTGATCTCCTGCAATTGCATCTGGGGAGGCAGGAGAGAGGTGGCTGCATCGTAGGGAGTTAGCCGTGTGCCTGTTTCTGATTAGTTCTGGCACGTGGTTGGAATGCCTTATCCTTCAGCAGCAGGGAACAGTCATTGTGAGTAGGAGGGTAACACGTCCGCATATAGTGCGGTGCTTTTTGTCAAGGCTACAATATGAGACACAGCCTGAAAGCGGCATAGACAGACGTGAAAAGGAAGGACTAAGGTGAGCTATCAAGAGAGGAAGTGACTTAGAGGCAGAGTGGGAAGGAAGATCTGTCCAATTAGACAGTCTCCAGAGTTAGATTCCAGGGAAAGTTATTGTTAATTTAGTTTAGAAATTCACCATGCCACGGTCTGTGTGTTGGTGCTGCCTCTGGGCATACTAGGATCTGAGCAACACTAGTTGTCCTGCAATAGTTAAAGTTATGACCGTGTTTTCCTCTGACAGTGCCCTATTTATAGAGGACTTATAAAAACAGGCCTTGGGCTGATAAAAGCCTGAGGACTTTACACTTGTTCTAGTCCATGATTTCTATAGTTAGAGCCTCTTGTTTTTTGCAAATGTGAAATAACACAAAATTAAATCAAAAACCGAAGTATAAAAGGAAAAACTCGCCTTGCAGCAGCGGCTACTGTGGTTCCTGTCCTGCAGGGGTGGGTCTGGCTTCCCACTCTGGGCAGAGCAAGCTGCCTCACCCATAAG
Organism: Malaclemys terrapin pileata; assembly: GCF_027887155.1. NCBI lineage: Eukaryota > Metazoa > Chordata > Testudines > Emydidae > Malaclemys > Malaclemys terrapin. The sequence continues at coordinate 33,969,765 of NC_071518.1, forward strand.
TGCTGGAACTAGTGGGGTTAGGGGTGCTGCTGCACCCCGTGATTTGAACTAGTAATAACAACTCGCATACATGGTTTCCACCTTCCGCCCCCACTCCCCCATTATAAAAATTGTTCCAGCACCACCTGTCCCGTGGGGCTGGGCCCAGCTCCCTGCTTTGGGCATTGTGACTGGGCACATGGGATCGAAGCATTGCTCGGGTTTGGCCTGCCTGCCCCTCCATCATGACGAGGGCTGGCTGGGTCCAACCTGTGCAACGCTGGGCCCCCGTGTGGCAGGTGGCAATGCCCAGAGCAGAAAGCTGGGCCCAGCCATGTGGGATGGGAGCAGCAGGAGCCACCACGGTGGCGTGAATGTGTGGCCGGCTCACTCTGCAATCCCCTCCCCTGCCAGGGCTCCCACCTCCCCAGGGGCAGGACTCAACACTCCCTCCCCCCTCAGCAAATACAAAGAACCCCCCTCACCTCCCCCCCCCCACACTAAAGTATAAAAAATACAGAAGAATTTCACAAGCTCAAACTGAGCCTTTTCACAGGATCATCTAGTTCACCATTAGATGCTTCATGCATAACACTTACACACATTTAGTAGGCAGCGATCAAATGTTACTTAATGTCACAATAAATCATCGAGTTTCTTTCACCGGTAGATTAATAATCGTTAAAGGCCAATCGATATCACTAGAGTTTTGAGGCAGAAATATAGATACCTATCTGTGCTAATTCCTAATGACCAAGTAAGCATGGACTCTTGGGTATCATTCATTTCCAGATGATGGAATGCTGTCAAAAGAAATGGTACAAAGCAAAGGGTAGCCAGGACTTGATTCCTTCTAGAAGATCCATGATGCTTTTGTTTGCTCAGATGGGAGATGTTACTGGCTAAAACTGCATGTTTGTCTAGTTTTCCCTTGCATGAAAACATTTGCTATTTTGTCAGCGCCACCCACCAGTGTTACCTTCTTCAAAAAGTTAGTGAAATGCCTACTTTTTGCCTTTACCAGTGTCAAAGCTGTCTTGCTTCTTGCCATTGGTCTGTCTACCTATTGCATTTAAAAACTGGTTTTTGATGCCCAGAAGTAAGATATTAACTTCCCTTCATCTTTCGTGCAACATGGCTGAAATTCACTTTTGTGCAGATGTTCACCGTAAAGACGATGCACAACTTAAATGGTACATAGGCCTTGCACTTCCTCTCTGCTCAGGGGTGAGTTTTACCCTTTTGGAATAGTTAGCATCTTCTGTCCCAGAGCTGGCTACATTTCAGAGGCAAATTATTCCAAAACACAGTATATGTGAGAATTAGCACATGAATTGGGATCCTGCCAGAGGAAAGGCAGTAGGTAAAAGACTAATATTACAATTCATTTATGGTAAAGGGATATATTGTATAGTACAGGAGTATCAGCTTCTCCAAGACTAAATTCAAAAAACTTGATTACTAGATTTTTTTTTTTTTTTTTTTTAACTTCAAGGTAAAATTTGTGTTGCTGCTTGTTCAATCTGCCGGGAACTTAGTAGGTTCTTGCATTAAGTAGTGAAGTAGACTTCAGTTGAAATGAACTGTTGCATAAATTGGATGACCTTTGTGGTGAAAGGATTATGTCAAACATTATGACATGCCAAGCTTGTTTGGGAATGTACAGCACGCTTACCAAAGATCTTTTTACACTCAATGAAGAGACGAGACTGCCCCGCTGAGCCACGTCATTCCATTCAATGAATTCTGATAGGTTTTCAAAATTATGAAGGTGTTAATTTAATATTTTCATTTTCTGGAGGCTCGCTGAAGATTTCTGTTGAGAACACTTGTCTAGTCCTAGTAACCACAGCGAATTTGTAAGTCTTTCTGGTCTCAGTGGATTAGCAGCACTGAAAGTACAGATGACTAATACAAATTCATTCAAACAACTTTGGAATTATTTATTTATGGTGGGGAAAGTCACTGCAGCCTCAAGATAGCAGTGAGTTAGGCGTGGCTAGCTTGCACTTAGTCTACATGCCTAGTCACTATGCTGGTCAATTAAAGTTGACAAGAGTGACAGGACAGGTAAGGGCTTACCAACCAGTCTCACTCTTATTCTCCTACTCAGTCACTAGGAGATTGGCTGATAAGTTTGTTATTCGTCTCTGGATGGCTTAACAAACTCTGATTCAGAACTCTGCATGTACATGGGATCTCTGTGCTGTTAAGGAATTAACAGATGGACATAAATAGTTTCCACTCCATGAATGTGACAGTAACACCTGTCATTGCAAGAGGACAAGGATATTGCTTTTAAAAGAGCTTGTTAACGACTGCACCCAGTGGTTTAGCAGTTCAAATTACTCAGAAACCTTTAGCAATGTGATGGGGCATTTTTGAAAATGATGCCAATGGCTTTCAAGTCTTCAAGCAGAAGTTTAGACTCAATGCTCCATGAATGTGCAAACTTCTCTAAAAAGACAAATGTCACAAGAACCTCATTGAAGAAATATTTTGTGTTTGTACAGCAGCTTGGAAAATTACCAAATAGCCCTCGAAGTCACTGTAACAAGAACTTAGCCCATGATGTATAGTGATAGGAGAAGGGAAGCTTTTGCTACAACTCACCTGCAACATTCCCTGTTATTTGAATCCTTGGCCTATCTTGAGTAGAGGCTGGCACTTGTATCATGTGGGCCAAAAAAGTCCATGAAAGACTAAGACAAGGACATCTTTTGTTTATGGCATAATTAGGATTTGACCTTAGGTTTCCAATACAAAATTTACACTTATACTTTATGGGAGTTGAAATTTAACTCCATTCATGTAAAACGAGGATAATATTTTAGATCAGCTGCTACAGAGGGCTATGAAGAGGAGAGAGTATTTGTTATTAAAAAAGGATAGTTAATGGTTGCCTTTTTTTATCATTACAGGTAGATTTCTGGTCCTGAATCCTTTCAGATGTGAAGATGTATCCAGTGTTGAACAAATGCCCAAATAAAAGTGATTCCAAACCACTTCCCATTGTTGTTATAGGTAAATAATATTTTGGCGATGTAATCCGTGTTCTCCAGTGCTGGAGTCTTACTAAGACAGACTATATCTGACATCCTCATGCATTGTTCCGAAAGCTGGAGTTCGATGGGCTTTGGTTCAGGTTTACACAGTGAAAACTATGTGAAGTAGTTTAATTTTTAAAACAGCTGTTTGTAGGAATGCAAAAGTGATGCTCCTCTTAGTTTGATGTTTGGTGAGTGAATCAGAAACAGGAGCTTCTTGTTTTCAAATGCCCTCTTGGAGGTTAGTTAGACATGCTCACTCTTCATATCAGTTGTGTCACTGATGTGATCAGCTATGACAGATCAGAGGCTTCTCTGGCATACAGGAGTCATTCCCTTTTCACTCAAGCTTGTGCTTAGGTGCCTTGCTAAATTAAGATATGAGCCCCATTGACTCTCTGGAAAGTCAATGTGCTTAAATGCTGTGCTAGTGCTGGGCTTGTTCTGTGCCCACCATCTAAACCAGGGTGAAATTCACCCCTGTGGAGTGAGCCCATACAAGGTTCATGCACTATAAAAGTTTCACTTAATCCTTTTTATCGTAGTTTTGTGAGGTGAACGCTTGTCCCTGGGGGCTGAATCCTGAGAGGCATTTTTAGACAGACAATTGAGAAGCTTTTTCTTGGGATGGGATTGGTAAATTCTTGGTACTACCATTTAAAGAGTCCAATTCCAAAACAAGTTTAACTTAAAGACCACTCTGAGTGTTGCCAGTGCAGAGATTTCCCCGCCCCCTGCCCAGGAGAAGGGAGGCTCTGGTTTTCTGAACAGCTCCCTAGGAACATTGCCAGCTGGAAATTGCTGGAGAGTACTCCAGGGGTTGGCTATACTGGTTCTGTGACAGCTGAGAGCTCCCTCATGCCAGGGCAATCAGTTGATCAGATCCAGCACAAAAGCAGGAGTGTATCTGGCCTACTTTATGGGACTTAAAGATTCATATTTATAACCACCGCTTTGTCCATAACTCTGTCTCATGTAGCCAGATGCTGCTCAGGAACTCTGACATAACCCCAACAGTAGAAGAGCAAGTTAAGGATGACTTGTACCCTGGTTCTGTTTCAAGTTAATGATTGGGTTTTTATCTCCATCAGTTTTGCACTTGGCTTTTGCTCTAATCTAAGTGAAACAGTGTTAGGAATAGAATTGAGAAGTGGCCTTTGCTCCCAGCAATTCATTGCTCCCAGAGCAGGGATTATGTCAACAGTGCTATGAAAGTGCACACAGAACGTTACAAGCTGCTGTGTCACCCTGACTGTTTTTTCCAGCACTGCATTATGTAATGGTGGTTACTCAAGAGCAACAAAGCTTTGAGCTGTAGAGGCTGATAGCTAGTTATATAGACACTGTAAAATATTAAACCTATTGGAAAACAGCCATGTGAAAACTTTCCACACTCTACTCCACTGTACACTAACGCAGAGTGTGTATATTCGCTTCTGAAGCCAGTGGTTGGGTGGGCGGTAGGAAAGTTTTAGACATCCAGCTATTTGTTCAAAGTGTCATACTTTGAGGGATGATGGTGGTGGGGGAGGGTGGGCTCTTTGCCCAACCTCCAGCTCACTACTTGCTTCCAGTGACTAGAAGGAGAGAAAACAAAGGTGGGAGAGAACTAAACCTATAGGGCTGATTGGAGACCTAGTGTAATCAATAGCAACTCCATTAGCTTCATTTAAATCAATCAGTCAACAGGTTAGAGAGCGTCCAAATTTAAGGTGAGAAACTTGGCCAGTTTCTTTGACTTGTTCAGAACGGGGTCTTCTGCCAAATCAGTGACCAGTATCCAAGTGATTAGAGAATTGGCATATGAGGCATTGTGTGCCCACCCCCTGCTCCACATATCTTCCGTGTCACATAGCAGTAATTGAGATGAGTCTAGGTCTGAATTCCTTGGCCCTGCCAGGTAATCTCCAGAAAATACCCGAAAGTGAGCAATAAAGATCCTACATCTCTTCCTAATAACCTACTTGCTTCAGAATGACTGTAGACAGTGGCATTGAGCAGTAGGCACCAAGGACTTGAACCTGCTGTCTGATGTATGGCAGCACCACTTCAGCTCTCGGAAATTAGCTACCCCATGTGAATGTACATCATAGCAGTGTCTGATTTTTCCTTCAAGATTATGAAGTGATGCAAGTTGCATTTAGGCAGGAAAGAATGAAGCCTTAACTCTTCTGGGGTTTGAGCCCAACCCCCCCTTTCATCCATACACAAATCACTCTGACGCAGGTCCGCAAGCATTCAGGATGTGGGTATTAGGACCCTGCTAGGGGGTGGGTCAGAGCCTAAGTCCTGCTGTGGCTTGGGTCCTGTCATTTTGCAGTGTGGACTCAGGTCAAGCTGTAGACCTGAGTCAGAAGGTTTGTGTAGTGCAGTGTGGACCCCTTGGCACAGCTGTGAGATCTGGGTCCAGCAATTGTAAACCCAGGTTTACAATTGAATGTGGGTGCTCAAACACAGGCTTGGAAACACTGAGTCCACAAGTATGGGTCCCACAGCTCTGGATGTAGTGTATAGACGTACCCTCAAAGTCCAAGAGCAGGTTTAATTCCTAAACAGGAACATCATCCTTTGAAAAATGCAGCTCTCTTCCAAGCCTGCTATTTTTGCCCATGTTTGACAAAGCACTAGCTTATTAGAGTGTCAGTAGTGCTAAGAGGTCCCAACTGGAATCAGGGCTCCAGGGTGCTAGGTTTTGTACTTAGATCTTGTAAGAAACAGCCCCTGCCCTGAACAGCTTACAATACACCTAGATATGACAGACAAAAAGGGAAACAGAGAAGTGAAATGATTTGCCCAAGGCCATGCAGCAGGACCGTGGTTGACTTGAGACTAGAACCCAGTTCTCCTGAGTTGAAGTCTATCCCTGGATCATACTGCGTATCTGATGAGATGTTTTACAAAGGACTATTGTTCCAACCTCAGTGATACAATATTATTTTAATTTGTTTGTTCAGGAAATGGTCCTTCAGGAATTTGCCTTTCCTACCTGCTGTCTGGTTATATCCCTTACATCAAAAGGGGCTCTGTTCATCCTCATCCTATTCTACAGAGGAAACTAGAGGAAACACCAGAAGTCCCCATTATAGACCAGGTTTGTATCAAATGAATTTGCCTTTTAACAGGAAGAAGTAGATAGAACACATCACCACCATCATATGCCCAGAGCATGCTGTCAACAGAAGCCTTAAGCATGGGTTAATTTGTTTCCCAAATCATCACGGTATATAGGGCCAGCACAAGGGCTGTGCACTGCTCAAATCTTCCAGACAGGGCTTGTGTGACATGTAGGCCTTGTTCTGACTAAGTGAAGTTCAGCTCTACTGAGCACCTAGTGATATTACATTACTGCTGCATTTTGAAGTGATCTCATGTGTTCTATGATGCAGGCTCTAAGTATCTGCCCTGTCTTTTAGGATCTGGAGTACCTGTCTGAAGGTTTGGAGGGACGATCCCAGAGCCCCGTGGCTCTTCTTTTTGATACTCTGCTGCGTCCAGATACAGACTTTGGTGGAACTGCAGAATCTGTCCTCACTTGGTGGCACGAGACCCACAGGGCTATTCCCCATCTGGTCCTTGGCAGAAACCCTCCTGGGGGTGCCTGGCATGTATGTAGACATGAATGCTTAAGCTTATGAAATGTGTATTACAGAAAAGTCAGTATCCTGATTAGCTTGTTCAGCCCTTTACATCTTTAATCAGCCAGACAAGCAGGATCTCTGCTTTTAGACCCACCGAAAAGTGAGCTGGTTTGAATGCGCAGGGGAGATTTTTCCCTCCCAGCCCACTACTGCCGTTTGTTCCATCCAAACATCTGGATCCGCTGAGGTCCCTTGGCTACACTAAAATGTGATTTACTGGAACTTAATAGAACAGTGTTCCTGTTCCATTAGTGCTTAATTCCTTTCATTTTTCAGTTGCTTAACTCATTCGCTGTTTGTTCTTTCAGTTTATTGAGGGATCTATGATCACTCTGAGCCAAGGGGAATGGATGGGGCTTCCAGACCTTCAGCTCAAAGACTGGATGAGGAAAAAGAGAAGGTGAGGAGACTGATGTGATATTACTTTGTCCCAAAATCCTTTGGCTATTTGGAAATATCTGGTATGAAGTCCAGCTGGCTACCTATTATGGCCAGTTTCAGGGAGTGGAAGAAATCCCCAAGAAAAATCTATTTGGTATTCAGTGCTGGTGGTATAAAATTCAGAGTAACTCCATGGACCGCAGAGCAGTTAGTTCTGAATGTACACTGGGGTAACAGAATATGGCCAGCAGTTACATTTAAAAATCTGAATTAATAGGTGTGGAAACCATAATTTTTGGATAGTGTAGCCCATTTGTATTGTCCCGCATTTACAAGTATTCTAATCAGACAGATATACAGTGGGACAGAATGTACAGTGTAACCATTCAGATGTGAGATTGCAAATACTTAGGCTACTTTTGCTTTTGTTAGGTCTATAGCATTTACGTTCTAAGTCTGGAAAAGCTCACCAGAAAAAATAAAATGGAAGTGATAGGGAGGGTAGTCAAGGATAAATATGTTGCCAAAGTTTTTGTGGGGTTTTCATACCAGACAATATTGCCTCTTCCAATTATTCCTGATAGTCAGTGAGCCTGACTGTTCAGACTTGTGTATTAGGAGTAATATGAAATGAATTGAATTACTCCCTAGTTTTACACTAGAGAAGAGAATGCAGGCCCAGTTTCTCCATTAATGCCAGGGTAGATAGCCCTTCAATACATGCAACAAAGGAGGGAGCCTCTGAATTTCACTGTTCAACCATCATTTATAATATCCTTTTACAGGGGCCTCAGGAATAACAGAGCCACAGCAGAAGACATTGCTCAATATTACCAACATTATGTGGCAAAGAAAGGGCTGCAGAAGAATTTTATCTGTGGGACTGTTGTGACATCTGTGAGGAAAGTGAGCCCAGATGTAAACTCCAGCTATGCACAGCAGGATCCTGAGGGGAACAGTGACTCCATCTGGGATTTCCCTGAGAAAGAAGATGACCAGATTGCTAGTGGAAATCTCTTCCAGGTGGATGGATTCATCAAAAACACTAATGGTCATCAGCAACCCTTCTCCATCTATGCAGAGAATGTGGTTTTAGCCACAGGAACATATGACAGTCCAACCAAGCTTGGAGTTAATGGAGAGGACCTTCCTTTTGTCCATCACAAACTCTCTGCCCTTGAAGAAGCAGTGAAGAACAAGAGGGTTGGCATGACATCAGATCCAGTCTTGATTGTAGGTGCCGGGCTGACAGCTGCTGATGCAATTCTCTTTGCTCACCATTGCAACATCCCAGTGATCCATGCCTTTCGCAGAAGGGTCAACGATCCAGGCCTCATCTTCAATCAGCTACCCAAAATGATGTATCCGGAGTACCACAAAGTCCACCAGATGATGAAAGAACAGTCAGTTGCTTGTCCTGGGCCATATGAATGTTACATCAGCCTTCCTGAACATCATGTCTTGTCCTTTACAGAGGACAAGAAGTGTGTCTTCCAGGATAAGAGTGGTCACCAGAAAGTCTTTAACATTTCTATGGCTTTTGTTCTCATTGGATCAAACCCCAACCTCTCCTTCCTACCAAATAATGGCATTGACTTGGCAATTGACAATGAGCAGCCAGTCAACTCCAAGAGGAACCCCATCAACGTTGACCCATTTACCTATGAATGTGTTCAGGAGAAAGGGCTTTATGCTGTGGGACCATTAGCAGGGGACAACTTTGTGCGTTTCGTGCAGGGAGGGGCTCTGGCAATTGCCAGCTCTTTGTTAAAGAAAGCAAACAAAAATCCTCCTTAACAAACAGATTGCCCTAAGCCAAAATCGTTCAAACAGGTGATTCCTCTTCTCTTTGAGAAGTAAGGCATTTGACATGTACACTTTCCCCTGCGGTGCTCTCCAGGACAGTGCAGAGTCACCAAACTCTCAGTGGGTTCATTTGGGAAGGATAAATCAGCAAGTACATGGTTTGGGATTTAAATCTCAATGTTGCCAACATTTCTACCTTGTTAAAAGGTTGAATTTAAGTGCAACCAAGGGAAGCAGCCCCATCCCGGCAGAGCTTTGCACTAAGGGAATGGGGAACTTGCATCCTAGCTTGGAATAGTTGGGGGCAAAGCAGCAATCACTTCACTGTATAAATGTCTTGCAGCTGGTTGAAAAGAGTTCTCAACATTTAACTATTTTCCTGGTGGCCATATTGGCAAGCCCCGTGTTCAGTCTTTTTCGAATGTTACTGGATAAATACTGGTAATACTACACAACACAGTTGTTGCTGTTTCATGTGCTTATGTGGCACAGCTCTGTTGTTCTTGCTATGCAAAAGTCCATTGAAAGCTGTGCTGCAAGTGTTCTATGCACCTAAACCAGAATTCTGCAATTAGAAATTGTCACAAAAGCATTGCCTAAAGGGCTGCTGTAACCGTTATCTTCTCTTGCAAGGAGCACCACCACCATGTTCTGTATGTCCTATCTTTGGATGCAGCACACTTGTGTATCTGTCTTAGGAGGACTCCTTTTTCAAATAATGGTACAAATTTACTCCTGTTGAGTGCACAATCTTTAAAGAGCTAGGAGGCAGAATGATCGAGAGTGTAACAGTGTTGTATTCTTAGACCTCTTTAGAGGCACCAAAACCAATTTATAAAGAGGAATTATCATTGGTTTGTGAGAACTAGATTAATACGCTGCCCATGTATGATCCTTTGAATTCTTCCTGCTCAATGGAATTGAATGTTTTACCTTGGGAAGCTTTACATTACATATTGTAGTATGGATTCCCAATATAGGATAATCTTTCAGAAAATGTGTTCTGTAAATCAGAAATGGCATTCCACAAATTGTTCTTGAAAGTGAAGAATTGCACAATTGCTTTTTAGTTATTAAATTGCTTTGTTCTGTTTACTTTTTTATTTGAATTTTTCATAATGTAGAAGAGATCTTAGATTAATACCGGAAGAAAGTGTTCACTCTAGATTTCTGGATAACTGTGTAACAAGATCTACCTGCATTTGAACAATGGCCCTGATCCTGCAAGGCCCCTGTATATGGACTTCAATGGGAGTTCCACATTCAGAGAGATTATAGGGTCAGGGCCGATTGTGTTCTCCATATAAGGCCTGACTATGCTCTGCTTAGTGGAGCAAAACTTTCATTGACACAGCAAGATGTGCAGAATGAGACCCAAAGAGGCCACTTTACTGTATGTGGAAGTTGATGTGAAATCCTTTCACATAGCTGCTTACCTGGCATAATCTGCTGCTTCACTAAGTGCACACAATGCCAGCAAGTCTCTCCGAAAAGTTACACACACAGAGAAAGTGTTAGTTTGTAACTGCCTGGCCCCAGAAGTTTTTAAGCAAGGCAGGTTTAAGGAACACACACATTGCTGCTGTCTCTTAGCAATGTTGTACAGCACTCTGGAAACTAACTACTTTTTGTATTTTCTAAATTAGCTGTGTTAATTTTGTATGTGTAACATGTTTAAATAAAATAATTTCAAACTTACTCCAAGTGAGTTCACTTATTTGAGCTGTAGCTGAATCACTGACCCAGGTGGCATGACGTATACGTCAGGCGTTATGCGAACCATTCATCACAAGAATTACTGTTAGGGTCCAGGAAATTACTAAAGTGGATTTACAAATAATTATCAAAAGGGAAGCATTGCTCGTGGTAGTTTGACTTCATGAGTCTCCCTTGGTCAAATGAGATGAAAAGCAACAAACAGAGAAGGTATTGATGATTTTCATGAGGTTATAAAGCACCCTGAAAAGAAAGCAAGCCAGATCTTGCCCTGTGTCTTTTTTTTCCTGCATAGATCCTGTGCTCGGCCCAGTAAGTCAGCTGTGTACAAGGGAGTTTTGCAGGAGTCTAGCAGACATGGAATCCCTCGCCCGCTTGAAGTGACCACTACTAGTCCCATCTTCCCATCTTGGGTTTGCCAGTGCATGCATTGATTCACTGGTCTTGTCACACTCGACCTAGTTTGCCCTACAGCAGACCTCTGTGGCTGGGGTGGAGGGAGTCCCCACAGAGCACAGCATGCGGCTTCACATGCCTTGCTCCCAACCACACACAGATGATCTGCACTTTTGCTGCTACTTTCAGGGCCTTCTACAAATCAATTTTGACAAATGGATGGCAGGGTGCGGGGGAAAGGGGTGTTTAATTCTCCACTTCACTGAAGTCTCTGGAAAAGGACAGGGGTGCTGGAACAGTTTGTATTGTGGGGGTGCTGAGAGAGCATAAGAACGGCCAGACTGGGTCAGACCAAAGGTCCATCCAGCCCAGTATCCTGTCTACCGACAGTGGCCAATGCCAAGTGCTCCAGAGGGAGTGAACCTAACAGGCAATGATCAAATGATCTCTCTCTGGCCATCCATCTCCACCCTCTGACAAACAGAGGCTAGGGACATTCCTTACCCATCCTGGCTAATAGTCATTAATGGACTTAACCTCCATGAATTTACCCACTTCGCTTTTAAACCCTGTTACAGTCCTAGGCTTCACAACCTCCTCAGGCAAGGAGTTCCACAGGTTGACTGTGGTCTGTGCCATTTGAACCAAACTGTAAACCCTGTATATGATGAAAAACACTTCAAGCCAGGGGGTGTGGCAGCACCCCTAGATCCAGCACCTATGGAAATAGGATGCACAGAAACTCAGACAATGAGGGTTAACAGTGTACACCTATCTTCCACAAAGCTATAGTACAAGTAAACAACACAGTATCCCAATTAATATGTATGGGGCAGAAGGCTCAGGGGTTCTGATGTATCACAGGGCCCAACCCCCATTGGTCCCCAGGGCTCTGTGGGGGGCCAAGGCCATCAGTGTATTGGTGTCTCTGCATGGGCCCCCGGAGACCCTGACAGCATAGCTCTGATGAGATTGCACTTGCACAGCATATTCCCCACCCCCTACTATGGTTTCTTCTGGGATCCTCCTTAAAAGCTATTCTTACTATGTAGGGTACTCTGTGGGGCAGGTAATACAGCCCTAGTCTGTGCTTCCTTTTCTGGGCAGTTTCTGTGGGTCATGGCCAAGGAAGTGATAAGTATCGCTTCTGCCCAAGCCACTGCTCCCCCAGTCCTTTGCTCTTCGCTCTGCACAGATCAGCAGAGAGGCCTCGGCAGTGTCTAGACAAAAGAGGCCAGAGCCACAGAGCCCCGCTGTGCTGGGGGGAGGGTCTGTGCATACACCCACGCTGGCTTCGGGACGCTTTGAATAATTTGACTGTCCTGTCATTGGTTCCTGGCTTCACTTGAATTTCATTGTCTGCACAGAGGTCACAGTGCTGTAAGTTTCCAGTGTCACGCTATATCTGTGGCCCAGTTGACCTTATATATATATATAAAAAATGATCAATACACTTGGCAGAATGCACCTTTCTTAAAATAGATGTTTTGGCCAAGCCTAGCATTCCTGCATCAGCAGCAAACAGAGCAGAGTCCAAGAACCAGCGGGTCATCTAAAAAAAATTGGTCTCCATGGGCAAGGAGGCTGGGAATAACGGGTATTTATAGGAGTGACACTAGCTGAAACACTGCAGCTATTCATGTCCTTAAATCCAAGCTCATGGAGTAGTGCTCAGACAGGACATTCCAGCCGCAGAGGCTATGTCACTAGGATCTAGTTTAGCATCTATATGGCAGTGTATTGCGTGCTGTGTGCTGTGGGGGTGAAGGATGAGAAAGGAAAGGAGGTTAAGCAACAGGTGCTTAGGCAATTTCCTGTGTCCCACTCTGCTACGATACTGAGGAAATAGTCCCCTATACAAGATAATTTACTGGTCAGTGTGCAACAAATCCCCAAGGGCAGGAGTACACTGTGTAAATCAAAGACAGTTATCTCCCATGTCTTTCTATGCAACAAAGAAGACCATTGTAAAATACGCTTTTACATTAGTCACTGGAGTCAGTGGACACGCACCATTGCTGTGTGAGGGTGGTATTAACCTTTTGTAACTCTGACCTACGTCACGTGACTGGGGCCAGGAAACAAAGCTTAGTCTTTTAGCGGTAGAGAAACATTGTTCCATCAGAGTTTGTTGATTTGGCAAAATCAGAATATTTTGCAGACAGTCCAAGGAACCCAGGCATGGTTTCTTGCCAGTTTGCCTGCCCAGCTCCACGACAGTCAACCTGCTAATCCAGGGAGCCCAGGGCTTCCAGAGTCCATGACTCTGTGGTTCCATTCCCTGCTGGAGAATTTGGAAGTTTGTGGGGTTTGCTCCTAATCAGAACAAAACAAAATGTCAAAGTATCCCCCACCACAAAACCTCTCTAGTAAGTACTGTACAGAAGCCTCAAGTCCAAAATTAAACTACACGAGGGGTTCTCCAGCTCTCTTACTCTGCAGTCCATTTTGCAAGAGATGTTTTTAAGCATCTGTCTCCCTTCCAACACTCAAAACTTGGGTCTCACCCTTCATTATGCTCTGCAACAACAGGGGCTCCTACAGGCCAGCCCGACATCTACCAAACTGCACTGCAGTGGCGTTCAATACGTTTCTAATATTCATTATCTTGATTTAAATAAAGAGATGCCTATCAAAGGTTCCAGGTGCCCTAACACCTAGATACAATAAAATCCCAGCAACCTTAAAATGATCCTTTTAACCGGAACTGGGAGTCAGCCCTCTCCAAAAACTCTGACTCATGCATTGTGCCTGGAATTGCTTCTCATGCTGGTTATTTTGGACCAAGATCTCCTTATCCTTATTCCTTATCCTCTAGATCTCTTTAGAGCCAGGGTGGCCGTTTCTATTAGCCTAACGAAGTAAGATACAAAAAAAGGGCAAAACCTCTCTTACTTTTCTCTTCTTCTTAGGCCTAAAAGGTTATTCTACACATTTGTAGCTTAAAAGTGTCAGGAATGCCACATCTCGTCCTTACTTTGGTGGAGGACCTACTGGGTGTTGCAGCATACTTATTGTGGGTGTTCACTCCTTGACGAGTATCATCTTTAACAAAAGACATCCTCTTTTTAAAGTTTTCCTTGGCTTTCTGAGTTAAAAATAGGTGTTTGAAAAACAGTTTTGAAACTGGCTGACTAAGAATACCTCCCCCTGCTCAATGGCTTAACTTTAACTCTCTTGACTCGTGTCCTGTCAGCCCTGAGATACGTTATGGTATCTGCAGAACTAATCAAATCATGGTGACCGGTATTTCCATCGTCTTTAAAAGCAGGCACCCTCTCCTATTTAAAGTGGCTCTAGAATATCAACCTGCTTGTTACTGGAAGAAATATTACTTACTTGGACTCAACCACAAAATCAGTTTTATATGTCATTTTTAACTGGGGCCAGATACGCTAGGAGACTTCCATTTCAGCTATATGGCCATCGATGCAGAAGGGGCCCATAGCATAGCATACGTGCAGGGCATGCTAATATCCTGATGGAAGCGACTCCCAACTGGATTATATAAAAGACTCTCAAAAGGGAAGGTTAGCAGGAGGACACGATGAGAGTGGGTCACTCACCACACTACAAGAAATAAGAGCTTTCTAGGAGTTAAGCTGCCTCCCTGGTTTGTTCTGAACCCACGTCTGCCTGGTCCCATTCATTTCAGGGAATTGTTGTTGTTCTGATTTACAGACACTCCACAATGGGTTGTAAATGATTCATAAAATTAAATGGCCTCAGCAGCACAGTGCCCATGCGAAGGGAGCGTGGCCCATGCTCTGCAATCAATAGCCTGTCAGCCGTGACGTTACACCTCACCACCAGGTGAAGGTAGTAGTTATTGAAAATGTTTACCCAGGTAGATGAATTGCTATAGCTTGTCCAGCTGTAAATGTATTGTCAATAAAAAATAAAAAGAGGATAAAGTTACTAAGCAGTAACTGCCTCTACATAAGCAGATCAACGTTATCCTGATACTGTATGAAAGCGAGCATTGCTTCTATCAAATCAGTTGCGTGGCTATGAATCCTTAGATCAATTTAAAAATAATCCCACTTAACGTACAGCATAGACTTGATTCCCACTTTGTTGGAGCACTCAGTGTAATCCAGTTTACTTCAGTGGAGCTACACGGATATAAAAACCAGGGTAACACCACTAAAGTTTGCAGTGGTCCACTGATTTGGCACCAGTGTGACAGAGCAGAGAATAAGCCCCGTAGCTGTTTCATTAGCGGAATGCTGGCCAGGTGAGACTGAGTGGGACTCAACAGGACATGGCACTACATTGTGCCATTCTGGTGACAAGTCTGCTGTAAACCTGGCTTCAGGCAATTAAGCCAGGTTTATGGCTGTTTTACATCACCTGGGCAGTGCAAAGCTCCCAGAGACAACCAGTAAGTGTAGCCCCATATTTAAGTCACAGAGCTTTCTCCGTGTGGCCTGTTACCTTAGCAAACACTTCCTGCAACGGCAATATCACGAGTCTTTTCCTCATAGTTATTCTGGGCCCTGGAAGGAGACAATTTACTTGAGAGTCCAACTCCATCATCCCTTGGGCAGGAGGAAATCTCCATTTTGCTCCCGAAGGGATGCATGCTGGTTTTTTTAGGGTGTCTTGGTTCCAAGCAGGAAAAGCCTTTTTTTTTTTTTTTTTACTAGTGCTAGAGCCCTCAGGGAAAGGAATTCATTAGCAGCTCAGGTGGTAATTTACGAGATGCTTGTTTTACTTACACCATCGTAAATCTGGATTCATTTCACTAGAGTCAATGAAAATAATTCAGATTTATACAGGGGTTAGTTCAGAACCCGATCCTCGGAACCTTGCTCAATAAAGTGCAGGGTGAACGTGAGCTGGGCCTAGAAAAAACAGTTCCAAAAATCTCACTGAAAGGGGCTACAGAAGTGCAAGAGGTTACATTGTAAATGTGAGGCTTGTGCCCTTAAAATGGATGCATTTGCAAATTTCTGTCATAATTAAGGAGGCCCACTGAACATTTGGCCTTGAAGGATATAAGTTTTAGCCCGAGAGCAAACACAGGGACAGCAATATTAAATAATCCCTTTAACGGGAATAAACGAAAAATGAATTTGAAAATTGGCAAGCTTGGGAGAAATGATCTCTCACAAGAGGCTACAGAACAGCTGAAGTCTCAGCAAGATCATTTGCAATGTCTTGGCAGTATTACACTAGTTGTTCTTTATTACTGTAATTCTAAATCAAATGGAAGTCTCAAAGGAACAGATAATTTTCAGAGTTAATAATGTGCCAACAGGTCTTTCAGCTAGGAAAGCCATTGACAGTTTATAAACAACTCCTTAGCGTTGCCATTGGTTAATAGAAATCCCTAATCAGCCATTGTGCAAATTAATTTAAGTTCAACCAAAAAAATGTAAACGAAAGTCCAAGTCCTAATACCCACGCTATGCATCTAAGACAAAGGCAACCATCAATACATCCTTTCCAACAGCAGAGCACAGAATAATTTCCAAAGTTTATGGAACATACAAGCAGGAGGTTCAGTTCAGAGAGAAAATTCTGGAGTCTTATTTTTAACTCTGGATTAAATTTGCCTTGCTCTTACATGAGTACAACTCCCATTGATTTCACTGGGCAAGCACAGGGCTAAGACCTCTGTCCTGCACCCATTGATGTCAGGGGGAGTGTTACTATTAACGTCAGTGGATGCAGAATCAAGCCTTACAAGAGACAGAAATTTGGCCCCTGGCCCTGTCAGTGCCTCCCTGCTGAAATGAACGATTCTGACATACTACACCAGAGGTGGGCAAACAACAGCCCGGGGGCCGCATCTGGCTCTCCAGATGTTTTAATCTGGCCCTCGAGCTTCCACCGGGGAGCGGGGTCCTGGGCTTTCCCCGCTCCGGTGCTCCAGCTGGGGAATGGGGTCAGGGGCTTGCCCCACTCTGGGCGGCTCCCGGAAGCAACGGCATGTCCCCCCTCTGGCTCCTATGTGTAGGGGCAGCCAGGGGGCTCCACACGCTGCCCACGCCCCAAGTGCTGCCCCCACAGTTCCCCTTGGCCGGGAACCGTGACCAAGGGGAGCTGCAGGGGCGGCGCCTGCAGCCAGGGCAGCGTGCAGAGCCACCTGACCATGCAGGAGCTGGAGGGAGGACATGTTGCTGCTTCTGGGGGTTGCTTGAGGTAAGCCCTGCCCGGAGCCTGCACCCCTGACCCCCTCCCGCCCTCCGAACCTCTCGGTCCCAGCCCGGAGCACCCTCCCGCACTCTGAACTCATTTCTGGCCCCACCACAGAGCCCGCACCCCAACCCCTAATTTTGTGAGCATTCATGGCCCACCATACAATTTCCATATCCAGATGTGGCCCTCAGGCCCCAAAGTTTGTCCACCCCTGTACTACACTGTTCAGTGAGGAGGGTAACGTTTGAAAGTGCCTTACAGGACTGAGCTGTTGAACTATACAGTATGGTTCAGGTTTCAATTAAGAAAATCCTGTAATCTGTCATTAAGATGATTAAATCTCAGATGTGTACAGTATTTTAACTGTATAGTGAACAAGAAACCCATTATCACCAGAAAGCAAAAGCGTGTCCTAAGGACATAGGCCCAGGTCCTGTGCTGCAGCCCACCTCTCGAGCCAGCTTTGTGTCTCCCAAATTTGGGGCTCAGTCAAGGTCTGCCTGGTCCCCAGTGTAAGAGAAGCTCTACTATATGGCCCACAGCCCCCTATGGGGCACGCTGCATCTCAGAGCTTTGACTCCATGTTGGGGGCTGTGTGAATGACTGGTATAGCGCTCCTATGCCAGCTTGATACCAGCTGGGGTGGCTTCCTGCATGCTGAGGAACTAGGCAGCTTTTACATCAGCTGGAGTATAATGGGGGAAAACCATGAAGGAGAATCAGGGCCATAACATTTCCTGATAGTAACAGAACTGGAGAGACTGAATCCACAGTATTCAAGGTAAAGGATATTTGTGGCAAGACAGAGCATTGCAATGCCGAACTTTTAAAATCAACAGTCCCAGGTGAGGCACCCAGGCGCCCTGTACAATGCGTGGGGAGAGACAGGGGCCTAAGGATGGGACTCTCAAAAACCAGCATGCTGAGTGGGAAGCTGCCTAAGCTAGCCACTAGGAAACACCAAGGAGAGGAGTCTGGCCTAAGCCCTGTCCCACAGAGGGAATTAAGGTGCTTCTCACAACTCAGGATTCAGAGCTGTGAACCCGCTCCTGGAGCCAGGCCCCTAAGCCAGGTGAGCCCTTACTCTCAAGAAGCAGTAATGCTCCTGCCACCCACCCCTGCAGTTATTATACCCAACAGTTAGAGCGCGTAGCCAGGATGTGGGACACAAGTTCAGATCCACACACTGTGTGATGTGACCAGGGCCTTGAACCCAGGTTTTCCACTGGACTACAGGATATTCAAGGGTGGGGCTGGCTTGGTCTCTCCTGTTTCATGGGTATAATTCAATGAATTCACTAGAAGTTTTGTTTGTGGCAATGAGGCAGGACTGTAAGTTGAAAATTGGCTACTTGTTGTTATGACAGCCTCTCAAAGGACAAAATAAAGAAGCAGATAATTAATAGCAAAGACAGACCCTTGCAAGAAAGCAACCACCAGAGAAGCATGTTTGCTACTTAGGCTAGGACTTTGGTATGAAGTGGGTGTATCATTCTTCCCTGACACAGGATGGAAGAAGTGCTGTGTGCAGAGAGTGTTAGTGTTGTGGTGTTGATTTGTCCCTGCTTTGGACAATGTGAGTTTTCCTGAACCCTTCATTATCTTTTTTCCCTTTGTGAGGTAGTTCACCTTCCCTGGTTCTTAGCGTCTCTCAGGAGGATAATAGGCTGGTGTGAATCCCTTTTTTAGGTGGAGTAATTTGACAGCTCTTTCTCTTAACAAAAAGAGAGCATGCCACTGCATATGTTTGTTTATTTTATTATTCCAGTAAAGTATATCAGCAATAGGAAAATTAACAGAATAGTTAAAAATAGATCAGCTAAAAACCATCCCACCAGAGGGTGGCAGGGAAGGAGTTAACTCTCCCCCTCTGGGTAGATGGAGTATAGTGTGTCCTCCCACAGCTGCAGGGATTTGCAGGGTAGCAGGGCTGGGCCAGCTGCAGAGAAGTAATTACTGTGCCCCCTCACCCTGCCGGCTATAAAAGGGAGGAGGAGGAAGCAGTGGGAAAAGGTACTTTAGGAAAAGAGTTAAAAGGTAAAGGAGGAAATCCCTGTTTTGTTCCTGAAGGGTGCAAGGTAATTTTAAAATTACCTTTACTTGGGTAGGGGGAAGGTCCTGTTGTATTTGTGACTGGGCCTGTGAGAAGCTGGCTTTTTCTGTGCCCTACCTGAGGGTATTACTCCACCCAGCACTGCAGAATCTGCCCCTGCTTTGACTAGCAGTCCTGTACCACAGCCAGGCTGCCAGGTAAGGTTCCAGGTTAAGCCTGGGTGGATGCAGTAGTGGGTGGTGCTCTCAGGCTAGGTATTTACATAAGGAATTTCACAGCTACTGCCCCCTACCTTAGACTGTGCCATTTTGTGCCTAATATGCCCATCTTTTCCTTTAGTGAAGGGATGATCCTGTAAGGTATTGTGTGCATCTCCTCCTATTTGCTTATATTGCCCATTTAAACATGGCTGTGGGAGAGATTCAAAATGGCTCTGAGTTAAAGCAGGGGCAGGGCAGGTGTGCCTTATGTTAGCTGAGCGTATGTCTATGCAGCAAAGAAAAACCTGTAGCTAGCCTGTGCTAGCCAGCTTGGGCTGTGGTGCTGTCTCATTGCTGTGTTGACATCTGTGCTGTGGTGGGAGCTGAGACTGTAGGACCCTGTGAGGTGGGAGGGTCCTAGATAGGGTTACCATATTCTGTGCCTCCAAATGGAGGACACTCCACGGCCCCCAGCCCCGCCCATACCCCCGCCCCAACCCCACCCCCTCCCAAAAGTCTCCGCCCCCTCCCCTGCTTCCCGCGAACATTTGATTCGCGGGAAGCCTGAAGCAGGTAAGGGGGGTGTGGGGGGGAGGAGGCGCGGCCCAGGCTGGCCCCCCGGCGGCTCCAGCCTGGGTCGGCTCGGGCCCTGGGGTGCCGGCCCCGGCCGACCACCCCCAGCCCGCCCAGCACTGCCGGCCCCCGGCGGCCCGGCGCACCCCCGGGCTCCCCGCCGGCCCGGCTCCCCGGCTGACCGGCTCCCAGCCCGGACCCCGGCCCGGCACCGCGCCCCCGGCTCCCCGTCCGGCCCCGCGCCCGGCACTGCGCCCCTAGTTCCCGGCCCGGCACCATGCCCCCGCACCGCCGGCCCTGGCCGAGCACCACTCAGCCCTCCCGATTTTCCCGGACATGCCCGGCTTTTGGGGATTTCCCCCCGGACGGGGATTTGAGCCCCCAAAAGCCGGACATGTCCGGGAAAATCCGGACGTATGGTAACCCTAGTCCTAGAGCTCAGGCTCTAGCCAAGGCCCAGAAGTCTCCACTGTGGTGAAGTAGCTGGAGCCGGTGAGACTAAGTCTGCTGGCACAGGCCGGCTGTAGATTTTTCTGTCCTGTGTGGACATAGGGGGCTAGCTCTGTCAATACAGCTCAGTGCTGACCTGGGGCAGGCCTGCTATTCTGCTCTGTGGCCCCTTGTGAGCAGACACTGGTAACTGTGCAGGAGTCGGGATGTGATTGTGTATTAGTCACAAGAAGGGAGACGATGATGAAGCTGCTCATCTCTGTCCCATTCTATTTAGACCCCATCCCTAGAAAAGAGTCCTGGTGGAAAAAGGAAAATAATCCTAGTGACTCCAAGAAAATGTTGGTGTAGAACATAGGACGAGGGAGAGACTCCCTGCCCTCAGACTGTGAGGTAGAAATGTTGCCAAGTCAAAGGAGAGTTGTGCCTTTGCCGAGATATGCAGGTGACTCCTGCTGCTGGGCAGGGTAGCTGGCTTTGCTGGTGCTGAATTTCAGGAGGGAAAGTGAGGGGCCATTTGAGCTCAAACCCAACTATAGCCACCCCTTTCCATAATTGTGTATTAAGATAGGGGTGAAGAGTTCCTGGTGCAGGGCTTTGTGGATGTGGACTGTCCCTGTGACAGGAGACCCTTTGTACCCTCTTCAGCCCTGCAATCACCAATCACAATTCAAGGCTCTGAGAAACAGGGCTGTCTAGCCAGTAACTGTTCTAGGACTGTAGCCATTTTGCCCATAATACTTGCGCTGTCAAGAGGGAAAGCTGAAAGTGTTTAATTAAAATCTTCAGTATTCTGGGATCCTATGTGTAGGGCGCTACCAAATTCCAGGTCCATTTTGGTCAATTTCACAGTAATAAGGTTTTTAAAATGGTAAATGTCATGATTTCAGCTATTTAAATCTGGTGTAATTGTAGGGGTCCTGACCCAAAAAGGAGTTGTTGTTGGGGGAGGGGGGTTGCAAGGTTATTGTAGGGGGGTTGTGGTACTGCTACCTTTACTTCTGTGCTGCAGCTGGCGGTGGTGCTGCCTTTGGAGCTGGGCATCCGGAGAGCGGCGGCTGTTGGCTGGGAGCTCAGCTTTGAAGACAGAGCTGCCGCCAGCAGCAGTGCAGAAGTAAGGATGGCCTGGTATGGTATGGTATTGCCACCCTTACTTCGGCGATGACTGCAGAGCTGGGCACTCAGTCAGCAGCCATCACTCTCTGGCCGCCCAGCTCTGAGGGCAGCAGCACAGAAGTAAGCATGTCATGGTTCGGTATTGCCACCCTTAGCTCTGTGCTGCTGGTGGTGATGGTGCTGCCTTCAGAGCTGGGCACCTGGCCAACAGCCATCACCCTCTGGTCGCCCAGCTCTGAAGTCAGTGCAGAAGTAAGGGTGGCTGCAACCCCCTAAAATAACCTTATGACCCCCCCGCAACTCCTTTTGGGTCAGGACCCCCAATTTGAGAAATGCCGGTCTCCCCCGTGAAATCCCTATAGTATAGGGTAAAAGCACACAAGACCAGATTTTTCATGGCTGAGAATTAGGGTAGGCCCCTACCTATGTATAAACCAAAAGTTAGGTCTTGAAGTGCTTCGCTAGGCACCTCCAGACAGATGTGAGCCCTAATTCTTTCTTCCTTCCAGCCAAGCACAGCACAGGAATGATGGTGGGGGAAAGAGGACAGAGTTGGCCTTATTTCCTTTGCCCTCGCAGGGGGAAAGAGTGGGGATAGGAGCACTCCCTGACACAAGATAAAGCCGCCTTAGGGGTTGCTATGGCCTAGGCTTTGACACAGCCAAGAGGCAATATGGTGTAGTGTATAGACAATCCTGGATTAAAGGATTTTGGGAAATGGGGGGGGCCTCCACCTACCATGAATTGGACAGCAAAGTGCCCCCCCACAGACCTCCAAATGCCCCTCTTTCCCATTCCCCACATAGACCCCTGAATGCTGCTCCCACCCCGCATAGACCCTAACAACTCTCCACCAGACCCCGTATGCATCCCAGCAATGCTCACCACAGCCTCCAACGTCCTGCCCCACTACCCCAACATCTCCTATTTTTTCCCCCCTCACAACTCACACCACTTGCCATAACTCATCAGCAACTTGTAGAGGGGGAGGTGCTATGGACATCTTCCTGGTCACTCTCTGGTGCCCCTCCCCCAAAGCTCAGTGTTCCACTGGTGGGCTCGGGCGGCTCCTCCCATTCCTGGCCACCCAGCTTCGCTTGCTCTGCACTCACAGGGCCCTGCACCTCTCAGATTTGGCCCCTCTGTCATGATGGAGAAATGGCTGGGCCAAGTTGGGCATTATGACACCACACTGCTCAGTATTCTTCTCCCTCTCCCCCAGTTGTCTGGGTTCCTCCCTGAGATGAAGCTCTGTACAAGTGCACTTTGGCTAATCTGGGCCTGTGGCTAGAGCACTGATAGGAATCTGGAGGCTGGATCCTATTTCTTGCACGTTCTTTCTGTGCCTCTGTTTCCTGCTCCTACCTTTTGTCATTTAGACTGTAAGCTCTCGGGGGCAGGTACTGTTTTACGGAGTATGCAGAGCACCTCACACAGAATGGCCCTGATATGAGCTGTGGCCTTTGGACACTGCAAATCAATACCATTGTAGACAGTTTCTCTGAGCTGTGAGATCAGAACTTCTGGTCAGGTGGGTGTGGTTCCCCCCCCCCCCTCCCCCCCATGCCATCACAAGTATCCACTGATTGCAATAAACCTCCTGGATTGAAGCTCTGCTATCTGGATTATCGGATGTTTTTCTGCACATAGTGCTGCTGCTTCTGCAGCAAGACTTGCACAGTTGTCTACCAAAGTGTGTGTCTCATTGCTCATTTAAAAACAAAGTGACAGGGACAAGGATGTGTGGAACTGCAGACTACAGAACGGCAAATTGCATTGCTTTGCAGTGACTTGTGTTCAAGGAAACATGGCTCATTGCTTTCATAGCATCTTCATGAAGAGTTTTAACAGCTGGTAAATATTTTCAAGAGAATGAATATTCAGTTACAATTTCTTCTGGCTGGTTCATCTATCAAGGTGACTGAATAAGGCTTAATTAAAATGGCATGTTAATTAACACATTTAAATTCTATAGAGTCCTGCTAAAAATGGTCAAACATATGTAGTAAGAAGGTGCCCATCACAAGTGTGCCTAGGTGTCTGTATGGCACGAAGATGGCTTCTCTGATGAAAGCATTGGAGATCTCGTACTGGAACGATGGAGACATTGTCTGATATGTCAAGTAGCAGGGGGTAGCTGTGTTAGTCTGTATCTACAAAAACAACAAGGAGTCTGGTGACACCTTAAAGACTAAGATGTATTTGGGCATAAGCTTTCGTGGGTAAAAACCTCACTTCTTCGGATGCATAGAGTGAAAGTTACAGATGCAGGCATTATATACTAACTTTCACTCTATGCATCGGAAGAAGTGAGGTTTTTACCCACAAAAGCTTATGCCCAAATACATCTTAGTCTTTAAGGTGCACCAGACTCCTTTGTTGTTGTCTGATATGGTGTCACTATAGTCATTTTATTTTCAGATCTGGCTTAGTTTGATAGCAGAAATTAGTCCCCTTTTTTCCCTTACCAATCTGCACGAGGGTGCTCCCTGCTAATAATAATAATGGAGATATCCCATCTCCTAGAACTGGAAGGGACCTTGAAAGGTCATCGAGTCCAGCCCCCTGCCTTCACTAGCAGGACCAAGTACTGATTTTGCCCCAGATTCCCAAGTGGCCCCCTCAAGGATTGAACTCACAACCCTGGGTTTAGCAGGCCAATGCTCAAACCACTGAGCTATCCCTCCCCCCAATGATAGTCTAAATGATAGTCCTGTGTACAGCCCCACAGTCCCAGTTCTCTGGTGGTGTCACCCCAATGGAGCCAGGCTGCCTTGGTCAATGGCTGCTCTTAGAATTGGGGAGAGACTTCCCTGGCAGCAATGTAGAGAACCAGAGCAGTACAATACAGGTGGGAATGGTGGGTGGAGAAATCTAAGTGAGGAGAAGCTTAAATGCTAAGAAAAGAGAGGGGAAGCCAGTACAGGAGCTGATGACCTCTTCGGGGCAGCAGGCGGGGAACATGATAGTAGCTGCTGTATTTTTGGATGAGATTGAAAGGGGAAGGGTTGGCAATTGAAAGCTGGAGGAAAAGGTCTATGGATGGGAGGTGTTCCTTGGTTCTGAAAGGGAGCCCTGAGGCATCTCTGGGCTCAGACATGTGGTGTACACGTGACAGATGGGAGGAAATCCTTTTTGGGGGTAGAAATGTATGGTTTGTTTAGCATTCTTGCCATCTGTCCGGTGGAGATTGTCCACCAGGGACTGCACCTGACTTCCATTGGAGTGCGAATGAAACAGCCTTCATTGACAAAGCTTCTAGATCCAGTCTGCCCATCTTAGCAGGGGGAACACAAACCATTACTCACTCTGATGGGTTTTGTAATGGTGCTGCACAAGACAGGCTTCCTGGAAGGCCTTAACAGAGGGTGGGTGGGAAAATCTTTTCTATGCCCTTCACTCTGCGCCCCCCACCCCCAACAGTTGATAATCAAGGTAACCTACAAAAGGGGGCACTGGGCTTTTTTTTTTTTTTCTGCTTTGATGCAGAAGAGGTCCAAGGGGCATAGTAGGTTTTTGTCTGCTGTTATCTTAGATATTTAGCTTTGTCAACCTGGAAAGATTCTGGCCTGGCCTATGTTAGCAATTTTCTGAAACATCTACTACTGTCCTAGCTTCCCTGGGGACAGCACTAGTGGAGACTCTGTGCTAGTGTATTAAGTGTCCTCAAACCCTGCTCTGATCTCAAGTAGCATCTTTGGCACACAAGCACTGGGCACTGGATGCCCCAGCAGAGCTCTCTGAACCATTCTTGCACACTCTGCTCCCTTCCATAAGCATGCCATATCCCTGCCCCGCTCCCCACAGTGCTCACCCCCTTTTCCCGGGGAGTCCCTGTGCAGGGGGGCTGGGGATGAGTAGGGAAGCAAAGTCATCAGAAAACACTGGCTTTTAGTGTCTGCTTTGCTAAATTCAGATGCTTTAAGTTGTGCACATAAAATGCATCTAAAGCAAACAGTTTGACCCAACCTGGAAAACTGTATTTGTTTTGGCCCTTTCTAGTCTCTCTCTTCCTTCCCTAGATCTTTCCCTAAACCACATGGATGTTGTAAAGCCCGCTGGAAGCACTGGTCTCTGTTTTCCATTTCCTGACACAGGTAAGCCCTAAGACTACCATCCAGCTAGCAGTCTTATCAGTGTAGCTTAAAATGACCAAAATCTGCAACACGTGGAATTTTGCTGTATATCCCTCCATAAGCTGACCGATAATAGGTTTTATAGTGGGGTGGTGGGGGGGGGGGGGTAGGAGGGGGAACAATTTATAAAGGTTTGGTGTGGGAGTTAAATCAAATTCCTTGTATAAGGAACACTAGAGGAAATGTCTCTTTATGTGCAGCTATAGGGACCATGCCTCACCCCTACGAGCAGGGACAGAACCCTGGACCTTCACACCCAACAGACTTCTACTTCGTGAGCTGAAGGAGCAGCTCCTTCCCTAAGTGAACAGCATGGGGGACAAATCTCCCTGTGGGTTAGACAGCTATTTTCTAGACAGCATGAGAATGTTTGGGACCAGGATTGCTGGGTTCTCTTCCTGGCTCTGGAGGGAAGTGTGGTTTAGTGGTTAGATGGGATAACCAACTACATATATTAGGCAGGGGCAGAGTCTTTAGTCTGCCCTGTTAGAGATCTGGATTCTGTTCCCAGATCTGCCAGAAGTGACCTTATGCAGCATCTCAGTCAGCTTATTTGTGAAATGGGATGACTACTTGTCTGCCTGCTTTCTAAGATTGGAGAGCACGTGGCTTTGCTCTCGAACAAGGGCTCCGACATGCCCAGAGATATAAACAGCAGAGACTTGCACTCATATCCTGGATCTCGGCCCCTTGCACCTTTCCCTAGATCATAGGGCATTTTATGGGGAAGGGAGGAGGAGTATCTCCCTGTCTTAAGCCAGTTTTCATTGATGCCTCTCTCTTAAGGGGAAGGACAATTCTTCCTGTACTATGGCAATAAGAATTGTAGGAGTTACTTTGCCCCTTCAGACTTGAGTATCTGTTATAGATCTGTTAAATCTTAATTCCAAGAGAAACCATACATCTAGAATGACCGTTAGTATAGCAAGTATTCTGTGCCTCTTCATACCAGCTCCATAAGCTTCAATGTATGCTCCTCTGTCCCACCCTATGGAGGACAAGTTACACAGAGGGGAATGAGCACTTTAGGATAAGATCCACTTACTGAGTTCTGTCCGTATTTCCTTCCCTTCCACTTTAACATACTGCTAATGGATCTCTTTACATGGTGGTATTTGCCAGGCTTCAAAATACTGCATGGTGGGAGATGTAGAAGGACAAGCTTACACTCCTGTCGTCTTGCAGGGCATTGACTCAAGGGGGTACTTTTGCAAACGAGGTATACAACAGAGGTCTGTCAGTTGAGCCTGGTCTCTCTCTGATTCTTTTGGCATGCACTCCATCTATTACTTGTTCTTTTGTAGATGATCCTGGTCGCCTACACACTGCTTTCCGCAAAGCAGCGTCTCTTCAGTGTTCCCAGGTTTTGCCTGTACCTAAAGGTTAGGTCAAGACCGTATCCTTGCATAGCTATGCCTGTACTGTAGGTGCAGCCTACACCGATGGAGAGGGTTTCCCATCGGTGTAGGAACAATGCCTCCCCAATCAAAGATGTCTACGTTGACAGAAGCACTTTTCTGTTCTGCACCCCTCCCCCCACCCCCTTTTAACTCCTGACCAATATAACTTTTAAGTGTAGACCAAGCTTTACTACTTTCAGGGCAATGGTGGTTCTACAACAATGGAACACCCCTCACCCTTTTCTGTCAGCATAGGCTGTGTGGAAGTTTGGGGGCAGGGAGGGGGAAGCAGACAACTTAGCCTAACTTTTGCTCTTTCTGAAAGACTAACTTTAATAGCTAATAACGTGAGACGTTCAAGCAGGGCAGTGGGGATGGGGAGAAACTGTAAGATGCTGTTTTTCGACCTTGTGTTAAATAAAAATAAAATGCAGACTGTAGCATAAATTGCTGAAAAAAGTAAAATAACAGGAAGGAATATGTGTAAACAAAATGCAGTTGTTAATCATTACTGTATGTCACAAAAAGTATAAATGCTTGTCTTAATTGTTTATCTAACCGAAACCTACCTCAGAAGGGGAAACTCTGCCCTGTGTACTCTCCCAACTAACTGCAGTTGCTCAAAATAAACTGCCTTTGGCTTGTTTTAACCCCAAAGAGTAAAAACTCGTTTTTCTTCCACAGGGGTTATGATGGTATAATCTCTGTACTGTAGAGACTACCTTAGATGTTCCGGAAACATCACCTAGCCATGACTTTGGTTTTGATTTTTCTCCTTTATTATGGCTTGGAAGGTGGGCTGAGAGATGGCTAACTATTGCTGGGCAGAGTTACATGTGCATGGCCTTTTATAAATTAAGGTTCCTGTCCCAAGGAGGTTAAATGAGTCTGTGCTCCTGTAAATAGAAATACTCCATAAATATAGAGAATCAAGTCTTCAAAGACTAGGTTGTAAGAAAAGAGGTTAGGTCGTCAACATTCTACAAATTGAGATTTGGATTTTTAATTCTCCTCTCTTGGCAAATTGGTCTGGATGTGACCTGGGCAGAGAATTAGAACACATTTGGCTAATCAAAAGCATGCAGATTAAAATAATTTAGAATCTACTTGTTCCCAGGCTCCATTTCCCGTGAGATTCTTTGCCTCTTTAGTACGACCTTTGCTAACAAAAGGCATGTTGGTTATGGAGAAATTGAAGCCCTAATCCTGCAGCCTTTCATGTGAGCAGTCCCATTAGCATTTAATACCATGGTGATAAGGACTGTGGAAATACCAAGACATTAAGGGGATTACTCGTTTGATTAAGGGATGCAAAATTGGCCCTAAAGTCATAGGCAAACTGACCTGATGCTGCAGCTTGCTCCTTTCCATTGCATACAGTTAAACAAGGCGAGAAGCCACTGAAATCACTATCCCCATCATCTTTTTGTTCTCTTTGTGCAGCACCTTGCACAATGAAGTCCTGGGTCTCCCAGGTGCTACAGTAATATGAATAATACCACCTGAGGTCAAAGAACTAACACTAAAGCATTTTTCATATGTAACACTGTTTCCCAATGTTTTTTAGGAAGCTGTTTCCACTACCTAGGAGTGGGAGATGAAGTGCCTTTGCAAAATTATATTCTACATCTTATTTTCAAATGATATCAAGTAGTCTTGAGATTGTTACTTCACTTCAATTAAGAACACAATTGGATGTTGATAAGAATGGGAGAGAAGACAAAGGGAAGGGAATATTTCCTTATGGAGAACATTATTTTCCAAGGAAGGCAGATAATGTGTATTTTAAAAAATTGTTTTATTTTTAAACTGCTTTCTTATTGTGTTTTAGTGGCCCTCCTATTCACAAGCACATTGCAGCTTCCAAAGACTAGCACAGTGAACAGGGATTGTCCCAACAAAATGTGGATTGTAAAAGACCTACTGAAGTCAATCCTTTATTTTCACTTCTACCAAATAATGGATGTTCTGAGACCCTTGCCTTTCAAAACTACTCTGTGCTTCATGCTAATTGTGTTCATGTCAGGCTATTTGAGTTTTCACATGACTGAAGCAACAGAGGGTCCTGTGGCACCTTTAGTCTTAAAGGTGCCACCCCTCTGATACTTGACACATGGCTGAAGTTAACATAATGCCCAAATTTAAATCAATGAATGGACTGTTTGCCCTATATTGTTTCCTCTCCTGGATCATTGCTATCCCCCTTATGTACAAGCTAGACTGCATGTTCTCTATTTACTGGCTTGCAAGGGAATGTGATTTTGTTTGGTATGATACCTCATACCAGGTCTTAATTATACAGATTCAAGGGTTGTCTAAACAGATGTATGGAGGAGGAGAACTGAAAAGGCTCATTTACCCAGGATGTTCTGATCACTTATCTCTCCCACAGCTGTAGCCTAGGGGACTTGGTCTTTCAGCCTTCAAACTCCATTTACCACAATCCCTGGCTCTTGAATCAATACTTCTTGTTACCATTAAATAATCCCCACACAGGCTGCAATGAGAACTTGGATATCTGGATCACTCACTATAATCCCCACTCATATGCTTTCCCTTTTTTGAAAGCTTTTAACCTCGCCCTTTCCTCAGGAATTCTACTGACTATAAAAGGCCTATGCTGCTTGGCCTTATAGGAAACCTGACTGCAAGCTAAGCTAGCTCATTAAGCATTAAAGTGGGAGCAAGCAAGCACCGGCTTATCTGGGAGATGAATTTTGTTTGCATTAATTATGGAATGTATTGGCTTTAACAAACAGCCCGTCTAAGAACAGAACCTCCTTTCAACCTGCAAGAAAATGGGTGGAGGAAGCCAAAGGATCAGAACTTGCTTCTGGGGGGAGAAGTGTGCATAAGATTCATTTGTGCAAATCAAGTTTTCCCAACTGTCCTTAAATTGTAGTTCCCTAGGGAACAGTTAGGGCTCTTATGTGGATACACTGGCGAACGGTTGAGTAGTGTATTATCACCAGTACTAATCCAGTCTGGACCTATGGCAGCTGGAAGCCATTTCTCAAAAAGCTGCTGGAGACTGGTTTCCAACATGTTCACATCTAAAAGTCACCAACACCATGCACCATTAGGTACCCAGGGCCAAGAACTGACTGGGCATGGAGTTAGACGCTTGTGTCCTGAGTTGGTTCCTCCAAGTCAGACCTGAGGTGCAATGGCAGGGTTATAGAAGTGAGGTTCTTAGTGGCAATGACTTGGCTGCTGTTCCTGCCCTTTGCAGAAAGAGGTCATTCCTCAGGGCTATTGATCCACCATTCATCAGCACCAAGTGGCTTTAACTGTCCATGTGTGTAGATGGGGGGGGGAGGGGGGAGCGAGCCATCTGGTCCCTGTTTAACCTTCACTCCCAGCAGCTTTTTATGCTGCACAATCACCTTAAGAAGAATTAGTCAATATGGACCTGACCCCAACTGTTACAGAGCTCCTGCAACTCTTAACCTTAATGGGAGTTGTAGACTCCAGCGCCTACTTGGTTTTAATCCTGTTGTATGGGTATTGATCTTAAAGGCCCAAAGAGTTAAGGGTGTTTATAAACTCTCTGACCAACATTAAACACTGGTAGGCCAGCATGGAGTTATTTTTAAACTGAGCCCTTGTTTTGGGGCATTTGCCATGTAAAACCCTTTATTCAATTTGCAAGTTTATTGATTGAATATAAGAACAAGAAATTAAAATAAGTATTTATATTGAAATGGATTATAAAAACACTCAGGCCTTATCAAAGGTCTTTTGGAGTCAAAATCAGTCTTATTTTCAGAGCAGCCTTTCTTTGGTGAAAGGAAAAACTTAATTTGCCTCTGTCCTGTTGTGAAAGGCATTTACTTGTCCTGTTCTTAACAAACAGCCAGACACAAGGTGGAGGAGAGACAGGATAAAAAGATGGTTGAAATATGGCTTTTGTTGATGTTTTGGGAACATCTGGACTGCAGATTAGTTCCAAGCGGATGCTTTGGCTGGCAACTTGACCATGACAGCTGCTGCTTGGAGTCAGGTTAATTGTGTTCTGGTCAGGACCATCATCTGGTTGGACCCTTTCTCCATAGATGAAGCAGGTGTGGATGAATGCAGGATGATTTACTTCAGGATCTGATGGAAAAACCAGGAGAGTGAGCCGGACAGCCTTCCTTTCAGGAAGAAAGCTCTTTAGATGAGTTGCAGTGCTGGCAGATCAAGGAATGAGCTGAGATGAACTGGGATGCAGGGTGGGACAGAAGGAAGAGAACTGAAGTGTGTTGGTGGTGGTTTTTTTGTTTTTTTTTCAGTCCCTTTAAGAAACCCCCAAAGGGGAAAAGTGGGCGATGTAGTTAATCTTTCATTTTGTCCACCAATTAGGTCTAATTTTAGTCACTCCGGTTTTGGTCTGTTAGCTTTTGGTTCCACATCTTCTGTTTTTACCAAGCATGATTTCAACAGTCCTTGAATTATATCAACAAGTTTTTTTGTTTGGACTAATCAAGCTTTTGTCTGCTTGTCTTGTGCTTGTTTATAATAGTTGGTTATTGAAAATAACTCAACATGGTTTTTCAGTTAATTTCCAAGTAGGTAAAAATTATAGGTGATCGTAACATCTTATAAACTTTCACTCCCTTTTTATATTTGAGCTTGCAATAGGAGGTACACTTTGTAGGCCCGGCAGTCACAACAATCTTTAGCTCTAGTTTTGGTATCCTCAGCTTTAGCTGTAACATAAGCCTTTTCAATGCAGTAAGTGACTAGTGCTCCCTGTACCAATCCTGGAATCGCTATACTTGTAGCGGCCTGTTCTAGATCGAGAAATTGAACTACATTAGCCAACTCTTAACTTAAGAACTTGCATGTAAAAACTTCTATCTCTTTTTTTAAAAAAAAATATTTTCTGTATTTATCTGGCCCTGCCATCACTGTAAAGATTGAGCACTCAGATATTAATCTGTGCTCACCACACCCCTGGAGGGGAGTGTAGACCAGACCCATTGTTGGGAAACAGACTGAATGACTCACCCAAGGTCACAGGAAGTCTGTGGCAATAGATTGTGTTAAAGAATGTTACAACTTTTTTTGATCTATTGTGGAAGAGCTCCAATATGAGCTTCATGTGACTGCATCTTATCAGACTGCATATTTTAGGGTGTTCCCTAATTTAATCACCCAGAATGGGTAATATTTACTGTGTATCTGATATTGAGCTAACACTTACATAGGTTTATCACAATGCTGGCTTCTTGTTAATAACGTTCTATGGAACCTTCAAGCCCAATGAAGCACAGATAACAAGCCCTTCAGAAAGAGGGAAGAGCGAATCAAGCTGGAGCAGCACAGCAAGTGTCATACTGTCTCATCTATACCCTGAAATCTCATTGGTATCAAGGGGGTTTTTGTAAATGGACCCCATATGGCTACTAAGTGAGTCAAAGCTTAAGGATTCTTCATGGTTCAAAGTGTGTGTGTGTGTTTTTTTTTTTTTATTTATATAAAGCTGACAAACCCATTATAAAGATGGGCTGGTCTACGCTGGGGGGGGGGGGGGGGAGGAAATTGATCTAAGATATGCAACTTCAGCTACGTGAATAGCGTAGCTGAAGTATCTTAGATCGACTTACCTGGGGTCCACACGGCGCGGGATCAACGTCCGTGGCTCCCCTGTCAAGTCTGCTACTGCCGCTCGCTCCAGTGGAGTTCCAGCGTCGACAGGGAGCATGTTCGGGGATCGATATATCGCGTCTTAACAATCTATCGCTATCCGCTGATATGGCGGGTAGTGAAGACGTACCTGATGCTTGATAGGGAGTACAGGTCTTGGCATGTTTTGAAGGAGACCTTGAAGCGCTCCCTGTCTATACCTAGTCCTCATGGTGTCCCTATGTGACACCTCCAAGCCAATGGCCTGGAGTTTCAGGAGCTCGTTCCCAGACAGAGGCGTTACCAGCTTAATTTTCTTTGTGCAGTTTTCCAAGCAATTAAGTCTAATATATGAAAAACAAGTCCAATCCACACAGGATAGCTCTTGTAAGCTCCCAGCTGGTAACGGGGAAACACAAGGTGGGACAGAGCCAGTTTAGGAACTAACCTCTCTACAGGTTCTGTTACTGACTGGGACACCCAGTTGTGCAGCCTACTAAGATGTTGAGTCTGTTTGGCCTCAGCTACATGTTAGCTCTCAGCTGGTACTGAGGAAATACAAGAGCTACCCTGTGTGGACTGCACTTATTTGTTTTTGTCTTAGAGTTAATTCCTTGGAAAAGTGCATGAAGGAAATGAAGTCCTGAACCCTGGCAATAAAACCCCAGAGAATGATTTACATAAGAATGACCGTACTGGGTCAGACCAAAGGTCCATCCAGCCCAGTATCCTGTCTACTGACAGGTTCATTCCCTCTGGGGCACCTGGCATTGGCCACTAACAGGTAATGATCAAGTGATCTCTCTCTCCTGCCATCCATCTCCACCCTCTGACAAACAGAGGCTAGGGACACCATTCCTTACCCATCCTGGCTAATAGCCATAATGGGCTTAACCTCCATGAATTTATCTAGTTCTCTTTTAAACCCTGTTGTCCTAGTCTTCACAACCTCTTTAGGTAAGGAGTTCCACAAGTTGACTTTATGCTGTGTGAAGAACTTCCTTTTTGTTTTAAACCTGCTGCCCATTAATTTCATTTGGTGGCCCTAGTTCTTATGTTCTGGGAACAAGTAAATAACTTTTCCTTATTCACGTTCTCCACATCACTCATGATTTTGTATACCTCTATCATATTCCCCCCTCTTAGTCTCCTCTTTTCCAAGCTGAAAAGTCCTAGCCTCTTTAATCTCTCCTCATATGGGACCCGTTCCAAACCCCTAATCACTTTAGTTGCCCTTCTCTGAACCTTTTCTAAGGCCAGTATATCTTTTTGGGGATGAGGAGACCACATCTGTATGCAGTATTCAAGATGTGGGTGTACCATGGATTTCTATAAGGGCAATAAGATATTCTCCATCTTATTCTCTATCCCTTTTTTTAATGATTCCTAGCATCCTGTTTGCTTTTTTTGACTGCCGCTGACCACTGCATGGACATCTTCAGAGAACTATCCATGATGACTCCAAGATCTTTCCTGATTAGTTGTAGCTAAATTAACCCCCATCATATTGTATGTAGAGTTGGGGTTATTTTTCCCAATGTGCATTACTTTACATTTATCCATATTAAATTTCATTTGCCATTTTGTTGCCCAATCACTTAGTTTTGTGAGATCTTTTTGAAGTTCTTCACAGTCTGCTTTGGTTTCAACTATCTTGAGCAGTTTAGTATCACTTGCAAACTTTGCCACCTCACTGTTTACCCCTTTCTCCAGATCATTTATGAATAAGTTGAATAGGATTGGTCCTAGGACTGACCTTGGGGAACACCACTAGTTACCCCTCTCCATTCTGAAAATTTACCATTTATTCCTACCCTTTGTTCCCTGTCTTTTAACCAGTTCTCAGTTCATGAAAGGATCTTCCCTCTTATCCCATGACTGCTTAATTTATGTAAGAGTCTTTGGTGAGGGACCTTGTCAAAGGCTTTCTGGAAATCTAAGTACACTATGTCCACTGAATCCCCCTTGTCCACCTGTTTGTTGACCCCTTCAAAGAACTCTAATAGATTAGTAAGACATGATTTCCCTTTACAGAAACCATGTTGTATTCAAACCTGAACCACTAGTGACCCCCTTCTTTCTGTCCCTGCTACAGGTAATTAACTCCTGTCTTGTCAAGATGTGACTGTTTGGGAAGCCATGTGTCTGTACTTTGACATTTTAGGCTTGCTTAGCCCTTCTGTAAGCATATCCCCAAAGTGTACTGTCAGTGAGATAATATTTGCTGGCTTGAAGGGTATGGGAACCTGAGGCATGGAAAGAATAAGGCTCTGATTTTTCAAAAGGGAATTCAGCTTCTGAGTGCTTAACTCCCTTTTGAAAATGAGACTTAGCCTCCTAAATCCACTAGGCAGTCCCATGCTGAGCACAGAATTGCTTAAATACCTTTCAAAATCTGGGCTAAGTAACTTGGCCAACATAACACAAGGAGAGTGTGGCACCACTGGGAACTGAATCCAGAATCTCTCAAGATCCAGTTTAAGGCCTTAGCTTTTTCATGTGTGAAATGGAGAGAGAGTTTATAGGGAGGAGCAGCTGATAGGGTTCCTTCAAAACCGGTGAAGGAACACTTCCCTTAAGCATCTCAAACATTTAGACAATTACATATGTTTGGACACTTGTGTAATTCATCCAGGCATGGAGAGCCCATGCAAGACCTAAACCATGTAACTCCTTCATTGCCGAGCTCATGGAAGCCCAAGTTTCAGGAGTACCGAGCTCTGGAAAACAGGGCCGTTGAGGTCTCACATACAGCATCCAAGATCATGAGGCTTGAGATGTTTCTTAGAGAATTGTGAACTGTGGCTATAGTTAGCAGCCAAGATAACTAGCTGGCTCTACTGTGAAAGATCTTCATAAACTACATGAAATCTCCTAGCTCTAGAACAGCAGGCCTCTTGCTTTTAACTTCAGACACTTTGTGAGTGGCCACAGGATATGAATGTAAATGTCTCAAAAGGATATTTAACCCTTTCAGCCCTAAGACACCTTTTAAGTCTGTTTTAGAGTCCTAATGGTCTGTCAGGTAGGTTGGAAGATAGGGGTTCTACAAGTTATTCATTGAGAGGAAACTGACTAATGACTCAGACAAAGAGTTTATCCTAATCTCCATTTAGGACATATACAACCGTGATCAGAGACATAAACTGCATTCTTCTGTTGTTTAGCAAGTGTCCTACTCCCAGAACTTGGAAACGCAACTGAGGAGCACAGCTTGAACATTGACATGGAACTATGTCTACTACACCTTAAAACTCTAAATCCTTGTTATGCTCATTTTTCTGGGATTGAAAATAATCCACGCAGGGAATACAGAAGACCATCTAAACCACATCAATGGTCTTGTTGTTTCCCTGTCCTTTGTGGGAGACTTCACTGGGGTAATTAATTAGCTTCATATTTTTACCACAATCAGTTTTGTGTTGCACATTTATTCCAGCTCCTGGGAGCTGGACAATAGGAAAGTGTGGATTAAGGAATTACCATATTTAATTAATTTCTACCATCTCAGTCCTTATTTTGCTTTGTGTTGTCTCCCACCACACAGAATAAGACAGCCCATGTGCTCGTCTAAAGAACAATGTGGTATGTAGTTCCCCTCAGACATGTTTTGTTCTGTAACTTTCTAAGTACAGCATGTTCAGACATTCTTTCAGTGAGATTACTAGTAATGCTCCAAGTACTGTACTGTCCAAGGGTGGGGGTCTTGCATCACTAATCTGGGCTTGCACAGAAAGGTAGATTCTCTAGGACATGTTTCTTTTGGAAACTGTTTGGGATTCCGAAGGTCTGCCTCAAACTCTGCTTAGGAGCAGGAACTTGAAATGTAATTGGCAGTGGGTGCAGTCAGAATTCTGTGATCTTGCTCTCCAGTAAGAAAGGTTGCTGCCTTAGCAGGTATTTACCCATTGGGAATCTTACCGGAAATCTAGACTACAGTAGGGGAGAGGTTAAAGTGTGTGTTATACCAGCAATGCCTCAGACTTAGCCTGTGGTCACTACACCACTTGACAGTGACCTCCATTCTCTAGGTGAGAGATTGTTAGGCAAGGAACAGCTCATTACCTCAGAGTGTCTCTGCTTTCCTTGTGGGAAGGGAATGTGCTTGCTCACACCTGCCTTTTCTAGAGAAGAGCCTGTACTGCAAAAATATCAAGATCTACAGCTGGTCATTAGGAGTTAGTGAATGTGGCTAAACTTTTCCCTGTAACAGCTGTAATGCAGGGTATACAACCTCTGGGGGAAGGGCTGTGCTGGGTACTCGGGATCTTCTACCCAGCAGCCTAGAAAGCTAGAAGAGGGAATATACAGGCTTCAGTGGAGCTAGTCCCATGCAGTATAAGGGTACCTGTAATCCTTTCTCCTTTTCTAGAGAAATGGGGTGGGGGTCTGAGCCTGATAGTGGTGAGTGCTTGGTAGAAGGGGTGGGGGGATGGTTCTGAGCCTGGATGACTGTTTTGGGTGTATCTTGAGCCCAGAGGTGTCCACTGAGTGAATGGATCTGAACTGTGGGAGAGGATGACTTACACTGCTCTAAAGCCAAAATGCTTCTGAAATAAACGTAGTCGAACTTTACTAATTCTGGGTCACTGAGAACGAAAATGATGCTTAAAATTGTTGATTGGCTCTAATTTTCAAGATATGCTATTGGGTCAGTATATACGATCCTTGAGTTGGGAATGGCAGAGGATAAGTGAGTTATAAAGGGAAGGGATCTCAATTTAAACCAGAAATGACTAAAATACAGCTTTGACTGGATCTATGAATAAATCTATGACTGGGTTTGGACAGTACTTGCTTTTTAGGCAAAACAATGAATGATGCAATCTGAAGCTGGTATTGCATCATGCATGATATGAATTGCATCATGTTATTACTAAAAGTCATGGATGATGCAATCATAACAAAGCTTACATCACTCTGCTGAACAAATTGCCCTATATCAGCTCTAGAAATCATACAGTGTCGTGCTCTCTTATTTGTCAGTGTTTGATTTTTGCAAAGGGACACATTTCTGTTTAGCCAAAGTGAGCAGAGATGCCTCGTACTTGTGTGAACAGTGCAGATAACTTCTGCTATGTTTGTGGTGGTGACTTTTACATCACAAAAGCGCAGTATAACCACTATGGTTAAGAAAGCCTATCACCTTTATTTTGGCTGCAAAATTGGAGATCAGGACAAGAGGTGGGCCCCACACATATGCTGCAACACTTGTGCAACAAATCTTTGCCAGTGGTTGAACAGGAAAAGGAAATCTCTGCCTTTTGCAGTGCCAATGATTTGGAGAGAACCAACAGATCATACCAGCAATTGTTACTTCTGCATGGTGCCTCCCAGTTGGGAAAGGTGTGTCAAAGAAGAAAAAGTGGACTGTGCATTATCCAAACATTCCATCAGCTATACGCCCAGTACCCCACAGAGAAGGACTGCCGGTTCCTGATGCACCAGAATCATTCTCACTTGAGTCAGATGAGGAAGAGGATGAAACTTCTGGTCCTGAACCATCAATGTCACAGGACCCACATTTTCTCCCATCCTCCTCCTCTGAACCACATCTCATAACACAAGGTAAACTGAATGACCTTGTCAGGGATTTGGAACTACCCAAGAGTAAGGCAGAGCTGTTGGGCTCCAGACTAGAGCAGTGGAATCTCCTGGCAGGTGATGTTAGGGTTTCCATGTTCCGTGACCGTCAAAAGGATCTTGTCCCATTCTTCATGGAAGGTGATCTTGTAGCCTGCAACATCATCGATGGTGTGATGGCAGCCCTCAACATCGTTCACGATCCAGATGAGTGGAGACTGTTCATTGATTCATCGAAGATGAGTCTTAAAGCTGTTGTACTGCATAATGGCAATGTTTTGCCATCAATTCCAGTTGGTCATGCAGTCCATATGAAGGAAACCTATGACAACATGAAACAACTTTTGAGGTGCATAAACGATGACCAACATCAGTGGCAGCTTTGTGGCGATTTGAAGGTTGTTGTTCTCTTGCTTGGGCTGCAGACTGGATACAAAGTACTACTGTCTTTTCTGCGAATGGGATAGTCGTGCAAGAGATTCCCACTACATCAAGAAAGATTGGCCATTCGGACAGCCATTGGAGCCTGGGAGGAAAAGTATTCAGCATCCACCACTTGTTGAATCAAGGAAGATTGTTACCACCCTTACACATCAAGCTGGGTCTGATGAAGAACTTTGTCAAGGCCATTGACAAAACACAAGCAGCTTTCAAGTACCTCCATGGAAAATTTCCAAGGTTAAGTGAAGCTAAGATAAAGGAAGCTATCTTTTTTGGTCCTCAGATTCATGAACTTCTTCGAGATGATGCATTTGACCATGCACTGCCTGGCAAGGAAAAGACGGCATGGAAAGCCTTCCAGTTAGTGGCAATAAATTTTCTCGGAAACAACAAGGCAGACAACTACAGGTTGTTGGTGGAAAATCTCCTTAAGGCATACAAAAGCCTTGGTTGCAACATGTCACTAAAGATACCTTTTTTTGCACTCTCATCTAGATTTTTTTTTTTTTTTTTTTTTCTACCAAACTGCAGAGCAGTGAGCGACGAGCACAGCAAGCGATTTCATCAGGACATAGCATTTCTCCATTGTTGCAATCAGGGCAAATGGAGCCCCTCAATGCTTGCAGATTATTGCTGGACAGTGACAAAAGATGCTCCATTTAATGAATACAAGAAACAAGCCAAGAAGCGCCAATTAGACACTGAATAGGACTAAACTATGTACATAATAGTTTTTTGCCTTTTGTATCATAAATTTTATTTATATAACCCTTTTGCTGATTTTTAAAGTGTTACATAAACAGGCCAGGTGAAATATTATCATGTAAAGCAACCATAAACACACAAAAAAGACCTAGGTTTACAATTTATGATAGTTTTAATCTACACAAATATATATAGACATAAAATCTAAAAACTTAAATATCTTAGAAACAGTAGCCAATCAGTTGTTTTAATTGTCACACTTGAATTCAGCACATCAAAATACATAATAAATAGCACATTTTATCTCTGAAGCAGACGACTTCTCAAAAATTGTAGACCAGTGTTATCAGCCTAGGCAGCGGTGTGTGTGGGTTGTCTGAACTGGTAGGGCTGCGCAGGGAGCTGAACGCATAAGAACAAACAGACAGCTTGGATCAAGAGATGACTTCAGCCTCTTATCTATCAGCAAGGTAGCTTACCCTGAGCCAGCGATGAAGGGAGAGCTTCCCTGTAGCTTTCTTAAACAGCACTTGCTCAGGCTTTCTGGAACAGCTGTTGGAGAGGAAAAATTCACAAGGCAGCCCGTATGGTGAAGTTTGTTCAGACTCAGCATGTAAATAAGTTTCTATCTACACATTTGTTCATTATTCCCCACTTGGAAAGATGGGCTAAATTTACAAGTCTGATTTGCAACACAATTCAAGCAGCTCCAGCAGATACTACTGCAAGCCATAGTGCGGGGAGCGGTCACTGTAGAGCAGTCACTTTGTATTAACAAAAAGGGCTATTTTTTAAACTGAGCTTCAGATGGCAGAATGCACAGTCTTGTGGCTAAAGCAGAGAGTTTGGACAGTGGAGACCTAGGTTACATTCCTTACTCCACCCCAAGGAGTCACCCTAGACAAGCCTGTAATCCCCATCTCTAAAATAGGGATTATACTCCTTTTCTCTTATCTATTTGGGCAGGAACTGTCCCTGTGTTTGTATAGCACCTAACACAATAGAGCCCCACTCTAGTGGTTAGGGTTGCCAATCCTCTAGGAATGCCATGGATTCTCCAGGAATTAAAGATTAATCTTTAATTGAAGATTGTCATGTGATGACCCTCAAGGAATACGACCAACCAAACTTGGTAACCCTACTGCTAGGTGGTATTGCAATAAATGATCTTTACCCCATTAGAGATAAGCCCTTTTTCTGTACTCAAGACATGCCCCCATGTTGAACCTTCACTTCACTATTTATTTTTTCTATTTCTGGTAACAGAAGGCATCACAGTGACTAGTCAAACTCACTCTGAAACAAAGACATACTATGCAGTAGTACAACTCCCTCTTGTGACTACGGAGTATACTGCCTGGAGAATATTTTTATAATCTTTTCCTTTTAAGGTCTCCAAAATGTCATGAAACAAATTCACTTTCTGAAAGTGATACTTCCCTTACACTTACAGGGCTGCATTTCCCCCAGGGCAAAGGGCACTGAAAGAACTTCAGGTTGGGATGGGATGGGACAATGAGAAGTGAGGGCAGAGGATATGAAAAAGTAAAACACAATAGGAAAGAGACAATGAGGGGAATTGCTTCTACGCTTGTCCTCTAGTTATGCACCCAAGGTAATGTGCAACCCCCCAGAGAAGCTGCCTGACGAGGAATCAATGATTTGTCATTAAGGGGCTGCTTCTTCTGAATTTTAGGTAGCTGTGGAATTCATATTTTTCAATCCTAGTTATCTTCCTTTTATCCCTTTCCCTTGCCATCAAAGCCAGTCTGCCTATGCTTCCCCAATATTCCTTGGGCCAAGGCCATAGGAACATGAGGGGTAAAAGTAACCACCACCATAGGCTGAAACAGGAGTAACTCTGCAGAATGTACTTGGTTTAAGTTGCAGTGGGCCCCTCAGACGTGTCCTAAATTCCAGTAGCAATGCATTGTTTCAAACTTGGGATATTCTACTGAGCACTGTGACCTTTCAGGTCTGTACATGTATCTGTGATTTAACCACCCACTAGCTGCATTTAAAGATTATCCTTATTTCAAAGGGTTGATCAAGAATTCCTACTCTCTCCGTAGTACAGTACACCATCTGTCTGCGCAATCTGGCTGTGCTGCAGTCATATCTTGCAAACATCATAGGCAAAGGTAACCCATATTCTTAGGAAGTCCCATGAAGCTTTCAGATGTCTTGGAGACCTATAGAAGTAGTAGTAATAGTTACGGTAGTATTTTGACACCAGGTATTCAAATCACTTCATCCACCACTAAATGCAACCATCTTCATCTGAAATGGAACACGGTTTAACTGCCTGGAGCAATGCCACATCAAGTTAGGGACAGAAAGGAAAATTGATATTTCATCTTATTAGAATTTAAATTTGCAGAAGTTGTCTTTAACTGCCAACAGCCCCGAGAGACCCACCTCCAGTTCCTGTAGAGCTGTACGCCATGAAACGTGGTCAGACTACCAATAGGAACCTGCCTGTGTTTTGGTGAAAGTTTATTCAAATCTGTAACAGATTTGGCAAACCATTTCACTCCAGTGAATTGGCACGAGCTCTACTGAAATTATCCTTTTATAAGTATTTATGTGCCTTCGGATGACATCAGATTCCTTGCTGTGTGTTAAGTATGTTCACTAAAAGTAAAGGTGCAAAATTGCTCGAAGAGATTAGTCTCAATACTGAATCACAATTAACAGATGCATCTTAATAAGATAGCCACATTCTAAATTGAAGAGGTGATATTTCTGCTTGAATAAATCAAGTAACTGAGGTCAGTGCCCAGTTGA
This sequence comes from Malaclemys terrapin pileata, assembly GCF_027887155.1. Lineage (NCBI taxonomy): Eukaryota > Metazoa > Chordata > Testudines > Emydidae > Malaclemys > Malaclemys terrapin. The sequence continues at coordinate 34,011,929 of NC_071518.1, forward strand.
ATAATATTTCATGCTGCTCGTTTTATAGCAGGGGTAGGCAACCTATGGCACATGTGCCAAAGGCGGCACAAGAGTTGATTTTCGGTGGCACTCACGCTGCCCGGGTCCTTGCCACTGATCTGGGGGGCTCTGCATTTTAATGTAATTTTAAATGAAGCTTCTTAAATATTTTGAAACTTTATTTACTTTACATACAACAATAGTTTAGTTATATATTATAGACTTATAGAAAGAGACCTTCTAAAAACATTAAAATGTATTACTGGCACGCAAAACCTTAAATTTGAGTGAATAATGGCACACCACTTCTGAAAGGTTGCCGACCCCTGTTTTATAGTATTTCTCTCTGTACATAATTTCAAGTTAAATATTGATACCTTGCTTTCAATTTATGACCTAGTTTCTGTTTTAGTTTAACTTTCAGAGAAGACTGTAATTACATAGTTAAATTTACTTTTATAATATGGGACTTTGTTTGGAAAGCTCACAGTAGAGTGTTAGTAAAATAAGGCTTAGCACTGGAGGTTATCTGAAGGATCAAATCTTCCCACGTTATCAGCATCTACTGTAGTGCATTGCTTAGCTCTTTCCTCCTCCAACTGAGAGCCAGCAGTAAGGATTGCCATGTTCCATTCCAAGCTCTGCTATTGAATTGCCAAATCACTTTAGAAGGGGGCGGAGGTAGCAGCTAGGCCTAAATTTTTAGAAGTGTCCACTCATTCATTTTGGGTGACCAGCTTAAAACACATATGTGTTGGACACCCAAGAATTGAGGCACCATCAAATTGAGGGGAAGAATTTCAAAAATACCTCTGCGATTTTAGGCGTACAAGTTCCATTGACTTTCAAAAGGTGCTTCTGAAAGTCTTCCCCTTACAGCTTATGGTCTCCTTGCCTCACTGCACCCTTCAGTAATCTGAGTTACTATCGGCTTTGGAAGGGGCCTGTGAGGCTTAATGATGGTAAGGAAGCTGGAGAGCTTTGGAGGAAAGGAACTATGTAGTCACGTAGTCTGTCAGCGTAAAGGGAAAAGAATTAATTTCAAACTCCACAGTGACAAATTACAAGACATTGCCCCTGTATTTCTGACCTTTTCTTGTTGTGCTTGTTTTGAAAATGGGGGAGGGGCGGATGTTTTAATCAAATAGCATTCATATTCTACAACTTGGATAAAAATGGCTTCGGAAAGCAGAAATAACCCTGCCCTCTATTTCAATATCTTTAAGTAGCATGAAATTGTGAGCCTATGGAGAGCCGGTTCCCTCTTCAAACATTACCAACCAAAACACCCAATCCAGTGGGAAGCTTCTTTCTCAGAAACTAGGTTCTGGCCCATGGGAGAAAGAGAGATTGGGGTCTGAGGAATATTTATTTTGTTCATTTCTCTCACTGATTTTGTTCAGAGCAGTCTGTTTAGTAGCTTTTATCCCTATTGATTACTCCTCTCTCCAAAGCTTATGCTTCACCACTGTCTTACTAATGTGAGAAACCACAGGAACAGATGTTTAAGTAACATGCTTTCTGGAGCGATGTTATTCTAGACATAGGCCAGATGGAGAACTAGTTATGGCCCATTGAGCCAGTACCAACCCAGCACAGGTCAGCTCATTGGTTTTGCACAGTCTGAGCTTTGGTTTTTGAGTTGTTTATCCCCAATGATGCCAGATTAAACCCTTCTGGATGAGAGGCTGTAGAGTACCATCTTCCCAAATGTACAGCCCAGGAGAAACGGTTTCATTTTGGAGGGCATGTGAGATTAACTTAGAGTGTTACAGTTAGATACCCCAAGCAGACACCAACCCCTCCCAGGGGACAGCAAAGAGGGATTGGCTTAACTGTAGTAGACGAGAGGTAACTCCTGTTTGTTGCAATGAAGTATTGACACTAATGCTGAATGACAACCCAAGTGTTAAGTAGTTTTCCCTTTTGCCGATTTCAGAAGAAGTGTCCGTATATTCTGGGCTTTGGGGGCAATTGCCCCTTTTCTTCCTGCCTGCCCAGTCTGGACTTGGTTCAAACCCCACCCCTGAACTTCACAGAAACTGGAGCCAAAACACCATGTGGGGATTTGTGAGCAAACCCAGATGTGAAGTTTTTCCAGCTCAAACCCCAGTTTGACATCTCAACAAGAAAGTAGCTGCGCCCTAGGTCCCAGATCGAGTGCCTATTGAAAGAGCAGGCCTGGGGACATATCCTGCCACCCACCGTATGGCAGCAGTATTTTGGGGAGCCTGAGTTGTGGTACTGTACCCACCGAGGGCTGGGCTTCCATGCCTGTCCCTGAACAGCAAGGTTTGGGGGACTACAGTGGTCTAAAGGAGGAGCAGGACTGTGGGATTTGTTGGCATGCAGTTCCACCAGTCATTTACTCTGCAAACTATTGGGTAGGTAAAGGATTCCTTCCCTACTCCACACCCCTTCGCTCCTACTCTCATCCAGTCTAGCCTCAGGAGAGCGGACCTCTCTTAGAGTAGGGTCCATGCATGGAGGCTGCCTGTTTGAAATAGCGAGGTCACCTAAAATACCCCGAACACAGTAGTGTGTGGTGATCCTGTACTCAAGTGTCCACGCATGTGGTGGCTTTTCAAGTAAGGAATTGTTTATCAGTTGCAGATACAGGGACAACAGGAGAGGCTGCAGTGTCAGCAATTTCTAGAGCTGTCATACCTGGCTCCCATTGTTTTCTTTATTCAAAGCATTTCTATTTTTATTTGGAGGAGGAGATGAAACAAATGACAAAATATTGTGCCGAATAGACACTGTAAGCATCCATTTTCCTGCTGCTCGGATGAGGCAGGTAGGAGACTTCAGGTTGAAATGCTGGATGTGTGGAAAGCTAAATATTTTAACGTCAGTAATTTGCATGTGATGTGGCTTCAGCTGAGGATGTTAAACAACTGATGTGCTCCAGGTACAGATTTGTGCTAGAGGGAGCAAAATGCACCTCCACTGCAGTTGTATAACTGGATTTGTCTCCCACTGATCTCTATTTTTATTTTAAGCCAAAGAGAGGTTTTGAAGCAGAACCAGCTTGACTTATAATTTTAGAAGTGAAATAGCTGCAATGCCCATACAAATGATGGGGGAGTGAATTGGAGTTAAGTGATGAGACTTGGCAAGAATGCTAAATTATGTGCAGTGAAGTTTGAAGCAATTGCGTAGTCAGTAATACATAGGCTGTGCTCAGAAAATGTGCATTTTACTCGGTGGCTGTGTGGAGCAGCTGCTGTCTTTGTGCAAGGACTTGGGTGTGACTGAAGAGACCCTCCATTCTGGAAAGTGGAGTTGGGATGCAGGGACAGAACAGACTGTTAGGATGCAGTTTACAGTAGGGTGTTATGTTATGAAGTACATATAGTATGTTAAACAAAAAAATAATCTCTCCAGGCCTTAGCACCACCATGAAAACTGGGTGGCACTGGGCTCCTGTCTGAGAGGAGCCATCCTTTAAAACTGTCCTACTTTGGGACAAAGCAGTTTGCTAATCTGCCAATCAAGAAAAGGAAATAGTACCATGTGACTATGGTGACCAATCCCCCCACAAATATGTCAGACAGTGGCTAGTCTGAAAATAGGTTGAAGAAACACTCTGAACAAGACACCATAAACATCACAGAAGTATTATTTGTGACCATTCATGGTCAGAGATAGTCTAACTCCATGATCTCTTCAGTCTTCCTACTGTAGTAGCACTTAAGGACCCTGAACCAGGATCAGGACCCTATTGGAGTAAGCATTACACAACTAACATAAATAGTCCCTGGACTTGACAGCTCAATTGAGCATTTAGACAATATGCAATAAGGGACTTTATGAATAGGTTAGGCAGAGCTGAGGGGACACGTAAGAACATAAGAATGGCCATAGTGGGTCAGACCAATGGTCCATCTAGCCCAGTATCCAGTCTTCTGACAGTTGCCGATGCCAGATGCTTCAGAGGAAATGAACAGGACAATTATTGAGTGATCCATCCCCTGTTATCCAGTCCCAGCTTCTGGCAGTCAGAGGCTCAGGGACACCCAGATCATGGGTTTGCATCCCTGGCCATCTTGGATAATAGCCATTGATGGCCTATCCTCCATGAACTTATCTAATTCTTTTTTAAACCCAGTTATGCTTCTGGCTTCCACAACATCCCTTGGCAATGAGTTCCATAGGTTGACTGTGTGTTGTGTGAAGTACTTCCTTTTTTTTTTTTTTTTTTTTTTTAAAACTGCTGCCTACTAATTTCATTGAGTGACCCCTGGTTTGTGTTATGTGAATGGGTAAATAACACTTCTCTATTTTCTTTCTCCACATCATTCATGATTTTATAGATGCCTATCATATCCTTCCTTAGTCCTCTCTTTTCTAAGATGAACAGTCCCAGTCTCCCTTTAATCTCTCCTCCTCTGGAAGCTGTTCCATACCCCAATCATTTTTGTTGCCCTTCTCTGTACTTTTTCTAATTCTAATGTATCTTTTTTTGAGATGAGGTGAGCAGAACTGCACACAGTATTCAAGAAAAAAGAAGAACAGGAGTACTTGTGGCACCTTAGAAATTTATTAGAGCATAAGCTTTCGTGGACTACAGCCCACTTCTTCGGATGCATATAGACTATATATGCATCCGAAGAAGTGGGCTGTAGTCCACGAAAGCTTATGCTCTAATAAATTTGTTAGTGTCTAAGGTGCCACAAGTACTCCTGTTCTTCTTTTTGCGGATACAGACTAACACGGCTGCTACTCTGAAACCTCACAGTATTCAAGGTGTGGGTTTTAGATTTTTACTGTAGGATGGATTTACAGCTGCTTATCTGGAGTTAAACTTTATCACCTACTTAATTGCTTTGAAGTCATTCATGTCCTATAGCTGAAAGCTTCCTTAGTTTAGTTGTTAATATCTCTAATTTTTTCAATATTTTGATTTTAAGCCTTTGCCCTTCAGGATTTTATAACAAATGCACTATTCACTAGGTCTCCTGGAAAGTGCAAGAGGATTTGCTTAGACAGGAACTAAGCGAATACTGATTTGAAACTCCAAAACTCAAGTAAATAATTTGCATCATTAAATTAGTATGGTGTGATATGCTACCATAAAATCCATCAATGTCACTTTGACTATTTTTTTAGGGGGAGAGGGGTAGACAAGGACCTAGTCTGAGGGCTTAATTACTGTGAATTGAAGCAGTGCATCTTGAGTTATTGGCAATATTGATGGCTTTGGCAAAGCTATTCCCTGGTCCCATCAGAGTATTACCTGAGAGTTTCTAGATCCTTACATGTAGGTGAGATGTTTCCAATCAGTTGACTTAGCTCCATATTGTGCTCCAGTGTTTAGTAGTGATCTGGATGTGGGAAATTAGTGAGGTAGCAAAGTTTACAGCCGAAGCAGTATTTAGGTTAGTCAAGACTAGAGAAGATTCATGAACCTTAGAGAGACCTAACCAAGCTATGCCAACAAATGAGCTTCCATATTGAAAAATGTAAGACACATTGAAAGCAAGAAAGTGAACTACTTGTACACGGGTTCTAAAGAATGAACCACACAAGAAGGACTTAAGGATCCTTGTGGACAATTCAAAAGCTTCTACTCAATATGAACTCATACTTCCAGACATTGGCGAACCACTAACAAAGATAGAAGGAAACTTCTCCTATAGGCAGGGTGCTTCATAAAGTTTTCTCCTATAGGATTCCTACCTTTTTCTCACCTTCCTCTGAAACATCTGATCCTGGCCACTATTAGAAGTAGGATACCGTCCAGATGGATCACTCGTCTGATCCAGTATGGCAATTCTTTGGGTAAATATTTAACTTTCAAAAGCAGAGAGAAGCTTGTTCTCATTTGATCATACTAATGCTTTGAAACAAACAGGATGAAGCAATTGCAATTTTGTAAAAATTTCTTATGTGATCATAAAAGAATAACTAAGAGAACATCAAGGACATGGTACAGGTCCTATTTCTCTACAGTATGGGCCATGCAGCGCCCCAAAGAATTTGAATGGTTTTGCATGTTTGAGCAAATGAAATGGAATTCTGCTGAGCAGCAGAGAAGCTGTTGACAGAATGGATGGAAGTGTTCAAAAGCCTGTTTACACTGGGTTATTAGTACTCATGTATCTGCACTGATGCAAACCTATATGCTAAACCAGAACACTACGGGGCTTGCACCAGTACAATTTACAGTTTCAAACCAGGGTAAACTCTGTTTTCCACTTGTGTGGAACATATATGCTGGTATTTGTACTAGTAGATACTGCCTGTCTCTAAGGGGGATATTTGTAAGTCCGAGACTGTTCACACAATGGAATGGAAAGGCTTTTCCTCCTTTTTGAAGGGGCAACAATTTATTTTCATTCAAGTGCTTATGCCAATATTTCATCTTCTGCTATTTGAAGAGTTACCTGCTTTACGTCTGAAATTGCCCTGTTTGGTGTCCATCTGACCCCACCCCCTCCACATTTGTAAGTTTCAGCATGTCAGTCAGTCTGTCAGATCTCCCTTTAGTAGGTTTTGAGGAGTTGCGAAATGTTAGTTCTTTCCTTGATTCAACAGCTCAGTCAGTAAATATCCCATCAAACTTTTTTTTTTAAATAACCAGAAAGCTTGACTCACTGTGGAATAGACACTCAGCTGACACCAGTAATGCAATGAAAAAAACCTTTCCCTTTAAAAGCTTCTTTAGATGATTTTTGTTATGAGTTCAATAGTAGAAGCAAAAATGATTAAGGGGAAAATAGATCTAATTTCTGAAGGCCCTTTTTTCTTTTTGTTTAGATCTTTCTAAGAGAAAGAACATGTCAGGTTTCTTCAGGGGTTTCCTTGAATTGATGCACAGAGAGAACAGTAGAAAAAATATTGTTACCAAAAGGGGTCTAATGGAAAGATTTCCAGAGCCATCGCCTCCTATAGAAAGTCCTAGAGTTGAGATTCTGGCCAGTTCAATTAGTCATCAGCCATTCTTCAAATTCTATTTTGGGATAGCATTAGAGCTACACAAGAACTATTGTCTGCACAGAGATGGAAGAAATGTGGTGGTAAAGAGTAGGAAAAGAGTCACATAGAAGAGGATGTCCTTAAATTGCAGATAGCTTTTGTATAAGCACCCATGACCATAACATCTGGTCTCCTGATGGACAGGTAACTGAACTGATGCATTAGTTCTTTGAGGATATACCCTCCAGTGGTGGCAGTCAGTAAGGGCCCAAGGACCAGGCACTTGTGGTGGAGTTCTTAGTCCCCTCCATGTTCATTGGCTCTTGTTGAAAACAGAGGGCAATTGGTACCATGCTGGGTTAGATCCTAGAGAAGTACCACTAACAAGAAAATTGGTAACTGCTCATTCTGCTTCCAGAGTGTTTAAGATGCTTGGGAGCTTTTGTTCAGTCCTGAGAAACTGCAGAGTAATGGAAGCCAATGAAACAGAAGGTAGGACAGAGGGAATTTTTAGCATGAGTAATAATGAACTAGCTGTCAAATGAACTAATGAATAAAAGTACTATTTCAAACCAGCCAGGTAAAGCTCTAATTCGGAGATAGCGAAACATTCTTCGAGTGCTGGTCCCTATGTGTATTCCACACGTGGGCAGGCATGCATACCGTGCGCCTGAGTCTGGAAGTTTTTCCAAGCAGTGTCTGTTAACCCACACATGCACAGCATCTTCTCTTCTGCTCCCGACCAAGGGGGTAAGGGGTGATGTGGGTCATGCCACTCCAGTTCCCTCTTACCACCACACGGCCTGAGTCACAACTCTGTCCTCCTTCGCTCTTCTATTTTCTAAAAGAATTGTGGCATAGGTTTGCTGTAAATAGTTATAGTGTAGTGTAGGAACCCCCTCCTCTGCCCTGGTTGTGGGGAAACCCTCTTTATCCCAGGGCCTATGTTTCAAGAACTGTCTCCTGCCCTCGCTCCTTTTCCATCTGCAGCAAACATCGATGATTCCTCTACCAGCTGGGTCAGACAGATGGTGCATTTTGCAGAGATATGCACAAGTCCTTCCTGCCCAGAACCAGAAAGGCCCAAGAGCTCAGGCTATGAGGCCCCAATCTGATCCTGGCCTGGGAGACCCCCATCTACATTGGGCTCAGCTGGCCAGCAGTACCCCTCTGAGCGCAAGCCATGGAGTGGAGCCCAAAGACTCGAGACGCAGGGTTCCCCATGAAAGTAAGAAACACTCTTGTGGCCATAAGGGCAGATGCCTGCAGTGGACTGTCCACAAGAAATGTGTTCTCTTCCCAAGCCATGCCTGGTCGGGTAAGATGTTGTGTACGAATCCCATGGAACTGGCACTGAAGGCCCCCCAGCTGGAGGGTAAGATGAAGAAAAGGGATCTGCTGGTACCGAGGGTGACCATGGTACCCGGGCACACCGGCCAATCCCATCCACGAGCACTGGTCTGGCTGAACCATTGGTACCGCCTTGGCGATACAGAGACTGGCCAGCTCCAGTGGTAGAAGTGGGTCCCTCAGGTGAGGCCACACACAGACCTCCGCTGTCAGAAAAGTCTTTCTCCCCTACCCACAGTCTTCACTTCTGTTAGGCCCTACAGTTCTCAGGGAGGTTCCTGCATCGGAGGATGAACCACTGCCACCATTGCAGGAGAGGTCCCTTCACTATCCATCAGACAGGGGCCCCTCGGTACTGACGGTACCACTGTTTCCGCTGCTACTGTCGTCTTCCTCGGAAGAGTCAGAAGAGATACTTCCACACGCACATCCCCCCCTGCAATGTGTCTGGCATGGCACAGGAGCCCAGACAGCTGCAGCAACCCTCTCCTCCTGGCTATGATCACCCCCAGGGATGCCTGGTATCACTTTCTGTAGGGACCACCAGGACCAATTATGATGGGGGTCCCAAAGGAGCTACACTGGGGTTACTTAATTAGGGCAAACTGCAAAGACTGGGGCAGACAATCCCCAAAGCTGGTGGTTATTCCAGTACCTAGCTCCACCGAGCTAGCCTCCAAACAGCGTCCATAATACCTTACTGGTTACCCAGAAGCCAAAACACAGTTCTCTTAAAGCAACCTAGCCTTGGGCCTCCACCCAGTCACCCAAGTTAAATATGATGATTACTGAAAATCTTATTTATCATATAAGAAAGTTCTACCAATCCCAAAGGATCGGACACATTACCTCCCAGGTTAATGAATACTCCAGATCTTACCCAAATACACGCTTACAGCCAATTCTTATGAACTAAACTAAGATTTATTAAAAAAAGAAAAGAGAGCAAGAGTATTGGTTAAAAGATCCATATACATACAGACATGAGTACCATGCTGAAATCCGTTTTATATTTGAGATGGTGAGCTTTGTGGTTGCAAAGAGTTCTTTCAGAATTAGTCCATAGCTTATAGGCCAATGTTCATATTCAGGATGATACAGATGGAACTGGAAATCTCAGTCTTATGACTCAAGCTTCCCCTGCAGATCTGAGATAAAAAGGATCAGGACCCAAGACACCTCTATACCGTTCCAGGCCGTCTCTTGACAGCATGGAGTCCTTAGGTGAACAATAGGCAATCATCGAGACTTTGAAGTAGACCTATTTCCTAAGCATCACTGATAATTAACTACATGGATTAACATAAGGTAATTTATCCATTAAGCAGTTTATTGCAAACTTTAAAGAGATATATAGACAATGATATTATTTCACCGAATAATTCATCTAAATGTTAATATTCCCTTTTGATTTCCGAATCAATAGTGAAAGGAACTGTCTGTTTACATGGCTAACATCTAACAAGATATAAATAAACACATACAGTTAGTATCATCTCTAATTTTCTAACAATACAGGTTTGCATTTTTAAAGTTCTAGCCTATCTAACATGGAATGGCCCTAATTACCATTTACATACTTTTCTAACTTATCTCTAAAGGTTGACCTGGGTCATTTAGCCTGCAAGCACTTAACCCTTTCTGGCCATATGTCACACTAACAGATCTCTCCTTTTGGCCATACTGGGGCCCTGGGATCCCAGTATGGCCAGCACCATTGCAAGAGACCTACTGCTCTTCCTCTGAACAGAGCCACCTCATCACCGAATGATGCTGTCATCTGTTGATACCCTCTCTGCCAGATGACCACCGGCAATATCAAGGTCTGCTCCAAAGGGTGGCTAGGGACCTGCAAATTCTGCTGGTGGAGGTCCAGGACCCTCAACACTGTCTCTTGGACGTCTTACAGCCACAGGGACTGTCAAGGGTGGCTCTTCCCATAAACAAGGTCATACTGGAACCGGTCAGAATGGTTTGGCACATACCAGCATTGTGTGCCCCTATCCCAAACCGAGCTGAAAGACGCTACTTTGTGCTGGCCAAAGGCTCCAATTTCCCCTTTATGCACCCTGCCCCTAATTCACTGGTAGTGCAAGGGGCTGCAGAAAGGGCTTGTCAGCATCTGCAGAAATCCACCCCACCAGAGAAAGGGTCAAAGAGGCTGAATCTCCAGGGCCGGAAGGTCTTCTCCTCCACAGGCCTTCATTTTCATATAGCCAACTAGCAGGAGTTGCTGACTAAACACGACTTAATACCTCCACAAGGCTGGCAGGGTTTAAAGACCACTCCCTGTGCAAGACCAGGCCCAGTTCCAGTCCTTGGTGGATGAGGGGAGGCTGGTGGCAAAGGTGGCTCTCCAGGCCATTGTGGGCACTGCTGATACTGCATCCTGGTTCTTGACCACAGGGCTGGTCATGCATAGAGACTCTTGGCTCCAGTCATCGGGCTTCCCAAGAGAGGTCCAAAATTCTATCCATAGCAGAAAGACGAAGGGGCCAAGCTGTATCCTCACAGAGAATTTCTAAGTGGGTCTCAGGATGCATGCTAGTATGCAATAAGATAGCAAATCTTCCCGGTCCCAGGGGCATAGGCTCTGGCTTCCTCTGGGGCTGGTGGGTGCTTAACCCTCCTGCTCCACCCTAGGCCCTTCCCCCACCCGGCTCCTTCCCCCAAACCCCGGCCCCGCCTCTGCCCTCCCCTGCCTCGCCTCTTCCTGCCCAGTTCCCACCTCTCCCCCAAGCGTGTCCCATCCCCACTCCTCCCCCTGCCCCCAGCACCTCCTGCATGCCCCAAAACAGCTGATTGCAGCACTTAACCCTTAAGGTGCTGGGAGAGAGGGGGAGGAGTTGATCGGCTCTGGGGGCAGTGGGGAACTGGCCCCCAGTGGGTGCTAAGCACTTGCTAATTTTTTTCCGTGGGTGCTCCAGGGCTGGAGCACCCATGGAGTCAGCACCTATACCCATGGGTGTTACAGCTTGCTCCATGCAAGCACCAGCAGCCTCCCTGGCATCCTTATCAGACGCCCTGTTGCAGGACATTTGCAAAGCCACAACTTGGTAGCACATTTATGGCATGCTACGCCCTGACTCAAGCGACAGTAGGAGTGGCCATATTACAAACAGCTCTGCTACCACCCTCCTTGCACTCACCTCCTCATTGGTGACTGCTCGCAAGTCACCCACGTGTGGACTGTCATAGGGACCAACCCTCGAAGAAGAGATTACTTACTTTAACTGGAGGTTCTTCGAGATGTGTGGTCCCTATCTGTATTCCACTACTTGCCCTCCTTCCCCTCTGCTTTGGACTTGATTACATTACTGTAAGAAGAGGAACTGGAATGGAGTCAACCCACACTGCCCCTTATACCTTGGGTTGGGAACACGAAGAAAGAAACTGCACATGTGCAGGTCAACAGACACTGCTTGGAAAAACTTCCAGACTTGGGTGCCTGGCCCGCATGTATACCCATGTTGAGAATACAGATAGGGACCACATGCCTCAAAGAACCTCCAGTGACAGTAAGTAACCTCCTCTTCCCCACTCAAGGGCGTGCCACATCACATCCATGTCCAAGTTAAGCTTTCAGGGTCCTATGTAGGCACGTTCATGCCTTCTGATCAACCCCACCTTATGTTAATGGACATTTAGACATTAAACCCAGTGTTTTTGGACTGTTTTCCTGAGTCTTGTCTTAGCAGATGAGGGCAACCTAGGGAAACCCTAGGACTGCCTTGATGATAACTAGATACAGCTGAGCGTCTGCCTTTTCCGGCTCTGGGGACTGCTCAGCTTGTCCCACTGCCCGGACCCAGACCCTGTTTCTCAGATTGTTGGTTCTAGAATGGGGCGGGCAGACTTTTTGGCCTGCCGGCCGCATCTGGTTTCCAAAATTGTATGGAGGGCATGGCATGTCCCCTCCGCCTCGGGACTCCTGCCCCATCAACCCCCCTGGCTCCCTGTCCCCTGATGGTCCCCCCAGGACTCCTGCCCCATACAATCCCCTGTCCCCTGACAACCTCTGGAGCCCCCAACGCCCCATCCAAACCCCCCTCCTTCCTGACTGCCCCCCTGAGACTCCTGCCCCATCCAACCACCCCTTCTCCCTGTCCCCTGACTGCCCCTGGGACCCCTGCCCCCGACTGCCCCCCACCACCCCATTCAACCCCCCTGTACCCTACCCTCTGACCGCCCCGACCCCTATCCACACCACCGCCCCCTGACCACCACCCCGAACTCCCCTGCCCTCCATCCACCCCTCCTGCTCCCTGTCCCCTTACCGTGCTGCCTGGAGCACCAGTGGCTGGTGTTCACTCTGCTTGTTTGTGTATTTGAGGTTTTTTGCCTACTCTATTGCTGAATTGAAGATCTCCATAGAGAAAGCTGTGTCTCTGGGCTACGGCTGTTGTGCAGGTTGCTATGGAAACAGCAGATTTTCATAGGCCAGGTTCTTGCCACTTCCAATTAAACCCTACAGGGCATTTAGAGACCAGACCGTCCGGCATAAGATAAAAACCATGCATCAAACTTCTCAAACTATCTGAATTTTAGGCGAGGACCCAGGACTAGAATGAGCTCATCCCATCTACATGCTGGAAGGTTTTTCAATTGGGTTGACAGCTGTACATTTTATCCTTCTGGGACGTATTCCATTTCTATTCGAACCAGTCCTGGCTGTTGTGTTTTGGCACCATGTACTGTTTTGTTTGCTTGCATGAATATACCTGTATGCATCATCTCAAACTTGTAAAACGAAGACTGAGAAACCAAAGCAGAACACACTTCAGTGATGTGATCAGGATGGAAAACTGCATTACAGCTGTACAGAATTCTTTCTCTCACCCCACAAGAACTAATATACAAGTTCTGTTGACCTGAACACTGTTCAAGCACCAGGTGGTGGCTCCCAATAGTGTTACAGCTGGAACATTTATTGCTGCAAGGAGGCAAACCCAGGAGAAAGATGCTGTGCACAACAATCGCTCTGATAAGTCTACTTGTAGTATAGGAGTCAGCAACTAGATGTCCCTGCATGCCACATAGAATTACAGATGGGATGCAACAGTCTAGTCCATACCAGAATTTAAGGGGTGGTAGCCCAAGGTAGCTCAGCGTGAACACGGACTAAATTGGGCAAATTTAAAATCTGTTTTAACTCAGCCACTTTAGTGTAAGCCTTGTCTAGACCAGACTTGAAATGTGTTAGGACATGTTAATTAATGCATGCTAACTAGGGCAGGCTGGAAAACAAGAATTCCATTTTGCAAAATCTTGTGAGGTTTTGACATTTGTTTGCCTTCTGAAGAGGAATGAAACCAAGATCCTTCCTTTAAAAAAAATTAGAAAAAGAGAGAGGCTCAGCCCAAAATACCCAATAGTCCAGTGGTTAGAGAACATCTCTGTATGTGAGAGACTCAACTTCAAATACTGGCTCTGCCTGATAGACTTGGGAGAGGCTGAGAGAGACATGCAGACTCTCTAGCCCAGTGCTTAAGGCACTCAGCTGGGATATAGGAGACCTGCATTCAAGTCCCTGCTCTGAATTTGGCAGAACATGGACTTGAACTTGGGACTACCACATCCCTAGTAAGTGTCCTATCAGTGGGTATTGGCTATTCTGAGGTGGGTCTCTTCCCCCCCACTCCCCTTCATTTTGACCAGAAATTCCAACCTGGACCGTAGAAACCTTTTTGGTGAAAGTTTTATCAAACTGATAAAAAAATGTTTGTTGGCTCTGATGAAGAATTCCTGACTAGCTGTAATACTGACTACCATCACACCTTTAAGTCTTTAGGCAGACAAGGCCTGTGTGACCGACTCACTCCTGGGAGGGGTAGAATGGATATTTTAAAACCATCTTTATAATGGTATCGGTCAGATCCTCAGCTGGCATGCTTCAATTTAAAATAGTAAATAGAGCTATGACGTTTTACAGAGGCTGAGGATCTGGGCTGTAAAGATAATGCTGTGGTTCATACTAGATAACTTTCTTGAGATGAAACAAAGTAACAAGTGTCCAAAGTATGTAGGCTTACTTGGGCCAGGCTCCCGTGGGAAGCCAATGAGAGCTCTGCTCCGTTTAAAGCCCTGCCAAATTTGGCTCACAGAAAGGACTAGTATGAAGTCGTCGTGAGAGATCAGTGATTCACCAGTATTCTGCATCTGAACTGAAACAAGATGGCTGCTGTGCCAGCAGCAAGCCAGGAGCTTCCTCTTAGTACATTGAAGGGTACGGTACCCCCATGACAGGACAAGGCTGTTCTGCACACCTTAGTATCCGGCGCCGGAAGAGCCAAAGCGCAGGTCAGCTAAAATTAGTGTCAAGCTCACTGTAAGTCTATTCATTTAGTTACTCTGGATTTACATCCGTCACTGAGCAGAACGTGGCCCATTGTTTGTCCAACATTTCCTGGTTCGCAGTGTGTCTCGGCAGCCCAGCATACTGTAACTATGTAAATTGCTTTGATACAACTCCATGAAGAACCAATCATTGAATGTACTGTTTCTCAGAGTCAGATTGCCATATGCTCAACACGCGACTGTTTTCTGAGTACTATATATATATATATATATATATATATGCGCCAGTTTCACAAAGACTACAGAAACTGGTCTGCTTTTGGCTTTAGCTTTTCCTGTCTGAACTGCTTTTCTCAGGGGAAGATATGCTCACAATCTGCTCTGCCCATCTTTGTATTTCACACTGAACTCTGAGTCCCGTGTTCTTTTAATTCTGCGTGTTTTATTTGCTGCTACCATAGCGCATAAGCTTCTCTGTTAACTCTCAGTAACTTCAAAAACAAGACAGTCCGCTTTCAAATTGTAACGGTGCTAGATTTCTATCTAGTTTGGTTTCAACAATTCTGTACACATGGGTGGCAGGTGAACCCCGGGCTCGGGGGGGCTAACCCCAGGCTCAGGGAGGCTAGCCCCTAGCCCAGCCTGCCCTTTCTGCCCGAGGCCCCACCCTGCATGGCCAACTCCGCCCCTTTCCCGCCCCCCCCGCCCCAACTCTGCCCTTTCCCCAAGGTCCCCGCCCCAACTCCACCCCCTCCCCTGAACGCTCCGCCCCCTGCTCCTCCCCCTCCCCTGCTTCCCGTGAATCAAATGTTTGCGGGAAGCCTGAGGCAGGCAGGCAGCAGGGGGGCTGGGGCAGTGGTGGTGGGGCGCTAGGAGGCGTGGCCCAGTCCAGCCCCCCCAGCCAAATGGCTCTGGCCTTGGCGTCTCCGGCCCAGCTCGGGCCCTGGGGCGCTGGCCCCGGTTCCCGCTGACCAGCTCCGGCCTGCCCTGGCGGCTCCGGCCCCGGCAACTCCAGCTCAGCTCAGGCCCCAGGGCACTGGCATCGGCTGGCGGCTGAGCACCCCCCGCCCCGGTCCCAGCGGCTCCGGCCCGGCTCGGCTCAGGCCCCTGTTCCGGCTGAGCAGCTCTGGCCCGGCCACGGCCCTGGGCGAGCAACACCGGCCAAGCACCCCCAGCCCTGGTCCCAGGGGCTCTGGCCCGGCTCAGCTCGGGCCCCGGTTCCGGCCTGGCGCCAGCCGAGCACCACCGGTCCCAGCGGCTCCAGCCCCAGTGGCTCCAGCCCAGATCCAAGCCCCACGATCCCTCCCTATTTTCCCGGACATGCCAGGCTTTTTGGAATTTCCTCACGGACAGGGATTTGAGGACCAAAAAGCCAGACATGTCCGGGAAAATCCGGACGTATGGTAACCCTAGGGAAGAGCCCCACACAGCACAGCACCAGGAAGCAGGAAGGAGCCTAGGGGCAGAGCAGAGCGTGGGCGGGGCCATGCAAGGCTGTTAGGGGAGGCTCAGCCTTCCCCAGCCTTTGATACCTGCCACCCATGTCTATACACATGCTGGATTGAGTTCAAATCTGGTGTAAGGAGGCATTGCTTCATTGACTGATGCTATATGTTTTAACACACAAGTCTAAGCCTGATACATTAAGAAACTGAATACATGTAAATCTCACCTTTTAGAGATGTTCCAAGAAGTTTCTTTCACAGACTAGACTTCTTCCTAGTCTGGGCCCAATCCTTTCCCCGGGACACTTCTTGTTAGTTCCAGCTCAGATGGTAACTAGGGGATTTCTCATGACTGGCATCCCCCTCTGTTCTGTTCAACCCCCTTTTATAGCTTTGGCACAAGGCGGGAATCTTTTGTCTCTCTGGATCCCCATCCCTCCTAAATGGAAAAGCACCAGGTTTAAGATGGATTCCAGTTCAGGTGACAGGATCACATGTCACTGTAAGACCTCCTTCTTCATTACCTAGTAGCTGGGAGACATGTACATAGGGAGGCTTGCAGAAAAACAAACTAATTCACAGTTCATTGATTCTGAAGCACCCTTAATGGTTTCCACTTAACCTGTTTACATCAGTAATACAAGTTTATATCTTATTCTCCTAACTCCAGACATAGAAATAATACATGCAAACAAATAGGATGAACTCGCTCAGTAGATCATAAGCTTTGTAATGATACCTTACAAGAGACCTTTTGTATGAACCATATTCCAGTTACATTATATTCACACTTATTAGCATATTTCCATAAAACATATGGAGTGCAACGTCACAGGTGGCAAATACAGCAGCATTTTAAAATGGATTTACATTGAGGAAGCCATGCATTTGCTTATAAAGTGAAATCCTTGTGCCTATTGGTAATAATGACACCCACTCTGGATTGGTGGAAGGCAATACTGACAGGCCTTCTAATGAAGATTTATTTGGATGGGTTGAGTTAGTCAGATTTAACTAATTTCTCCTATTGCTGTCTCTATTAGGGCAGTGAGTATTTAAAAGGAAAATTCTAAGGGGCAAATTAAAGTTAATTTGCTCAGTTCTGCACCAATAAGGAGCATCAGAGATTTATAAATTATACTGTTAAATATAATCTTCATTTTATACACCCCCCCACACACCTCCCCCATTCTATCCTCAGAGTTGAGAAGATGGTTAATATCATGTGCTGCTTTCCACTAAGGATAGCATAATATGTTTATGGTAAAAATCACGAGGTCTGTTCCTTTTGCTCATTTCAGAATTATAGTGCAAACCTACAAAAATACCAGCCATTCTGAGTTGACCTGTAGAGCGTGCATAGCACAGGACTTGCTTATGTCCAGCACTCTGTCCCTGAAACTGTAGGGCACAACAGCCTGACTCTGTTTATATCTCTCCTTATAGAATAAAGGATGCAGACAGGCACGGTGGCTAATTTAGCATTAATTTCCAGCTATTTACCTCTCAGTATCTGAAGCATGAAGAGAGATTTAGCCATGTGACTTCCATAAGAGTCAGTGAATCGCATGACTAGACTAGTGCATGATACTTATACTATAGGAGTGAGAGAGTGATCTGCCTTATAGATTTAGGCAAGTAACAAACCTTTGTCTTCCTGACTACTCTGTTGGGAACAGCTTTGTGACTTCACTGAGCACATTAACCAACTGCACTAAAAAATCCCCAACGGCTAGCACAACTGACTTATTCAAGCCCTCAAACCCTAGCTGGTAAATGTTGCATTCTTATCTAATGAATTCCAAGGTTGCAGCAGTATAAGAACATCAATTATCACAATTAAATAGGAGCACGAATCCTTCACTTCGATTTAGAAGCTGACAATTTGAGGCCCTGGCTAAAGTTTGAAACCAGAATAGAAAACGATGAGAGTTTCACATTTGATCCCAGTAGCACGACAAGCCCAAATGCTACGCCTTCAATCGTTCAGAGTTCAGGTTAAAATGAGCTTGGTTTTCAAAGGTGCTGAGCCCCCGCGTTCCCCTTTGAAGTCGGTGGGTTTTGTGGGTGCTCAGAACTGCTGAAAGTGAGGCTTTGGCAGCCTAACTTCAGGCCCCAATTTCAGAGTGCTGGTCACGCCGACATGTTCCAGTCTCCAGCTAGGGTGACCAGATGTCCTGATTTTATAGGGAGAGTCCCGATATTTGGGGCTTTTTCTTATATAGGCTCCTATTATCCCCCACCTTCTGTCCCGATTTTTCACACTTGCTATCTGGTCACCCTCTCTCCAGTTGAGGTAGTAAGACCTCTCTGCTGTAGCTGACGCTGGGAGGTTTAGTCCCCAAAACAGTCTTATTCTCCATTGCATTAAGGCTTTTTTGTGCTGTTCTGGCAAGTCGTAAAGTAGGTTGAATAGTTTTGTGCATGGGATAGTCTCAGAGAGTGTCCCCAGTCAGTGCACAGCTGGCACATGGGTCTTATGCCCATCCTGCTCCCAGCATGGGTGGATCGGGGTGTGGCTGGAGTACAATGCACATTTGCTGTTCACTTCTTTTCAAGACCTATAGGAAGTAGGGGTGGCTCTAGCTTTTTTGCCGCCCCAAGCACGGCAGGCAGGCTGCCTTCGTCGGCACGCCTGCAGAAGGTCCCCGGTCCTGCGGATTCGGCGGCATGTCTGCGGGAGGTCCGCTGGTCCCGCTGCTTCAGTGTACCCACCGCCAAATTGCCGCTGAAGCCGCGGGATCGGCGGACTTCCCGCAGGCATGCCGATGAAGGCAGCCTGACTGCCACCCTCACGGTGACTGGCACGCCGCCCCCCGTGGCTTGGAGCGCTGGTGCCTGGAGCCGCCGCTGATAGGAAGGATGCTCTAAGGCAGTGGTACTCTGACTGAAGCCCGTGAGTCACAAGTGTCTCTTTAATGTGTCTCCTGCGGTTCTTTGCAGCACAGGATATTAAAGCACTGTGACTTAATTATTAACCAATCAGGATGCTTTTACTGTGTCATTAACCAATTAAGTTATCAGCTTGCACTACATTATTAACTTATTTGCTGCGAGAATACTATACTATTACTATAGTAAATGAAACCATGAATTCACAGTACTGTGGCTCTTTTGGGTAAGGTTGAGCGCTAATTTGGCTCCTGAACCACTGAGGTCTGCGTATCCCTGCTCCAAGGGTTTGCCTGTGCTGCAATCCCAGGTGTGACGGGAACACAGGCAGACCCACCTGCATTAGCACTGCTAAAAAGAGCGGTGTCGACGTGGTAGCACAGGCGTCAGTGTATAAGCATGCGGGGGGCTCTAGGTATGTTCTCGCATTGCTAGCCTGCATTGGAGCCTACACTGAAGCACCTGCTTTGCTGTTTTTAGCTGGGCTAGCATGGGTGAATGTAGCAATCGCACGTTGGACTGTAGTGTAGACATACCTGGGGTGAACACAGAGACAGGACAGGCCCCTGCACAGCCCCAGCACACAAGTGCAAAAAGTAACTTAAAGCTAAACCCACCAGCCTCTCCACCAAGTGCAGAAGCAGAGTAACTAAGGATCATGCTCCTGGCGTCTAATGGCAGCAGCGGCAGGGATACAAATGCACATTGTGAAGTGATGGATGCAACTCAGGAAATCACATCCTCTAGTTAAGGGCAAAGACTCCAGAGTTGGATGAGCTGCTGTGTGGCAGTTTGGAGGTCCCACAAGATTGCCCAGATTCCATCAGGGTCAGAAACAGCCTCTCATGGTATTTTGGCATTTCTGTTTCAAGCCCTTGACTGAGGGAGGAAGTTGGTGTTTGGGGAAATTAAACATACAGCTGGAAATAGGGCAAGGCACACAAACTCTGCTATTCCTGTGGGCAGGAATGTTTGTTTCAGCCATATTCTCTACACCAGGGGTTCTCGGCCTTTTTCTTTTTAACCCCCTCAGCCCCCCCAACATGTTATAAAAGCTCCACAGCCCAGCAGTGCCACAATAACTGGTTTTCTGCATATAAAACCCAGGGCTGGCATTAGGGAGTAGCAAGCAGGAAAGTTGCTCAGGGCTCCACACCACACCACTGGGACCCCCTTGAAATTAAGTTGCTCAGGCTTCGGCTTTAGCCCCGGGTGGCGGGGTTCAGCCCCATGTGGTGGGGCTTCGGCTCTCTGCCCTGGGCCCCAGCGAGTCTAACGCTGGTCCTGCTTGGTGGACCCCCTGAAACCTGCTCGTGGCCCCCCAGGTTGAGAACCGCTGCTGTACTCTAAGCTGCTCAAGGCACCCATCCCTTTGGAGTCTGCATATTAAAGCTTCGTACACTAACATTTATTAGGAATTATTGTAGGGGTGTACAAAATTCTATCTCCCCCACCTGCAGACAATGCTGTCAGTAGGATAACTCGCCTCTAAACAAAACACCCATTCATTAATGCAAATCCTAACTAAAGTACCTAGCATTTGCTGTTTCTAAGAGTATCCTGAAAACCTCATTTATCAGTTTTAAATGCATCATTGATTCCTAGACAATGGGGGTCCCCTACAGAAATCAGCTGCGTGCCATTATTTAGAATGTATGTACACAAACTGTTTCAGGGAGCTCAAATTTTTGCTGGTCACAGGTGTCCCAAGAGGGTAAATTATTTTCATTTGGCAATTGCTCCAGCAATCAATAAGCATGAATATAAAGAATTCGTTGTCACGTGTAATTTTCATGTTAAACCATTCCTGGAGGCAGTTCACTTAGTGTCTGGTGTAATGCAATTCAGTCCTAGTCTCTAAGAAGCGTTTTCCTTCCAATACCGTACAGTCTTCATGGACAGATTATTATTCGGACAGACGAGTCTAATGATCATTTAGATTATGGTTGGAGAATAAAGTGAGTAAGAATATATGATCTCCGCAGTTTGGGCCAAATTCTGCTGTTACGCCAGTGTAAATCCAAAGTAATTCAGTGATTTTATTGGATTGAATCTGGTTTGACTGAAAGCAGACTCTAGCCTTTTATGTGTAACAGAGGCCACTGTCCTTACCCAGTGCAAACAGTCAGGCCCTCCGGGGCTCAAACTCCTAAATCTAGGCCACTGAATGGCAAGTTGTGGCATTCAGCCTCTGGCCCGCATTGGGGGCAATGCAAAGCCACCCTCTTGTAAAGAAAGCTTAGCAAGTGTGACCCTGTTTCTGGTCTTCCCTGAAGTGAGATGTGCCCCCAGCTGTGCAGTGTGGGAGCAATCCCTGCAGCGACTGCTGTTGTCAGTGATACTTATTAGGTGTGCTTTCACCTGCAGAACGTCAGCTCAGTCTAGCTCCCCTCATTTTGCTTAATAGGGTTGGCATGAAGAGGTTTGAGACCCTGTAAGTCTGGGGCCCTCACTTTGCTGAGGACTTATCTTACATCCAAAGCTCCTATTTCTTGCTTTGTTCTTGCCAGCACTGAGTTCCCCGAGAGAGGCAGCATCTGTCCAGTGGGAGGAACAGGTCAGAGGGAATACTGGTAGAAGAGACCTCTGGAAATCCATGCAGGTGTCAAGCATGTGTTTACTGAGCCTCGTCAGACCTCTTGGCAAATGAGGATCATATTATCCATGTTCTCATTTGATATAGCTCCAGAGCTTGCCATTCATGTTTTATTTTGTTAGCAGCATGACAATAATACAGACAATTAGACTGTATAATACTCCCACATGGCAAAAACTAAGCTGTTTATCACAGTTTTGCAAAAACACTAAATGCTTTGAGTGTTTGCCTTGAATTTTTCTCCTGTGGAAAACAAAGGCCAACACTCCCCACCGCCCACCTTGCATACTGTCGCTAGAAAACTCTTCTCTCCCCAAAATGATTTGGCTCAAAAAGCTGCTTTCACCAGCAGAGGTTGGCAACTTTTCACTCAAGGGAGAGAGAGCAGCTTTGTTTCCACTTGGTATGGTTCCTGGCATGATGGGGCCCTGATCCTGGATGAGGCTTCTAGGTACTAACATAAGGATCAAACTGGCAAATTCTCAGTTTCTGGGCACAAATTTGTAGCAAAAATAGTTTCTGTCAGAAAAACTTATAATGATTGCTCTGAGCGCAGTGCTGCTGTGCACTGTTTAAACAGGTGGTCATGTTTCGCCATGGAGGCGGGTGACATGACTCTCATGCACAAGGCCAGATTCTACATTGCTCTGGTGAAAATTCAGAATAACTCAGCTGGAGCCACTGGATTTACACTGGCAGAATTTGGCCCACTTGTAAAGATTTTTTTGGCAAGTTTTAAAATACCCCTAGCAACCAGAGCTGCAGATCCAGAGAAAAAGAGCTCTGAGGTAGGTCTGTATTTGGTGTGCGGAGGTGAGGTAGGTTGGCTTTTCTTATTCAAAAGCTTTTTTGCTCTTTAAACATTCCATAACACTTGTCTGGATGGAGACAACTAACTACCAGTTAAATCTGCTTCCCGACTAAACACATCCCAATTCTAACACTTGCCCACTCACCATATCTTCCTGGCTTGTGCTTTTTCAGCCCATCTCCTTCAATGATCAAGCACCTCCTTGATAAGGCAAGCCACCTCAGTGGTGTTATGGGGACAGACTCCCTAGCATGCATAGGAGAACAAGCTCTTTTGTATTTCTACTTTCACCCTATTTTAAAACTTACCATGCAGGTAGGAGATCGAGAGTACATCAGCCTTTTAAACAGGAGGCAGTTGATACAGACAGGATTCCATAGGGTCTGAGTTCCAGCTTTATCTTTTGTTTATCATGGACCACACTTTGTCTGGAACTTTTAGCAGTACAGAGAGATAGATTGAGGGTGAATACTCTAGGGCAATTAAACAGTTGCAGAAGCTATCATTTAACCTTATTTTCATAGATACTCGAACAGTGCATGAACTACAGACTAAAAGAGGCCGGGCTTTCTGGATGAAAAGTTCTACATAACTGATGGTCACCATTGCTAATTTTTACCTGGTTTTGTTTTACATCCCAGTGCCCATAACAAGTAGTGCTGCCCTCTTTCCATGCTGCCTGCTGCATCTGTTGAGAATGCAAAGACCTCCAGAATGCACTGTTTCCATGCTGCTTTTAGGAGGAGCGAGGGGAAAACTTTTCTGACTTCCCTTATTTTAGGTGAATTTTTATTTCCTCAAGTTATCAACCTCTCTCAACCGTGTATGTCCCAGTGCAAACTCTTTGCCTGAGTCCATTTGTGAATGAAGAGGACATAAACTCCTTTATTTATAACCTTCAGGAGTCCGCTAAATTGAAACTAGAGTATAATTGTTGTAGTCTCCTACCTTGTCATCCAAGACAAACAATGTCCTATTTTACTCAGTTGTTTTCACTCAGAGGTTTGAATGGTCTTTGCCCTTGGTTTATATTTAGCTCTCCAATCAAAATAAAACCCCACTCCACCTAGGGGAAACAAGAGTCCGAGTCAAATACTTTCTTCATCCAGTCTCTAGATCACAGGTTCTCTAAAAGATGTATGCAAACCTTCCTCCTT
Organism: Malaclemys terrapin pileata; assembly: GCF_027887155.1. NCBI lineage: Eukaryota > Metazoa > Chordata > Testudines > Emydidae > Malaclemys > Malaclemys terrapin. The sequence goes on from NC_071518.1 coordinate 34,035,398, forward strand.
TGGTGCAGTGGAGTGAAGGGGATTTTCTGTTCACCCTTTACTGAAAGGTCCAGGGCTGGGTCAGTCGGAGCCTCAAGGCCTTTATGCTTCCAAATCCATGGCACTTGCTTCATTCATAGATTACAGGGCCAGAAGGGACCATATTTTGATCATCTAGTCTGACCTCCTGTACAACGCAGGCCAGAAAACTTTCCCGAAGGGATTCCGAGAGCAGATCTCTTAGAGAAATATCCAATCTTGATTTAGAAATGGCCAGTGATGGAGACTCCACCACAACCTTGGTAAATTGTTTCAAAGGTTAGTTAATTCTCTCACTGTTAAAAATGTGCACCTTATTCCACTCTGAATTTGTCTGGCTTCAACTTCCAGTTCTCCCTGCCCTAGCTCTATCCTTTGGGATTCCCAAACTAAGAACCCCAAATAAGTATCCCCAGGATTTCTGCTACACCCTTCTGTCTCCTTTTCCGGCTCCTCCCAATGTTCTTACTGGAGAGCATGTCTGCAGCTCCTATTACTTCCCAGCCCCACCTTGTATTGAAGAAAGGCAGCCATATATTTGTATTTTGCCCTCTTCCCAGCATACCTTGCCTTGGAGCCTGCAAGACTGATCAGCTCTGGGAGCTATAAATCCCGGCATTCTTCTGATCTGGGCTCAAACTTGGAACAGTAGCACTAGACCTGGAGCATGTCTTAGAAGGCCAGCACATCCTGTTACTGGGGTTACATTCTAATTACTCCTGAACTACTTTAAATGGCTGGGATTAGTATTAATCTCTGAATTGCCCCAAATTTTAAATTTGGGAAGCTATCAATTTTAAAAAAAGATGAACTATATTAGTGTCTTACAGGAGAGCCCATTAAAATCTAATTAGACTCTTACTGAAGTAAGACTGACTATTGAATAATTAATAAATTTGGCAATTTAAAAAACCTCTGAACTGGGAGGATTTCATTAAGATGGAAGTCTTCCCGATTCCAACTTGGTTAAGTCATTTTAGATTTATTTTCCCCCCACATTCCCCTCCCTCCAATAGACATATTATATATGTCTCCACTTGCACTTTCTCTAGTTATGGATAATCCACTACAAGAAAACATTTGACTTAAAGCAACAGGTGACTGAGGACTAGCAGAATTAGCAATGTCTGTTCTTGGTAGTGTTCACTGGAAGCAGTTTAAAGCCTGATCCTGCAATGAGCTCTGTATGGTGGGAACCTTGGAGCTGCACCGAACCCCACTGAAGTCCAAGGGTTCCATGCAAGCTCAGGATTTACCTATACGGGACAATTTGCAGGACCCGAGTCTAGAGAAGGTAGTTAGTGAGAGCAGTTTCGTGATGCAGTACAAAAGCAGGCAAGACGAAGAGTTGTGTTGGATGGCATATTAGCCAAAATCCCAAAACAGCTCTCCCCACAGGCCCTTGAGCATTCAAACTGATTATTTTGTATTTACTGTATTGTGCAAAATTAACCTCAGATTGCTTAAATTCATGAAACGCTTCCAGACTAAAGTGGGTTCTTTTTTACTTTTAGACTCCAGGTTGCTCCCAGCTAGGGTTGCCACCTCTGTGAGGCAAAAAAAGGGCCATCTGCTTGCTCCCCACATCCCACCACATAGATCCGCCCAGTACCACTTGCCCCCATACCCAGTGCACTAACTCCCCATCCCAGCCCCAGGACAGAGCACCAGCCCCCAAAGGTTTCTGCTCCCAGAGCTGCCTCAGCCATCAACCACGATGCAGTGTTGGCTGTACCCACCCCACGCTCACCCTGCGCTGTGGTGACTGGGCGCTGCTGGCTCTGAGATGCCCTGTCCTGCTGGCTGCACCCGAGTTGCCCCATCCCCGCAGCTCCCAGATACTCAGGAGCCAGAGCTCCCTGTGGGCAGGTACCATTGCCCTGTGGTTCCCCCCTACAGCCACTAAAGGCTGGGGGGAACCAGCGAGGCCATGACTGACAAAACCCAGGACTTTTACTGTCCCAGGATGACTCACCAATTTCCCAGGGCAGCTACCTTTAAACAAAACAAAACAAAAACGGTGGGGGGGGGGGGGAAAGAATGATCTTGGGGAAAATTGAGACAGGTGTCAATGCTGCTCCCATCATGCAGTCTGAGTAAACAGAACATGGATGCCAAAGGTGTAAATACATCATAAGCAGTTAAATCACAGCAGTGTCATGGATTCAAACAGTCCTCCAGTGGCTCCCCCAGTAAGACGTGGTTGTTCTGTTGCTGGAGCGTTTAATTTGGAGATGACTATCCTGTCTACGGAGGATGGGAGGAAAAAAAGAACACATTTCTACTCTACTTATGACTGCATTATTCAGTCTCCTGCTCAGGGGTGCCATTTTGGTGTGGGCGGGGACAACTTTACCCATGATTCCAAGGGCTACTTAGGCACCTGGAAACTCTAGGTTTTTTTGCGGATAATAATTTAGAAATAAGCTGATAGGGCACTGTATCTAATTCCTATATATATATAAAAAAGAGGATTTAATAAATATTAGACCCACTCAGCTCTAATACTAACATGTTCTCACATCTTGTGTCAAGTTACTTAAGGGACACTGTTAGATTTAAAATTTTAATATATATTCTTTGTTACTAACTCTTGAATACAACAATGGAAACAATTGTAGAAATATCTAGATTACTTTCTATCACATTTTTGCAGTTCATCAAGCTTGGAATAGATCATTTAACTTTGGAAACATCCTACGAGAGCAAGGCCCCCTGAGTTTATACTGCACTTGCCTGGGGCTCTAGAGGCATTACCTCACTACAAATAATAGACTGGAAACTAACCTTAAACAGGAGTGAAACTGACACTTTCGAGTCACTTTCACGGTATTGCCAATCCCAAATGTTCAAAAATCATGAATCAGGCACACCAAAGATCATGAGATTGGCTTTAAAATCATGAGATTATGTAGCAATAACAGATTTGGGGTTCTTTTTATTTGACTTCTGCTTTTTGAGCCTTTTGGGTGCACGGGGGTCGCATTTTGAAGCTTTCTCCACAGTCACGAGGACTAGAAACGTCATTTTTCTTTAAGAACGAAGGCTGAACTCATCCCATATCCACTTGACTCCAGGAGCTGGGGCTTTAAGGAAAACAATGATCTTTCCTTAGTTTGGTTGGGAAAAATCTTCTCCTGTCATTCTGATGCCTATAATACTTTGTACTAGGAATGGGTGTGATTCAGCCCTTTGCAGGGGACCAGCATAATGCCTATGCAGTACTTAAACTCCAGGACTTCAGAAATGTCTAGGCCTGGTGTTTGCTGTCTCCACCAGGGGGTCCAAGGTCAATTTCACACTAAGTGCTTTCACTGAATGCACTCTAAACACTGAAGTGTTGAAGCCTTGAGGTAGATAACTTTTGGTTATAGCCTGGTAAGGTTAAGTGACTTAAGGCCATACAGCAAGTTAGACAAACTGGAATCAAGGTTCCCAATTACCTTGCACTAATCACTAGACACACTCCCTTTGCACCAACATGGCCGGTTAGTGAGTCACTGAAGTATGCTGCATTCACTGAAGACTTAAATATACCATCAAAAGAGCTTGCAGCTTTCGTGAGATTCTTCAGCGTTTTAGAAAATTACAGGAGTATCTGATAATCTGGGGTGCAGATTGGGAGCTGTTTTTATGCCTCCGGAAACAGAAAGTTGTCAGAGTTTTACCTTGTGAGCTGTATTAATCAGTATGCATTGGTCAGTTATGTCGCCAGTCTGGGACTATTTTTAGTTCCTATGAAAAGCCTGGGGTGGGTTCAGACAGGAAGAGAGAATCTGATCCAATTAACCTTGGAATAAAGGAGGGAATGAATTGAGAAGTGGATTTCTATGGGCACCCACATTAGCAAAATATGCCAGCAGCAACACCCTGTAGAGAAGTGTTTGATGGCCTCCAGTCGGGTACGTTTGCAGATCCACTGTATGCTCTGCTGGCATGTAAGATGTGGGCACACATCTTCATGAAAGATTTCCACTAAGTGATATGGTTCCTTGTCATTGACACATTTTTATGAAGTGTCAGATCTTTAGGGAATGATCTGAAATTGCGCTGCATGTCTTCCTCTCGGCCAGTGAAGACGAGCCTATTCCTCCACTGCCAGTCCTGGTAGCATTCCCTGCACTTTGTGTGTGTGTGTGTGTGTTTAAGAATGCCTGTCCAGATCATGTGACCTGCAGTGCCATGGAGTGAATGCCATCTTCAGAGGTGAACTCCATTTTCCTGGACTCAGCCTAGCTGAGTGACACTAACATTTCCTTTGTTTTGATGCTAGTTAGGAGAAGCTAGAATAAGGTCGCAGCTACATGCAAAGTTGCAACAAGTGAGTTAGTCAGTCACCTTAAGCCACTGCGTGAGGGTATGACTATGCTGGAGTTGAAGCTGTAATTTTCAGTTAGGGTAGACCTACACATGCTAGCGTAGAATGAGATGGCACACTAAAAATAACAGGGTAGCTGTGGCAGCGTGGATGACAGCTCAGGTTAGTCATCTGAGTACAATCCAGTCCAAACTCCTATGTGCATACGTGGGCAGTTAGAATCACAGGTATTACGACATTGCCAGAACTGCTTCATTGACATACACGGTGTCTACAGCATAGTCTTAGGGTACGTCTACACTACCCACCGCATCAGCGGGTAGCGATTGATTTATCGGGGATCGATTTATCGCGTGTAGTGTAGACGCGATAAATCGATCGCCGATCGCTCTCCCGTCGACCGCTGAACTCCAGCAGTGCGAGAGGTGGCAACAAAGTGGACGGGGGAGCTGCGGCCGTTGATCCCGCGCCGCGAGGACGCGAAGTAAGTCATTTTAATTCGATCCAAGATACGTCGACTTCAGCTACGCTATTCTCGTAGCTGAAATTGTGTATCTTAGATCGATCCTCCCCCCCCCCCACACAGTGTAGACCAGCCTTAATCTACACTTAGAAGTTAAGTCGGCATAATTACATAGGGGTGCGAAAAAAATCGCATCTCTGACTGACATACCTATACCAACAAAACCCCAGTGTAGATACAGCTAAGTCAATGGAAAAGTGCTTCTGTCACCGTAACTAATGTCGTTCGGGGAGATGGTATTCCAACACTGACAGAAAAACTCCATCTGTTGGTGTAGGCTACCTCTAAACTAAGTGGCTATGCTTGCATAGTTATGCCAACAAAGGATCTGTTGTGTAAACATACTCCTACACATGGCCCGAGTCAGTTAGTTAGGGTCAGGTTTAAGCTAACCCAACCCAAAGTAAGGGTACCTACAGAGGTGTTTGCACCAGTTTAAAAAAAAATTACAGTTTGTTTTACTACAAGGTTTTTTTTTTTTTTTGGTCAAAAAACTGAAAACCAAAAGTTTTGGCTGTAGGAAACCAAAAAGTTGTGGCTGGTCAGGAAAAATACTGGTTTTACTGAAAGTTCTCATAGACTGACTGAAATTTTTCAGTTGCCAAAAATTAAACATAAAATGCTTTTTTCCCCAAGAAAGCCTATTTATTTAAATAAAAAGGGACATTTCCAACAAGGATTTCCATTGTGATAAAATCACTGTTTTCCACTAAACGAACAAGCACTTTGATAGAAAATTGTCATCTAGCTCTTGAACGCAGAAAGAATACTAGACTGATTGTTTTATTAGTTAGCACTAGAATATATCACTCATAAGGCATGGTATGATGAAGGTCAGACTCAAAGTATTTGTTAAGGAGAGCACTTCAGGCTCAGAGTTGGAGTTGCTGATTAACATAGGTTATCGATAGTCTTGAACCATAAAGGTATTAGAAGAGAAAAAAGATTCATGCTTTTTATGGCTATTATTTAAAGTAATAAATATGCAAGAGTAAAATCATAATTGTTCACTAAGACTGAAACTAGTACAAACTCTCTCATATCAGTTAAGAGTTACACAATGTAATTATCAAACTAAGGTCAAAGTAATATCTATTACAAGTTAGGAGACTGGATTGTAAAACAGGCAGTTCAAGGAAGCAGCTTGTCATTTTGTTACAGGCCACAATCAATGAACTTTTTCTCACTGCAATGATGCAAGCTTTAGCTAGGTGAGACTTTTAGGCTTGGCTAAAATCTTTGTTTTCCTCCTGGAAATTCACTGTAATTACAGTGGTTGACTTATTTCTTTCTTCTCCCCCGCCCCCTATAAACATTAAAGTATAAGCTTACAAGGTAGTTCAGGAGCTTTTCACTGAGCAATGTCAATTTTGTTTCTGTGGAAAACTAACACATCACTAGGAACAGACATAGATTTATGATTTCTATGGGCACCTTCCCATTGTGGCTTTAACAGGATCTTAAACACACAAACATCCTACCACACTCCCACCCGAAAGGTAAATAGTCTTCAGGATATCTCCTGTAAGATCTTAAGAAAAAGAAAACTATTTAAGGTGAAAAGGTTCAGACTTCTTCGGCTCTGTTGTGGATGGGAATTGTACTGCAGTCGAGAACTAGATAGAACTTCTCCCCTTTTAGCCAGAGGGTATCTTTGGTTGCAAGAAGGATTGTAGCAGGTGTTGGTGCTGTCTCTTCCTTTTGCCCAGAGAGATCAAGTCTAGAGTCTTGGCAGTTCAGGATCTTGGGAGGATCAGTCTTCTTGCAATGGGGGATGATCCCAAAGTGGCACATGCTGTGGTCTGTGCACATGGATCTTATAGGGGATAATTCTCCCTAACTCCACTTTGCAAGAACTCCTTTCAGAGCTGTGGGCAAAGTAAGGGTGCAATATACCCTAAATATGGGCGACCTGGTACAATCGTATACTATTGACTAAATTCTGGCCTGGGGGTAGTCCACTCTCTGGGTAAAATTTCATCAGCCCTCATAAAAATTCAGTCTGTGATTGAGGCAAGGCCTTAATTATGTCAGAAGTCAGGCCCTATAGTCCATTGTTGCACCTTGGTCTCTCCTGTTCTCTGCCTTTGTCACACAATGGTTTAGTCTTCTGAAGGCTGTAATACAGTAGAACCTCAGAGTTACAAACTGACCAGTCAACCACACATCTCATTTGGAACTGGAAGTACACAATCTGGAGCAGCAGAGACATCCTCCCACCCCCCTAAAAAAAAAAAAAAAATACAGTACTCTGTTAAATGTAAACTATTACAAAAAAGAGAATTTCTTTTAAGAAAAAGATTTGACAAGGTAAGGAAACTGTTTCTGTGCTTGTTTCGTCTAAATTCAGGTGGTTAAAAGTAGTATTTTTCTTCTGCATAATAAAGTTTCAAAGCTGAATTAAGTCAATGTTCATTTGCAAACTTCTGAAAGAACAATCATAACGTTTTGTTCAGAGTTACGAACAACTTCCATTCCCAAGGAGTTTGTAAGTCTGAGGTTCTACTGCACTTGGATTTAATTCTGGTTGTTGGGCTTGGTGGGAGCAGGGGATAGGTGAGAGTGCTTAAAGTGCTCTGGAAAAATATGTGGGGGTTTTATCATAGTCTGGGAGTAGCAGCTTTGGCAAAGCAATGCTTACAGTTCACCTCTTAGCGACCCAGCTTGAGCCAAAACAAATAAAAATAAAAATATTCTTTTGGCTGGGTCTCTGACCCCTGGTGGCCCCAGGCCCCATTTTAAGTACTGGTTGCTGGGTGCTGTTTGATGGTGTCCTGTAATACACAGGAGATTGGACTGGATGATTTGGTGCTCCCTTCTTGCCTCAAACTCTATGGCTTCACCTCAAAGCAAAAAACTGCTTAACACTTTAACATCAATTCCATTTTAAATAAGGCCACTCAAATTTAAGTGGGCTATTTCTCTCACAAACTCACCCACCCCCAACTCACTTTGGAATAAGGGGTTGTGTGATGGGGTATACAAACCTGCAAAAAGTAGAAACTAGGTCAAATTACAAAGGATGAATATAAACAAATAACACAAGTATGGAGGGACAAAATTAGAAAAGCCTAGGGACAAAATGAGCTCAAACTAGCTGGAGACATAAAGGGTAACAAGAAAACATTCTATACATACATTAGAAGCAAGAGGAAGACCAAGGACAGGGTAGGCCAGTTACTTAATGGGGGCGGAGGGAACAATAACAGAAAATGTGGAAATGGTAGAGGTGCTTAATGACTTCATTGTTTCGGTTTTCAACAAGAAGGTTGGTGGTGATTGGACATCTAACATAGTGAATGCCAGTGAAAATGAGGTAGGATCAGAGGCTAAAATAGGGAAAGAACAAGTTAAAAACTACTTAGGGCTTGTCTACACTGGCACTTTACAGCACTACAACTTTCTCGCTCAGGGGTGTGAAAAAACACCCCCCTGAATGCTGCAAGTTTCAGCGCTGTAAAATGCCAGTGTAGACAGTGCACCAGCGCTGGGAGCTATTTCCCTTGAGGAGGTGGGTTTTTTAGAGCTCTCCCAGCACTCTGCTGTGACTACACAAGCCATGTGAAAGTGCTGCCAGTGAAGATGTGCCCTTAGACAAGTTAGATGTTTTCAAGTCACCAGGGCCTGATGAAATACATCCTAGAATACTCAAGGAGCTGACTGAGGAGATATCTGAGCCATTAGCGATTATCTTAGAAAAGTCGTATTTGGAAGATGGGAGAGATTCCAGAAGACTGGAAAAGGGCAAATATAGTGCCCATCTATAAAGAAAGGGAAATAAGGAGAACCCGGGGAATTACAGACCAGTCAGCTTAACTTCTTTACCCGGAAAGATAATGGAGCAAATAATTAAGCAATCAATTTGCAAACATCTAGAAGATAATAAGGGGATAAGTAACAGTCAGCATGGATTTGTCAAAAACAAATTGTGTCAAACCAACCTGATAGCTTTTTTTGACAGGGTAACAAGCCTTGTGGAGGGGGGGAAGCGGTAGACGTGGTATATCTTGACTTTAGTAAAGCTTTTGATACTGTGACCTTCTCATAAACAACCTAGGGAAATGCAACCTAGATGGAGCTACTATAAAGTGGATGCATAACTGGTTGGAAAACTACTCTCTGGGACTAGTTATCAGTGGCTCACAGTCATGCTTGAAGGGCATAACAAGTGGGGTCCCGCAGGGCTCAGTTCTAGGTCTGTTTCTGTTCAATATCTTCACCAATGATTTTGATAATGGCATAGAGAGTGCACTTATAAAATTTGTGGATGATACTAAGCTGGGAGGGGTTGCAAGTGCTTTGGGAGATAGGATTATAATTCAAAATGATCTGGAGAAATGGTCTGAAGTAGTAAACAGGATGAAATTCAATAAGGACAAATGCAAAGTACTCCACTTAGAAAGGAACAATCAGTTGCACACATACAAAATGGGAAATGACTGCCTAGGAAGGAGATCTGGGGGTCATAGTGGATCACAAGCTAAATATGAGTCAACAGTGTAATACAGTTGCAAAAAAAAAGCAAACATCGTTCTGGGATGTATTAGCAGGAGTGTTGTAAGTAAGACACAAGAAGTAATTCTTCCACTCTACTCTGCACTGATTAGGCCTCAACTGGAGTATTGTGTCCAGTTCTGGGCACCACATTTCAGGAAAGATGTGGACAAATTGGAAAAAGTCCAGAGAAGAGCAACAAAAATGATTAGAGGTCTAGAAAACCTGTCCTGTGAGGGAAGATTGAAAAAAATTGGGTTAGTTTAGTCTGGAAAAGAGAAGACTGAGAGAGGACATAAGTTTTCAAGTACATAAAAGGTTGTTACAAGGAGGAGGGAGAATAATTGTTCTTGTTAACCTCTGAGGATAGGACAAGAAGCAATGGGCTTAAATTGCAGCAAGGGAGGTTTAGGTTGGACATTAGGAAAAACTTCCTAATTTTCAGGGTGGTTAAACACTGAAATAAATTGCCTAGGGAGGATGTGGAATCTCCGTCATTGGAGATTTTAAAGACCAGGTTAGACAAATACCTGTCAGGGATGGTCTAGATAATACTTAGTCCTGCCATGAGTACAGGAGACTGGACTAGATGACCTCTGGAGGTCCCTTCCAGTCCTGTGATTCTATGAAACCCCACACTGGGCAACACCAGGTTCATGAGCTGGTGTGGAATCAGTTGGCCGTATCCTACCACACCTGTGAGAGATGTCAGCCTGGAGGGAGGAGTTTAAAAAGGGACATAAACAGCACTGTCAGTGGTAGACCAGAGAGAGAAAAGCAGCCCTCCAGTTTTTGGAGAGAGGGCTGTCTGAAGGCAAGAACTCCTTGGATGGTTCCTTCCTGAAGGAAGGGAGGGCCTGATTCTGATCCATCTTTGATGGCATTATTTCTCCATATTAGCCTGTGAGCCTAGTTGTGGACACAGCTTAACAGAAGCTCTCTTTTAAAAAGAGGGTCTTAGCCCACCTGTGGGACAACTAATTTGTGTTAAGTTCTTTTAGTTAGTTGACAACCCTGGAAGGGGTGGACTGTCTCTCTAACAACTGGGCTAGTGTGGTGGAACACCCAAACATGACAGAGTTAGAGGCCTTGTGAGTGAAGGGTCTCTGCCCAGGGTCTAGGGGTACTCAGGAGAAGGAATCCAGTGACAGATTGCTTCTGAATTCTCTCTATATGTTTCCAGTGATAAATGGATTTTAAAATGTTAAGTATTTTTGGCTGGGCGTGTCTTTGTTATGCATACCATTGACCTGCAAATACACAAAAATAGGTCGTCTTAAGGGAGTTCAGGTTGGGCCAGGAGTATTGTGAACAATTTTTCTTGCGATCTTTTTGTACTCCCAAAGCCACAATTTAAGAAACATTGGGGGGAGGGTGGGATGAGGAATAAGAGAACTCTTTTTTTTTTTTTTTTTGTAACCTCCATAGTCTATTTTGAGTTCAGATCAGGTTTCGAGTGGGAGTTCAGGAGTACTCTTTTTATTGCAACATATTTTCAGTAAACTTTAAAATGTTTCCAATTCTGCAATACCATGTCAAACTGTACTTGTTCCTTAGCAAGAGGAGTTGGGATTGATATTGACATTTTCAAGACAAGGCATGAGAGGAACAGCATGAGGAAAACTTTGTTGAGCTGCTTGTGTGTGTATTTTTGAAAAGACAATCTTGTTTTATTTCTAGAGATAGTAAACATATATAACACACACTCACGATCTGCCTGCAGTCTTCCTGTTTTTCCTCAGTTATGCAACATAATGATGAATACATCTTAACCTTGTGTTAGTTATAGTTTGATATTTTCAAAATTTGGTATTTGAGTAAAATTCTAGTTCTTGTGTATGGTGGTCATACTAATGCTACCAATTGTGACATTGTATTAACCCAGGAACTTAATAGAATTTGAATCCGAATCTTTAAGCAAACAAACAAAATCTTAGCTATAGGCTGTATAAAGAGTATGGCCCCAATCCTACACACACTTGTGTAGGGTTACCATATTTAAAAAATAAAAAAAGAGGACACTCCATGGGGCTCTGGCCCCGCCCCTTTCCCACCCCGGCCCTGCCCCAACTCCGCCCATTCCCCAAAGTCCCCGCCCTAACTCCCCCTCCTCCCTCCCAGCCACGTGAAAAGGGCTGCCCAAGCGCTACCGGCTTCACGGTTTGCCGGGCAGCCCCCAGACCCTGCGCCCCCGGCCGGCGCTTCCCCAGCGCAGCTGGAGCCCGGGAGGGGAAGCATCCAGTGGGGGGCGCAGGGTCTGGAGGCTGCCTGGCAAACCTGTGAAGCCGCTAGCGTTAGGGCTTCGGGCAGCCCCCTTGCCTCCGGACCCCGAGCCGCCGGCCGGGCACTTCCCTTCCCGGGCTCCAGCTGCTCTGCTCCGGTGGCGCAGGGTCCGGAGGCACGGGGGCTGCCTGAAGCCGGTAGCGCTGGCTCGGGCAGCTTGGCTCTTAAACAGAGCCGAAGTCTGAGTCCGGGGAGGAGCAGAGCAGCCACGGGAGAGGAAGTGCCCGGCAGGTATTTTTCCCAGACATGTTCCGCTTTTTGGCAATTCCCCCCGGACGGGGGTTTGATTGCCGAAAAGCCGGACATGTCCGGGAAAAAACGGACGTATGGTAACCCTACACTTGTGCAGTTGCTTAACTTTATCTATGTTAGCAGTTCCATTGACATTTGCTAGACTGTTCATGAAAACAAAATAAAACACACTGCTAAGTGTTCGCAGGCTCTGGCCCTGTATAACTGAGTACTAGTCCACTGTGTTGACAAATGGATCTCTGAAGCAAGAGAAAAAAAAAGACATCTTTAATGCTAAAATGTCTGTCTTCTAGAAAATGAGGATTTTTTTTTTTGTCAAATAACCATTTAAGTTTAGATTTTGGTTTTATTGCATTCAGTTTTCTCAACTTCTTTATTTTGCAAGGATCAACAGAGCAATTCATATTAAAGATATGTGCAAAATAACATTGAGTAACATGCAAGGAATTCCAATGATATAACAAACAATGGGTCTGATCCTTCTCCCATTAAAAGGAGTGGCAAAAATCCCATGGACTTCAGTTGGTGCAATCTTGCTGTTTATGAAATCAGTACAGGACTCATAACAGTATGGGACTCAGAGTAGCAGCCGTGTTAGTCTGTATCCGCAAAAAGAAGAACAGGAGTACTTGTGGCACCTTAGAGACTAACAAATTTATTAGAGCATAAGCTTTCGTGGACTACAGCCCACTTCTTCGGATGCATATAAAATGGAACATGTATTGAGGAGATATATATACACACATACAGAGAGCATAAACAGGTGGGAGTTGTCTTACCAACTCTGAGAGGCCAATTAATTAAGAGAAAAAAAACTTTTGAAGTGATAATCAAGATAGCCCAGTACAGACAGTTTGATAAGAAGTGTGAGCATATTTACAAGGGGAGATAGATTCAATGTTTGTAATGGCTCAGCCATTCCCAGTCCTTATTCAAACCGGAGTTGATTGTGTCTAGTTTGCATATCAATTCCAGCTCAGCAGTCTCTCGTTGGAGTCTGTTTTTGAAGTTTTTCTGTTGTAATATAGCCACCCGCAGGTCTGTCACTGAATGACCAGACAGGTTAAAGTGTTCTGAATCCAAGGCTTCTGTAGAAATCCTTCATACAAAAGCATGTCTATGTTGTACTTTTTAGGGCAGTGGTTTTCAAGCTTTTTGAGCTGAGCTCCCCCTTTAAGCTACAATTTTTGGTTGCACCCCCCCAACCCAGACAAAAATAGACCCATACAAAAGTATGCTTGATAGCCTACTCATAAACCAACCAGAGACCTTAACACACTTTTTAATTCAATTACCTACATCTGTTACTCCTGGGGGAAATCTGTGAACAATATTTAAAAATTTTGCATATTTTATTTACCAAAACAACACAATGTAATCACGCCAATTTCAATTATTTTGGTAATTTATTTCAAAATACCTGTCAGCAAGTAGGTCTGTAACAATACAGACAACAAAAAAAGATTCAGGGAATGATTTTTGACAAATAGATTCCTTACTAGGCATATTCAATACAGAACACTGAGTAATTTATTTAAACTACAATACAGAAACATATTTTTCGCATGCCTCAGAAGCAGTGCAAAGGCTCGGGAGAGTCAGGGGTAATGGAGGAGCTGAGCGAGAGAGAAGTAATTGCTGGGAAGGAGCCTAGGAGTGAACCTCTGGATGGTTGTTGAGTGTGGGTGGGAAAATCATGGAATGGGTTTTTTGGGGCGAGGGATTGTTAGGGATTTGGGATACTCCCCCATGCAGATCCTGGCTGACCCCTAGCCTCTCCCATTCAGTCAGGCACATCTGCCTCTGTCCCCATGTGTCCCTGCACCCTTCACTCAGCCAATTTTCCCATGACCTCATGTGGTCCTGCACCCCCCACTCAACTGCCCATCTCCATGTGGCCCTAACCCCCACTCGGCCACCCATGTGGCCCTGCATCCCCCACTCACTGCTGGTGCCACAGCAGCTCTTGGTGGGCGAAAGGCATAACTGCAGAGTCTCTTCAGCAGAATGTATTTTCTGCAGAGAAAACACAATCTGTGGGACACATTAATTCTGCGCATGCACAGTGGTGCAGAATTCCCCCAGGAGTTACCTGTAAGTTTCAAATACACAGATACTTACCAATGGTACGGCCCAGGTACCAAAGATTCAGCAGCATGTCACTTGTACGTTGCAGCCAGGCTGCATCGCTAGGGCAGGGCCAGTACCCGCCCCTATGCCCCTCCCCCCTTGGGGGAAGGCGCATGTGACAGTCTCTGGGGCTGGAGCCAATGCTGGGTCTGGAGGCTGCCAGGAGTGGAAATCAATGCAGCCACAGCGGATGTTGACACTGACCCACAGACTAGGTGACCTGCTGAGGTGAGTCGGAGTAAAGGTGGTGCTCCCTCCCTACCCCTATGGGTGGGGGGCTGGCCTGGGCCCTGCCATGCAGGGCTAGCACAAACTGCCTGGCATTGCTGTTTGCTCCCCTGAACGTTCCTCCACACGTCCTAGGGGGGCGCACGCCATAGTTTTAAATCCCCTGCTTAATGAATCAGAGGAAAGTCGGGGAAACCAAGCCATGACTTCAGTTGTTTCTTGGTGAAACCCAGTGAAGTCCATTTTTTCATTTAAATAATATGCCTTTTAAAATGGCTGTGTATGAAACAGGTTTCTAGAACTTATTCTTAGTTTTATGGCCCACATTATGTATAGTGCTTTAGACAGTGATGACACTAACTTTTGTGGGCAAAGGAAATTGTTTATGATAGTCTACAGTAAGTGTGATATTGCCAAACAAGTTAAAGAGCATCAAACGCACATGATTTAGCTCTAGAGATTGAGATCATCCTTGAATGGCTAAAGTTATCACCAGACCAGGTTTCATTAGGGTACCTGTTTCATTTTTTTTTAATTACATCCCTATGGTTTTGAAATCTGAAAAGTTTGGTGAGTTCACTTTTGCTCTTGAAAATGGGGCAGAGAATTGTTGTTTTGGGCTTAACCTAAACAATAAAGTGAAACATTTCAAACTAAATGAGATTTTTTTTCCCCAAAACTTTTCATAGAAAATAAATAGGTTTTTTTTAAACCCTGTAGTGCTCTGCTTGATAGCGTCGTGTTCATATTCCAGGTTCATTCATTTATCCTCCCTCAGGAAAGCCAGCAAAACACTCAAAATAGGCCATAAGGGGAACTTAATCATACCATAGACTTTGAGCTGATTCTCTGCCTTGGAGTGAATGTCACACTCCATGTCGAGCCAGCCTGAAACAGCCTATCTCAGCTCACTTCCCATCCTCCATCAGTTCAGCTTGATTCCTCTCACCCATTTTGTAGAGATAGGGCTGAAGAATGTCACACGTGCTGAGTCTCAAAACAAGGAGGGCTGGATGTAATTTAGGAGGGGCACAGAAAATGAAACCAAGGTACTAGCTTTTTGCCGTCTGCAGATGTAGTCAGACAGTCCCTAAAATTAAGTTCAGACCTGGTCTGTTCTCCCATATATCTATCCTGAACCTCAAATGAACTGTACTCGTATTGCATAGACAAAGTAACATTGCATCTGTAGCCCTGTTCTTCCTAATGTGATGGTTGTCTGGTGTTTCTTCTTCTTGATACCAAACACTTGGATTAACCTTAATCTGTCAGTCATTAGCAAATATTAGTAAGTCATCTTTGACATTTTGCTCTAACTGAAACTGTAGGCTTTGCCTGTTGGAAGTTATTAATTAAATAAAACTCCCTGCTGTGTGGAAGGGGGAAAAAGTATAATTCAAAAGGGGAGATGAAAGTCGCCTTCTCTGTGTCTCATGCTGAAATGCAGGCATTTCTTCTGATCTCTGTCTCGGACCTTTCTCTCTTCAGAAGGCATTAGATTCTTCAGATAACCTGTTATTTCCAATTACAGTAAGTGCCCTTTGCAATCGTTTGGTATCTGCATAACTTACCCAGGTAACAGCTACCTTGGAAAGTGCAGGGCTTGAACTGAAGGAAACCATTTACTGCAGTTCTTTCCAAGCGAAAAATATTTAACTTATCCTTTTGTAGTAGCCGAAGCAGCAGTCGATTCATGCTGGAGTGGTCCCGAGTGCTGCTCTGTCACTTTTTTGGGGAACCAAAATGGTGTTCTAGTACTTCTGAGAATGTGAAGGCATCCCAGCATGTCTTTTTTTAGGGCTCTAGCACTGAGCCTGGGTAACATGTGAGTTTATAACAACATAAGTGTGTAGGGTGCTGTAGAGTACAGTGGGTTTTTCTATCGTTAGTATTTATATGCCCCCAATACCATACTATCTGAGTGCCTCTCAATCTTTAGTGTGTTTATACTCAGAGCACCTCTGCGAGGTAGGGCAGTGCTATTATCCCCATTGTACAGATGGGGTAACTGAGGTGCAGAGAGGCTAAGGGACCTGTCCTAGGGTCACAGAAGAAGTCTGAGGGAAGGGTGAATATTGTGCTGCTAACTACCTCATCTAGGCAGAGTGCTGAAGATTCCACCGGGATATGCTCTCTGCAGGGTGTGGGTTGAATGTGCTAGTTCTGGGGTGGTGCAGCAGCATCCATGCTCGGGGACAAAGCTGCTATTGGGATGATAGTGCCTCTGACCTAGGCACTTAGGGGAATGGGAGAGCTACTTCCCGTTATCTCCAGATGCAGTGCAGAGAAAGGAGAGTGCATTCATTTAATTTTGCTACCACTCAGCAATACTATCGGGAGATATCCCTCTCAGGGACTGGGCATGGTGGTTTAGAGTTGTCTCGGGAATAGGAGAGAAGTATTGAGTTTGTCCTGGTAGTGATTCTAGTCTAGCCAATGAAGCTAAGAGCTGGTGCCTGAGGGAGAGTGCCCAGGGAGTGAAGATTCCATGTGTGCTTGTCCCTTTTTGGTATGTGGTTGGGAAGAAGAAAACAGGAGCTCTGATTGCCTGGGTATCGGGCAAGACTGCAGCTATTGAGGATGGACGGTGGAAGATTTTCCACAGAAAAAACCTTGCACGAATGGCCTCACATCTGGTGAAAAAATTGTCTGCTGGTTGCAGATTACAGACACACAATTGGAAGTGGAAACATTTTCTTGAGGCTTTTAGGGAAAGCAGGTAAAATTGGGCTCATAATGGGAAAACATGTCAGTCTTAATTACAGAGGGACTACAACCTCTCTAAGGCTTTAGAAAGTCAGTCTGTCCTTGCTTTGCCCTATTGTGTATTTTAAGGCTTCTCTTTTTCAGGATTTATTAATTTATTTTTTCAGGGTTTATTTTTAGCAATTTTTGAATTTTTATGTAGCTGTCAAAAATCAGGGTTTTCAAGGGCTTTCTTGTATATACTGTACTGAGTCATGTATATATTATATACATTAATCACAGTAGTGCATACTGTAATGAGTAATCTCTTTGCAATGTTTTCTTGTGCACTTTGACATAGTACGGTTTCAAACAGCACTACATTAAAGTACACTAAGGAACCTTTAGTGCGCACCAGCAGGCTTTACACAGACAATTAATATGCAGCACTTTAGTGTGCATTAGAAATCACACCCCTGTAGTCCACATTGCTGCTCCGGTAGACAAACCCTGAGATACTTCTGGTGTTTTTGTTAGTGTTTATTGGATAAGCACAGATTTCTTTTTTATAGGGGCATTTTATCAGTGTTTATCTCCAGGGCCGGCTCTGGCTTTTTGGCTGCCCCAAGCAAAAAAAAAAAAACGGGGCAGCCGGAACGCAGGTGCAGGGGGACCGGCTGGGGGGGGGGAGGGGGAGGAAGCGGGCGGGAGAGAGAGAGAAGGGGGCGGCCAGGGCTACAGCAGGGGCACTGCCACGCGGCCCCCCCCGCTGCGCCGCCGCCTGCCGCGAGGGCTCCGCTCCGGTCGGCGGGGAGGGAAGGAAGAGGACTGCCCTGCAGGGTGCTCTGGTTCTCCGCACCACCGCCCCCTACAGGACGGCCGGAGCAGAACAAGAACAAAAAAAAAAGCGGCCATGCCGCCCTAGGATTGGGCAGAATGCCGCCTTGAACAATCTGCTGCCCCAAGCACCAGCTTGCTTAGTTGGTGCCTGGAGCCGGCCCTGTTTATCGCTTAAAATCTGAAATCAGAAGCCCTATGTATTTGCAATGGTCTGAGATCAGCATGTGATATTTCAGATTATACCATGTGTGTGCCTGGTTAGTGCAATAACAGGGAAGTTAAACATAGCATTCAGTGAACTGAAAGTGGGGCCAAAACTGTAGCTTTTAAATGTCTTTTTGCTGGTCTGCACCCTCCTCCCCAGCATCCAGTATTTCAGGGTCCTGCTAGCGAAGGAACATGAAAAACAAAATGGCAGTTGATCAATTGGCTGACCTAAGATACTTGTAGGAGCACAGCAGGCATAGCTATGTTTTCGTTTTTGCTATTTTTGGCTTACTGGGGGTCCTGTGATTGCAAGAACTTAGAGGATGCTGCAGGAGGGGAATAGCTATTAAAAACCTCCCTGAGGGCTCTAGAGTTGGCTGGTGTAAGAGCGGGGTCCATCAGGCTGAAATCAGTTCTGTGCATCTTGCTGGTTCTGCCTAGGTCTATAATTAACATTTGCTAATTTCATTGAAATGCATGCTGGCTACAGGAGGCTGGTCTGTTGGAAGATTTTACCCTGCTTTTTATTCTGTTTTATTTCCAATTAAGTGGTACTCTCCATCCATTAAGCTTTCAAAGCGAGCGGCAGCTGTCAATAATATTGCTCTCTGCTCCTTTGGTGAAAAAACAAAAAGTATATCCGGTACCCCTCCCCTGCATGTTGGTTTCTCAAGAGAAAATAAACTGCTTTCTTGTTAAAGTGCCAGGTACTGTAAAGCCGGCAAAATGCACTGTCAGGTGCATTATAGTAGGCACGTCAAATATCTGCTGTGAGATCAGATAATTATTGAAACATCAAGGTAATGCTCCTATAACAAAGATATTTGTGTAGGATGGATCAGCAATGAAACAGTTAATAGCAAGGGATGAGGGCAGTTTGTGTTAGAGTTCATTGGCCATTTTATATTTTTCTATATTATTCTTCTGACAACAGCAGGAAGGAAGAAGGGCTCACTAACGTTCCAAAGAGTATGCGGCTGTAGCCACATACTGTACCCATGTTGACTTTTATGGGAGTTGTTTGGCTAACTATCCAGCAACCCATTGGAAAATGTAGCTGTCTAGTGTCTAATGTCACTTTGAATTCCCTGCCTTTTGCCATGTAGCCATTGGTTATATATACTTTATTTCCCTCCATAATTCAACGCTCCCATGAGCACTGTATGTGAAAAATACATTGGCCTACAGCTAAATTTAACTGCCCCGTGGAAATTGCCAATGTTTTTCTAATGTCACTTCATATCATTGAAATATTTTTTCTAACATGTTATGTTGCAAGTGTTATTTTTCCACATGTTATATACAGAGCCCAAAGTTTCCAGTGTGAATACTGATAACAAATTGCTAGGAAAAGGCACCGAAAAACATTATTTGTAAATGTATTCATTGAGCAATTTTGAATAATAAGTAAATGGGAGAGCATCATAAGCTGGCAATGGAAAATAGGATAATGAATTGACTGAATTATTCACATATGTATTTAGCAGAGATGGCATTTCTAAGGGATGGCTAAAGGGGAAGGATAAGCATATGAATATTTGGAGCAAGTAAATACCAAGGAAAGAATGGAATCATTTAGTGTAGAAGGGGATATAATTAGGTATATGGAGAAGTTTATGGTATTTATCACCACTGCACAATCTACTGAGCTGTGGAATAATCTCTCTCGAGAAGTGTCAGATCTCTTGGCACTGCCAAAAAAGTGTACATCATGGGACAATTCCCCACTAACAAGGAGGGTTGGAGTTGACCAAATAGATCTATTCCAGCTCCAACTTCTATAATCCACTCTTAACTCCACCCAGAATGGGCAACACAGCCAATCAAATTCCGTACCACAGCTATTTTCTGAGGGAGAAATTCACTGCTTCGGGGAGAGCCAGGAGAAGGCCTCACTTAAGTCCCATTTAAGCCTTATGCAAAGGAAGTATAAGATATCAACCTTATGCCTTATCTTATGGTCTTTTTGCAGTAAGGCTTACGTAGGATGTCAGTGGTGCATAGGCCTCGTCTAGTCCTCTCAGAGGAATGAATTTCACCATAGGGGAATGCGGCCCAGTTAGCACACTGCATACAGTTTCAATGAACCACCATAAAATCCCTGCAGCTTTTCAACTTTTTAATTAATTTTGAACTGCTGGGGAAAAAGTAAATACTGCAGCAAAGTGCTACCTAAATGAGGGGTGGTGAGGATGAAAACAGTATCCCACCGCCAGTCTTTATGTGTGCTCTATTTATAACACATTTCCAGAGCCCACAGCCGTTATATGCTTATTCCAGCAGAGAGAACTGAGCTCCCAATCACTTGTCTTCAAGCAGCAGCCGAGCACCTTCGCTTTTGGTTAATAACAGAATAACAAGTTTCTTCCTGGTTCACTCGAACAAGGAAAAGATGCAGCAAGAATGAAGTAGAGTTCTGCATGTCTACACCTCGGATTTGCTCTGGAGTAGCTGCACTGGTCCCTAATGTAGATAAACGATACAATCCTACACGTGGGCTCCCATAATAATAATAATAATTAATAATAAAGGACAAGGGAAAGAAGGAAAGAGCAATTAATGTGCACATCTGATCGGGCCTGTTGTGCAGGAGATGGATCACTTGATGATCACCTGTTCTGTTCATTCCCTCCGAAGCAGCTGGCGCTGGCCACTGCTGGAAGACAGGATACTGGGCTAGGTGGACCCAGTATGGCTGTTCTTATGGTATTTTGGACTATAACACACAGTGAGTCTCTAAGTGGGCGGTGATGAAGGGCTCAGCACAGAACCTTAGCAATGAAATGTTTACCAAGGAACCAAATCTTGCTCCTCACTGAAGTTCAAGACAGCTGCAGTCTACTTCAGTGGGAGCCTGACTCTAACATAAGGGTTAAGGTTGCACTGAGGACCACTAGATAAAAGGAGGATGGCTAGCCAAGTACCTTCAAAGAAAGCGTGGCGTATTCATATTATCCTAGTTGTTTGGAACCTATGGCCTCGAGCAGTGGTTCCAAAATCATGCTCTGTGGACCACTAATGCTCTGGACTCCTTGGTGGTTTATGGAGAACTGGTTGGTCGTATACCTCTGGGTGGCTTCTTTCCTTCCAGCTACAAATTTGCATTACAGCTATTTAAGAATACACACTTTACTAAATATTAATCTTCCACGCAAGCAACTGCAGTAGCTGCCACAAATGTTTGACGTAGATGGTCCTTGCATACACAAACTGGATGGGAGGTGGTCCATGCTATGGAAAAGCACGATCTGTCTATTAAGATGTGGTCCATGCTATTAAAAGGTTTTGGAGCTCCCCAGTCTTAGAGGATCATGAAGCACAGCCTAGTTCTGTCTCAACTCAGCCAACTACAAGCAAGATATCTTGGAACGTGGAAGGAGGACACCATTAATATTTAAAATAGATATGCCTATTTATGTATATCTATAATGCCAAATCATTTTAAAACAGCACACTGACATACTATTAACAAAATAAAACAAAGTTCACTGGAATTGACATCAAAACAGTCTGTGCTGCTCTGTGTACTGACCCACACAATACACTTCTAATTAGAGATGACTCCCGGAGGTCTACTTTGAGAGGGTCTGGATCTTCACTTTGCTGCTTGGGTCTATCTCTAGTCTTAATTTTCTCCATTATTGTCCTTCCAATTTGTGAATATTTTGTGTGTGTGGAGAGGGTGCTTGGAGGGAAGATAAAGTGGGTTATGGCACTTTGGCAGAAGGATTTATAAATATTGTAAATAATACTCTTGGTCTGTGGATGTAAACAGCACAAAGCATGTCTTTTTCCAAGCAGAATTCTAGGATTAGGAATATTTGTCCAGTTGAGCCAGGCAATTAGTTCAGCAGCTCTAGAAAGAGCCAAGTGGAATCATCTGGCTGGTTTTGTGAGGGTTTTTTTGTGGGGTGGCGGAAGTAGGTTGTATTCTAGGTTGTCCTACATACACAGGGGTTCAAATTTTTGGTCTGACACAGTAATGATGGTGTGATAAATGAAGCGGGGTAGCTCCCTTTTATGGACACCCAGCCAGCCAGTTAGCTATAAAGTCCCTCTTGGGGGCTGTTCTCTGCTTGCTTTACCTGTAAAGGGATAACGAAGTCCCCCAGGTAAAGGAAAGGGAGTGGGCACCTGACCAAAAGAGCCAATGGGAAGGCTAGAACTTTTTAAAATGGGGGAAAAAACTTCCCCTTTGTGTCTGTTGTTGGGTTTTTGGTGTCCTAAGAGGTTTGTGCATAAGATGTTTACTTAGCTGGTGGCAACAGCTAATTTCTTTTGTTTTATTTCTCAGCTCTTCCCCGGAGGGGGTTGTGTGTGAAACAGCTTGTGAGGGTACCCCACAGGAAGGAATTCCCAAGTGCGTCTTCCTGAGTTCCAAAAAAAAGGGGTTTTGCATTGGGTGGTGGCAGCATTTACCAAGCCAAGGTCAGAAAAAAGCTGTCACCTTGGGAGTTTAATACAAGCCTGGAGTGGCAAGTATTAATTTTTAAAAATCCTTGTGGGCCCCACTTCTGCACTCGAAGTGCCAGAGTGGGAAGTCAGCCTTGACAGATGGAGACCAAGTAGAAGCGTTTCCAGCAGCTTGTGCCTGAGAGAGGTTCTAGCTTCATCGGCAGGGCCAAGCAACCAAAATGGGCCAAATATGAGTGGCATTGTGATCCTGTGTGCCAAGTCACTCCACCATTCGTTCCAATTTAGTCCCCCGTGACATGAGTCAGGACTCCTGGGTTCTAACCCTGGTTGTGGAAGGGTGTGTGTGTTAGTGATTGGAGCTGGGAGCCAGGACTCTGGGGTTCTAAGCCTGGTTGTGGAAGGGGGGGTGGGTTAGTGATTGGAGCTGGGAGCCAGGACTCCTGGGTTCTAACCCTGGTTGTGGAAGGGGGGCGGTAGGTTAGTGATTGGAGCTGGGAGCCAGGACTCCTGGGTTCTAACCCTGGTTGTGGAAGGGGGGCGGTAGGTTAGTGATTGGAGCTGGGAGCCAGGACTCCTGGGTTCTAACCCTGGTTGTGGAAGGGGGGCGGTAGGTTAGTGATTGGAGCTGGGAGCCAGGACTCCTGGGTTTAGGAGGAGCTGGGGGGGGGGGGGGCTGTGAGCAGAGGGCTGCAGCGCTTATCATTTACACAAAGCAGCTTCCCCATATCCCCCCCCCTCTCCCCATGTGGCCCCTTGGATCCGCCCCTGGCTGCTCCCCTCCTGTGAGTGTGCAGGGCGGGGTTTGCAGCGGTGCCGGCGAGCTGCTGTCAGGGGTGATGCAGCCGGTGGGGGAGGGAATACCCCCGGCTCCAGCATGAGGACGGTGTGAAAGATGTGCGAGCAGGCAGCGCGCTACTGCAGGGAGAGCGTCCACAAGCTCCTCCGCAAACAGCAGCCGCAGATCAGGGGGCTGGACGGGCTGGTCCGCTGGATCGTCACCAAGATGAGCGACAAGAGCATCCTCTCGGAGCGGGAGCTCCTGCAGGAGGGGCAGGCGGCCGCCGGCCAGGCATTCTTCCCCCCGGGGCAGCGGAAAGGCACCTCCGTGATCCTGGATGTGAGTTCGGAGCCCCGGCCCGGGGGCTCGGGCCGCGCTGGGGGACGGGGCTGGGGGAGCAGCTGCCTTGGGGCTGCAGGAGCGGCGCGGGCGACTCTCTCCCGGCCCCTGGACTTTCCAGGGGAGCCTGGACTGGTGCAAAGCGCCGCAAAAGTGAGGGCGCTGCGAGTCGCACCCGCCCCCCCTTTGCAGGCGCCCTCTCCCCGTGCCCCCAGCGCCCCCGAGCCGGACGGGACGCCCCCGGGTCGCAGCGGGGTCGGGGAGGGCTTTGCAGCCGAGGCAAAGAGCAGATGGGGGCAGGGGAGGTGCTTGCTGTGTCGGCGCATCCTAACGGAGCGGCACTTCAGCTGGGACGGGAGTGGCCCCCAGTCCGGGCAGCTTTCCGCCCCCAGGAGAGTTCAGGTTGAAAAGCTCCCGCTGCGCGGCGAGGTGGGTAGGTCTTGCATCGTAGGGGAGCTGCCTCTCCAAGGCGAGCGCAGTGGTCCCTAGAAGCGACTTCTGAGCGCTCCAGTTCCCGCTGTCAGTTTCATGCCCGGAGTTGCCGCTGACCTGCTTCTCTGGGCCATTGGCAGCACCGAAAGGGAGAAGCCGAAACTCCCCTGGGCACTGTGTCAATAAGAGTATTCGGTGCCCAACCCGGCACAGGTTCATTTGAAAGAACCTCCTCGTGCTCCATTATGTGGTAGCGGTGTCCCTCCCTCCCCCCAGTCTTCTGTTGCTGGTACAATCGCTGCTTTTCCTCTTAAATGCACATGCTACTGTCTTCCGAACTTGAAAAGTATCTGGGGTGTTTGTGTGGATCAATATTGCCGGGAGAGATGAGAGCCAGAAAGGGCGAAATCTATATGGACCATCCATTTAGATGAATATTTTAAGGCAAACATCTGCTCTGCAGTTTGAGATTAGATTAAATGGGCTTGTTTGCACTTCAAACCCCGCTGTTTTCTAGATACATTTTATCAATGCAGTTGGCTAGGTTTCAGTCAATAGAAAGCAAATGGCACTTTAACAACACTGAAATTGAAGAATAGTTAGTGTTCCTAAGCCTGACTTGGCATGCCAAGTTAGTGGTCTGATGCAATTCCACTTTGATGATGGGAAATGGGATCTCTCTTATTGTATTTAATTTACAAGTGAATGATAGGTATTCTGTGATGATTGCTCAATAGCTAGTAACATCCAATATGTACTTAGGTTAAATAAAAAATAAAACACAGTATATGGTGTTATTTCTGGCACATTTCCTAAGGCGAAAGAGTAAAGCAGTGGTTCTCAACCAGGGTGAACGTACCCCTGGGGATACACAGAGGTTTTCCAGGGGGTACATCAACTCATCTAGATATTTGTCTAGTTTTACAACAGGCTACATAAAAAGCACCAGTGAAGTCGGTACAAACTAAATTTTCATCTAATGATTGTTTTATACTGTTCTATATACTATACATTGAAATGTAAATACAATACTTATATTCCAATTGATTTATTTTATAATTATATGTTACAAATGAGAAATACTGAAAAATTGCTTGATAGTGCACTGTGGCACTTTTTTGTATGTTTGTCAGATTTTATAAGCAAGTAGTTTTGAAGTGAGGTGAAACTTGGGGGTACGCAAGACAAATCAGACACCTGAAAGGGGTACAGTAGTCTGGAAAGGCTGAGAGCCACTGCTGTAAAGTGGACATTTTTTGAATGTTAAGCCTCAAATGAGCTTGATCATTTGGCATTTAAGGTACATTAAACTGGATGTTTCAATCTTAATGAAATCTGTATTTGAGAGACTTAATTTAAAGTGTGAAAGAAAAATGTGGGGCATATTAATGTAATTAAACCCTTTACAAGAGTAAGAGATACATAAAATGAGTTCATTCCAACCTTTGAGGTAGATTTCTTCTCTCAACTATGCAAGAAATTAGTTTAGCATATTTAAAATTCTTACAAAATTAACCACAAGTAAAAAAAAAAATTGTCCCAGAATAAAATAACTAGGAATTCATTGATCTCGGAAGGCTCTGGCGTGTGAATTTCAGCCAAGAGATATAATTTCACTTGGTAACTAACTAAATAACTTGGGGGGAACATAGCCAGCCTATACCATACATGAGAGAGACTGTGTGTGTCAGGCATGACTGCTGGATTGCTTTGTAAAATGAAGGTGATTAAACAGAATACCTTTTGCTGTGTTCTTTTCTTGAGATGCTAGGACATGCTCTCATTATGTGTGGCATGCTTGTTAAACATAATTGGGCTTTGTCAAATTTTCTTCTCTGCTATTCTTATGATTACAGTAGTCTCCTTTTTTAATCATAAAAGTCTAGTGAGAAAACGTCGGTAATTTAACGATTTTTACATCTGATATTTACCCATAGTCCTATTTTGTTAGCTTGGACCTGTACAAATTTTGCAACTTTTCTGGATAGTATCTTCGCCAAAAATATAGAACCCTCTGAAGAGTAGTGAACAGAATCCCCAAGGACAGCTATGTAATAGCTTGCACTGAGCTGTCCTTAGGGCATGCAAATGATTTGTAACTTTTATGTCAATATTGTTAGGGACTGTGTGTTTAATACTTTATCATATTTACAGTTGGCTGCTTTAGTAAATTCTTTGCATTTAGATGGAATTAAATGAGAACAGAGTTGGGGGGAAGAAACAAACCCTAGCACAGGTAACTCTTGAAGAAAATATAGTGCAAACAGTTATAATTACATATTCGCTCAGACAGTGGCATCTAATAATTCAAAACGTACATCAGTTTTGCAGCCTTCCATCTTTAAGAAAACAAAACCAAAAAAGTGTAGTTATCATAAAAATTAGCTACTGATGGCACTAGCTGGAGTCTGTTAATATCCCTAAATCCAAACCAGCATTATTTCCTCTATACTAGTCCTTAGATTTCCTGACAAATCTTGTTGAATCATGCTGTAATCTATGGTAGGCACTGGCACCTGCTAAAGACCCCAAAACTCATTTCATTTGTGATCTAAGCCCAATTCTGGGCTCAGACCCAAAGAGATGATGGGTTTATGAATTAACTAGTTCTGCCAAATTGAACTGCTTCAGATTGTCTTTGGCCCAACTAATACAATTGAATGTCGCTCCCAATCTAAATATTTTGGTGGGAAGAGACATGCTACTGTTTAGAAATAATTGATGCATAATGGAGACATTGAAAGAACCTAAGTAACTAATGTGTTTTCGTGGATCTGACTTTTTTTTCCCTCCACCTACTGAAGGTTTAACCAAAGATGGTTGGAACCTGTGTTGCCAACATAGATGACACAGTTGCGCAAACAACAATATTTTGGCCTGACAAGATGGTCAATAGGTGGAAGATATTGTTATAGTTAAAAACGGTCATATTAATGTTAAGCTCCATTCAACATGCCAGATTTTTTGTTGAAAATGGGAAAAGGAGAGATTGATATGAGAAAATGTGAAGTATAAACTTGTAACATTATGTAACCACGGGGAAACGAAACAAACTATAATGCACAGGGGGTCCTGTGGCACCTTTGAGACTAACAGAAGTATAGGGAGCATAAGCTTTCATGGGTAAGAACCTCACTTCTTCAGATGCAAGAAGTGAGGTTCTTACCCACGAAAGCTTATGCTCCCTATACTTCTGTTAGTCTCAAAGGTGCCACAGGACCCTCTGTTGCTTTTTACAGATTCAGACTAACACGGCTACCCCTCTGATATAATGCACAGCACATTCATCTGTATCTGAATCATTCCTTTGCTTTCCGGTTAGATTGTTAAAGATCTTTTTTTGCATTATCTCTTATTGGTTGGAAGTAGAGTTGAGTGAATGCTGCAAAAATAATTTGAAAATGTTGTGGTTCTTTAAAAGTTTGTTTTACCTTCATTATTTATAACTACAGCAAGAGCATCAACTGAGATTGTGACTCCGCTGTCTTAGGCTCTTTATAAACACTCGCTGAGACAATTACCAGTCCAAAGAGCTTACAATCAGATATGATAGACAAAGGGTGGGAGAAAGGAAGTATTATCCCCATTTTACAGATCTGGAACTTAAGGCACAATGAAAAACTTGTCCAAAAAGTCTGTGGCAGAGCTGGGAATGCAATTTTGGGCTCCACAGTCCTTTTCCAATGCTCTAATCACAAGACCATCCTTCCTCTCAGCAGTTCATGGGCAGACATGCCAAACCCGTGAAAAAAACACAGAAATTGGGCTTGTTTTTGGCTTAATTGGCTTATGAGTTGCTTGTTGGCTAGTTTTTGACTTGTAGCTTGTTGCTTTTTTTTTTTTTTTTTTTTGATTGGCTCCCAACAAGCAGGGGCAAGGGGGAGAGAAAGTCAGGAATGCACAGCGTGCCCACGCCAGTCCCAGACTGCACTCTGGGGGGATTTAGTCACATAGAGTGTTGAGGTTCTCAGGGATTGGCTTGTTTTGGCCTTGTTTTGAAATGGGATTAGCTTGATTTTAGGCTTATTGTGAAAATCAGGCGGCTTATTTACTGTGTGAAAGTTGCCAACTGTGTTCATGGGCCCTTTACATCGTTGCTTTCCATGAACTTTTACTCTTAAGAATATTGGCTAAAAGCAAATTTAAGGTCACACTCTCAAATTCTCAAGGAAGAAACTTATTCTCTTTCCATGAGCATTAGCACCAGAAACCTGAATGAGTTCCATTAATCCATTCAGGGAATAAAATATACCATGTGACTTATTTGATTAGTCACAACTAAGCAGTTTGAATTCTGGAGAGAAAGCTGTAGAATAAATGATCTGTGAAAAATTTAATCAAATATATTTGAATGCCAAATCCAAGCAAATCACAACCTGTTCACAGGCAGCTTAACACTCAGAAGAAGGTTAAATTTGTTTAAATGGTTGGTTATGAATTAGTCACTCAGCTCAAATGCCTGTTCTGAAACTTACAAATTATCCATGTTACTTATTTCCATTCTCTTTATTCTTTCTCCTGCTCTAAATTTCCTTTGACTCATGCATCCCTGATACCTTTTCTTCAAGCTCAGAACAACTATCTAGGCATTTAAGAAAGAGGTACTGTACAGACAGCAGGATCAAAAATGCATGTGCAAAATACCTACCACACAGCATGGTGTTGGAATTTTAGATTTTTCTGCATGACTTTTTGAATGAATCTACACATTTAACTTTTTACTGTACACAATCACTGGACACTGACGTAAGAAAAGCCCCTGCCTAGAGTAGGCTGAGGGGGGATATGATTGCTCTCTTTAAATATATCAAAGGGATAAATACCAGGGAGGGAGAAGAATTATTCCAGCTCAGTACTAATGTGGACACGAGAACGAATGGTTATAAACTGGCCGTGGGGAAGTTTAGGCTTGAAATTAGACGAAGGTTTCTGACCGTCAGAGGGGTGAAATATTGGAACAGCCTTCCGAGGGAAACGGTGGGGGCGAAGGACCTGTCTGGTTTTAAGATTAAGTTAGATAAGTTTATGGAAGGAATGGTTTAAGGGGACAACATAATTTTAGTCAAAGGAACAGCGTGCCATGGCAGGTAAATGGTATAATGGCTAATGAGGGTGAGGCTGGAGAATCTTGCCTATGTGCTCGGGGTTTTACTGATCGCCATATTTGGGGTCGGGAAGGAATTTTCCTCTGGGGTAGATTGGCAGAGGCCCTGGAGGTTTTTCCGCAGCATGGGGCAGGGATCGCTGGCAGGAGGATTCTCTGCTAATTGAAGTCTCTAAGCCACAGGATTTGGGAACTTCAACAGCAGAGTCAAGAGAAAGGGTAGGGACGGCTTTATGGCCTGCATCATGCGGGAGGTCAGACCAGATGATCATAATGGTCCCTTCTGACCTTAAAGTCTATGAGTCTATGATAAACTATATAATACCAATCTGGAAGCTGATATGATTTGTTGGCCTTAGTGGAAGATTCCTACATAGCTATCCTTGTTAACTGGTTTGTTACCTACTAATGGCCTCTTTGCTGTGACAGAAGTTCTGTAAAGACAATGGGGTAGATAGGGAATGGGACACTTGGGGATTGGTAAGTGTGACGAACTGGGACTGTTCTTACTGTGGTCTGTGAATGCTGACAGGGGAGTGTGGCTGAATAGTCTGCATTGGGGGATGGGAGTCTGAGTCTGCCCGAAGGCGCATACCTGAGTGTGTAACATGAGAACCCAGGAAGGGGTTGAAGGCCAGGTGACTCCTTAGCCCGGGAAACTGAACAAAGGCTGTGGGAGGGGTCGCTGAAGGCAGTGTGCTGGAAGCGGGCTGGAGAGATGGCTGGGAGGCAGAGATGGCTCTGACCCCCCCCCCCAAAGGGGGGTGGGCTGGGATGCCCTGGACCCCAAGCTGGACCTAACTGAGGGGGGCCCTGTTGTCTGTGCCTGCAAGACCTGTCTTGGACTGTATTCCTGTCATCCAAATAAACCTTCTGCTTTACTGGCTGGCTGAGAGTCATGGTGAATCGCAGGAGGCCGGGGGTGCAGGGCCCTGAGTCCCCCAATACTCCGTGACAGTAAGTAACAGACAATAATCCTTTGGTGTGATTAATGAAAAACATAGATGGGTTATTAAGAAAGTGCTTGTCCACAACAGAATAGTGGCTCTTCATGGGACCTTGAAGGGTCAAGGAGGGATAAAATGGAGAAGGTAGAATGGGTGAGATCTCACGATCTCCATCAGGGACAAGAGAAACATCATTTAAGGATAGAAACTAGTTTGAGTCTAAATTTTTCTGTGTCTTGCACCGGTCTGCAAACAGGCTCATGTACATTCTTTTGGGTGAGTATAATAGATGATCAATAGTGTTTAAAGGTGCAGTTTAAGATTCTGGTATTCCAGGTGTTAAAATATAACACGTAAAATTGCAGACTCGCTTTTCTGAACCCTATTAATAAATGAATGGAGACTATCTTTAAACACTGGGCACTTCCCAGCATAAATGGGGCTTTAAAATAGTGATTGATGTGGGTTAGGCTGTGCTGATTTCTTGCACCAAGATACATGGAAAGCATCATTCAGCATTTAAAGCTAATTTGCTGCCATATCAGCAAAATCAGCCTAATGTGCTAGGATCAGACAGGGGTCTGTATCTAAATAGTCGTCATCAGCGTGGATCTCAATGCATTCCCGCACCTTGAAACTAAGCTATGTAACATTGCACCCGTTTGCATGCTGGTGCATTACAGCAGCATACCTGGAGTTGTTAATTTTGTATAATGTGCCATAGTTACAGCCCATAATACTCAGTGATCTCTGAGCAGTTAACAGACACCAATCTGCACACAGCTTTCCTGCCCTATGGATCAATTATTTATAACATTTGACCATGTAGTTTATTAAAATGGTCTTCTTGATTCCCAGCTGGGGTGGTAACTAAATTCAGACTGTACTGTAGCATTCATGCTGGCTATCCGTAGTTAATCCAGTACTGCTAGACCCAAGTATTCAAAAATCATGAATCAGGCCAACCAAATTAATGAGACTTCCTTAAAGATCACGAGATTTTAAAAATAATGTATGTTGAGTTATTTGGATTTGCCTTCTGGGTTATTTAGAGATGATGAGGACTAAAATGTTTTATCTGGAATTCTCATATAATCAGGCACTGGGGTGTGTTTTAAAAAAACCCCAAACTCCACAAACACCAAATATTGTGAGACTATTAATAAAATTGCAAGACTGGTAACACCATTAAACTGTAAAGACCAAGGGAAATAGTGCAAAGGAACTGTACCAAATCATATAATTTGTATGTGTATATACAAAGTAAAATGTAAATTTCAAGAAACCCTGGGCATGAGAGCAGTAGATGTATCTAGAGAGAACCATTTATAACTCCATCTGGGCAGCACGCAGACACCTATTTGCAGACCATTGCTATCAATTACTTCCTGCTGCCCCACTTTTTAATTAAAAGCACAAGAGTAGTGGCTGAAATTAACCCTGAAACAAAGCTATCTTTGAATAAATCATATTAATAGCATAGCTTAATTCATAGATAGCAGCAACAAAAGACAATCAATATTAAACTGTAGGCAGGTGAGTCCCGTGTGGTTTAAATACACGGGGTCCGCGTTTTATAAGCGCCCATCTCCCACTTGGCATCCCATTAAGTGTCCATCTTTCGAAAGGGCTCAGCTGGGTTTCAGAAGAGCTCAGTATCCAATATGCTGAGCCCATTCGAAAATCTGGCCCATGAGGCACATTGACGAGTGGAACACTTTCCTCTCCGTTCTCTACCACTTCTGATTAGGGCTTGTTGCGCTTCATTCTCTGTCCATATTTCTCAGCTCTTTAATAATCTGCTCTGTGGCCAGATTCTACCCTAGATGACGCCTCCACAACTCCTTTGATTGACTTAAATGAGGCTGCGTGGATGTAACTTCAGGAAGAATTTGGCTTGTGTCTAGCAGTGACTTCCCAAATGCAGAACAAAGAACCAACATTTTTTGTGATTCTCTCTCCCTTAGTCTCTATTCTGTCTCTAGCTAGTAAAAGAATCACATTTCCAATATTTTCTTCTTACTCCCCTTACTCTGTTCCCCTCTCCAGTTTTTAATATATTCATTGTTTCTCTCCTCCTCTCCCTTTCACCCCTGTAACTCTGCTCATTTCTCTCTCAGGATGAAAAAATGGAAGACTGGAAATGACCCTTCTCCTCAATCTTCATTTATAAAATCCCAAAGTATCTCAGAACGCCCTGACCTCTCGAGTGTTAATATGACTCTGGTGGGGAGCAGAGGTTAGCTAAAGACTGGGCACAATATACATATTTAAGTACTGCTCAACTGCAGGGTCAGTCATGTGCCCTGTAGAAATGAGTTGTTGATCTCTGGCTAGTTCCTGGTTTACACCTTCCTGCATCACATTTGTCTTGGCTTTCTGGTTGGCTTTCTTGGCGGAGGCCAAGAACTAAAAGGACCTACCGATCCCCCAAGGTCAGAGTAGAAGTTCCAGGCTGGAACACTGTATTGTATGTGTATTGGGATGCAGGCAGGAGAGAGAGCTCGCACTGAAGTCTGTAGCGCATCTGTTCTGTGCAATAATAAAAGGCCATCAGACCTTTCACTAGTACTAAAATATTAAAGTAGAAATAAGAGTGCTCCACAGAACAATACAGAGGTTTGACTCCTCTGTATCCTATCTGACATTCACTAAGGCTTCCAAAGCTTGATCTAGCCACATGTGGTGAGAGCTCCCTTTGAAAATCAATAGGAAGGGTGAAGTATAAGTGATCCCTTTCTCCAGCACATCACCTGCTTTGGTAAAATATTGCCATGGCAAGCTAACATTTTACACCTGCAAGTCAGTGAAGTTTGGAGTCGAAGTAGAGATGCTCTATGGGAATATTACATCCAACAAATCTTTGTGTGGAAACGGCCTCTTGAAACCTGCACTCCTGTCCAGCTGTTATGAAATTGTGCCTTTTGAAGTGTTACTTAGATCCTTGCTGATGGCATAGGTTGCCTCCTTTCCCCACACACACCCACCTCTCCTCCTCAGAAAGAAAAGAGGAGGATAGCATCCTGTGTAATCCAGCTATTAACATCCCTTTGGCAGATGCTCGTTCCTTTGATTTAGCTGTGCCACGTTAGCACCATAACTCTCTCCACTAATAGCTCTTCTTGATGCTTATCCTGTAAGATGCACACCCACTCAATACTTCAACAAGTATGAAGGAGACAGAGTTCCTAGGTACTTACATTGCTAAGAAGAACTGACTGCAGTGAGTGCAAGAAAGGTCTTTTAAAGACCATGGTGGGTGGAAAGTGTCTGTAACTGTATTAATGTAGAAAAACAAATGAGTGAATGCAAAAGAGCATAAGAGTTCCTTTGAGAAGTGAGCAATTGATTGAAGAGACTAGAGGCCAGATTCCTGACCCTACTAAACCTCTTTGTGCTACTCTGGCTTAATTGGCTTTCTGAAGGTACCCCTGGCATGGGGCTCATAGCAGCATGGCTGTCCTCGGCTGCCAGAAGCCATCAACATCTGAATGGAAGTTAGAGCAGCCCTGAGCCTGCCTTCAGTTGCACCAAAGCCCAAAATTGCATGTGGCTGGCTTCAAATCATGGTGAACCAGCCACCTTTTGAAGTCTCCCCTGAGTCCAGCAGTGATCACCTACATATGAAGGTGTCATCACCTATCTCTGAAATGTAGCTACTGCCCACCTCTTGTAGCCTTAAAATTCCACCTTTCCTTCAAAGGATGTCCTGCCCTAGTGCATGAATTCCATTGAGTTCCTGTAGAAAACACACTTCCATCCTGCGGGAAAGCTGTCTATTTTATGCTCCAGGATTGTCTCATACCCAGGTGAAACTGCGAGAGGAATATAAGTAAGCAGGGAATAAATACTGAAATAAGAACTTGGCCAGGACACCTTGGTTTGCAACCCACAGTCTTGTGAAAAGTAGGATCTTCAATAGGATAAGATCTGCAATGACTTGGGGTCTGTCTACACTGCAGCTGGAAGCGTGCTTCCCCATGCAAGTAGACAGACGTGGTACCTCTGCTGGAGCAAGCACGCTGCAAATAGCAGTGTAGTCAGAGGTGGTGGCTGAGGCTAGCAGCCTGAGTACATACCTAGGGAGTCCTTTGTACTCGGGTGGCTAGCCTGAAGTGCCACCCATGCTACACGGGGCTGCACTGGTTTAGTGTGCTAGCTCTGCTTGAGCTAATGTCTGTCTACTCACATGGGGAAGCACGCTCCCAGCTGCAGTGTAGATGTTCCCTTAGTAGTTTGATCTGGAAAACAGCATCTCCACAGACCAGAGCCCCTATTGCCTGGTGGGACAATACTTCAGCACTCGGAGGAAAGCGTGCTGTGTACTGAATCACCACCTCTCTCTCTTCTACGGGAGTTGATGTTGGCCACCCCTGTGAGCACTGATCATGTCAACCCATGCTTCACTCATGAGAGCTGATGATGGTGACATAGCCCAAAGCGATGTGGCTGCAGGGACTTAGATTGTGTTACTGTTTTATATTAGTAATGGAAGGTGCATCGTCCCCCTCCCTGCAGTCATGAGATGGGCATTTACTAACAGTGGTCAGGGTGGAGGACCGAAGGGAAGATTTACTTTGACACACCTGATGCAAGAACAGAACAGCCAGTCTCAATGGATCTGATGGGGAGTCAGGACTCATTTTGTAGAAGAGCCTGGGAAAGGCCTTGTCTGTATTCCTAAATTCCTCAACACACATGATACTACAACTATTGAGCAAACTTTTTTATATAACGGAACATTTTTCTTTTCCTTTGCCCTCTCCCCTAGAATCTCCTCCTTCAGCAGGCTTCGTCACACCTTGCTTATCCTTCTATTAGCAGCACAGGAAATGAAAACTGCTGTTGAATCATGTGGTTTTTTTTAAACCCATCATATTAACCTGCTGCAGGAATAATAATAAACCCTACATGAAGTAGAACAATTCTTTGACTTAAGGAAGTGATTGTGGGAAATGAATGAAATTGCCAAGAAAACCACAATTAAACAGCCTCGAGAGGTGCAGATTTGCATCCAAGAGCTTTGAGGACATCCGAGGCAGCATTGAACGTTTAGATTATAAAACCTGATTTTTTTCAAGGTTTTAGTATTGTAGCTGTTTTAAACTGCTTAGGGGTGAATTAAATGAGTGTTTTCAAAAAAAGCTGTCATCCCAAACATTATTTTAAGCAGCAACTTCACCTATTTTAACAACGACAACAAAAACATTTCATTTCCGTTTCACCTGTGATTTTTTTTGTCAGTCTTTACTTTAAAGGCTAATTTTATTACAAAATAGCTTTCGTTCTCAGTTAATTGCTAAAATGGACTAGTGCCCCATTAGTATCTTGCAAACAATTGGCTGGCCATGTTTATTTCTTGTGTTACTCCACTGAAGTCAGTGAGTTTACATAATGGATTAACTTGGCCGATATTTTGAAAAGCTTGTGTGTCTAATACATTTAGAAACGCGGCTGAGAAGCGTGCACTGGAGGTGGTAAGGACACTATTTTTGGTTCAGGGATAATCTGCTGTTTACTTCTTGAAAATGGTAGGTGAGCCTGACAATCGGAGAATCGGAGGTGATGGGATGGAAAGGACATTCCTAGTCATCTGAGTCCATGCCTAAGTAGTAGTGCAAGATTGTGTGCTGTGCAGAGCTCCCAGTGGTCACACGTCTCCTCAGCCAGTGGGGTGAAGCTAATGGGGGTTGCGTGTATGGTATTAAGGGCAGAATTTATCCATTAATATTTAATCTCCTCTAGTCTTTGTGACCTCCAATGCAGTTGTCTTGACTAAGTCTAAGTGACTTCACTGCCAAATTAAAATGGCACAAACAATGTCACTGCAAATCCAGAGAGATCACACTTTGGGGTGGATGCAGTTCTGCATTTTGCAGGAACGGACACGGCGGGAAAGGAGCCAGACTTTTCCCGCTTCATAATATTTCTGGTTTGGTTAGAGTTCAAAATGCTGCTGTGACTGACGTTCAAACTTTTGATAGTGTGGGATCTTTGTGTAAAGGGGTTAGAGCTGAGTCTTCTGATCTGTGTCTTCCAGACTATGATTAGCAAGGGCAGCAGGGCTCAAATACCACCTCTAAAAAGCTGGTCAGAGTTCCTCCTTACATTTTGTGTTTCAACCCTGCAGTTCTGCATTGAATCGAATGAAGCACCCCGCCCAGCCATACTCCTTGTCTCTTCCCAGGGCTGAATTAAGGCAATCTGGGGCCCTACACACACCATGAGACAGACTCTGTTTTGGCTCCACCTCTGCCTCCTTGCCCTGGCCCATGTTTTTGGTGGTGGGGTCCTCCTCCCATCCCAGACTGGGACAATTGCATATGGGCACCTTCTCTCCTGAGGCTTGGCAGCAGGGCTCCTCTTCCTTTGGGAGCTGCAGAAGTGGCAGCCATGGTACCCTCTTCCCCCCAGAGAGGCAAAGGTGGCAGCAGGGCCCCCACAGAGCTTACCCCAGCAGCTGCAGCATATCTCCTTGAATGGTGCTTCTCTCCTGTCACACACATGCTGTTGGAGTGGTGTCAAGGCATCCAAAGCAGTGCATCTTGGAGTTAATACCCCTGTAGTGGTTCTGCAGCAGGATTTCTTCTCCTCCGGGTCGGTGGGGGGCCAGTCAACCTCACTACGTCTTTGGGCTTCGCCTGTCACTGCCTGGGGAAGAGGATATCTGTATCAGCCCTCTCTCGCTGGGCTGCAAGGACTCCGCCCTCCGTCACATCCTGTCCTTCCACCGGCAGGTCCAAATCCAACGGCTGGGAGCGGCGCGTGACGGGATGGCACTAGAGGGGTCCTTTTCTGTGCCCTACCAGGGAGCTCTCTACTGGGTGGAATACTCCTTGGGGGAGGCCTAGTGTTACCTCTGCTGGGCGACGGGGCATGTCCAGAGGGACTGCCCCCTGGCCCAGTATGGAGGGGTGCCTGGGACCTCCGAGACCCAGGAGGGAACCAGCCCTGCCATCGCCGGCAACCCTGGTGGCCTGGCCGCTGTAGCTGCCCCTTCTCCTTCTTCTATTGATCCCGCTTGGGCCCTGGAGGCAGCCCCCCCATTGCACCCAGATGAGCGGGTGGGCCCTGGCTCCATTGTGTGGGGTCTGTGGAGGAGAGGGCGGCAGGGCCATTACCAGGCGAGGGAGAGTCCCACCCCAGGGGTAGGTTTCCTTTTCCCCTGTTGTCCCCCCCTTGCCTCCTGGACCTCCAAGTTCATTGTCCTTGCCCCCTGACCGCAACCCTGTTGGCCAGCCCTCCACCTTGGAGGAATGTGTATAGTTGGCTCCACCTCCTGTACATTCTGGCACTCGTGCTCCACACATTTCACTTCCTTACCCTCGTGTCTCGCCCTGATACCAAAGGGCGGGACTATCTATCTATCACCGTGGAGGGTGAGGAACCCCGGTGGGCAGTCTCTCTTCCGCCACAGCCTGCCAGGGATATCGGTTGGCGGCTCCTCCACGGAGCCGTGAGCACAGGCATGGTTCACCCCCATCCCCGACACCTGCTCCTTTTGCAGCATGAGGGAGAACCTGGTGCACACGTATCTTGAATGCGCCAGGTTGCAGCCCCTATTCCGGCTCCTCCAGAACCTCTTGTTGAGATTCTGGCTGCACTTTCCCCCACACCTGTTTATCTTCTCACACCCTGTCCCTGGCCCCATGAAGTCACGAGACCTCATCAACCTCCTGGCCCTGGCCAAAGTGGCTGTCTTCACCAGAGGGAGGATGCTAGATGAGGGGGTGCTCTGTGACTGTGGGGCCTGTTTCCGCTCCTCCCTGGTGTCACACATCTGGCAGAGTTCCTCTGGGTGGCGTCTGCTGGCTCCCTAGGCAACTTTGAGGGGCAGTGGGCACTGTCCAGGGTTCTCTGCTTGGTGTCCCCCTCTGGATCCCTGTGACCCTGTGTTTTGAATCTGTGACCCTCACTCCTGACCCTGTTATTCATTAGTCATCCCCCACATTCAGTTGGTTCCTGTGTCCAGTGGTCCCTCCCGCAAGGCTGGAGAAGGGGCCTTTAGACGTGGGCGGGCGTAGGATTTCCAGTAAGGCCTCACTACAACCCTATATTGTCAAGCTCTTTCTTAACCACGAAGACAAGGAGCTTCCTGTTACAACATATTAAATCTTAACTTCTAATATAATCCCATGACTCCAGGATCTGGGGCCCAATGTGCAGGCCTGTAGCCTTAATCCACCCCGATCCTTCTTTTTCATAGCCATTTCCCTTCAATCGTGTTCTCCATCTTCCTAAACATTCTAGCCTGGGCCACTTTAATGGCTAAACCAATTCCACCTTTGGTGACTACTGCAATCAATGCTGATATAGTGAGGAATTTGCTTGTAATGATATAGGAATCGGAACTGCGATGTTAAGAATCTACAGAGGCACTTCAAAAGCAGGTCGGTACTATCAATATTTTTTGCAGAGTAGGATTTATGTTTAGTTTATAAAAATGAATGCATTTTCTAAAACCTTAACTCTGTTTTGAATATAATTCCACAGAAAAGCTGTTGTGAGAATGAACAAATTAAATTAATGTCTATAACTAGTAAAGATGTAATGAATATTAAATTTAAAAACCTAAATCATACAGCACATAGGTATGTTACCCATAACTGAGGGTGAAATACATCCTGGTTTGGAGGGCCAAAGCAATACTTTCCACCACTTGAGCTTTGCACTGGGGCTGCTGATGGAGCAGCTAAGTGAAGTACTCCCCTCTGTGGGGACCTAGCGTGCTTGCTGTTTTGCATCCCCGTAGGTTAGCATGGAAAGGGTTAATGGTGGATTTGTGTTTACCAGTAGCACTAATTCACTAGACTTCACTCCAATCTGCAGCCTCCTTCCCTTATTATACAGTTACTTGAGTGTGAGGTGATCCCTCTGAGATGCTGGGGAAGGACGTGATGCTGGAGAAAAGCGGCCTGCTGGCTTCTGTTTCTGGCTGTAATCCAGCCTTGCTGTGTGGCTGTGGGTAACTCATCCAACCTCTGAGCCTCAGTTGAGCGTGAAAACCTGGGACCAGAAACTAAGGTCCTGGTTCTGAAACCGGATCTGTACACGGGAGCCTCTTCGCTGTCAGTTGGGGTTCCAGGCAGGCCAGTTGGGGTGGATACCCATGCAGTATTTGGGCTATACCTACTTTGTGCAGGAGTTGGGAGGCTTGCTTAATTAATGCTTGTAAAGCTCTTTGAAACCCTTGGACTGTCAGCTGCACCAAATTCCATTCATGTGTGACTAGAGTAACTTAGCCCCGTTAGTACAAAAGTGTTAGTTAAACCTCCAGGAAGGGATTTTAAAAGCTGCGCAGGGATTTTGGACATCCGTTTCTTGTTGAAATCCATGGAGGCTGGGTGTCCAAGTGTTCTAGCTAGGTTTGAAAATTTCAGCCCTGATTGTCCGTAGGTGAACCCATCACCTTGCAAATTTCCCTCCATCATCCTGCAATCTAAATATATCCCTTTCAAAAGATGCTGTATCTCTTAACTCTGCCATCCTCTCCAAAATTCACAGCATGGTAACTAAAACAAGAGAACACTGTGGAGTTCCTTATGAGTTTTCGAAGCCATCCTTTCCCTGCAGCAGAGAATATTTCACAGGCCTTTATGTAAGCAAGATTCTTGGCAGCACAGCTGAGTAATCATTGTTACTTGTGTCTTCATCAGGGTCTTGGTGTGCATTCCAGATGTTCATACGTTGACTTTCTTGCTGTCTCTGTTTACCAAGCATTGTATCTTTAATTACAGTCTCTTTTGGAATTCCGGTTGGTTTCTATTTTTGAGTGGATGTTTGCGGGTCCAATTAAATTGATATAGTAAGTCTTGCTTGCCAGTAACGATGGCGGCACAGCTTGACGCTGCTGAATAAATACATTCTAGTTGTATCATGGGTAGTGTCTTCCCCAGCTTCTCCTGATTCTGAGGAGAAGTAAGTCATCAACATGATGTGCTTGCCCACCAGCAAAAACTCCATATAGAAGAAACTCTTGCAGGTTTAAGGACTGAGAAGTTCCTAGTCTGTTATGTTACTCCCAACTTTATTAATGGCTTTGGCTGTTGACTTTTGATCTCTGTTTAGTGAAAGGAGACCCTCAGTGTTCGTATGTTTTTTCCATTGGCCCTAATAGGAATCTCACACATTGACCAAGGAGGAATTAGAGCCTTTTAAAGAATTAACAGTCTCTGCTCTAGTGACAAATTGCAAAACAAAAACAAAAAGGAGGAAAGTCTTTACATGCCCATGATCTGGATCCTAGAAATTCTGGTGCTTGCCAGTTTCTAGCAGGGCTATCCAACTCTGCCAGTGTATGTTAGTGCATCATTTTTTCTAAAACTTTGCCACATGAGTGGCATCTTAAGATATGATCCATAATTCAGCATCCCCCACCCTTTTTTTAGTTAACTCCTGAGCTAGGTCACATTTTGTGTTTAATCTGTCCTTGGCCATACTACTACTGTATGATAAGGTCAGGCCTTCTATGATGGGATTTTTCCCTAGATTATACTCTCAATAATGCATTTCTCAGGGTAATAAATTGGAGGAAAATCTTTTCTTGTTAGGATTTCAGTGAGATGAGAACCGAGCTCCCAAACAGCTCTTTACTTGTCCCAAAACATTGTTAAAAAGCTACATTTCTTACTACCGATGATTTTCCCCCTCCGACCATCACACTTTGAGAGCAGAATGTCTCCTCCAACACCTTAAATAGCTTTTACTGCTTCTGCATTGCACTTTATATAGTGTCTTTGATTCAAAGCACCAGAGAATAATAACAGAAGGATGCAGCAAGGAAACAAAAAAATTTGCAGTAATCAGCATTTAAAACACAAAGATAACATCTGCTGATCCTGTGCGAGAGTAAGAAGAAAAGAGGAAAGGAAAAACATTGCATACTAGAGGCAGCATACAATGGGTATTGTTTATAGGGGTGTGTCCAATGGCCCTGTGAATGAACCTGTTCCAGTCAAACTGAGGACATTAAATGGGGCTCGCTTGATTTCTTCTTCTATTGTTTGTTGTGGGGCTTCGTGCTATAACCCAGATGCAAGGCAATGTTGCCCACTTAGCTACATTTAAAAACAATTGGATTTACAAATAACTGCTTCCTGATAGACATGCCCTTGGCAGGCTGCCCACATATGGCCCAGTCCTGCAAACCTGAAGTCAATGGGAACATTCAGATGGGTAGTATTTTACACTTACATTTTTCACTGTTCTCACTGGGCTCATGGGGAACCCACAGGAATGGGGGCTGGAGTGGAGGAATTCTCAGACATGCTCCTTGTGGAGACGTCTCTTCAATTCACTCTATCTGGGTGTACGGTTTACCCCTCCCAGGGGTACATTTCCAAGGGATCAGTTGGTGTCTAGGTCCATCTACACAGAAACCAAGTGCCAGCTCTGTCCCCAATACACCCTCCCCACGACTGGCAGAACTGACGAAGTTTTAAGAGCCAGCTGCTGTTCCGAAGGCCCTGTGATGCAGTCTATCAGGCCTTCGCTGACCCCTTCTGAGGGCCTTGTCACCCTGACAACCCCTGCTGAAGGAAAACCCACTCGGACCAGGCTACCAGCATGACTTAGTACTCCAGAGGCTTAGATGGGTCAGGCAGAGACACTGACCAATCAGGAGCCAGCAGGCCAGTTAAGAAAGCTTGGCTGCTTCTTCTCAGGGGCAGTGTGAGGTGTCACTGGGATGGGGAGGAACTCCTCAGTGCTAAGCCAGAGCCCCTAGGCCAGGCCAGGCCAGGGCCTTGCCCTCAGCACTGCAGCTAAGCACTTGAATTTGAGGTTTACGTTCTTTATTTAAAGACATAGCCACATTTGGGGTTATTTTTTTGATTAACCTGTTTAGAGACTGATGCCAAACTTATGGCAAGGGCCATCATGCTCCAAACAGGTGTCCAAAGCTAGTAGACTAAGGCAGAGAGCACCTCCCGTACCAGGCTTGGTCCCACAGGGGCAGCCCCACCTGCCACATGTTCCCTTTAAGAAGGGTTGCGGGAGTGAAATGCTAATGCAGCCTGTATGCCTATCCAAATGGTATCTAAACCTTTACAGGGCTGCAAAAGTGAGTAGTAAACTCTTGTGAACAGGCCTGTTTCCAGTATTCTCTGTGTGGTCAGGCTGGGGAGATTACAAGAAGTGTCTTTCTCTCAGTGAGTAAAAACCTCACTTCTTCGGATGCATAGCTATGCATCCGAAGAAGTGAGGTTTTTACTCACGAAAGCTTATGCCCAAATAAATCTGTTAGTCTTTAAGGTGCCACCAGACTCCTTGTTGTTTTTGTAGATACAGACTAACACGGCTACCCCCTGATACTTTCTCTCAGTGTTTCATCACTGTTTTTTCCTGTCCCTTCGAGAAACAGGAAGAGCAGGAGAGGTGAAGGGGAAATTATTTGAACTTTTGAACCTCTTCACAGCTTGGGTTTGGATTTGGGCTGTGTGTGAGTGAAGAGTTGAGTCCTTTGTTAATGCACACCCATTTGCCTATCACTACACTTGACTCAGGTAATGGTCTCTTTGTGTGTGCATATTCCCCCAGGTGTCTTATGTTCATTCCAGTGGCTGAACCTCAAAAGGGTATCTATACTGAGGCTGAATGAACCCCACTGGGTCCAGCTGATGTTGGTTACACAAGCCAAACCCTGCAGGATCTGTCTGTGGAGATTGGCAGTGGGCCAACCTCTGGTGCCTTCTCTTAAAGGTTTTGAGTTCTGAGGTTGGTTTGACTTTTCTAATATGGGTCTTATTGTATTGGAACTGGGGTGCTCAACCTTAAATATTATATAATATTGAGTCATTGTCTTTGTACAGTATCCATTTTGAGCCTTATATAGGATAGGCGATACCCTAGGTAGAACATTGATTTAATGTTACTTAATTAAATAGTATTCATTTAAGTAACACATTGTGCAGTTCAATTTGCCTCCTGGGTTCCTTCTTTCATGCAGCATTTTCTCCTTTGATTTTTTTTTAAAATGAATTTATGACCCAGAAAATAAGACTTCATTTTATGACTGACTCTGAGCTGGCTGCTGCAGCTTTTATTCCCTCCACAATGAAATCTTTCTTTTGTTTAGCCAAATACTCCTTTCTAGTCCAAAATAATGGGCTCAGGCTTAAAGAGGAGATGATGATTTCCCCCTTTCACGCTGAGCATGTGAATTTTGCAGCAATATATGGGAAAACCTAGGCCAACAGTTATTTGTCTCAGTTACCTATCAAATCCCAGGCTTCACAAGAGTTCCTCATTATTAATTGTGTTGTGCCATGATGGCCAACTCCTTGGCACAAGCACCTTGTCTCCTCCTCTTTGATCCAGCGTGAAACGCGAAGTTGATGCTTAACAAATAGAAACAGGAACTCACAAAGGGGTTCTGACCCTGCCCCCACTGAAATGCTAAAGGGTTTTGTGGCAAAAAGTCTATTGACTTTTTAGGGTGGTGTAGGACTGGGTCTGGCTGGCTGGAGAGTCAGCACAAGGGTGTGAGTACAGTACTTTGAAGTGAGAGCTGTCATCTTTCCATTTCCTTCTTTGAGCAAATACTTCACTACCGAAGTGGTAGGCTGGATGGCTTAGGACAAAATAGAGTACGTATATGAAGCCTGGCACCTCTCTCCCTGATAGTAGTGACCAGGGCCGACGAGGGGTGGGGGGAAGCAGGTACAAATTACCAGGGCCCGACTCCCCCCCCCATCCCCTGTTGGCCCTGTTTAGCCAGTCTGCCCTTGCTGGGGGGGGCCCGAACATTTTTTTTTCACCAGGGCCCAAACCCGCTCTTGGTGGCCCTGGTAGTTACTGAAAGTTATCACTGCTTGATGCCCTCTAATAGTTCTTAATAGAATGAGTTGGTGATTTCCATTAATTTCTAGAGGATAAATATCTATACTTCAAAATCAGCACTACTCTTGGATGTATTTTTGTTGGCAATCTCAGCAGAGAGAACAGTGATTAGTATGGAAAGAACTTTCTCCCTTAGGCCTGGTCTACTGTAGTCTAGAGGAATTTTGCAAACATTTCACACTGTTAGCTCCAGTGGTGCTTAACTAGTGTCAGCAAATTTCCGAGCCCTAGCATAGACTGGAAACTGGCTGCTACTGGTATCTTAAGGACCTGCTCTGAGCAAGGTTGGATGAATGTTTAAAACACCAGAAGCGTCAAGATGTTTGCACTACTCCTATCTAAGATGTAACTTACTCTGCGCATAAATGAAAATTCCAATACTGTCAGTCCAATAACTTCCTTCCCCTAGGGTTACCATATTTTGTGCCTCCAAATGGAGGACACTCCCCGGGGCCCCGCCCCCGCCCCAGCCCCGCCTACGCCCCCGCCCCAACTCCGCCCCCTCCCAAAGTCTCCGCCCCCTCCCCTGCTTCCCGCGAACATTTAATTCGCGGGAAGCCTGAAGCAGGTAAGGGGGGCGGGGGGGGGAGGAGGCGCGGCCCAGGCTGGCCCCCCCGGCGGCTCCAGCCTGGGTCGGCTCGGGCCCTGGGGTGCCGGCCTCGACCGACCACCCCCCACGGGCCCGGCGCACCCCCCGGCTCCCAGCCCCGCGGGCCCGGCTCCCGGCGCACTCCCCGGCTCCCCGACCCCGGCGCACTCCCCGGCTCCCCGACCCCGGCTCCCCGACCCCGGCGCACTCCCCGGCTCCCCGACCCCGGCGCACTCCCCGGCTCCCCGACCCCGGCTCCCCGACCCCGGCGCACTCCCCGGCTCCCCGACCCCGGCGCACTCCCCGGCTCCCCGACCCCGGCTCCCCGACCCCGGCGCACTCCCCGGCTCCCAGCCCCGCGGGCCCGGCGCACCCCCCGACCCCGGCTCCCGGCTCCCCGACCCCGGCGCACTCCCCGGCTCCCCGACCCCGGCTCCCCGACCCCGG
This sequence comes from Malaclemys terrapin pileata, assembly GCF_027887155.1. Classification (NCBI taxonomy): domain Eukaryota; kingdom Metazoa; phylum Chordata; order Testudines; family Emydidae; genus Malaclemys; species Malaclemys terrapin. Next base: position 34,080,267 of record NC_071518.1, read on the forward strand.
CGCACTCCCCGGCTCCCCGACCCCGGCGCACTCCCCGGCTCCCCGACCCCGGCTCCCCGACCCCGGCGCACTCCCCGGCTCCCCGACCCCGGCGCACTCCCCGGCTCCCCGACTCCGGCTCCCCGACCCCGGCGCACTCCCCGGCTCCCCGACCCCGGCGCACTCCCCGGCTCCCGGCCCGGCGCACCCCCCGGCTCCCAGCCCCGCGGGCCCGGCGCACCCCCCGACCCCGGCTCCCGGCTCCGCGGGCCCGGCCCGGCTCCCCGACCCGGCTCCGCGGGCCCGGACCGGCACCGCGCTCCCGGCCCCGCGGGCCCGGCTCCCGGCCCGGACCCCGGCCCCGCACCCAGCCCGGCCCGGCACCATGCCCCCGGCCCCGGACAAAGAGGCCCGGGCCGAGCCTCCCGATTTTCCCGGACATGCCCGGCTTTTGGGGATTTCCCCCCGGACGGGGATTTGAGCCCCCAAAAGCCGGACATGTCCGGGAAAATCCGGACGTATGGTAACCCTACCTTCCCCAGTAATCACTTACATTCTGGGGTCTGTGGCCCCTCCCTCCTCAGGGAAGGGGAGGGTCTTTTCTAGTGGATGCCTCCCACCATCCCAGGATTTAAATCGGCCAGTAACTTCTTTTTTCACAGTAAATACCCTCTAAAATACAAAATAAAAATACCATCAGAAATGAGCTTTGACAGGCTAGAAATCTTGATCACACTGTTTAGGGTTGGAACTGGATATAATCTTGGTATTAATCATTTAGTAAAAAAGAAATGTAACATCACAAAAAATAGTAAACATGTCTCTCTTTTTTAATTCTAGATTTTCAGACGCGCTGACAAAAATGGTAAGTCTGTATATTCATATATATATATATTTATTTTGCTTTTCTTTTGAATGAGCCTAGAATGTTTTTGTGGATAATTGTATCTAACTGCTCCCCACCCCCAAACCTCAAACAAGCCAGGAGACTTTACGAAAGCAATACAGGTTAATGCTTTGAGAGGGAAGGTCATGTAATTCTATGGCTGCGATATTCTTAGAATCAATGTGACACTAACCTGAAACTCTTAACAAGTAAATGTGTTCCTTAAGCCGTTCAGATCTACTCTGTCCCTGAAAGCAGTGGTCTGTAAACTACACACATCTTGAAGAAACATAAACCAACTGCCTGAGAAACAGTAACTGACTGATCCCGTTGTAATTGTTCATTTTTGTGACTTAGGTTCTGTCCTATTTGCAAAGCAGCTTGTTTAGTGGTAAAATGGTTGACTCTCTCGTCAGCAGGGGAAGAATTCAGAGCCACCCAAATCTCTTGTCAGGTCCTCTCCTCAGGTCGCATTTCACTGCCAAACTCACAAAATAAGGCAAAACAAAAGCTAAGTCCTTAGAGCGCCCATCCCTCTGTGTCTGTACTTGGGGAAGGGTGCACCTCTTCTTCTTAAAACCCCACTGAGTCATATTACAGACGGGCCTTAATCCTTCCTTGGCCATTCCACTGTCACAGGTTCACGAAATATTAAGAGGTGTGTGTGTTGAGGCTTTGGTAGTTTTGTGCAGTCATGTGGATTTTGTTGCATTGAAATGGATTTGCACTCATCCCAATGGGAAGACATACAACTGTAGCGAAGTCCAATATTGCCACGATGCAATGAATTACAGAGACGATTCTTTCTTGGATGATCTGTTTTGGATTCCTAAAGAGAGAACTGTTCTGCTTTCTCAGTGAGAATCTGAGGTGAGATGGGAGATATTTTACTTTATCTGAACACAGCAATTCATTTTCACTGTTGCTCTCGCCCTGTTTACTCTCCAGTCAGTTTCCAGTCTAGGAATGTGGCATAGAATTGCCGTTGTGGGCCTAGGGTTGCAGGTTTAGATCGGTATTGCAGAGGGGACATTTACAGACTTGGGGAAGATGAGAAGTGGGGCCATTTCCAGGAAACCTGGGCCCTCTGCAAAGCAATTTGCTTCAGGCGCCTAGCTGCAAATCTCAAGATCCAGTGTCTAATCTTCTCTCAACAACACCATGAGAGAATAGGTTCCGCACCAACAAGTGGTGTGTTTGTGGAGGAGTTATTGGCATAACGGATGGGGTTCCTTATTAAATAGGAGGCTTGAGGAAACCAGTTGTACCCTATCCAGGGATGGGATTAATAGGGAGATTCATGGGTCCCAAAAGAGGGCTGTAGTGGCAACCGCAACTGTGAGCAGGAAGAGCTGGTTATACACATCATTGGCCTCCTGGAGTCTGTGCAGTAAAGGTCACACCAATGTTTCAACCTTATAGGGTAGGACCCCTGTGAGCTGCAGATTCCTGTTGCTGTAGGACTCAGCTCTTTTAAAAAGTGCCCTGAGGGAGAATTTAAAAAAAAAACCTAGGCTGAGTTACGGTGTTTCTCTGTCCCTTGGCACAGAGAGAGATGGCACAGACTTGGGAGGAGGCTTTCCACGCTCAGCCAGTTAGATCAGCTCCTGCTAGGGAAGGAAGGCATCCTTTAATGTAGAAGGAACTCTTAAAACCCCGCTACGTATCTGCCAAATACAAGGGGTTGTTGCCTTGAGAGAACAAGTTAACCATTTTTCTGGGATCAGAGGGGAGGGTGGGTTTGGATTTGGATTCAAGAGCCCCTTGCTGAAAAAAGAGAATAAAGAAAGGATTAAAAAATGAAATAAAATACACCTCTACCCCGATATAACGCTGTCCTCGGGAGCCAAAAAATCTTACCGCGTTATAGGTGAAACCGCGTTATATTATATATAAACATGCTTTGATCCGCCGGAGCACACAGCCCCCCCCCCCCCCCCCCGGAGCACTGCTTTACCGCCTTCTATCCGAATTCGTGTTATATTGGGTCGCGTTATATCGGGGTAGAGGTGTACCTGTACTAAAGAGTGAGATCAATAGTAACTTGAGGCCAAACTAGGTAAAGAGCAGTACTATTATCTATGCAGGATCCTGCCTGGGGAGAAACTGGGATAAAGACCTGATAATATCCGGCATTGAAGGGGCTAAATTAGTCTCTGTCACTGTTGGTTTCATCAGTCACCCTAGAGGTGATTTGGCTCTATGTTCTGTCTTTTTTTCTTGCTGGCTGGCTCTAATATTACAGACAAGCCATCTCCATTTTGATTATGTCCTATCTGTAGCCAAAACACAAGAAACTTCTTGTTTGCATTCACTTTTCTCAAAGAAGAGAGTTTTTTTCATGAAATCTTGTATACAGGGTGCTGTGAACGAGAACACTGTCAGTTCAATGGTATTTATTTACATTTTTCTATTTTCCCTTTTAATTGTCAATATCTTTCTGTTGTTTAAAGATAATAGGCCAAATTCTGAGCTCAATTATTCCTGTGCCATACTTGTGAAGTTTATCACGTTACTCTAGATTTGGACTGGTGAAATTTATTTCTGTCCACAGCAAATGTTTCATGTCCTCCTCTTCTTAGGAGCACTAAAATCACTGGCTAATTTTCCAAGAGAAAAAAATGATTACTGTGCTTTATGGAAAGTAATTTAATTATAGAGCAATGGTTACTGCAATAACGTGCGGTATCCTGTTTAAAAAATCAATTTAATCTTGATTTAACATATCTACCTTGATGATGTCAATTTAAATGATTAATTTTCAGATCTAATCATTTACTTATTTTGCCAAGTGATGTCTTCGGGGCTTTTGTTTTAGTCTCAACCAACAAAACAATCCCAGATTTAGATGTACTAAGTTCAATGATTCTGGAAATTTACAAATCATTTTCTTGGCTGATGTGCCAAGATTAGTGTCTGTGCTGCTGAATGTGAGTGTAGCATCTGTGTGGTGGCGGTCTTTAAACTTTGCAGCATTTCAGAAGGAACGTGCCAACTGTCTGGAGGGCGGAAATAGAGGTGCTTCCCTCTAACCCAGCACATGAGGCAAAACCCTAGATGTTTCCTGATTCTAGGTGCTAGGGCTTAAGATCATGAGGATAAACTTTTGATGCAATTATCGTCTCACTCTGGTGTAAATAGGAATAACTCCATAGAAATCAATGGAGTTCTGCTGGTTAAAGAGATGGGAACATGAGGTTGTACAGCATGTATTCTGTGCTGCTCATTACACACGGTAAACCTGGAGAAATTGTGTTCTGTAGACTTCAGATTCCTATGATTTATTGTGCTGATAAACTGTCTGCAGAGAAGGAAGGATTTCATTATGCCAGCTTCAAAAGCTGGTGATGGTGCCCATTCAGTAATATGTCTGATTTATGTCCCTTCTACGACATTTGGGCTGTAAAACATTAGGTGTTATTCAAGTAAACTTAGAAAGAATATGCTATGCTGTTGGGATTTAATTACTGCACATCAGTTAAATAGTTGCTGTTCTTAAAGGACAAATATTAGTGTCCAGGAATAAAACCCTCTTTCCTTGTTTCACACATCGGATTGACTTCGTTTTTATTATTGAAACCTGCCTGAGGCTTGTCTTTTCTCAATCTTATGATGCTCAGTTCCTGATGACAGGCAAGAGCTTGTCGTCCAGTATTTTAATGTTACTTTGTGTGGCCTTTGGTCTGCTACTATCTCCATTAGTAAGAGTAATTCACTTATTTCTCTACTCACTAAAGCACTGCTCTCCACCTCTGGTCAAAATCTTTGCCCAAATCCCGTGCAGGCCTCTCCCATGATATTTGATCCCTTAATACAATTGGAACTAGTGACCTGTAAATATCAAGCTGTATCAAGTTGATACATTACGATTTTGTAGCAAGGGGAAAAGGGCAAGCTGATACAATATGGCAGACGGCTAAAAGCATTTTGATGTTGTGTCCATCTGACTGAAGAGGAGAAAAAAACGTACGAAATAGAATGAAGGGTATAGGTAAACTGCACGGAATGGTCTGTTAATGGCATCTCTTTGCATAGAGAGCTGGGCTTGCAAGTGGAACTCTATGGGTTTAAAGTGTCCATTCCTGACCATTTGCTTTCTGGGATACTCTGCGTTGTAAGTGGAGGGGCAGCTACAGCTGATCAGTGGACTGATGGATATTGCTCATCACTGTGGATCTGACAGGGAGAGTGCTATAGACCCTTCCCACTTGATTTCTCTTCCTTTCATGTAGGCTGTGGATTTAGGGATAGCTCAGTGGTTTGAGCATTGGCCTGCTAAACCCAGGGTTGTGAGTTCAATCCTTGAGGGGGCCGTTTAGGGATCTGGGGCAAAAATCAGTACTTGGTCCTGCTAATGAAGGCAGGGGGCTGGACTCGATGACCTTTCAAGGTCCTTTCCAGTTCTAGGAGATAGGTATATCACCATATATATTATTAATGAGCCCAGATTCTATTAACATCATTGCATTCAGACATTTCTTGGCATAATGTTTCAATTAGATCAGTGGAGCCAGTTTTATGACATTTCTCCAAGATAGCCTGGGACTGCAACATACATTGACTCAAGCATTCAACAGACCATACATCTCATGAAATTTGAAATGTCATTTTCAATATATAGCGGTGTATTGTTATAGTCGTTCAGGAGCTGTGCTTTCAGAAGCACCACCCTTAGCCCTACTTTGTGGCTAATGCAGCTAGTTGGACAAGTTACCCTGTGTGCACGGGAAAAGTGAGCACAGACGCAATGAAAGTATTTTGTGTTTGTTCTCCCTGGCTCCTAAAAACTCCTGTTTCTCTCCAGCCATCTCACTAAGACTTCTGCCTGTCAAGCACACAGTTCTCTCTACTTGTCACTGCTATGCAGGAAAGAAAAGTTTTATTTTGAAGCAAATCACCAACTTTTCCTCTTCTACCCCCTCCCAAGCACCATTTCAGACCCCTTCTGTCAGCACGCAAGGAAGTGCTGCTGTAAAACCTCCTCTGATGCCTGAAGAAACAGAGGCCTCCTTCCTTTTTATGTCTCCTTTGCCTTTGTCATCCCACATGTTGCCTCGTGGAGACTGCGTACACACCGAGACAGCTTTGCTAATCAGCATTTCACACAACATAACAAAACCTGTTAATAATGCCCCGATTTTGAGTGCACTGCTTGCCAGCTGTAACATCTGCTGTGAAAATATGGATTATGTCACTTAAGGGAGAAGTGGTGCTGGCTTCTTAGATCTCTCATTATGGACTTGTGAGCTTTAATCCTGCAACGTGCTGAGCATCCTGAGTTCCTACAGAAGTCAATCTGAATTAAGGGCACTTACCCTCTCGCAGGAGTTGATCAACCCATTTTAGGATTTTAGGCCCCTAGTTCTTATTTCTTCTAAATAATCCATCAACATCACAATTGAAACTTCAGACGGAGGGAAACTTCTGATGTTTAGTGTTTCCCTTTCTCATTGCTGTATTCTTACTGTCCAAACTACTTGGGTCAGTGTCCTTCTTTCCTAGCTAACACCTAAGCACTAGCCAAGTTGCTTTAATTTAGGGTGACCAGATGTCCCGATTTTATAGGGACAGTCCTGATTTTTGGGTCTTTTTCTTATATAGGCTCCTGTTACACCCCCCCCCCCCCAATCCTGATTTTTCACACTTGCTGTCTGGTCACCCTACTTTAATTCATTCTTTCCTTATTGACTGATCTGTAATATTGAACTCTTATTGCTCTCTGCCTGCCTGTTTCTCTCCAACTCTGAGAGCTAAAATGCCAATATCAGTGGACGACCAGTAGCAGCATTAATATGGTTTGTTTTCAACACAGTCCTATTATTTAGGGCCTAATCGTCCAGACGGACATAACACAGTGTTTAGTACCATGAGTAAGTGCACAGTAACCTGGCAGTCTCATGGTACATTTACTGTGTGCTTTTATTAATTTCACTGTAACCAGTTTTTCCCCTCACGCTCCCCGTGCTGTCCCCTGCTGGTTCCCATTTGCGGTGACACTCAAGCAGGCCTCCTGCTAGGATGTCATAATTACCCTGGAGCCCCAGTGGAGCTGACCAACAGGGGCTCAGAAAAGTGACAGTGACAGCTGCATATTTTTGCACTATGTATTTAAATATTAAAAACAACCTCCCCCCCACACACCACAGAAGGGACTGGGGCCTGTTAGGCAACGTGCAATATGATCTAAGGAATACTAGTTATTTAAGCCACTATAGGACAACTCCAAGCTTGGGCCAGGGCTCTGGTGGCTGTAATGTCACAGCATGGTGCATGCTGAAGTCGGAGTCATCTGGAGTCACTTATGAGTAGCTAAGATGAAGGGGAAATGTTTACTTAAAACACATTATATGCAAAATGTATCCATCTTGTGGCTTGGGATGTCTGTAACATTTAAATCAGTTTAAGAAAAAGCTGATTTCTGTTACTGAAGTGTCACTTGGGCTAACCCAAGAAAACGTACCTGAATGAAAACGTTCGCCCTATTGTGACAGCAAGTTACTAAGGTGGCATAGAAATTAACCCTTACATGAAGGCTTGGTTCAGAACGTGTCATCTGACTTCTTCCCACTAGGCGGTTTGGATGCTACCCTGGGACTCAGCCCAGGGTTCAGTTCCCCATTCTGCCACAGACTCCCTGTGTGACCTTTGGCAAATCATTTAATCTCTCTGGCCTCAGTTCCCCATCTGTAGAGTGGGGTTAATAGCACTGCCCTGCCTCTCAGGGGTGTTGTGAGCATAGATTTGTTACAGATAGTGAGGTGCTCTGATACTGCAGTAATAAGGGCCAGATAAGTGCCTAAGAGACTTTCAGTCTATAAAACAGTAAAAGGTGCAGTTTAGTCTAGAACAGAGATTCGCGAACTTCGAGTGCTGTGCCCTTTTCTCCATGGGAGTCACAGAACAGTCCCACCCACCCCAACGCTCGCCCGTCTGGGCAGAAAGTGACTCACTGAGGGGAGTGGTGACTCATACCATGGGCTGCAGCAGGACCTGACTGACTCTTTCATGGGAGAAGCCCATGCTGGTGCCTTCCCCAGCCCACCCCGTTCCTGACCCAAAGCCTCTTGCTCCTGCAGGCTCCAAAGGGTTTAAAATACTGAGGCTGTGGCTGGCTGGCTGTCCTGACCACAGCAGGGTAGGAAGAGCATGCAGGGAATATCCAGTGGTCCGGGACCGGGAGGGAACAAGCTGCTGTGGGTAGGGCTGCATTGTGTTCCCTGTAGTCCTCCATCCATCCCCACAACCGCTGGGGACTCCCTGCATGCTGTCCCCACTCCTGCCCTGGCCTGGACACCTGGCTGGCTGCAGCCCTGTGCCCTACCTTGCATGCCTGCCATAACCTGATTGTGCCTCCCCTGGGTGCTCCTCGCTGTTTGAAAACCAATGGCCTAGATCCTAGATGGAGCGAAATGATTCATTCTATATCAAATTCGCAGGGATAACTTACAGTACATTGTCATAAATTTCAGATTTTCATCAAAGTCAGTGGAATTACTCTGGATTTTACATCGCTGTGACTGAAAGGAAAATCTGGCCGCCTTTCTCCATAGGACAAATAGAACCTGCAGTAACTGCATAGAAGTACAGTAACCCTTTTCCTTTGTAACTGCAATGACACAGGACTAATTGCTTAGCATCAGTTTTGTCACAAATTACTTTGAATTCTAAAGGAAGCCTTGTGCCAATTTCAGCTCCTACAAGGTAGGGTGGCAGAATGTGCATGAAGCTGTGGTAGGTCAGTTGTTTTTCAGCGTTCCCCTTATTACTCACTGTCTGTCATTTTTATGGCCCTTGGCTGCTTCTTGGTGACTATATTTTTGTGGCAACACTTTCAGAGCTTTCTTTTTGGCCAGCAGCTTTAGACTCTTGAGGGAACATCTGTCAGTGACTGCCTTTGGCAGTCTTTCTGATTCACTTTCCTCATAACAGCTGGCTAGTTTTGTACAGTTTAATAAGAGTGACTTTCTGCACCACTACTGTTCTCCCTGCACTGTACCTACTGTATTCCTAGTCTTTAATTCAGGCACAGTGTGAAATTCAACACCTTCTGTCTTACCAAGGTTGTATGTTGTTGGCTGTTGCCTGCCATTTTCATGTGTCTTCAAGCCTGGGAGTTACCTGCCTTTTCCATTGCCCAGCTGTTCAGGGTTTTTTGGTTTTATTCTGACCCTGCTGTCCAGGCAATCTGATATAATGTGCACATCAGAAATTCCCTGGTGTCTTCAGGAAAGAGCTTTTCTGATGATGAGGACCTCTGCTCAAATCTGGAATCCTTTATAGAATACTTGTCAACCTCTGAAAACTGTTCATGCTCCAGGCTCTTCAGGGTTTAGGGATTAAGGGCTGGCAATCCTCTCTTCGATCCCTGGAAGGAAAAACTTCCTTCCCAGAAGGTCTCTTCCATTTTTTTGCACGTGAAGTAAGACTCTTCAGAAGTTCTGCTTCTGTTCATGTGTTTGCTTTAAACTCCCTTCATGAAGACAGTTTTGCCCAAATATTCTGTAGGGGTTTTTTTCCTCTCCTGTGCTAACTGGACTGAAGAAATTATTCATTCCTAATTTTTGGTTTATTTCTCTCATCCTTTTTTTAAGTTAGCGTGAGTGAAACTGGTGTTGGAAAACTGTCCCAGAACTGGAGTTGCTGTGGGATCTGGGATAGTTGTTCTTTGTATATACAAATAGAAAATTGCTCATTGCCTGATAGTGCTTCACTTTCTTATAGTGCAGCGACTCTTCTCAGGATCCTTTCCAAAGGGTGGGATTTGAGGAGTGACAATATTGAAGGTGTAGAAATGTGCTGCTATCACTGAAGATTTCCAGGGGTTAGTAACATTGAATTGGAGAGGTTGTAATTTGTGACCCTCTAAACCAAGATCTATTGACACAGTGCAGCCAAGAGGATCTGAGCACCATCATTGCCACGAGGCGTTGGAGAGGGATCAGTCATGTGCTTCGCATGGAAACTGATTCCATCACCAGAGTAGCAATAAGATGGACACCTGAAGGCAAGTGAAAACGAGGCCGCCTGAAAACAACATGGTGAAGAGCTGTGGAAGCCGAGCTGAAAAACCTGGGGCACAGCTGGGGAACCATTGAAAGACTTGCCAGAAAAAGACGGGAGTGGATGAGCTTCGTCGCTGCCCTAAACGCCAGAGGCGTAATAGGAACATGATGATGATGATGTTTACGTAAAGGCAGATTGACCAGTGCTTCATTTAGCAGTAGTATCCTCTCACTAACTATAACCAGTAGCAGATGTTTCAGAGGAAGGTGCAAGACATCCTGGTGTGGGTAGTTATGGGATAACCACAGGAAGTTTTCATCCTGACCCCCAGTCAGCAGAAGTTGGCTTAAGCCCTGAAGCTGGAGGGTTAACGTCCCTTCCAAACTCTTGTTTGTTTTAGTGTTGATGATTTTAACTCTGATTTTACTATTATAGCTTTGCTTATCCCTATTAATGTGAATATGTGGTGGATGAGGTACATTCTTGGAGATTCTGTGGATGATCCCATTCTATGGATGATTCCATTCTGTGGAAGATCCCTTTCTTCCTTCCTCCCTACTCCACACCCATCCAAAGAGTTCGAACAGAATTATGCCGTTTTGCCAGGAGAACTTAAAATGCTCAGCTACTAAGAACAATGAGAACTGAAAAAAGAAAGGAAACGGAAATGGCACCTGATGAATCAGCCACCCAAATTCCCGATACTGAAAGGGCAAATTCTCAGATTGTTATATTTTGTTTGAATTCCAGGAAGGGACCGAGAAGAATTGAGAAAGGGAGACTGTTACAAACTAAGGTTAATGCCAAGTACCAGAAGATGTCTCGATTTCATAACTAACATTGCTGCAGTCCCCCGAAGTGTAAATCTTCTTATCCCAGGATAGAAGCACTTACTCTGTTATGCTGTAGCTTTAATGGTTAGTGAACTGAGACATGTTCTTATGCATGAACTTATTAAAGAAGTCAGGGGAAAGATCTTATGGCTATTCCCAGGTAGAAAGAGTTTCCTACCAGTCCTAGATGCTGGGAAGAAAGCAATGTAGATAATTGCTGACTTTCCTAGGTTGCAATACAGCTGTTTGCATAGACAAGTATGACTTTGACACAGTTCAGGAACAGCTGAAGAAAACTTCAGATTTTACTTTCTGGTTTAGCTAGGTGGCCAAGTGTACAATGATTAGCAGATTAAAAGATCACTGAAGTAGTAAAACATGCTGTTGATAGTATCAAAGAGAGTGTCTTTGAAAGATCTGCTACTTAAAATCAGGTCACACTATGCATTCCTCCTGACTTAATGACACGAATTGCAGGATGTTTGTAAGATTAGGTTTTTTTGCAGCTCAGTTATGCTGTTGGTGTTGAGACTTTTCAGCGACAGTAAATACACAAATGTTTTTAAAGTTGGAATTCAGAGCATTAATGCTTAAGTTACTGTCTCGCTTGTATAGTACTTAAGGGAATCACCTTATATAATATACAGCTATTTGCTACCTTCCTGGCTGTTTCTTATTAACAACACAGGTCCTGTTAAATCTGGAACCTTGCTCAGTGCCTTGATTCTTAAGCCAAGTAGCAGCAGAGCATCCACACAAATATGATGTCGCTAATGTGGAATGTGAGAAAACCATGGAGTTTGAACAAGAGTTAAATCCCTTCTTCCTCTTCACCCTGCTTCCACAGCTCCTATTGCGTGAACTGTTAACTACTGGAGAATCAGGAGTTCTTGGTGTGAGACTCTAAAATACATTAGACATGTTCAGGCACTCAGACCATGGTGATGAGCTCAGTGCATGTGCCTACCGAGAGATTTTAATGAAGGAAATCCGTCCTGACAAGAAATTAAAACAGTAGAGAAAAGGCTTTTGTAGATGTAAGCAGAGAGGGGTGGAGTTGGCTAATTCTATCTCTGACATTAGTTGTACCAATTGTAGACCATCTTTTTCTCTCTCTCAATCTCTTTGTTAGCCTGTTTATAGTATCAGATGCAAACTGAAAGACTTGTGTGACAGCACACTGCCAAATGGATGTGTGCCTTGGTCAAGCCAATAACAATATGTGACCTCCGTCAGTTTGGAGAATGCCTACATCAGGGTAAGAAGTTCCTGCCAGCCATTGGTGCTCCTAAAGGATGAAGGTACCACCTATACAATCATACATAGGATAAAAATTGCTGGTACTTTCTCATCAAGGGTTCCTTGTATGAAAACTGGAATAAGCCTGAAAACAACATGTTACCTCCATGATATGAACATTGCACAATATTTGGCTGATACTTGGTGCAGATCCAAGCAGTCATTTTCCAAGTAATTTATTTGTGTACCAAATGCCTGACATCAAGTTCTGGGGCTCCCAGCATGGTTGGAGTGTTAGCATTAACTTAGCCATCTTTTCGAATACTTATAAGTACCTGGCAAGGCATAAGTATATTTCTGCCCAAACCCTTCTCTGGTGGGAAATAATGGAGCCTTTACTAGTACCATCAAGTTAAGATTAGTAACTTGAGTTTTATATTACCCATTCATTTTGAGAAGAGAGCTCTGGTAACATTATGTTCCTGCTATTCCCTATAAGTTAAATAGAACTTGTCAAAAAGTGATTTGCAAGTAACCTCACAAATAAATGAGGAGTTGCGTTGTGATTAGTGGGGTTATGTTTATTACTCATAAGTATTCTCATGTCTACCAGTTTATACGGCAAGTTTAAATATTCACAGATCTCAAAAGCATGACCATTTTAAAAATCAAGAATAAAGCTGAAAACTCACACAGGAAGCACGATGGCTATTTGTGCTAACATTTCACTGAGATTGTCTTCCAGTTAGGGAGCAGGAAATACACCTTGTGACGTAGGCCACCAAGCACACACCATCATTAACAGAGAACAGTTGAAATAAGCAAACAACCCATAGGCTAAAACTTGTTTGAATAAACTGCTTAGTGAATACCCTTTAAAATGATTCAGACGTTGTAGAAATCAGGATGCGTTAGTAGACAGGAAAAAAGGTTAAATTTGGGGGATCGCTTTTTTGGCAATGAATAATTCAACCGACTCTAGCCGTCTCCCTACACCCCAGGGGCAGAGTTGTGCTGGTCATTTATTGACACAAGATAAAGGCAATGTATGTTAATGTTATAGATTTCTAAAACAGACTCTTAGGTCCTTGTAAGAGTTCTATCCTGTGCACTTTAATTTACACACATAAACCATTAATAGTTTCCTTTAATAAGAGGATTAAATACCCCAATATTCATTACGATTAAGAAACAATTTAATTTTCATATAATAATAATCATAATTTAATTGGTCACTGTTTGCGTGAAATTTTGCTTCATTAAAACACGAGCTTGATCATCTGCCTATTAAATCTCAAATCATTGCTGTTAACAAACTAAATGCCATAAAGCTTTGTTAAATGTTAATTAAATCCCTGTTTTAAACACTTTAAAGTTGTTTTCAAAGTGGAAAGCCATAAATTGAAAAGCTCTCACCGTCTGTAAATAATCTTGCTGCTGTGGATGCACATAGAGGAGCCCGTTCACGGTTCTGCTATAGACCCCAGGTGTGAAGCAGAAACAAGCCATTATTAAACCTTTTTTGTCTGCTTTCCCCTCTGTAAATTGAAGTTAATAATAAGGCATCGTGTGGCCTAGTTAATTAGTGGAATGCCCCCAGAAGGCCAAGATGGTCTAAAATGACTACTGACTTTGGACACCCAACTTGACACATCTTAACAAGGCCTGATTTTCAGAAAGTGCTGCGCACCCCCAACCTCTAAAATTCAGGCCCTTTAAGGTGTCTCCAATTGGGGATCCCATATCACCAGAAACTTAAGAAAATTTAAGCCAAAATGGCTGGAAAAGAAGGAAAAAATTCTCTGTTGTCTACTTTGTCCACGTGCTTTGTGCATTTGACAGCCCCTTCTGTGTAACCAGTTCCCCCTGCTTATGTGGGCCTTTGATACAACAAGGAGGAGAGAAATATTAAACATTAAATGTATGTTTATAAAACTACAGTTCTGTCAGAAGGAGTCATATGCAGCTGTAGTATCTGAAGCTATTTTAATTAACTTATTTGATAGATATGAGAATTTAAGTTGTTGGTATTGTGTTTTTTTAATAAAACCTTTTCACATTACTGTTGCTAGGACTTCATGCCCAGGGTCTCCTTATTGCAGAAGTAAGAACTGGTCCAAACTCTGTTGCACTGATCAATGTACCCTTATTTACTGTGTCCTGAGAATGCAACCAATTGATGGATTTTAACCAGCTTTATTTCTTCCAAAAAGCAATATCGGGTTTATGGCTTAATAACATCCTGAAGAGAATACATTCCGAAGGCAAGAAATTGTGTGTCCTTAACTACTGTAACAAAATCTGCTGTGTAATGTGCTGATTGGGCATCTTGCTGCAAACAAGGTCATGTCTACACCATCGCCTTGCAATCACATCTTTTTTTTCTCTAACAATTGTACTGCCTGGCCTCTTTTGCTGTTAAGAACTTAACAATCACATTATTTCATGCCTGTCCCACAAAGAGCTTCACAAAATTAATATAATACATTATAAAGCCAATTTCATAGGGCAATAACATGCTGACTGTAACCAAATACTTTAAAAATCAATGAAGAACTTGTGACGGGATGGATCACAGAAACCCCCTTGGGGCTGCCAACTGATGTGCCAAGACTACTTCTGCCCCTGCTTTCCCTGCCAGCATGGGGCTCCAGAACCCTGCCTGGTTGTGCCAGACATGCTTGCTGGCCACAAACCACGTCTCATAAACTGCAAGCTTAATAGAAAGCAGCTTAAGAAGTGTTCCTGTTTTTAACACTCAGATGCCCAACTCCCAATGGGGTCCAAACCCCAAATAAATCCGTTTTACCCTGTATAAAGCTTATACAGGGTAAACTCATAAATTGTTCACCGTCTATAACACTGATAGAGAGATATGCACAGCTGTTTGTGCCCCCCCAGGTATTATTACATACTCTGGGTTAATTAATAAGTAAAAAGTGATTTTATTAAATACAGAAAGTAGGATGTAAGTGGTTCCAAGTAGTAACAGACAGAACAAAGTGAATTACCAAACAAAATAAAACAAAACACGGAAGTCTATGCCTAATACAGTAAGAAAACTGAATATAGATAAAACCTCACCCTCAGTGGTATTCCAATAAGCTTCCTTTTACAGACTAGTCTCCTTCTAGTCTGGGTCCAGCAATCACTCACACACCCCATGGTTACTGTCCTTTGTTCCAGTTTCTTTCAGGTATCCTTTGGAGAGGCTATCTCTTGAGCCAGCTGAAAACAAAATGGTGGGGTCTCCCAGGGGTTTAAATAGACTTTCTCTTGTGGGTGGACACCCCTCCCTCCCCCTGTGTAGAATCCAGCTACAAAATGGAGTTTTGGAGTCACATGGGCAAGTCACATGTCCATGGATGACTGAGTTCCTTACCAGCCAAGCCACATTCCTGGGAAAGCTCAGATGTGGATTGGCATCTCCAAGTTCATTGTTGGCTTAAGTGGTTCTTGATTGGGCACTTACTGAGAATAGTCTTTTCTCAGGAAGCTGACCAACTGCTTCACTGAGGCTACTTAAAATTAAACAAGTACATAGCCAATATTCATAACTTCGAATACAAAAATGATACATGCATACAAATAGGAGGAATGTATTCAGTAGATCATAACTTTTGCAGAGATATGTTACATGGCACATGTAACATAAAACATATTCCAGTCATGTCATATTTACATTCATAAGCATATTTCCATAAAGCATTATGGGGGTGCAACGTCACAGGACCCATAGATTATTTCTTTTTAATCCACAAGAACAGAGCAATATGAACACATTCAGGCAGAGGCTTTCCATAGTTGGATGACTGTAAAACATACCTGATAGGACAAAGAAAAATGTAGAGCATTTCTGGGCTGAAGGAGCTTTAATGTACTATTACACATGATGTTCTGGAGAAATATGTGGGGTAAATAGGACTGTCAGCCTTAAGTTAGTCTTTTTTCAGAGATTGTCTGGATATTTGTCTGAGGCTACAGGTATGGACATGAAACTGGCACACAGTTTATGCTATCCACTGGGTGAAAATACTATGCGATTTGCCTTTCTTGTGATGTTTTGGTGATTCTGCTTCTTCTCAAAGGCTAAACTTCAGTCAAGGCAGAGATGCACCAACATGAATAAAAGGAAAACCGTCATATTTTGACGCTTCTAACTGATACATTTTGTTTGAGTTTAGGGTGAATGTTGGGTACTTTATCCGAACTAGCTCTTCTATTCTTATCAACAAGGTTAAAAACAAAATGCAAGGAGTCATCTAAAATGCCAGATCCTCAGCTAATATCAGTTGATGTCGTGCCAGTTAAGACAATGGAGCTATGTTAATTTACACCAGTTGAGGATCTGTCCCTTAGTGTTTAAATAGTTAAACACAAGTATCTGCTTGAATTAAAGGTGATGTATGGAATGAGGAAGGGTGTTCTATCCCAATCAGGATGGGCTCCAGGGTTTTTGCTGCCCCAAGCGGCAGAAAAAAAAAGAAGAAGCCGTGATCACGATCGGCGGCAAGCTCCACCGTGCCACTTTCTTCTTCGGCGGCAGGTCCTTCCCTCCGAGAGGGACAGGGATCCTCCGCCAAAGAGCCTGACGTGCCGCCCCTTCCCCTTGGCCGCCCCAAGCACCTGCTTGCTGGGCTGGTGCCTGGAGCCAGCCCTGATCCCAATGGTACAAACTCTATAGTAAGCACCTGACAGTTTAAGTGATATGAGTATCTGAAGTGCTATTATTCACAAACAGGTAACATCTTTACTTTGCTATATGTGACAGGGATAACAAATCTCATTAGCGAATCTATCCAGATGTACTGTACAAACATTCTGCCTATGTGAATCAGGCAACTCTCCATATAGGTATATTTTAGTCAGCAAATTATTTTTTTTTCCTGGTTGCTTGTTTTCTTTTCCTTTCTGCCTCAGCTGTCTTCAGGCTTTTATAATTTGTCAGTTCCATGTACCAAGAAAGTTGTAACACACAGAGATAACATAAGGCATTGGTGATACCAGCAAAAAAGCAATTCAAAGTAAATAAAAGCTTCAGGTATATCTCGCAGTCCGGGGTTCAATTTATTAAGTTTCAAAGATATGTTATAGGAACCTCCTGAATGGAAATTATAGCCTCTTTAATTACCTAGCTGATAAGAGTGAAAATTGGGCAGCTTGTTTTTCCAAGGTAGATTTGTTGATAAAAGTTGATCATGGAAGTTAACGAAAATCTGGCATAATATGCAGGGGCTTGACAGCTGAGTTATATGTAGGGATGATGGCATGGTCTTCATAATTCATAAACCAAAGCTTCATAGGTAAAAGAAAATTATATTGTGCCTCAATTAGATTATTTTTATGTATATGTGTGTGTGTGTATATATATTTTTATATATTCTCCGTGTTGTGAGGATATTATATATATATACACACACACACACACACATATACATACATACCTGGGATAAAGATGCTAAGAGTTCAGGCAAAAAATGGCTTCCTCATGTGGTCGTACAGCCCCTAGTACAATGGGGCCCAACAATAGTGTGTGATGTAAATTACCAGTCACATACCATGGATACTCCATGTGACCATCTTTAATTTTAAATGTATTGGTATAAAGTATTCCTTTAGGTACAAACTGCAGCACTAGTAAAAATTTATCCATTTTTGTAATTTTGACAGTTTTCTCACTTTTTTGTGGTCTTTTTTGACTGGCTTTAAGGAACTGCAGATAACTTGCAGAGACTGAGATCTGTGCACGAACGTAAAAAGGGCTCAATTCACACTAATTAGTCATAACGACTTGACTAATGGTTCCCCATTTCTTTCACCATGTCATTCCACTCACTGGTTTTCAGTGTCTTACTGAATTGAAGTTCTCCTCTAAAAGGCTTTACATGTTCTTTCACCCAGCTACATCTCTGTTCTGATTTCCTCCTCATCCCTATTTCACTTCCTCACTTCCTACGCAACACATAATCTTCTCTCCACTGGGTCCACCAATCTATCTTCAGATTATATGCTGGGACCCTCCATCCAGAAATTTGTACTTACTCTGTGGTACAACAATGGGCATTGCAGGCAGAACTTGCACTTCTTCTGTAGCTGTGGCTACAGAAAGCAGGAGGTGGTGAGAAGTCCTAGAAATGGGTGCCTGGAAGAACAGACCTCTGAAGGTGCTACTCCTTGTGATTCTGAGGCTTAACTGGTACCTCAACGACTTCAGAAAAGATGAGAGCCCCTAAAAATGGTTAGATCTAGTCTCCGTGTTGTGAGGATATAACCCATAAAACAGCCACCTGCCAGGTTCTTAGGTGAGTATTACCTAGCAGGCTTAACCATTCATCACAGTTTCTTTAGTGATTTGGTCTTGTCTCTGTTAAACAAGAGACAATGACAATAGAAGAAACCTAGGAAAGAAGGCAGATTCCAAAGTAAGTTTGTGGCTGTACAAAGTAGTCGGGGAAATATCACACTGCTGAAGGGGTGATCACCGTTAATGTTGAGTTAATATGCAAATCAGGTGGAGGAAGCTGAAAGGAAGTTTTAAATTCAGAGACTGAACATAAATAGATCTCAGGATATATAAGATGTTGGTTATATAACTTCCAATCTTGTAATAATCTACACGTTAAGAGGGAGGGAAGTACATATTGTCTAAATTTAGTGTTAATAAGTAGGTAGTCTTTATTAAGCTGAAATCTTTATTGTTCCCTTTCAACCAAGTCTTTAGTGTAGTCATGGGAGCTTAAAGAATGGGCTTGGGAACCAACCTTTGCTAAGATCAAAAGCAACTTGGATGATAAAACAGATTCAATTTGTGTCCAAGATAGACTATTTGGGCCATAAATTCACTGTCTGAAGAAATCAGAGGCCAGATGATACATTTGAAGTTCAGGAATAGTTAGGACTTGAGTCCTGTCGGCTATAGAAAGCAATGTGATAAAGTCAGTACATCACATCACACTTTGTCTCCTTAGGCTCAATGTGTACCCATACCTATTCTGTACATACTCTTTTCTTTTGCTTGCTCAGTGTCTCATCTCGTATATTTGTTTGCCATAATTCATCTTGAAAACCAAGAAATTAGCACCATCCTCATCTGCATTATAACATACGGTACAAAAAATCATTTTATCATTGTTCAGAGTTTAAAAATAGCAGACTTCTACTGCTAATTACACAGATAATTTATTGAAGTACTTTCAGAAAATTGCTTGATTTGAATTTAGTCCTGTAATTGTTCACTAGATAGATATAAAACTTCAATTGCTTCTTTTTCTAATTTAAGATCCAATTGGAAATGCACTTGTATAGGTCTTCAGTGGTTGTAAGCAGCTGACACTTCACGAAGCAGAAGACAAATGCTGGAATGGAAATGTACCGTGAATATGAAGACTATGGAGAGTCTAATTTTTTAAATCTTAGCTCTTTTATAGGACATCTTTACCCAGTATTGGAGCACTCACATCCGAATATACTTATTGAAAAGGGGCCAATCCAAGACACTGAGGCCTCTGTGTTGTAAATTGCAAATAAAAATTCTAAACCACCTGTAGAACATACAGCTCCCCACTCTCATCAAACTGCAAGCCAAAGCTGCAGACTCTAATAGACACACCTTGCAGTGAGTCTGGTAGTTCACCAGACCGGGGCTGTTTTGGAGCAGTGGAGGAGCTCGTTTCAGAGCTGAGGGCTCCTCCTGGAGAATACTATAATATCTCAATGCCCAAGTGCAGGAGTTGGGTACTTGTTCTATTTAGGTTCTCACTCTTAGTCCATCACAGAGGTATATGAGCATTTTCCAGTAGTGCATTAAGTGATATGACTAGTATCGGTCACAGGGGGAGAATTGTTTTGTTGGGTTATTAATAAAGGTAAAAGGACATCTTGTGATTGGAAAAGGAAGTGAGGAGGACAATGATGGTTCTTTGTTCCTGTGGGAGTTATTGACCTGTGACCCATCACCTGATTTCATGGGGTCAAGGTCAGTTTATATTTTATGTGCAAGGTTGCTTTTAATAATCTAAAATAGCTGAAATGCAAATAGGAGGACGTATAATATGAGTATTTAGGCTTGGCAACAGGCTGAGGCCTAAGCAAGGCCTACTAGAAAGCTTAGCACAAGTGATTGACTTGCGGTCATAAGATTTTGCAATATGTAGTTTGTGATAAACAAGTACAACACAGAAACTTAAAATAACAAATTTTGGGGTATATGTAACCATGGAGAAACCACATTTACAAAAGAGAACCATTAAGAAATGTATGACGCAAGTAGTTTTTGCTAGCAATTGTAACCTGAATTGTGGTCCCCTGGAATAACAAACATGGGCAAAGGGGCTGAGACCTAAATCAAATATGCTCCTGGTTGAGTGGGAGATGTAAGGAAAAAGGTATATAAAAGATGGTCAGACTGACCCCTAGTTGGGACACCAGGGATGACCAAATGGTGGAAACCTGAGTAAGAACAACCTTGTGGTGATCTCCACTTATTTTTTCTTTTGTCTTTGTTACCAGTCTCGATAAGGGTTTAAGTGTGTCAATGTTGAAGAATTGCTTTATCTTGTGCCAGCCTAAGGCTGCAGTGTGTATGATCCAGGGGGTATTTTGTTATATGTCTTTGTTTCTTGTTCAGTTGCATTAATGCTTTGATTTATTTGGATGATAAATAAAGCCTGTATGTCTCTATTTCTGTGATTCACCAATCTCCTCTGTTAAATTATGCAGCTGCCAAGAGAGAGAACCTGTTGCCTATGACTAGTGCACTTTGCACCCTAAAATGAATCCGAGGCACAGAGTACATTCCACTGGCCCCTGAGAAATCTGAGTCTCCTTCACAAACAAGCTTTCCCTTTGTGGCAGAGGGGTTCCATTGTGCCTGAAGAGCAGAGGTGTAACTATGGTCCTCATCTTGGAACTTTAAGTGATCTCTAGACCATCAATTATCTTGGAGATGAGGACCAAGACCTTGAATTTGATGCAATATGGACTATCAAGGCATCCAGATCTGAAAATGGTCCACTGTACAGTGTGTTACCTAGCTACAGTGTAGTGTTATGGTGACAAAAGGGAAAGATAATGAGGTGATAGACAAACACTGCTACCAGGCTAAAATATATGACAAATATTGGAGTGAAAGGAGGATGAAAAAGGGTAATTTGCTCTCTTTCATTAAGGGCCAGACCCTAAAATGTGCTGCCTGCTGGCAACTTCTGTTGAAGTTGAGGGGAGTTGTGGATTCTCAGCACTTCATGGGAACAAGCCTTGTGTGAGTCCATCCCTCCTTGCATCCAGTCTACACTGTCTGGGTCGGGATAGTTTCTATGACTCCTTGTTCCCCTAATTAGTTGAGCTGGTTAAAACTTTTCAAACTTCAATAAAAATTTTAATTGAAATGTCAAGTTTTGATTAAAAAAATAAAGGGGGGGGGAATGAATGAAAAGTTTCCCCCAAATCCTTCTGTATTTTTAAACTAGCTCCACAAAACTGAGAAAAGAGAATTAACCACTGAATTCATTTATTACAGCATGAATGGCACATATTTAATATGCTCCCTGAAAATGTATTAGTCTGGTTCCATGCAAACTAGCATAAAACATACGTATTTTAAGGAACAGGAGAAAATGCATAAGAAACTTATGTGAATTAGCTTTTCACACACAATACATTCTTACCGCAAGGACCTGTAAAGTAGCCCCTGATTGGCTAAGGAAATTTAAAAATAAATTGATTCACCTATATTATGAATTATCCTTATGGAATCTATTGCTCTTTGTAATCTTACAGGAAAGCAAGTCTTGTCTCCTCAAAGATGGAGTCAGTACTTGCCAGAACAGTCATGGCTTTAGGTCACAATTATAATTCCTTTGCAGGAAGAGTAGATTGGGAACCAATCAACCAACATACATATGGATTTTTTTTCAGTAAAATGCTACCTGTCTTGATGTCATTCCTCCAGACATTTCAAACTTCCTCTGACCTTGCTGGAGTGTCTGTAATTGTCACAATGTTCCGATACCTGGTGGGAGGGAGGGTGTTTTCCACCTGTGATACCATTGTGAAAATCCCAGAAGCCTCTTGTTTTCTTGCTTACATGTTTCTGTAATGAAATACTGCTCAACAACAAAATACATAACTCCCAGAGCAAGGCAGTTAGCATTCCACTTGGTCATTGCCTCTCACATGTCTGAATCGGTCCAGGTTTCCCCCTTTCACTGATGTCTTAGTTGAATCATCAGCCCTAAATAAAACTGTTTAAAAGTGTTGCGTTGCCCAAAACTGCCCACATAAAGTAGAAGTAATGCAATGATGAATCAGGCCATGTGAACATGCATAAATCCATTAGGACCTTCTGTGATGAAGGCTGATCAGAATCTAACAGTATTTGTTGACTTACAGATAATGTGTTGCATTTTGTTGCAAAGCACA
Organism: Malaclemys terrapin pileata; assembly: GCF_027887155.1. Classification (NCBI taxonomy): domain Eukaryota; kingdom Metazoa; phylum Chordata; order Testudines; family Emydidae; genus Malaclemys; species Malaclemys terrapin. The sequence goes on from NC_071518.1 coordinate 34,102,626, forward strand.
TTACAAAACTGGGGAAGTGTAATTATCTTTGTTGCAATGGGGAAATGTCGGGATCATCTTTAATTGTTTCAAACCCTGAACTTCATACAATCCCCTTTTAAGTTATTTCCACAATATGTTGGGTTATCCTACCAAGTGCTTGATTAGTACATATTTGCACAGCAATTTTAGATATATGATGCATATTTAAATCAGGTTGGCATGTCTTTCTAAAAGATCTGCTGGTAGCTCAATCAGAGATTGCCAGGTGCAATTCTATGGTTATTCAGTAGGTCAGGCTAGATGATCATTATGGACTTAAAATCTATTATAAGCGCTGCAAAAAAGTGCTCAGCATTTATTATTGACCAATTTGATACTTCTACGTGATGGTGGAACAAAATGATATTTCTACTGCTCTCACTCTTCAAGGTTGGGATTTTCAACCTAAGGGAGGTAGGCATCTGGACCCCATTGAAATGCAATGGAAGTTGGGAGCCAAACTCCCTTAGGTACATCTACACGGCAGCTGGAAAGGCGCTTCCCAGTGTGAGTAGGCAGACGTGCACTAGCTCTGATTGATTGAGCTAGTGCATTAAAAATAGTAGTGTGGCCACAGGAACATGGACAGTGTCTCTGGCTAGCCACTGAATTCGTACCCAGGGGGGTCGGGTGGGATTGTACTTTGGCAACTAGCCCAAGTTCTTGTCTGTGCTGTTGTGGCCAAACTGCTATTTTTGCGTGCAAGCTGAATCAGAGCTTGAGTGTGTCTGTCTATTCATGTTGGGAAGCATACTCCCAGGTGCAGCGTTAGCATAACCTTAGTCTCCTTTGGAAATCCCAGCCCCAAAGCCCTCCCAGTTTAATTGCCAGACTATAAGCATTTGCATGCCACTGGGTGACATAAGAGAATTAAATACCTCTTGTCAAATTTGCCACCCCGTCATGTTCCCTCGCGTCCCTTCTGCCAGAGCCATAGAAAACCAAAAGGAAGGCAGCACTGTGGATTAACCACTCATGGATAATGTTTTACAATCACAGGAAGTAAATACTACAAGCAGAGAAGTAGAACTAAAGAAGGCAGAGTATCTGGTGAAGCTCTGAAGTTGTCACTTCATATTCTGACTGTATATTTTATATCATAAGGGCCAATCACCCAAGTTGATGATTGCACTAATGCTTCCTCAGTCCCAACCCCATTCTTCTCCTGTCAAAAGTCTTATCTACATCTCTTGCTACCTTTTATATCCTTGTTTTCACCACTGTATGATCAAGTCTAATTCACAGGAGAGTTAACTAACACTACCGAAAAGCGTATCCGATCTAAAGAACTGTCTACATTAGGACTCCCAGCTTTGCCAAAACAGCTACAACTGAAACAGTATTAACTGTGTGAAGTTTCCCTTTAATAGCGCCAGAGAGAGAGAAAGAGTAAGTGCATACATGCAAATAATCCTTTATGTGCACTGAGTGGCACGGTATTAGTGGATGGAGATATCTGGTACTTCTACAGCCCTGTTCTGGAATAGTTCGCATGATTCTGCTTAGAGCTTTTGTCTTGGGAAATATGGCAAGTAACATTGCAGTATTCAGGACTGGCTCCAGGGTTCTGGCTGCCCCAAGCAGCCAAAAAAAAAAAAGCTGCGATTGTGATCTGCGGTGGCAATTTGGCGGGAGGTCCTTTGCTCCCAGCGGGAGTGAGGGACCGTCGGCCGAATTGCCGCTGAATACCTGGACGTGCCACCCCTCTCCGGAGCAGCCACCCCAAGCACCTGCTTGCCAGGCTGGTGCCTGGAGCCGGCCCTGGCAGTATTTGGTCCGGGGAGGCTGACCCTTTATTACAGGTCAGGGCTTCATTGTTAGTGGAAACACAGCTGTCATGCCTGCCTGTAATCAGCCAGGTGATAAACCAGAGCACTGGTTTGAACATCTGGCTTCACAGTGCCCTCAAACAGCACACACACAAGCATCTTTTATACTCCGTATACTCAATTTTTCATGCATCTCCATTGCCAGGATTTTTGCTCTACTCCTTCCTCTCTGTCCTCCCACCCTCCACTTCTGTCTGTCTTCCTCCCTCTTTGATCTGTTTTTTTGGGGGGAACAAACTAAATATGTGAAAACTTGCTGGAAGGATCATTGATCCTTTCTCAGAAACATCGTTTGAATGTTGCTGTTGCCGGCATCAGTGTCAGTCATTAATGGTCTGGCCAGCATTTGAAATCCTTTAAAACAGGAAGAGAGACAGAGACTGACAACCGTGTCTGGATCTCCCCTATAGAACAAGACAGAAAACATGGAGTAGAGGTTATATTTTAGTCCAGCAATTTGGAGCAGGCTATTTGATCTGGAGGCCAGTGTTTTTCAAACACTCCAGATTCACTTTGAAGTACACCAATTAAGGCTTCAGATATAACGTTAACCCAAAGCACCCAGTTTTTTTCTCTGTGCATTGGTAGATGTGTTTTTTCTTCCATAACCCTCATTAGAGCCTTTAGGAGCAACAGGAGCAAATGGGACATTGTTATGGCTGGCAAATTTAATAGCCTTGTTACCAGTTGCGGACGATAGGGAGCAAGGGATGATTTTTTTTCAGTTGGAGGCTTTGAAAAGCCATTTGATTAGCAGAGTATGACTTTTAAAGAAATATCCTTTCCAAACGCAGAAGCTGGGCTGTGATGCTTAATTGGGCACCACATAGCAAGTGTGTCTCCATTGCATGACAACAGGTAGCAAAGGGCATTGTGAAACATTTAGGGAGCTGTTAGATACTTCAGATCACAAGCCAAAAAATGTGAGTATTCTCACAAGCCATGGGATAAAACTGGTGGTTCTCAGACTGGGTTCTGTGAAGCATGGACTAATCACGTGGCACTTGGAAGTGGTTCATGAAGCTACCACTAATGGTGAAACATTATAATTTAAACCCTATAGAATAGCTGGACTGCCACGTATTTCAACTGCACATGCATCAATCTTTATGCAAAGCTCCCTTGCATGTCTATACCTTCTTGGGTTGCTACACAGTAGGGAAATATGTTAAGATAGTTTTTGTTGTTGGATATTTACACTGTTGCAAAGACTACTATGATCAAATTTGCCTGGCACACCAATAGTAGGGAACAGGAAATATGCAAGAGGACAAAGTTAAACTGCAAAGTGATCTGAAGAGATAATAGCCATGAGCACCGCAGGCCACGAGAAGATCTGATATTAATGCTAAAGTCCCTCACTTGGGGAGAGGGAAATAAACAGCACAGGTTCAAGATGGGGGGAATGTACTAGTACCCAAGCAGCTGCCACACCCATCACACTAAAGTGAGTATTTCATTTTGTCCCATTAATTTTGTCCAAATATTAATCTATGTAACCAAGCCCCCTGGGGCATGTGCAGTTGGGATTGGAAGGCTAGGACAGAAAATGATGCACAGAAGATTCCCTTTCATGGAGGGTTGGAAGGATTAGAACCTGTCAGGGTCACCATCAGATTGATGGGGGTAGGGACTCACTGATGAGCCTAAATACGCATTTAAACCCTTTCATTGTTGTATGTGTTTTTTCCATAAGGCTTTTATCCTAAAAGCATTTGATAGAATCTACCACTACAAATTGCTCAATATATTAAGATCTGTAGGGATTGATGGACGTGAACTCCAGCTAATAAAATAATTATACTAGAATCCGAAGGCAACTTTAAAGGGAGATGAAAATGAAAACCTAATAGAGATCAAGAGAGGAGTGAGAGAAGATTTTGTAATGTCAGCAACTTTATTCAATATTTATAGCGGGTGTTTGATTAAGTTAATTGAAGAAGGTATTAAGATGAATGGAAAATGAGTGGATAACATTTGCTATGCAGATAACACAGTGCTCTTGTCTGAATCGGAAGAAGGCCTGAAGGTAGTGGAGATCATATTCTTTGCCATATTCATATACAGTCTACAGTTGAAGGGAAATGCGGTGGACCTAATATACCTGGATTTCAGTAAAGCGTTTGATACTGTACCCCATGAGGAATTATTGGTTAAACTGAAAAACATGGGGATCGATATGAAAATCCAGAGGTGGATAAGGAATTGGTTAATGGGGAGAATGCAGCGGGTAGTATTAAAGGGTGAACTGTCCGGTTGGAGGGAGGTTACTAGTGGAGTGCCTCAAGGTTCGGTTTTGGGACCCATTTTATTTAAACTATTTATAACTGACCTCGGAACCGATTGCAGGAGTGGGCTGATAAAGTTTGCGGATGATACGAAGGTGGGAGGCGTTGTAAATTCGGAGGAGGATAGGGATATCCTGCAGGGAGACTTGAATGAGCTTGTGAATTGGAGTATCAGAAATAGGATGAAATTTAATAGTGAAAAGTGTAAGGTGATGCATTTGGGGATGACTAATAACAATTTTAGTTACAAGATGGGGACGCATTGGTTAGAAGTAACGGAAGAGGAGAAGGACCTAGGGGTCCTTGTAGACCGCAGAATGACTATGAGTCGACAATGCGACGTGGCGGTGAAAAAAGCCAATGCTGTCTTGGGATGCATTAGGCGAGATATATCTAGTAGGGATAAGGAGGTCCTGCTTCCGTTGTACAAGGCGCTGGTGAGACCTCATTTGGAGTACTGTGTGCAGTTCTGGTCTCCCATGTTTAAAAAAGATGAACTCAAACTGGAACGGGTGCAGAGAAGGGCCACTAGGATGATCAGAGGAATGGAAACCCTGTAGTATGAAAAGAGACTAGAGGAGCTTGGGTTGTTTAGTCTGACAAAGCGAAGGCTGAGGGGGGATATGATTGCTATCTTTAAATATATTAGAGGGATTAATACAAGGGAGGGAGAAGAATTATTCCAGCTTAGTACTAATGTGGACACAAGAACGAATGGATATAAACTGGCCGTGGGGAAGTTCAGGCTTGAAATTAGACGAAGGTTTCTGACCGTCAGAGGGGTGAAATATTGGAACGGCCTTCCGAGGGAAACGGTGGGGGCGACGGACCTGTCTGGTTTTAAGATTAAGTTAGATAAGTTTATGGAGGGAATGGTTTAATGGTAAAGCATAGTAGTCAAGGAAAACCAAGCAATGGTAGGTAAATAGTATAATGGCTGACAGGGGTCAGGCTGGAGACTCTTGCCTATATGCTCGGGGTCTTACTGATCGCCATATTTGGGGTCGGGAAGGAATTTTCCTCCAGGGCAGATTGGCTGAGCCTCTGGAGGTTTTTCGCCTTCCTCCGCAGCATGGGGCAGGGATCTCTAGCAGGAGGGTCTCTGCTGATTGAAGTCACTTAAAACAGGATTGGGGACTCCAACAGCAGAGTCTAGGGACGGGGTAGGGACGGTTTTATGGCCTGCAGCATGCAGGGGGTCAGACCAGATGATCATAATGGTCCCTTCTGACCTTAAAGTCTATGAGTCTATGAGTCTATGATTGTGGACAAAGCAAAAACTATGGTGGTATGCAAGGATCCTGAGAACACACACGATATTCCAGTGAATGAAACCGCCATATAGCAAATGAGAAACGATTGCTACTTAGGAAGCATTGTTACAGAAGGTGGAAGATAGGATATTGAAGCTGGCACTAGAACAGCAAGAGTGAAAGAGGTATTCTGGAAGATGTTAGAAGAATGAGACAGAAAAAGATCTTGGATGGATGAGATATCCAGGGTGGATCGTAAGGGCTATTCATCCACAAAGAGATTAGCAGAGGATCATACAGAATGGGCTACCATGGTTGCAAACCTCTAGTAATGGAGATGCCACGTAAGAAAAGCTTTACAGAGAAAACACTTATCTGAAATAAATGTGCTGTTTGGTTCCTTGTAACCATTGGCATACACTGCTTATAGCCCTTGGAGAGAAAGCAAAGTAGATTTTTAATCACATCTGCTGGGATAAACACAGTGAGTGCAAGCCTAAACCCACGGTCAGGAGTGAGTGGGTTGTGGGTCCCTGCCTAGAGAGCGGTGTTGGCTAGAGGCCTTGGACGTGAGAGGGCATTCCTTGAGCAAACCACAGAGGGGGTCAGAGGTATAACTGTAACAGTATCTAACAGTGGTGTGTGTGCATTGCATGTGCATTTGAAAATGTGTCCCTCTAAAGTAACACCTCTTGCAGAAATTCAGCCTCAAAACACTTTAAAGGGTTTTTCATCTTGCTCCCATACTATGAAGGTCTCTCCTTTGCAACCATTGTGTGATATTCTATACTATGAGCATGAAGTGGTGTGGGGAAAGCCAAAGCTGGCAGGTGGTCTATCCCATACTGCTTTATTATACCTGCTGATAATCTGATTTATTTTTTTAGTGAGAGGCATCTAACAAGCATATCTGTACAGTGCCATGCGACACGGGTAGCTACTTGAGTACAATCCCGCCCGACCCCCTGGGTATGTACTTGGGCATCTAGCCCAGCGTATCTCAAATGTGGCCACCAGTGGCTTTTCTTGTGGCCACAGCCTCCTGGACTATTATGGGGCGGGAGAGCAGAGCAGCGGCCCCTTCCCCTCCTGGTACTCCTGGATGCACTGCCTTGGTGTTGTCAAGTATCAGGGGGTAGCCGTGTTAGTCTGTATCTACAAAAACAACAAAGAGTCTGGTGGCACCTTAAAGACCCAAATAAATCTGTTAGTCTTTAAGGTGCCACCAGACTCTTTGTTGCCTTGGTGTTGGTTGCTGGGGCTGCCAGCAGGGGTTGCCCCCCCGCTCCCCCAGAGACACCTGGGACACAACGCTGGAGAAGTTGGCAGCCGGTGAGTTCCCCACCTTCCCAGGTGCGGTGGGGCTGAGGCTTTGAACTTCAGCCCTGAGGTTGCGGGGGGAGGGAGGGCAGGCTCTGGCTGTGAGGCTCCGGGCTCCAGCCCTGGCCTCCCAGCTGCGCAGCTTCAGGTTGCAGCCCCCTGCTGCCTCCCTTGGTCCTCCTCCCACCCCCTTTCCCCCCGCCCCATTAAGGGCTAATTTGTCCCCAGGTTTGCCAGGGCTGAGTAAGTCTGCTGTGAAAAGTGATTTATGTATGTTTAATATCACTTTTCCCAACAGGCTTATTAGCTAGCAATAAATGATTTGGATGTGTAGATGTGCATATTTATTTTTTCCTAAAGCTAATGAAGTATTTAGGGAAAAGTGTGAGAGCGGACACCAGCACTCTGAGACCACCAAAAAATTTGTCCCAAGAACTCCTGATCTAGCTTGAGCTGATGTCTGTGCTACCCTGTCGACACACTGCTATTTTTAGGTGCTAGCTCAAGGAGAGCTAGTGCGGGTACATCTATGAGAGCTGGGAGATGTGATGTACACTTAGGGCTTCCAGAGGTTGGTTTATTCACCCTTGTGTATTGTTTCTTGCAATTTAACTGGGATCAAAACTGGGGACAGCACCACCAGTAAAGGGGGACAGCAAATGTAAGGGAGAGCAGAGCTTAACAGCAAAGCAAGGAAGGAAAATCACCACCTCAGTGCACTTTCCTCCCACCCATGTTTGTGAGCAGACATTTATTGCTAGCTAATAAGCCTGTTCTCAGACGTGGCAGAGGAGCAGGGGGACCGTTGATGCAGTTGGAATCTTTTAATGTATGTATCCTTTGTTCATAATTCTTATTGATCAAAGCGGTTTTATTATAGCTGGTAAAATTAAATAAAGAAAAAAACGGAGTCCAGAACAAATAGGCTGCTGCAAATAATCCCTGAAACTCGCTAGTAATTTGTGCCAGGCAATTGTAGAACAAATTTGTTCTCGGAGTCTACATTTAGGCAGTTGGCCAGGAACAGATATAAATCATCTGTGTGTCTGTTTTCCCTCATTATCACTCTGGCCCTTTTCAGATCTGGGGGTTATCAAATAACATATGTTGGGGGATGTGAACAATTGTCCTTTTGAGTCATGTGATTTTTACAGTAGAAGATGAAATGCCAGTAGCTAAGGCAATGACACATCCATTTCTGTGTCTTCCTGCAGGGATTAGACATAGGATTCGACTCTATGGTGTTCTGCTCAGTAGCTTAACTTTTCTGCTAAAATGATCATCAGGCTAACAGTTAATATTGATATTTATGGGTAGGATTTTTCAAAACCAACTAAGTGACTTAACTCATTGAAAGATATTGGGACTTGTGTTCCTAAATCACTTAAGTGCTTTTGCAAATCTCATCCGATATTGACATCGTTGGCTTCCAAGGTTAATACCACATTGAGATGAATGAAACAGCATGCTCCTCCCATAGAGATTTTGTTTCAGGCAGTCTGACTGCAATCTTGGGACAATAGCACTGCAGTGGGTCACATTCAAAAGGTTTTCATTACTGCCAGAAAGCTTTTTTAAGTTATATGTTTAATTTTAAAGTTTTATTTAATTTTCTAAAAAGAAACTTAAAAGTTTAGCTTCTGCGAACCTGATGGAGCCACAGTAGAAGTGTTAAGTGCAACAGAGGGTCCTGTGGCACCTTTGAGACTAACAGAAGTATTGGGAGCATAAGCTTTCGTGGGTAAGAACCTCACTTCTTCAGATGCAAGTAGAAGTGTTAGTGTGTCATAATGTCAAATTACTGGTTCAGTTAGACCCCAGATCCAAGTCTATGTAGATGAAACACAGACAAGAGTGGTTTCAAGTGAAATAATCTCAGCCCCAAGGAATCAATTGATAGTCCCTTCCCCTGAGGATCTAAAAGGAACCACGCTTTTGCATACTGTTGTCATCCGTGATCAGAATGGGTGGTTTTCATGCATATCTGATACTGGATATTTTTATGCAGTATTGCTGTCCCTCAGTACAATGCATTTTACTATAAAACCCCATACTGTCCCTGCATCACTTAAACACATTGCTTGCTTTGCTTATTCAATTATGTATTCTCCTATCGTGTGGGAAGTGAGACACCGTTTTGCACCATGTCCACTAATTAATATACGAGTGATTCATTTTCCTTTCTAGAAGGCTTTCTCTTAATCACTGAAATGCGTTGCTCATCTAGATGACTAGTTGTTGTCTCTCAAACATCTTATTATCCACTAGGGAATGTCAGTATCTTACTATGTTTGTTACTTCTGTATTTCAATACCAAAACTTTGTCCTTTCCCCCCCACCTCCTTACAAACTTTACATTACATGAGAAGACCTCCAAGATTTTGAGAAGTCTGTCAGTCAAGACCAGCATCTTTATCATACTACCTTTTTGATATTAGTAAAACCTTGCTCTCCTATTCTATATAAGATGTGCCTATCAGAAAACATAATGCATCTTATATTTAATTATGAAATGGTAAAATACCAAGGGATTGCTTCTACTCCCAATGTGGCAAAAATCCCATTCCCTCCAATGGGGACAAGATCAGGCCTTAAATCTGTTTAACGGCTACAGTTGTCTATAGTGCCAATTGCCTACATTATTGTTCATACAATATTATAGTACTAAAAATAGGTCTGATTCTGCAAACTGCAGACTTTAATAAGAATTAAGGATGCACAGCAAGTACTTGGTCCAATAATATGTGGTGCTATCTGAATACATGAAATAATCATATGCAAGAAATCCACAGATACAGTGCAATAGCAGCTGCTTTTGCTTCTATACCCATCGCAGAGTGCTGTAAGCTTGTACAGTGTTACTATTGTGCTTTTGCTTATAAATGGAAGAATAGTGCAGAAAGTTAATTGAGCTTTCAAATCACGGAGAAGGCAGTGTTGCCAACTTTTGTGATTTTACTACAACTCACAGGACATTTAGCATTTTTATTTTAAAGCCCCAGCTCTTGGAGTCATGTGATTACATGAAACTCTGAATTTCCATTAAAAATATCTAGTACCTCCATGGTTGCAGAAAGAAGCTAGGAAATATGAATGCTAAAGGCTCAAAATCTAAAGACAAATAAAGATCCCAAATGTATTAATTTTCAAAATCTCCTGATTTTGGGGGCAGGGTGGGACCCTGACTCAGGATTTTTAAATGCTTGGATTTGGCAAGAGAATGTGTTATAGTGGTTAGAGTGGGGACTAGGTCTCAGGATTTATGGATTATATTCCTGGCTTTGCCACCAAAGTGTCCTGAGTTATATCAGTTTCTCAATATGGTTAAATTTATCCACCTGTAAAATGGGTGTAATCATACTTTTCTACTTCCACTGTGGTGGTTTGAGGCTTATTTAATGTGTATTAAACACTATACAGGAAAAAATGCTTTTTATAATATGTGATAAAAATGGAAAGCATTACTTGGTAAAACATGGCAAATGTAAAAGATGAACTATTTTTCAGAAAAAGGAAACAGGCTGTTGTATCTTCCCTGAACTCTATAATCTAGATGATGTAAAACAGCAGAGTTTAGAACTTACAGAAAGAATTGCAGTCAAAAGTAATTTAATACAATGGCTGAAAACGGGAGGAAAAAGTCTCCCAATATTTAACTAAAAGGATATTTAAAGTTAAAGAAAATTATAGACTGAGTACATATGTATTAAGGAATATTAAACTGTGGAATGACACACCACGTAAGGGGAGCACTGGGAGCAGACAAAAAGAGGATAAATGCTGAGATTTCTGTCGAAATAAAGGTAAAAGGGAAACTGAACAGTGGGGGATGCATCTTGCAAAGCACTTTGTCTTCAGCTCAATTCTATTATATGGTTCAAATATCAAATGAATGCTTAAAACTTTTAAAAAAATGCTGTTGCTTTTTAAATGAGAAGTCTGACATTTTAAAGGTCATCCTTTGGGAGTGGGGGTAAATCCCTGGATAAGTAAAGGCAATCAAAGTCCATTGTAAATGGTCTGGAGTGTCCTTTATAATATAGCAAATTATTGCCTAATTGGTTGGAAGTCTATTTCTGTAAACTTGTTCCCTAATAAGGCAGGTTTAGAATATGCAGACATACTAGGAATAATAGGATTTGGTATTTAGTATGGGTCATAGTTACAGGGCTAGCTGCAGCTTTGTCCCCTTTGTGGTCTCTTTTAGTGCAACCCCTCAAGCCTTTATCTATTTCAGGGCAGAATTCCCAATTTTCCCCGTCTTAGATCGGGCCCTGGGCTGAAGTTACCCGTGTATCATCTGTGCTTACCTAGTACACCGCTACCTCAATATAATGCGACCCGATATAACATGAATTTGGATATAATGCAGTAAAGCAGTGCTCCGGGGGCTGCGCACTCCGGTGGATCAAAGCAAGTTCGATATAACGTGGTTTCACCTATAACGCGGTAAGATTTTTTGGCTCCCGAGGACAGCGTTATATCGAGGTAGCGGTGTATGTCTGAGTTTGGCACTGGTGAGTCTTCCCTTTGGGAGTCTGACCAGTGGTGACTACAGTGATGAAATGGAAATAGTCTTCTTAAATCAAAGACATTGTTTATATTGCAGTAGGAACAAACCATGGGAGAAAGAGAAATAGTTTTAAAGCAATAAACAGTCTATGCACAAGTCTATCTCACTAAAGCCCTGATGGTAACCTAGGCAGGCCTAACTTCGTCAGGCACCCCATTGTGCTCTGGTTCCCCTGAACAACTACCGCCTCTCTTAGCGTTTTTTAAACTCCCTGTGTTCTTTTGGTCGTCTTTGTTCATGGTCTTTGGCTCTTCTGGTCAAAACGAGTTCTGTACGTTGGCTGAAGGTGGAGGTAAAATCAACAAAGCTAATGAAGCTGGTGTTGTCTCTTAACAGCTCTTAGGTTTCTGCTGAGAAGTGGCTTATCTTGAGCCATTCTTTCCCCTTCCCTTTTGTGACAGACCCCTATTAAATTAAATCAATATATTTATACAGGGAACATCCCAATAACGGAGTCAACATACAGTATTTCTAAATCATTACAGAACAGCACCAAATCTGTAAATGTATGAAACGAATGAACGAGTTTTCTTTTCTCTTCACTCCGCCCACAATCCCCAATGCCTTCTGTGATTTTATTATTCATGGTATGGAAGTGCTGTATTGTCCCTTTGACCTGAAATTTGGATACAGGGCTAACTCTGAATTCCTCACATGTAAAACCCCTTGGCTCTTGTATAGCCCCCAAATGTGTAATGAATGCCTTTCCTGTTGAAACTGCTTCATTACAGAGACTCAGCATAGCCGCTGCTACAACACGTGCAGGTTGTTGTGTCTGTGGTGTGGCAGAGGCTAAAAGATCCTTCTCTACTGTGTGTGACCAGTGGAACTGTTCCAGGTGGGGAACCTTCTGAATGGTCATCTCACACTGCCTTTCCCAGACAACTGTTTCTCACTGCAAGGAAATTTCACTATGCTCTGTAGAGAAGATTAATGACATTTGGAATAGCCTCTCTTCAGCTAGGGTGGAAATATCAGGCAGGAATAAACACACACCATCTCTCTACATGAGACGATATCCAGTCGCCCTATCAGCGGGCTTATATATACAGAGCGTAACCCATACAACCAGCTGTGTATGAAATCCGTGCCACCTTGATTGCCAAAACCTCGGAATGCCTAGCCCTTTAATGGAAGGGACTGTTAATTATTTTGTGAAGGGAGGCTAAATTGCCAGCTATCTGCAAACAGGCCCCTATTACACCTTGCTGTGTTGTGAAAAAGCATACATTTCTTTATGCTGATCAGAATATAGCGGATTTTAAGTGGGCAGTACAGGATTTATGATGTCCTTAACTATTCATTTCCTTGTGCTCAGCTTTTGTAAATGTTGTCAGCCCAGTGCAGTGTTGACACTTTAGCAAGCTTAAGTGTTTTTTTAAACAAAGTTTTTTTGTTTCTAATTTCCTAGATTGTTTTTGTATCTTTTGTGTCTGTAGGTAAATGCTGACAGGAGACACAAATTTCAAGCCTAGGTATCTAAGTAAGTCACCTAATTTTGAGATCTCCTGAGAGCTCCCAGTAATTTCAATGATAACTGTATGCATTCAGCCACTTTGAAAATCAAGCCACTGCTGTTAAGGTGTGGATGGATATAGCTGCCTAAATTTAGGCACCCAGTGTTGGCCAGCAGGGTAGACAAAGAATAAAGGAGGGCCCAGAGGTGGTTATGTTTCTATTTAAACGTTCAATATGGTTCAGTTTAGACACATGTGGCAGTCTAGATTTGGCTGTTTCCTGAACTGCTTTTCCCATTGTTAATTTGACTGTGACGTGAGCCGATAAACCCTCTCTACTAGGAGACTAGGGAAAACCCCGATATGAACAGATCATTGTGTGTCGCAGTGAGTCAGTCTTGCTCTTGACGGAGTGAACCTACTTCTCCAAAGAGGTCACATCTCAATATTAATGAATTTCCTATCCCTAAAAGACAAAGGGGTTGATCCAACATCACACAAAACGAATGCCGTGCCATGGTGTTTAGCATTTCAAGGAAATGTGGTGATGCCACAAGGGTTCTGTTCTCCAAGCAAATGACCCTAGATCCACGTATACAGAATTTGGGGCAGCACGCCCATTAACACAATGCATCATTTAGATTTCTGTTAGAAGTCTCTAGCAGAGTGTAACAAAACTCTGCTGCAAATGTTCCCCTTCACTGATGCTTCAGCTCTTTGAAAGATAACGTGACTAATTCAGATTTCCCTTTAATAAGAAGCTATATTACATTTCTTGCAGAATAAGCATCCAGCATTTCAGTACACTGATCAGAAATGCATCTTTGTGAACACAGTTTTTAACACACACTGCACTTCCCACAACTTGTTTACATCCTTTTAGATTTGTGTGTGTGTGAATAAAAGCACCAGAGATTCCTATGTTCAGATTGCTTGCCTGGCTGAAAATTCCTGGAAAATTTGGTTGGTTTTTCCTTTTTACAGTAGAAAGATTTTAATGATTTTCTTACCAAAGCAAGGGGAAAGGGAACAAAAGCTGCTTTAATTGAGTTTTAACTTTTGGCAATTGCAATATCTTCTGTACATTCTAAATGCAGCTGGTCTCTGTTAGTTTTGTCCTGATCACAGTCCACACGAAAATCACTTTGTTACCTACTTTACAGGACTATTTTGAAAACGAATGTTTGTACAGACCTTTAAAGAGAAATTCGTTTTTTCAAATCCTTCCCCAATCTGTTTGTTTTAATATGCGATTATAAGCTCACAAAGCTTGATTGGAATTGTTTTTCATGGCATTTCAATATGCAGCCCCCTAGTTAGACGCATATTCCCCAGTGTGTATCTGCAGCATCAAGCACTTCTATATAATGTTAAAAAAATCACAGTATAAAGTAGGACTTGAGGGAGGAAGTTGCCAACAAGTGTCAGTGGCTCATGACGTTCCTGCTGGTTGCATATTGCTAAATGGGATGGGAGGTCTATGTAGATCCTGGGTGGAAGGGAGTGATGTCCTGCTATGGTAAAAGGTTCTGAATCATTGAATTAGCATATAGTGGGCATACAGCGTACTAATGTCAATTACTTGTCATTTTGCTTCTGAAGAGAGATTCTTTTGACTTGATCACTGCACTGGGCCTCTCTGAGTTCTAAATCCATGAGGAGTTTGAAGATTTTAAAGAAAGATGCTTTGATGTTATCAAATCTTAAAGGAGAGAGCAGTGGTGTGTGTGTGTGGGGGGGATGGACTAGAGACAGTTATTCACATAATTAGCTAGTTCAAAACAATTTAATCAAAATTAAATTTTTCAAAAACCAGTCTACTGTGGGCTAACAGCCAGAGTTTGTGATCTCAGCCCCAAGGGTTTTGGAAACTTTGTCCTTGCCCTCCCCCAGCCCCTTAAGTCCCATTGGAACACAGGGAGAGTTGGTGGCCATAATGTCCAGACTTGTATCTCGTGTCTCATTTAGTACAAGATCCTTCTCTTTGGCCTTGACAAATACATTCTTGCCCTGCTCGTATCCATTCAGAATGCTGCTGCAAAGATCATTTTCATAACCTGTCGATTTGACCATATTACTCCTCTCCTAGTATCCTTTCACTGGCCCCCCCTTCTCTATCATAGCAAATATAAGCTGCTTGTCTTCACTTGCAGGGCCCTCATGGACTAGCCCCATACTGCCTCTCTTCTTTCATTCAGTGTCAAAATGTCAGCTCCTGCCTCTGCTGGGCCCATGATGCCAGCCTCCATCAACCACTTGTTACATTTTCATACAGGTACCTTTGTGCTTTCTCCCATGCTGCCCCATGCTTGGGAGGAGCTCACCATAAGCTTCCATGAAGCAACCTCATTATCCACCTTCAAATCCGTACTCAAAGCTCTCCTCTGCTATGAGTCCTACAAAAAAACTTGATCACAGTAGGCTGTTGGGTTGCAGACCGCTGCCAAACATGCTGGCCAATATAGTTTCCTTGTACTCCTCCATCTGTATGTACCTATCTGTTGTTGCATGTCTTATACTTCGCTCTTTGGGGCAGGGCTGTGGAGTCTTGGTCCACACCTAGGGCTCCTAGGTGTGATGGTAATCAAATAACAACAGAGGCTGAGAGAAGGGGCAGGGACAAGTGAGCATGCAGCCCAGATGGCTCAGTGCTGAGGATGCATGTGACGAGCGGAGATGGAGTGGGGAGAGATGAGGTGGCAGGCCAGTAGTGTGGGGTTGTTCATAGATTTAAGGCCTGAAGGGACCGCTCTGATTGTGTAGTCTGACGTGCTGCGTAACACAGGCCACAGAGCCTCACCCTGCAATTCTTGTGAGCACGTTTTCAGACATCCAGTCCTGAGGCGAAGACTTCACGTGATGGAAGATCCATCTTGCCTGATGGAAAGCATTGGGTGGGCTAAGGAGGATCTTCAGGACCAGGGAGCTAGGGTGGCTGGGTTTGTGTACTGACTCTGCCATTGACTCACTATGTGACATTGAGAAATACACCACCCACGTCTCCAGAATAAGTTCTTAAATCATTCGAGTGCATCGTTTGGGGACATAAAACATTATGGAATAAAACAAAGTCTGTGACCAAGTCTGAATTTGTTCAGGACTTCATAGGTCTTGAGGTTTAATGGTGAAGCATAGAGCGGCGACTGGGAGCATCTCCTCATCCTGCACAGGTTTGAATGTTAAGAGTCCCTTGGGGTTTTGAACTTTTTCTATGTGATCAGTTATGCTGGCAGATACTGAGTATGTTGCTGCTGTCTACATAGGCTTAATAGCTCCAGTGATGAGATAAAAGGGTTATATCTTTATAGACAATGTTGAGATAGTGCGGGAGAAAATGCGAGTTCAGCAAAAGCTAAGTAGCACAGAGCATTAAAAATTCACAACGGCTACTCTGAAATTTGTTCTCAAAGACAAATGTTTTCATATGCTGTGGCAGTAGGACATGTGATGGGTGTGTGAGAGTCTATATGATCTGTTCATTTCCAGTATTCTGAAACTGCCCTTGTGCTCTAATGAACAAATCATCGCCTCGGTTATTCCCCGTGGAAGAGATGAAAGGAGAGGAAAACTCATATTCTTTTGACCCACATGATAGCAACCGGAGTGGTGGTCTGTCAACACAGCACCGCCTCTCTCCTTCCTCCCAATTGTTATATGCACGATCACTGTGCACTGGTGGCTCCATTGGTTTGGTAGGAAAAAGGCAATGTCATGACTTGGTAAGGGGGGAATGCAACTAGATGAGTCAGAACATTACGACACAGAGCAGGAGTATCTATAAAGGAATTGGCTATGTTGTGTCCCTTTTTCTGTCCTCCCATGTCACGTGGGGTATCGGTGCCTTCTACTGGAAGGAAAGTCAAAACTTTTCAAATAGGCTTGGTTATGTTGCCCACTAGTGTCCGATCCTACAAAGGATATATCAACTCTGAAGAAGTCAATAAGCTGTGGATAGGTGCTTTCCCTGAATTGTGTAAAAGTCCAGTGAAGTAAAATATTCTCTTCAGAATTGTTTCTCTTTTCCCATCTCTGATAGATGGTTAATCAGTCTGAGCATTCAGTTTCCTTCCTGCCCTATTATGTGCCAGTGAAAAGTAACTTTTGTTTGAGCAGTAAAACTGACTACAGTGGGAGGATAGGAATTGTCTTGTAATATTACAGCAATGTTACGGTATCTCAGTCACTGTAATGACAAGTGAAATGCATTTGAAAAGTGCTTTTAAATGTGAGTCAAATGGCTGTTTCCAGATGCAAGTTGAAAAATAAATCTGCCGTAGCAAACAGCTTAGTCTGAAATCTTTTTAGTGCTTCATGCTCAACCTTAAGACAAAAAGTGATGGTGAGGTTTGTGCCTCTGACACTATCATTCAAGCTCATCAGAAAACTGTTTATTTGGGGAGGGGGGTTGCCAAGAATTTTAACAAAAATAAAAATTTTGGGTTTCCATTAAAAATCTGAAAAACTTGAAAATTAATTTTTTTAGGGTTTGGGTTTTTAGTTTTCAAATGAAAAATAAAAAATGTTGAGGAAACCAGTCACTTCCTGCCAAAAAAAATTCTTTTAAAGTCATTGAAAATATCTTTGATGGTAAATATTTGAGCAGCCCTAATTTTCATGTCTTTAGGCTTAGCCAGAGATAAATGGTTCAATGAAAAATACTGGTCCCCAAGAATGTCCTGGTGCTGCTGGTGGTGGGAATTTGGCTGCTTGGAGGTGGGGGGAATACAGGGTACAGCTGGCAAATAATTTTGGCACCCCCCCTTCAGAACATGAGGCTTGGACTGGGCCATACTTTCAATCATGCCTATTTCATACTCTTCATCCCAAGAGGTGTCCCATTACTCTTGGGGTTAAATCTATGTACAAAGTACTGACTCATTGCACTCCATATGATTTTATGAAAATATGCTCATGAGTGTGAATATAATGTAACTGGAATATGCTTCATGCAAAAGGTCTCTTGTAAGATATCATTACAAAGCTTATAATCAATCTATCATTCTTGTAAGTGAAACTAGGAATATAAAATATAACTCTGAGGTCCTATTGTAGTTATGCAAAGTGTGGGCCATTAATGGTGGTTTAGAATCTTGATGGTCCCATCAACTAGGACAATTGACTGTGGATGGCTTTGTTTACTTGCAAGCCTTCCTGTGAGTCAGGCCAGGAACAATGAAGGCGTGGGGTCTCACAGGACATGTGACCATGTTACCTGGTACTGGAATCCATCTTAGACCTGGTGCTTTTCTATTTAGAAGGAGGGGTGGGGACCCAGAGAGACAAAAGATTCCTGCCTTGTGCCAAAGCTATAAAAGGAGGTGGAAGAGAACAAAGGAGATTCCAGTCATGAGAAATCCCCTAGTTACCACCTGAGCTGGAGCTAACAAGAACTTTACCAGGGGAAAGGATTGGGCCCAGACTAAGAAGGAGTCCAGTCTGTGAAAGAAGCTTATTGGAACATCTCTGAGGGTGAGATTTTATCTGTATTCAGTTTCCTACTGTATTAGGCTTAGACTTGCGTGTTTTGTTTTATTTTCCTTGATAACTTACTTTGTTCTCTCTCTTATTACTGGGAACCACTTAAATCGTACTTTTTATATTTAATAAAATCACTTTTGCTTATTATTGAACCCAGAGTTAGTGACTAATACCTGAGGGAGCAAACAGCTGTGCATATTTCTCTGTCAATGTTATAGAGGGTGGACAATTTATGAGTTTACCCTTTATAAGCTGTATACAGAGTAAAACTGATTTATTTGGGGTTTGGATCCCATTGGGAGCTGGATGTCTGAGTGCTAGAGACAGGAACATTTGCTAAGCCATTCTCAGTTAAGTCTGCAGCTTTGTGGGACGTGGTTCAGACCTAGGTCTGTGTTTGCAGCAGGCTAGTATGTCTGGCTCAACAAGGCAGGGTTCTGAAGTCCCAAGCTGGCGGGAAAAACAGGTTCAGAGGTTGTCTCAGCAGATCAGATGACAGTCCCAAAGGGGTCTCTGTGACCAAACCTGTCACAAGTACATTTAATGGAAGCTGCAAGAAATTTCAAGCTGCTTCAAGATGGGGAATGAAAGGAGCTGTAAGACAGGATTCAAAAGGAGGCCCTGGAGAGGAGATGGTGTGAGTTCTCACTGTGAAGAAGACTCTGTCATAGCCACAGTGGACTAGTTGGGCAATCCAACTGCTTTGGAGAGAATGAGAGATTGAAATGGAGAAGGGATTCAGGGCCCTAGGGCACAGGTGTGAGAGGAGTTTAGTTAATGTAGGCATTTGTTTTGTAATGCAGTTGATTCTGCTTATTAGTAGCCCCTCAGTTCCCAGCAAAAAGTCGCTGTTATCTGGAAGTTGCCAATATGCGAAGGCACTGTTTTCAGGGGAATGCATGCAAGTATGATACATTGTTGAGCACAGTAGTTGTGAAATTGTTTATTAACTTTCCATTCGCTACAATGTACTAAGGAAGAAAACCAAATGTAACACAAAGTAATGGATACGAGGTATAGTGTACCACAGTGCTGAGAGCAAATTTAGGAAATCTTGTCTTGCTGTGTCACAAAGACTACAGCGGTGTGCGTGCGCACAAACACACAAAAGTGTCCGGTGTTCTTTGTTTTATGGTTTGCCATCTCCACCAGTACATTTTTCTCAGTTTTGCGTGCAGCTTTGTAACTGTTCTCAAAGCCATGATATTGGCGTATCCTGTGGAAAATGTCAACCGCAGATAGCTGTTCTGCAAGTGACGACATTTGGGTTTATTGTCCAATACACTATATCCTCTGCTGGCTCATCAGCCTGAAGATGCTTTACAGATGCCATTGTCTCCAGAAGTTCAGCATCAGTGAGCTCGCCTTCTGCCTCCAAATGACTGCCAAACTCAACAATTGCCTCGGAGTCCTCTGCTGGTGGAGTTTCAGGAATTGAAACATCAGCCAGCACATTGTTGGTCCACCAGGCCAGCATTTTCTGTTGTTGGAAACTGTCCCTTTCTAAAGCGGTTTAGAACAGTCTTGGGGACAATCGTGGCCCAGGACTCCTTAGTGAGATGAAGTGCATGAATCATTTAGATTTGTTTGGCAACATCCACCGCTCATACGTGTAGGTCAGCATCAAGAGAGGCAATGATGTGTCCATTAAGATGAGCATGATAGTGACCTTTGAAGTTTTTGATGACACCCATTTCCATTGGCTGCTTCACTGAGGTCATGTTTGGAGGCAAGAATTTTAAACCAATGGGCAATAGCTCCACACACTCTGAATATAGAGGTGTCTGTGGGTGTCTTGTAGATGAAGCTCCCTGTTCCGCTCTTTAGGCACTTTTCAAACAACGAATTTGTCATCCAGGCATTTGTTGAGCTTCTGTAGACGATGGGCAGCTCTGAGGGAAACAGAGAGGACACTTGCTCTTTCCAATCACCGTAGGAGATCACTTCTTCATCCCATCCACATCTGCACAACACAACAATGTGATGCAGTCCAGAGCTTTTTTCCTACCTACGAACCCTTCTTTCAGCATTTCAGGAAAACCCCAGGAGAAGGGACCAGTCTCATTAGTGCTGAAGCTGTCATATAGCTGAAACTCCTCTAGAATGCTGGGTAGGGGTACACCCTCCATTCAGTAGCCACCAGAGGGTCAGGATGTTGTTTCTCACCATACTCCTTATGGTGAACAATGTCGTGTTGGGCTTTTCACCAACTGAGCCAGCTGTCCAAAGGGTTGCCCTCCTTCCCCTGCTCGCTGACGTGCTTTCTATTTCTCATTGACACAGAGAGTCGAGCTTATGCTGAAACCAGAGCCATAGGGCTTCACCAGTGTCTGCTTCCTTTCTGTAGCACTGACGCTTGTGCTCTTGGTTTGTGCCCCTCCCATGCTCCTGTATAACGTCATCACTGTTCTTCAGTAGGTGCCAAACAACGGACTTTGAGACACCAGCTTTCTCAGCTATTCACACTTGCTTAGCACCAGGCTCACGTAGGGTCTCCAGAACACAAACTTTATCGGCAAGAGTCAGGTCCACACATTTGGAAGTCGGGGCATGCAGAAGAAGTACTCAGCTGCTCATGCTTGGATCCAGGAAACTGATTACAGGGGGGACCTTTCCTCTAAAAAGTTGCTGATAAGTGGGAAGCCTGGTGCCAAAATCTGAATCCTATTAACATTGATGTTAATAGGATGGGATTGGTTCCTGGCAATATGTTGTTATTAACCAGAAGTTGCTACTATCAGAATTGCTATTCAGCGGAATCTACTGCATATTGTAGTAAAATGGCAACTTTGTATGTACCACTGCCCTCTCCTGCATAGTCAGGACTGCTCAGCTGTACCCCACAGATTATAGACTGCTAAAAGAGAGATTCTTCTTTACCATAAGCGAACCTTGGGTTTTCAAGCAGGTGTATGTGACTTCCCCTCCGCCCCCACCCCCCCGCTGTTGCCATGGAGTACTGAGTGCCTGCCATACGCAGAAGAGCACTGTGTGAAGTCTGTAAATTTAGCCAGCCTTTTTGAGCATATGAGCAAATAAAGAGACCTTTAAAAAGAAAAGTGAACTATGGGCCAGATATTCAGGCGAGCTCAGCACTGAAAATTGGGACCAGATTTTCAGCTCCCATTTAGACACCAAAATAAATAGACAGATTTTCAAAAGAGCTCAGCAAGTTGTCTAGAAGTGTTGCGGTGGGAACTGCCACACACTGAGCACTTCTGAAAGTCTGGCTCTTATTTAAGTGCTTGGATGGGAGCCTGAGCTCTCTTGAAAATTAGGCCCAGTTGTGGGAGTTGAAAATTGGGCTCTGAGAGCTGACAGAAATGCCTGGCGAGAGAAACCCAATATATAGCTACAAAATAAATGCAGTGAGAGTAGAGGGGTAACAAGCTTTCCCACTCTGCCTACCTTGACCTGAAGGGAAGACATTTAAGAGAGAGAAAGTGAAGTGTCGTATCCATCATGTTCTTGGCCTCGCTGTTAAGATCGCTTTTTAAAGAGAGTGCTGTTTTTATGATACCTTCTGCGATAGTGGTATTTGCAGTGTGGATACATGCCCACTAGACCCTGGAATGAGACCACCTAGTCATTCTACAGAGTAGGCAACTGAGCAGCTAACAGATGAAGACTGCCTTCAGTCACCAGAGACTTGGCTGGGGGGGACTGGAGACAGTAAAAGACTTTGCTGCAGTCCCCTGAGCCACCCATGTTCCCCATCAATAGGTAGTACAGAGCCAGTTTAGTTTTGGATCCTGCGTGATGCTGAGCTTCCTCCACTCCCTCTGAATTTTAGTGCTTTAGGCTTGAGATGTGTGAGAAGCAACATCTCCAATATAGTCAGAGACAGGGGTCTAGGAGAGGCAAATAATGATAGATTAGTACTTATTTCTGAAGTCCTGCACATCTGCAACATGTAGGGAACATGCAACATGTTAGAGAGAGTCTTTACAGTGGAAACATCTGGCCAGAGGGAAGCAGGGCATCGAATGAGGGGATTCGCATGATTACCATGTGCTATTTCTCTTATACACTTACCTCTGCTCTCTGGGGTACTTTGTAGTAAGCATATGAGATCTGTAACCCTTGCCACCGCTTCTGTATATATCTTTGGCGGGCAAGTCTCCTTTGTCAAATGAGCAAAGAGCAGGATGGTGTTAAATATATGAGAGTTACCCTGTAAAATGTCTGCCAAAAAGTGAAAATTAATGTTAATTTGGATCCAACTCTTAAAGCCCTTTATGGGAAGTGACTAAAGGATTTGGTTGTCACCGCAGTGTTGTCATCCTGCGTTCTGAAACCATCCAGTCTTTGGGAATGCCACCATTTTCCTTGCCTTAGGTAGGCAGCTGACCAACCTTTTTCTGTGATGGCCTCTAGGGAGTGGAAACCATTCCTTCTGGAGCATCTGTCTGTCAAACGCTCTCTCTCTCTCTCTCTCTCTCTCTCTCACTCACACACACACACACACACACACACCTGTTACAAGAATATACATGTACATATTGCTTCTAATGAGATATTGAAATCTAAGGAGGGGTGGCTCTATACCTGTACACAACTAGATGGGTGTGAAACCAGATATTAGGGATAAGTGTGTGCGTTTGTTTGCCATTTTCTTTCAAACTGGTCCAAATTCTTTGTTGCCCTTGCAGAGAAAAGAAGAGCTCTGGGTAAGCTTGAAAGCTTTTCTCTTTCAACAGCAGAAGTTGGTCCAATAAAAGATATTAACTCAGTCACCTTATCTCTGCAATATCCTGGGACCAACGTGGCTACAACAACACTGTATACAAGGTTTACTCTGATCACTTTGTGCCATTCAGTTCTTTGTGGTCTAACTAGTTTCATCTATGCCATCAGGATTGCTTGTTTGGCCAATGTGACTGGTCGGAGTGCTTATATCTAGGGCTGGCCGGAAAGCAAGAGAAGTAAACTAAAGGCCAGATTTTCAGAAGAGCTCAGCGCTCACTGATGGGACCATCAGTACAGGTAGAGTAAGGCTGCTGTACCATTGGAGGAATCCATGTAGTTCTCTTGCATTCTGCACTGTCATAGAGGCTGATTTTTAGTGGCAGATGCTGTCATTGTAAATCATACACTGTGTCTCATCAAGATATATATTGTTGTAGATCAAACTATAGTTACTCCAGCTGCAATGAAATAGCAACATCAAATAGAGCAGATAGAAATGTTCTGAATGAAAAATAGCTTTTTTTCCTAAGTCACTTTTTCATAAGAAATTGTTGACACTCAGTTTATTTGCAGTTTTTCAAATCAATTTTTTTTTAGTGAAGCTTATAAGATAACTCAGACCTATTAAATGTTTCTTAACTATTTTGGTAAATATCAAACATTTTTCAAAACATGAAAAATCCGTACATTTTGTAAAATGAAAACTACAGAATTTTGATTTTTTTTTTCATTTTGGACCAACTTCAATATCAATCAAACATTAACAACAGCATTGCAAGACTATGTATTTCTAAAATGTTGGAATGCTACTTGAGAAGATCTGTAGTTATATCAAAGGTCTTTATTCTTAAGTCAAAGACGTGGAAAGAAGCCCTTGGATTTTGTGTGTGTGTGTGCAGTCGCTTAATGGCAGCTACATCTTCCTGTAGGGCAGATGCTGCTTTTTTAGTTTTCAAAAATCATACTGAAGTGAATGGATGAAACATTACACAAAGATCAACACACTTTACCCTAGGATAAAGTGTAATCTCAATAGGACTGAGATATTCAACTCTTGACTCCGTGATAGCAAGAAATTTCAAGCATAGAATGTGCAGAGGGTTTTGTTTTTAGTAGCCTTCAACTGTAGAATCAAGGAGTTCTCAGGAGCCACCTCTCCTAATATAGGGGACATGTACAAACAAGATTTTCTCCTGTCAGATGTAAAAAGAAATGTAGAACTTCTCTAATCCGAGCATAGAATTAAGAATAAGTTGGCATTTTGGCATCTCTCCAGCTAGGAAACCTGCTAAATATGTGTTGAGAGAGAACACTTTGGTTGCGTAAATGAAGTCAGTGAGAGCCATATACAGTACATATGGTGGGGCAATTTGTCTCTATGCGTTCACTGAAAATAATTGTTTACATAATTTTCTATGACTTGTCGAAGCAAAGATTACCTTCGAAAACAGTTGCTGGTGAAGATTCAGTTCCTGACAAGTGAGTTTCTTGGACAGGGGCCATAGAAAATTTACAGCACTGTAGTTAATTTTAGAACTGCAAGAACTTCTTTGAATGGGAATTTCAAGACGATTGGCTTTCAAGAAATGAAATGTTCATGTGTTCACAATTGGACTACTCAGCTCAATGGTTAAATTGAGGAAGCAAACTATTCACTTCATTGTGGAGGTTCTAATTGGCTACTCAAGTATTTCTTCTATCCTGTCAGTCTCAGTACAAGTAGCTGAATGTCTGATCTTTTTTTTTTTTATAAATTACAATGCAGTGTGTAAACTTTTCCTTGCCTTTTGAGTTAGTAAGAGATCTGCTTCTTTGCATAATTTAACTTGCTTTTTTAATCTCTGTACAGCTTTCTAGTTGAATTGAAAAATGTTGACATCTATAGACACAATATGGATACTATTTCATTAGATTGTCATTCTCTAATCCTCCATAATTTGCTCATCGTCAATATACCCCAACAGTTGCCACATTATAATATCCAAGACACCACTATTATGTCCTATCCCAATCACAGCTGAAGACATTTAGGGATTTAGACACAACTCTTCTGGTTTTGTTTGAAGTAGCAATTCTAATTTATCCCAACTTCAGCTCACTGGAGAAGAGGCAGGGCTGTTGCTGTTTATAACGTTACCTGCCAAGGTTATGAATGGACCTCTCACTTCTATATCAGAGAGGTGGAAATTATTATATTAGAGGATACAGTACAGAGCCTCTTCCCTCCTATTTGTGGTTCAGTCTCCATTTAGGGAACAACCTGTTTTTTTCCCATGGGTAATGGAGGCTCCCTCTTATAACCAAGAGGAAAAGAAGCCATGTGAACAACCTCAGCCTGTATTAGCGGAATCTGTGTGAACATAGACGGAGGTACACAGCTGCACCGAATCTATAACCCAAAGCTAAATTCACGTGGGTTTTAGGATCAGTGTGTATTTCACCCAGCGCTGTTGCTAAAGAATGTGGGACTGTTCTGACCCACACATTCCTAGGGTTTAGTAGTGTGCTGAGCGCTGACCTAAGCGCTGGAAGTATTGGAACATGGCTGTTCCAGTCTGGTCTTGGAGCTGGGAGGGCTGCGCTTCTCCGGATCCTGCTCTCCTCAGAGTTCATAGGGTAGGATTTTCTACAGTGCTCAGTGCTGGCTTAACTGTGCTCCCGTTGGTGTTAGCCTTAAAATAAAAGCTCTTGCCAGTTTTATGGAGCATTCTGATCCTTACGTGCCTTAACTTGAGAATATGGGGAACAGACATTTGCAACACTCTTCTGTTTTACTCAAACATGTGCCTCTTCATTACTTACCCAGGGTCTGTGTGTAATCAGCTGAATGTGGGGCATGGCCCACTCCTTTCATATGAAATATTCATATTCAAACTAAAGAAACAAAGCACGTGAAATAGGCTGTCTAAGGTAGAGCTGGCTGAGACTGTTAAGAGGCTGTTTATCCAGCTGCTTAATAAACATGAGGCTGCAAGAGGGTTGCCTTCAAGAAGTCTGATAATAAACTGGGTATTTACAATGCAGCTGTAGCAGCTGAGATTCCCTAATGTACAATATCTGTAGATGGAGCTGGTATTGCTGACTGTAGTTAAGGTTACCTAACTCCTCTATGCCCACCACACAATCTCTGCTGTTTTTTAAACAGACTAAAAACTATATCGGCTTGTGCACAAATACCCATCAGACTCTTTAATCTTTATTTATCGGAC
Organism: Malaclemys terrapin pileata; assembly: GCF_027887155.1. Taxonomy (NCBI): domain Eukaryota; kingdom Metazoa; phylum Chordata; order Testudines; family Emydidae; genus Malaclemys; species Malaclemys terrapin. The sequence goes on from NC_071518.1 coordinate 34,128,743, forward strand.
ATTTTTAGAAATCCTACTAGATTTGATGCAAACAACTCTTAAGCTTTCTCTCTTTAAGCCAATTTCCTATACCCTTGATTGCATTCCATAGCCACCTCCACTCACAGCATCACAGTTGTACTTCATGTATTGTGACTAGTCTTAGATCTGTTTGGGCCAGGGCCGGCTCCAGGCACCAGCTTGGCAAGCAGGTACTTGGGGCGGCCACTCCGGAGAGGGGCGGCAGGTCCAACTATTCGGTGGCAAATCGGCGGACGGTCCCTCACTCCCACTCGGAGCGAAGGACCTTCCGCCGAATTGCCGCTGCAGATCGCGATCGCGGCTTTTTTTTTTTTTTTTTTGGCTGCTAGGGGCGGCCAAAACCCTGGAGCTGGCCCTGGTTTGGGCCATTTCAGAGAGAACTTGCACCCAAAATTTGATGGGTGGAAAATGAGGTGCATTAGTGATGTTCGGCACCAACAACCCATGCAATTGCAGGGGGCCCTGAGGCAGTGAGGGGCCCCCCTCACATGCTTGTAGTGAAGCTGGAACGTGCCCTACCTGCACAAAATGGCATCCTCCATGTGACATGACCATTTTTCAGCACATGTACGAGGTCACGCAGTACAGAAGGCACCATTTTGTAGAGCAAAATGGCGTCCCCCACACAGATAGCGGTCCTGGAATTGAGCTTTGCAGGTGGCCCCCCTTGGACAAATGCCACCACGGCAGCAGTGCAACATAGTCATCAGCATCACAGCAAGATGATAGCAATGGTTTTCTTTAGTGCCTGGCAGCACAAAGCTCTGTTGCACTGTGATCCTCCTACTGGGACCTCATAAGTGTCCACCAACCAAGCTTGGCTTCTGCTAGTGTCCCACCATGGCCCTCCCAATATTTCCATTCAGCGAAGGTTCCAGGGATTTCAGGACAAAACTAACCATACAAAGAAGTGGAATGCTTTAAACTGTACAGCCACCAGGCTACCCAGATGTATTTGAGCGGTATGCTCATTAATTAGCATAGATGCTTTTGTTAGTTCTTACAGTAAATTGTCAGAAGTTCTTCAGCTATTGGCTTGCAAGGGAAGGGTTAACTCCCCTCTCAGCAGAGAAAGGGGTGCAGCTTTCTATCCTTGTTGCAGGGGTTGCTAGGGAGCCCAGCTATAAGGAAAATCTGGCTAGGCTCAGCTGGAGGAAACTAATACGTCCCAGGGGAGAGTAAGAGGACTGAGCTCTGGAGAGACGTTATGTAACATAGCCTGACACACGCACGCGACAGCTGCTCCTCTGTCCTCCCCATTAAGAAGGGGAATCCTTGCCTGTAACATGCCCCTTTTCTCCTGTTTTAGGAGTGAATGGGCCTGACAGCCCCATTTCAGCTACAATGAAACCTGTCTTAAATTACCAACAAAAATCAGTTCTAAAGTAGAGGTGGTTTCTTTTTACTAAACTTACATTGGAAACCTGGGAGGGGCTTTACAGCAGTGGTGGAGGACAGGTGTAGATTTTGGCCTCATAATGCAGCAGAGAACTATAAGTTTCAGCTGCCTTTCCCACATGGTACTGAAGTAGGGTCTTCAAAAGTACCTATTATAATTACTGGGGTGTCTGAGCTCCAGACATGAAGTAAACACAGTGAGAGTTGCTTGGGAGAACAGCTGATCGTCCTATTCAGTTTAGTGCCCTTAATTTGACAGGGATGTCAGTTCTGCAGCATTTTCTTTGAGGAATGGTGAAGGTGAAAGAGGTATCTTGAAGCATGCCCAGAAATTGGTGAGGAACTGTCTAAGGTGGTGTGGCAGAGTTTTGGGCCTGCTGTTAAGAAGGCTTTCCTCCTCCCTCCCTACATCAGGGTTCTGACAGGCCAAGGTTACCAGAAGATGACATCTATTGTACAAGATTCCTGAAGAGAAACCTGAGCATTCTTGTGTACCCCTTTGTACATTTGTACAAGAACCTCGAAAAGTAGATCAGGGAGCATGAGGAGCTAGCACATAATGGAGTGTGAGCATATGTTCTCTCTGGCTCATCCTATTTAGAAGATGGTCTGCTTTACTGAATACTAGTTGTAGCTTCTTAGTAAATTTTTGTCCGGGCTAAGGAAGAGGGAGCTGCAATAATCTAGCCTGGTCTGATGAATGTGTGAATTATTGTAGGCCCTGTCTTCATCCATGAGGCATGGATGGAGTCACTTTGTTTACTGGAGATGGGGAAAGAAGTGCTTTTGATGACTGCTATTTGTTTCCCCAGAGACAGTGAGGCATCCAGCATAAGCTAGAAGCTGAGATGTTGAGTGCTGGAGGGTTTGTGCCCTCAGTCAAGAGTGAGGTATAGTGTTTACCAGTTCCCCAGAGCATGTGCCTCTTCTCATTAGCATCTCTTTGGTTTTTCCTTGGGGTTTTTCTTGTACTGCTATGTATGAGAGAGCAGTACAGCACTGAAGGGAAAGGCTACACAGAACCGTTTAATCAACACATAGCTGGTAATACAGCTATAATTGTACCCTTTAACATTGCCCTTATATATCGAATGGGGGTGGTGAGAGGACTGAGCTCTGAGATGCTACGGGAATTCCCTTACCTTAAAGCTCAGAGCAGTTGCCAATCATGACTTTGGGCCTTCTGGAAAAGGATGAATGAAGACAGCTGAAAGACGATGTCTGCTCCTGCATGGTCTTTCAGCAGCACCTTAAGATGGACTGTGTGTTGAATGAAGCTGATAAGTAAAGTAGAATCAGCATGGTCGTCTTGCTTCTGTCCATCACCATGCAGTGGTCATACATCAGTGCAGCCAGAGCTTCATAGGATGCCTTCAGTGCCCTGACTTGAAGCGAAACTTGGAGGATCCAGGATGTCTGCCCATTATGAAGATGCTGGAGTCAGTTTGCTAACACCTTTTTAATAATCTAGCCCAGGGGGGTGAGGTTGGAGAGTGGGCACAAGTTATCATGGTTGTTTGTGTCAGGTACTCACTAACTGAAGCAGGATGGACTCTTGCATGTTTCAGGGTGTCTGGTGGAATGGTTTACCTGACGGATATGTTGAATTTGTCAGTGGACGGTCCCAGGTGTCACTTGGTTGCCTGAAGCAGTTGGCAGAAGGCCTTTTGCTTACATTGCAAGTGGTACCAAAGATTCCTGGTCTCATCTCTGATACTTTCATCTGTTGACCTGGCCAAATCTGACTATGTGGTTAGTGTACAGTGCAAATTTGGGCTCAGGGCCACAGACCATTTTCCCCAAGCAAGATGATGTGCCACACTTCCAGCAGGGCACATCTGTGAGATGAACCATTTTGCATTGCAGCAGCAGTAAAATAGCCATGGTCCAATCTCGGAGCATACTGTAACTTTGGATGGATGGCAGTTTGGGGGGAAATTCCATTAAAAGCTACATGGGGAAAAATGGTAGAACTGATGAACAAAATTAAATATGTTTCTGTGATTCCCAGAACTCCTCTGTTTATGAATATCCATAAATGGCTACCTCTGAGGTGAATTAATTCTAGCCTTAGTGTTTCCTCAACACATGAGCACACACACTGTTGCTGTCACTGCTCTGGCATTCAGTAATTGAATGTAGTTCTCAAAATGTTAATACATTCCTTCAAAACCTTTCTTTTCCATTTGGTTCACAGGATGCAGTACCTCTTATTCCGAATATTAATTGTTGAGTTCCTAAAGGAGAAAAGAAATGTACTATTCTCTTTTAGCCGTGTCCTCATTTTTTTCAGATTTTGCCATCAAAATGAGAGGCAGTTGCTGATATGAAAAGTGCTTACAACCAGGCTTGAGCTGAGATTCTCATTGCTGTAGAATTCAGTGTTCTCTTATTGACCACAAACTGTGCTGTCCTTGTGCTTTATTTCCACTTTAGACCAAATATTTAGACAGGCTGTCATTAAAGTGTGCAGTTTGAATGGATTCTTATCATGGTAGGCTCGTTGCTGTTTTTAGATGCTGAGGTTCAGAAATCTGAAAAAAATGAACTGACACAAAAAAGAATTCCGGGACAGAGGAATCAGTCTGAAGTGATATTCTCATGGTGGTACAGGCGCAGAACTTCACACACAGTAATTCCTGTAAGATGATAAATAGGTAATTTAGGTCTATATAAACCATCCTTTTAACCAATTTTTTTTTTAAAGTCAGAGATTCGTACATTCCAGGGTCAGATGGGACCACTGTGATCAAATATCTAGTTTGACCTTCTGTGTTACACATGCCATAGAACTTCCCCAAAATAATCCCTAGAGCAGATCTTTTTGAACAACATCTAATCTTGATTTTAAAATGGTCAGTGATGGAGAATCCACCACAACCCTTGGTTAAATTGTTCCAATGGTTAATTACTCTCACCATTGAAAACTGATGCTTTATGTGATATATCAAGGTGCAGTCCAGACCACTGAGGGGTGTTGTCACCCCTGCCCTGCCACCTTGCATGCCTTACAATACTTTGATGGTGGTAGCTCCCACCTTGGCCTCCCACAAACAGCATTCCAGAATGCAAGTCTCACCCTGAGTGTCTGTGTGTAACTGCAGCCTGCCAGCCACACTTGGGTTATGGTCTCACCTGCCTTGGTTACACTGCAAAGGGACCCCTACACACTCTAGTCCTAGATCTTCCCCCCAAATTGTATGTCTTGTAATGCCCATCCCTCTCCTGGACAGTCCAAATATATTAAGTCCATTGTTCCTTTAAGGGAATAATATACACCAGTTTATCACCTTAAATGGAGTTATCCAAACACTTTAATTTAAACAACCTGGATTAGATAAAACAATAAAACAAGTTTAACATCTACAAAGAGAGATTTTAAGTGAGTACAAGTTTCAGTCCCTCTTTGAAAAAAGGATTTCCAGTTGAGAACCAAGAGACAGGAGGCCTGGTGGAAGAAGGAGACCTCATTCTGTTTCTTTGCTAAGATGCAGATCTCATTGTCCCTGCCCCCCCACCCCCTTTTTGCCAAAGAATGGCCACTTGTTAGGTGATGTTCCATCAGCTTTGTTGACACCTGGCTGGGCACCAGCTTGCCCTTTGTCTTTGAGTAACTAGTTTAACCACTTTCCAGATGTATCTGGGAAACACCCTTTAGCCATGAGTTCAGCTTATGTTCATAACTTTACACAAAAAGTTCCTACATGCATTTTACCATGATGTTGATTAAGTTATGAGTTTTCAAAGGATACCTCACAAGGCATGCCTTGTACAAAGATTATTACAGTAGTGTGTAGGGTGTGAATACAGGGGTGCATTCCGTCACATCTTATTTCCAGTCTGAATTTTTCTAGCTTCAACTTCCAGCCATTACATTATTATACCTTTCTAGGCTAGATTGAAGTGCCCATTATTAAATAATTTCCCCCCAAGTAGATACTTATAGACAGTAATAAAGTCACCCCTTTAACCTCCTGTTTGTTGAGCTAAATAGATAGAGGTTTTTGAGTCTATCACTATAACACATGTTTTCTAATCCTTTAATCATTCTCTGAATCCTCTTCCTGTATCAACATCCTTCATGAATCGTGGGCACCAGAACTGGACACAGTTTTCCAGCAGTGGTCAAACCAGTGCCCGATACTGAGATAAAATAGCCTCTTTACTCCTACTTGACATTCCCCTGTTTATGCATCCCAGGATTGCATTAGCTCTTTTGGCCACAGCATCACACTGAATATCACAGCTCATGTTCAGCTGATTATCTGCCATGACCCTCAAATATTTTTCAGAGTCATTGCTTCCCAGGGTAGAGTCCCCCCATCCTTTAAGTATGGTTTGCGCTCTTTGTGCCTAGATGTATACATTTACATTTATCCTTATTAAAAAGCATATTGTTTGCTTGAGTGCAGTTTACTAAGCAATCCAGATTGCCTTGAATCAGTGACCTGTCCTCTTCACTATTTACCATTTCATTTTTTATATCATCTGCAACTTTATCAGTGATGATTTTATGATTTCTTCCAGGTCATTGACAATAATGTTAAATAGCACAGGGCCAAGAACCAATCTGCGGGACTTCACTGGAAATATACCTGCTCAGTGATGATTCCGCATTTACAGTTACATTTTGAGACCTATCAGTGAACTAGTTTTAAATCCATTTAATGTGTGCCATGTTAATTTTATATCATTCTAGTTTTTAATCTAAATATTGTGTGGTACCATTGTAATGGAATGTGGGGGAGTCAGGGCCCTGCACCACCCACTTCCTGAGATTCACCGTGACTCTCAACCAGCCAGAAAAACAGAAGGTTTGTTAGACGACAGGAATACAGTCCAAAACAGAGCTTGTAGGAACAGGAAACAGGACCCCTCAGGCAGGTCCATCCTGGGGGGTAGGGAGCCCAGATCCTAAAGCTGGGCCTCCCTCCGTTTCCCCAGCCAGCTCCAAACTGAAAAACCCTCTCCAGCAGTCTCACCCAGCCACACACCCCAGCTCCTCCTCCAGCCTTTGTCCAGTTTCCCTGGCAGAAGGTGTCACCTGGCCCCAACCCCTTCCTGGGCTCAGGTTACGTGCTCACGTATCATCCCTCAAGTGAAGTCACACCCTGATATCCCACCACCATCTAGCACCAATGCAGACAGTACCAGTAAAATTCCCATGCAACATTCCCAGGTCAATACTCCCCACTCCCTACTCTGTCACAACCACATCAAACACTTTACAGAAGTCAAAGTATATTATGTCAACACTATTATTTTAACAACAAAACTTGTAATCTTATCATAAAAGATATCACGTTAGCATGACAGGATCTATTTTTCATAAACTCATGTTGATTTGTATTAATTACATTACCCTCCTGTAATTCTTTATTAATCAAGTCTCCTAACACCCAGTCCATTATGTGGCCCAGAATTGGTGTCAGGTTGTCAGGCTTATTACTTGTGTCATCCCATTTATCCTTTTTAAAAATTGGCACATTAGCTTTCTTCCAAACTTATGGAACTTCCCCAGTGCTACAAGACTTATTGAAAATTAGCCTTCATGGTCCAGTGAGCTCCTCGGCCAGCTCTCTTACAACTCTTGGATGCAAGTTATCTGGACATACTGATTTAAAAATGTCTATCTTTAGTAGCTGATGTTTAACATCCTCCAGAGATAGTAATGGAATGGAAAGACTGTTATCACCATACGATGAGACTATATCACATGTTTTTCTCCCCAGCTGCAGAACAGAAATATTTATTGAGCACTTCTGCCTTTTCTATATTATTGTTAAGTCTACCATTTCCATCTGTGATGGTTGTTGGGGTACTCAGAACTCTGAGTTATCCCCTGCCTCCAGTGTGGGGGAGTCTTGCCTGTGCGTGGCTGGGTGTCAGTTTCCTAACACTGCCAGCCTGTCAGTCACTTACCTACCTACGGTACCTATCTATATGCAGTATTAAAAATAACTCTAGATCACTTATAATTCTGTGAAGACAAAAAGTTTTGATATGGGGATAAAAGTTGAGAAGCAATGTAGGAATGTTAACAGACATTGCTGGATCCTCAAACTATTTCCAGTGAGAGCCAAGAATAGTTTGCCAATTACAATGGAATTATTCACTTCCCCAGATGAAGCCTTAAACTATGGACTGCCAGCCATGTGCTCTTGGTAGATGAAGTATTACTCATAATGCTAGATGGGAACTGGGGCTTAAATCACTGTTCACCATCTAGGCTGACTGATGGGATCATTATTAACTGAAAGTTGCTTTCTTTCCATTTTTTGGAGGGAGGAAAAATGTTAACTCTTGAAAGAAAGGGATGCATTTGTATGTTCTGAGCTAATTCCTCATTTTATCAATTCTAGGAGTGATTTTAATTGTTTGTTAAATCCAGTTTTGCACAACACAATTCTACATCCTTTGCTGTGTCTACAATTTTGGACACAAACTCCTTGCCAGAAAAAGGTATTACGGTAGCAAAATAGGCCCTGCAGACATAGCTTTGTTTGATCAGCTCTGTATTTATATAACAAGAGCAGTGCTTTAGAAATACCGAAGACAGACCATCCTTGATTAACTAGGGTATTCTGCTAGAAATGAATTAAAAAAAACCCTTTCATTTGCCATATGCATGTTATTTCTTCACAAGCCTTGGGACTGAATGCATGGTGGGAGGACAGATGTTTCTCCTGTAAAGGGAAAAATCCTCAGGCAGCATATTAAAGAATATTCATGGAACTGGATAGCCGCACACTTCCCCACATGGCATGTTGCTGTTCTTTTCCATCACATTTTTATAGCCATCACCAACAGAATGATTCATTGGAGGATATATTGATAGCCTTTGTGACACACATTGCAATTTCCTGCAATATCTTTGAAAAATCTTAATGAATTAAGTGTATGTATGTTTGGGGTCCCTGGTATTAAATGAATGATTTATGTATAATTATGGGCTGGGGTTGTATGTAACCTCTCTCTCTAGCGGGAAGATGAGATGTAACTGTTGGGAAGTGTTATGAGCTTGAAAGGACTATATAGAATAATGATCAAGCCAGGAATGGACTTTTGTGGCAACCAGTGTCAAGTGGTTTGCCTGGGGAATCTCTAGGGGGAGATGAATGCAAATTCCCCAGTTCCGGTTATGCAAAAACCCAGCCTTTTGAAGCTATGCCCAGAGGAGGGGGCCATTGTCTGCTGATCACCTGTTCCTGGAGTCTGAAAACCACAGGGCCAAACTGTACAAAGGAAAATCTAACCCATTCAGAGAGTGCCAGTTCTGAGTTGAGGCTGTTACGAACTTGTAACCAGAGAAAAACCCCTTTGTGGAGTTTGAAGGACTGACTCCTATTAGATCCCTTGTTGGAGTTGGGAGGTGATCTCTGGTAAGCTTATTAGCATGTGTGTTCTTTTATTGGTTTTAATGTTTTCCCTGTAATGCTTTCACCTTAAGAATAAATGTGCTTGCCTAGAAAGGGCTCTGGGGTAACTCAACTGCTGGCGACTACTCTGTTCAAAAGCCTTCAAAGAGACAGCAAAGCACAAGCTGTTTAGGCCGTCTGGCTTGCTGGGAGCGTCATAGTGCAGGTAGGGAATGGTGCAGCCTGGAAAAATCCTGCTCAGGAAGGACAGGGATGTGAGTCTCTGCCCAAGAAAGGTGATGGCTGATGAGCTAGGAGCCTAAAGGGGGTGCCTTTGGTGGACCCCAAGCGGGAAATATAAGTGCAGTTGTCCTGAGCTGTGACAGCCATGTCTCACGCTGCAGGCATTCAAAGAGATGCTTGGGGATAGGTAATTTGGTACATGGCAGGCAGAAAAACCAGTTGGAGGTATCCTGAAGAAAGAATTATTGCATTAGTACAGTGGTATACTGTACAGTATGAAGTAGAAAGCAGCTCTGCCCTCCATACACCTTAATTATGAAATAGGGGAAGTTTGATGTTTTATGTTCTTGGGGCTACAGCTCTGACTGGATGAGTGAGAGTCGGGAGGCTGGAAGGACCATCAAAAATCTGTGCTAACAGCAAGAAAGGAAAGACTCTTTTACAAAGAAGATAATATTAAATATAGACATTTGGTTTTAAATGTGAATGCTTGCATTGTCCATCAACTATTGTCCAGGGAAGTAAAAAGTTTAGCATTGATCTGAATAGAGCTAAAGCCCAACTCATTACAAACTGCTTATGAATCTGTCCTTCTGGGAAACTACAATTCTAGAGAGATAAGATACTTTGATTTCAAACATTCAGATCGACACATCAACTAAATTAGTGGCAGTGACTCCATTCATCAACATTAAGAGAAGCACACAAGCATACTAGGGCTCTCAAGCAATTAAAAAAATGAATCGCGATTCTAATAATAGAATACCATTTATTTAAATATTTTAGGATGTTTTCTACATTTTCAAATATATTGATTTCAATTACAAAACAGAATAAAAAGTGTACAGTGCTCACTTTATATTTAATTTTGATTACAAATATTTATACTGTAAAAAACAAAAGAAATAGTGTTTTTCAAATCCCCATTACAAGTACTGTAGTGCAATCTCTTTACCATGAAAGTTGAACTTACAAATGTAGAATTATGTACAAAAAATGTCATTCAAAAATAAAACAATGTAAAACTTTAGAGCCCACAAGTCCACTTAGTCCTACTTCTTGATCAGCCAATTGCTCAGACAGACAAGTTTATATACATTTGCAGGAGATAATGGTTCCCACTTCTTGTTTACGATGTCACCTGAAAGTGAGAACAGGTGTTCTGATGGCACTGTTGTAGCTGGTGTCATAAGATATTTATGTGCCAGATGTGCTAAAGATTCATATGTCCCTTCATGCTTCAACCACCATTCCAGAGGACATGTGTCTATGCTGATGACTGACACATGTTCATTTTCATTATCTGAGTCAGATGCTACCAGCAGAAGGTTGATTTTCTTTTTTTGTGCTTCAGGTTCTGAAGTTTCTGCATCAGTTTTTGCTCTTTTAAGACTTGTGAAAGAGTGGTCCACACCTTGTTCCTCTCAGATTTTGGAAGGCACTTCAGATTCTTAAACCTTGGGTCAAGTGCTGTAGCTATCTTTAGAAATCTCACATTGGTACCTTCTTTGCGTTTTGTCAAATCTACAGTGAAAGTGTTCTTAAAATGAACAACATGTGCTGGGTCATCATCTGAGACTGCTAGAACATGAAATATATGGCAGAATGCGGGTAAAACAGAGCAGGAGACATACAATTCTCCCGAAGGAGTTCAGTCGCAAATTTAATTAACATATTTTTAATGAGCGCCATCAGCATGGAAGCATGTCCTCTGAATGGTGGCCAAAGCATGAAGGGGCATAAGAATGTTTAGCATATTTGGCATGTAAATACCTTGCAATGCCGGCTACAAAAGTGCCATGCAAATGCCTGTTCTCACTTTCAGGTGACATTGTAAATAAGAAGTGGGCAGCATTATCTCTTGTAAATGTAAACAAACTTGTTTCTCTTAGCAATTGGCTGAATAAGAAGTAGGACTGAGTGGACTTTAGGCTCTAAACTTTTATATTTTTTTAGTGCAGTTATGTAACAAAAAATAATCTAAGTTGGTAAATTGCACTTTCACAATAAAGAGATGGCACTACAGAACTTGTATGAGGTGAATTGAAAAAAATATTATTTCTTTTGTTTATCATTTTTACACTGCAAATATTTGTAGTAAAAATAATATAAAGTGAGCACCGTACACTTTGTATTCTGTGCTGTAATTGAAATAAATATATCTGAAAATGTAGAAAACATCCATAAACATTTTTAATACATTTCAATTGGTATTCTATTGTTTAACAGCATAGTTAAAACTGCGAATAATCAAGATTAATTTTTTTAATCGCAATTAATTTTGCTAAATTTTGGAGGACTTATGGATTGCCTGGTCATCTTATTTCCATGACGCATTAAAGAAAATGAGAACTCTGATCATATGCTCCATAATGAATAGACATTTGCTATAGATTCCTCAGGATTTTACGTTGAGGTGGAACTGTAACACCTATATTGAAGCCGTCTTATTATGACCCCGTCTTTTCAATTATTTATAACTTTGGCAAACTTTTTAGGTTAAAATTGTCTTTGGTCTTTGCCTGAGATTGATTTTTTTTTTGGGCGGGGCGGCAAAGCGTGAGTAAAATGAGTTCTTTTATTTCTAAAGAGAATATTGAAAAATAGGTAACTTGCTAATGTTACATTATTTCCCAATCAGGCATCTTTAATATTGCCAATTCTAAACTTTTGGGTGCTCAACTTTGCAACCAAAGATGTAGGAATCATTCAGGGAAATTCTATGGCCTGTGTTATGCACAGGGTCAATCTAGATAAAAATGGTCCCTGATGGTCTTAAAATCTATGTAAAGTAGAGTTACTTTAATGTAGATTTTGTATGTAAATGTAATTTTTATGTCACAATATTAATCAAAGGTGGGGACTTACTTTAAAGGTGGAAATGTCCCATATCCCTAAACAATAACTTCTACAGAGAAGAATGTAGGCTAAGTGGAATTCTAAGACATCTGATATCATTCTGATATACACCTCTACCCCAATATAACGCTGTCCTCGGGAGCCAAAAAATCTTACCACGTTATAGATGAAACCGTGTTATATCGAACTTGCTTTGATCCACCCCGTCCCCCCGGAGCGCTGCTTTACCGCGTTATACCCGAATTCGTGTTATATCGGGTCGCGTTATAGCAGGGTAGAGGTGTATTACATCACAATTCATTTGGAGAACCTGTATCTCTTGCACACAGGAGCATGTAACTAAAGGCAAGCTTCTTATATTCTTATCCATTCTTTGGTAACTTAGCAAATTTCTACTTTGTGCAACTTGCTTTTCTATGACTTTCTTGATAAGACTGTTACTAGAGTACAAAATCTTCAGAATACATCAACTCTTATCTTTACTTGTAAAGGTTGCAGAAGCGGGATATTATTACTGTGTTGGCCAGTCATCTTTGGCCAGGATTTTCTAGCATTTTAATTTTAGCTTTCAAATCCTAGCATGGTTTTGCTTTCTCTTATCTCTGAGCTCCTCTCTCTCTCTCTCTCTCTCTCTCTCTCTCTCTCCAGACATTCTTGTCTACTGTGCTCTAGCGACATACAACCTAAGGCTGTTTTACAATTATAGATATATAGCTCAAGGATTTTTTTTTGTTACTCTGGAACACTTTCCCTGGCGTATTTTTGGATGTGGGTTCAAGTTTGCATTAAATAGTGACCTCTTTTCATGGGCTTTAGACTGATTTGTGTTTTATTGTATTGTAGTTATTTGGAGGTGGGTGAGGATTTTAAATAATGTTTAGTTCCAGGCTTTTCACCCTCTTCTTGTCAAATTCCTCCAAAAATCCCACTTCTTCTGGGAGGTCCACAAACAGCAAAAGTAAAATAACTCTCAGCTCCTCCTTCCTTTAGGTCTCTCTCTGTCCTGTCTTAGGATCCTTAGGCCATCTGTATGCCTGTTTTGTACAGCACCATATGTACCTTCAGCACTTCAGTAATATGCTTACATTATGATAAGCTATTGTTTTATTCCTCTCAGATTTCCCCCTAAACATACTCATTCAACCAGGTAGGCAGCGCTTTAAATAACCCAGTAACACTGAATTTGAAGTGATATGAACTACTGTCAAAAAATTGCTACCTACTCCTGTGTTCCTAGCCACATGCTTCAAAATCTTTGGATCAGGAATCAGGAAAGCAATATGGCACCACTTAGAATTTAGACACTTAAGTTTAAGTGGGAAAAATAGTTTGTGACTTAAGAAATCAAGTAAAAGTGAAATGAGACATTCTCTTCTTGGAAAACATAAACTGGCTGAAGAAAATCACAACTGTTTTTAAGTAAGCTTGCATCAAAATAGCTTTTTGGGTGTGCTGATTGAAAGTAAACTGTAAATGACATTAATGGGTTAAAATAATAATGTGTGCCCAGTTTTACTTTGCTTCCTTCCCACTAATGCTGCTTGAAATTGCTCTGGTGGGAAGGTGATTCCGCTTGACCTTTGTCCAGCGGGATATTATTGAGGCAAACAACCACCTAGTAAGTTTTACATATAAGAACAGCCTCTGCTGTTTATACTTGCTGGGATAAAAAGGTTATTTATCTCTATGCTTCAGGGCATAAACTATTTTAAGACCATCAGGGACCATTTTTATCTAGATTGACCCTGTGCATAACACAGGCCATAGAATTTCCCTGAATGATTCCTACATCTTTGGTTGCAAAGTTGAGCATCCAAAAGTTTAGAATTGGCAATATTAAAGATACCACATGAGTTGGGCCATTGATCAAGTCTGATGCTCCAAGAGGTAGAGTGCTGGTTAATACGGTCCATCTTTGAAACATGGACACTTTCATTTTCAATGATGATTCATCTACACAAAGTCCTTTTCCACTGAGACTTTCATTCTTGCCAATGAAAATATCAAAACCTGAATAAGTCTGCTAACTGCTGCTGAGCGTTCCCAATATCTAGAGATCACCTCCTGTTCTGCTGATCTTTATGGAATGGGAAATAGAACAATTACAGCTCAGCCCAGGTCTGCAAAAAAAAAAAAAAAAAGGTTGAAGTCTAAATTTGAGCCAAATCTAGAAGCCCATAGTCGTTACTTGGGCAACACTCCCATTGAAATGAGTGAAGGTTTTGGGTAAGGACAGAATAAAAGCTAAATTGGGAATTCAGCATTTGGCCCGTTAATTGCAGCCATTTTCCGTAGAACCCTACAAATATAAATGCTTACCCCAAGATTGATTTTCACGTCCCTTCTCCTCTCACCATCTTTTTATAATCACCAATAAAATAGATACCTTATGCCAAATTAATTACAGCTCTAAATTAATTGGCTGCAGCCCATACATACTGCATGATCGCTTGGAAGCCCAGATATGTAGTTCAGCAGCTCCACGCTTTATTTGTTTCGAGCCAGAGTATGTTCACCTGTGTATGTGGCGAGTCAGCTAACTTCGTCCTCCAGCATCATTTCCTGAAAGAGAAGCAACATGGGTTTTAATTGATTTGATTAAATAATAAATGATACATTCTCGTATCTCGACCTAGGCAACATTTCCAGCCCATAAATCTAGGGCTATGAAAGGAAGAGCTTTTAAATAGCGTATAAATTGCAGTAATTCCTCCACCCAAGGCACTGTTGTACAACAATGTTACATTATTAGTTGCTGTCTTCTAGTACTGAACAGGGAACTTTAATAGAATAACTAAAACATTGTTATCCCTTAAAGCTACTGTGTCTCCATCCTTGCTTCACTGTAGACCGTTTTGTACAGGAGATTTCCCCAGCCCCTCACTATTTGGCTTCCTGCTACAGATAGGAAGAAACCTTCTCACAGTGCTTAGTAAGGGAGAATCTCTCAGTTTCATAGCTAGGCTTGAACCTTTGTTATGTCAGGGAGCTGTCTTACAACTTTTCTTTCCTTACATGATTGCACATCTGTCTCTCTTCCCTCACAGCCTTTTAAATAGATCCCCCTCTGCGGCAGCTAACCCCACCCAGGGAGCCCGCCCTAGCTCACCTCGGCTCCGCCTCCTCTGCTGAGCACGCCGGTGCCACTCTAATTCTCCTCCCCTCCAAGACTTGCGGCCCTGATTGGAGGAGAATTAGAGCAGGGGCTGTGCGCTCAGCAGAGGAGGGAGAGAGGTGGTGATCTGGGGCGGGGAGCGGTTCCCCTGTGCACCCCCCTCCCCCCCATTACTGCGGGTGACCCTCCCCGCACCCCTCCGCCCCAGTTCACCTCCACTCCACCTCCTCGCCTGAGCAGGCTTTTAGGCGCCCTCAACCACTAGGCGCCCTAAGCGGCCCGCTAGTTTGCCTAAATGGTTGCACTGGCCCTGCTTCAGGGGGTTGTCAAGTATTTGAATCTTCTGACTTTCGTTTCTGTACTGCATTGTGATGATGAGCCTGAAGCATATAAACCAATAAACTGTGAACATTTTCCTCAAATAGAGCTGCTTCGTTCTCATGCTGGTATAAGGTTTCCCTTTTTAAAATGGCATTTGCTTTCAAGCTTAGCTCCACAGCTGCCCATCATAAGTTCCCCTTTAACTTGGTAGCTCTGGCTTTTGCACATGCCTCAGCACCATAACCATTAAATATCTGTCTGCCTTTGGCAACCTTCTTCTCAGTCTTTGTAATGCATTTGGCCCTGCTATCTTAGATACCTCCTGTTTGAAAGCCTGTACCTCCAAAAACAGCCATGTACCAAAGGAACTTTGTAGTGGTCAATGTGTTGATACTTTACAGGACAGATACTCGGAAATTCCAAGAATTCCCCCCCTATATCTTTAAGCAGATCATGACCTTGTATTTCATTTGATTGTGCTTTCCCTTCAGTAATCTTTTATTCTTAACACTGATATCTTGCCATTCACAGATGATGGGAAGTTGTCCTTGGAGGAGTTCCAGGCTTTTTTTTCAGATGGGACTCTTAATGAAGAAGAACTTGAACAGCTCTTTCATACTATTGACTCAGACAACACCAGGTAAGCATATGAATCTGTGTCGATTGCTTTCCCGCTGACATAGATTTTAGGATTCTTGGTGTGCAACTATTAAAGTTTTGCTTCTTAAAAGATCTAAACATGTGTAAAGTGTACTGTGATGGATTTCCTCTGCCAACCTAGAGGGGCTTCATTTCTTCAGGGTTTTACCTCCCATGATGAAGACCATTAGGGCTCCTTGTTCTCCTGGTATACGTTCAACACACTTCCTGAAGCACAGTCTCTTTCATGAAGATCTCTGAAATTATACATTTTGAATAATAGGGACAATCAGATAACCTTTTGATTTTTTCATTGCTTCTAGAAAGCTTCGCTACGACTATCTAATCTAGCTATCCTGATCTGTCTGTGAGTTTCTAATGCAGCTGTTATTAGAATCATAGGCCTGGAAGGGACCTTGAGAGGTCATCTAGTCCAGTCCCCTGAACTCATGGCAAAACTAAGCATTATCTAGACCATCCCTGACAGGTGTTTGTCTAACCTGCTCTTAAAAATCCCCAATGATGGAGATTCCAGAACCTCCCTAGGCAATTTATTCCAGTGCTTAACCACCCTGATAGTTAGGAAGTTTTTCCTAATGTCCAACCTAACCTCCCTTGCTGCAATTTAAGCCCATTGCTTCTTGTCCTAGCCTCAGAGGTTAAGAAAAACAAATTTTTCTCTCTCCTCCTTTTAACAGCCTTTTATGTACTTGAAAACTGTTGTCAAGTCCCCTCTGTCTTCTCTTTTCCAGACTAAAGAAACCCAATTTTTTCAATCTTCCCTCATAGGTTATGTTTTCTAGACCTTTAGTCATTTTTCTTGTTCTTCTCTGGACTCTCTCTAATTTGTCCACATCCTTCCTGAAATGTGGTGCCCAAAACTGGACACAATACTCCAGTTGAGGCCTAATCAGCGCAGAGTAGAGTGGAAGAATTACTTCTCGTGTCTTGCTTACAACATTCCTGCTAATACATCCCAGTGTTACACTGTTGACTCATATTTAGCTTGTGGTCCATTATGACCCCCAAATCCCTTTCCGCAGTACTCCCTCATATGCAGTCATTTCCCATTTTGTATGTGTGCAATGGATTGTTCCTTCCTAAGTGGAGTACTTTGCATTTGTTCTTATTGAATTTCCTCCTATTTACTTCAGACCATTTCTCCAGTTTGTCCAGATCATTTTGAATTATAATCCTATCCTGCAAAGCACTTGCAACCCCTCCCAGCTTGGTATTGTCTGCAAACTTTATAAGTGTACTCTCTATGCCATTATCTAAATCAGTGGTTCTTAAACTTTTGTACTGGTGACCCCTTTCTCATGGCAAGCATATGCGTGCGACCCCCCATATAAATTAAAAGCACATTTTAATATATTTAACACCATTATAAATGCTGGAGGCAAAGCGGGGTTTGGGTTGGAGGTTGACAGCTCATGACCCCCATGTAATAACCTCACAACCCCCTGAGGGGTCCCGACCCCCAGTTTGAGAACCCCTGATCTAAATCATTGATGAAGATACTGAACAGAACCAGACCCAGAACTGATCCCTGTGGGACCCCACTCGTTATGTCCTTCCAGCATGACTGTGAACCACTGATAACTACTCTCTGGGAATGGTTTTCTAACCAGTTTTGCACCCACCTTATAGTCGCTCCATCTTGGTTGCATTTACCTATTTTGTTTATGAGAAGGTCATGCGAGACAGTATCAAAAGCTTTACTAAAGTCAAGATATACCACATCTACCGTTTCCCCCCATCCACAAGGCTTGTTACCCTGTCAAAGAAAGCTATCAAGTTGGTTTGACACAATTTGTTCTTGACAAATCCATGCTGACTGTTACTTATCACCTTATTATCTTCTAGATATTTGCAAAGTGAGTCCCTAGTTATTTGCTCCATTATCTTTCCGAGTACATAAATTAAGCTGACTGGTCTGTAATTCCCTGGGTTGTCCTTATTTCCCTTTTTATAGATTGGCACTAGATTTGTCCTTTTCCAGTCTTATGGAATCTCTCCCATCTTCCATGACTTTTCAAAGATAGGCGCTAATGGCTCAGTCAGCTCCTTGAGTATTCTAGGATGCATTTCATCAGGCCCTGGTGACTTGAAGACATCTAATTTGTAAAAGTAATTTTTAACTTGTTCTTTCCCTATTCCCTACTCTACCATTTCATGATCACTTTCCCCTAAGCTGCCTTCCACTTTCAAATTCTCAACTAGTTTCTCCCGATTTGTCAAAATCAAATCTAGAACAGCCTTGTTGTTATACAAATAAAGGATGGCATCATTTGTAATCTTGTCTTTACAGCACTAAATCTTGCCGTGTCACTTTCACTTCAACTGTGTCTGTTTCATCTCAGTACGGTTGCTCCCATTACATTATGACCCTAAAGCCCCAGCACTGAGAACTCCAGCACATTGAAAGAAACCCCTTTATGCAGGGTGAAATTCACCCCACTTAAAGCCCCTCAAGTAGAGCTACTGCATCTCAGCATTTCTGAAATCAGGCAAGTACTTACATATAGATTTAAGAGCTTAATTTTAGGCTCCTGTTTTTGAAAATCTTGGCCTATAATATTGTACCTCTATAAAGGAGGCTCCATCCTGCAGGAGAGTACATTCTTGTGTAAGGGACAGTGAAGTTGAGCAGAGTCACATAGGCCTCCTGAGGTGCAGGTTCCCAAGGATGCTGATGGTTGGCTGTATCGTGAAATATCCCTCACTTTCCTTAGGTGGACTTTGAGTTTCCTGATTGCCAGGAGGCAATCTGGAGGAGATGCAGTATGGAAAACTAGCCGAAGTCTGATCATGACACAGATGCTGCATTTAAGGGGACTTTAGGTTCCAGCTCTTTAAATCTCTGTACTCTGGAAAATATAAGGTAGAATTGTGCAAGAAGGCTGGGAGGGAGGCCGCAGTCTCATCAAAACAGTTGGTGGTTCTGGCAAGCTATTTCACTTGAATTTGATACCAGGTTTGAAATTGCATCTGGGTGGATAATGAGGTTTAGATAGAATTCAGGGTTTGGATTTGTCTTTGGCAGCATTTGGGTCCTGCAGTCACCAATTCAGCTTAAAATAATCTATTTAAGCCATGCAGTAGCCCTATGAAGTAGCAACAGAGGGTCCTGTGGCATCTTTAAGACTAACAGAAGTATTGGGAGCATAAGCTTTCGTGGGTAAGAACCTCACTTGAGCTTATGCTCCCAATACTTCTGTTAGTCTTAAAGGTGCCACAGGACCCTCTGTTGCTTTTTACAGATTCATACTAACACGGCTACCCCTCTGATACTTGACACCTATGAAGTAGGTGAGTTTGTATTACTATCCCCCTTTCACCGATGGCAAAACTAAGAAAATTGATGGAGTGGAGTCCAGACCCTGTCTGTGTAACTGCAGAATAGCTCCACTGACGTCTCTGGGAATTGCTCAGGCAAGTAAAGTTACTCATGAGCTTAGTGTTTTCAGGCTCAAACCTTATTTGTTTGAAAAGGTTTCAGTTTAGGAAATCTAGGCATGTGTAGTCTTTAAAGATCCTATGAATTTTTTTTAACATGAATTGGGTTAGTGATCTTGATGGCCAAACTCTAAATTAGCTATTTGCATTCTGCCTACCCCACTTCCCCCTTTTGGTTTCAGCTGATTGTATTCTTCACTTTCTGTACTGAAGTTGTATGTTGTGAACTACTGAACAGCTGCCAGGCTCCTCTTCAGAGGTGGCTGTCTTATGGTGAAGGCATTGCCTGGGCCACTTGAGCTCAACTCATTTCTTATCCACTGTTTTTATGGTCCACAAAATGCACAAGTGTCTTTTCAGAGTTGAATGTTCATAGGCTCTGCTGTGCTATCAAATTAAAATCACAAACTCGTTTGCCTCCAATGTGTTCTTCCCAGAATGTGATTTCAGAGCTTTTTGACTGTTGTTAACATCTGTCCATTAACACTCTCCTACTGCATTTTCCTTGGATGGGATTTGAAGTGTTTATGAACTTTCTGATGACAAGCATCTGGCACAGGCATCATCCTGGGCCAATACATGATATTAATACACCTGTGCTCAACTCCTTGGCGCCAGCTTTTTTGGTGTGACATTGCCAACCAGAACCACTGCACAAGGCAGCGGAACACTGAAAGATTTCTCCTGGGAGTTTTCTTTTCCGGTTCCAAGAGGAGTTAGTCTCCACAAGACTGAGGTTTTATGCTCTTAAAAAAATTAAAATGAAACCCAGCTTTGAGTCGTATTCCAATGTCATTTAATTCCTTTAGGGATAACAAGCCTGCCCAAATTAAGAGATGAAAAAGGAATCCCATTTAAAGTAAAAAGTCTCATGGTAAGGCTTTAAAAATAATAATATGGTTCATTAATGCTGCGTTAAATGGGATCTTGCTGAGGCAGACCCAGGTTCTGGAAGCTGAAATATAACACACTAATATATTAAGCTATGTAGGAGAGAGAATACAATTCTACCTCGATATAACGCTGTCCTCGAGAGCCAAAAATCTTACCACGTTATAGGTGAAACTGTGTTGTATTGAACTTGCTTTGATCCGCAGCCCGTCCTCCTCCCTCCCAGAGCACTGCTTTACCACGTTATATCCAAATTCGTGTTATATCGGGTCACGTTATATCGAGGTAGAGGTGTAGTTAACTTTTCGATGTCAGGATTTAGGAGTTTCTTTTGTGACATTCTATGGGTCAGAATGATTCAGTGTCAAAAACCCACTACAGCTCACCTGCTAATATTTTTGTAAGTGCTTTGATGTGTATGTTAGTATGTTTTTTCTGATATACTTTAGAAGGCTGCCCTCTCCATTATGCTTCTATCCTGTCAGCAGTTTTGAATATGCTGGTGGAACGTTTTAAGGTAATGCTGCACATTCATGCCCCGTTAGTGTCTGTATTCTTACTAAAATCTGCGAGTGCCAAAATATCAGAGAGAAATCTCAGAATCAGTCTTGGGTTGGCATACTGAAGACTTGTTTGCAAGCAAAACCAATTAGTGACTTCTTGTAATAAAGTTACCCTAATGTTTGCATAATTGTTTGCCCCAGTAAATCACTTCAGGATGAGAAATGCAAAAAGACCAGAGGAGCTTTGTGGACTTTGTTGTATAATTTGCTAAAGGAATTTTGTGGATCTTACTGCTAAAATAACTACTGAGTTAATCAATCTCTTCTAAGTTTTCTTTTTAAATAGACAAAGCATTATTACCAATACATGTCTGCAACTTATATTTGTAGTAAATGAGCTCCAGTTCTTGACATAAGCTAACTGGAAACACAACCCAATGGAAGGTCTGTGGTTTGAAGGCTTAAAGGATCAGACTCTTAATTTTACACCATAAAAATATTGGCTTTTCCTTAATTAGTAGGGCTGGATAAAGTGGTTAAGAAATGGTAAGAATTGACCTGAACCTTTACTTCAGAACTCAGACCAAATCCAAGTTTTGTTTTCTGTAGTTTGAAAAAATGTACCTAAAGGAAGTAAAAATACCAAAATACCTTGAGTGGCCTAGGATTGTCTTGTAGGGTAGTAATACATCTTGGAAAGAATTAAGATACCAATGTGAAGGATAGTGTGGGAGTCATGGGAATAAAAAGAACAGCGCATTCAAAATCTGGATTGTAGCCAAAATCAGATTGATACTATTCTGACATAGTAGCA